>NC_068567.1:9140139-10410139 GCF_025698545.1 Gossypium raimondii
CTCGATAAAAATTATTGACATAGGGACACCGTGCAATCTTACTATTTCTTAAATATAAACTTCAGCAAGCTTTTGAAGTGGCCAATTTGTCCTGGCTACAATGAAATGAGCCGATTTTGTAAGTCGATCAACAATCACCCATACAGCATTTTTCTTACTTACCGATAAAGGTAATCCTACTACAAAATCCATTGTGATACAATTCCATACTGTTTCTTGAATTAATTTCGGCTCGATCATTCTTCTTTCACTCAATTCCATCCAAAAAATAAGTTATCGACACCTTCGACCATATAAGGCTTCATATGGAGCCATTTGAATACTCCATTGAAAACTATTGTTGTATACAAATTTGGCCAAAGGTAAGTAACGCTCCCAACCTGATTCAAAATTAATAACGTAAGTACGAAGCATGTCTTCCAAAATCTGAATAACATACGAAGATTGTCCGTCAAGCTACTAGTGAAAAGCTGTGCTAAAATTAAGTCGCGTACCAAGAGATTCGTGCAACTTTTTCCAAAATCTCGAAGTGACCCGCGGATCTAGGTCAGAAATTATTGACATAGGGACACCGTGCAATCTTACTATTTCTTAAATATAAACTTCAGCAAGCTTTTGAAGTGACCAATTTGTCCTGGCTACAATGAAATGAGCCGATTTCGTAAGTCGATCAACAATCACCCATACAACATTTTTTTTACTTGCCGATAAAGGTAACCCTACTACAAAATCTATTGTGATACAATTCCATTCCGTTTCTTGAATTAATTTCGGCCCGATCAATCTTCTTTCACTCAATTCTATCCAACAAACAAGTTATCAACACCTACGACCATATAAGGCTTCATTTGGAGCCATTTGAATACTCGATTGAAAACTATTGTTGTATACAAATTTGGCCAAAGGTAAGTAACGCTCCAACCTGATTCAAAATCAATAACACAAGTACGAAGCATGTCTTCCAAAATCTGAATAACATGCTCAGATTATCCATCAGTCTGCTGGTGAAAAGTTGTGCTAAAATTAAGTCGCGTACCAAGAGATTCGTGCAACTGTTTCTAAAATCTCGAAGTGAACCGCGGATCTCGATAAAAAATTATTGACATAGGGACACCGTGCAATCTTACTATTTCTTAAATATAAACTTCAGCAAGCTTTTGAAGTGGCCAATTTGTCCTGGCTACAATGAAATGAGCCGATTTTGTAAGTCGATCAACAATCACCCATACAACATTTTTCTTACTTACCGATAAAGGTAACCCTACTACAAAATCCATTGTGATACAATTCCATTCCGTTTCTTGAATTAATTTCGGCTCGATCATTCTTCTTTCACTCAATTCCATCAAACAAACAAGTTATCGACACCTACGACCATATAAGGCTTCATACGGGGCCATTTGAATACTCGATTGAAAACTATTGTTGTATACAAATTTCGCCAAAGGTAAGTAACGCTCCCAACCTGATTCAAAATCAATAACACAAGTACGAAGCATGTCTTCCAAAATCTGAATAACATGCTCAGATTATCCATCAGTCTGCTGGTGAAAAGTTGTGCTAAAATTAAGTCGCGTACCAAGAGATTCGTGCAACTGTTTCTAAAATCTCGAAGTGAACCGCGGATCTCGATAAAAAATTATTGACATAGGGACACCGTGCAATCTTACTATTTCTTAAATATAAACTTCAGCAAGCTTTTGAAGTGACCAATTTGTCCTGGCTACAATGAAATGAGCCGATTTTGTAAGTCGATCAACAATCACTCATACAGCATTTTTCTTACTTACCGATAAGGGTAACCCTGTTACAAAATCCATTGTGATACAATCCCATTCCCATTCAGAAATAGTAATAGGCTAAAGTAATTCGGTGGGAACCTGATGTTTTGCATTAACTCGTTGACAACTTAAACATTTAGCCACATTCGACCACATATCTTTTCATTCCTGGCCACCGATAAGATTCTCGCAAATCGTGATACATTTTCGTTCCTTCAAGATGCAAAGCAAAAGGACTATCATAAGCTTTGCGAAGTATCAACTCTTTTAATTCAGAAACATCCAGAACGCAAATTCGATTATGAAATCTCAAGCAACCACAATCATTAATGCTGAAATTTTCTAATATACCATTCTGAACCATTTCACTTTTTTCACCAAATTGTCATCTTCTAACTGCACCTACTTGATCTGATCAAACATCACTGGTTTGATTTTTAGTTCAGCCAGTAGGCTTCCATTGTCATTGATACTGAGCTGAGCAACCATTGCTTGCAATTCAATTGCTACTTTCCTAATCAACACATCAGCTATAACATTAGCTTTACCAGGGTGGTAATTAATAACACAATCAAAATCTTTCAAAAGCTTTACCCAACGATGCTGCCTCAAATTGAACTCCTTTTGAGATAGAATGTATTTGAGACTCTTTCGATCAATATAAATATAACATTTTTCACCGTACAGATAGTGTCTCCAAATCTTTGGAGCAAAAACCGCAACAGATAACTTTAAATCATGTGTCGGATAATTGCGTTCATGCATTTTTATCTGATGAGATGCATAAGCAATCACTTTCCCATCTTGCATCAAAGCACAACCAAGACTGCTTAAGGAAGTGTCACTATAAACGATGAAATCCTTTCCCAATTTTGGCAACGTCAAAACTGGCGCTTCATTCAACACCTGCTTCAATTTCTCAAAACTTTCTTCACACTGATAGTCTCAAACGAACTAAATATTCTTATGCAACAACTTTGTCATCGGCAAAGCTATCTTCGAAAATCCATTTACAAATCTTCGGTAATAACCAGCTAATTCAAGAAAACTACAAACCTCTAACACAATCCTCAGTGCTTTCCACTGAACAATTGCCTCTATCTTTTTCGAATAAACTTTAATTACATCTAGTGATATAACCTGACCCAAAAATATAACCTCTGATAACCAAAATTCATAGTTACTAAGCTTTCTATTTAACTGTTTCTCTCATAACACTTGCAAAACAATTCTGAGGTGTTGCTCATGCTCGGATTCGAATTTCGAATAGACCAAAATATCATCAATAAAAACTACCAGCCAAATATGGTTGGAGAATACAGTTCATGAGATCCATAAATGCTGCCGGAGCATTCGTCAATCCAAAAGGCATCACTAAAAATTCGTAATGACCATATCGTGTACGAAATGTCATCTTCAGTACATCACTGTTTTTCACTTTCAACTGATAGTAACCCGATCTCAAATTGATCTTTGAAAAGACATAAGCTCTTTTTAGTTGATCAAATAAGTCATCAATACGGGATAGAAGATATCGATTCTTAATCGTCAACTTATTCAATTGTCGATAGTCAATATAAAACTGCATCGAACTATCTTTCTTTTTAACAAAAAGTACTGGAACTCCCCAAGGCGATATACTAGAGCGTATAAAACCACGATCCAATAAGTCTTACAGTTGTACTTTTAATTCTTTTAACTCCATAGGTGACATACGATAGGGGGCATTGACACTGGAGCCATACCAGGAAACACTTCAATTGCAAACTCATCCTCTCGATCTAGTGGTAATCTTGGTAATTCTTCGGGAAACACATCAGGGAATTCGCAAATAGTTCAAATTTTACTGCATTAGCTATCAACAGAATTCGAGTTGATAACATAGGCTAGAAAAGCTTCACAACCTTGATTAAGAAATTTATCAGCTTGAATTGTTAAAATGATACAAGTTGAACCACTCGTTCAAATAGCATTCACCTCAATCATATCATCACTTTCACTCTGAACAACGAACTTCTTTTTACAACAATCTAGAATCATCCCATGCTCAGTAAGTCAATCCATACCCAAAATCATATCAAAATCGCCAAACGACATTATCAACAAATCAATAGGGAAGGTTATATTCTGTATCACTAACGGACATCTTTTACACACCTGATCCGCTAACACAGATTGTCCCAACGGACTAGAAACCAATATTGATACTCTAGACAACTCAGATTTTAAACTTCCCGACTCAATCAATTTAGTATTAACATATGAATGCGAAGATCTCAGATCTATCAAAGCATAAACAGGTTCTAAATGCAATAAAAATATACCTGTCACAACATCATTAGCATCACCATCCTCACGAGTCCACACAACATAAGCTCGAGTTAGCTTTCTGGACTCCGACTGTTGAGTACCAGTATAATTTCTCTTTCTAGCACCACCTTTCGAAAATGAACCACTTTGACTCAACCCGCAACCCCTAAAAGTAGGCATACATCTCTGAGAAGTAACAGGTGTAGCATTTTCATTATTTGGACACTCT
This sequence comes from Gossypium raimondii, assembly GCF_025698545.1. NCBI lineage: Eukaryota > Viridiplantae > Streptophyta > Magnoliopsida > Malvales > Malvaceae > Gossypium > Gossypium raimondii. The sequence continues at coordinate 9,144,460 of NC_068567.1, forward strand.
CTAACAAAATGTTCCGTAGATCCACAGTGAAAACAACCTTGAGTTAACTTCCAACATTCACCACAGTGCTTTTTCCCACAATGCTCATAATTCAGAATATCAATATCCCTAGATGGACCTCGCACACTGCCCGTAGACACAGTCGATTGTGTATCATGATTTCTATTAGTTCTATCTGACTTAAAATTTGATCTTCAGCAACCACAAAACTCTTTTGGTCTATTTGGTTGTAAATTTGAACTTGCAGCTCCAAGATGATTTCCAATAGTACGAGTATTCTTAGTCTTTTTGTCAAAACTCAAGACTTGCTTTACCAATCTTGATTTAAATCTGCAAACTCAGTAATTCTGTGTGATACCAACTGTACTCGCAACTCATCACGTAAACTAAGTAAAAATCACTTACAACTGTCAATTTCAGTCGTCACAAACTCAACAGCATACCTACTAAATCGCGAAAACTCTCGTTCATAATCAACCACAGAAATTACACCTTGTTTCAGCATCAAAAACTCTTATTTTCTATCTTCTCAATATACAATTCACCCACATATTTCTTTTAAAATTCCTTTTGGAAGAATTCTCAATTTACCTGATCTGCGGATACATGACGTGTCACTGACTGCCACCAGGTATATACTTCTTATTGCAGTAGAAAAACAACACATATTACACTTTCACGCGGATTGCATTCAAGTTGTTGCAAGATGCATTTAGTGGATTCAATCCAAACTTCAACTGAGGAAGGATCAACTCCTTTCAATCCTAAGAATTTAGTTGCACCGTATTTACGCAGTTCTTTAATCAGAGCTCGACGAACAGTAGGTGCAGATGTTGTAGCGGATGTGGTTCCCGCCACTCACTGAAGAGCATCAACGATAGCTCTGAATAACTGTGAATCATCTATCTCCTCAATATTACTTCGTTCAATGTTAGGTTGTTGCCTACTAACTGGATTAACACTTGGTGTTATCGATTCAGTTCCATTTAACTCATTGGAGACATCATCTCCGGTATACATCTCTTGATCAACATCATCATTATATTCATCCGACATTTTCAACTATAAAACAAAAACAAATATATCAGCATCCAAATCCCGACCCAATTTGACTCAATTATGGCACGTACCTCTAGACTCAATTCCGAGCTTGATTTAGCCTGAGAATCAGCTAAACCTGTAAAGCTCTAATACCACTAAATGTAACACCCTTAACCCATATCCGTCATCAAAATAGGGTTTCGAAGCATTACCAAAGTTTATCGATCAAACAGGTAGAATTCTAAAACATTTCATATCATCAAAATAAGTCATCAAAGCGTCATTTTAATCTAAATTATAAACATACCAAATCCAATTCAATTTGCCTAGTTCATGAGCACTTAAACATAGAATTAAATTCACATGCACCTATCTAAATTTAGTTCAATTTACCATGCCATAATATGGCTTCAAAAACAAACACATATTTATATGTATAAAACCAACCAATATTAAACTTATAATCTCATTTACATTCAACCCACAAAATAACTTTTAATTAGACACCCTAGATACTTGCCGACACAAAAGATAGACATCACCACATTTGAGTTCGGATGCGTTGTTGAATGTTGAATCAGCGATCAAAATTGAAGTACCTAATCTGCGCACGAAAAACAAAACCGTATGCTGAGTAAAACTCAGTGGTATTTCTATAATTCGAATATTTAAAAACAATATAATATAATATACATATTTTAATTATAAGCACATTTGAATATTTAAGACCACATTTATTCATACAATGGCATTAGCCATTCAATATTCAATTCATAAATACATCATTTCATACCATTCTCAAATCTCATCACTTGCTATATAATAGCTTTTCACAATTTAATATATATACATGTCGAAACCATTTTTTTAAAAAAACAAAAATTTTAGGTTGTCGACTTTAAAAAATGAAAATTGGGAGTCGCCACCAATCTTTTTATTAAGGTGTGATTGGATCACCTAAAAACGACTTTGGTCTACGAGTTTTAAAAAATAGGTTCGGGAGCCCGTTACGTACGAGGAAGGATTAGCACCCTCGTAACGCCCAAAAATTGGTACCAAGTTGATTCATTAGCGTCTTAATGTCGAAAATTTAAAATATGATCCTTAGCGAACTTAAAAGGCTACGATATATCGACCCTTATTATTTCGGAGAAAGAAGATACCACACCCAATGCGTTAGGGTACACATTCTAATTTTCCCCAAAATGAATTGGGCCAAAATACTTATACAATAAAACTTTAAAAGAACATCCACTTATCCAAGATTTAAGAAATCACACCTAATACGTTAGGGCACAATCCCTTTAGAATCTCAAACTCGGAATATTTCCTTTACTTTAAAAGAACATCCACTTATCCAAGATTTAAGAAATCACACCCAATACGTTAGGGCACAATTCCTTTACAATCCCAAACTCGAATATTTCCTTTATGATTTTAAAAAATCTTCATTTCGAAAATCAATGCGTCACATCCAATACGTTAGGACACAACGTGTTGAATTCCCAATAATGAGCTCTTATTTTTATTAAAGAGAAATGCTCGATTGTTAGATTTAACGAAGAAAATCGGAACCCAATACGTTAGGGCTCAATTTCCTTGAAAATCATAAATACGAACATTATCTCAATTTTAAAAATTTTATATTTTAAATTTGAGTAAAAAATGATGTAACGTTATATTATATGTACAAATGTTATAATGATAAATACAACAATGATAAATATATCAATGACATAAATAATATAAACAAATGAATGGGCGAAATAAAAACAATAATTCATGACATGCAAAATATTAGATGTAAACACAATTATACGATGAATGAGGAAAAACAAACAAAATAAATAAAGATCGGAAGACATATAATATACACATGGAAGTTATGAAGATATAAATATAATTTACAAATAAAATTTTGGGTTATAGAATTTATACATATATATAATACATAGTATACTTATGAAAATAAAGAAAAATATAATTATATGTACATATATAAAATAATAAAAAGGGTGTGTTTTAAAAGGAAAAGTGAGTATTTAATCATTTTAAAAATCATAAATATATACATATAAAGATGAAAATATTCATTTAAAAAATATAGGAAAAATATTCGTTAAAAATAAATATATACACGTACATATAAAAGGAATATATATAGATAAAAACAATTAAATAATGAGTACATTAAAAATATATATACGTACATATATATATAAATGTGAGAAAAATATAAGTTTAAAAAAATGTGCATAAAATATACATGTATAGATTTTAAAAATAAAAATAAAAATAATGATTTAGTTATTAATTAATAAAATAAATGAAAAGAACAAAAAAAAGAAAAGAAAAACTAAATTGAATTGCAATAAAAAACTGGGGTAAATCGGCAAATAAATAAAAGTAAAGGATTAATTTGAACGCTAATTACATAGAGAATTTGGAAGGAAAATTTTCCTTCTCCTCTAAAACGACGCCTGCTCAACTTAGACCCAATTGAAATAAAAATAAATAAAAGGATAAATTAAGAAAAATAAAAAATTTTAATTACAAAAACATTAAAAGGCGGAGGGGCTAAATAAAATAAATAAATAAAATTCGCAGTGGTATCACCTTCTCCCCTTTTTTAAAATAGTAAATAAGTAAAAAAATAATCGAAAGAAAAAAATAGTAAGCCACCTTTAAAAAACTGTCAATCGTTCTTTTTTTTTATTCCTCTTCTTCCTTTTTTTTTCCCTACAATGAAGGGAGAGGCCTCTATTTATAGCTGAGCCTCCCCAAATCCAACGGTACAGATCAATTACATCAACAGTTAAGATTAAAGGGTATCTACAAATTAAATCTCTAAGATTACAAAATCATATCTTCTAAGATTATATATATCATATCTAAGATTGCATATATCATATCTAAGATTGCATATATCATAGCTGCCCCTCTTTGCTCGTTGTCGTGTAACAGGAACGGAGCAAAGACTTTAGAAATGGCCAATTTTTTCCCGGTCATGCTGGATCTTGGTGCTCTTATTCTTCAAGCAGCCTCATTCTCTCCTATTGCATCTTCAGAAGTATAGGAATTTGGTGCTTCGATCCACTCCATTGCAATGTTGGGGAGATAGAACTTGTACATTATAGCTCCTCAAAAGAACAAAATTTGCTATCTTCGATCTTCTTCACGCCAATACATGAAGACAAGATCTGCTTTCTTCGATCAACTTCGCCACTAGTATGGGAAGACAAGATCTACATCTTCGATCCACTTCGCTACCAATATAGGAAGACAGGATCTGCTATCTTCGATTTACTTCACGCCAATACATGAAGACAAGATCTGCTTTCTTCGATCTACTTCGCCACCAGTATGGGAGACAAGATCTGCATCTTCGATCCACTTCCTACCAACATAGGAAGACAGGATCTGCTATCTTCGATCTACTTCACGCCAATGCATGAAGACAAGATCTGCTTTCTTCGATCTACTTCGCCACCAGTATGGGAAGACAAGATTTGCATCTTCGATCCACTCCCTACTAATATAGGAAGACAGGACTTGCTATCTTCGATCTACTTCACGCCAATACATGAAGACAAGATCTGCTTTCTTCGATCTACTTCGCCACCAGTATGGGAAGACAAGATCGCATCTTGATCCACTCCCTACTAATATAGGAAGACAAGACACGCTATCTTCGATCTACTTCATGCCAATACATGAAGACAAGATCCGCTTTCTTGATCTACTTCGCCACCAATGCGGAAGACAAGATCGCATCTTGATCCACTCCCTACTAATATAGGAAGACAGACTGCTATCTTCGATCTACTTCACGCTAATACATGAAGACAAGATCTGCTTTCTTCGATCTACTTCAAACCAAGATAGGAAGACAAGATCGCATCTTGATCCACTCCCTACTAATATAGGAAGACAGGACCTGCTATCTTCGATCTACTTCACGCCAATACATGAAGACAAGATCTGCTATTTTTAACCTGCTCCACTACAATTTTAGGGAGATAGGATTATCGGCTTTAATCTGTTCCACTGCAACTTCGGAGAGATAAGATTTGCCATCTTCAGTCTGCTTCACTGCAACTTCAGGAGGATAAGACTTGCTTAGTTAGTCTGCTCCACTGCAACTTCAGGGAGATAAGACTAGATGCGATCTGCTCACTGCAACTTCAGAGGGATAAGATCTGTGATTTTAATCCGCTCCACTGCAACTTCAGGAAGATAGGATTATCGGCTCTAATCTGCTCCACTGCAACTTCAGGGAGATAAGATTTGCCATCTTCAACCTTCTCCACTGCTGCTCAGGGAAACAAGGCTTGGTGGCTTAAATCTGCTTCCCACTATCTTGGAAAGATAAGATTCGCCGTCTTCGATCTGTTCCACTACTGCTTAGGGAGATAAGATCTACAATCTTCAACCTTCTCCGCTGCTGCTCAGGGAGATAAGCTTGGTGGCTCAAATCTACTTCTCACTATCTTGGAAAGATAAGATTCGCCGTCTTCGATCTGCTCCACTACTGCTTAGGGAGATAAGATCTACAATTTTTAGCCTTCTCCGCCGCCGGGGAGACAAGGCTTGGTGGCTTAAATCGCTTCCCACTATCTTGAAAGATAAGATTCGCCGACTTGATCCGCTCTACTACCGCTTAGGAGATAAGATCTACAATCTTCAACCTTCTCCATTCTTTGCTCAGGGAGACAAGGCTTGGTGGCTCAAATCTGCTTTCCACTATCTTGGAAAGATAAGATTTGCCGTCTTCGATCTGCTCCACTACTACTTAGGGAGATAAGATCTACAATCTTCAACCTTCTCCGCTGCTGCTCAGGGAGACAAGGCTTGGTGGCTTAAATCTGCTTCCCACTATCTTGGAAAGATAAGATTCGCCGTCTTCGATCTGCTCCACTACTGCTTAGGGAGATAAGATTTACAATTTTCAACCTTCTCCGCTGCTGCTCAGGGAGACAAAGCTTGGTGGCTTAAATCTGCTTCCCACTATCTTGGAAAGATAAGATTCACCGTCTTCGATCCGCTCCACTACTGCTTAGGGAGATAAGATCTACAATCTTCAACCTTCTCCACTGCTGCTCAGGGAGACAAGGCTTGGTGGCTCAAATCTGCTTCCCACTATCTTGGAAAGATAAGATTCGACGTCTTCGATCTGCTCCACTACTACTTAGGGAGATAAGATCTACAATCTTTAACCTTCTCCGCTGATGCTCAGGGAGACAGGGCTTGGTGGCTTAAATCTGCTTCCCACTATCTTGGAAAGATAAGATTGGTCGTCTTTGATCTGCTTCGCTGTCGGTGCAGGAAGGAAAAATCTGCTATTTTTACTGATCTGCTCTTTGGGGAACATGACCTGTATAATGAACCTAATTATGCCTAATGATTAGGATGGCATGATCAAAATGAATCAAATGCTCCTAACTAGACATGTATGGTGTTTGCATGAGTGCAGAATGTTTTTTTTTTAGAATGATCCTTTTTTTATCACTTAGGTTATCATTGCTCGAAGTTTATTAAGGTCTTGTCTTCAACACCTTCCTTCTTGGCTGGCATCTCCAATGAAACACTTAATCAAATTTCCCCCACTATAAAGTTCGAAGTTCAATCCTCTAGGACACAAAATTTAGACCATCCTTCTCTCGTTGTGATCCAAGGGTAGAAAAATCTGGCTTTCTCTCAATCCTTTCCTATTGTAATTCAATGATACAAAATGTGGAACTCCTTGGTCCTTTACACCATTCCCAGGGTGTCGTACCAAAGGCTCACTCACAAATGAAGGCTTTCTTCTCCGAGGAAACCTCTTTCTATTGTCTGTGATCATTGCTTGCTTGTTTATTTAAGCCTTGTCGTCAACACGACATATTATCATCAATGTTTTTGATAATAAGATCCAAAGAGAAAGTCCTAATTTAGACTCTTCCTTTTCAAATTTCCAACCTTTAAACATGGTGCGTTCTAAACAACAGTCCTGTTTTAGGTTCCTGTATTATTTAGAAACTTCTAGAGTAATATGCAGAACTTCCATTGTGAAAGTTTTATTAGTCTATTAATCATTATTCCAATGCAACATGCTTGCAAAAAGGGTATAACAATGGATGAGAATACAATTGGTTCTAAGCATAGCTTGAAAGGAATAGATTATCAAAAATAAGGATAACAAAGAAATTGATTGAGAATGTGTATCTTGGAAAAGAATGAGGTATTCCAAGAATAACAAATTCAATATAAGTAGTATGGAAATTGGGTGCCCCAGATATCGCAGCTTGAACTTCTCTGTACAAACTTTCTGAAGACCCTTCTGAGTTTGACATTTGTTTGAGAGATCTATAGTACTCTGTTGATGCCTCAAGATGTTGTCTACTCTTTCCCGTTGGTTCGAGTATAACTAGATTACCACATGCCCCCATCTGGTCAAAATTTGAACTGCTCTGATCACTGCTTGCCCCATTCTAATCAATATTTGAGCCGCCCTTTTCGGGTTTTCAACTCAAATCTCATTTGGTCTCAAGGCGCCCTTTGCGGGTTTTCACCTTAGCCTCTCCATTTTCTTTCTTCTTTTCTTTTTCTTTTTTTTCGAAATAATTTTGATTGAATCTGAACTCATAGGATTAGGCATGTCCTTGTTATCCCTTCTGATCAAAATCAACACTTTTCTAGATAAGGCCTTCAACATAAGGCCTTCCCATCTTGGATAAAATTCTATTTGTACGGGAAAGATCCCCTTCAATACCAGGTCCCTCTCAAGGAGTTCTCTAGGGTGGACCTTTTTTTGTGAGCTCGCATCATTTTCTTTTGGCGTATTTGACCATGATGGATAACTTTGAACATTCCTCTTCAATTAGATCTAAAAACTCAAAGTGAAAGAATCTTGTCTTCAATAGGCAAAACCACGATGGGCCCAAGAGAAAGTCATTGCCCCAGCAGAGTAGTTTTTTTTCTTCTTTGGGCAATATGGCATTAATCGTGAACAGACTGCAAACTTTTGATATTGTGCTGTTGTTCAAATTTAGTATATTGTTAGATATGATCATTTTGGTGTTCCATATGATTCTTCAAGAATTGACATACGAAGCAGCTTCCATACATTTAGTAAAGTAATTAACGATCACAAAGATGAATTGATGACTGTCAGACTTTTTTGGCGAGATCAACCAAATGACCTCCATGCCCCACATAAGGAGAAGTCATGTACCCTGATAATTCTTTGTAGGGTGAGATCCATTTTCTGACTTGTTCTACCATCCTTAATGTGTCCGTAAATAGGCTACGATCTATGACATCTTCAAAGTTATGAGATCCTCTAAACACATGTCTAGCTCGGAAGGAGATTCGAGTCGATGTGCGTCACTCATGTCATTGATATCTGAGGACCCATAGTAATTGTAAAAGAATATACAAAAGAATGTGTGAATTTACGAATGATTATTTATACAATATAATTATGAATGAAAGAATGATGTGGAAGAAAATCCAAAAAAATGAAAGAATAATTACTCGCAAAGAATGAAAAAATATTGGCTCAAATGCAAAGATGTATGTTATTAGAATAATGATGTTCAGACATGAGCCTATTTCACAAAGAAATTCCTATCATTTTTAGGCTAAAAGCAACAAGAATGTTCTGAACATTACTCTAAACAAGCTCTAAAGACTACAAAGATTTCTTCCACAATCCAATTACTAAGAACACTCCCAAATTTTATAATGGCAGACATCTAACAAGGTCCCTTTTCAATTGTGTCTCGTATGTGAACACTTCTCAACACCTCTTCATATATTGCATTCATACCATTATCAATCATGATTGGGTAGCGAATTTCCTGCATTAGATGAGTCATCCAACTTGACAATCCCCATGTTGATGAATTTTTCAACTTGCTTTTTGAAGGCAATGCAATTCTCTATTGAGTGCCCCGTAATTCCCGCATGATAATTGCATTGTGCACCTGTGTCGTACCATTTGGGATACGGGGGCTGTGGAGATTTCACATGTAAAGGAGCAACAACATGCGTATTGAATAAGCTTTGATACAGCTCCTTGTACGACATTGGAATTGGCGTGAACTGGAGCTTTTCAGTACCTGGCTTCACATGTGATTCTTGCTTTAAAGAAACCTGATGGCTGGTGGTTTCTGTCTTTAGACGGCCCACAGCGATTGGTCTTGAGTGGCCCTTGTTATATCTGCCTTTATTTTTCCCCTTATTCCCTTTCTTCCTTGAGGCTTTTATAGTATTTGGGTGCTCTACCTTCACCTGTTTTATTTCTGATGAATTGTCAAGAGCAACAGGATTGGATTTTGAGTTTGTCAGGCGATATACTGGTGTCGATGTACCAGTCAAATATTGTCGGGATCTGATAGTAAAGAGTGCCTCTTGTGGACATGCGTCTGGTTGGGCCTGGACACTTATCAAGGTAAAATCTGGAGAATATATAGGGTCCTCATTATCATCCCCAAAGTGAGTCATTGGCTTTTCCCTTTACCCAATAACCGGGTAAGTGGCTCATATTTATTTGGAATTCTAGCATCGATTCCTCATTTCTTGTTGAAATTCACCAATTGCTCTTGCATCAGTATTTGCATTTGCTCTATTCTCTCCAATCTTTGGTCCATGCCTCCTGACTTTGCTCGGGTACTATAACGGTGTTCGGTTGATTGGTTGGTTTCCAGATTAACTGAGAAATGATGTAAATTAATTAGAATCTTTTAATGTTTTTAAATGCATATGAAGTAATGCAATGCATGAATGCAAAAAGACGTCAATTTTGATTCAATTCCATATAAGAAAACCTTACTAGAAACCAATTTCTTTCCATAAAGCGAATTACAAATAAGACTTTGCCCTAGTACCCAGAACTCTGATCTTCCTAAGTAACAAAACTAATTCTTGCCCCCGATCCGATTCTAGTTCATACTTTATACCCAGCATGTCAGCCTGTACTGCTAAAATCTGTACGTAATCAGCTACTTCTCGAATCTAGACCACAACTTCCTTCATAAGATGATCTTTGCTCCTAACTTGACTCTGAAAGTGGTGGAGCTGTTCATTATTACTACTTTCGTTTGCGTTCAAGTGCTTGATCTGGATCTCACAATTTTGCAGCACCGTTTCTAGCTCTTCCAAGGAATGCACTTGCTGTCCCTCTTTTGCTTAACTCGTGCAGCGACCCACTACTTACTCATCTCTGTTATACCTATCAGCTTCTTTGAAAAGGTTGGCACATTTACCGCTCTCGAGTAAACTCTATCCACTTGAAACTTTGAACATCGGAGTAAAGCCACATATTTTTCTATCGTAGGTACCAAATCGACATTCCCAAACGTGAAGCAACTGTAAGCAGGATTCCAAAACTGGGCGAGGGCTCGAAACAAATGTTTGTCTACCTTCACATCAAGCAAATAAGGCAAGTCCCCATAATTGTCGTAAAATAACTGTCTAGCCTCATTATTCCATTGATTCCAAATTTCTTTCAACTCCTGCAAATTGTTTTGAGTTACACTGATGCGAGTAAAATCCCATTATTCTAATGCATACCCATCGACCAGGCTATCACCCTTTTCTTGCTGCGTTGTTTCAGACCAAGTTCGGACAGCCGCGTTGTCCTTCACTTTATCAAGAAACCCTTTTTCCATGTCAAGCTTTCTATCTAGCAACCGAATCTGAACTGACGCCTTTTATGATGAAATGAAATGCCATGTCATGCAAACAAAATAAAACACAAAAGGTCAGTGTCATATAATAATATAAAACATAATCAAGAAACAGTAAAATACCTAATTGGATGTCTATTAGGGTTCAGTATAGTTCTACCTAGGGTGGATTCCTAAGGTTCATTATATGAAGTTTGGCTTCTAGGGTAAAGGTACCCGAACCAGCAGATTCCTCCATCCTCACCCATTATAGGCTCATATGGATCGAGCTCGATTCAAGGGAATACATTTCCCTATGGCTGCACGGAGATGAAAATCTCACGAAGACATAGGTATGGATGTATCCCGGAAGCAATCCACTACCCTACACGGAGGTGAAAACCTCACGAAGGCATAACTTCTCACTCCCACTTAAAAGGGTAAAAATGTTCAACTCATGAAATGTATAATGCAAACAATATTTAAGGAATAAGATAATGAATGCGAAAGGATGTTATGATTTTTTTTTAAAATATTTTTCTCGACCGTAAGACAAAAATTAATCAACTTTGTGGCTCGACTCTCTTCTTTTTTTAAAAAAAATTCCCCAGTGGAGTCGCCAAACTGTCGAAACCATTTTTTTAAAAAAACAAAAATTTTAGGTTGTCGAATTTAAAAAATGAAAATTGGGAGTCGCCACCAATCTTTTTATTAAGGTGTGATTGGATCACCTAAAAACGACTTTGGTCTACGAGTTTTAGAAAAATAGGTTCGGGAGTTCGTTACGTACGAGGAAGGATTAGCACCCTCGTAACGCCCAAAAATTGGTACCAAGTTGATTCATTAGCGTCTTAATGTCGAAAATTTAAAAATATGATCCTTAGCAGAACTTAAAAGGCTACGTATATACGACCCTTATTATTTCAGAGAAAGAAGATACCACACCCAATGCGTTAGGGTACAGCATTCTAATTTTCCCCCAAAAATGAATTGGGCCAAAATACTTATACAATAAAACTTTAAAAGAACATCCACTTATCCAAGATTTAAGAAATCACACCTAATACGTTAGGGCACAATCCCTTTAGAATCTCAAACTCGGAATATTTCCTTTACTTTAAAAGAACATCCACTTATCCAAGATTTAAGAAATCACACCCAATACGTTAGGGCACAATTCCTTTACAATCCCAAACTCGGAATATTTCCTTTATGATTTTTAAAAAAATCTTCATTTCGAGAAATCAATGCGTCACATCCAATACGTTAGGACACAACGTGTTGAATTCCCAATAATGAGCTCTTATTTTTTATTAAAGAGAAATGCTCGATTGTTAGATTTAACGAAGAAAATCGGAACCCAATACGTTAGGGCTCAATTTCCTTGAAAATCATAAATACGAACATTATCTCAATTTTAAAAATTTTATATTTTTAAATTTGAGTAAAAAAAATGATGTAACGTTATATTATATGTACAAATGTTATAATGATAAATACAACAATGATAAATATATCAATGACATAAATAATATAAACAAATGAATGGGCTAAATAAAAACAATAATTCATGACATGCAAAATATTAGATGTAAACACAATTATACGATGAATGAGGAAAAACAAACAAAATAAATAAAGATCGAAGACATATAATATACACATGGAAGTTATGAAGATATAAATATAATTTACAAATAAAATTTTGGGTTATAGAATTTATACATATATATAATACATAGTATACTTATGAAAATAAAGAAAATATAATTATATGTACATATATAAAATAATAAAAAGGGTGTGTTTTAAAAGGAAAAGTGAGTATTTAATCATTTTAAAAATCATAAATATATACATATAAAGATGAAAATATTCATTTAAAAAATATAGGAAAAATATTCGTTAAAAATAAATATATACACGTACATATAAAAGGAATATATATAGATAAAAACAATTAAATAATGAGTACATTAAAAATATATATACGTACATATATATATATATATATATAAATGTGAGAAAATATAAGTTTAAAAAATGTGCATAAAATATACATGTATAGATTTTTAAAAAAAATAAAAATAAAAATAATGATTTCGTTATTAATTAATAAAATAAATGAAAAGAACAAAAAAAAAGAAAAGAAAAACTAAATTGAATTGCAATAAAAAAACTGGGGTAAATCGGCAAATAAATAAAAGTAAAAGGATTAATTTGAACGCGCGAATTACATAGAGGGGCTGGAAGGGAAATCTAAAACGACGCCGTTCAACTTAGACCCAATTGAAATAAAAATAAATAAAAGGATAAATTAAGAAAAATAAAAAAATTTAATTACAAAAACATTAAAAGGCGGAAGGGCTAAATAAAATAAATAAATAAAATTCGCAGTGGTATCACCTTCTCCCCTTTTTTAAAATCGTAAATAAGTAAAAAAAATAATCGAAAGAAAAAAATAGTAAGCCACCTTTAAAAAACTGTCAATCGTTCTTTTTTTTTATTCTTCTTCTTCCTTTTCTTTTTTTTTTCCTACAATGAAGGGAGAGGCCTCTATTTATAGCTGAGCCTCCCCAAATCCAACGGTACAGATCAATTACATCAACGGCTAAGATTAAAAGGTATCTACAAATTAAATCTCTAAGATTACAAAATCATATCTTCTAAGATTATATATATCATATCTAAGATTGCATATATCATATCTAAGATTGCATATATCATATCTAAGGTTGCATATATCATATCTAAGATTGCATATCATATCTAAGATTGCATATCCGAGAAAATTATGTTTCCATATGTGAGCCCGGGCTAAAATTGGGTATTACAATACATATCATTTAAAAAATAATATTATTGAATCCATAACCAATTCATGAATACATAATTCATGTGTCTCATTTTCATATTTCAATTAACTATCCCAGTTTCATTCACATACAATATCATCCAATATCAATCATAGTACTATTTTATTTAATTACCCTTATTAACACGACTCAAACTCAGACTCAGGCGGATACACGGATCCAACCAACACACCATTTTGGCACCCAGTGCCTCATCGGATAAATCTGAAGTAATAACTGTGTCCAACGCTATATAAATTTTACACCTAGTGTCTCATCGGTTAAACCGAAGTAAATTGGCACCCAGTGCCTCATCGACTCGAAGTCGAAGAAATCCCTGAACTCTTCCAATCCTATGGCATGCCATCTATATCCAACTCAACCCGATGCAGTTAATAGGGTTTAATTTCACTTTCCAAATACAATCAATATTCAATTATCATATTTGCACATATATATTCATTTCAATTCAAATAATCAATATATTCATAATATATATCAATTCAATCCATTCAATCAACTTTTTATTCAATTCAATGTCAAAGTGACAAATACTCACCTCAATACTTACCATATGCATTAAATAAAAAAATACAACAATTAATAACTAGTTTCGGATTATAGAAATACAAACCAGGAATTATAAGCTATTCCACGTCAACTTTATCTTTCCCCTTTTTACTTGAGGATTCCGGTACGACGTTAGCTCTGGAATTAAAACAATTAAAATTCATCAATACAACACGATTCAATTTCATATTGAATATTTCAATTTTTATTCAATATTTGCCTAAATTCTAATTTAGTCCCTAAAACGAGACTAATTTTTATTCTTCACAATTAATTCTATATTTGCATACAATTTTCACTTAAAACTAAATTTAACTCCCTATTTTCACTTAAATTCCTAAATTTCAAATTTTTCACAATTTAGTCCCTATTACTCAAAATTTACAATTCATTCTACAATTTAATCCTTTTCATTTCCGACTTAAAAATCTATCAATTTAATCTCTAATACTAAAATTATTCAACATTAACAACACTTAAAAACTCAATAATTGCTAAAATTTCGACATGGGTCAGGTAGTACTTAACACTAGGATTCCAAAAACATAAATATTACAAGAAAAGGGGACTAAATTGACTAACCAATTGAACTTGAAACTTTGAAACCCCTAAGCTATGGGTTTTTCTTTCCTTCTCTTTTTCTTTTTCTTTCTTTTTGTTTCGTTTTGCTTTTGTCTTTCTTGTTTTCTTTTATTACTATAATATATATATTTACTTAAATATTAAGTAAAACATATTATAATATATATTTTAACTTTAATTTATTAATAATATATATAATAATAATTTTCCACCTTATGTTGCCTCATTAAAGAACAATGGCATACTTGTTTCTTTAGTCCCTTTAATTATTCTTTAATCTATAATTCATTTTTCACCCTATATGCAATTTAGTCCTTATACATAATTACTCTTAATTCATGAAAATTCACTTAACCAAAACCTAATTAACTACACGACTAACTTCATAAATATTTTTAGTAAATATTTACAAGTCTGATTTACGAAAATGGAGTCTTGGAAATGCACTTTCTGACACCCCTGACTATCGAGTCATTACAAGGGTCGATGAATTAGACCTACCTTTTATGACACTATAAACTCTTCCTTTAAGATTATTTGTAAACCTTACCTCAGATTAGACGTATATGATTTTAATTTGAAAAGAGTTAAAGGTTTTAAGGCTTTTTGGTTGACAATAAATTGTAATGACACATTCAATAATTGGTCTGTTAATTATAACAAGAGCTAACTCTACAAATAAATTTTAAGTTTTCATATTTGGATAGACAATTGCCATGATGTTTATTTTATTACGAATGGCTTACTGATTAGTTGGAGTAATTCTATTTTCATTTTAATTTTAAAATGACATACATTTGAGTTTTAAGTTTTAAACTTAATTACATTAACTTAGGAGGTGTTTGGTTCGCCGAATGTAACATTACGGCCCGTAATATTACATTTCAGAATGAGATTGTGATATGTGGATTTCAACATTCTTGCCATCCCATAGGTTAGACTATCGTCTATTAGCTAGTTTGTTAGTTTGGCTATTAAGTTGGTTGGTCAGTTAGCTTGCAATTATTTCCAATTATTAGTAGCTGTTCAGTTGCTGACAATAGTTGGTTATGCAACTTAGATTCTATAAATTGTAAGCTCTGATAGTCACATAATTATGATATTTAGTAAAGTACTCATGAATTCTATCTCTCAAATATTTCTTTTTTTGTTGTTTCCTCAATAGCCAAACAGGCTACTTTAGCTTTATGTTACCATGGTATCTATAACACGCCAAACCTAACCTTATGATAGGATCCAAGTATGTTGTCTCACTACTTGAAATCAAACTAAGTTCAAAACATTTTTGGCAGAAGTTTTTAAAATCTTATAAAGTTATAAATATAAACCATTTGATAGTTGTTTCTTTACTCAGTTTAAATGGACTCATTAATAGTTTAATAACATTCAACCCATTTTGGCATATAAGTGCAAATATAATAATTTCATTAAACAAAATGTATTAATTTAAAACCACGTATTGATACTTAATAAAAGTATTATAAAATAGAGTCTTATCAAAATAGAAGTTCTTTATACAAATCATTTCCAAAATACTCTTATGCGCCACCCCCATGAGTCATGCATGATACAAAAACAAAGCAGTTGGCTCACAATAAAAGCAGTACTCTGGCATAGTCCTTCTAACAAAGCCTTCCTTCAGTCAGCAAACCTGAGAAGGAAAAAGGGTAACAGAGTAAGTTCAAATTAACTTAGTGAGTTCCAAAGAGAAATCATACATAAAATTATTGATATTACATTTTAACCTTTCTGAAGGATTCACACACATACTCATAGTACGCTCAATGGTGTTTATAGGACACAGACAGACTCGGTACGCCAACTTGCTTATCACTCGGGCATATACTGTATGCGAACTTAAGACAAATCCATCTTCATACCAACAATGTACCAAGAATTCAAAACCAGAAGCATATCATTCAGTTATATTCACATACATTCTCCTCCTTAACTCCTCATATCATTTTTATTTAGAATAGCATGTTTTATCGTGATCTGCCAATCCAGTTCGCAATATAGTTGCCCTACTGGAGGCTACACAAGCATATCTCATCATCTCTATCCCCGCATATCATATCATATAATATCATACATATCAGAAGCAAATGGTACTGGCTTAAGCATGAAGAATGACACTTATTTTATGTCACAAACAAATTGCACTCAAACTGAAGATTTTGGATAACCATTACCCTGATCGCCTCCGGACGTACTAATTTCTAGAGTGTAAATACTGCAACTAAAAGTATGGAATTGAAGTAGTGTCCGCAAGTATACGGGTCAAGTTGTAATGCATTTTTTACAACAAAGTAGGTGAGTACTCTGAGGATTGTACCCAATGGAGGTGAGTACTAATTTAATATTAACCTAAACGAAAATAGATCTAATTAGTGCTTTAAATAAATTATATTACAATTAACATAAAATAAAGAATTTATCTGTAAATCTAAGGAAAAAAATAAAATACAAAAAATAGTGACAAAAGAAAACCTAATCTTTAAACTCAATCAATTTTAAGCATGAGAGATTAGCTTGCTTCGATGGTCATAAATAATTCATATTCCGAGTTTTTACTCAACCAAATAGTCGCTATCCTAATAAGATCTCTTGATCTTCCACTAAATTAACGAGTCGGCAATAAATTATTATCTTTTGACCTCACAGTCCAAACCGGTTCAAAGGTAAGGGGTTCACGGATAAGCCATACCAATTTTGGGTTAATTCCCACCTAAATAACTTCCTAGGGTCGTCAATCCCGAGGTTTAGGTTCTTCTTTTCCTAAACAACTAATCTGTTGAGAAAACCCTACAAAGCAATTAATTAATCACACTTCCACTCACTAATCCCCCATAGGAGGATTAGTTCCTCAATCTATAAACACAATAAACTTGACAAATAGAATAAACATAAAGAATAATTCAAGAATAAGGTTTAAGAGAATCCTAATTATAATGATTTATGAAAGCGCAGAATCCACCAAGAGTTGGTCAAATCCACAAATCAGATTCTCCATTGAACACAAACAAAACAAATGAAAATAAATCTAAAGCTTAAAAAATTAAAAACTGAAAAATAAATTACAATGAAAATTCTAAACTATCAAAGTTGTCCTCCAAAAAGTGTTAAATAGCCTATTTATAAAGTTAAGATTAGTCATCGTCCTTAGCCCTAGGTTTATCAATGTGGAAAGATTATCCACAAAGAAATATGAGATTGTTGCTAAGTGGGTTGGTTACTCTCATTTTCCATCATTGATTACACTACTATGCTTGCAATCTCACATACTTCCGAAGGTAGATTTTAAGCAAGAAACCACCAAGGCCATATCACAGATAATGATGTTGCTAGAATAGTAGGTGGAATTTCTAGGCAAAAACAACTCATTGATGAACAATCTGATATAGAACCACCCGATCATTCAGTTGAGTCAAAGCCTGATTTCATGACACCCACTTGACCTATTATTCCCGAATGGACCAAGTCTATACCTACCTTTCAATCATCCAAAGTTGCTACACAATCGAACCAAACTAAAATCATGAGCATGATACAACACATGAATCAACAGTAGCAAGCTTATTAGAGATATGCAAAAATATAAGACGATTTGATAAAGGGTGCATTTAGAAAACTAAAACATAACCCATTTGATTTTGTGCCTAAATTTCCAAATTTTGTCTTCAATCCATGGACACCAACTTCAAAAGCCAAGTGAGACGAATTCGTCACTCTAGAAAGATGAGCTAAACGCACAAAGGGCCATGGGAAAGTGGAAACAATTTCAGATAGCGAGGATTCTATCAAATAAATAAGAAGGGTGTTCTTTTTCTTTTCTTTTTAAGATATGTTAGATTTAATTATTTCTTTTTGTTTTTGTTTTCTGCGTAATAAAAATTGAAGTTGCAATTATGAATAAATTGGAAAAATTTGTAAATAATTTTTTTTAAGTTTACAAAAAATAATAAGTGTGGTAATGGTTATGTGCATGTCTAGGATTGGATCTGTCAAGTAAAGGGTTGGCATTTAAGCAACCAATTTGACTCACTTTCCTTTCTTGGGATCCTACCTAGTGCATAGTTTCTATTCACTTGTTTAATTTTGTCCCTTCTAGTTTACGTTTTAAACAATGAGGACATTGTTTCTCTTTAAGTGGTGGGGGGACCGGAAATAAAATTTTTTGGGGGATTAGTGACGAAAATTGAATTCTTTCTATCAAGTTATGTTTAAGTACAATATTGCTCAGAAATTTAATTTTTGCTTAACTATGTTAATTTTAGTATGTATAAAATTATTTTATTTCAATTATTTTTATGTTAAGCTTAATTATGTCAAAAATACCAAATTTAGTAATTATGTACAAGACAATCCATAAAGTTTTAGTCCTTAGAAAAATTAGGTATGCATGAAAGTTTAAGCTTTTAGATTTGATTTAGTAACTTTCTTGAGGCGAAATCCTAGGTGGCGTGATAATTTAAAAGTAATTTAGGCACATTTTTGTTCGGACCGTTTGAGCCTTTCAAGCCAACCTTAATAATAATTATCCTTTGAAACCTTACTTTGAGCTCTATGGCCTGATTTTTCTTTTGAACCTTACATGAATTGAGTCATTCCCTTCTCTAATAATTATCCTTATTTGTTTCAAACTTTAGACTCAATACAACTAGAATGTATCTTTTGTGATTAAGTTTGGAGGAGTAGAGAAGAATACCGGAATGCTCAAAATGTTGAAATTACTTGCTCGAATAAAGCAATATTGCTTGAAAAAATACTCAAAATTGAAAATTGAAAAAGAAGTTGGTATTTTGTGGGATAATTGCAAAATTGAATGTCCGAGGTAAGCTAAGGCTAAGGTTTTTAGCCTAAAATTATCTATCTCTTTTCCATACCTTAACCCTAGCCCCATTACAACCTTATAAAAGACCTATTGGTTTAGATTATTATGCCGATTACATTAGTGGAGAGGAATTACTAAGCTCAATATACAAAGGCACAAATTAAACTTAGGGATTGTTGCTTAGTTTATTCGAAGGAAATAAAATTTGATTGGTGAGTATTTAGCACACATTTGCTAAGGGAAGTTATTTAGTACATAGTTTTGTTAGCATATTAATATTTGAAATAATTTATTATGTATACTGACATGTTTTCAAAATTTCTATTTCTGAGTATAATTTTGTTGGACACATGACTATGGGAAAATGAATTAAGTTTG
Source organism: Gossypium raimondii (assembly GCF_025698545.1). Lineage (NCBI taxonomy): Eukaryota > Viridiplantae > Streptophyta > Magnoliopsida > Malvales > Malvaceae > Gossypium > Gossypium raimondii. Next base: position 9,164,370 of record NC_068567.1, read on the forward strand.
GAGGTGTGATAACTCTAAATTATATTGACTTTTTCAAAGCACCATTTTACTAGTAATTCATGCAACTTTTGAGTATTTAAATAAAAATTTTGTAATAAAATTACAAAATTACTTAGATGGAGTAAATTAAAGTCAAATTCCATTTTAAATTATTTACATGCTAATTTGACATATTTTTACCTTTTTGTCGCAATTTTGTGCAATAGGAGAAAAATCGGCCTTAAAGCTTACCTGTTCAATACTCGATGTTGTAGCAGCCTTCAATAGCAAAAGCCATGCAAATGAGGGTTGATAATTAATCAACTATGGATGTCCAAAATTAATTAGAATTATGGTTAATGGACAGACCTGATCTAGCTTAGAAATTGGATCAGTGAAGTAGTCAAGCCTGCTACTTAATTTTGAAGCTAAACCATCCAAATTAACGAAGGGAGAGCCAAAATTCGGTTAACTAGCAGCTCAACCATCCATGGAATGATTAAATTAAAGGTCTTTAGGCTTTTTAAAAATTTAAAAATAGCCCCAACAAGTTTGTCAAGTGATTGTTTAACTCCTTCCTTGAAACATACCTTGTTTTTGCTATTTTTAGCAAAGTCATCCTACTCACTCCTCTTCTCAAGGTGGTCGGCCATAGGAATGGAGATTGGTTGCTATTTTTAGCAAATGCAAGCTGCCCCTTTCATGTATAAACACCCACCATCACCGCCTCATTTCATCATCCCTCATTCATCTATCTTTCTCTCTTTTCTCTCTTTTCTTTTCTTTCCCATTTTTTCATTTTTCAAGTGAGTTGTGCAAGGATTTGATAGCAGCCCTTTCACCCATTTTTGGCTTAATTGTTATGGCAAGGAGTGAAGCACAAAGGAGGAGCAAGGAAGTTATGCCACAGAGAACCACATGAAACGACTATGCATTTCTTTCCCTTTACTCTTTTAATTTCTTGTCGTTCAATTTAAGAAAAATGTTTGCAACTAAAGTTTATGTTTTTAATATAATTATGGTTGCTTAATTCCTTCGGTGTTAGAATAATTTAATTTCCATAACTTAGATTATTTATGTTGTTAGTGATGTTATATGTCTCGACTGTTTATGCATTTAGATAAAATTATAACTATGTTCATGCATTATAAATGTGGAGAATGCAACTGAATTAATTATTAAATCCTAATCGTATTGTAATTAATTGACATACTTGTTTGAATGGTGCATGTTTAATCTATATTTAAGAGAATTAGGTTAAAGTTTTTAATAATTTGAGAGAACCTTATTACATTGCATAATCTTAAGATTCATGTGATTAAACTGTTTCAGCGTAGAAATATTAATGTTACCTCACATTAATTTGTTTTTCTGCTTATTAAATTTATTAAGTGGTTGACATGGACATATGTTATACTTAATAATTTAATAAGTTGAATTCTTAGGCGATTCCTGAAAATGTAACCTTGAAGTCGTAACAGACATAGACATATGCAGACAAGAGATTAAACTTCAGACTTTGAGAGAAGCTAAAGTACTCATAACTAAAATAGGATTAATAAATACCAAGTTGCCATGGGATTTCCCGTAACATCATTAGTAGTATTTAAATATTTCTAAGTTAGGAAGGAGAATTATTCTGACACATGCATGATATTATGATTTCTCTAAAAGACTTGTATACTCATTCCTCCATTTATTTAATTTAATTTTAAGTATATTTATGTTAGTTGAATTTAATCGAACTCATCACTTAAATTTATTTTCATCACCAACCAATTTGCTAATAATTAATTTTGCAATACTTGATTCACATAGTCAATCTCTATGGAGATGATACCCAATATACTTATCACTTTATTACTTGTCAATTGTTATACACACTTACACATCAATCGAATCACCTTAAGATAGTTATGCAACTTAGATTATATATAAATTGTAAGCTTTGATAGTCCCACAATACTCATGAGTTCTATCTCTCAAATATTTCTTTTTTGTTGTATTTGTAATAGGCCAATTTCACCCGGGCCCAAGACCATACAAAAAATAAAAACCAAAAAAAAAGTCTATTTACAACAAACCCAACAAGCGCAAATTACTAAACCCAATTCAAGCCCAACAGCCTAAAACCTAACCCTAGCCCACAATGTTTTCAAGAAACAAAAATCAAACCCTAGCCTCTAGCGCCGCACCCTTCCCATGCGCGCCAGCCTCCAGCCACCATGTCAGCACCTCCGTACCCTCCATGCTCCCTCTGCCACCACAGCATGCGTCCTTGCCCCGTACCTGCAGACCAAGCAAAAGAGAGCACAACAGCAAAGAGAAACGTTGTATTTTTCAACTATAAAAGCCATGAACAAATCAATGTAAATTTTTGGACGGAGAATGAATACAAAAAAAAAAACCGCAATCAAAAACAGAAAATTTTTTAGAGGTAGTTTCTTTATTCTTTTTTTTATTTATTTTGTTTGTTTTATTTTATTATTTTTTTAAAGAAGGAAACAAAAAAATAAAATAAAAGAGCCGAAAGCTTACCTTTTTTCGCCATTTTATGCCGTCGTGGGAGGCCGAGGTTCGTCATTTTTGATGAAAAATGACATTTTTGGGTTCGGGGAGTCGAAAACCAAAAAAAAGTGACCATTTTTTATTTTTCAGCCACCGTGGATGGTGGCACCGTTGCCGGCGACCGGCGGCCGCCACGATGGTCCGACGGCTAGAGCCTTGGCCGGTCAAGGGGAGGGCTGAGAGAGGTTGAGGGAGTTTTTTATTTTTTATTTTGAAAGAGGAATAAAATGAAAATTTTGAATTTTTTTTTAATTAAATAGGCCCTACAAAACAGTGCCGTTTTGGGCCAATGCACAGACGCCAAAACGGCGTCGTTCCGGACTAACCCGAAATCTGACCTGCTCCAGGTTAAGGATCCGCGTGTTTTTTAAACGGAAGGGATATTTACTTGTTCAATCCTTCCGCTTCTTCGGCCCGTTTCAATCAGATCTTTTCTGTTCTTTTGTCTTTTGATTTTGCCCTATAATTTTGGTTTTATTGCATTTTAACCCCGTATAAAGTGCTGCGTTTTGGAGGGCTGGAATATTTTCCTTTTTGGTCCCTCTATATTATTCGTGCTTTTCAATGTGACCTTTACCTCATTTTTTATTTTGATTTATGCCCCTTAAATTCCATTCGAGTTTCAATCTAGTGCTTTTTGAGTTTATTCATTTATTTTATTATAATTTAGGCCCAAAATTTCATTTTAATTCCAATTTAATCCTTTATTTGCTTAATTTCAAACTTTTATTCTTTTAGATGTACACTGTTCTTGCTTTATTTTATTTATTTACTTTTACATTCATTCATGCATTTATTTATTTTTATCCTTGTATTCACTTATTATTCTTCCATTTTTTGTTTTCTTTCATTAGTTATTCATTTTATTTATGCCTTCATTATTATTGGTATTTTGTCATCTATTATTATTTCATTATTATCTATTCATCTATTTGTTTAGTATCCTTTTTATACCTTTAAAATTAGATTATTTTACTTGTACATATATTATTATTATTTCATTTATTTACATATTTTATTCCAAATTGTACCTTTAAATTTCATTTATATTTTAATTCGGTTCTTTACTTTCAACACTTTTATAAAGTATTTTCTTTTACATTATTTATGTATTTATTTTATTTATTTATTTGTTTTTAAGTTGGTATTATCCTTTTATGTGCATGCTTTTGTATTATTACCATTGTTATTATTTATTTTATTTATCTTATGATTGTTCATATTAATGTTAAAATAGTGTACATTATATGATTCTCGTAAATTGTCTTTATTATTATATTCATTATTGTCATTTATTAAGGCAACATTTCATTCATGTATTATTTTAAATATTACAAATTTTTTACTCAAATTTGTAAAAAATATAAAAATTAGAAAATAAGCAATATTTCGTATTTTAGAATTCGAAAAGTCATTCACTAACTTACGGGGTTTCGATTTTTTCCGATAAATCCAAATATACGAACCATTTTTCAAAAACACATTTTCAAAATTCTCTCGGGAATTAAAAAAGATTGTTTTCTAACTTACGGAATATTATTTCTTTTCTAAAACCGAGATAATCAAAAATTTCTAAAAATAAATAAAATTTCCGGTGTTTATTCTCGTTTCGGGATTTAAGATTATGTCCTAATTCACGGGGTATAATTCTTTCTCTCGATTGACGTGAAATACGCCCATTTTAAATCCTTTTAGATAATTTTAACAAAAGGATCGTGTTTTAAGTCTCATCAAAATTTTCAACTTTCGACATTAATTAATCAATTAGGTGTCAATTTTGGGCGTGACGAGTGTGCTAATCCTTCCTCGCGCGTAACCAACTCCCGAATCTATTTTTCTCGAATTTCGTAGACCAAAATCATTGTTTTAGTAAAATCAAAACGTTTTATTAAAACAATTGAATTGCAAGGTAATCCGATCTCACCTCAAAAAAAATATCGGTGGCGACTCTCGTTTTTTTCGTTTTTATTTTCAAAATAAAAGTCGACCCCTCTTTTCAAAAAAAATAGTTTCGACAGTATTCTCAGTAGCTAAATAGGCTACTTTGGCTTTACCACATTACGATGATTTTGTAATATAATGTGTAATTTCATTATGGACTATTTTTTAAGTAATATAAGATTCAGGACAAAATTTGAATTTGAGGACAGAATTACCCTCTCTTTTTATTGTATTTATGATTATAATTATTTGTATTATATTTTAAAAAAAAAAAGTTGTGCGTTGTTCCCTTTCCTTTTGGTTTTTCACTTTTAATTCAAGTTCCTTTTCTTTCTCTTGTAGTTTCTCCAATTTATTATCTAATGCCTGCTCTCATTTAAAAATATTTTATTGCATGTGTTTTACTTCAGCTTCCTTCTTCTAAACTTCAATCACCTTGCTTTTCACATCTGCATCTAAGGATTTAAAAAAACAAAATGTCAAAGACTCGATCCTATTGATACATTAGTAGGCCAGTATGGGCCTAACTCAATCAATAGTCCCAATACTGCAAAACATAGGCCAGTTTGGGTTGCAAATAAAAGAGCCCAAATTCCCTTTGTGAAACCTGTAACTTTAGGCAGTTTGGGATTTGAGAATCGTTGATTTCTTCAAGGGTTCGTTGAAGCTTGTAATCGTGCCTTTAAAAACACACACAACAAGAGAAAAAAATAATAATAAAACACATTTGCTTTTAATTCAAATGTTTCCATTTGGTTTAATTTATTTGTCCTTTCTGGGAAAATTATCAAGTTACTTTTTCTTGATGGAAAAACTTAATAGCTTTGTAATATATTTTTTTAAAATAATAATATTTTAAAAACACATTATTTTTATTTTATTTTCATATTGATATATGTATGCGTGCACGAATACATACCATTAAATCGGATTGAAAGGCAATTTTTATAAATTAAAAAAAAAAAAAAGAAGAAGAAAGTTTTCTCTATCAATTAGCCAAGTTATGTTAATAAATGGCGAATGTAACGTTAGTGATAACTGTACCGAATGCTACTGCTAACCGAAGACTTCCATTTCAATGACTTTAAGGATCCCATAAGTTTTGAAATTTTTAATATTTTAGTTTTAGAGTTTTATCGTATATAATTTTTTATTTTGATTAATTAATTACGGTGAGAATTGGTAGGAGTTGTAAAATGTTGAAATTGGTAATAGGATTAGGGCATAAAGTTAGTAGCTAAATAAGGAATGGAAAAGGAGGAGGAGCATGAGATTTTGTAAGTTAGTAAGGGGGTTTCGCTTTGCATGTGACGTTGCTTTCATTTCATGACAAAAGAAAAGAAAAAGTGAAAGAATATACCCCAGCTTTTGTCTGGGGTTTTTTTCTTCATGCTTCCTTTTCTTTTATTTCTTAATCTTCTTTTTTTTTTTATCGAAAAGATAAATTCATTCAACATTGTAAAATTACAGTTGTTTAGTACGAAATGAATAATAACAGAGTGGTGAGTTTTTTCTTGGCCGCGCCCGCCACTTCTATGAACCAAGTTAAAACAAATGCTACCAGTGCTTGTTGTTTGAGTGATGATATCCCCCGCGACCCAAGATTTACGAACCTTTCCTTTTTAACATTTGGATAGCTCGAAAGCAGTCAGATTCGACAATGATATTTCCCCAACCATGACGATTAATCAAAGAGGAACCAAGCCTTATCGCTAAATCTTCGTTACAAACGCATTTGACAAACGTGTTTGAACGTTGATTCCATCAATGACGTCTCCATTGCTATTCCTAGCCACTATTGCCAGGCCTGCCGAATTAGAGTGAGACAAGAACGACGCATCACAGTTGATCTTGATAAAGTGAGGGGGAGGGGGAGGGGGAGGGGGAGACCACAGCGTATCAACAATGACAGGTGACCTTATGAGAGGGGGCATAGGGGCTAAAACTTACAAGTGTCGGATGCCAAACCTGCACAGGGTCTTCTTTCATACCTTTAAAAAAAGACGAATGTTATGAGAAATCCACATGGTCCAACATAACCTGGCCACAAGACTGAGTCCAGAAAAAGAACCGAATTCAGGAATGATTCAGTTAATTTCCTCCCACCATTTAGAAAACGAGACAAAACCCGTTATGGATGGCGAAAAGGCTTCCCAAAAAACTTTAGCAATCGGACAAAAGAATAAATATTCTCGATGGATTCAAGTTCCGCACCACAACGAGAAGCCCTCCATATGAAATTCTTGATACTCTAGACTGGTGTCCTTTGACAAGATTTTCATTAGATAAGAGCGAGTTATGACAAGCCCTCCATATGAAATTCTTAATTTATGGCGGAGTTTTCAGGTTCCAAACCATAGATCAATCAAGGTTATTATAACAGTCCGTTTTTCAGTGATGTCAAAAATGGCGATTTTGAGGCCCCATTTTCGATGAGTGAACTCATAAATATATTATTTAATATTTATGAGGTTAGTATAAATTTTTTAATTTTGGTCCCTTAATTTTGTTAATCGGGTAGTTATTTAAGGTGCAAGGACTAAATTGTAAAAATAGTAAAAACTAATCGCTATAGATTTTTAATTAGCTAAAAGGACGTATTAACCAATTAAACTAAGGTCTAAATGGAAAATAAGCCATTTTAAAATTATAGTAGACGGTTGGTAGGAAATTTTAGTTAAAATAATATTAAAAATTGTAATTAATATAAATTATAAAGTAAACAAATATGAAATGGTGGAAGGAAAGAGAAAACATTGTTCATCTCCATCTCTTCCACCGAAATCACCATTTGAGAAAAGCTCTCAAAGGCTTCAAGCTTTTTGCTCTTAATCAGGTATTTCAATCTAGTCATTTCTTGTAATTTCTATGTTTTTAAGGTCTTAGGAGCTTGATTTAGTTAACTCGTGTAACAATTTATAAAACTGTTAAAATTTTCAAAAGTTTCCATGTTGAATACTTAAAGAGATTGGTGTTATTTTGTTAGATTTTAAGCTTAGAAGTGAAAAAAACTAGTTTGTAAAGTTTAATTGCTAGTTTTTAACATAAGGACTACAATGTAAATATTTCAAAATTGGTATGAAATTTATGTAATTATGGACATTAGAGAAACTTATAAGGATGTAATTGTGATATGCCTCAAAATCGAGGCTCAAATTGGAAAGTTATGGTAATTTCGATTTTAGGGACTAAATTGAATAAAATACAAAACTTTAGAAATCATTCAAAATGTGAAATTGAACTTTCATCTGCATATAATAGGATGTTATAAGGTATCTGAAATTGATAAATTGAAATGAACTATCGTATAGATCGGGGTTTGAATCAATCAGAGGATAATCGAGAAAAAGGTAAAATTGTAGCTTAGTCCTCGACGTCTTGTTTGTTGTTTCTTTTTCCAAGTAAATTCATATGAAACTTTTTTTTGTGTTATATTTGAATTATATTATAATGTCTATTAGTTTAGGCTAATTGTAATTTGATAATGTTGGCATCTAAAGGACGAAATCATAAAGTATGGAAAATATGGTTATTATGAATAGATGCAATGTATTTAATGAATGTGAAATTGTTATATGATTGAATGATATGTATATGATGATTTTACAATATTTGAAATGATACAGAAGCAATAACAGTGCCCGTGTGAACTTAACGAACGATTAAGATACAAATGGCATGTCATTAGGGTTCAAAAAAGAAATAGAGCTTTTGATAAGGTATTTATTTAATGATGGCTTGAGATCCAACATGTGCTGTGGATTCTCTGAAGCTTGTGTGAGCAACATCGAATATGTCAGCTTGTGTGAGCAACCCTAGTTTGAAGCTTGTCTGAGCAGCTCGAATATGTCAGCTTATTGAGCAACTTAGTCTCATGTATCCGAATTCAATTTACTATAGTTCTTCAGGAAAATAATAGAAATTAAAAAAAAACCAAAGGTATTGTAATGTTTTAAATGAATTTATGTGAGTGGAATTACACATGTTTGAAATTTGAATATGATTTAATTTGCATATGTTATAAGGTGGAATGTGATATCTATGCGGTTGAGATATAAGTTCATGTTATACAAATGAATTAACCTATTTTATGTATTTTTTTATTTGCGTATAAGTGTATAAGATGCCAAAGGGTTTAATTGTCTAATTTTTTATATGTTAAGGTAAGTTAAGTAAATTTTATATGGACTTACCAAGCATACATGTTGCTTACATGTTGCTTTTCATTTTCCCTGTAGATTGTTGATTTGCAGAACTTGTCAATCAGATCAACTCAGAGACCACACTATTCTACCATAGTCTCAGTAGTCTTTTATTTGTTTTTGGGATCGGTTATGCGGCATGTACATAGGTGTTGTTTTGTTAACTAAAATGATAGATTTGGTTTGAATTTGACTAATCTTGATGTTGTGAAAGTTATGCCAATTTGAGTATGTGAATTGATATTAGGTTATGACGTGTGAATGAAAATTATAATTGTATAATTGAGTATGATATGGTATTGTATTGGATGACATTGAATGACTTATAGGTATGATGGTATAATTTGGGCTTAAATAGGTAAGATTGGTATGTTTTGTTATGAAATGGTGTCAAGTTTTGGCATATTGATTGCTAGTCAATGTTAGCATGAATAAAGTTTTTTGTAGAGTTTGTGATGTTAACCACACAATCAATCTTCCACCAAAGAGCCAGGCCGCTAGATAGGCCTAAAGGATCAACATAGAAACCTTTAACGAAACCCATTCTATTTCGAATTCTTTCTAATTTCTCTTGTTTCTGCTTAGTTTCTATAAGAAAAACAATAGATGGATTGTGTTTCCTAACTAAACGATTGAGGGCTCTAACCGTAGTTGATCGCCTGAGACCTTGGCAATTCCATAAAAGTATGTTCATAGTCGAACAAATAAACAACCTACAATAAATGTTGAGCACCTAGTGTGCCTTGGAGAACTAGAAAACCAAGAAAAGCAAATCCAAGAATAGGGAAAACCCAAAGAACCTTCATAGCCAAACTAGAAAAGTCAATAGACTGCAACAAGAAAATCACACTAAAAACAAACAAACTGGACAAAAGTCAAACTTGAAGCTAGATTCGTTCGCAACTTGAAGCTAGGAAAACTATCAAAAAGACGAAGAGAGGTCAACAAAATCTCGTTGTCGAGTGCCAACTAAATAGGAAAACTCTTAAATCAATTCCTAGAAAATCGATTTTCCTAAATTATCAATCATGTTCTATTTTACATCCCTAAATTATCGATGTTATATAAATCATATCCTTAAATTATTGAAACCATTAATTTAATCATTAAAGGACAAGTATTATGTGACGAATGTAAAATAAAAATTTTAAAGAAATATAAATGTTGCCACATAACTTTTAAAATAGAAAAACATAAAATAAAGTAAAATAAAAAAAAATAAAGAGTGAAAGCTTGTTTTTGTAAAAGCTTTGAAACCTCAAACCAAAATTTCTACCACATCCATTTTTACGATATTCATTTTGCTTTAAAATTTTCATTTTAAACCATATCACATAAGATCAGTATCTCATTTAACAGTTAAATTAATAATTTTAGTAATAGAAGGACCTTACAAATATAACATTGATAGTTCAAAGATATTGTGATACCCAATTATTGTCCGAAGCCCAAAACAGAAACTAAAACCAAACACAATTACAAATTTAATAAAACGTGGCCCAAGTTACAAGCCCATCTGTTAGTCCAAATTACAGCCCAAGCTATTGAACAATTTCAGCAGAAAAAAAACTGAACCCTAGCGGAGCTTTCTTGGTACTGCAAAGAATTGCCCATGTCGCGGCAACCGTTTCCACCCACGTTCAGCAAACCCCCACACCCCATGCACGTTCTTCACCTGCAACAAAACCACAAACAATAGCAAGGACCGAGGATACAACAATAAATTGTAAATGAGTCGGGAAAAAAATCATCAATCTTTGTAAAAAGGACAGATTTTTGGTATCGAAAGTTAAAGAAAATAAAGAAAACGGAAAAGCAAGGCTTTTGAAAAAAATATTGTATGAACATTAATAAGAAAATACAAGAGAAAGAAAAGGATTTTGGGAAGGTAACAGATTTTGTTTTTCTTTCTGTTCTTTTATTGTTTTCATTTGATTTTGTTTTCCTTTGTTTTTTGAAAAAATAATAAACGGAGAGGGAAGGAAAGGAGAACTTACCGTCGTCAGGCGCCCTTGTTCGTCGTTATTTGGTCGGGTTGGGAGAATGGCGAGAAAGGGAGGTCATGCAAATCTTCAAATGGCGAAGGAATTGATTTTAGAGTTCTAAAATGGGATTATATAGGGTTCAAAATGGACTATTTTCGCCATTAGTCCTCATGATTTTTGGTGCTTTTAAAATTAACTTATTTATTTGTTCTAAATCATTGCACCTTTTATTTTCGTTTCAAATTGGTCCAATAGTGTGCGCGTTTTAGGGTGGGTTGGAAAATTACTTTTCGGTCCTTTATCTATTGCACTGTATTAATTTACTCCATTTCTTGTTTTTATTTTCAAAATTGGCATTCAACTTCGCTTGATATTTTAACTTAATCCTTAATTTGTTTTTAGTTTATTTTTATTATGTTATTTTTATTGTTTATTACTGTTAATTATTATATTATTATTGTATGTATATATGTGTGCATATAATATATATATATTAAATGTTTTAAATATATATGTAGTACGTATTTTGTTATTATTATTATTATAATTTTTTTTGTATATAGGTTATATATATATTATATACATTCATATTTTATAATTATTTATATTTTCATGTTTTATAATTCATATGTTTATACAATTTTATAATATGTACATATCATAGATTTTATTATTATTTTATTTTTCTTAGCCTTATATACATATGTATGCGTATATACTTTTATAATATATATATGTTTTCTATATTTTATGATCCAAATATTTTTATATATACGTATAAATAGATATATATTATTCTATACCTTTATAAATATATTTTTAATTTTTTTATATACATATGTCCATATTTTTGATAATTACTAATATATTATGTTTATACATTATTATGTTTATTATTTTTTAAAATGCATGTACATTGTATTATTGATTCATTTTCGTGATTTTGTATATATATGCATCAACATCTTATCATACTTTTAAAGAAAAATTTATTTTGATTTTGGTCAAAATACTTAAATCATCATTCTTTTTAAAAAAAATTAAATATTTGATAATCATGATTCTCGAGAAAGATCGTGTCCTAACTTATTGGATCGTGATCATTTTTCGATGAATTTAGAAAGCTAAGTATTTATTTTACAATAAATTCACAATTTTCAAATAAAACCTTATTCTCGGGAATTCAAAATGTCGGGTCCTAACTTACTGGTCGTGACATTTCGTTATCTCGAAATAAGAATTTCTAAAACAAAAAGCAATATTCGGTATTTTGAAGATATAAAATATTGTGCCCTAACTTACTGGGTGTGGTGTTTTATTTCTTTGAAATGAGAATGTTTTATCATTTTAGATCCATTCACGGGTTAAAAATTTGTATTTAAAATCTTTTCAAATTTTCAACATCAAGACATAAAATAATCAAATTTGGTACCGATTTTTGGGCGTCACGAGGGTGCTAACCCTTCCTCATGCGTAACTGACTCCCAAACCTGTTTTCTCAAATTTTGCAGACCAGAATTGTTTTTTTTGGTGAGCCGATCACACCTTAATAAAGGATCGGTGGCGACTCCAATTTTTGTTTTTAAAGTCGATAACTTATTTTTGTTTTCAAAAAAATGGTTTCGACAGCTTGGCGACTCCACTGGGGAATTTCGAGAGTCGAGCCATAAATTGATTATTTTGTATCTTTTTGTCGAGAATTAAAGATTTTTTTTAAACCATGATTTCCCTTTTGCATTCATTGATTTTTCATTGTTATATATTTGCTCGATTAGCTTAAGGCTGTTAGCTTATTTGCATTTTGCATTTCATGGTCAATTTTACCCCTCTAAGTGGGAGTGAGAAGCTAGTCCTTCGTGAGGTTTTCACCTCCGTGCAGGGTAGTGGATCGCTTTCGGGATACATCCGTACCTATGTCTTCGTGAGATTTTCATCTCCGTGTAGCCATAGGGAAATGTATTCCCCTGAACCGAACTCGGTCCATATGTGCCTATAATGGGTGAGGATCGAGGAATATGCTGGTTCGGGTACCCTTGCTCTAGAAGCCAAAACCGCATATAGTGAACCTTAGGAACTTACCCTAGGTAGAATTACTCTAAACCTTAGTAGATACCCGACTAGAAGTTTTTATTATTTCTTGATTGTATTGGATTAAATGTTTATACCTGATACTAACCCGTTTTGTTTTGTTTTTGATTGCATTGCATTTACATTTTAGAAAAGAGATGTTGATTCAAGTTTGATTACTAATTTAGAAAGCCTATCATAAGAAAACGGGTTTCTTGATAAAATGGAAAATAGTACGGCTGCCTGAATATATTTCGAGAAATACAAGAAGGGTGATGGAGGAATACATGACTTTACTTCGTGCCTCAAGGTCAAGCTGATTGTTCAAGAGTTTCTGACATTCCAACTGCCTTAAAGAAGTTGAGGAGCATTACGGGGATGGGCAGACGTTGGATTATAATCAAGATCAAGCGAAAAGGAGGTAAAGGAGATACCCCTTTTGAAGAATTCTCAAGATTTATCTTGGCATCCAGATGAAGAAGGAGAAGATGTTTTCACCTGGAGTATGAGGGCAAAGCCGTATATATATATCCGCTTTATGTAAAGAAATTTGTCTACTAGTAAAGTTTTCTAAATGGAATTGAATCAAAATCAACGTCTCTTTTTGCATTCATTCTCATACATCGCATCATATGCATTAAAAACTATTAAAGGGTTCTGATTAATTAAAATTATTCCTCAGTTAACCTGGAAACCAACCAGCCAACTCAGCACCGTTACGGTACAAGAGCGAAATTAAAAAATATGGACCAAAGGTTAGAAAAGCTCGAGCAGTTTCAAAAAGAAACACAGGATCAGCTTCAGCAGCAAATGAAGGAACAACTCGAGAAGATTCAACAAAGTTTGATGGATAAAATGGAGGAATCACGAGGAAGTATGATGACAAAGTTAACGCGATTGTTGACTGAAGGAAAGGATAAGGGAAAGAGCCTTGTAACAAATATGGAAGAGGAAGGCGAGGATGGACTCTAGTATCCTCCAGGCTTCACTCCTCTACATGTGCAGCACCAAGCGAAAGTGTACCCGCGTAAATCTTCTGTTATGATTAGGCCTCAGTAATTTCAAGCCAATGCTTCAAGATCGATAAATTTTCAGGCCGGATTAGGCTCCAGTCCTGAGAATAATCCTGCCAATCTTATTGTTCCTGATTTCGATGAAGCAGTTGAAAAAGAGAAAACAAAAGAGGAATTACCAAAGCACCTGAAAGAAAGATGGAAATGGATTGAGGAGAAATTCAAAGCGATGGAAACTATTGAAAGATGCCATGGGGTTGATGCTAAGGATTTAAGTTTGGTACCGGATTTAGTGCTTCCTTACAAGTTTAAAATGCTGGAATTCGAGAAGTATAATGGGACCAGTTGCCCTGAGGCCCACATTACCATGTTTTGTAGACGAATGGCTGGGTATGTCAATAATGAGCAGTTATTGATACACTGTTTTCAGGATAGCCTCACAGGGGCAGCGTCTAAATGGTATAATCAATTGAGCCGTACTAAGATTAGTTCCTGGAGGGATTTGGCACAGGCTTTTATGAAGCAGTACAGTCATGTGGTAGAAATGGTTCCTGATAGGATCACTTTACAGAACATAGAGAAAAAGTCGAATGAAGGTTTTAGACAATACGCTCAGAGGTGGAGGGAGGTGGCAGTGCAGGTCCAACCACCGCTCCTTGAAAGAGAAATGACGATGCTCTTTATAAATACGTTGAAAGCCCCATTCATCACACATATGTTGGGAAGTGCCACAAAAAGCTTTTCTGACATAGTTATGAGTGGTGAGATGATTGAAAGTGCTATTAGGAGCGGAAAGATTGATGCTGGAGGAAATAACAGAAAGCAAGCCCTAAAGGAAAAAGAAAATGAGGTGAACAGCGTGAACACGTACAGCAAATCGATTACGGTGAATCAGCCAAGAAAGGTGGTTACTAATCAGCAGGGTTCATCAAGACAAGAATCAGGTATGAAGCCAGGTACTGAGAAGCTCCAGTTCACACCAATTCCGATGTCCTATAAGGAGTTGTATCAAGGCTTGTTCGATACGCATGTTATTGCTCCTCATTACTTAAAACCTCCACAACCTCCGTATCCTAAGTGGTATGATGCGAACGCGCAATGTGACTACCACGCGGGAATTACGGGGCACTCAATAAAGAATTGCATTACCTTCAAAAAGCTAGTTGAAAAATTCATCAACATGGGTATTGTCAAGTTGGATGACTCATCTAATGCAGAAAATCCGCTACCCAATCATCATTGACAATAAGGTGAATGCGATGTATGAAGAGATGTTGGGAAGTGTTCACATCAATGTCATGGATGAAGACACAATCGAAAATAGACCTTATTAGATATCCACCTTTGTAAACCTGGGAGTGTTTTAAACAATCGAACTACGGAAGAAATATTTGTAGTATTTAGGGCTTATTTAGAGCAATGTTCAAAACACACTTGTTACTTTTAGCCTAGAGGCAATAAGAATTCCTTTGTGAAGTAGGCTCATGTCTAAATGTCGTTATTTTAATGAAATGCATCCTTGCGATCATTTTTGAACCAATATTCTTTCAGTCTATCTGAATAGTTATTCTTTCATTCTTTTAGATTTTTCCAAATTATTCATTCATTCATTCATAATCTTATTGTACAGATAGTTCTTCATAAATTTATACATTTCTTTGTATATTCTTTGGTACCCATTATAGGTCCCCAGATATCAATGACTTGAATAACACTGCTACAGACTCAGAATCTCCTTTTGAGCAAGACATGTGTTTAGAGGGATCTCATGACTTTGGAAGATGACATAGATCGTGGCCTATCTTCGAACTTGTTGAGGAAGGTAGAACAGGAAGAGAAACAAATTTACCTCATGGGGAGACAATGGAGATTGTAACCTTGAGGGAACATGCATAACCGGAGAAACAAAGCAAGACCTTGTTGAGTTACCTTAAGGGTTCAAAGATGTCGTCGCATAGTCATACCAGGATATGCCCAGGTTAAGCACGGATATTGTAATCTGAGCAACAACATAACGTTAACAATTTGCAGTATGTTCAAGATACACATCATGAACGATGCAGTTAGAATTCTTTACCGGCGCAATACCTTCTTCTCTGGCTTATTCCGTTGAAGTCAAGTTGTCATTTTTCCGTATTTTTTTTGGATTTCATCTTAATTGAAGAGGAAAATCTAAAATTTTTTCGTCATAGTTCCGCCCCAAAAGGCTCTATGAGAGAAACCTGATGCCAAAGAAGATCTTTCGCATACGAAACGAAAGTGAAAGATCTTATGGGGAAGACCTTATCTGGAATAATATTGATTCTGATCAAATAGGATGACCTGGACTTGCCTAATCCTATGAGTACAGATTCAGTTCAAAAAAAAGAGAAAAAAAAAGAAAAAAACAAAAAACAAAAAAAATAGAAAAAAATAAAAAAAAGAGAACAAAAAAGAACAAAAAAATAAAAAAAAAAAGAAACAAAAAAACTCTACCGGGGCAATGTCTTTCTCTTTAGCTTATCACGGTTTTTCCATTGAAGTTAAAATTCTTTCTCTTCGAGTATTGGCTGAGCTAAAGTAGGATGAAGATCCAATCTTGATAAGATCAGTTGAACTTAATTGAAGGAAATTGGCTAAAATTTATTCGTCACGGTCAGATGTACCAAAAACGGATAATGCGAGCTTACAACAAAAAGGTTCGTCCTAAAGAATTCCACGAAGGAAACCTGGTATTGAAAAAGATCATTCCTCTACAAAAAGATTTAGAGAAAAATGAGTGCCAGATTGGGAATGTCCTTATGTTGTAAAGAAGACATTTTCCGGAGGAGCACTGATCTTGAGTGAGATGGATAGTAAAAACTTGTCTAATCCTGTAAACTCAGATTTAGTCAAGAAATGCTTCGCTTAAAGAAGGAGAGGACCAAGGTAAAACCTCGCAAAGGGCACTTTGAGTCGCAAAAAAAAAGGATGAGAAATGAAAAAGTGAAAAAATGAAAAATGAAAAAGTAAAATAGAGAGGCTAAGGTGAAAACCCACAAAGGGCGCCTTAGACCAAAGGGGATTTGAGTTGAAAACCCGAAAAGGGCGGCTCAAATATTGATCAGAATGGGCATGAGGTAATCAGAGTAGCTCAAATGTTGATTAGAATGGGGCATGCTGTGATCTTGATATGCTTTAGTCAGCAGGTAAGGGTACGCGACATCTTGGGGCATCGACAGAGTAATGTAGATCTCCAAAACACATGTCAAACTCAAAATGGTCTTCAAGAAGTTTGTACAGAGAAGTTCAAGCTGCGACATTTGGGGCACCTCGTCTCCATACTATTTATTTTGAATTTGTTGTTCTTGGAATACTTCATTCTTTTCCAAGATACGCATTCCCAATCAATTTCTTTGTTATCCTTCTTTACTATTTTGATAATTTATTCCTTTTTATCTATGGTTATGACCTTTTTGCAAGCATGTTGCATTGGAATAATGATTAATGGACTAATAAAACTTTCACAAGGGAAGTTTTGCATATTACTCTAGAAGTTTCTAAACAATATAGGAGCACAACAGAATTTGTTGTTTAGAACGCACCAGGTTTAAAGGTTGGAAATCTGAGAAGGAAAAGTCTAAATTAGGACTTTCTTTTTGATTTTGTTGTCAAAAACATTGATTGAACAAAATGACAGGATGATAGGTTGGTGGCAAAGCTTAGATGAACAAACAAGCAATAATCACCAAGCACTAAAAAGGGGTTTCTTTGGAGAGGAGAATCCTTCATTCATGCATAGGCATTTGGTATGACACCCTGAGATTGGTATGAAAGACCAAAGTGCTTCACATTTTGCATCCTTGAATTGCGATAGATGAGGATTGAGAAAAGACAAAATTTTTCTACCCTTAGGTTACAGCGGAAGAAAGATAGTACAAATTTTACGTCCCAAGCGAGATCATTCTCGGAGAGTAAAATTTTGCATTCATACAAACATCATTCATACATGTCTAGTTAGGAGCATTTAATTCATTTTGATCATGATATCCTAATCACTAGGCATAATTAGGTTCATAAGTTGAATTATACAGGTCATGTTCCTCAGAGGACAAACCGGTGAAACTTCAGCCTTGCCTTCTTAAGTTTGCAGCAGAGCAGACTGAATATAGCAGATCTTGCCTTCTTGTACTGACAACGAAACAGATCGAAGATACCAGCCTTGTCTCCCTAGGCAGCAGTAGAGTAGGTCGAAAATGGCGGATCTTGCCTTCCTGTATTGACAGAGAAGCAGATTGAAGATTTCAGATCTTGTCTCCCTAAACAGTAGTGGAGCAGATCAAAAATGGCAGATTTTACCTCCCTGTGGTTACAGTGGAGTACATTGAAGCCAGTAATTCTACTTCCCTGGGCAACAGTGGAATAGATTGAAGATTTTAGATCTTACCTTCCTACATAGACAGCGAAGCAGATCGAAGATGGCAGATTTTACCTCCTCGTGGTTATAGTGGAATACATTGAAGCCGTAATTCTATCTCCCTGGTTGGCAGTGGAATAGATTGAATATTTCAGATCTTATTTCCCTAAGCATTAGTGGAGTAGATCGAAGATGGCAGATTTTACTTCTCTAGGGTTACAGTGGAGTACATTGAAGCCAGTAATTCTATCTCCCTGGGCAGCAGTGGAATAGATTGAAGATTACAGATCTTATCTCCCTAGGCATTAGTAGAGTAGATCGAAGATGGCAGATTTTACCTCCCTGAGGTTACAGTGGAGTACATTGAAGCCAGTAATTCTATCCCCCTGGTTGGCAGTGGAATAGATTGAATATTTCAGATCTTATTTCCTTAAGCGGTAGTGGAGCAGATTGAAGATGGCGGATTTTACCTCCCTAGGGTTACAATGGAGTACATTGAAGCCAGTAATTCTATCTCCCTGGTCGACAGTGGAATCGATCGAAGAATAATAGATCTTATCTCCCTAAGCAGTAGTGGAGTAGACTGATGACGGCGGATCTTGTTTCCTCGACATTGTAATTGGATAAATTGAAGAAGATAATCATATTTCCCTAAAGTTGCAGTGGAGCGGATTAACATCTAGATCTTATCTTTCTGAGGTTGCAGAGAGCAGATCACATCCAGTCTTATTTCCCTGAAGTTGCAGTGGAGCAGACAGAAGAAATCAATCCTATCTCCCTGAAGTTACAGTAGAGCGGATTAACATCCAGATCTTATCTTTCTGAGGTTGCAGAGAGCAGATCGCATCTAGTCTTATCTCCCTGAAGTTGCAGTGGAGCAGACTAAAAATAGCAAATTTTGTTCTTTTAAGAAGCTACAAGGTACAAGTCTTACATCCTTGATGTTGCAGTAGAGTGGATTGAAGCACTGATTCCTATACCTCTGAAGACGCAGTAGGTTGGAATGAGGCTACTTGAAGAGCGCCAAGGTCCAGCATGACCGGGCAAAATTGGGCTTTTTAGTCTTTGCTCTGTTCCCGTTACACGACAACGAGCAAAGAGGAGCAGCTGTGATACCCAATTATTGCCCGAAGCCCAAAACAGAAACTAAAACCAAACACAATTACAAATTTAATAAAACATGGCCCAAGTTACAAGCCCATCTGTTAGTCCAAATTACAGCCCAAGCTATTGAACAATTTCAGCAGAAAAAATCGAACCCTAACGGTTTCTTGGTGTGCAAAGAATTGCCCATGTCATGCAACCGCTTTCCACCCACGTTCAGCAAACCCCCACACCCCATGCACGTTCTTCACCTGCAACAAAACCACAAACAATAGCAAGGACCGAGGATACAACAATAAATTGTAAATGAGTCGGGAAAAAAATCATCAATCTTTGTAAAAAGGACAGATTTTTGGTATCGAAAGTTAAAGAAAATAAAAGAAAACGGAAAAGCAAGGCTTTTTGAAAAAAAATATTGTATGAACATTAATAAGAAAATACAAGAGAAAGAAAAGGATTTTGGGAAGGTAACAGATTTTGTTTTTCTTTCTGTTCTTTTATTGTTTTCATTTGATTTTGTTTTCCTTTGTTTTTGAAAAAATAATAAGCGGAGAGGGAAGGAAAGGAGAACTTACCGTCGTCAGGCGCCTCGTTCGTCGTTATTTGGTCGGGGTTGGGAGAATGGCGAGAAAGGGAGGTCATGCGCAAATCTTCAAATGGCGAAGGGAATTGATTTTAGGGTTCTAAAATGGGATTATATAGGGTTCAAAATGGACTATTTTCGCCATTAGTCCTCATGATTTTTGGTGCTTTTAAAATTAACTTATTTATTTGTTCTAAATCATTGCACCTTTTATTTTCGTTTCAAATTGGTCCAATAGTGTGCGGCGTTTTAGGGTGGGTTGGAAAATTACTTTTCGGTCCTTTATCTATTGCACTGTTTTAATTTACTCCATTTCTTGTTTTTATTTTCAAAATTCGCATTCAACTTCATTTGATATTTTAATTTAATCCTTAATTTGTTTTTTAATTTATTTTTATTATGTTGTTTTTATTGTTTATTACTTTATTAATTATTATATTATTATTGTATGTATATATGTGTGCATATAATATATATATATATATATTAAATGTTTTAAATATATATGTAGTACGTATTTTGTTATTATTATTATTATAATTTTATTTTTTTGTATATAGGTTATATATATATTATATACATTCATATTTTATAATTATTTATATTTTCATGTTTTATAATTCATATGTTTATACAATTTTATAATATGTACATATCATAGATTTTATTATTATTTTATTTTTCTTAGCCTTATATACATATGTATGCGTATATACTTTTATAATATATATATGTTTTCTATATTTTATGATCCAAATATTTTATATATACGTATACATAGATATATATTATTCTATACCTTTATAAATATATTTTTAATTTTTTTATATACATATGTCCATATTTTTATAATTACTAATATATTATATTTATACATTGTTATGTTTATTATTTTTAAAAATGCATGTACATTGTATTATTGATTCATTTTCGTGATTTTTGTATATATATGCATCAACATCTTATCATACTTTTAAAGAAAAATTTATTTTGATTTTGGTCAAAATACTTAAATCATCATTCTTTTTTAAAAAAAATTTAAATATTTGGTAATCATGATTCTCGAGAAAGATCGTGTCCTAACTTATTGGATCGTGATCATTTTTCGATGAATTTAGAAAGCTAAGTATTTATTTTACAATAAATTCGCAATTTTCAAATAAAACCTTATTCTCGGGAATTCAAAATGTCGGGTCCTAACTTACTGGTCGTGACATTTCGTTATCTCGAAATAAGAATTTCTAAAACAAAAAGCAATATTCGGTATTTTGAAGATATAAAATATTGTGCCCTAACTTACTGGGTGTGGTGTTTTATTTCTTTGAAATGAGAATGTTTTATCATTTTAGATCCATTCACGGGTTAAAAATTTATATTTAAAATCTTTTCAAATTTTCAACATCAAGACATAAAATAATCAAATTTGGTACCGATTTTTGGGCGTCACGAGGGTGCTAACCCTTCCTCGTGCGTAACTGACTCCCGAACCTGTTTTCTCAAATTTTGCAGACCAGAATTGTTTTTTTTGGTGAGCCGATCACACCTTAATAAAGGATCGGTGGCGACTCCAATTTTTGTTTTTAAAGTCGATAACTTATTTTTGTTTTCAAAAAAATAGTTTCGACAGATATAATTAGAATATTTTAAAATTTGAAGTCGAATTTAAAATGAGAGTTATAGTTTAAAAATATTCACAACAATTAACTCTATAATTCCTATTATCTCATCTTTTGGCAAATGGCCAAACCTCTTCAAAGTGGAGATATATATATATATATATAAAAGGCCAAGTAAAAGCATATAATTTGCCTCTTGAACGTGGAAATATCCCACTTCAATACAAAAATTAAAGCCAAAACTATGAGGATGATGAGAAGCATAATTGAGGTTTGAATAGTGGCTTTTTGTTTCATTGTTCATGTTTTTCTTTTTTTCTTTTTTTGTTATAAAATTCATGTTCTTGTTTTATAAACAATGGGAGAATAATTTACAAGCTAGATTCTTCCAAAACTTTTTTTTTATTTTTTTGTGATTTTAAAAACTTTAGATTGAAAATGTCAACATAAATAACTTAAATTTATCCTTTCTTTTATATAATGCATTAATCAAGACTCCAATTTCTTTCTTTAATCCTTTGCAATTATTCCTTAATGTGTAAATGGCCCCGAAATGCAAAGCAAGAGGCCGACCAGGCTAAGTAGGTGAAGTAATTGTGTCAAATAAAAAGAACTGTAAATGGCCCCCCCACCTTAAAATATTGGCTTCTTGTCCACAAAAGTTAGCCTTTGGAACATTAGTTTAAGGTTAAAATAATTATTCAATAAAATAAATTTTATAAAGTCTTATGTTATTTATTAGTTTATTTAAGAATCATAAATTGCGAATAAAGTTTTGGTATTGTCGGTTTAAGGCGAAGATTCTAGGTGTTTGAATACTTAGGTTCAAGTTTCATTATGTGTAATTGTAGCGTATGAATTTCTAGTTTCATCATATACATATAATATGTATAAGTTTAGTCAAGATATTTTGCCTATTATACTTTATACTAATTTGATTTTACATTATAGTTACTCGAAAATGTATTTGTACTTATAAACACACTCTATTTATAATAGTTTGAATTATTTAAATTTAAATTCAAATTAAATTATGTAACTAGCATTATTTATTTGAGTTAATTTAAAGTTTTGGCAAATTCAGATAACTTAAACTATTTAAGTTCAATTTTAAATTTTAATTATTTCAAATGAAGTCACTCTTAAGAAGTGTTCGTGGCTTAGGTTAAGTTCAAGCTTAAGTCAACTCATATTTTGGCAAATTTAAATGTTTGTTTAAAACATTTACCTTTATATTTAAATTTATACTTTTATAATTAAATTTAAATAAAAATTTATTATTAAATATGAGTTTAAGCTAAGCTTAATTGTTCTAAGGATTATTATTAAATGAATTTTAAATAAAATGATAACTTGAATTAATTAATTAATTATTGTTACCTTCAATATTTTATTCAATCATTTTCATTTAAAATAATAAAATTTAATTAATTATAAGTATATTTTAATTATTATTAAATTAAATTACAAGTTGCATCATATTATAATATAAGCACATGTTATAGAGGTTTTGAATATGATGAATAGATGTTGTGAATTTATTGATTGATTGGGTTGGATATTTATAAACAAATAAAAGTTAATGAATCTCAACAAAAAGAACCTACTAAATAAAAGATTTATTCAAAGCAAAACCTTAAGACTAATTCAAAAACAAAGTTTATCCAATAATTAAAAACTGAGTCACTAGTAAATCAATAACAAGCCACTCTAATATTGCCCCCTCAAGTTTGGGGTTAAATCTCAACACCTAACTTGGAAGGATAATGGTGAAAAGGTGCCTTGGGAAGCTCCTTGATGAGTATATCAACAACTTAATCAACAACATTAACATGATGAACATCAAGTTCTTTAGGACCAACATAACAGTAAACAAAGTGAACATAAACTTCTAAATGTTTCATCTTGTTGTGCAATGCATGATGTTGACAATGTAAAGTGGCATCGAAATTATCACAAAATATTTTAGATAAATTCAAAAGAGGTATCCTAAACTCTCTAAAAAGATGTTTGACCTAAAGATTTTCGGACATAGCAACTGCAAGAGTAAGGTACTTAGCTTTGGTTGAAAATCGTGCAATAGTACGTAACTTGTTTTTTTATGCCTAATTGATGGTAGTGAGACCATAAAATGGAATATACCTTGATGTGGATAAACTATCACTGAGGTCACCAGCCCAATGACACCACTGGATATGTAGAGATTAGAATCACAACAATCAAATATTCGAAGACCAAGATTTTATGTTTGTTGTAAGTAATATAACAATCATTAAACTATTCTTTAGAGTGATTTAGATGAATTGTGCATAAATTATGATATTTTATTAACAAAGGAACAAACTAGTTCCATTATTTAAGACCATAATTTCTAAACAACTTATAGGGGTTTGAACACTTTTACTCTCATACATGTTTGTCTCAAAAATATCACAAACATATTTGGTTTGGTTTGATATAATAATAAGTCATTAGAAGTATGAATTCAACAAAATCTTTAATAAAAATTTTGCAAACAAAAATGAAATGAGATTTTTATGAGAGATGTATTCTTACTTGTTATAACAATATCATTAACATAAACCAAGTAGATGTAATTTCCATTGATGCATTTGATCAATAAAGAGTCATTTAAAAGAGTGTTAAAACCCATTTGTAAGAGAGTTAGAGAATTAAAAAAAACCTTAAAAGGAAAAAGGAAAAAAGAAAAGAAGAAGAGGGAAATGGTTTTGGCAGCGAAAATTATTCAGTATTATAAACCAAAGAAAGAAGACATTATTTTATGAAGAGCTTAAAAGATTAAAAAGAAAAATTAAATGAATATGTTTGGTTATTATAGTGTTGCTTGAATCGAATTAGATTGACCGATCAGATTAGAATTTGGTTAATAAATAATAACAATCATATAATTTGGTTAATAAATATATCTCATGGGATTTTATAGAATTTAATTATTTGAATATAGTAAATATATTTTAGGCTAAAATTTGGAGCAAGTGTGTGTTTGTATAAAATAATTTTAAAAAAGTTAATAAAATTAAAAGGCGGCTTTCAAGGTTCTTATTATGCTATTATTATGATTACTATAAGAATCATTTTGGGTACAATTATTATAAGAATCATTACAACCACCTTTCACTCTCCTATTTTTGTATTCCTAAAAGGAATACCCAAGTGTTTGTTGTACACCCTGTTCCTTTTGGGAGATGGACTACCCTCAATTTCACTTTTCTTTTTCTCAACCCAAACTTTCTCTTCGGATTTTATTTATGTTCATATTTATTCAAAAAATAGGTAAATTAGTCCTTACCGTTAAATCAAAGAGCAATGTGGTCATTCTGTCAAAAATTTCATCCTTTTTTGTTGTTAAAAATTGGTCCTTGTACGTTAACATGAGGTGCACGTAGTATGTCACATGTCACCATTTGGTGATTTCATCAACCACGTTAGTTTTTAACCTACAAATTGATGAAATTTTTAACAGAAGTGGTCAATTTGCTCTGTAATTTAATGTACATGGACTAATTTACCCATTTTTTAAGTAAAAGGAGTAAAATGCAACATAATTCCTACTACAAAGACCTCAATGATACTTTTATCGCTTATGATATTATATTTTCAAGAAATCCTTTCTTGATTTCTCTTCTTTTCTTTATTACACAGATTTAAGCATCAAAAAGTGCCTCTTAGCTAACCTTCAATGTTCATTTTGTAATGTGATCCATGACTAAATATACATATTTCAATTTTTCTGTTTCTGTTTCTACGATATTTGGATGGTTAATGCAAGCTTATTTTCATGCAGCTGTTCCCTTAACTAGCAAGTATAATCATCACGAATCCAGTCCATCATTTCATAACTAATATGGGCTTAATTTAAATACCTATTGATTATTTTATTACAAGTAGTTTGGAGGGCTTCATTATCCCTCTAATTTTATTTTATTTCATAATGGTATCATCTAAAACCTTCTAAACTTGTATTAGTAGTATTTTTAAAAAATTTAGGAGCTTATTTGCAACAAATTATCGTCTTTAAGAGGATAATTGCAGTAAATTATTGCCCATTTTTAAATTCATCTTTAAACTTTAAAATATTTTAATTGAATTCTCACACCATTAGTATTGTAGAATATATTTAAAACACCCAAATTAAAATATAAACATGTGTGTACCCGTCAAGGGGGATAATTTATTTTATTAAATTCAAATCCAATTATTTATGCAATAAGTATACATTTGTTTGTTTCAAATACGTTTACGTTAATTTCAGCTAATATTTAATACCTAATAAAATAACCTATTGATATGATACTAATATATTTTACTTTAGAGACCAACTTAAAGTCTAATTGTAAGCTAAATAATATTTGGTATAATTAACTTTAGAGTTTATTGCACTGGGCATCCTCACTGTGACATTCATTTTAAATTGGTCCCCAAATTTTAAAATATTCTAATTACATCGATCTCTAAACTATCGATGTTATATCAATGAAGTCTTTTATTATTAAAACCATTAAATGACATATCAAATCTTGTGTATCTAAATTTAAAATTAAAATTTTAAAGAAATAGAACATTGTACTTTTAAAAGTAAAATTTAAAAGTTAAGTAAAATTGAACAAAAAAAGAGTAAACTATAAAACTTCGTAAAAGTTTCAAAAATCTCAAAACTAAGGTTTTAAAACATCCATTTTACAATATTCATATTTATCTTAAAATTTTCATTTTAAATTATGTTATATAAGATCTAGCATGTCATTTAACAGTTGAATTAACAATTTTAGTAACGTGATGATCTAATTGATATAACCTTGATAGTTTGGGGGTTTATTTAGAATAATTTAAAGTTTAGAAACCAATTAAGAATGAGGGTCATAGTTTAGGAATATTTGGTGCAATTAACTCTTAACTTTATTATAACTTATACCCAGGCCTGACCCTAGGAGTCGTTTGGAGGTGCGGCCGCCAAGGGCCTAAGATTGAAAGGGGTCCAAAATATTATTTTTTAGTTTTTAATGGGCTCAATCTTTTTTAACTTTTAAAAGTAAAAAAAAATGTACTAACTTTTAAAGGGCCTAAGTTTTTTTTTTTTTAGCTTTTAAATGCCCAAATTTTTTTTATCAACTTTTAAGGAATCTAAAAAAAATTCTCTAACTTTTAAGACCTTAAAACTCCATTTTATCATTTTGTCTAAGGCCCAAAAATGTCAAGAACAGGCTTGCTTATACGCCTTTTCCCATCTTGGTACCTAAGCTTTTTTTGGGTTATAAGTGATAGCTAAACTACTTTTTTTCAAGTTGGTATATTCGTTAGTCAAACCATTAAATCTATTTTAAAGAGTCTTAACCCACAAATTAGTGCCTAAGTTATTCTTACTTATTTTACAACAAAATGTTATATATGTTAAAAAAAGTTTCAACTAAATAATAAACTGCCATATCATATAAGTTTTAAAAAATATTTTAAATTATTTTATTTTCTCTCTCTATTTTTTTTCTATTTTCCCTTCCTACTTCCTTTATAGTGTTTAACAATACCAATAATGCTCGAAATTCCCCCTATCGAGGTCAATACACTAGCGATTAGTTTTGTTTTTGAACTTCACTACTTGTTTGCTTGACCTGACGGGATCCAAAAAGTTATTTCATCGATCAAAACCAATATTTTTATAATTAGACCAGACTAGTTGGACTAGAAACCGATTAAGGTACTGGTTCGGAGATGGGGGCTGAATTGATTGACCTACAAACCAATATAGACCAATTAAATTGGTTTTCTCAAAATTTTAAATATATTTTTATAAACTTTTAAATAATCTATTTGACCGAAGTGAACGAACTGACCATATCTAGAATTAGGACTCGGCCGATTTGACTATCAATCTGGTTTTGAAGAAAGAAAAAAGAAAGAATATATATATGAGAAAACAATACTTTTTATCTTTTTTACCACATGCCAATTTTTAATTGATTATTTTTTAAATACATAAACTTAACGGTTTAACTAATTATTGAACTAAGAGAGATATCGACTTGGGGAAAAAAAGGGACCAACTTATGAGTTAAGCTTTTATTTAATAGACTTAACGGTTTGACAAACGAATATATCGATGAGGAAAAATAATTTAGATATCACTTGTGATAAAAAAATCAAGTATCAAAATGAGAAAAATATAATTTAAATACCAATTTGTAAGTTAAATCTAATTTACACCCTAAATCCCTATTTGGTGTCCATTAAATGGTTTTTGGTCATACGTGGTAGAAAAACAAGAATTTATATTCAATACCCAATCAATATATAAATGAAGATAATTGAGGTGGAAATTATTATTTAGATAAAAGAAAAAATTGATGTTACTCACATAGATCACTAAAAAGATCCTACCACAGGTCATATGGTTTCACCTTACTCCTACATTCTCCTCGGTCCACTTCATTTTCCCAAAAGCGCCACCAAATCGCGGACCCACTCACGCGCCCCCGCACTCGCCCCCCCCGCCCCACCAAAAATCTCACCTAATCTGCTCCCCCGCCGTAAAGTTTCAATTACACCTCCTCCACTCCTTGCCCGCCACGTATTTACTATTCTAAGGGCTTTTACGTCATTTACTAGTCAAAACCCGAAATTACGGAAAACACCCTACTAGGTGCTTCCCTCTCCCGACCTCCAAACATGGTATGACGTTTTCGGTTTTTTGGTACCCAAGGTTCCTTGCGCAAGGCCTTGTTTGGCACGCACATTAAAACTATCGAAATAGAAGCTTCTATTGCGTTTGGGGTTGTCAACATTTTATACTCCATCCAAATACGGTCTTGAGATGTTTAAATATTTGTTCAATCCATTACAATACTGAGTAAATGGGTAATTCAAAGTCAAATTTAGAACTAAATTAAGAATATTTTCTGGCGTTGCCAGATTGTTTGTTAATATTTAAAAATAAAAACTATTAAAATATTAAATATATATGTAATTCAAAATATTAAAATGAAAAGATTCATTTAGTGATGTAATATTAGTTACATATTATTTAAATATAATAAATTAGTGATAAATTAATTAATTTGTGTCAAAATCTAAAAGGCTGCAAGATTGCAAGTTGCAATTGTACTTTATTTGTTTTGAAAGTGTTAAACCCACAAATCAAATTTCCTTTTACTTCAGCCAAACAAAATAAAAATTAAATTAATTAAAAGGGAAAATATGAAAATTAGCAGTTGCAATTCCTATCCAACTCTATGTACTATGATATAAAAAAGAATAATTTATTTATACTTAAAACAAATAACCAAATTTTTTAAAAGTATTGTGAAAATAGATTCCTAAAATTATATTTTTGCATCTTTTATTGAATAAAAAGTAAAATTATTAATATTAATCTTATTTCAAGACTTAGTTTGAATAATGATTACAATTTTATTTATATTTAAAGATTAAATCAAACGAATTCAAATCTTGTTTAAAATGGTAAATTTTATTAAGTTGATTAACATTTATATGATTTAGTTTCTTTTTAATTTTGAGTTATAACTAATAATTATATGATAATATAATTGATTTAAGTTTAAGATTCGAGTATCCAAGTTCGAGTCCTATAATATGGAATGCCATGTGTGGATCCTCTCCTAATTATTTTGGGGTTAAGTGTCACCTTATGTGGGATATGTTCATGTTTATTTTGAGTTAGGTTTGAATATATTTCAATTTTGAATTTGTTGTGTTTAGCTGGTTATAGTTCTAGTTGATGGAATATGTTTTGCTTGTGATTTGTTTTGTGCTTGTACTTACAATGCTACCTGTATTATCTATGCCATATTTACGATTTTGACTGAGTTGGTGTCACTCATTAGTCAAGCCACAATTGAGGCATAAAGTTACTAAAAGCCCATTATTTTTATAAAACGTTAGATATTAGTTTTAGAACAATTTACCTTTTTGCATAACATCTAGAAAAATATTTGCACATGATGAGAATCAAACTCAAAATATTATGATGCTTATGTTTAACATCTCAATTTTATTATATCAAGTTAAATAAAATTTTATGTATATCACGAGTGTGCTATATAATTTAGTACTTATAGTTATAAGCTCTTTAAAAAAATTAACTTGTTTGTCATTTATCTATACTATTTATCATCATGCGTGTCGCCAACATGTCCCAACTTAATTGTGAACTTATTAAAAAATTATTTATTTTAAAAAGCAAGGTATTATTGTCTTTTATATATCTATTTAGAAAAATAAAAAATATATGATGAGATGTGGTTATTTTTGTAAGCAGAACTTTGTTATTTCAATAAATTTCACATTTAATTTTATTGTTTAAACTAATTGATACTTATTTTAGGTCTCATTTAAATTTTAAATATTTTACTGTTGATCTGAGAGCTAAATAAATTAATAATAACGGAGATGATTTTATTTTATAAACATTTATTATTTCAGCGTAATATTAATGTAATCAATAATTAATTAAAAAATAAATAAAAAAACAGAACAAGGAAATGAGAAGAAAAGAAAAGAAAAGAAGTGCATTGGAAATGTCTTAAATTCTTTTCAACCTCTCTCGGCTCAGGCGATTTGCTGCTTACCTTTCCCATCTTTGACTCTTCCCTTTAATTTTTTATTTATTTTTAATTTATTTTTTAAAAAGCAAACCAAAACAACACAAAGCCCCAGGCTTTCCCTGCCGGTTTTCTCTTTCTTTGCCCCCGCCGGTAACTTATTCTCTGTCGGAACTTTCCGCTGTTCGCCGCCGCAGGGACACTTCTTTTTTTGACCTTTGAGTGGTTGTGCCGTCAGTCAAAGTTAAGGAGCGGACTTAGTCGTTGGTGGTTATTGGAGACGGCGGATGGTAGGATTTTGGTGTTGAAGGAGCAGAGATCACGTTAGATCTGCTAAAGGAATTGTTTTTGGTTTTGGTTAGCTGTTTGGGAATGGAGAGTTAAAACGTGTTTGTTTTTTGGATGGTAAGCGTCGGAGGGAAAGAGGAGAGAAGTGAAGAGAAAGGAAGAGAGGTGGTAGTTGCTGATGATGAACGGAGCTCACGAGAGCGATCGTAGAGGGCGGTGGCGTTTTGGTAATTTCCTCACATGGAATGGCAGATCTTGTTAGCTACGGTAATGCACAACGTGACATCGACCAGGTCTTCCCTTTTCCCTTTCTACTTTTCTTCATTACTCTCTGTTCCCCTCCCCCCCCCCTTGTTTTATACTTTAAATTTAAGATTTTGTTTATACTTATATTTATTCCTCAATTTCACTTTCAAATTTCCCCTCGATTTTTCTGATCACGGGAAGAAACGAGGGGTAATTTCTAATTTGGTGGAAATTTTTGGATTTTTCTGCTATTTTTATGGAATCTCTTTGTGTAGTATTTGGTTTCTTATTTCTAGATTTTAGTAGGCTTTACAAAGCTAGGAAGAATGTCTTCTTTTGTAGCTAATTTAGGAAAATCTGAAGAATTGTGTTTGAGAATATTGAACTTTATGTTTTTTCCTGGTTATTAGAAACTTGAGGGCAAAAATGGTTGACGACTTTGGTTAATAAAATTGGAAGTTTCATGCTTTATTAGGCAGCGAAATTAAAGACTGGCTTGAAGACATGCAGTCCCATGGGTTTTCCAAATCTGACAGCTATGCCGATGTGCTTGCCATTGTGCATTTTTGTGCAAACAGTACATTGATTATATATTAACCCTAGCTAACATAGGGTGATGTTTATGAGCATTAGACATATAAATGTGTATTAGTCAGGAACCCAATAAGGGGTGCTTGATTGTACAGTGTGATGTTTCACAGTTATCAGTTTATGGTTTAAGTGACATGTTAGGTTTCTTGATCATTAAATTACTTTCTTGATGTTTTTATCCTTCTGCAAATTTTCTTTTGTAGGCATTAATAGCTTTGAAGAAGGGTGCTCAGCTTCTGAAATATGGTCGCAAGGGAAAGCCTAAGTTTTGTCCATTTAGACTTTCTAATGTACGTTTGGTTCCTACTTTTGAAACCTTTCTGTTGCATTCCTTTCATGTGTGAATGTTACTCTTTTGTTCTTTGTTAGACAGTGTTAAGTTGAAATGTACACAAATACTAAGGGGGGACTTAATTGAAAACCCTGAGTTAAAGTTCATTTGCTCTCATCATGTGGAAGTAGTAATTATATTGACTATGAGAATTACTAAAGTTACACATGATTTTACTGTCTGCCTTACATGCTTTATCTTGGTAGGTACTAGACTTTTATATTTTATAGGCGTGCCACTCAGAAAATGGAATCAAGTATGCAGTGAATGGCTTTTACATTTTGCTATTATAGGACTCTGTT
The DNA here is from genome assembly GCF_025698545.1 of Gossypium raimondii. Taxonomy (NCBI): domain Eukaryota; kingdom Viridiplantae; phylum Streptophyta; class Magnoliopsida; order Malvales; family Malvaceae; genus Gossypium; species Gossypium raimondii. Next base: position 9,196,134 of record NC_068567.1, read on the forward strand.
TTGTTTAAACAAGTAAAGCCGTTTTACATTTTGCTTGGCTTTTCATAAATTTTTTTGTTTATCTAACAAACAAATTTCTGCACTTATGAACTGTTTTCTTCCATTTAAATTGCAGGATGAAACATCTTTAATTTGGATTTCAAGCAGTGGTGAAAGAAGTTTGAAGTTAGCCTCAGTCTCTAAAATTATTCCTGGACAAAGAACTGTGAGATGTTTTTTGTTCTTTTCTACATATGCATTTAGAGTATCATCAGAAACATGCATACCCACTGTTAAGGTTGTTTATGATAAGTAGGGTAATGTACTAAAGAGAATTGAGTTGTTTTTCTAGAAACATGTACTTGTATTATGTTGGTGGAAGAAAAAATATCTGAAAATGTTCTAGAAAAGAAGGAAAAAAACATAGGTAGTTTATTAAGAAGTGGATGGTTTTTTAAAATTTTGGTGTAGCTTTTTAAATATAAAGTGTGTAAGTGACCTTAACATTATTGTTTTCAATATGTTTTTAAGTAATTTTCTTGATTGTATTGGTGTTTGGTTAAATTGGGACACTAACTTAGTCAGGGACTTGAATATTAGTATGGATATATAAACTCTACTCTTTGCTCTTTATTTATGTTACAGGATCTATTTTCTTTCTTCCATGCTTGCTTTCTTCTTCTGAATTTATACTAAACTATCCTCTTGAATTCTCTATCAGGCTGTTTTCCAGCGGTATCTCCGGCCTGAGAAGGACTATTTATCCTTTTCTCTTATATACAACAACGGGAAAAGGTCACTTGATCTGGTTTGTAATGGAACTTTGATATTCTGTTTGTAGATAGATGATCAAGCATTGTTGATATTTTTATCCCCTTGTGTATGTTTTTAATTTAAAGTTTGTTTGGCTCCTAGATTTGCAAGGACAAAGTTGAGGCAGAGGTGTGGATTGCTGGCCTCAAAGCATTAATATCATCTGGTCAGGGTGGACGCTCCAAAATTGATGGGTGGAGTGATGGAGGCCTCTACCTTGATGTAATTCCATCTCCATTTGACTCCTTTCCCCTAGTCTTTTGTGGCTTTTCTGTTTCATAAAGTGCTTTATATAATGATTCCTTTGTACATGTTTGGAATTTGACAAAGTTTTGCCCTTGAATTATCCATTTGTTATGAATCAAGACCAAAACTCCCTTCTCAGCTCCTGTTGAGCAAGAATAGAGTTCATATGCAGACACCATTACTTTGGTGGTTTGAAAAATTTTGGTGGTGTAGTTAACTTTGTTTGTATTTAAGGTTTCATTGCTTTATTCCTTTAGTTATGAAAATTCTTTCATTTATAGTCATAAAAATTTATGCTTGATGGTATTCTTTTAATTGTAGCTGCATTTTTAAATTGTGTTTACCATAAATGTTTATCGCTGATTGGTTTCAGGATGGCAGAGATCTGACATCAAATAGTGCAAGTGACAGTTCTGTTAGTGCTACTCGAGATATTAGCTCCCCTGAGGTTTTTGTCAGTTTTAACCCAAACACTTCTCCTAAGAGTTTACGGCCTGAGAATTCTTTTCATTCTGAAAGATCACATGTAGCATCAGAAGGCACAAATATGGATGTAAAAGGATCTGGTTCATATGCTTTTCGTGTAAGTGTTTCTAGTGCCCCAAGTACTTCTAGTCATGGTTCTGCACCAGATGATTATGATGCTTTAGGGGATGTGTATATATGGGGTGAGGTTATCTGTGACAATGCTGTGAAGGTTGTAGCTGATAAGAATGCGAATTATTTGAGCATGAGAGCAGATGTACTTCTTCCCAGGCCTTTAGAGTATAATGTAGTTTTAGATGTACATCATGTAGCCTGTGGGGTCAAGCATGCTGCCCTAGTTACAAGGCAAGGTGAAGTTTTTACATGGGGTGAGGAATCTGGAGGACGACTTGGCCATGGTGTTGGGAAGGATGTTATTCAACCTCGTCTTGTTGAATCATTGGCTGTTACTAGTGTTGATTTTGTTGCCTGTGGTGAATTTCATACATGTGCTGTTACGATGGCTGGGGAACTTTATACATGGGGAGATGGAACTCACAATGCTGGGCTCCTTGGTCATGGCACTGATGTCAGCCATTGGATACCAAAGAGAATTTCAGGTCCTCTTGAGGGACTTCAAGTTGCTTCAGTAACTTGTGGTCCATGGCATACAGCTTTGATAACATCAACAGGACAGCTGTTTACCTTTGGGGATGGTACATTCGGTGTACTGGGCCATGGTGACAGAGAAAGTGTTCCATATCCGAAGGAAGTAGAGTCTCTGTCAGGATTGAGAACGATTGCTGTGGCATGTGGAGTGTGGCATACTGCTGCCATTGTGGAAGTTATTGTCTCTCAGTCCAGTGCTAGTGTTTCATCAGGAAAATTATTCACATGGGGGGATGGGGACAAAAACCGTCTTGGACATGGAGACAAGGAACCCCGGCTTAAGCCCACATGCGTTCCAGCACTAATTGATTACAATTTTCACAAAGTTGCTTGCGGGCATAGCTTAACAGTTGGTTTAACAACATCAGGGCATGTTTTTACGATGGGGAGTACTGTGTATGGTCAACTTGGGAATCCCTGTGCTGATGGAAAAATACCTTCTTTGGTAGAAGACAAGCTATCAGGGGAATGTGTCGAAGAAATTGCCTGTGGTGCATATCATGTAGCGGTTTTAACATCCAGGAATGAAGTCTATACATGGGGAAAAGGAGCTAATGGTAGGTTGGGCCATGGAGATGTTGAAGATCGGAAAACTCCAACTTTGGTTGAAGGTTTGAAGGATAGACATGTGAAATTTATTGCTTGTGGTTCAAACTATAGTGCTGCAATATGTCTTCATAAATGGGTATCTGGTGCTGAGCAATCTCAATGCTCAGCTTGCAGACAGGCTTTTGGGTTCACAAGAAAAAGGCATAATTGCTATAACTGTGGACTTGTGCATTGCCATTCATGCAGTTCAAAAAAAGCACTAGGAGCAGCTTTGGCTCCTAATCCTGGGAAACCTTATCGTGTCTGTGATTCCTGTTTTGCCAAACTGAACAAGGTTTCAGAAGCTGGTAATAACAGGAGGAATTCTGTACCTCGCCTTTCAGGTGAGAACAAGGACCGGTTGGATAAGGCTGAAATAAGATTATCCAAATCTGCAACTCCTAATATGGACTTGATTAAGCAGTTAGATAGCAAAGCAGCCAAACAAGGGAAAAAAACCGAAACATTCTCGGTGGTTCGCTCTGCTCAAGCACCTTCTTCGTTTCAGTTGAAAGATGTTGTTTTGTCTAATCCTGTAGATTTGCGAAGGACGGTTCCTAAACCAATTCTTACGCCATCTGGAGTAAGTTCCAGATCTGTTTCACCTTTCTCAAGGAGACCTAGCCCTCCACGTTCTGCGACCCCAATTCCTACAACATCTGGACTTTCTTTCTCCAAAAGCATCACAGATAGTTTGAAAAAGACAAATGAACTTTTGAACCAAGAAGTGCTTAAGTTGCGTGGACAGGTAAGAATGCTGTTTCTAGTGCTTTTGATATTGGTATTTTGTCGATGGGCCCTGTGGTTTATCAATGTAATTCTGACGATTGTGGATCTGTTCAAGGTTGAGACTCTGAGAAAGAGATGTGAACTTCAAGAATCAGAGCTTCAAAAATCCACAAAGAAAACTCAGGAAGCAATGAAAGTGGCTGCAGAGGAGTCTGCTAAATCTAAAGCTGCAAAAGAAGTTATAAAGTCGCTGACTGCACAGGTTATCTTCAGCTTTATTGTTTCTTTGAACTATCTCTGCAGATCTGTTCTTACTAAATTGCAAAACAATGTTAACAACATCTCATATGCATAATGGTTTAGTCAAACATTAGTATTAGCTTCCGAAGATAATTCTTTGATTCCTTTCATCATCTTATGTGTTTTAAGGATTTTAAATTTCAGTGATTATAAGATCCTTTGCATCCACATTTTGAGATTTGGTGTCACTTTGCAATCCTAGCCATTTCTTTGCCTCTCATAATGCTTACAATGATTTATCTCTATACTGCTTCTCAGCTCAAGGATATGGCTGAAAGGTTGCCACCTGGAGTTTATGACACAGAGAACATTAAACCAGCATACTTGCCAAATGGCTTGGAGCCAAATGGTATTCACTATCCATATGCGAACGGAGAGGGACATTTAAGATCTGAATCAATTGGTGGCTCTTTCCTTGCTTCCCCTACTGCTCTCGATTCTTCCACAATCAATGGCAATCAGAGCCCTGGCCAATTACTTAAGGAACCAACCGGAGCCAATGGTAGAGATGACCATTCTGGCACTAGACTGCTGAATGGTAGTGGGGGTTTACAGGCAGGTGGCAGTGGTGTGTCAGCAGCTGTTGATGAAAGGGAATTTGGGTCTTTTGGAGATGGAGAAAATGGTACGAAATCTAGAAATTCAGCATTGGCTGCTAATGGCAATCAAGTGGAGGCTGAGTGGATTGAACAATATGAGCCTGGAGTCTATATAACTCTTGTAGCACTGCGGGATGGAACTAGGGATCTCAAACGAGTGCGCTTCAGGTACATTTTTCTATGTTCTCTTATATCTCATTGTTTATACTTGCTTTGTTTAAATACAACATCAACAACATATATAGAAAGAAGATGAACGAGAAAATTAGTAGTTGTTGATTTAACATCAGAAAATGTAAACCTTCTAAGGTGTAAAAAGAAAAACAGGAATCAAAGGCACCCATCTATCAGGGTCCATGTGGTTGAATTTTATGGATCTGGGATGTTTAAGTGGTGTTCATACATGCAGCCGAAGAAGATTTGGAGAGCACCAAGCAGAAACTTGGTGGTCGGAAAACCGCGAAAAGGTATACGAGCGGTACAACGTCCATGTATCAGACAAAGCGTCGATTTCTGGGCAAACTGCCCGCAGATCGGAAGGAGCTCTGTCTCCGACTTCTCAAGTGTAAGAAAAGGAGGAAAAGCGTGAGCTCATTTAGTGTCACTGACAAGGTTAAGGAGCATGAAACCCCCTCCTTTTGGTCATCTCATTTTACATAGTATGACTCCCCCTCTATAATTTATTTTATTGCATTTAATGTCTAGGTCTCTTTCACAGATATGTTGTATTGTAGTATATATAAAATCATCAATTTCCAGATAGTCCAGGCAACAAAGGTTTTGTTCATTGCTTTCTCTATTGCATTGCATAGAGGTGATATTTTAGTAAAATCAAATCCCGAATTCGAATTTCACATTTCTTTTCTTCAAAGAGTACGGCCCCATTTTCCGGGGAGCTGTCGAGTTGAAAAGTAATTCAATATTGGACAAACCTAACTTTGAAACTTCATTTCATTTTTATAATCTTTGGTAGGTTGGTTTTGAGGAGACGCACAGTTTTGTATGTAAGATTTACCCTAAGCCCTTCCGTTTCTAAATTTCAGCCAAATGAATGAAAGGAAAGGAAAATCATGTTTTTTTCTTCCTTTGTTTGGATAGAGTTTTTAATTTAAGATGGAGGAAATAAGAGTATCCCTACTTTCCTTTTGAAAGCTCTTTTTTCTGTTTTTTCTTGCCCACAAGACAAAAGTTTAGGACATAAAAATATATAGTTTTTGTCATTTCTTTCTTTTCTAAATAAATTTATGAATGATGAAATTGTTATAATGGTAAAAGTTTATTATAATTAATCATTTCATTTCCACTATTTAACCAAACCAAAATGATTAGAATTACCTTTCCTTTCCTTTCACTAGTTTTAACCATCTAAATAAAATCATATGTAATCATTTATTTTTCTTACTTTTACTCTCCTCTACTATTTTCAAATCTTTTATAACTAATTATATCTTTATTATTTTCAATGAAAATTGCTAAATACAAAGATTGTAAATTTAAACCAAATTAATAGAATTGATAAAAAAAAACTAAAGTTACCCTTTTATTTAAAATTAATGTAATAAATTAATCTTAGGGGTTAATGAATTTTTCGTCAAACCTCAAAATAAGTACATATTTCTCAAATCATAGTAGGTAAAAGTTATGAAAGAAAATGGAAAATAAACTTGGGTTTTTAAAATAAAAATTTTAAAATTGCCGTCCATAAGCAGGGTCAAGAGGCAAGTGGTGGTGGGCAAGAGGAACACAATGACAGCCAGAGCCCGTCATTGCTTTTGACTTGGTCTTTTAATTTATTTATTATTCACAAATTCTACACCCAAAAGGAGGCAAGCCGAGTAGCCGGTTCGTGGTCGGTGAGCATTGACTCACTACACCACTTGCACACCAATCTTAACTAAACCAGGCTGAAAAGGTAGTTTGTTTGGAATAAATTTGTTTGAGTGGAGTAATAATCGAAAATAATAAATCTAAAATTCCAACTTTATTCAACTAAAAAATTGAAAATAAATGTAATGATGTTGTTGGCATTTGAATACAAACTAAAAACATGTTCAACATTTTAAAAATGAAAAACAAAAGGGAGTAGGGTTTAAGTTGGGTCATTCAATTCTGACTAAACCCTTGTAAATAAGTAAATTGTGAGGTGTGAGGTGTGTGTATTCCAATTCCAAAATCATAAATTTTATTATTGTCATCTCACCTTTGCTTGCCAACTCTCTACTGGCCTCCTTCTTTCTCTTCCTTTGTATGCCAGTCAAGCACGTCTTGATAGATGATAAAATTTAAATATAGAGTGAACATCTACTTCTGTTTTTTTTTTTAGATAAGACGCATGGTGTTTGTATACTCTCCATTCTTTTAAGGCAAATTTAAATAAAATCCATAAACCTCTTAAGGTTTTAAAATATACATCTGCTCAACAAAAATCCATTTACTTTTAAATTTTGATGCAAAACAATTACTCTTTTTTTTTTTTTGAGATTATTCACTAATTTTTTGAAAATGAAAATTAAGTATACCTTGGACTAGATATTTTATATTTGTTTATTTAGTTTTAATTACTAAACAATTGTTTGAGTTATGGGTATTTAAGTTCGAGACCTATTATATGCAACTATATGTGTTAGTTTTTAATTTTCGTCATGTATAATTTATGGGTCTATTGGTCCTCGACGGATGATACTTCTTAAATTTCTCTTCAAGTGAGAACAAGTAGTATCCTCTCACCTAACAATGCTATATGGGGCATGAGTTTAAATTCCAAAAAAAAACATAAGTTGAAAAATTTTTGGTAGGTGAAAGCCCTCCTCTTCTATAAATCTCTCGTGGCTCTCAATGGAACTTTGAACTATAATTCTCACTAAGGTCAATATTAAATCTATTGAAGAGTTTATATGAGTCTGATTCTAAAAAAATATTAATGAATTAAAAGAAAAAGGAAAAATTACTGCAATTCCACGTTGTTAATGTTTGATTATTTTGCTCCTACCTAATTAGGTTACTTATTCAAATGTAGCATTTAAAGTCAAAAAATTGGAAAATGAGACCACACGAATTTGATTATTTGACCAACGACCCTCATTAAAATAACACGTTCAAACGACGTCATTTCACGTATACTTTGACTCCTCTGTCCTCTCCATATAAACCTCTTTTCCCTTCTATTCAAACCCAAGCCTAGCTTCCCCGCAACGACAAACTTCTTTCTTTTAATAAAATTAAAAACTATGGTGAAGGAGGAACTGTACATAACCGTACCCAGCGTTTTCCGGTGTCCAATTTCACTTGACGTGATGAAATCTCCGGTTAGCCTTTGTACGGGCGTTACCTACGATCGTTCCAGCATCCAAAAATGGCTCGAATCTGGTCACGACACCTGTCCAGCCACCATGCAGGTTCTTCCCTCCAAGGATTTCATCCCTAACCTTACTCTCCATCGTCTAATTAATCTCTGGATCCAGTCTTCTACTCTCCGGCCAGGCTCTAACTCTCCACGGCTTCTTCCGGCGACGCCTCCTGCGATCTCCGAGGTTCAGGCTAAGCTATTGATGGAGAAGGTTGAGAGGGAGAGCTGCGACGATTCTTTGTCTAAGGTTGCCGAGTTCGTAAGCTGTTGCGAAGAGAACCGGAAATTTGTAGCTAGATTCGACGGTTTCGTTGAGGTAATCGCCGGAGTTTTGAAAAGGAAATGTGTGGAAATCAAAGCTTTGGAAACGGCGGTTAGGATTTTGGATTTGATTTTGAGCGAAAATGGAGTCACAGAAGGGTTAAACAAATTAATCCTGAAAAGCAATCAGGAAAGTAAATTTTTATCTGCAATCGTTTTAATTCTTCAACACGGAAGCCTGAACTCGAAGATCAAGTCGGTCCGAGTTCTGGACTCACTAGCACTTGACTCGGAATCCAAACGCAGGATCTCCGACTCACAAGACCTTATATCCATCCTTCTCCAGCTCCTGAAAACAAATAACAACGGATCCTTAAACGACGCCGTTACTTCCATTTTAACCACCATTTCAATAACGCGCTCCATCAGATCCCGCCTCATCGAAAACGGCATCGTTGAAATCCTATCAAACTCGCTCACCGAAAAGTCGTTGAAGTTGTTAGCAACGCTTAGCACTTGCAGCGAAGGGAGGTCAGCAATCAGTTCCGAGCCAAAATGCGCGGCAGCGATCGTAGAAAAGCTCTTGAAGGTGTCGAAAAGGGGGACGGAGGACGCCGTAACGGTGTTGTGGAGCACGTGTTGCTTGAGCAAAGAGGAGAAAGTGAAAGAAGCGGTAGTAAAAGGGAATGGGGTGACGAAGATATTAGTAATAATGCAAAGAGAAGGGGAAGGGAATGTGAAGATGATGTGCAGGGATTTGGTTAAGGCTCTAAGAGCTGTATGTAAAGATTGGTGTTTAGGCAGTTATGAAACCAAAACTACACATATTAGACCTTGTTGAGGAGCATTCTTTATTTTTGGACATAAATTTACACACAAGATTCATGTAGTTACCACTTAGTTCAAAGGAAACACGATTCTATGCTTTTTTTTTTTGTTAGAAACATTATTCCTGGAATTCCCATCTTCCCTTCCTATGGGAGCTTTCAACAGGTAGGCGAACCTCACTTGAGTTCACAGGCTGTACCATTCAACCATCACATTTGACCTGTCACTTGGTTTTGGACCGGCTTTTTTAAATTTTATTCCACTTAATTTTTAAATTTAAAATAAAATTTTATTTAATTGATTTGAATTTATTAAAAAATTAATGGCTATTGAACTAAAATATAATAAAACTAAGATTACATTTTTACCACCCAATTATCAAAAATTACATTGTAATTATCCATCTATTAACCGGTTAAGTTGACCACCTATTTGCCATATATCTTAAATATATTTAACGAAAACAAAACCCTAACTCCTTTAATATAAAGAAAAACCCTAATAAACATTTGTCTATTTAGATTGTGGTATGTGATGTGATACAAGTTTTGATATAAGTATTGGCACAACAACATGAACAAAATAGAAAACATTAGAATGAACACAAATAAATTGGTAATGTAATTCAGTGCACCATCAACTTGTGCGAGACCTTGCCTAGAGAAATCCATTGCTAAACTCGTGACAAAAACAATGATTCAAGTCCAATATATTTTAACCCTCGGATAATTACAGACTCACCCAAATGCATTTAGTACGAACTCTCTCTAAACAACCTCTCCTTGTAAAGGCTCTTAACTATTCATTCAAAGATGAATAAAAAATAAAATATGCATTCAATAAAAGTTCTTTACCATGAACATATAACCGCTCCCTAAATTTTATTAAAAAAAATCTAAGTACATCCAATTTTATCCCACGAATCATCCATATATATATATAAGCTTTAAATAATCTCAAAATCATCCCCATGTAAGATGAGATAAAATTAATTTAATTTGAAAAGATTTATCTTGGAATTTCATATCCAAGCATTTTTAAATAAATTATTTTCAAGCCTTTATATTATTTTCAATTTTAAATCTATGTTTGGGCTAAAATTCTTCATAAGCTTGCTGAAAAGTTACATTATGAGATAAGGATAGAAGGTCTTTAAGGATCATATTTGAAATCGAACTCTTCTATCTCGGAGCCATGTGTTACATCAAGTACATAGATAACCTATGTATATTCCTCCGTTTTTGTTGCTTATAAGATAAATATAAAGATATATACAAAGTTAAAAACTTTTAACAATAAAACTGATGCATAGACAAGTTGTGGTTTGTCATGGGGCACAACTTGTAGCACAAACATTTTTGACAAAACCTCTCCAACAAAAACAAGAACAGTAGGAAACAAGAATCACATGTTAAAAGAATTTCAAACTGAATGAAAACCTGGATAGCAACTTCGTCTATGTCCTCCTCTTCGACTAAAATCTAAAGCAGTTGTGGTAGTAGGTGTGCCAACATTAAATACCCCATGGTTTTGGGTTACAAACACTACAACAAAACAGGCTATTAGCGTCGCTTTTTCACATAAACGTCGCTAAAGATCATGTTCTTTAGCGGCGCTAATTTTTCAAACGCCGCTAAAGAACATGACCTTTAGCGACGCTTTTTCATACATGCCGCTAAAGGTGATGTTCTTTAGCGGCGCTATTGTTACAAACGCCGCTAAAGACCATGACATTTAGCGGCGCTTTTTACCACAATCACCGCTAAAGAACATCACCTTTAGCGGCGCTTTTATCACAAACGCCGCTAAAGGTCATGTTCTTTAGCAGTGCTTTACGGTAAATGCCACTAACTTTGGCAGATTTCTAACATTCATTTTCATCCATATGCGACCCTTCTTGTAACATGAAAACCAACCAAAAGCAGTAAATTCAAATGATACTTCAAATTCAACAAAAGATATATGATATAAATTGATAAATGAAGTATAATTCATATTATTCTTACAATAATGTTAAAAGTTAAAATGCTAAAAATATTTATACGGTAGTTTAAGATGGCAAATTTTGCTACTGCTAAAACATCTTCATCATATTCTGAAGTTATTGTTGGAGTTCGTCGTACTTTCTGCTCTGCTCTGCTTCCCTCGCTGCTGCCTCTGCTTCCCTCGTTGCTGCCTCTGCTTTAAGTTGTAGCTGGAGTGCTTCATATTTTCTTTGAACCTCAGCTTCTCTCGATGTTGCCTCTACTTTAAGTTGTAGCTGGAGTGCTTCATATTTTCTTTGAACCTCAGCTTCTCTTGATGCTGCCTCCGTTTTTGATTGAGTAATTTGCTCAACTGTGCTTGCTTGCATCTGAGCCATCTGGTCTCTTAATCTCTGAACTTCAGCTTGAGCCTAACTCCCCGAATGCATGTATTGCTGCGAGCTGGATCCAAAATATTGGGTTGGGTTAACAAAAGATCCTTGAAATCGAACTCGACCATACCTTTCAGGTCCCAAAACTTCAGTAATAATTCCGTTATCAATGTCATCAAGATGAACAAAACTATCACTTGAAGCAATCGCTTCGTACTCTAACTTTTTATCTTTTAGTTTCTCCTAATAAATAAATCAAATAGTTAGAAACGCAATATATATTATAAAAACAAATGCATTATAAAATAAACACTATAAATATTTAAAACATATCAAATTTTATTAAGTAAACATACCATAATTTCTGCAGCTTCAGGAGTCATAGGAGATCCATCTTTCTTCCTATGTGTAATGTCAAAAAGCTTAAGGCGTCCAACTTTTTGACCGGATGACAGTTCCTACAATATAGTAGTAAAAGTATTATTTAATGGAAAGTAATAAATATTTGACACTATTAATAAATTCAAAATACCTCAGCCTCAGCTACACAAGCGAAACTTTTTGACCCAACTGTGTGAGTGGATTTCTGTTTTTGCCTGCTGCTTTTTCCAACTCGTTTACGATCCTACATTATGAAATTATTATTACGTATATAGTAAATACTATAAACCGAAATAATTATAAGAGTTTGGAAGTACGTAATATCTCTCCTTTCTTTGAATTCCAAAATCTAACCGCATCTTCTCATTGGTACCTCAGCATTCCCGGCGGGACATTTTTCAATTTCTCTTCGAGGGTTATTTTTGTCTTAAAATAATTTTTCTTTAAAGTACTTTTATGGTCTCTCCATGTTTTTCCCAATGCCTTCTTGATATAATTATCCGAGACCTCTAAAGCAAACCTTGCCTACAAAAAAAAACAAGTTTAGAAAGTAAATATAAATGAAACTTAAAGCCAAGTATTATAAATTACATTAACGTTTTATTACCTTAATATTATCGAGAGCTTGATTTTTGTTACTATTAGGCATTTCTCGCCATGACTCGTAGTTGATAGGCAACATATTTGCATTTCGTGCTATTATGCTCAAATATCCTGCTAAAAGTCGAGCTTCTGATCCAACAGGCTGACCAAAACTGTTTCTACATACTTTGACATGCTCGACAGGATCTAACTCGTATAAATATTTAAGTAGCGTACATCCTCGACCTCTGCGCGTCCCACCACTTTCAGCTGAAAAATGGTATATTATAATATAAGAATTTGAAAAAGAAATCAACAATAAGTCAGCACGCATGTAAATTAAATGTAAAATTACTTTGAATTTCTATAGGTTCGTCAGGTGTATTCGGAACATTCGAAGATCCAATAGCAGTTTGTTGTTCACTATTTGTTTCTTTCGAGTTTGGAGTATTTTGAACAATGCTTAGATCTCGCAATTTTCTTCTAGGCATTTTATCTGCAATACACATAAAATAGTTGAAAACTTAGTAACTAATTACAACAATAGCAACACATATAAAATAGTTGAAATATTTAATAAGACCAAGATTTAAATTATGATATTTTGTATAATTAAAAAACCGTAAAATTTTACTACATCATAATTCGTAAATATCTTCATCCATATCCTGGCGAACCCATTGAAATTGTGTACTAGTACTAGAGATATTTTCGTTTAAGTTTTGTTCTGGAAAAGGAAAAGTTTTTGATCTGTCGTCGATGTCATCTCTACTTCCATTGCCCATGTCAAACAAGTCTCTAGGGATTTTACGGAGTACAACGTACCAACCCTTATCAGTTGGATCTTTTGAGTAAAAAATATGTTTCACTTGAGAAGAAAATACATACGACTCATCTATCAATTGTTGTCCTGTGTGAATCAATCGAGAGAAGTTCACCATTGTAAAACCAAATTGATCTTGCTTAATTCCACGATCAGTATTAACATCAGCCCAATCACCTCGAAATAAGACAACTTTTCATTTGTCGTAGTAATCCAACTCAATTATGTCAGTAAGAAGTCTGAAATACTCCACATTTCCCTCAACAGGATTATTGTCCCTAGCACTAGCATAACTTGTACTTGAGGAATTAACAACTATTCCACAATTTTGAGTTCTCCTCAATCTCTCGCAATATTTTGTATGAAATCTGAATCTGTTGATGAGGAAGGCACTATATCTTTTAACCACTCTATTCAGACCTTGAGAAAGCCATTTAACTTCGTCATTGACGTTCTTCCCACTCCAAACCTATTGAATCGAAAGTAAACTAAGTAATTATAAATGTTATGATAAAACATTATTATTTGTCAATGAAAGCTTCAATTGCATACCGTTTGGCTTAACCATTCATGAAAAGATTCTGTGAACAACTTATTGATCTCTCGATGTTGTAATCTTCGGGAGCGCGAACGAGATCTCAAGATTTGTTTGTACTTACTATGTTAAAAAAAAGTTCACTTTGTTAGAAGATAAACAATTTATAATTGATGAATATTTATCAAATTCTAGAACTTACTTCCGTAATGGTTCTATTCAATCGTGGTGAAATAGAACATATCGATGTGCTTGTACCCACGATCTATCATCTAATTCTACAATTTCAGCTTTGCCGATTGGTTCTCCAAAACTTTGAAACAAATAAGTTTCGGCGAAGTTATGATCAGTGAGCCCAGCATTTCTACTTGGTCTGTTCAACCTTGTTTCAACATCTTCCAAATATCTTGAACAGAAAGTCATACATTCCTCTGCCAAGTAGCCTTCCATAATCGATCCTTCTGGATAACGCTTGTTGCGGCAGTAAGACTTCAATTTGGATAGGAACCTAAACACAATATACAACATTATCAAAACTTGTAACTTAAAGCATATTGGCGAATGAAGGAAAATTTTACAAATAAATTAACACCTTTCTATGAGATACCACTACACCAAAACAGGCTTTTAGCGGCGTTTTTTTAGGCCTTTAGCGGCGCTTTTTAGCGCCGCAGAAACTTTTAGCGGCGCTTTAATAAGCGCCGCAATAGAAGCCGCTAAAGATTGCGCCGCTAAAGACCCTAGTCTATAGCGGCGCTTATCTCACAAACGCCGCTGAAGAGTAAGAGCTTTACCGGCGCTTTAGTAGAAGCGCCGCTGAAGAGTAATACCTTTAGCGGCGTTTTTGGTATAAGCGCCAGTTATAGACTAGGGTCTTTAGCGGCGTTTTTAATAAAAGCGCCGCTATAGATCGAGGTCTTTAGTGGCGTTTGTGATCAACGCCGCTATAGATCGGGGTCTTTAGCGCGCTTTTCCACAAACGCCGCAATATACCTCGATCTATAGCGCACTTTGGTCACAAACGCCACTAAAGACCCTGATCTATAACGGCGCTTTTACCAAAAACGCCGCTAAAGACCCTAGTCTATAGCGCGCTTATACCAAAAAAGCCGCTAAAGACTAACACCTTTAGTGGCGTTTTTTAAACGCCACTAAATTTGGCGATTTGTAAAATAAATTTTATATATTTTCACCCTCTCCAAAAAAAACAAATCGAAGAAATCATATCTAAACCACCAAAAGTAATAAATCTATATATTAAACAAATAATATAATAAATATCAATAAATATTATAAAATTCAGATTATTCAGACAAAAATGTTAAAAGTTAAAATGATAATTCAAAGTAAAATTGAAGTATATTTACACGATAGTCTAAGACAGTGGCGGTTATGATCATTGAAACATCTTCATCATACTCTGAGTCTGCTGGAGTTCATCGAACTTTGACGCCGCTCTGCTTCTCCTCGCAGCCTCTACTTCCTCGCTTTAGCCTCTGCTTCCCTCTTAGCAAACAGATTCTCTCATTGCCGCCTCTGCTTCTCTTCTTTGCCAGATTCTTCTAAGTCTTCTGGAGTTCTTCATACTTTTGTTGAACCTCAGCTTCTCTCGCTGCTGCATCTGCTTTAAGTTGTAGCTGGAGTTCTTCATATCTTCTTTGAACATCAGCTTCTCTCGATGTTGCCTCCGCTTTCAGTTGTGTAATTTGCTCAGCTCTTGTCGCTTACATCTGAGCCATCTGGTCTCTTAACCTTTGAACTTCAGCTTCAGCTCGACTCCCCGAAGGCATATATTGTTGCGAGCTAGATCCAAAATATTGGGATGGGTTAACAAAAGATCCTTGAAATCGAACCCGACCATACCTTTCAGGACCCAAAACTTCAGTGATAATCCGGTTATCAATGTCGTCAATATGAACAGAACTATCATCGAAGCAATCGCTCAGACTCGCTTTTTATCCTTCAATTTTTCCTAAAAAATAAATCACATAGTTAGGAACGCAATATATATTAAAAAACCGAATGCAACATAACTTAACAATATTTGCATTACAATAAATGAAATAAATAATTAGAAAGTAAACACTATAAATAATTAAAACAAGTGAAATTGTATTAAGCAAACGTACCATAATTTCTGCAGCTTCAGGAGTCATAGGGTTACCATCTTTCTTCCTATGTGTAATGTCAAAAAGTTGAAGTCGTCCAACTTTTTGACCGGACGACAGTTCCTACAATACAATAGTAAAAATATTAATTGATAGAAAGTATTAAATATCTGCCAATATTAAAAAATTCAAAATACCTCTGCATGAGCTACACACGCAAAACTTTTCGACCCAGCTGTGTGAGTGAATTTTTGTTGCTGCCTACTTTGTTTTCCAACTTTTTCACGATCCTACATTATGAAATTATTAGTACGTTAATTAGGAAATACTATACACCAAAATAATTACAAAATTTTATAAGTTACACATACCTCTCCTTTCTTCGAAGTCCAAAATCTAACGACCTCTTCCCACTGGTACCTCAGCATTCCCGGCGGGACATTTTGTAATCTCTCGTCGAGTGTTGTTTTTGTCTTAAAATATTCTTTCTTTAAAGTACTCTTATGGTCTCTCCATCTTTTTCCCAATGCCTTCTTTACATAAGCATCGGAGACCTCTAGAGCAAATCTCGCCTACAAAAAACACAATTTAAGAAAGTAAATGTAAATGAAACTTAAACCCAAGTATTATAAATGACATACACGTTTTGTTACCTTAATGTTATCGAGAGCTTGGTTCTTGTTACTCTCGGGCACTTTATGCCATGACTCGAAGTTAATTGGCAACATATTTGCATTCCGTGCTAGAATGCCCATGTATCCTGCTAAAAGGCGGGCTTCTGATCCAACAGGCTGACCAAAGCTATTACTGGATACTTGGACACGTTCGACTGGATCTAGGTCGTATAAATCGCTCAGTACTGTACGTCCGCGAACTCTCCGAGTCCCACCAGTTTCATCTGAAACATAAAAGTATTGTAATATACGAAATTTAAAAAATACAAAGAAGAAGTCAACACACATGTAAATTAAATGTTAAATTACTTTGATATTCTATAGGTTCCTCAGGTGTAACCGAAACATTCGAAGATCCAATAGCAGTCTGTTGTTCAGTGCTGTTTGTTTCCGCCGAGTTTGGGGTACCTTGAACAATGCGGTGCGATCGCACTTTTCTTCTAGGCATTTTATCTGCAATACAAATAAATTAGTTGAAAACATAGTATACAATTACAACAATAATATCACATATAAAATAGTTGAAATATCATCATTCGTAAATATATACATACATAATCGTAAAAGCTTACTACATTATAATTCGTAAATATCTTCATCCGTATCCTGGCGGACCCATCCAAATTGTGTACTAGTACTAGGGATGTTTTCGTTTAAGTTTTGTTCTGGAAATGGTAAAGTTTGTGTTCTATCGTCAATGTCATCTCTACTTCCACTGCCCATGTCAAACAAGTCTCTAGGGATGTTACGGAGTACAACGTACCAACCCTCATCAGTTGGATCTTTTGTGTAAAAAACTTGTTTGACTTGAGAAGGAAATACATACGGCTCATCAATCAATTGTTGTCCTGTGTGAATCAATCGAGCGAAGTTTACCATTGTGAAACCAAACTGATCTTGCTTGATTCCACGTGCAGATAACATCCGCCCAATCACCTCGAAATAAGACAACTTTCCATTTGCCGTAGTAATCCAACTCGCTTATGTCAAGAAGAAGTCCAAAATATTCCACATTTCCTCCACAGGATTATTGTCCTAGCACTAGCATAACTTGTAATTGAGGAATTAACAACTATTCCACAATTTTGCGTTCTCCTCAATCTCTCGCGATATTTTGTATGAAATCAATCCGTTTATGAGGAACGACTATATCTTTTAACCACCTGATTTGGACCTTGGGAAAGCCATTTAACTTCGTCAGTGACGTTCTTCCCACTCCAAACCTATTGAATGGAAAGTAAACTGAGTAATTAAAAATGTTTTGAACAAATATTATTATTTGTCGGTGAAAGCTCCAATTACATACCATTTGGCTTAACCATTCATGAAAAGATTCTGTAAACAACTTATTGATATCTCGATGTTGTGTTCTTCGGGAGCGCGAACGAGATCTCAATATTTGTTTGTACTCACTATGTTAAAAAAATGTTCAGTTTGTTAGGCTATAAACAATTTTTAAATGATGAATATTTATCAAATTTCTAGAACTTACTTGCGTAAAGGTTCCATTGATTCGTGGTGAAACAGAACATATCGATGTGCTTGTACCCACTATAAATCATCTAATTCTGTAATTTCAACTTTACCGATTGGTTCTCCAAAACTTTGGAACAAATAATTATCGGCAAAGTTATGATCCGTGAGTCTAGCATTTCTATTAGGTCTGTTCAACCGTGTTTCAACATCTTCCAAATATCTTGAACAGAAGGTCATACATTCCTCTGCTAAGTAGCCTTCAGCAATCGATCCTTCTGGATAACGCTTGTTGCGGCAATAAGACTTTAATTTGGACAGGAACCTAAACACGATATACAACATTATCAAAAGTTGTAACTAAAGTCATAGGTGAACAAAGGAAAATTTTAAAAATTGTAATTAACACCTTTCTATGGGATACATCCATCGATAGAAAACGGGTCCGCCAAGAATTGCTTCACGTAGGAGATGGATTATCAAGTGAACCATAATAGTGAAGAAGGAAGGTGGGAAAATTTTCTCCATGTTGCATAAAGTTAAAGTGGCTCGATCCTGTACCTTCTGAAGTTCTTGAACATCCAAAACTTTGCCACAAATGGCTTTCATTATATTGGATAGTTCAATTATACAAGATGTCACCTTCTTGGAAATACAACATCGTAGAGCAACTGGCAGTAAATCTTGCATCAAGATGTGATAGTCAAGTGATTTTAGCGAATATAGTCTTCGATCTTTAACACTAACACATTGAGATATATTTGATGCATACGCATCTGGAACCTTTATATCCTTCAACACCATGCAGAACACTTCTTTCTCTGTCTTCGACATTGAGAAAATAGAAGGTGGCAACCGATATTTACCATTCGGAAGTGGATTCGGATGAAGATTAGGTCGAATTCCCATCTGAACTAAATCAAGTCGACTCTGAAGATTGTCTTTTGATTTTCCGTCTACATTCAAAATTGTACAGACAATGTTCTCGCAGACATTTTTCTCAATATGCATAACATCAAGATTGTGTCGTAAAAGGTGGTGCTCCCAATAAGGCAACTCAAAAAAAATACTTCTTTTCTTCCACAAGTCCGCCTCATTAGGATCATCCTCTTCATCAGAGTTATCATCAGCTTCATCATTTGATCTTCTATTTCTTTGCGTGTTTGCCGGTTGATTCATCTTCCCATAACTGAAATTCATATCTTCCAACATTAACAAGATTTCAGATCCACTTGTCTGCGAAGGAGCTTCTCTGAACTCTTCAGTACCGTCAAATGCCGAACTTTGAAATCTAAATCTATGATTTTCTGGTAACCACCGACGATGCCCCATGTAAGAGAACTTCTTCCCATTGTATAACCATTGCGAACATGTTTGTGCAGCACAACAAGGGCACGCATAACGACCATTGGTACTCCAACCGGATAAATTGGCATAAGCGGGGAAGTCATTAATGGTCTACATCAAAGCTGCACGTAAATTAAAGTTCTCCTTTCTCAGCACATCGTATGTCTCGACACCAGCTCATAATTGTTTTAACTCTTCAATAAGTGGCTGTAAATAAATGTCGATATCATTCCCGGGCCCTTTCTCTCGTGGATAATCATAGATAAGATAAGGAATATTGCTTCATGCAAATCCACGGAGGCGATTGTAAGGAACAAGCACTCTCGCCAAGCATCGTATGCGAGACTCATGATCTTGTAAGGATTAAATCTATCAGATGCTAGGCCAAGCCTCACACTCCTGGGATTGCTTGCAAAGCTTGGAAATTTATTGTCAAATGATTTCCAAGCTAAAGAATCTACCGGATGCCTTAATAGTCCATCATCTGTTCGTCCTTCATGGTGCCACGTCATTGACTCCGCTGTCTTCGACGACATGAATAGCCTTTGAAGCCTTGGTATCAGCGGAAAATACCGCAAAATCTTGACCGGCTTCTTTCTTGACTGTGCATCATTTTCATCGCTATTCCCGTCTTCTGTGTTTCTATTCATCCAACGGGATTCGCCGCATACATGACAGCACTGTTGGTTTATCCGATCGCCCCAGTACAACATGCAATCATTCGGGCAACTATGGATTTTGTTGTACCCAAGACCTAAGTCTTTTATCATTTTCTTCATATCTTTGCATGACTGAGGGATTTTTGCAAACGGAAACATTTCTCTCAAAAACTCTAACAGCATTGTCAATGAGTTCTCGGTCCACCCTCCCAAACATTTTAACTGGAAAAGACGAATGCAGAAAGACATTTTTGAAAATTTCGATCCCTCATATAGTTCTTCGTTCATCTCATTAAGTAGGGCGTAGAACTTTGCCGCTTCTCCATTCGGCTCTTCATGATGTACACTTCTTCCGGGTTCGGTAAAAGCATTTCCACCGAGATTACAGTCATCAGATGGTACAAAGTCGGGTGGGAACGACTGTAAACCATGACTGTGAATATTAAATGCTTCCCGCAACATCCCTTCAATGTTATCCCCTCTAATGATCGATGGTAAGTAGTACTATCATAAGATACATCCATCCTTGAAGAGGAAGTACTAGGCGGGCATTCTCCATGAAAAAACCATTGTTTATAACCACGAACAAACCCATCAACAATTAGATGCTCATATACAATTTCACGATAATGCCAGTTTATGTTGACACACTTCTTACACGGGCAAAGAATCATGTTCTCTTGGCTTGCATATTGAAATGCAAAATTTAGAAATATTTGTACTCCATTTCGATAACCGTCGCTTACCCTTGACAAATTCATCCAAGACCGGTCCATTTCTTATTTCTTGAAGCCTAATCTTGACAATAAATTGCACGGGTAAGTTATGTATTGTGTAAGCTATGTAAGTTGTGTATTATGTAAGTTATTATTATGCTTTAAGTTATGTAAGTAATGTATTATGTAAGTTGTGTATAATGTTAGTTATGTAAGTTATGTAAGTAAGTTATGTAAGTTATCAAAGTAATGTATGTTATGTAAGTTGTAAGTTATTATGTATTATGTAAGTTAAGATGGATTACGTAAGTTATGTAAGTTAAATGTATTATGTAAGTTGTAAGTTAAATGTATTATGTAAGTTGTAAGTTAGATGTATTATGTAAGTTGTAAGTTAGATGTATTATGTAAGTTGTAAGTTATAATGTATTATGTAAGTTATGTAAGTTAAATGTATTATGAAGGTTATGTAAGTTGTGTAAGAGATTTAAGTTATGTGAGTTTTGTATTATGTAAGTTATGTAGGTTATTTAGGTTATGTAAGTTTTGAGTTGTTCAGTGGTAGGTTATTGTTATTAAATATTAATATCTATTATTGTTAAATATTTTTAATAAAAATAAAATAAATAATTTAATTATATTTTAACATAATTATTGTTAAGTACAATTTAATAAAATAATATATAATTTAATAACATTACTAATATAATTATTAATAATATTTAATAATAATTTTAATATAATTTTATTATTAAGAATATTTCATTGCTTAATATCATTTGCTTCAATCTAGCATCTCACTTGTTCTCTTAAGTCAAAATAGCCAATATTAAAATGAGTTTAACATACCGTATGATAATCCAATAATAACATTTTATTTTAATAGTCAATTTTAATAGAAAACATATATTTTATATTTTATATTTTATTTTATCTTTTATGATAACATGATAACAAAAATTAATTATAAGGTATACTCTTTATTAAATTAATTATTTATAACCCGAATTGGTGAAATAAAACCTTCAAAATGTCAAAAAATTACCCCATTGTTTATAACATTAGTTCTTTTCATATGTGAAATAAAAATCAAAAGTCATAGTCCTATGTTTTTAAAAAACTCATAGTTCTTTTCAATTAATTATATGATTGCATTTTTTGCACGAAGCTGCTGCAGAAAAAAAACATGATAAATGGAAAATTCTATGTTCATAATCCTTTCTAAGCTAAAAGAACTGTTACCAATCGAAGTTAATTGATTTTCAACAAAGAAAACCGAACACATGAGAATTCAAATGGAGATCAAATATAGTAAGATCACATTATACTTATTCTTCTATCATATTAAATATTCATGACAACTTCAAACAAACAAAAAAGAGGTCTCCTCAAGATTCTTTTGCCTATTACATTGATATGGCCATCAATCCTCGTAGTTTAACAATATTCAAGATTTAGTCCCTACATTTAAATTTAAATAAAGGCTTCTAGCAAAAGTGGAATTACATTGCTTAATGAAATCACAATGTTTGACCATTCCAATTACATTGCTTAATGAAATCACAATATTTTATCTTCTTGTAATTTAATTCTAGAATAATATTTTTATTATAATGTAAGCGTTAGAAAATATGTTAATTTATCTATGTTTAAAACTTTAATGAAATAAAAATATAAACAATTATTAAATATCAAACTAAAAATACCATAAAATATTTTTAAAATATGGATAAATCTAAAACGAGCTTAAATTAACCATTTACGAGATATAAGTATACTTAAACAAACATAAAATTATTAAACCATACAGTAGCTTATTGTACCTTTTAAAGCATGACAAGTATTTTATGGTTTTCTAGCTTATTGTACCTTAAAGCTTGGAGTTAGCCTTCTTCTTGCTCAACGAATCTATTGTCTTGAACTATTGTTTTCGTTTTATTTTGATTATTAAATTTTCTTCTTTCTTTCTTTTAAATTTATTCATTAATCTCTTCAAAATTAAATATTTCGATCATTCTCTCATTAGTTGCAGTTAGATAAGTGACAATAAGTTGATGTCAACTTTTTATTAGTCTAATAATAAATTTAACCTCAAATATTTATACATTCTATCAATTTAATCCTAAATAGAAAATATTTAACAAATTCAGTTATTACTATTTACAAAATTTTGATGAAAGTTCAAACCGTATTACTTTTTCACTATGAAAAGAATGGTGATATTTCCATAAATAAAGTAGTAAAGACATGAGGCGACATCTATTGAACAAAAAAATTCCCAGCCCAGGTGATAACATGAGAAGTGCTACAATTTTGTTTCTATTTGTTTTGTTTCTATAATTAGTCTTAACGCAAAAATTATGTTGATATTTAGAGTTTATTTCATTTTATAAGAGGCTGAACGAGGAACTCAATAATAGGATAATTCGAATGGAGAAAGAATTAGATGGAAAACGGGCATTAGAAATGGAACTTCAAAGAACTAAGAAAGAGATTGATGCTTTGAAGCGAGTTGAGGCAAGTATTAAGAAGTTGAGAGAAATGGATATTAAACTTGCATTTTCATCGACTTTTACTCCAAACCACCGAAAGCATTCCCAAAGATAAAAGAAGTGAAAGCTATAGTGTACCTTCAAGAACGATGAAGAAAAATGAAACGATTGAAAACCCTATACACAGAGAAGACGATTTCAAGACATTTCAGGGTCATCAACAAATAACAAACAAAAAAATTAAGCTAGACAAGAAAACCCAATGTTTAAATGCGCAGAATCGGGAAATCTTACCTTAAATCTGCTTCCCAACGACGTAATCCGAATGTTCGCCCACCTTCTCCGTCTTCTTTGATCAGGTTATGTGAGTTAGCAAGAATCCAAACAATGAAGGTAAATAATCCTTATAAATTTGCAAGAAACCGAACAACGGAACACCGAAGCTTTTCAATTGAAGAATCGCATGTAAGAAATCGCAGATAGAAAAAAGGATTAGGGATTTCGACAGATTGGGGATTTGGTGCTGGGGGCGGGGATTTAGTTGAAAACTGAAATATGTTTAAAACGACACCGTTGTCGATTCCAACTTTTACGGCGCTTACAATCAAACGCCACTAATTTTACAACATTTACGGCGTTTTGAGAATAAACGCCACTAATATTTAATTCGTCAATGAAACGGCGCTGTTTCGTTCAATTTATATTAAAGATACTGCAGCGTTTATTCGCAAAACGACACTAATATTTAGATTGTGTGGCGTTTTTCAGCAAAACGCCACTAATTATTCACTTTTAAAAAATATATTAATAAGTTTATAAGTTTTCAAATTATTTTTCAGCAGGTACATTGTTATGACTTTGTTAATATTATTTCAATAACATTATATAAAAATATGTTACATATTTAATACATTAATTTTAAATGTTAAAATTTAATAAATTTTATAAATCATAGAAATTTCATTTCATGAAACGGCTCCGTTTTATTCAATTTGCGGATATTATTCATATTTGCAGCGTTTTAGTAGAAAACGCCACTAAAATTTCATGTACAGAATCAGACGGTGCCGTTTTATTAAAACATAAGTAAACTTTCTGGCGTTTTCATAAAAACGCCACAAATGATTAATCAAGTTTAAAGATAATTTACTGCGTTTTTAAAACATACAAATAAAAATGCAATAAATATTTGCTAAAATTTGAATAAATTTTATTATTTATTTATTTATCTCTTGTATATTTAATTTAAATTTTACATAAATAATTGTTAAAATTTTAAGTAATATTTAAAAGTATTTAATATAAAATTAATAACCCTAATTCCCAAATTCCTAACCCATAACCCTAAATCCCTAAACCCTTAAAGCATAAACCATAAACCCTAAATCTCCTAACCCTAAAGCATAACCCTAAACCATTCCAATTATATAATTTTACTATTTAAATTTTACGTGAATAAATATTAAAATTTTATCAACATTCGAATTTATAAATTATTGATATTATTCAAATAATGTATTACAATTTAAAATTTATGCTCTATTTTTAAGTTAAATTGGGTTGATGGAGATATGCCAGTATTCATTTCATGAAGCGACGCTTAAAGAAAACGCCACAAATCTTACAAATTTTGAGGGTCAACTGAACTTGTCAATGAAACGGCTCCGTTTTATTCAATTTTTCAAATATTATTTGCGGCGTTTTTCACAAAAACGCCACTAAATTATTTATATTTATTTATAAGTATTTGCGGATATTATTCATATTTGCGGCGTTTTAGTAGAAAACGCCACTAAAATTTCATGTACAGAATCAGACGGTGCCGTTTTATTAAAACATAAGTAAACTTTCTGGCGTTTTCATAAAAAACGCCACAAATGATTAACTGAAACAACGCCGTTTTGAGTTTAAAGATAATTTACGGCGTTTTTCTAAAAACGCCACAAATAAAAATGCAATCGAGATATATTTGCTAAAATTTGAATAAATTTTGTTATTTATTTATTTATCTCTTGTACATTTAATTTAAATTTTACATAAATACTTGTTAAAATTTTAAGTAATATTTAAAAGTATTTAATATAAAAATTAATTAATAACCCCTAATTCCCAAATTCCTAACCCATATATAACCCCTAAATCCCCTTTAACCTTTAAAGCATAAACCCTAAACTCCTCTAACCCCTAAATCATAACCCCTAAAAAATTTTATTATATAATTTTACTATTTAAATTTTACGTAAATAAATATTATTTAAAAATATTAAGTAATATTTAAAAGTATTTGATACATGTATCAATATCTACATGCATAAAGTGATCGATCATCTATCTATTATATATCTCTTAAATAATATAAACTATATACTCATAATTTAAATTCATCCAAATTTCTTATTAACTTAAATAACATATTTGATATAAAAATTAATAAAAACTATTTAACCTAAACTTAAACTATAACCTTACCGTTCAAACCCTAAACCAGAAATTCCTAAACCCTAAACCCTAAACCCCTAAACCCTAAATCTTAACTCTTAACTCCCCCTAACCCCAAAAGCATAACACCTAATCTTTAAACCCTAAATCCATACCCTAACCTACTCCTTAAACTCTAAACCATATACTATAATGATAATTAATTCAATATTTTAAATTTAATACTACCTCTTTTACGATTATATAAGAAATTATTTAATATATAAACTAAAACAATCAGTAATGTATCCAAAAAACTTTAAAAATATTTTAAATAATAGTTTTTTAATTTTTCAATTTTTAAGAAATACTTTAAATTATTTTAAATCCCTGATCATTAGCGGCGCTTTTCTAGAAACGCCGCTAAATCCCTCAAAAGCACAGAAAACGACGATGTTGCGCGTAGTTTTTTTTGCGGCGCTTTTCGAAAAATGCCGCTAAAGACTGAACATTAGCGGCGCTTTAACAAAAACACCACTAAAATCCCCGAAAGCCAGAAAACGGCGTCGTTGGGCTTAGGTTTTTTGCGGCGCTTTAACAAAAACGCCGCTAAAGACTTCAGCATTAGTGGCGCTTTCTGTAAAAGCGCCGCTAAATCCCTGAAAGCTCGGGAGACGACGTCGTTGCGCTAGTTTTAAGTAGCGGCGCTTTTCCAGAAACGTTGCTAAAGACCTAACCATTAGCGGCGCTTTATAGAAAGCGCCGCTAAATCCCTGAAAGCTCGGGAAACGACATCGTTGGGCTTAGTTATTTTTGCGGCGCTTTCCTAGAAACGCCGCTAAAGCCTTGAGCATTAGCGGCGCTTACTGAAAAACGCCGCTAAATCACCGAATGCTGGGGAAACGGCGTCGTTGCGCTAGGTTTTTTGCGGCGCTTTCTCAAAAACGCCGGGAATGATTATTTTCAGTGGCGTTTTTTATAATGCGCCGCTAATGATTGATCTTTAGCGGCGTTTGTTATCCAAACGCCGCGAAAAACGACGCTAAAAGCCTGTTTTGGTGTAGTGTACATCCATCGATAGAAAACGGGTCCACCGAGTATTGTTGAAAACCATAAACCATAACCCTTATCCTGAAAACCATAAACCCTAGACCTTAGACACTAGATCATAGACTTTAAACCCTTAAACTTTAAACCCACAAACCCTAAACAATAACCCATAAACCCTAAACCCTAAACTTTAAGCCTTCTTATCCCTTGAACCCTAAATCCTAAACTTATAAATTATAAACCCCTAACCTTTAACCCCTAACTCTTAACCCCTAACACCTAAACCCTAAGCACTAACCCTTAAACCCTAAACCTTAAACTATATTTCCTAAAACTTTAACCCAAATCCCTTAAACCTTGAATCATAAAACATTAACTATAAACCCTAAACCCCTAACCCTTAACCCCCAGCACCTAAAACTTAAACCTTAACCCTTAAACCATAATCCCTAAACCCCTAACCTATATCATTTAAACCATGAATCATAGAACATATATAAACTATAAACCTGAAACCCTGAATCACAAAACATATATAAACTATAAACCTTAAACCTTAACCCTTAAAATAATAAATAGTAAACTATAAACCCTAAATCCATAATCCCTAAAACACTAATGCCTCTAAAGCTTAACAAAAAAAGAGCTTGTTTTGCTAAACTATTTGCGGCGTTTTCAAAAAAGTGCCGCTAATGCTTGACTTCTACGGCATTTTTCTAAAAGCGCCACTAATGTGTCTAAAGTTAAAAAAAAATGTCGTCGTTCGCTTAAAAACTTCTGCGGCGCTACCCAAAAAGCACAGCTAGTGCTTGACTTTTGCGGCGTTTTCTAGAAAGCGCCACTAATGTCTCTAAAGCTAAAAAATAAAACGATGTCGTTTGCTTAACACTTTTGCGGCGCGTTAGGGAAAGCGTCGCTACTGCTTGACTTTTGCGGCGTTTTTTGAAAAGGGCCACTAATGTCTCTAAAGCTTAACAAAAAAATGACATCGCTTGCTTAAAACTTTTGCGGCTCTTTTCGCTAATACTTGACTTTTTAGGACGTTTTCTAAAAAGCGCCACTAATGTCTCTAAAGCTAAAAAAAATGACGTCGTTTGCTTAGAACTTTTGCGGCGCTTTTGAGAAAGTGTCGCTAATACTTGACTTTTGCGGCGTTTCTTGAAACTGCCACTAACATCTTTGAAGCTCAACAAGTAAAAAACATCGTTTGGCTTAACTCTTTTGCGACGCTTTTGAGAAAGCGCCGCTAGTGCTTGACTTTTGTGGCATTTTTTAAAGGCGCCACTAATGTCTTTGAAGTGCAACACGAAAACGCCACTAAAAGCCTGTTTTGCTGTAGTGAAAGATAAAGAAGAAAGTTTTAGATTACTGGAGGAGAGATAAATATGATTCAAGGTCAAATTTTCTTATCTCAAAAAACTTTTAATTTTATAGAATGAATATATTTAATTATTTTAAGTTTATTCCTTGTATTTAATTACTTTTGCAATGCTATTGTGTATTTTACTTATGAATAAACAGATAATATATATTTTCTCATTATTTGTTTATTGTATTTGCAATTCGGTAAACCTATAATTTAGTCTTAAAGTTGTACCCAATCATTATTTTGGTACTTAAAATTTCATTTTATCAATTTGGTATCTAAAGTTTCAAAACATTATTTCCGTTGCTCCAAGACTCAATTACATTTAAAAAAACTGATGTGGAACGCTCTCAACAAGTTACTTCAATTAAAAAATAAAAAAATTTAGAAAAATCTTAAGTTTTTTAAGAAAATCAGAAAAAAGTATGAAAATTTCCAAAACATTTTAGAGCGACATGGCTGGTTGGGAGAATGTCATATTAGTAATTCTTTAAATATCAAAGTGATAAATTATTTGTGACGATTAGCAAAGTAATAATTAGACATAAGTTTGAAAACTAAAATATGGTTGAACCCTTTGCAATTTGCTAATATCATATGATGTTGAATTTTCTTATTTTATAACAAAATGTGATAATTACATTTTACAAATTACGGTTATAAGTATACATTATTAAATTAATTTTAAAAATATATTTATTTTAAATTTAGATTACATTTCAAGATTTTGAGTTCGGGTTAGATGAATTTAAGTTATTGCATTTTTTATAGTTAAATTCAAGTTAATGCCATCAGAATTTTTTAGGTGTTCACTTGAACCCAAATCTCTCATGTCGAACTGGTCTTATTTACTCGACCTTTATAATTTGTGATTCTGTTTTCCTTAAAAGCCTTCTTTACTATGGTTTGCCATTGACATTTTGGTGATTGAGATCATGCTCCAAAGCCTCATAATATATGCATATTTGAAGGATAAATCTCCTTTGAAGGAGTAATTCCAACCCCACCTATCAATTTATGTTAGAATATTTTACTTAATTTTATAATACAAAATTAAATAATATTATATATTTAAGGTAATTATTTGGTTATTATATTTAGTAAAAAAATAAATATAAAAAAATTTCTCAAAGGTCCTTAGTAAACACTAATTTCGTCTCTACAATGGTTGTGATTTATTGGAAGTTCTTTAAGCATATAGTGTTAGCATAAATAATGGCTTCTAATAGAAAGCAACGGAAAAGATCGAATATAAATAGCTCCAGCCATTACTGGAGCCAAATGCCAAAATCCAAATGTTGTTACACCACTGTCAAGCACGTCGAATTTAGCTGTACGAAAAACTGAAAATCGATTAAGTCTTCTAAGCACTCGAAAACCTCACTAGATGAACGTCGAATTTTTTTTTGTGCTTAACGACCTTATGCTAGTTGGTATTTATAGTGGTGGTTCCTTATAAAAAACACCAACTACACATCCCACTATCTCACATACAAACCTGTGAATGTTGAGGACAACAAAAGTGGGAATGGGCAGCAAAACGTGAAGGTTATTCCTACGAACCAATAATGGTTCCAACACTTTCCCACTTGGTTTGTATTGCCATGAGTACTTAAAGTCAAAAAATAATGCACAAATCATGGCGATATTTCTCTTAGAATTTGACTAGTATCTTCCATGTATCACAATATATCATGCCTCAACGCTTTAGCCCAAAATTTTTAATAAATAAACCCAATGTTTATTCCAAGTTCAAACTTTAGTGATAGTTCTCGAAATAATCAAATTAAAGTGTGCACAAAATTTGCATCAAATTTGAGAAACATCAAACTTAATAGAGTTTCTTTATAATCATTCTTATAATGAAATTTACAATGTGGGAACAAGTCCCATAGTGACAACATGATCCTTAAATTTGTGTGGTGGCATGCCTTTAGTCAAATGATCAACTAACATCTGCTCAGTGTTAATGTGATCAATGATCACTTCTTTTCTTTAACACATTCCCTTATGGCTAAATACTTAATGTCGATATGTTTATTTGAACTTCCACTTTTAATGTTCTCAGCCATAAATACAACAATTGAATTGTTACAATATATCATCAATACCTAGAAATTGAATCCTTAAGTCTAAACCCAAAAATGAATGAACCATACTCCATGTGAGGTAGCCTTAAAACTTGACATGAACTCAGCCTCCATAGTGGAAGTAGCAGTTAAGATTTGTTTGACACTCCTTCAAGATATAGCTGCGCCAGCAAATATAAATATGTAACCTGATGTTAATTTACTTGAATCAACACAACCGATAAAGTCTGAATTGGAGTAGCCAATCACCTCCAAATTGTTTGATCGTTTGTACGCAAGGATGTAGTACTTTGTCCATTTAAAATATCTCAAAACATTATTTGCAGCTCTTCAGTGGTCAATACCTGAATTACTCTGATATCTTCCCAACTTCCAACTGCAAATGCAATGTCAGGTCTTGTGCAGACTTGAGCATACATCAAGCTTCCAACAATAAAAGCTTATGCAATGTTTTACATCTGCTTCCATTCAAATATTTTCTTCGGGCACTGGTTTAAATTAAACTTATCACCTTCCATGATAGGAGCAACACTCAGTGAATAATCTTTCATTCGAAATCTTTCTAACACTTTGTTGATGTAGGTTTCTTGAGATAAACTTAAGATACTGCGATGCCTATCACGATGAATCTTAATGCCAATGACATAAGACGCATCACCCATACCTTTCATATCACAATTTTTAGAAATAAATTGTTTCACCTCATGTACCATATCCCTGCATTTGTTGCAAGTATAATGTCGTCCACATATAAAATAAGGAAACATATTTTACTCCTATTAACCTTTTGGTATATGCATTGATCCATGATATTCTCAACCAAACCAAACGGAGATATTACTTCATTGAATTTTAAATACCATCATCGGGAGGCTTGTTTCAATCCATATATGGACTTCTTTAGCTTGCATACCAAGTGTTCACCTTCACTAGAGGAGAATCATTCAAGTTGTTTAATGTATACCACTTCCTTTAGGTCACCATTTAGAAATGCAGTTTTCACATCCATTCGATGCAACTCAAGGTCAAAGTCAGCTACTAATGCTAACACAATGCACAATGAATCTTTCTTAGATACAAGGCTAAAAGTCTCAGTATAATCGATCCCTTCTTGCTGAGTGAATCCTTTCACAATGAGTCAAGCTTTATGCCTTTCTATGTTACATATTGAGTCTATTTTGTTTTGAAGACTCATTTACATCCAATGGCGTTTACGCCTTTAGGAAATGACAAAAGATCCCAAACAACATTATTTTTGATGGAATAGCATTGTACTACAATTTTGACTCTTTGCAACTAATGGCTTGTGAAAATGATTCAGGATCATTCTCAGCTTTAATATTATAGTCAAACTCTTACAGATACACAATATAGTCATTAGAAATTGTTGATTTCCTTTCCCTAGCAGATCTTCTCAATATTGAACCAACATTTTCTCGTGGATCATGTTGTTTAGCTGGTAGTTCAATAATTTTTGAATTTTCTTGAACTGCTTGATCTACTAGAGTGTTTTCACCTGCTTGTGGATTTTCATTGATTGGTTGTTCAACACCTGGTTGAGCTTGAGAGGTGTTATGTATGATAACCAATCTCTCACTTGAAGTGGAAGGTTGACTTACAAGAATTGTGTCTCGAGACAGATCGCTCCCACTGATTAAGTCATTCTCAAGAGATTTTGCATTTCTTGATTCCACAGTACCTAGTGTTTTAAAAACTAAAACAATACCTAAAAGGTGCAAGTCTTGAAATAGAAACTAAGTTTCTAGAAAAATTGGGAATATAAAAATTCTTTTCTAAAATTAAAATAAAGTCACTCCTAAGCACTAATTCGCATGTTCCAATTGCTTCCACATGCGATTCCATCTTATTTCTTGAATAGATGTGTCGCTCAGCTTCCACTGGTTCCCTCAGGTTTCTTAATCTTTGTAAGGAATTTGATATATGAATTGTAGAACCAGAATCAGTCCACCATGTGTTATAACTGACATCAACCATATTGGACTCAAATCAAACTAGTGAGATTGATTTACCTTTATTTTCAAGTCAGGTCTTAAACGTTACACAGTCTTTTTTTTAAGTGTCCCTTCTTTTTACAGAAAAAAACACTTGGACTCATTCTTTATGTCAGTTTGGGGTTGCATTTTGGCCTTCCCCTTTTGCTTGGCTTGGACTGTCTTCTTTCCTTGAGTAATCGACAATGCACTCTCTCCCTTCTCCAGTATGAGTCTAGCCTCTTCCTGATCACACATGGTCAAAAGCTCATCGATAGAACACTTATCCTTGTGTGTTATAGGAGATCTTAAATGGCCGGTACTGAGGTGGAAGAGTGTTCAATATAAAGTGCACCAAGAAAGATTCAGACATTTCAACCTCAACTGCTCTCAGTCAAGCTGCTAAATCTCTCATCTTTTTTATATGATCATGTACACCTTTCACGATAGTGAGCTTCATTAATGTGAACTTCATGATTAGGGTGCTAGTTAATGACTTTTGTGAAGTTTTGAATTATTTTTCAACAGTTTTTAATAATTCTTGGACATTCTCATAATGCTCAATTGAGCCACAAACATCAATCAGAACCTTACTCTTTATGAACATGATTGTAACAGCCCGATTTTGACCCTATTCGAAACGGTGGTTTCGAGACCACGAATCTAAGTCAGAAAAATATTTTAAAATTTATTTTTGGTGTTTATACTGTGTGAATTTGTGTATGCCAAATTTTCGGTTTGGAATTTTATCGTTTGAATGCCCGATTTATTAAAAGAACTTAATTGCGTAAGTTATGAAAGTTGCTAACTATTTATTAAAGTGTTAATTTGCTATTGTCTTTGTAGTGTGGGGTCTTTAAAAGGAAATTATTCCATAATTAAAAGAATTGGACATATATAAGTTTATTTTATAATGATTTTACATTAAATAATAAATGTTAAATTTGTAAATATATTAAATATATTAATAAAATATAAAAAAAAACATGCATTAGTTCATCTTTATTTTTTATTGACCGAATATAGCTAAAGAAAAGGAGAAAGAAAAGGTTTAAGGTTTCGGCACTTTGAAGCTTGAATTTAGGTATGTGTTTAGCTCATTTTTTGTTAATTTTTACGTTTTTGATATCGTTGCTTCGAATACTACTCGACCCATGCTTGAATTTTTGAATTTGATGATGATTTTGTATTTTTGTCATTGTTGAAAGCTTGTGACTTTTGTTTTAGAAGTTAGAAAATAAAAGAAATGAGGTAGATAAACATATGTTGTCTTTGAATTTTTGATGATTTTGAGTAATTAGAGCTAAATTGCAAAAATAATAAATTGAGGGACTAAAATGTGAAATAAATGAAATGCATGGACTTATATGAGCTTAGTGAATATTCAGCCAAGCTATTGTGTAATGAAATTTTGTTTATTTTGTATTTTGTGAAATAGGGACTAATTTGTAATAAATGTGAAATGTTAGGGGTAAAGGTGTAATTTACCCATTTATGTGTTTATGGATGAATTTGATGGAATATGTGATTAAATAAACTTAAATTATACAAATTTAGATCAAGAAAAGAGGAATTTGGAATTGGATCAGGGGAATTTCTGCCTCACAATCCGTGCGGCCTTAGGCAGTCTCTTGTTTCCAAAAACGTCTAAGTCAGCCTAACTCCCACGAGTTGAGGATTCAATAGAATTCCCCTTTGAAAACTAACACAAACGAAATCCATTCAAAGATAAAACAAAGATGAACGAAGAACGATATAAGAACAAGCCACAAAATACCAAGAACACAAGAGAGAAGAGTTGGAGAAAATACTCTCAAGAATTCTTATTACTCTGCCAAAACTCCAGTGATTTACAAATGAGGGGAGAGGCCTCTATTTATAGTAGAGCCTCCCCAAATCCAAAGGTACAGATGGAATAGTCGTCCCGGTTTGTCCGTCTTCGTCCGAGGTAAGTCTATAAGCACATAAATGTTGTTAACTTTAAATAATTGTGTATATAAATATGAGATAGCCGAATGTATATGTATATGTACATAGAAATAATATGTATAAGTTTGATTTGATCGAAATACGACGTACGAAAGTCCTAAGTGAACCAAAGGAATTCCGATAAGTGTTATTGTGTAAGACCCTGTGTGGGATAGCGGCATCAATTTGTAATTGTGAGTAAGACCCTGTGTGGGACAGCAGCATCGCTATTTGATTACATGTAAAACCACGTGTGAGACATTGGCACTGTACGATAAATATGATTATTCGAGTATTCTATTCAGTTTTGAATGGTTCAGCAGGCATGTAATGGCCTAAATTCAAGGTTATCGGAACAGTGGTTTCGTAGCCACAAATTTGATTTAAAGATAAATTTATTTTAATATTTTTGCATGAATATTGATATGATAGGAAAATCATATGAAAATATAGATAGAAGAATTTTACCGATTTAGTAGTTAGTTAGAAAAAGAAATTATTGAAGAAATTTAGTAAAAACAAGGTATCAAGACCTCGATCTCGTAAAATCAAGTCACAAATATTTTTATAAATATTTATGAAGTGTTAGTAATATGGTATTAAAATTTTGTTAGAAAATTTCTACGTTTGGGTAATTAATTAAGTGAAAAGGAGTAAATTGAAAAGGGTGTAAAAGTTACTAGAAGGATTAAATAGCTCAATTGTTAAATGAGAAGGGACATAAATTGCAAATAAGCCCAAAAGGAGATATTTTGGGCGGCATAAGCTGAGAAAAATAAGTAGAATTGGTGAAATAAGGGTAAAATGGGAAAATAACAAAATTTACTAACATAAAAATATGACCAAATTGGAATATCTAGAATTCTCTTCGTATTTTCTTCATTATCATCAGCCAAAAAATGTCCTAGGGGTTTATTCAAGCTGGTACTTCATAATTTTTGCACCAAGTGAGTTAATCATTGCCTTTTTCTTGTAATTTTTGTGTTTCTAAGACTTTTACAACTAGGTCCTATTACTAAATTCATTAGTTTTTGATTTTATGAATGAAATTGACAGTTTCTATGAATATGTGCTGGAAGTTTATGATGAAATAGCATGAAATTGAAGCTTTAATTTGTTTATGAGATGATTTTATTAGGTAATTTCAATAGAAATTGATTTGTAGAACCTAATTGTGAAAAATTTTGGAATCAAAGTCTAGTGCTAAAATTCTGATTTCCAAAGGTTATAAAGTAGTTTAAAGTGATAGAATAAAGTGTTAATTGAGAAAATCAGGTCAATTAAGAGGTTAATTGAGCAGCGATGAAATTATCAATTATTGAAAGCTTAAGGGAAAAATGGCAATTAACACCATGCACTAAAACAGTTTGGACAGCAACAGTAGGTTAACTTTGAAAAATCACCATAAAATTGTGTAAATTGAATTAGAGGATGAAAAAAATATTAAATTAAAGCTTACTGAGTCTGGTTTCTTATAAAAGAAACGGTGTAAGCAATGAAATTGTAAATCATGAGATATAATAGATTTCGTGAGACAAGGTCAGAATGAATTCGGGTTCCCCTATTCTGACTTTGGAAAATCATCAAAAATTGGAGAAAAATAATTAGGGGCTTAAATTTATATGTTTAAAATACTTAATGAGTCTATTTTCAAAAGAAACAACAAGAACATCATCTGAATCCTGTACAATGAGATAATTAATTTTTAGTGAAGAGGGGTCGGAACTGTCGAACAGTGAAATAAGGGAAACTTTAAAGAATAAACTGTACTTATTGGCTAAACCAAAAATTCTGAAAATTTTATGGCTAAACCAAAAATTCTGAAAATTTTTTGGTAAGAAGATATGTGAGTCTAGTTTCGGGGAAAATTAGAAGATCTTAATTTGGAGTTCCGTAGCTCAAGATATAAATAATTTAGTGATTATGACACAATGAGACAGCTTTGAATGCACTATAAATAATAATGGAATTATAGAGAATGTTACATATGAACATGAAATGTATTAGATTAATGATTAAATTTATTTATTTAGATCCAAAAAATTCAAATACGAAGCTAGATCAAGGAAAAGAAAAGGTTTGAGATTAGTAGATTTTTGTTTACGAACAAGTATCGAGGTAAGTTCGTGTAACTTGAATTATATTCTTAAATGCTTGAAATATATTTTTCTTGATGTGAATATGATTTGGATGTTTAAAAAAAATTCTTATGAATTCGATATAGTCTCGGTTTATTCCCGATGTATGTTTTGGGCATTGGAGGTGTATCCAAGGGACGTCATGACATGTTTCGTAAATGAATAGTATTTAACTCGTAATAATGGAAAGTTAATTTTGTAAAATTTGGTAATGCCTCATACCTTATTCTGGCTGTGAATACGGGTAGGAGGTATTACATTTGTTGGTATCAAAGCTACGGTTTAGTCGGTTCTCAGATCGACGTAACAAATACGAGATTAGCTATACATGCCATTTAAATTATTATTGATAGCAAATGCCTGCCAACCGAGCTCAACCCGAGGAAGCAGGGAGTCATGCTCCGGCTTCAGAACAAAGAGAATTTGAAGCTACTAGTAGGAGAAGGTCTTAGACAATGGGCCAAAGTGAAGAGGTTAAAATGGCCTTCTATCAAATGATGAATGAATGGTTTACTCAGTATAGAAAAACTAACCCTGTAGTGCAGTAAGCTCAAGCTCCTCCTCCTCCTCCCCTACCGATTCTCGAGATTCCACTGGGTACATGTACTGAATCTATCAGAAAAGGAAAAGCTCAAGTTGATAAAATAAGAAAATATGGGGCTGAAGAATTCAGAGTCGCAGTTGATGATGATCCCGAACGGGCTGAGTTTTGGTTAGAAAATACTACTCGGGTTTTAGAGGAATTATCTTGCACACCAGAAGAGTGTTTGAAATGTGCAATATCATTGCTAAAAGATACAGCTTACCATTGGTGGACTACTAAAACTTCAGTTGTTTCGAAAGAACAAATTACATGGGAATTCTTTAAGACCGAGTTCAGAAAGAAATATATCAGTCAGAGGTTCCTCGATCAGAAGAGAAAAGAATTTCTTGAGCTGAAACAGGGTAACAGATCAGGACCTGAGTATGAAAAAGAATTTGTCTGATTGAGTAAATATGCTCGGGAATGGGTACAATTAGAAGCCGAAATGTGCAAACGATTCAAAGAAGGGTTGAATGAAGAAATTAAGCTATTGATCGGAATTCTTGAAATTCGAGAGTTTGCTACCCTTGCAGAGCGAGCTTATCAAGCAGAAGAACTGAGCAAAGAAAAGAAACAGGCTGAGAGAGAAGCTCGAATTCTTAGTAAAAGACCGATGGGAAAATCTCAGTTTTCTACTTCAAAGAAAATGAAGAAATTCCAGGATCGCTCTACCTCAGCTACTAGGTATTCGGGTAGAGAGTGAGGTTTTCAACGCACTAATCCAAGACCTTCCACTCTATCAATGACCAGTGTTGGCAATGTTGGTACCCCTAAGCCGAGATGCTAGTACTGTAATAAAACTCATTTTGGTGAATCTCGATTAAAGAGCGGGGCTTGTTACCGATGTGGTTCTTTCGATCATTTCCTCAGAGATTGTCCAGAAAGGGGTGAAAAAGAAATTGAACAGATATCAAAGTCGAGTAATCTAGTTTCGAGGGGTAGACCACCTCGACCATCTGGTAATGTCAGTTGTAGTCGATGAGCTACAAAAGATACTGCAGGTAGGCCTGAGGCGCGAGCACCTGCTAGGACATATGCCATCCGTGCTAGAGAAGATGCCTCAGCATCCGATGTTATTACTGGTACATTTTCTTTACTTGATACTGATATTACTGCATTGATTGATCCTGGTTCTACACATTCATACATATGCACAAAATTAGTATTTGTTAAAAATTTATCTGTTGAACCTACTGAATTTGTGGTTAAAGTTTCGAACCCCCTGAGCCAGTTTGTGATAGTGGATAAAGTTTGTAAAAATTGTCCACTGATGGTAAAAAGTATTTGTTTTCCGATTGACTTGATGTTATTGATGAGTTCAATGTGATATTGGGCATGGATTGGCTAACTCAACATAATGCAGTAGTAAACTGTAGACAGAAATATATTGTGCTGAAGTGTTAGAATGGATAATTACTTCGGGTTAAATCTGATCAGACAGAGGAATTATCTAATGTGATTTCGGTTATGACAGCTCAGAAGTGTGTCAGAAAAGGGTATGATGCTTATTTGGCATATGTGTTAGACACTAAGGTATCTGAGTCAAAGATACAGGCAGTGCCATTTGTATGTGAATTTTTCGATGTGTTTCCAGAGGAATTACCAGGGTTGCCACTAGAAAGAGAAGTGGAATTTTCTATAGATCTGATTCCGGGAACTACTCCAATCTCCATAGCTCCGTATCATATGGCTCCTACGGAATTAAAGGAGTTCAAGACACAGTTGCAAGAACTTGTTGACAGGGGTTTTGTTCGACCAATTCATTCACCTTGGGGTGCTCCGGTTCTATTTGTGAAAAAGAAGGACGGGTCCTTAAGATTATGTAATGATTACCGACAGCTCAACAAGTCACTATAAAGAATAAGTACCCATTGCCTTGGATTGACGATCTGTTTGACTAGTTGAAGGGTGCCACTGTATTTTCAAAGATTGATCTCTGATCAGGCTACTACCAGTTACGGGTAAAAGAGTCAGATGTACCGAAAACAGCTTTCAGAACTAGGTATAGGCATTTTGAGTTTCTGGTTATGCTGTTTAGGCTGACTAATGCACTTACAGTATTTATGGACCTGATGAATCAGATATTTAGATCGTACTTAGATAGGTTCGTGGTAGTTTTTATTGACGATATCTTGGTCTATTCCCGAGATAAAAATGAGCATGCAAAACATTTGAGAATTGTGCTGCAAATTCTACGAGAGAAGCAGCTATATGCTAAATTCAGTAAATGTGAATTTTGGCTTCGAGAAGTGGGTTTTCTCGGACATATTGTATCCACAGAAGGCATCAGGGTAGATCCGAGTAAAATCTCAGTAATTGTCAATTGGAGTCTACCGAAAAATGTATCCGAAGTTAGAAGTTTCTTGGGTTTAGCTTGTTATTATCGGAGATTTGTACAGGGGTTCTCTATGATAGCTTTTCCGATAACCCGTTTATTATAGAAAGATGTTAAATTCGAGTGGTCTGATGAATGCCAGTAGAGTTTCGATCGATTGAAAGATTTGTTAACGAAAGCACCTATATTGGTACAGCCTGAACCGGGTAAAGATTTTATTATTTATATTGATGCATCATTAAATGGTTTAGGTTGTGTCTTGATGCAAGAAGGTAAAGTTATAGCCTATGCTTCGAGACAACTTAAGACACATGAAAGAAATTACCCGGTGCATGATCTTGAATTAGTTGCCATTGTATTTGCATTAAAAATATGGCAGCATTACTTGTATGGTGAGAAATGTCATATTTATACTGATCATAAAAGTTTGAAATATCTAATGACACAGAAAGATTTGAATTTGAGACAGCGTAGGTGGCTTGAATTGATAAAGAACTATGATTTGATTATTAATTACCATCCGGGTAAGGCTAATGTTTTTGCTGATGCTTTAAGTCAAAAATCTCTGTTTGCTTTGCGAGCTATGAATGCCCGATTGTCTTTGGTTGATGATGGTTCAGTCGTAGCTGAGTTGAGAGTTAAACCGACATTTCTACAACAAATATATGAAGCTTAGAAAAATGATGAGAAGCTACAGGCTAAACAGGTACAATGTGAGTCAGGTAATGATTTAGAATTTCAGTTTGGGACTGATGGTTGTTTATTATTCAGAGGCAGAGTATGTGTACCAAAGAATTCAGAGCATGTACAAAAGATTTTACACGAGGCACATAGTGGTATTATGTCCGTACATCCGGGAGGTAATAAAATGTATAATGATTTGAAAAAAATGTATTGGTGGCCAGGTATGAACCATGATATTTCTGAGTTTGTATCAAGATGTCTGATACGTCAATAGGTCAAAGCAGAACATCAGGTACCTTCGGGATTGCTCCAGCCAATTACTATACCAAAATGGAAATGGGAAAGTATTACTATAGATTTTGTGTTGGGATTACCATTGTCACCAAAGAAGAAAGATGCCATTTGGGTGATCGTTGATCGATTAACAAAATCAGCACATTTTATCCCAGTACGTATAGATTATTCTCTAGATAAAGTGGCTGAACTGTATATATCTAAAATTGTCAGGCTACATGGTGTGCCAATCTCTATTATCTCTGATAGAGATTCCCGTTTTACATCTCGTTTCCAGGACAAATTGCAAGAAGCCTTGGGTACTCAATTGCATTTCAGCATTGCATTTCATCATCAGACAGATGGCCAATCTGAGCGTGTAATTCAGGTACTGGAAGATATGCTCCGATGTTGAATATTAGAGTTCTCCTTGGAAGAAAGTTCTCCTGTTCGGTCGAAAAGGTAAATTGAGTCTAAATTTATCAGGCCATATGAAATCATAGAAAGAATTGGACCGATCGTTTATCGATTGGCATTACCACTGGAACTCGATAGAATTTAATAATGTTTTTCATGTGTCTATGCTACGACGGTATTGATCAGATCTTTCACATGTTATATCTCCATCAGAAGTGGAGATTTAGCCGCATATGACTTACAGTGAAGAACCGGTCAAGATATTAGCACGAGAAATAAAGGAGCTTAGAAATAAAAAGATAAATTTGGTGAAAGTATTATGGAAAAAGAACGGGATTGAGGAAGCAACATGGGAACCGAATGAGGCAATGAGGAAACAATACCCGAACCTCTTTACTGGTAAGATTTTCGAGGACAAAAATCCTTAAAGGAGGGGAAAGTTGTAATGGCCTAAATTCAAGGTTATCGGAACAGTGGTTTCATGCCACAAATTCGATTTAAAGATAAATTTATTTTAATATTTTTGCATGAATATTGATATGATAAAAAAATCATATGAAAATATAGATAGAAGAATTTTACCGATTTAGTGGTTAGTTAGAAAATGAAATTATTGAAGAAATTGGGTAAAAATAAGGTATCGAGACCTCGATCTCAAAAAATCGAGTCAAAAATATTTTTATAAATATTTGTGAAATGTTAGTAATATGGTAATAAATTTTGTTAGAAAATTTCTACGCTTGGGTAGTTAATTAAGTGAAAAGGACTAAATTGAAAAGAGTGTAAAAGTTACTAGAAGGATTAAATAGCTCAATTGTTAAATGAGAAGGGACATAAATTGAAAATAAGCCCAAAATGAGATATTTTGGGCGGCATAAGCTGAGAAAAATCAGGAGAATTGTGAAATAAGGGTAAAATGAGAAAATAACAAATTTTACTAACATAAAAATAGGACCAAATTGGAATATCTAGAATTCTCTTCATATTTTCTTCATTATCATCAGCCAAAAAACATCCTAGGGGTTTATTCAAGCTGGTACTTCACAATTTTTGCACCAAGTGAGTTAATCCTTGCCTTTTTCTTGTAATTTTTGTATTTCTAAGACTTTTACAACTAGGTCCTATTACTAAATTCATTAGTTTTTGATTTTATGAATGAAATTGAAAGTTTCTATGAATATGTGCTAGAATTTTATGATGAAATATCATGAAATTAAAGCTTTAATTTGTTTATGAGATGATTTTATTAGGTAAGTTCAATAGAAATTGATTTGTAGGACCTAATTGTGAAAAAGTTTGGGATCAAAGTCTAGTGCTAAAATTCTGATTTCCAAAGGTTATAAAGTAGTTTAAAGTGATAGAATAAAGTGTTAATTGAGAAAATCAACTCAATTGAGAGGTTAATTGAGTAGGGATGAAATTATCATTTATTGAAACCTTAGGGAAAAAATGGTAATTAACATCATGCACTAAAACAGTTTGGACAGCAACAGTAGGTTAACTTTTAAAAATCACCATAAATTGTGTAAATTGAATTAGAGGATGAAAAAATATTAAATTAAATTTTATTGAGTCTAGTTTCTTTTAAAAAAACGGTGTAAGCAATGAAATTGTAAATCATGAGATATAATAGATTTTGTGAGACAAGGTCAGAATGAATTCGGGTTCCCCTGTTCTAACTTTGGAAAATCATCAAAAATTGGAGAAAAATAATTAGGGGCTTAAATTTATATGTTTAAAATACTTAATGAGTCTATTTTCAAAAGAAACAAACGAGAACATCATCTGAATTATGTACAATGAGATAATAATTTTTAGTGAAGAGGGGTCGGAACTATCGAGCAGTGAAACAGGGGAAACTTTAATGAATAAATTGTACTGATTGGCTTCTGAAAATTTTATGGCTAAACCCAAAATTCTAAAAATTTTATGGTAAGAAGATATGTGAGTCTAGTTTCGGGAAAAATTAGCGGATCTTAATTTGGAGTTCCGTAGCTCAAGATATAAATAATTTAGTGATTATGACAGAATGAGACAGCTTTGAATGCACTATAAATAGTAATGGAATTATAGAGAATGTTACATATGAACATGAAATGTATTATATTAAAGATTAAATTTATTTTTTTTAGATCCAAAAAATTCAAATACGAAGCTAGATCGAGGAAAAGAAAAGGTTTGAGATTAGTAGATTTTTGTTTACGAACAAGTATCGAGGTAAGTTCGTGTAACTTGAATTATATTCTTAAATGCTTGAAATATATTTTTCTTGATGTGAATATGATTTGGATGTTTATTATATGATAATTGATGAAGTATTGATATTCTTGATGAAAATAGAAAATAAATCCCGGTTGAATGAAAGGAAAATTCGATGGATCTTTGAAAAGGAATTGACGGTAAAAAGGATCTTGCCCTGATGGGTGATCCTATCCTGATATAGCCCTCCCGAAGAATATGTGGAAAATGGATTTAGCCCGAACGGGTAATCCGAATTAGGGTCTGAATTTAGCCTGGACTGGTAATTCAGATCCAAGCTCATTAGAATAATTATCATTGTTGGGGATTTTGCCTGGACTAGTAATCCCGACAATACTCTATGAGTTTATATTACAAGGGATTTAGCCTAGACTGGTAATCCCGCTATAAGGATGAGGTTCGCGGGAGTGTGCTCTCTGAAATGGAAATGTGCGCACATGAATATGAATTGACGGACCCGGACCGTTACACTAAAGTGTACCCCTGAAAATCTATCGAAATTCTGAGAATTCAACGTGATAAATATGGAAAAATAACAAGGGAATGGAAATCATGGTATTGATGAGCTCATCAATCATGGTATATATTATTGATACATGGAAATTATTGGACTAATTTGAATGTTGAGTTGTGCATGATAGGGGAATAATGTATTGAATGGGTGTATGAATGTTTATCGCATTGTATTGAAAATATTAGGTAGGTATAATTCTTGTCACATGAAGTTACTAAGCACAAAGTGCTTACCTTGTTTCTTTTTCCCCTGTTTTGTAGTGTTAAGAGCTCGGAGGTCGGATTCGGTCAGAGACGTATCACACTGTCAACCTCAATATTTCGGTATATAAAGAAACTTTATTTTGGAAATCAATGGCATGTATAAGCTAAATAAGTAAATGTTAATGTGAAATGAATGTAATGTTAGCCATTCGTATGGCTAACAAATGTTGATTTTGGTATGTGATGAGGTTATCTTATAAATATGTTTGAATCTATCTTGAAAATATGTTGAAATGGATTGGTTGGTTTGGATTAGTCTCGGTTTAAAATTGCAGGGAAGGTTAGAAATTTATAAAGGGGTTATATTGAGTTTAAAAAAAATTCTTATGAATTCGATATAGTCTCGGTTTATTCCCGATGTATGTTTTGGGCTTTGGAGGTCCATCCAAGGGATGCCATGACATGTTTCGATAAATGAATAGTATTTAACTCGTAATAATGGAAAATTAATTCGGTAAAATCTGGTAATGCCTCATACCCTATTCCGGCGACGAATACTGGTAGAGGGTATTACAAGGCATTATCAAGTTGTGATTGATTGTGAAATCGAGCTGAAAGGGTCAAATAAGTGTTAAGTTCAATGTTAATAAAAAAGAAGAAGGTAAGCTTGGTATTTGAAATGGTGATATAAGTTATACGTGATATAAAGTGAATTATATGTATTTACATGAATGCTCATATTCGGCTAAATGATGTATTTGTGATATTAAAAGTGAGAGTAATGTGTGCTTATGAGTATATGTGCATTTGGTCGATGATGTTAAATTACTAATATTTTCGATGTTATATGAATTTGCTAGTTTGATAAGTGTAGATGTGATTAAGGGCTACTTGATTCGACCTAGTTAAATTATATTAGATATCTTTGAAATGATTTATTTTCGTATAACTTAGTGATAACACTCTAGAATAACGTATTTTTATGTATTAATTATGTATTTATTCTGAGTATGATCTTGCTAATTTGAGCTATTTATGATCTTTTTCTCATAGGGACTAAATTTGAGGCAAAAGCAAAATTAAGGGCCAAAAGCATGAATTTAGAGATAAAATGGGCTAATGTGCAACACAAGGAAAAGTTGGTGCCAAAAGTGCAAGCATGGAGGACACAAGGGTTGAAATGCAAAAAGAAGAGATTTTATTCTATCAGACTCTATTTTAATTATATTAAGATAATTAATATTAAGATAATTATTAAGGATTATTTAATTTTAGGATTTTATT
This sequence comes from Gossypium raimondii, assembly GCF_025698545.1. Classification (NCBI taxonomy): domain Eukaryota; kingdom Viridiplantae; phylum Streptophyta; class Magnoliopsida; order Malvales; family Malvaceae; genus Gossypium; species Gossypium raimondii. The sequence continues at coordinate 9,240,676 of NC_068567.1, forward strand.
TTATTTATCTTTATTTATCTTCAATTAAATGTATTTATCTTCTGGGAGTTTAAGTAGGATTAGGTTATCTTCCCTAGCACTATAAATAGGGGGTGAAGTGACTCAAAAGGGATCCATCTTTTTCAGAAAACACTCTCTCCCAAAAGTCTAGGATTTTGTTCTTCTCATATTGCCTTTCAATAAAATCTCCATTTTTATTTTATTTATTTTCTTTTCCACCACAACCATGAGCCACTAAACCCATCTAGCTGAAAGTTGTCGGTATTCCCCAAAAAGGGTTCTTGAGGCTTAAAGTCTGTACTTAGCCTCCTCGCCGAGTATTCATCATTTCTCCTCACTACGGGGCTGATGCTTCCGTCCATGTCCCTTAAGAAGTAAGCTTTTCAACGTATACAAAGGCGGCTGCTTTGTATGTTTTGGGAAGTTTGCACAATCGGTTCGTTAGCTTACTATGTTAGAGGTTGGCGAGCCTAAGAGACAAAATGGCGTAGGATTTGCCATTGAGAAGCATTGATCTAGCATAAGACGAACCCACAGAAGCGATTGTTGGCTAGAGTCAGGTTCCACTAAATTGTAAGTCTAAATTCTTGGAGCTGGTGGTCGTAGGCATCCACTTCCACTATAACTGACTTATTCGGTTTGGGAAGGATCATCTAAAAGCCGAGGATGGAACCCAAGACGGAACGAGACAACTGGAGGCTGTAACCCCCATAAGAATTTCATTTCTCTCAACTCTATTTTTAATTTCTCGAATTTTTTATTCAATATTCTTAATTCTATTTTTATTTTATTTTTCATTTCTAGATCTAGACATTTAATTTTGTTATTTTTTTATTTTATTTTTTTTAGGAATACAGGTTTTTTTGGGCAAGATTCTGCCTGGGATTTCATGGAACAAGATATTGGCACCAAAATTTGATGCGGTCGTTAAAAGCGCCAAAAATATCCTATCCTTAATAAATAATGAAAAAGAATAGTAAAAGGGAAGTAGGGCCAAATATAATTATCTTAATAATTATCCTTAATATTAATATTAATTATCCTAATATAATTAAAATAGAGTCCGATAGAATAAAATAAAATCCTAAAATTAAATAATCCTTAATAATTATCTTAATATTAATTAATACATAAAAATACGTTATTCTAGAGTGTTATCACTTACTAAGCTATTCAAGCTTACTGTGTGTGTGTTTGTTCGTTGTTTTATAGTTGTTGTTCTAAAATTAAATAATCCTTAATAATTATCTTAATATTAATTATCCTAATATAATTAAAATAGAGTCTGATAGAATAAAATCTCTTCTTTTTGCATTTCAACCCTTGTGTCCTCCATGCTTGCACTTTTGGCACCAACTTTTCCTTGTGCCACACATTGGCCTATTTTATCTCTAAATTCATGCTTTTGGCCCTTAATTTTGCTTTTGCCTCAAATTTAGTCCCTATGAGAAAAAGATCATAAATAGCTCAAATTAGCAAGATCATACTCAGAATAAATACATAATTAATACATAAAAATACGTTATTCTAGAGTGTTATCACTTACTAAGCTATTCAAGCTTACTGTGTGTGTGTTTGTTCGTTGTTTTATAGTTTTGGAATCAAGTTACGAGCTCGAGGATCGTCAGAGTAATCAGACATACTATCGATCTCTAATTTGGTATTTTAAAAGTTAAACCTTATACTTATGGCATGTATAGGCTAGCTTGTGTTTTGGGTTAGTTTTGAATTTGTAAATATTAAACCATGCGAAAATGGCTAGATATGATGCTTAAGTTTAAGCAAATTTCGGTTATGGTATATATATATGTGTGACGTATTTGGTATATGTATGATGATATAGTCTTGAAAGTTGGCATGATTTGCAATTATGGTTTGTTATAATTTGATTTAAGAGAATTAGGTATAGTTGATGAATTAGTTCTTATTGATGACTATAAATTACCTTGTGATTTGGTAGTGTTTAAATCATGGAACTAAATGTCCAGTTATATGTTAACGTTAATTTTTCTTATATTTGTTAAGTGTGGATTATTGCTATGGTATTATACTTAAATTGATATACATATTGCAATTAGAATTGGTAACTGGTATAATGAGTCTTGTTTACTAAATTAGTTTTATAAGTGACCTATGATATGTTACTGAGATTAATATTATTTATACATATGTATAGGTCCGGTTTTGGCATGTAATGCATTAGTAGATTTGTTTTCTATATTATATATATTTATATATAATGATTATGTTTTATGAGATGTCTTTGCATGTAAATGAATAATTTGTTTTATATTTGAAAATGACTAGGATACTGACTTAGTAAGATAGTAAATTAATAAATGACATATTTGTGCATATGTGTATGTATTAGATTATGGATCTAAAAGATGTGATTAACAATGATGTATGGTAATTTAGCAAAATTAGACTCGTATTATTGGAAAGTTGATGTCTGTTTGGGTATAAACATTTGCGCATAATTGAATGATTATAATGGTATATTTTCATTTATGTTTTGGCTAAGCATTGAACAAAAAGGCTAAAGAATAGTAATGTACCGATTGTGATATGGTCATACATTGTGGTTTGACTTGCTCGTTTTATATGTATATTGTAATTAATAAAATTGCTTATTTTGATATGCGCATAGGTTTATATGGGGAAGTGTTATTTTGATACTTTGTTTATGTATTAAATGAATACGAATATATATTAATTCCGTATCATGAAATGTTTTAAAGTCGGTTGGGTTTAAGAGATTTGACCATGATTATGTGTATATACATGTGTTAGTTCGAAAGTTGTGTCAGGTCCGGTAATGCCTCGTAACCCCATTTCGGCGACGGATACGGGTTAAGGGTGTTACAATGATACTTAAGTGATTAGATCGTTCCAATTTTTCATACAGAGCAAGATCAATTTATGTGTTGGTTTTAGTAATATGTGGCTCAGATTTTCTTGTGGCATAGTCAATATCCAAGCACCCCAACTAGAGAAGAATACTCTCCTTCCAGTTTAAAGTTCTCACTAGTTAATTTAGGGATGTCTAGTTTATTATCAAACATATTCACTGGTTGTAAAACTACAAAATGAATAGACATACATGCTTAACAAAAATTTGAGGCAAACATAAATCATAATTGACCAATGCAAATTATGTATATAATGAATCTAGTGTCATAAAAATTACCTGTAGGCTAAATTTTAATTCAACTAGATCAATTTTATGATAGAATTATTTACTATCCTTTTGATAAAAATATTAAATTCATTTTCATAATCCCGTAAGTAACTATAAAAGGTCATCTAATAATTTTATCTTAATAAATTATGCAATGGGATTTAATACCTATGTTGTCCGAATGTGATTTTTAACTTTAATATAATTTTATTTAACAAAAGATGTTGTAGCTAGTCTTTAACTAAATAAAGTTATGAAAATCACTTAACTAGATATTAATTCTTAAAATTTATTCAAGATTGTTGCTAAGTCATTATGCAACATCTAATGTCTATAAACCTTATGAGATCCTTACTACAATAAATAATTTTATTGCTAATATTGTGACTAATTCTCTAATTAAATAAAATTATTTGAATCCCAGACATATATTCTAAAGTTTTATTGCTAAATACCTTATGCAATAAGTCTAAAATTTTATGCACCTAAAACTTATGTAATTAATAACCGAGATAATTCACGTACAACCATTTACTTGAGCACATAAAAATATTCAAATAACAAATTTCTAAAATTTTTCTTTAAATTATTTATAACATAATTAATTTTAGAAATTTTACTTTAATAAAATCTAATGATTAATTCAAAGAAACATGACATTGTTATTTTGAGAAATTTACAAACTTTTAAAACAGGATAAGGCGGAGATTTATCATACTCTGATACCAAATGGTAGCATAAATAACAAATTACAATATAAAATAATGGAAAAGATCGACATAAATACCTCCAACTATTATTTGAACCAAATGTCAAAATCCAAATATTGTTACACCACTGCCAAGCACGCCAAACCACCGACGAGCACGTAAAATTTAACTATACGAAAAGCTGAAAATTGTCAAAATCTTCTAAGTACTCGAAAACCTCACTAGATGGTGTATATAATTCCTTATCTTTGAAATGGAATTGCTTTAGTTTTTTTTTGGTGTTTAGGGATCTTATGTTAGTTGGTATTTATAGTGGTATTTATAGGAATCTTATGTTAGTTGGTATTTATAGTGGTAGTTCCCAATAAAAAATTACCAACTATACATCTCATTATCTCACATACAAAGACATGGAAGTTGAGGGCAACAAAATTGGGAATGGACAGCAAAACGTGGGGGTTATTCTCACAAACTAATAACAGTTCTAACTACACATCTCATTATCTCACATACAAAGACATGATAGTCCGTGTTAAGGAATCTTACATTCTCTTAATCGTATTACTAGAGATTTATCTTACATTTCGTCCGAGGAGAAATGGAAGGAAAGAAAAGTAAGGGAAAATAATATTTTTTTCTTCCTTTGTTTGGATAGAGTATTTAATTTAAGAAAGAGAAAATAAGCTCTATTTTCTTTTTACCCACAAGACAAAAGTTTAGGACATAAAATATATAATTGTTGTCATTTCTTTCTTTTTAAATAAATTTATGAATGATGAAATTGTTATAATGGTAAAAGTTTATTATAATTAATCATTTCATTTCCACTATTTAACCAAACCAAAATGATTAGAATTACCTTTCCTTTCCTTTCACTAGTTTTAACCATCTAAATAAAATCATATGTAATCATTTATTTTTCTTACTTTTACTCTCCTCTACTATTTTCAAATCTTTTATAACTAATTATATCTTTATTATTTTCAATGAAAATTGCTAAATACAAAGATTGTAAATTTAAACCAAATTAATAGAATTGATAAAAAAACTAAAGTTACCCTTTTATTTAAAATTAATGTAATAAATTAATCTTAGGGTTAATGAATTTTCGTCAAACCTCAAAATAAGTACATATTTTTCATATCATAGTAGGTAACAAAATCGACATTTAAAAATTTAATAAAGAATGGAAATTTTAAATGATCGACATTTAAAAATTTTAAGTATTTTATGAAAGAAAATGGAAAATTAAAAAAAAAACTTGGGTTTTTTAAATAAAAATTTTAAAATTGCCGTTCATAAGCAGGGTCAAGAGCCAAGTGGTGGTGGGCAAGACGAACACAATGACAGCCAGAGCCCGTCATCGATTTTGACTTGGTCTTTTAATTTATAAAATTAAAATTAAAAGGATTCACAAATTCTACACCCAAAAGGAGGCAAGCCGAGTAGCCGGTTCGTGGTCGGTGAGCATTGTCTCGCTACACCACTTGCTCTGGCCCCTCCATATAAACCTCTGTTCCCTTGTATTCAAACCCAAGCCTAGCTTCTCCCGAAAAACAAACTTCTTTTAATAAAATTAAAAACTATGGTGAAGAAGGAACTGTACATAACCGTACCCAGCGTTTTCCGGTGTCCAATTTCACTTGACGTGATGAAATCTCCGGTTAGCCTTTGTACGGGCGTTACCTACGATCGTTCCAGCATCCAAAAATGGCTCGAATCTGGTCACGACACCTGTCCAACCACCATGCAGGTTCTTCCCTCCAAGGATTTCATCCCTAACCTTACTCTCCATCGTCTAATTAATCTCTGGATCCAGTCTTCTACTCTTCGGCCAGGCTCTAACTCTCCACGGCTTCTTCCGGCGACGCCTCCTGCGATCTCCGAGGTTCAGGCTAAGCTATTGATGGAGAAGGTTGAGAGGGAGAGCTGCGACGATTCTTTGTCTAAGGTTGCCGAGTTCGTAAGCTGTTGCGAAGAGAACCGGAAATTTGTAGCTAGATTCGACGGTTTCGTTGAGGTAATCGCCGGAGTTTTGAAAAGGAAATGTGCGGAAATCAAAGCTTTGGAAACGGCGGTTAGGATTTTGGATTTGATTTTGAGCGAAAATGGAGTCACAGAAGGGTTAAACAAATTAATCCTGAAAAGCAATCAGGAAAGTAAATTTTTATCTGCAATCGTTTTAATGCTTCAACACGGAAGCCTGAACTCGAAGATCAAGTCGGTCCGAGTTCTGGACTCACTAGCACTTGACTCCGAATCCAAACGCAGGATCTCCGACTCACAAGACCTTATATCCATCCTTCTCGAGCTCCTGAAAACAAACAACAACGGATCCTTAAACGACGCCGTTACTTCCATTTTAACCACCATTTCAATAACGCGCTCCATCAGATCCCGCCTCATCGAAAACGGCATCGTTGAAATCCTATCAAACTCGCTCACCGAAAAGTCGTTGAAGTTGTTAGCAACGCTTAGCACTTGCAGCGAAGGGAGGTCAGCAATCAGTTCCGAGCCAAAATGCGCGGCGGCGATCGTAGAAAAGCTGTTGAAGGTGTCGAAAAGGGGGACGGAGGACGCCGTAACGGTGTTGTGGAGCACGTGTTGCTTGAACAAAGAGGAGAAAGTGAAAGAAGCGGTGGTAAAAGGGAATGGGGTGACGAAGATATTAGTAATAATGCAAAGAGAAGGGGAAGGGAATGTGAAGATGATGTGCAGGGATTTGGTTAAGGCTCTAAGAGCTGTATGTAAAGATTGGTGTTTAGGCAGTTATGAAACCAAAACTACACAAATTAGACCTTGTTGAGGAGCATTCTTTATTTTTGGACATAAATTTACACACAAGATTCATGTAGTTACCACTTAGTTCAAAGGAAACACGATTCTATGCTTTTTTTTTGTTAGAAACATTATTCCTGGAATTCCCATCTTCCCTTCCTATGGGAGCTTTCAACAGGTAGGCGAACCTCACTTGAGTTCACAGGCTGTACCATTCAACCATCACATTTGACCTGTCACCTGGTTTTGGACCGGCTTTTTTAAATTTTATTCCACTTAATTTTTAAGTTTAAAATAAAATTTTATTTAATTGATTTGAATTTATTAAAAAATTAATGGCTATTGAACTAAAATATAATAAAACTAAGATTACATTTTTACCACCCAATTATCAAAAATTACATTGTAATTATCCATCTATTAACCGGTTAAGTTGACCACCTATTTGCCATATATCTTAAATATATTTATCGAAAACAAAACCCTAACTCCTTTAATATAAAGAAAAACCCTAATAAACATTTGTCTATTTAGATTGTGGTATGTGATGTGATACAAGTTTTGATATAAGTATTGGCACAACAACATGAACAAAATAGAAAACATTAGAATGAACACAAATAAATTGGTAATGTAATTCAGTGCACCATCAACTTGTGCGAGACCTTGCCTAGAGAAATCCATTGCTAAACTCATGATAAAAACAATGATTCAAGTCCAATATATTTTAACCCTCGGATAATTACAGACTCACCCAAATGCATTTAATACGAACTCTCTCTAAACAACCTCTCCTTGTAAAGGCTCTTAACTATTCATTCAAAGATGAATAAAAAATAAGATATGCATTCAATAAAAGTTCTTTACCATGAACATATAACCGCTCCCTAAATTTTATTTAAAAAAAATCTAAATACATCCAATTTTATCCCATGAATCATCCCTATATATATATATATATAGGATAGAAGGTCTTTAAGGATCATATTTGAAATCGAACTCTTCTATCCTGGAGCCATGTGTTACATCAAGTACATAGATAACCCATGTATATTCCTCCGTTTTTGTTGCTTATAAGATAAATATAAAGATATATACAAAATTAAAAACTTTTAACAATAAAACTGATGCGTAGTCAACTTGTAGCACAAACATTTTTGACAAAACCTTTCCAACAAAAACAAGAACAGTAGGAAACAAGAATCACATGCTAAAAGAATTTCAAACTGAATGAAAACCTGGATAGCAGCTTCGTCTATGTCCTCCTCTTCGACTAAAATCTAAAGCAGTTGTGGTAGTAGGTGGGCCAACATTAAATACCACATGGTTTTGGGTTGCATAGATAAAGAAGAAAGTTTTAGATTACTGGAGGAGAGATAAATATGATTTCAAGGTCAATTTTCTCGTCTCAAAAAGCTTTTAATTTTATAGAATGAATATATTTAATTATTTTAAGTTTATTCCATGTATTTAATTACTCTTGCAATGCTATTGTGTATTTTACTTGTGAATTAACAGATCATATATATTTTCTCATTATTTGTTTCTTGTATTTGTAATTGGGTAAACCTATAATTTAGTCTCAAAGTTGTACTCAATCGTTATTTTGGTACTTAAAATTTCTTTTTATCAATTTGGTATCTAAAATTTCAAAACATTATTTCCGTTGCTCTAAGACTCAATTACATTTAAAAAAACTGATGTGGCACGCTCTCAACAAGTTACGTCACTAATTTTTTTGAAATAAATTAAAAATAAAACAAATTCAGAAAAATCTTAAGTTTTTAAGAAAATCAGAAAAAAAGTATAAAAATTCCCAAAAGTATACAAATATACCTCTCTCTTTTAAAATAATACAAAAGTTAAAAAAAAAGAGTGAAGATTAAGAATATGTAAGAAAAATCCAAAAATTAAGTTAATTGTAAAAAAATGAAACGTGAAATGTTGCTAAATTAAAAGAACTCTTATAATTATTTGGGGACTAAACTTATTAAAAAATTAAAAGATATAGTAATGTATTGTTTAAAAATAATTTTTTTAAAAAGCAAAATTTCTGGAAAAGTTAGAAAAACATTCGAGTTTAATACTAAAACATTTATATATCTATATTATTTTGTATCCTTTCTTTTCTTTTCTGATTTTTCTTTCTTTTTATTTTGAATTTTCGCAGTTTTTAACTTTAAATTTTAAAAAATAATTATATTTTATATTTTCTAGAAAATTTTATATTTTAAAATTTCCAGTTTTAAATTTTTTTGGAGCTTTTTATTTTTTATTTTGCAAAGTTTCCATTTTCTGAATTTATTTGGCAAAAATTTAGAGCAACGTGATATTAGTATATTTTTATTATTATATAAAATTGGGCTTTGGAGTAATAAATATAATGCATTCAAACTTTTATGTATCAATGGATATAAAAAATTCTTTAAATATCAAAGTGGTAAATTTATTTGTGAGAATTAGCAAAGTAATAATTAGATATAAGTTTGAAAATTAAAATATGGTTTAACCCTTTGCAATTTGCTAATATCATATGATCTTGAAATTTCTTATTTTATAATTACATTTTACAAATTACGGTTATAAGTATACATTATTAAATTAATTTTAAAATATATTTATTTTAAATTTAGATTACTTTTCAAGTATTTTGAATTTTTTATAGTTAAATTCAAGTTAATGTCATCAGAATTTTTCAGGTGTTCACTTGAACACAAATCTCTCATGTTGAACTGGTCTTGTTTACTCGACCTTTAGAATTTGCTATTCTGTTTTCCTTGAAAGCCTTCTTTACTATGGTTTTCCATTCATATTTTGGTGATTGAGATAATGCTCCAAAGCCTCGTAATATATGCATATTTGATGGATAAAATCCCACCTATCAATTTATGTTAGAATATTTGTTTACTTAATTTTATAATACAAAATTAAATAATTTTACATATTTAAGGTAATTATTTAATTATTATATTTAGTAAAAAATTAAATATAAAAAAATTCTCAAAGGTTTTTAATAAACACTAATTTCGTCTCTACGATGGTTGTGATTTATTGGAAGTTCTTTAAGCATATAGTGTTAGCATAAATAATGGTTTCTAATAGAAAGCAACAAAAAAGATCGAATATAAATAGCTCCAGTCATTGCTGGAGCCAAATGCCAAAATCCAAATGTTGTTACACAATTGTCAAGCACATTAAATTTAGCTGTACGAAAAATTGAAAATCGATTAAGTCTTCTAAGCACTTGAAAACCTCAATAGATGGTGTATATACCTTATCTTTGAAATGAAATTGCTTTAGTTTTTTTTTGTTTTTGTTTTTGTTTTTTTGTGCTTAGGGACTTTATGCTAGTTGGTATTTATAGTGGTGGCTCCCTAAAAAAAAAACACCAACTACACATCCCACTATCTCACATACAAACATGTAAAAGTTGAGGACAACAAAAGTGGGAATGGGCAATAAAACATGAAGGTTATTCCTACGAGCCAATAACGGTTCCAGCACTCTCCCACTTGGTTTGTATTGCCATGAATACTTAAAAGTCAAAAAATAATGCACAAATTATTGCGATATTTTTTCTTAGAATTTGACTAGCATATTCCATGTATCACAATATATCATGTCTCAACGCTTTAACCCAAATTTCTTAATAAATAAACCCAATGTTTATTCCAAGTCTAAACTTTAGTGACATTTCTCGAAATAATCAAATTAACGTGTGCACAAAATTTGCACAAAATTTGAAAAAATCAAACTTAATAGAGTTTCTGATACGAACTCGATTCGGTGTTGATTCGAGTCATTTAGATTGCCCGATCGTGAAATTAAGTAAGTTGTTTAACTTATAGCAAAATAGGCTAGAAAAATGAAGAATAAGTTCAGACGAAAAGGATGCAAAGGGAGTTTAGGAAAATGGAAGATTAGATTCAGCTAAGGCCAAGAGTGAACCAACAATATAAGGGAATGTTGACCCAAAACTTATACGACACTTAGAGGTAATTTGGTTTAGAAAACAGCAAACAAAACCCTTGACCCGCTATCTAACAAGATAGGAACCAAAGGTATAATGCGCCACACTTGAAGTGATAAGTTCGGATATCAAAGGAAAGAAAAGACGTCACGAGCCTAGCTTGATAAGTCAAATCAGTCCCAAAGAGAACAAGGAGATTTGGAATACTCACAAGTTTCAAAATATTTCATAAAAATTTAGCAAAAGTCCCCAGAACAATCTGAAAACAAAATATTTATAGGCATGAGACAAACCCTAGCGGAATAGACACACACATTCAACTTAATTGAGCTATTGATGAACTTAATTAAGCCAATTAAAACTAAGTGACCTTTGATGAACTCTAACCTATGTAACAACAATGGTCAGCTTATTTAATCTTACAAATCAACTAATAATGAGCTCTAATGAGCTGAATAAATTTAGTTCAATACTTGTTATCATAACAACCCTTTAATTCCCCTTTGGGCAGCCGAATGGACACCATTCAAAAATTGAGTATCTTTTGGCTTACGAACGACCCTCTTTGTGGAAAAACTTAATATAACCAACCAAAGGTGTAGATGAACAACCACCATTATAAGAAAAAAACGTTTGGAAACTTATTGGCTTGTGTAAATAACTCATTGTAACTCCTTGTCCATTAAACTCTGCTGTTGGCCTTCAATTCTTCTTCATAACAGCTGAAGTTATTTCTTTCTTTAATGCCGATCCATGTAACAGTTGGTTCAAATGATTAATTCACCTATAAACACAATTAAGCAAATTAAATGGCTATAGCAAATTAATTAGACCGGAACATATTAAATGCCGAAATTATTTAAGCAACTAAAAATTCAAAACAACTTAATTAATTAAACTAAGTATTTAAGCAACTAAAGAAAATTAAACTAAACATATTAAAAGTTCAGTCCAATAATTATTTAGCTAAAATTCAGCTTGCAAAAAATTGTATGGAATGCATGGTGTTGAGCTCTATGTTTGCTTGATGAGTCCGACCACCTCCTCTCCCAAGCTCGATCAATGTGATTTGCAATATCGTCTCGAAACTTCTTAGCACGAGATCAAGTAATGGGCCTTGTGTTAACTCAATGGAATCGGCCATAGTTTCCCGAGCTAGCTTCCATGTATCACAATATATCATGTCTCAACGCTTTAGCCCAAATTTCTTAATAAATAAACCCAATGTTTATTCCAAGTCTAAATTTTAGTGACATTTCTCGAAATAATCAAATTAACGTGTGCACAAAATTTGCACAAAATTTGAGAAACATCAAACTTAATAGAGTTTCTTTATAATAATTCTTATAACGAAATTTACAATGTGGGAACAAGTCTCATAGTGACGACATGATCCTTAAATTTGTGTAGTGGCATGCCTTTAGTCAAAGGATCAACTAACATCTGCTCAGTGTTAATGTGATCAATGATCACTTTTTTCTTTAACATATTCCCTTATGGCTAAATACTTAATGTCGATATGTTTATTTCAATTTCCACTTTTTTTGTTCTTAGCCATAAATACAACATCTTAATTGTTACAATATATCATCAATACCTAAAAATCAAATCCTCAAGTCTAAGCCTAGAAATGAATCAACCATACTCCATGTGAGGTAGCCTTAAAACATAAAATGAACTCAGCCTCCATAGTGGAAGTAGAAGTTAATGTTTGTTTGACGCTTCTCCAAGATATAGTTGCGCCAGCAAACATAAATATGTAACCTGATGTTGATTTACATGAATCAACACAACCGATAAAGTCTGAATTGGAGTAGCCAATCACCTCCAAATTGTTTGATTGTTTGTACGCAAGCATGTAGTACTTTGTCCCTTTCAAATATCTCAAAACTTTATTTGCATATCTTCAGTGATCAATACTTGGATTACTCTGATATCTTCCCAACTTCTAACTGCAAATGCAATGTCAGGTCTTGTGTAGACTTGAACATACATCAGGTTTCTAACAATAGAAGCATATGTAATGTTTTTCATCTGCTTCCTCTCAAATTTGTTCTTCGGGCATTGGTTCAAATTAAACTTATCACCTTTCATGATAGGAGCAACACTAGATGAACAATCTTTCATCCGAAATCTTTCTAAAACCTTGTTGATGTAGGTTTATTGAGATAAACCTAAGATACTATCACGATGAATCTTAATGCCAATGACATAAGACGCATCACTCATGTCTTTCATATCAAAAGTTTTAGAAAGAAATTGTTTCACCTCATGTACCATATCCCTGTCATTTGTTGCAAGTATAATGACGTCCACATATAAAATAAGGAAACATATTTTACTCCTATTAACCTTTTGGTATATGCATTGATCCATGATATTCTCAACCAAACCAAACGGAGATATAACTTCATTGAATTTTAAATACCATCGTCGGGAGGCTTGTTTCAATCCATATATGGACTTCTTCAGCTTGCATACCAAGTGTTCACCTTCACTAGAGGAGAATCATTCAAGTTGTTTAATGTATACCACTTCCTTTAGGTCACCATTGAGAAATGCAGTTTTCAAATCCATTCGATGCAACTCAAGGTCAAAGTGAGCTACTAATGCTAACACAATGCACAATGAATCTTTCTTAGATACAAGACTAAAAGTCTCAGTATAATCGATCCCTTCTTGCTGAGTGAATCCTTTCGCAATGAGTCAAGCTTTATGTCTTTCTATGTTACATATTGAGTCTATTTTTGTTTTGAAGACTCATTTACATCCAATGGCGTTTACGCCTTTAGGAAATGACAAAAGATCCCAAACAACGTTATTTTTTTATGGAATTTATCTATTCTTTCATAGCATTGTACCACAAATTTGACTCTTTGCAACTAATGGCTTGTGAAAATGATTCAGGATCATTCTCAGCTCTAATATTATAGTCAAACTCGCTTCATTGATGTTTTGAATTATTTTTCAATAGTTGTTAATAATTCTTGGACATTCTCATAATGCTCAATTGAGGCACGAACATCAGTCGGAACCTTACTCTTTATGAACATGATACTTAAGTGATTAGATCATTCCAATTTTTCATACAGAGCAAGATCAACTTAAGTGCTGGTTTTGGTAATATGTGGCTTAGATTTTCTTGTGGCATAGTCAATATCCAAGCACCCCAATTGGAGAAGAATACTCTCCTTCCAGTTTAAAGTTCTCACTAGTTAATTTAGGGATGTCTACTTTATTATCAAACATATTCACAGGTTGTAAAACTACAAAATGAATGAACATACGTGCTTAACAAAAATTTGAGGCAAACATAAATCATAATTGACCAATGCAAATTATGTAAATAATGAATCTAGTGTCATAAAAATTACATGTGGGCTAAATTTTTAATTCAATTAGATCCATTTTATAATAGAATTATTTACTATCCTTTTGATAAAAATATTAAATTCATTTTCATAATCCCTGTAAATAATTATAAAAGGTCATCTAATAATTTTATCTTAATAAATTATGCAACGGGATTTAATACCTATGTTTGTCCGAATGTGATTTTTAACTTTAATAATTTTATTTAAAAAAGATGTTGTAGCTAGCCTTTAACTAAATAAAATTATGAAAATCACTTAACTAGATATTAATTCTTAAACTTTATTCAAGATTGTTGCTAAGTCATTATGCAACATCTAATGTCTATAAACCTTATGGGATCCTTACTACAATAAATAATTTTATTGCTAATGTTGTGATTAATTCTCTAATTAAATAAAATTATTTGGATCCCCAAACATATATTCTAAAGTTTTATTTCTAAATACCTTATGCAATAAGTCTAAAATTTTTATGCACCTAAAATCTTATGTAATTAATAACCGATAATTCATATACAACCATTTACTTCAGCACATAAAAATATTCAAATAAAAATTTCTAAAATTTTTCTTTAAATTAATTTTAGAAATTTTACTTCAATAAAATCCAAGGATTTTGCACAAAAGTTTGCAATAAAATTCTCAAAAATGTTTAAAATTAATTCAAAGAAACATGACATTGTTATTTTGAGAAATTTACAAAATTTTAAAACCGGATAAGGCGGAGATTTACCATGCTCATATACCAAATATTAGCATAAATAACAATTTACAATATAAAATAATGGAAAAGATTGACATAAATACCTCCAGCCATTATTTGAACTAAATGTCAAAATTCAAATGTTGTTACACCACTGCCAAGCACGCCAAACCACTGACAAGCACATCAAATTTAACTATACGAAAAACAGAAAATTGTCAAAATCTTCTAAGTACTCGAAAACCTCACTAGATGGTGTATATAATTCCTTATCTTTAAAATGAAATTGCTTTAATTTTTTTGGTGTTTAGGAATCTTATGTTAGTTGGTATTTATATTAGTGGTTTCTCATAAAAAGCCACCAACTACACATCCCATGATCTCACATACAAAGACATGGAAGTTGGGGGCAACAAAATTGGAAATAGACAGCAGAATGTGGGGGTTATTCCCACGAACCAATAACGGTTCCAACATATAAATTTTACATCAATCAACTGCTATAGTTGAAAGTTAAATCATTATTATTTTATTGCTTTTACATATGATTATGATCTTAGGATTATTGTTGAGATTATTAATACATTATTTTACTTTTGAGTTTATAATTGTTTGTTTATTTGGATGTTAAACAACGATCCACTCTAAAAATATGAGTTTAATCCATTTTCTCGAAATTAGTGTCTATGATCACTTTCTACCCTATTTAGTGACCAACTAACATTGTTTGAATCTAAGGCATGCCTATGGCTATGGCTATGGCTATGGCTATGATTACTTGTCCTAATCCATACTTGCTCTTGAAGATTGTCTCCCAAAATTTTTACTCTCTCCCACTTTTCCCCTAAAACTTTTATTCCCTTCCCATCTCACCTCCCATCTACCCCAAACCCTCCCCCTCCAATTTTTTTTTAAAATATTTTTCCTCCAAAACTCGATTAACTCGAAAATTTTCAATTCGATTCGATTCGATTCGATCGAATGCTCACCCCTAAGTGGGAGGGAGTAAAATTTTTGGGAGAAAATAAAAGGTTTTGAGGGTTTTTGGGAGTAAAATTTTGAGAAAAAATAAATGGGAGAGTAAAATTTTGGTGGGAAATAGATTTTGGGTAGATTGGGGGGTTGGGAGGGGAGTAAAAGTTTTGGGGGGAAAGTGGGAAGGAGTAAAAGTTTTGAGGGAAAAGTAAAAAGGTTTAGGAGTTTGGGGTAAAAATGTAAAATATTATA
Source organism: Gossypium raimondii (assembly GCF_025698545.1). Lineage (NCBI taxonomy): Eukaryota > Viridiplantae > Streptophyta > Magnoliopsida > Malvales > Malvaceae > Gossypium > Gossypium raimondii. Next base: position 9,256,619 of record NC_068567.1, read on the forward strand.
GTTTGATATTCGAATTATTCGAATTATTCGAGTTATTCGAATTTGAAAATTCAACTCGATTCGAACTCGAAATTCGAAAAAAAATTCGAGTTGATTCGAATAACTCGATTAACTCGAATAACTCGATTCGTTTAACTCGAAATTCGAATTTTTTCGATTTTTTCGAGTCGAATCGAGTTTTGCTCACCCTTACATATAATTATATGTTGTTTGATATAAGTAAATCTTTTTTTGAAACTTATTTATTTCTTAATTATTGATCTTATTAATATAATAATTTATATTATTTTAAATAGCTTTAGATAAAAGTTAATTATGATAATTTGAATATTTATTTTAAGATGACATAATTTTTTCAAATATAATTTTTTCCAAAATTAGAATTAACATAACCATTTCAATATTAAATGATAAGTAGCTATCTACCTATTTTTCTTATCAGTACTTTTATATTAAGTAAAAAATGATGATCATACACATTTTAAACATGTTAAAATGTGCTATTCATCCTTGTACTTGTATGGATTTGAGATTTGGTTCTTATACTTTAAAAGTTAAAATTCTAATTGATCATTATCTTCGTTGGTAATTTTTTCAAAATTGTCAATTTAACATGCTTATTTTTATTTAATCATAGGCCATGTCATACGAAAACAATCTAATCAAAATTTCAAGTTGACAAATTTTGACAAAAAAATATTTACAATTTTAATGACTAGACTAAGATTTTAAATAAAAAATTTAATTTTAACTTTTAAATACATGAGTTAAATCTCAAATATTGTCAAGTACAAAGACTAACCAGCGCTTTTTAATTTTTAAAATATTAAATATTAAGAATTTTCAATAAAATAAAAATTTCAATAATTTATCAAATACCTCCTTAATTCAATTTCTCATGCAATACATAGGCTACACTACTATATACTTGACCATACACAGAGGGTACAACAAATAATCTCGAAAAGCTAGTAACACCCATCACTCTATACAGGGAGAAATAGGCTATTATTGCTTGAATCCAGCCTCCATATCAATAAATAGGAGCAAGGAGAGACTTCGGCACATCACCTCGGCATCCTCAACCGTCAAGGTGACCAAAACCTTTATGCAAAGAATCTGTCTAAATCCTTGTAGTCGTGGCAATAGAAATATCTCTAAACCTGAAACCATACCTGCAATGGAAGCCCAACCAAAGGACAAGAAAAATCGAATCACCATGAACTCGAGCATCTATCACCACCTGACGCCAAGGCATGGCCCAGCTTATGGACCAAAACTATATTATTTCGACAACCTCTTCACTTGTGGGAAAAATGCTGGAGACAAGCTTCAGGGACATGGCTAGAAGTAGTGGGGGAATGGTGATCAGCTATTCAATGGCCATACAACTGACCACCATGAAACATCCAGAGACTTTAGATTGTTGCCTAAACTTCACCGCTTGAGGAACTCCAACTGAAGATTTGAGCAATCAAACACCTTAGCTGCGCAAGAGAAGCTTTCTATTGAAGGCTTGCGATGATTGGATGGTGGATTTAAACCTAATATGTTATTCATGAGAAGGTAAACATTAAGGATGATGAAGCATACATCTGCATTTTGTATGATGTCTAAAATCTTATTTATTTTTTATAAATACAATTTTAGATACTTTTTCATTGAATGCCTCATAGTTTATATTTATTTATTTTAATAAATAAGTTTATATGGGGATAAAAAATTGAGGATGATAATATGTTTATAATTCACTGTGGCTTTTAACTGCTGCGTTTCACCTCCCTTTGCTCTCATTCTGTCCTGGATTCCCGATGGTTAAAGTTGTAGACAAACAAGATTCATCAACAAACACAAACAACATGGAAGATCAACCAACCAACAAGTCTCCTTTTCCCCACTACTTTATTCCAAGATTTCACACTGTTTATCTCAAGAACTGATCACCATTTTCTTTTCACAATGCTACTTTCTTGTCTGTTTCTCTTCTGGGTCAACCTTTTTTCCCTCTTCAACTTCACTTTCCCTCTCCTCCCACCTAATAATATCACCCTCTACGATGGCGCTTTCTTTAGTACCGATGGTATTTGCCTCACTCAAGAAACCACCTGTCTCCCATCTTCTTCACCTTCCCACATCGGACGAGCTCTTTACGCTTACCCCATCCGTTTCATTGATCTCCGTACCAGAGACAACGCCTCCTTCACATGTCGTTTCTCTTTCTCCATCATCCCAAACCCCGTTTGTCCTTTCGGGGACGGCATCGTTTTCTTGGTCACTTCCCGACCCGATTCTTTCAGCTTCTTCAATGGCTACATGGGACTGCCACAACTTGATGACTTGAGCTCTCAAGATCCTTACTTTGCTGTGGAGTTCGATACCAGTTTCAACCCTTCACTTGGTGACATCAATGGTAATCATGTTGGTGTTGATGTTAACTCCATTGTTTCTTTGGCTGCAGTTGATGTTTTGTCAAAAGGGTTTGATCTTAAAAGAGGGAAAAAGATAACAGCTTGGATTGAGTATGGGGATTCAGCCAAGTTGGTTCAGATATGGCTTAGTTATTCATCAAGTAAGCCTCCAAGTCCTCTTCTTGTTGCCCAGATAGACCTTTCCAGGCAATTCAAGGAATATATGCATGTTGGTTTCTCTGCTTCTAATGGACTAGGTTCATCAATGCACCTTGTTGATCATTGGCAGTTCAAAACATTCACCACTTATAACAATCCAATGGATTCAGTTGAGCTTGGCTATTGTTCCATGTGCTTTCCAGAGGATTCATCTAACACTAGCTCTCAGATTTATGGTACTCATAAAAGAGGTTTCAAGATTGGGAACATGGCACTTCTATTCGGATCCTTGGTTGTCTCGGTTGTCATTATAATAGTAGTTCCGGTCCTTTGTTTCGTTGCAGTGAGGAAAGAGAGAAGTGGTGGCAGAAGAAGCAAAAGAGAACAAACTAGAGTTGAAATGACTAATGTTCCAACAAGATGGTCACTTGCAGAGATCAAATTAGCTACAATGGGGTTTCATAGGAACAGAATTGTTGGTGAAGGTGCTTCAGCAGTTGTTTATAGAGGGTCTGTCCCTTCTGGTGGGGCTGTTGCAGTCAAGCGGTTCGATCAGTCCAACCGAAAAGCGTTCACTCATAATCCGTTTACCACCGAGTTTGCCGCTATGGCGGGTTGCTTAAAGCACAAGAACTTGGTTCAGCTCCAAGGGTGGTGCTGTGAGGGATCTGAGTTAGTGTTGATCTATGAGTTTCTGGCCAATGGAAGCCTTGACAGACTCCTCCATAGAAACACAGATTCATCAACTTTCCTCTCATGGAGCTTAAGATTAAAGGTAGTTCTAGGCGTAGCTTCTGCTCTTACATTCCTACATGAAGAATGTCAAAGGCAGATTATACATAGAGATGTAAAAAGCTGCAACATAATGCTTGATGATGAATTCAATGCCAAGCTTGGGGATTTCGGTTTAGCTGAAGTTTATGAGCACAATTGTGGTTCAAGAGAAGCTACAATACCAGCAGGAACTATAGGATACCTCGCACCTGAGTATGTTTATTGTGGTATTCCAACAGTGAAAACCGACGTTTACAGCTTTGGCGTGGTGGTGCTTGAGGTGGCCACTGGGAAGAGGCCTGTGGATGATGATAAAACAGTGCTTGTTGACTGGGTTTGGGACCTATGGGCGCAAAAGAAACTACTTGAGGCTGCTGATTCAAGACTTTCAGGGAGGTTTATTGTCTCAGAGATGGAGAGGATGCTTGTTGTCGGACTTTACTGTGTTCATCCCAACCATGAAAAACGACCCACAGTGAAAGAAGCTGCCAGGATTCTCAGAGGTGAAGCACCACTTCCGGTTTTGCCATCGACGAGACCAACAGTGAGGATCAAATCAAATCTGTGTAAATACAGTGAAAATATTTTGAACATCGGTAGAGATAACAGTCCTAATGGCGATGATGCTGGGTGGTTGACGCCTAAGAGCCATTTTAGCAAAGCTTAGCTTAGGAGGGGTGGGGGGGGGGGGACTATATGAATGCATATGCAGGAAACATGTTGTACCTCGAATAACAATATATGTAAAGCTTTAAATTTTGACAGAACTTTGATGCGTCATTTTTCCTTTTTAATTTCTCCCCTTCAGGTCTTTGTATAATTGTGATGATGTTCTAATCTATGATTTTAGGGTTTGCTCATGAAACAACTGCGGTAAGTTATTTGATGGCATCTAATAAGTATCATTTACAGATTTGCAAATTACAACAAAGCATACATGCTTTTACCTATGTATCCATGATCTCAACTTCAATATGCCAGTTTTGTCTGTCTTTATATACAATTTCGTTTAATAAAGCCTGTTGCGCTACCAATGGAGCCGGAAACTAGCTGCCTGCATTACCGGATGCAGAAAATATGCACCTAGTGTCATTGCAGTGATAGCCAAATAGGGCAATCGAATGAATTCTTTGTAGTAATCTTTGGGCAATTTTTGGCGGCCATCGAGGATTGCTGCAAAAGGGATGATGCTTGTTCGCTTCTTTACAACTTCAAAAGCCTCCCCATGTCGTACAGCTAGTCTCCTATCACCATTCCATACGCCAAATAGATGATGTCCGATCAAACCAACGGAGGCTGCAACAGCTACAGAGTTTCCAATCCAAATTGTGTGGGCCAAGCACCAGATTACCTGCCCTACCATCTGAAAAGAGAGGAAAATTACAACGGGTATACAATATGGCAATATCGAAGAAGGAACAGAAAGTGTTCTATGAGAAGATTCCTGAAAATGGTAAACAAACAAATTATTCTATTTCGTATGGAAATGACGTGCTTTAAGCTGGGGCCCGGGGGGGGGGGGAGTATACGTATTCCAGTTCAAGAGTATGTTCTACGATGGTGCACCACCTCTTCAGTTATCTATTTGCAGGAATATGGCAAATAGCCTTAAACATCAGTTTGATATTCATGACACAAAATGACTACGAAGATCCAACACACAAAAATGGACGTTAATGCCAAGATAATAGTGGTGAACCTGTGGATGCCGGGTGATTCTCATGATGCCAGTTTCCCACAGATGCACTTTCGGCTGGTCAACAGCTGCTACCTCTAATAGATTAAAGGTAGAAGGATATAGGAAAAAGAAGGAAATAAAATTCGAGAGCCAAACAAGTTGATGGACTCCAGGACCATTTTGAAGCTGCCATAACTGCACTCCATTATACCTGTGGTTGATGAAGTACACCTGCAATGCAATCACAAAAAGTCAAAGCCAGAATGAACTCTACCATGCCCTTGAGAGGCCATGAATTTCAAACTAAAGCCACAAGACATCATGTCCCACAAAATCAACTCTAGATGAGAGTGCCATCATCCAGTGTAATAAATTTCGAACTCACAACTGTGCTAACAGCCAACGGAAGGGATACGCCAGCAAATAGAACACGGTATGCACGTTTTCCCAAGATCTTCTCGCCCATGTCCCGAAAGCTAGCCAAGCCACTATGGACAGTGGCAAATATGAGAATGAGGGCCAACATTACAATCTGCCAAAGAAGGTTTTGAGAATAAAATAGTGATTATCAAAGCCCTATTAAAGAAAATAACACAAATGACAACAATAAAGCATGAAGCCGTTGATGGTTAATGACATAAAACAACTGTGTAACTTATGAGCTCACTCCAAGAACACTGTGAGGTAAAAAGCTAATTCCACAGAAAAACGAGTAAATCCTTTGTACAAGGTAGATATGAAACCAAAAACTAATATCAATAACAGCGCAAGGAATCACTCATTAGCATTTGTAATGGAAAAAGAGATTCCATAATTCAAAAGAGATTCCATAATCACTCATGAGCAGAAATTAGTTGGTTGAATGTATCCTATAAACGAACAGGGGAGAGTTGAAGCAGTCCAGGTCATTTGGTCAATGGCAAAAGTTAACTTTTGGTACATAATTTAAGAAAATCTATCCGACTAGTGGACTGCTAAAGTGTTGAAACTATCTGAATTGTTGATACACGAACGAGTTCCGGCAGATAGAATTGCATCTGTATCACTTCAAACACTCAGATGCATCTTAAATTTTGTATTTTTACTTCAACAAGTAAAGGTGACAAACCGACATTTCATCACAGATAGAGACCTTCAAGACCAGCACCAATTGTTTTAGAGCTCTAGTTGTTGGACAAACATTCTTCAGTATATTTGTCATGTGTCTATGAAGTATGAACTACTTTAAATAAGAAAATTCAATAAGATATTTACTTAAATGAAGTTTTCGCAAGCTTAATTGAACTCAAATATTCACTTAAATAATTAAAATATGAATTGAACTCAAATATCAGTATAAACAATATAATTGAATTACATGTTTTGATGGAACAAGGCAAGGGCATAAATTTGGGAAATAATTATCCAAAACCAGAAGTAGATAAAGAAAAGCTGACCTCATGGCTGTCGGAGAGGGTCGAAACAGCATCAATAAAAGCTTTTCCAAAACCAGTAGAATTATCAATCCAGATAACATCAAGAACAAAAAGAACAACACCCAAAATAATAGTAAAATAAACCCAAGAAACAATGTTTTGGGTCCCCAAATCGAAGGCGGCAGAGTCTTCACCGACCAAAGGAAGGGGCTCGTCTGAGGAGGCATCGGTTTCCCCAAGGGAAGCTGGGGCAATCAATCGGAATCTGCAAGAATCTGAGTGGGAAAAATGGGGTTTAAGGAAGGTGGAATTGAGGGGGGATTTGGGTAGGGAGTGACTGGAGATGGGTTGAAGAGGGTGGTGTTTATGGGGGAGGATGGGTTTGGGTGGACGGAACAAGGAGTTGGCTACAACAAGACAAGTTGCCATTTTTACACGAGAAAGAGCTTGGAAGTCGATGGGGTTACTCAAAATGTCAACTCCCAGTGGACCAAACCTAACGGAAGATTATTCTTGAAAATCTATATCAAATTTTTTTTCTCAACGATAGGATGTATTAGTTAAATTATTTTAATTAAAAATCATGGCATTTTACCAATAAAATACAATAATATTAATATATATATGTTATAATTTTAAAAGGTTGATAGTTGATATTAGAAATAAAATAAAATAAAATTCTTCACCAAATAATTATCCATTCACTAAAATTGAGGTACCCATTTATGATAATGTAAAATGAAAAATAATTAATTGCACCATATATTTTAAATTATGTTTTTTTATTTTAAACTGATCTTTAAATTTCAAAATAATTTAATTATATATCTAAATTATTAAGGTTATATTAATCAAGTCCTTTTGTTATTAAAATATTAATTTAACCATTCAATGGCACGTTAAATCTTACATGACATACTTTAAAATAAAAATTTTAAAAAATATAAAACATTGTCATATAACTTTTAAAAGAAAAACTAAAATAAAAAAGAAGAAGGAGAAAGTAAACGATAAAACTTCGTAAAAGTTTTGAAAACCTTAAAATTAATATTTTACAACATCAATTTTAAAATATTAATTTTTCTTTAAATGTTTCATTTTAAATTATGTCACATAAGATTTTATATGTGATTTAATAGTTAAATTAATGAGTTTAGTAAAGAAAGGACATGATTGGACTAACATTGATAGTTTGAGATGTAATTAAAAGTTATAAAGTTTTGTGGACCAATTTAGAATGAGAATCATAGTTTAGGGATGTCTAGTGCAATTAGCTCTAAAAAATACCTAATAGAATTAATTCCAAATTTAAATTAATCCAAAAATAGATGAAAATATTATTTACTGTGATTAATAGTAGGGTTTAAATTTATTTTTTTGGTATTCTTCATATTTGTTTTATGGTCCATGTTTAGGGTTTACGGTTGCTCCTTCCAATAATGTCGTCTCCAAAATACGAGCATTTATCTCCCATTAAGAATACAGTCTATTTTACCATTACACTCAATAGTTATAATATAACTCGTCGACCAAATTTACATCAAAACCTTACTTTCGATAAAATATAAACACACATTACCTACTATAGATGTGCAAGAAGAAGGGCAAAAGAGGGGTTAATATATAGATTTTGTAATGCCTCGGTAATCTTGGTATTGAAAATTTGTGACATTCCAGTCTAATTACCGCAAGGTTTAAAGACTAGATTGAATGAAAATAGAACTTGAGGAGCAAAACTGAAAATCTAGGTGATCAGTACTGATATCAGACCGTGGGTGTCGACTTCGCCATTAAATCGTGGGAATCGGTACCTTCGGGTAGAAAAATCACATTAAATCCATTTATTACAATAGGGTGAAGGTTTGAAACAATATTTAAGTCAAAAGATTCGAAATTTATTAACTTTAAAATTAGGGTATTGTATTAATAAAAGTTTATTTCTGAACTTATTTACAAAAATGAGCCATTTTTAAAAATAATTACAGGTATGAATCGAAAATTCAAAAATACGTTGTGGACATATTTTTAGGGAATAACAATACTTATACGTCAACGCTTTTTTTATTGTGTCAGGCAAAAGCGCATTGACGTGGATGAACTTTTGCCGGTGCTTAGACTAAAATTTCAAAAATGTCATTTTTTTTAAATATTACAAAAATAAACTAATTTTTTGAAAATTTACAAAAATAAGCCTTTATAAAGACCCAAAATGGTAACACCTTTTTTTTTTGCCACAACTTAACGTGAAAATAAAACTTACAAAATAGATCTTTATATAAACCCAAAGTCTCATTTTCCTTGTTTTCTTAAGCAATGTAGGATGTGCGATATGTGTATATATAGATTCATGAATAGGTTTGCAGCTTGTTTTTAGACAATGTGAGACTCCTTCCTCTTTTAATTTTCTCATATTATAAAATTATCTTTTGAGATATTTAATCTTGTTGCATTTTAAAATTGTTAGCATATACAAAGGACCATTAAAAAAGAGAACAAATTGCACATATGACACCTGTACATGCAGTAATCTTCTATTCAATTTTAAATGTTTGAAGTTAATATCCATGCAATTCTAATTTTTAAAATAATTTTCTATTATTTCAATTTAGAAGTTATACTTTTAATTTTTTATTATTTATTTTATTTTATGTTATGTTATGTTATGAATGTTTGATTAATAAATAAATGGTGAGTATTCAGATTCAAGATTCAGATAGTATTTTTTTGTAATATTAAAAATTGATATCTCTTTTTTAAATATTTTACTATACTCATTAATTTTTAATCCTAATTTTAATTTAATTTTCATTACCTAATGAATGTTGATAAATTTATTTCAGATATATTTTGACTAGATAGATAATCTATTTAAACATAGTACATAATTATGTTAAATAAGTTTTTTATGGAAATGTATAATATACATAAAATATAATAACTATTTTTCATATTTTTATATCTAGATTAAATTACATTAGTAGTCATTTAACTATGATTTTTGGCTATCGAATTAGAAAAACTTACAAATGATCACTCAACTATTAGTAATTTTTTGGTCACCCAATTATTTTAAATTTTGAGGTATGTAACAAAAAAAAAAGAAGAAGACAAATTTGAATAGTTGAATAACAATTTTGTAACTTTTCATAAATGATGATTAAAAAACATAATTAAAGGACTATTTTATAACATTTTATAATTAAGTGATAAAAATTACCTTAAATACATAAGATTAGACAACTTCATAATCAATTTTTATTTTACATATGTATAAAATTATTTATATGTAAATTAATTTTGTTTCAATATAACTTTCATTCATTTGAAAAGAAAACAAATGTATATGAATCGATTCATTAATAGTTTCATACCTACACATTATATTGATTGTTTGCATCAAATTGTAGTGTTCACTAAATAAATCTATATAATCTTTTAGTGAATATCTAATAATATTGGTATTGAAGTATATAAAATGAAATTGCTTAAGGAAAAAAAACAAATGCAACAAAATAAGATTGCATTAATGTCAAATACTATATAATCTTCCACACATCCTCCAAATACCTTTATTTCAAACCCATTTGGGAATCTTCAAACAAGAAGAGACAAACTTATTATAAAATATAAAAAAAGTTAAACTCTATAAGTAAAAAATATAAAATATAGTGTAATCTTTAATCTTATGTTAGTTAAAAGAGGAAGGAATCCCGCATTGTTTAAGAACAAGTTACAAACTTATTCATGAATCTATATATACATATATCTCACATCCCACATTGTTTAAAAAAAATAAGGGAAATGAGACTTTTTGGGTCTATGTAAAGATCTGTTTTATAAGTTTTATTTCCACATTAATTGGTGGTACATAAAAAAAATAGAGCTGCCATGTTGGGTCTTTATAAAGGCTTATTTTCGTAAATTTTTAAAAAATTAGTCTATTTTGTAATATTTTAAAAAAATGACTTTTTTTGAAAATTTAGTCCGAGCATGTCCATGTCAGCGCGCTTTTGCCCGACACAAGGAAAAAAAGTATCGACATGGAAGTGTTTTTTTGGGTTATCCCCTGGTACAGTGCCCCTAAAATTATTCTAAGCCTACTATTTCACGTTATTTTCTTCCTCTCTTCACATTGTTCATTAAGATTCTTTTCCCTATTAAAAGAATTGTTAATTCATGTTTCCAACCAAATACAATTGATTTAGAAGCATTAGAAATGAAAACCTTCGTCTTTTCTTAAACATAATTTTTCGAAAATCACAGGTTAAGGGAGAAATCCAAATTTTTTTTGGTAAGTTTGGAATTTTAATGCAGTTTTATATTAGTTTCCAATATTTGAAAAAAAATCTGTCAAACAATAGAATTTTTTTTTACACAGATTCATTCAAACACCATAAAATATTAGATTTTCCAAAAATTATTTTCAGTCCTAAGTTCGTTCTGGTGTCACATCAATGCTTCGATTAGATTTCCGAACTGAGTTTAAAGTGTTATAATATTAAACTTTAAACTTGACAACTTTTGTTTTAAATTGATACTTGAACTTTTTTATTCATATTAATAACTGAGTTGACAATAATTATTTTTTGAAAAAATGAGTGATGTAATTGAAGAAGGCCACAGATAAGGTAAATTACTCATTAGTTATTCTAAAAGATTAAAAAAATTAAAAAAATTCAAATAAATTAAAATTAAAAATTTTGAAAATTTAACTTTTCTAAAAAAAATTATAAAATTAGAAATTTATATAATTTAAAAATAAAAAATAAATCAAAAAAATTGATCTGTATTAATTTAACTAGAGATGTTTACAAACTGAGTTGAGTTGAGGTTCGGTTCTTACAAAAAAAAAGATTCGAGCTTAAGCTCGACTTGACCCAACCCGTCCAAATGATACAAGTGGGTTGGGTCCACTCAGTTGAGCAGGTTACCCGATCCATGAATACCTCTAGACTAAATGTTAACCAATTAATTTTATTGATATTTTTTTTGTAATTTTCTAAAAATTTAACCAAAATTTCTATTTGTACGTATCAATTATATATATTCAATTATTTGAATTTTTACAATATATATTTTAGATTTTTAAAATTTTAAATTCTTTTTGAGATTTTAAGCTTTTTCTAATTTTTTTAATAATTAAAGAGTAATTAACTTGGTGCCCTGCATTTATCTACATGTTAGCCATAGATACCAATTTGTATAATCATTGCGAACCTTAGGTACTAAATAAAAAATTTCACGTACTAATTTAAAAAAAAGTGTCAAATTCTAATGCTAATAGATATGTTAAGCCGGAAACAAATGAAAAAAAAATGTAATTTTGCTTTTGTGGGTTTATTTATATTTATAATATCATATATTATTATATAAATTTGTAAATGTTAGTTTATTATTTATTACTTAATTTGTGAAAGATTATTTATTATGTATTATATATGTATATCAATGTTGTTTGAACTGGACTAGACGAGCTGGTCGGATTTGGAATTGATTGGGGTATCGGTCTGGAGAGGGGTTTCGAACCAGTTGACCCGAGAAACAGTATAGACTAGTTGAACTGACTTTTTGGATTTTTGATAAATTTTAATCAAACCAATTGGACCGACCGAACTGACAAACCAGTGGATTGATTGGTTCGACCACCGATTTGATTTAAAAAATATTGATGTATATCATGTTTAAGTTGTTACATTTAGGGTTAACGACATGGATGGCCCTATTACTTTGGGTTTTGTTCTAATGTGGTACCTAAAGTTTTAACATTTCCAATTAAGTACCTATACCATTAACCAATGTAGTAGCTAACCCTAACGGCGTCAAGATTTTTGCTGATGTGGCTTATTGCCTAATCAGAGCAACCACGTGTCAAGTAGTTGACCTTTGACCACATTCCCAATGTTTTTTTCTGTAATTTTACCTTTTTCTTTTATATTCCTTAAAAAATCAAAATTATAAAAAAAGGAAAACATAATTTCTCTTTTTAAATGTTGAGCATCCTGACTTGATAGAAAAGAAAATTTCCTTTCTCTCTTCGATTGGTGAAAATGATGAACCCTAGCTCCTCTTGTTGGGATCTAGTGTCCTTTGTGTAATATTTTCGTCTATATATATTTGTATTTTTCAAACAAGTTGGTTTAATAAAATATCCAACAGTTTCATTAATATCTTCAATATTGTCCTCAACAGTTTTTGCACACAAAGTAAAATAAAAAGTAAATATTGGTTCACTAATTATCTAACGTTTAACTAATATTAAGCGGTATTACGTGGTCGAATCGTAATACGAAAAGATGATTTATATTAGTAGCTAATCTAAACACGTCCTTAGTCTAATCATAATTAAGCAAATTGATTATAGGAATAATATGTTGCCTATCAAAGTCCAATTGGGGAGATACCTTGTCTTGGGTATCAGGGTAGATGGCTTCCAGAAGATAGAGACATAGATGTAATTGACTAGATTGACAATATATCAGATAAGACTCAAGTAGAATAGATCCTGGATTCATTAATGGATTTATTCACTTGTGATGTCAATAGTGTGACATACCTTAATCCTAAGTGGATGATGAACTATGTATGAGTGACTTATATACTTTGATGTAAATGAAAGTTTGAGTTCAAATAGATAAGGAACTAAAAGCTGGTGCATTGGGTATATGACTTCTGCATGATGTAGATCATTCCACAACAGTGGAATTCATAGCTCAATAAAGGGTAAATGATATCCCCTCATCAACATTGCATGACAGATACAAAGTAATGTGACCACATGTCACTTTCTCAGTGATAAATGGTTTAATTACTATTTGATAATAATTGACTTTTCATGGAGGAAGATGTAATGGTTATTATGAGATAAAATAGAATTATATTGAGAGAATGAAATTATCTTAAAGAGATTAAGGATATCCTATGAGGGTAACACACTTATGACAAGGTCATTGGATGAACACTTATTAAGTAGCTTTCGTAATGGTATATACTAAGGGAGAGCTCAATCATGATACTTTAGTGGAATAACTTCATGACTAAATAATGTTGTATTAATAGGCAATAAGCCGGGACTTAATTACAAATTATTTTAGCCCTAATTATATATGTTTAATTGGTCCCTCCACTAGCTCGACATAACCAGAAACAAATTGCATGTAAGAACCAATACTATGGAATGAATGAAAAAGATGAAGTAAGAGAAATAGATCGCATGTATTGTCACAACTTGTTTTCAGTGGTACCGAAAATAGTGGTTTTAGAACCTCATTTTTTGATGATCGAGTCAGTAAATGTTATTATTAATTTTTATGAGTTTATATTAAGGTTATATTGAGTTTTGGTCCGATGATTTTGTTGATTGAATGATTAATTAAGGTACAAGAACTAAATCGTAAAAGTGGTAAAAGTTCTATCACCATGAATTTTTGTGTAAAATAGGAACCAATTGAATAATTAGACTAATGTTTGTGTATGTTAGTGAGTAAGGATGTTATCATCCATAATTAATAGGCTAAAGTATGCTTAATTAGTTTAATCCTAAAGTTTTTAATATTTACAATTTTACCTAACTATATAAGTAAGCTTTAAAAGAAAGAATTAAACATTTTGGCTTTCTCTCCATCCTTTACCATTGCCGTCCAAGTGAAGAAGGAAGAGATTGAATTGTTTCATCTTTAAATCCCTTGCATGTAAGTGTTTTCCAAGTCATTTTTCATAATTTTTATGTTTTGAGATCGTTATAGCTTAATCTAGCTAAATCAAGTGCTAATTTGTAAAACTGTCAAAGATTTTAAATGTTTCAATTGTTGCTTTTGAAGCTTTTTGGTTGTTAAATGGTAGAAATTGAAGCTTGTTTATGAAAAATGACTAATTTGTAAAGTGTTATTTGTTAGTTTTGAGTTTAGGGGCTAAAATGGAAATATACTGAGATTAATGGAATTTCTATAAATATAGACACTTAAGAACAGTTTAAGGATAAGATTGAAATTGAATTGAAAACTGGGTTTAAATGTATAAGTTATAGTTGTTTCGATTTTAGGGACTAAATTGAATAAAATGTAAAAATTTAGGAAATTGTGAAATGGAATTAAGTTTTCATATGCATAAAATAAGGGTTTTAAGGTATTTGGAACTAAAATTTGAAATGAATTATTATTTAGATTAATAATTAAAACAACCAGAAGATAAAAGTAAAAAATGAAAACTTGCAGAATAGTCATTGGCGTTGTATTTGTTGTTGTTTTTGATTAGGTAAGTTCATGTGATATTTCTTTTGATTAATGCTTGATTATAATGAGTTATACATATGTTGTTTGTGGCTGCATTGTAGTGAAATGATAAACTTCAAAGTGGAAGGACTTAATTGTGAACATTGGTGTTATTGGTATATGTAAATGAATATGAGAATGTATATGATTGAGTTATTTGTATATGAAAATGTTCAAAAGAATGGAATGGTTGAATATAAAGAATAAGGCCTGTGTGAACTTAGTGAATAACTAGGATACAAATGACATGTCATTATGGTTATTACAATTTTGGGTGTTGGTTTTGGATATTTTACCGATGGCTAAGGTCTTGCATTTATTGCGGATTCTTCATAGCTCATGTGAGCAGCATTGTGTAAAGTTACCATCCCGACCCATAGCTCGTGTGAGCGTGCCCATTTTCACAGCTCATATGAGGAAATTTTATCTCGTGTATCCAAAGTAAATTTGCTATAGTTTTCTGGGTGATAAATAAAATTATGAAATGGAATTGGAAGTAAAGTTCATGTATGCATATATGTTCTCCATGAATTGAGCATAGTTCTTTATGTTCATAATGCAAAGGATTATATATGTGCTATGTATATTCATGTGTCGTGGAACTAACCATTTTGGCGATGGCATAGTTTGTATAAGGTGGAAAGGAATGCAATGTTTCTGTAATTGTGTTTCAATTATTGAGTATATTAATTGTCAGGTAAGTTGTATTTATTTTCGTATGAACTTCCTAAGCATTAAGTATTCTTACCACTACTTTGTTTGATTCCTTGTAGATTGTTGGAAACCACACGATCAGTTGGATCAAGTCAGAGCTCACACTATCCACTTAATTACTCGGTAGACTTTTGGTCATTTTGGCTTGGTTATAAGTGACATGTAAATAGGTGTAAATGGATAGGTGTACATGTGAGGGACTCAATACTTTTGAGATGGTTCTCTTGTTGTGAATTTGGACTAGTTAAGTGATGTAATGTATGTGTAATGTATGACTTTGAGTAGGTTCCAAATGTTATGTTTTGATACTTTGAAGTGGTAAAGGTATGGTATATAAACATGCCTTGATATGGTAGTTTAAATGAGGTTTTAAATGGCTACAATGAAATGAAGTTTGAATTGTTGCTTGGTATGTTTGGTAAGTATAGAAAGGTTTGAATGATTCATTTTGGGATGTTGAATTGAAGTATTTTTAATGTTATGTTTTGGTACCAAAATTATGTGCAATAGTTTGAAAAGTTTTGTTGTGAAATGGTGCATTGAGGCATATTGGTTAGTTGATTAGGGTTGTAGTTTAAGTTGTGTTTTGGCATGTTTTGAGTAGGTGTAATATTGGTTATTAGCATTGGTATGAGTTTTGATATGGTTGAATTGGTATCTTGTTTATAAAGGCACATTGTTGTTGCACATGGTCTGGCACACGGCTGTGTGTCTCCACATGGGCTGGTGACACAGCCGTGTGACCACTGAGGTAAGTTATTTTATGATCCACACAGTTCCCGAATGTCATATGGTCTGGCACACGCCCGTGTAAGTTTCTATAGATGTAATCTTAGTTTGCACACGGCCGTGTGATTTTTTTTGAGTTTTTACATTTTGGTCCACACAACTCAGTGGGTTACACAGCTTGACCACGCGACTGTGCAACTATTTCTCCACATGACCATATTTTTTCACACAGCCTAGGTACACGGCCGTGTGACCCCTGTTTATAGAATTTCCATACTTTTTGCTAAGTAATTTTCAAATAAGTCCTTAGTTGTTCTTGGGTTGAGTTAAGAGCTTTCATAAGCTTGTTTGAGACTCGATTTTGATTGTGAATGATTTGAAATATGAAATTATGAAATGTTTGCTGTTTCTTTTAAGTTTAAAGCTGATTATGAATGTGGTTCATTCCGTTAATTGTTGTAGCATCCTGTAGCTCGGGTTCGACGACCGAACTAGGTGAGGGGTGTTACATGTAACACTATCCACAGTGAATGCGTTTCTCGCTATGTACAAAAGTTGACTTAGAAATTAATTTAAGATCTTCAAGTTATTATTTAAATTAAATAATTAAGTTCGAAGTGAGAAATAAATAAATTAAGCCATTATGAATTTGTTGAATAATGAAATCAAATATATTTCCTCATAGATTCTATTATAGTAAAATTGCTATGAATTTACTTGAATTAGAATTGGGTTGAGAAAATTATTTAATTGAGAAATTAATTTAGTTAATTAATTAAATTAATTGATTGAATACATAACATTTTAAGTAATAGAAAATAAATAGTGGTTTGGATAAATTATAAATGTTGGATAAAAGTCTAAGAAACACGAATAATTGGACCCAATACATGAAGAGGCCCAATCAGGTCATGTAACATAATAAGGGTAACAACCCTAGTACTCCACACGGGTGTGTCGCCGCTCCTTGTACTCTAACCCTACTAGAGTATTGTATTTTTTATTAAAATATTATTATTTAATTAGGCCTTATTCGAACAAAACTCTAGTATTTTTCTCTATAAATAGGAACTATGCGTTAAGCAATTTACAACACTTTATAGACGTCGTTATTTTGTCAAAAAATAGTGGAAATTTATTTTACAGAATAAATTTTATTTTCTGGGAAAAACGCATAGTTTCTAGTTAAAGAGAGAATTAACTTTCCTACTAAAAGTTAAATTGCACTTTTCATTTTGTGATTTGGTTTGTGTTACTTGAGCTTACACTCGAGGTAATTTGAGGTTCGAGAATAGTGGTGAAGGCCATTCGGTAAAAAGTCGAGATCAACTTTAGACCACCTCATACAAAGCACATGTATATTTTAGTTAAGTTTATTGCTATAAATAACACAATGGTTCGGTGTTAAAGAAAAATTTTAAACCATTGTACCTAAAATAACTGTTTTCTTAATCGATTTTTCAATACATCTTTCATAAATAAATCCCTTCCTCTCTTCAAGCTTTAGACAACCAAACGAACCCTATTTTTTTTCTTCCACTTTCCTCTCTTCAAGCTTCAAGCTTCCTTTTTCTTTTTCTTTTTTTACTTTTTGAAATGGAGGAAAGTTTCCTCTCATTCTTTTCTCTTGATATTTTGATTCTCCAGCGTTGGATTCAACATTATTGGCTAAGATAACTCAGTTTTTGTCGGTTCACTCTTCACTAATCTCATAAGATTCGCACTTGAAATGTTTGACGTTGATTCAGTCGAGCTATTTTTTTATAGTCGTCATCATTATTACCGTATTTGGCAAATATAGAGAGCCTTGTCACTTGTTCAATTAACCCACTATTAAAAAGAAAATGAAAGTTCATTTGGAATCACCAATTTCTAGAGCTGGGGCCACAATAAGCTTTCCTGAGTCCAGAGAGTGGATAAGTTGAACAACTTGAGGACTCAAGAATCAAACAAAGCCATGAATAAACTTGTGTTATCAGTCGTCGAAGCCGACATCAAATGATGGATTTCATTGGTAAATAGGAGCAATTAGAGTGTTGCCACTTTGTCCCTTTGTGATGCTATTCTTGCGTTTGACTCAATGGAAAAGTGAAGAACAAGGAACAAAATGATCCAAATTAAAAAAAAAAAAATAGCCAATTCAATTCTTTGAAAATAAAAAGTACCCGCTTTGTTAATTCAGCCCAATTTTATGTCTAACAGCTTTAAAATTTTTTTTTTTTTTGATTTGCTTCGTCAATGATAGCCAACTTAAGCTAACAAAAAAATGTGTTAATTGTTATTGAGATATCAAGTTCTCAACCACTTCAGTATAAGGAAAACAATGTATTTAGGGATAATCTAGTTTAATAATAAACATGACTTTTAAAAAAATATTTTTTATAATTTACACATTTTTATTTAATTATATTTGCGTGTAAAAAATAAAATAAGATGATGCGTAAATATTAAGAACTAAATTTTAACTTACTTGTAGCCCGAAAAATAGTCCTTTCCCTGTTTAAGTAAAAAAAAACTCAGGTGAAAATAAAATGATGAATCATGTAATTTACCTTTTATTTTCTGGAGAATAAAATGATAAGATGAATCACGTTGGGATGTTTTACGTTGCTTTCATGAAAAGGAAGTGAAGGACGAGAAGGATTTGTAGAGACAATTAATTTCATCATCCTTGAATCTCTTTTTCTTTGCTTGCAATCTCAAATATTTTCTATATTTGTTTACTCCATCTTCAAATTATATATATATATATATATATATATATATATATATATATATATATATATATAGAAAAACCCACATTATATTTTTTGAAAATAAAACTTAAATTTAAGTCATATCTATTTATTTAACTAACACTCATATTTAAATATTGATCTAATTTTTGAGATATCATTTCCAATATTTGAGATTTTCTATGACTTAGATTGACCGAGAAAATGATTGATTAATTTATCAATATGATTGAAGAATAACGTATTTCAATAATTTATATGTAATAAATTCGCTCAAGTTGATTTTTTTTAAAGTTTACAAGTATAAAACAATTAATGTATAAGTACAAATACATGTTTAAGTAACTACTTGGTGTCTAGTCAAATTGTTATATTAAAACAGATTAAGAATTGAAATAAAGAATTAAACTATCATAGCACAAATAAAACATTGAATCAATCAAGACTCAATTAACTAACTGAACTAAAATTATATATAACAACAACTCATGGTAAAACTAAAAACCTACGCATTTTAGTTACGTATGGTAGATTTAGAACCTAGATACTCAAGATTAAAGTCCTTCACTTTTGCTATCTAAGTCAATGTTCGATTCGCTTAAATTCATTTATTTACTAATAATTGAATTTTCTTATCAAATTTTATAAACTACACTAAGTAACTAAATTTTGAAAAATTAAAATTAAAAAGTTTAAAATTAAAAATAGACTAAAATAACATATCACAAAAATAAATAAATTTTATTATCAATAAAAAACAAAAAGAATAAATAAAAATATAGTTTTTAAAGGATTAATATAACATTTGGTATCTGAACTTAACACTTTTTCTTAATTTGGTACCTAAACTTTTTTTTTGGTCCAATTTGATACCCAATGTCGAAACCATCTTTTGAAAATTTGAAAAATAGGGATCGACTTTTGAAAATAAAATGGGAGTCTCCACCGATCATTTATTGAGGTGTGATCGGCTCACCTTAAAAATGATTTTTGGTCTGCGAAATTTGCGAAAACAGGTTCGGGAGTCGGTTACGTACGAGGAAGGGTTAGCACCCTCGTAACGCCCAAAATTGGTACCGAATCGATTGTTTAATGTCTTAATGTCGAAACTTTGAAAAGATTTTAAAATACAATCCTTTGAAAAGAAAATGAATTGGACGATGAGATTCACTTATTTTAAAGAAATAGATCGTCACGGTTAGTAAGTTAGAGTGCAACATTTTAAATCCTCGAAATTAAATTTATCTCTCGACTTTTAAAACCTCTGCATTTTGAGAAGGATATCCGATTATTTGGGTCAAATGAGAAAATCGAAACCCAGTAAGTTAGGGTCCGATCTCACAAAATTCCTAAATATCGAACATTGCCTTTATTTTTAAAATCCTCGTCTCGAGGAAATAACCTGTCATATCCAATGCGTTAGGACACAACGTGTCGAATTCCCGAGAATGGGTTTCTTATTGTGTTTTGGTTAAAGAATAATCTCGATTATTTGGATTCAACGAGGAAAATTGGAACCCAATACGTTAGGGCTCAATTCTTTCGAAGATTCCAAATGCCGAACCTTGCTTTATCTTGAAAACTTTCGAATAAAACAATTTTAATATTTTGAGGAATCATAATTTTTAAAACAGATGTAGTGTGATTGAATGGTGACGTATAACGCAATAAGATAATTTGTGAGTTACGATACATACAAGTGAACGATGAATCAATCAAATAATATGAACAAGCAATGTAAGAACAATAATCTTGTATCATATTGGCAATTGAAAGGTAATGAATTAAAAGCTAATTTCCAAAAAGGACCCTACATGAAATAATAATATCTGGATAACATTTAAAATAAACACTATATAGGAAGAAAATCAAAATAAGTGATGTGTGTAAAAAGTATGTACTAAGAAAAATGAGATTAATAATAATACATTAATAATATATGTAAAAGAGTTGATGTAAACAAAATAAATTAAAATAGGTAAATATAATAACATAATTTTTAGAAGAAAATTATATGAAAATAAGACAAAATGAAATCTCTAATTTCTAACAAGAATAATTTAATATCAATCCTGTACATATATACAAAGTATGGTATCGTAAAAGAGTATTATTATATAAATCTTTTAAAATGTAGAAATATATTTAAATAAATTAAAAATATAATGTAAAGTTAAAATCGTTAAAGGTATACTATATTTAGGGCTAATGTATAAAAGCAACATGAAAAATATATTATATAAAAAATAACATATAATAGTAATATATAAAATGATTAAGATAATAATACCCAGTAGGGTAAAGCTATGCGCATGAAAATAAAAAATGGTACAAATAATAATAATAGGACTAGTAAGTAAGTTAGTAAGTAAGTAAGTAAGTAAGTAAGTAAGTAATAATAATAATAATAATAATAATAATAATAATAATAATAATAATTGTTGACACCATTTTTTGATGAAAACGGGGTCGACTTGGGTTTTGAAAAATGAAAACGAAAACGGGAGTCGCCACCGATCCTTTTTGATGAGGTGTGATCAGATCACCTAAAAAAGTGGTTGTTTTTAATAAACGATTTAATTTTATTAAAACAACGATTTTGGTCCACGAAATTCAGAAAAACGGGTTCGGGAGTCGGTTACGCACGAGGAAGGATTAGCACCCTCGATACGCCCAAAATTGGTACCTAGTTGATTACCTAATGTCTTAGTGTCGAAAAACTGAAAACTTTAGAGAGATTTAAAATACGATCCTTAAAAAAAACTCGGATGACATGGATTGAAATTCAAGAGGATATTTGGCTATTTGGTTAAACGAGAAAAATCGACACCCAGCACCTTAGGGCACGTTTTCTCGAATTTCCCAAATGCAAAACATTGCCTTATTTCAAAAATTTTTTAAAAGGATATTTAGCCATTTGGTTGAACAAGAAAAATCGACACCCAGCACCTTAGGGCACGTTCTCTCGAATTTCCCAAACGCAAAACGTTGCCTTATTTGAAAATTTTTAAAAGGATATTTAGCCATTTGGTTGAATGAGAAAAATCGACACCCAGCACCTTAGGGCACGTTTTCTCGAATTTCCCAAACGCGAAATATTGCCTTATTTAGGAAAAGTTTTTGATGCATGGTGTCAACATGTGCAACAAAACAATAACGAATACGACAAGTTGAGAATAAAGAATATCAACAATCATCAACAATGAAATAAATAAATAAGAGTCGAATCAATCACATAATATCAAATAAATAGAAGAATAGAATTAAAATGTCCCTTTTTAAAAATAATAATAATAATAATGAACATGTGAATAAATAAATAATAACAACAATAAAGAAGATGAATAAAAATTATGAAAATATAAAAAGATATACATGTATGTACACATCAAAGTTTGAAAATAATGAGAAATATATATACAAGTAAATAATGATAATTTATATAGATATTAAAATATATGTCAAAAGTATGTATGTATATATGTATTTATAAAAAAACATATATGATATATATATATATATATATATATATATATATATATATAGTGTGTATATACATTGTGAAATATATTGAAAATATATGGGCATATATGAATTATATATATGTAAGGAAAATATGGATTTTAAAATATAAAGAATATGTATATGGATATAGGCGTATGTATGTGCAAAAACTAAATATAAAAATATATTTATGACTTTGAAAATGTATATATATATATATATATATATATATATATATATATAGCAAAACATAATACATATATGGTAGAAACGTATATATATTTAATGTATATAACAAAATTAAGATTAAAAAGTAGAAATAAATAAATGATAACAATAATAATTAATAATAATAGTATTAATCTAATTAGTGGAAGAGGATTGAATTAACAAGCAAACAAGATATAGGGACAAAATCGGGAGCAAAAATAAAATTACAGGGTAAAAAACGCGATAAAACAAATAAAAAGGACTAAAATCAAAATGCGCGCAAAAATCAGGGACCAACTGAGTAATAAAACCCAAATATGGACACATGTCCGTCGTTTTAGCGCATCAGTGAGCCAGCGACGAGATCGAAAAACAAACAAAATTTTGGGGATAAATTAAAAGAAACAAAAATGAACAAAATGAGTAAATTTAAAAGAAAATAAATGCAAAAGGACCAGGATCGCAAATAGACCTTTGGTCCAAAAACACGCGGATCCTTAATGTCCAACGGGTCGGATCTCGGGTCTCCTCAAAATGGCTCCGGTTTCGAAACACCCAAAAAGAAAACAAAAAGGAAAGGACCACCGGCCTTTCAACTACCAAATCTATCGCCGGAGAAGAAGCCTCTGACGATATAGGCGCCAAACGATCCCGGTGAGTGTTCTTGAAGCCTTTTCCTTTTTCTTTCTTGTCAAAATAGATTTGTAAAAATAAAAAGAAAAAGAAAAAAATGAAAACGGAAATCAACAATAATATCTAAATCCACCTTTTTGAACTTCTCTTTTTTTTTTTATTTCTCTTCCAAAGATTTCTTTTTTTGTATTTCAAAAATCCCCCCTTTTGATTACATTTCATCCGGCTCTTATAGCCGATTTGCACTAGTTATACTACCGTTCATATTACTGTTTCTTTGCACTGCTATTGCTTCTTTTTTTGCAGGTGGGGTGAGGTCAATGGAAGGATTTTCCATCTTGGTGCAAGGTAGTACCAGGAGAGCAGACCTCGGGCGGTGGGTGTGCTGACACCGCACATGGGGGCAACGGCGCAAAGGGGCATTAGGGTTTCTGAAAACTTTATGTTGTGGGCTTGTATTTGGGTTTAATTTAGATTGTTGGGCTGGGGCAAATTTGGGCTTTGTACAGCTCATATCGAAGACACAAACCTTGCCTCTCTCGGTTGTAGTGGAGCTGGTTGAAGACAACAGATCTTGCCTTCCGCGTTAATAGCGAAGCAGATCGAAAACAAAGCCTTGCCTCCATCGATTGCAGTGGAGCTGGTTAAAGAAGCAGATCTTGCCTTCCTGCGTTAACAACGAAGCAGATCGAAAACAAAGCCTTGCCTCCATCGGTTGCAGTGGAGCTGGTTAAAGATGCAGATCTTGCCTTCTGCGTTAACAATGAGCGATCAAGATAGCAGATCTTGTCTTCTTGTACCGACAGTGGAGCAAATCGAAACCACCAGTCTTATCTCCCTAAGCAGTAGTGGAGCAGATCGCATCAAGTCTTATCTCCCTAAGTAATAGTGGAGCAAACAGAAGAAACCAATCCTATCTCCCTGAAGTTACAGCGGAATGGATTAAAAACAAAGATCTTATCTCTCTAAAGTTGTAGTAGAGCAGATCGCATCCAGTCTTATCTCCCTGACACCCAAACTTGACACTTTTTCTTAAGTTGGTACTTAATCTTTTTTGGGGTTCAATTTGATACCTGAACTTGACTCATTTTCCTAATTTAGCACCTAATCTTTTTTTTTTGATTTGGTACTTGTCAATGTTTTACAAATTACTTCAATATACTAAAAATATTTTTTATGAGGTAGCAAAAATAATCAATGTATGACCGACATGTGACAGATGATATGATATTTTTTGTATTTTATATGTTCAATTACTTTTAGTTTTACATATTTAATTAATTATTTTATTAATTGAAAATAATGAATTTCTTTTAATTTGGTGTTTTAATTTTTTTCTTATTTAATATTAATTCGTTAAACATAGTTAAACTTGTTTATGGGTCGGGCCACCCGGCCCTGCTTGAAGACCTGCCCGAAATGTCAAATGTTTGGGCAAAAATATAGGCCCGAAAAATGAGTTTGGACAAAAAAATAATGCCGATTTAAAAAATGAGCTGGGCCTCGGGTAAGGTATTTTTGGCCCAGGCCCGACCGGATTCACTAAAGGACAAAAAAAAAACAGCTTTTGTTTTGTTTTTTAATGTTATTTTCTTGTTTTTTTCTTCCTATTTTGCTACTATTTTACTATTATGTTGTTACTATTTTGTTGTTATTATTTGGATATTGTATAAAACTTATTTTATTGTTAATTTTGTTATTATTTTAAAGGCATTTGTTAATTTTGTTATTATTTTAGAGGCATTTGCTTGTTAAGTTGCATCTATCTTAGTGTTATTTAAGTATACATATTTCTTAAAATTTATTTTCAATTTGTTGGGAAATATTTATTTTGATGTTTTTAGTATTTTTGATGTATTATATATATTTAAAAATTATATAAAAATAATATAAAAATTAATACAGGCTGGTCGGGTCGGGCTTGGGTTTCAGCATTTTTATCCAGGTTGGGCTTGGGCAAAATTTTAGGCCCATTTTTTGGGCTAAGACGAGCCCGAGCCTAGCAAATGGACCTAAATTTTTAGTTAAGCCCGACCCATGAACACCTCTAAGCATAGCTCAATACCTATTTTTTTAATATCAATTTCTTGTAATACTGACAACACTTTTGTAGTGTAACAAAATTTTTTTTTAAATACCGTTAGTATTTTGCATAATTTGTATAACATTTAATAAATTTAGATATCAAATTGAACCAAAAAAAATTTAGGTACCAAATTGAAAAAAAAATCAAGTTCAGGTACTAAATTGGATAAAAAAATTTAGGTACAAATTTTGGAAAAAGTGTCACCAAATTGGGCCAAAAAAAAGTTTACGTACTAAATTAAAAAAAGTGTCAAGTTTAGGTACCAAATAGTATATTAAGGTTTTTTTTAATAAAAAAAGAAAGGAATAAGTGAAAGGATGAAAAGGAGGACACGTATCCAGTGATGCACGTGCAAACATGAAGAAGGTGAGTTTTGGATTGTAAAGTGCAGTGGAGTGTATTTAAGTTCATACTTCAAACGGTGAGTCAATGCTTGCCGACATTTCCCGCATCCTTACTTCCTAATAAATTGCTATTTATGCTTCCCATGTGAACGGTTAGACTTTACTCTTACAAATTTTCCAATTTAAATAATTTCTTTCTATAAATTTTAAGGTTAACCATCAATTAATATATTATGTTTGTGTCAATAAAGTTGAGTATTGTTGGTTAAAGTTGAGATTTGAGTTAACTCCGTGTGTTGGTTTGATGGTCAGGATTTTTATCGTTTCAGATTAGTCTGAGTTTGAGTCACACTATTGCTAAGACTTTACCCTCCTCTTATAATTTACCAAAAAAATTGAGTTTTTAAAAACTCACTTTAGAGTTTTATTATTCACATTTGTAATGTATAACTCGTTAGTCTTAACATATATTTATATTAAAGATGAATTTTGTTTTATTTTATTTTTGTTTAGTTTTTAAACTTTTATATGTTACATTTTGTATTAATTTAATTTTATGTTATAATTGTTTAGCATATATTTATACTTTTATTATCATAGTGAAACTTTCACATAAAATAAATGAAATTTATGTTGATAATATTACAAATTTCTGAAGATTATAAATTTGAGAATAATTAACTACATAATGTTTTCTCATTAATTAAAGATTAAGAGGTAAAGACAAATTTTATAAGGAAAAATAAAATTTTAGTTGGAAAATGAGTTTGAAATCTTAGGCTCAAGTATTATTATATGTGATTTAGTTTGATTTAAAAAAATAGATTTTATATAAAATATAAAATTAAAAATACCTTAAAATAAAATTTATTAGTTGTTTAATAAGTAAGAAGACAAAAATATCTTAAAATAATATTTATTAATTCTTTTAAAATTTAAATTTTAGTATTTTCATAGCTGAGTTGGTATGGAATTAATTTGTGGCATCTAACTTAGTTAGGCTCTTAAACAACAACAACAATAATCTACACTAAGTACCAACTCAATTGAAAAATGATTAAAACGCATTATTTTAACAAAAAATATTTTTCTTTTTCTTTTTATATAAATTTTTAATAAAATATTACTATAGTAGAATTTTAGCCTAAAAGATTATGAACTTTGAAGTTTCAACTTAACCAATCAACTAAAGCATCGTTAGATTTTTTTTATGAATTTTTATAATTTTACACAATTTTCACTAGCATCAATTAAATAATAATGAAAAGTATCTCATTTTGTCTAAATCTATCAATTTGATTCAAGTTCCCGACTTAATCCAATTTGATAATGAAAAGTAGTCTTGAACTCAAATTGACTCGAACTCAAAAAATTAACCTGAAATCGAATTAGTCAAAACTGAACTCAAAATAATTGAAATAAAATAATCTCAAATGACCCGAATTTAAAGTGATTGAACTCAAACAATCTAAATTCATAATAACTTCACTGAAAATTCTTAAATTCAAATGGCCTAAACCTAAAATAACTCAAATAAAAAAGATCTAAAACCCAAAATTGACCCAATTTTTTTTAAAAATATATTAAACCTAAATTGATACGAGCCAAAACTCACCTGAACTATTCAATTGATAGGCCTACCTACTTTCAACATTATATATATAATCAAAGGTGTAGAAGGGGATACCTAAGTTTGAATGTGAGACTAGGTGTTAATCAATATTAGACTCTGTTACACCACTGATGTGTACAAAACCTTTTTGATAAAAAATTAATTATTAAAAAAACATAAAATTAAATAAACCTTTTTTTGAAATAAATAAATTAAATAAACTACAAAAAACAAAAACACTCATTTTAAGTTTAAAATATATGTAAAAATGTCAACATAAATGGGAGAGCCACACGAACACGGTCCATCCAAGTTGGGAAGTGAACCTACGAAGAGCACTCAACCTCATCACACGCAGCACTTGAAAGTAGAAAGAGACACACCTACGCCCACTTCCAACTCCCGACGGCTCGGCAACCGCCCACGTTTTTGCACCATCAACGCCATACAAACCTACATAATCATATATATATATATATATATATACATCCTACAACTCTTACAAACTTCCTCTCACATGCCATTCCCACTAATCTAGATCTCTCTCTCTCTCTCTCTCTCCAAAATTCCTTATTATCACTATATATATATTTGAAAAACAACTAGTCTTTGGTGTTTTTGCTTGTTTTGGGTGTGTTATTATCGACAAAATGTTCATACTTGGTGACCAGATGTTGCAGAGTGATCCTAGGGTGCCAATATTGCCTATTGAGAGAAAGTGGAAATCCAACGTTGAAACTGCTCCCAATTGTCCACGTTGTGCCTCTGCCAACACCAAATTCTGTTATTACAACAACTATAGTTTGTCACAGCCTAGGTACTTTTGCAAAGGCTGTAGAAGGTATTGGACTAAAGGTGGTTCCCTTAGGAACGTGCCTGTCGGTGGTGGCTGTCGGAAGAGTCGAAGAGGCAAGTCTAGAAGGGAAAGGGTCGAGAAAAGAGATCAAATTTCCATGACTGATAGTAAGAATTCAACTAGTTCTTCTGATGGGGATTCGGGGAACCAACCAGATATTGATCTAGCACTTGTTTTTGCTAAATTCTTGAACCATAATACAAGCTTTGATCAGCCTGAAGTCGACGAGATTGCTACTCAAGAATCACCTAATGAAGAGAATAACAGCCAGAAACCAGTAGTTGGTTCAATTCCAGGGTCTTATATTCTTCAAGAAATGCCGGAAACTAGTCAGATGGAAGCGTTTGGGTTACAAAATTTGTTAACAGGTGATGAAATGGTGCTGCATGAAGATTTGTGGTCGGATCATGATGTTGCTACGACTACACCAGACATGGAATGGCAACCATTGGTGCAACTGCAACAGTATGAGTCCTTTCCGGTGGATGAACAGCTAAAAGTTTCTGCAAATTTAATGAACGAAGATTGGGGTTCCTTTGATCTTTCTGGGTTTGGAATTTTTTCAAAACCTTCCAGTTGAAGTAACATTTCCAATTTTATATAGTTACTAAAATAATATGGTGCTTGAAATGTGAATCTCTTTTTATTGGTTCTTAATCAACGATATATAATATTATGCGGATAGTTCTTATTGAATCTACAAATCCTAGGATTTTATTCAACCATTTGTGCTGTAATACTCAAATTTGATTCGAGTTTGCATATGATTAAAATATGAAGTGATTGAGCCATGTGTAAACCTTCAAGGTCTCAATTTATTTTTAAATTTATCCTCTCAACAATCTTTTAACTAATCTAATACATGGTTTTAGGACACCCCGTCGTGCCAATATACGCAACCACATCTTTGTATTAATTGCAGAGTCTTAGAATATATGTAGCAGATTTCGAGATGGGATGGCATGAACGAAAAAGAATATAAATTCAATGAATAAATTGAAGATAAAGATAATATTGAAAGGATATTCTTATCACGAGACACTTAGAGCATCGTATCTACTGTCCATTATAGTTGGTCATTTAAATAACTTTATTATGCTGACTCCAAATTGAGCGAAAATAGAAAGAATTCATTGTAGGAACTATTTTTCAAAGCAATGTTATTCTTGAGTCACCAAGATACAACTATTGTTGTTTAGAGACTAGGTTGACTCTTAGTATAGTTATTTGTTTATGATTGTTTTAATTTTTCTTTTTTAGAAAAAACATAGCACAAAGTGATTACATCAACCAGTTCATATTAAACTGAGCTAGAACCATTATAATTAGTTGTCAACAAATCTTTTATCGAAATCGGCAGATCTTCAAACAATTAGAGCAAGGAGTTTTCTATTGAAACATATTTAGCCATATGATCCACAACACCATTTCCCTCAAATATGGTGGACTCTACTCATTTTCTACACAACAACTGATGTAGTAATCTTAATTCCAACAAACTACTATTGACGCCTCCACCTGCTAAAAGCAATTCAACCAAAAGTGCATTATAACATTCAACTTCGACCTTTCTGAAGCCTTTTTCCCATACTATGAAAAGACCATCCAACATCGCTCTTGTTTCAACTTTAAAAACTGATTCCTTACCAAAACTCGTCGCATACCCACATAACCAGTTTGCATTCGAATCTCTTAGAACTCCTCCAATGGAAGCATGTTGCCCGCATAGTGACACTGCCTCATCATAATTAAGCTTTATCCATCCCATTTCTGGAGGAGACCAACTCGATAGATGGTGCATGGAATTTGGTGGGTTTCATTTTGAACTCGAATCAACATAACTTCTTGCCCAAGTGTAACCTGTATCCACTATGAGTTGAATGCAACTATGACTGTTAGAAAAAAAACAAACATATTTCTATTTTTCCAAAGTAACCAACACAAAGACGCAAATAGAGTTTGCCAATCAAATTCCTCATTACCCAAGCTACCTTTATTCTGCAAATTCCATAAAGCCACTCATTAAAAGGCAAGGAGAAAAATAGACGATAATACCGTTTTGAGACCTCTGAAAGCCATACTGCTCTAGGAAAAGTGCAATCCCAAATTGCATGCACCCCTTATTTCTAACACGTTGCTACATAAAGGACAAGTACCGTCACCTGTCATATGTCTCCGCATTTGTTCGCCATTTGTCAAGAGTCTATCTTGTCACAATAACCATAAGACAACTCATACCCGTTGAGGTGCCTTAGCTTTCCAAAACAACTTCCAGACAGTAGGACAATTATTTTCCTCAAAATGATACAAGTTTCTGTAAGTTTCCGCATAAGAGAACACATCTTTCTTCATCCACTTCCAATCTAAGAAATCCTGCCCCGCCTCAAGTTTTGGCGGAATTATGGCTGTAATTTGTCTTACAATATGAACAGCAACTAGCTCGCTAAGACGACTTTAGTCCCAATTCCGGTTGGAAAAAATAGGTTTTTTGGAAGCTTTAAGGCATATTCTCGATTAGTAAATGTGTAGATTTGAAATCATAAAACTATGATTTTATATTCTACTCCATAAGATCTTTACAACAGTATATCTATGCTCAAAATGGTTGAGTGATGAATGAGAAATTGATGCTTAAAGTAAGCCACTTGTGAATTATGTTGATGAAAATGGAAAGCTTAGTCCCACATTGGTTAGATATCAAGTGTGGAATATGTTTATATATGTGAACCAACTTAATAGTTATTGAATGACTAAACTAATACTCTCCCTTGTGCCCATGAGGCACAAATCCAAATCTGTCGGGGTTGGGGGTGCCCTCACATGATGTGGGAGACGCGAAATGTCTGGACCAGTCCGGCCTTCTAGGCTTGCGGATATTAAATGGCTCCTTAATTCACATTTTTGGCTCCATTAGTCAAAGATTTCCAAAAGTTCTTCCCTTGAATTTATTTTAAAAAACCAAATAATCTGCATTGAAATTTGAAATTTCGAGAGATCTTTTCCCTGCATATTTTTCAATCTGTTTTCCGGTGATAGAGGAAAGCAAGGTTACTGTTCGTTGATCACTGCAGCGTGCTATTGCCGTGCTCATCTTGTTGTATCTTAAGAGACAGTCGACCAACATTTCTCCAGCACCAAAGGAGCGGCCGAATCTGCCTTAAGGAGACTGTTAAAACAAGCCTCAACTACCAATATAATATTTCAATCTAATTTTATTTTCTGCTTTCTAGTTTTTTTTATATATATGCCTATATATTGTTTTGATTCGATCTTCTGATTTAAATAAATCTTTTATATTACTTTTATTTTACTAACGTTTATGCAACAGTTCCTGCTTTTAGTCACCAAGTCACAGACACGTAAAGTGCTATCCAGCTAATCATGACCTATATAAATTGCTCGTAAAGGCCAAGTTTGCCTTACCCACACATCATTCCAGAAATTCGTGGTACGACCATCTCCAATAGACCAATAAACATTACCAATAACCTCTGAAAAATCTTTATCAAATATCTGCACACAAAAGAACAATTACCGCGGTGGATAGAGTTCTGAAACAAACATTGTACATTGTATTTATTCCTCATCATTTTAACCCATAATGCATCGGTGTTCGAAAACAACTGATACCCAAGTTTTGATAAAAATATTTTGTTTTGATCACTAAGCTCCTCAAACTCAGGCCTCCACTGTCAAATAGACGACAACAACCCCCCATGATAAAATATAGGTTTCCTTCTATCAGTACTAACACCCCAAATGAAACTACGGGCAATCTTTTTGATTTCATTACACAAAGATATAGGGATGCGTACCACATACATAAATTAATTTTGGATAG
Organism: Gossypium raimondii; assembly: GCF_025698545.1. Classification (NCBI taxonomy): domain Eukaryota; kingdom Viridiplantae; phylum Streptophyta; class Magnoliopsida; order Malvales; family Malvaceae; genus Gossypium; species Gossypium raimondii. Next base: position 9,288,584 of record NC_068567.1, read on the forward strand.
CCAAAAGAATTGACTGTGCTAAAGTTATGCAGCTGACCAATGACAACTTCTTCAGTTTTCAACCAGACAACTTTTGTCGTACTTTATTCACAACAAAATCAAAAGTGCTCACCGTAACTCTATTGTGAAAAAGTGGCAACCCAAGATAAATACCAAGGTCTTCTACTTGATTAAAACCCACATTAACACAAATCGCATCAACAATATCTCCCAGTATATTAGGAGAGAAAAACACATGAAATTTTCCTCTATTCATCTTCTGCCCAGAGTAATAACAAAAAGTGTCCAAAATACTACTCAATAACACCTGTTTGTTCCTTACTAGCCTCACAAAACAACATAAGGTCATCAACAAAAAATAGGTGAGATAATAACGAACCTTTCCGTGATAGAGTCAAAGGCTTCCAACTACCCCTTTCAACTGTCTCTTCAATCATATGCCCAAGCCTCTCCATGCAACAGAAAAAAAGGTAAGGAGAAAATGGATCGCCCTGCCTTATGCCATGCTAGGTTAAAATGAATCCGTAACAGTCCCATTCCACAGAACCTAAAGAGACAAAAATGTGATACAATGTAAAATCACATTGACTAAATGCAAATGAAATAATTTAATAATAATTTAATTAATAATATTATTAATATAACAATTTATTTACCGTCCACCATACCTAATTCAAAATGGTTTATTTTCCTATTTACACATTGGGTTAATTGCAATTTAAGTCATTAAGCCTTTGGTCAATTATAAAAATCTATACCTGTGCACTTTTATAATTTAGTCTTTGTACCTTAATTAAGCATCCAATTAACAAAATTAATGGACCAAATTTTAATATATTTTTATTCTAACCTCGTAAATATTAAATAATAATACTTAAGAACTTGAACATCAGAAATGAGATTTTGAAATCACATTTTTCGAGACTACTAACTTTCGGGTCATTACAATTTAATTAACTTTAATCTATTTAATCAATCCACTATTAACATCACCAACCACTAACACCCACCTTGACATGGTCTAATTGTTATTTTAAACTTCAAGTCATTTTCTGGTTAAAAATCTATAGCGCTTGGACTTTACAATTTAATTTTTGAACTTTAATTAATCACTAATTCCGCTAAGTTACCTATTCAAACAATCAATTCACCTATATAATAATTTCGTAATTTCCTTTATTTAATATTTACGGATTCTATGTATAGAAATAGGGTACCAAACTCGTAACTTCTGGCACCACTAGAAATTGGTTCGTTATAATTCTCCCCTCCTTGAGAAATTTCGTCCCCAAAATTTACCTAGAAAGTGGTGGGGGTATTGGGATTTAATTTTTGAATTAGGTTAATTCCTTTGTTATCCCTCTTTATCTATCCTCCGACTCGTTTAATTGAATTGCATGATCTTTTGCATGCTATCAATAATCAAATATAATATTTATACACATGCAGTAGTGTTTTATAACATTTATCCTTTTTATCAACATTCATTCATCATAGTTTATATTCCCTATTAACATGACTCGAGCACAAATGGATACATAGATAAAATTGAAACACCAGTTTGACACCTAATGTCTTATTAGACTATATTTGAAGTATAAGTTTGGCACTTAGTGCCTTATTGGATAATACCAATGTAATTAGTTTATGCCCAATGCTTATCAATGAGTTTGGCACCTAGTGCCTCATCGGAATGTCCTGAAGTAAATAGATTGTGCCCAGCGCTCATCAGTTTAACCGAAGTAGTAATTGTGCCTAACACTCATCGAAATGTTTGAAGCAAGTAGATTGCGCGCAACGCTCATTGGTTTAATTGAAGTAATAATTGTGTCCAGCACTCATCGCATATAGTTGAAGTAACCTGTACTCGATGTATCTTATGGCATGCCAACTATATCCGACTTTGCCCGAACAATTAATAGGGTAACCATTTTATGATTCATTATATCTAGATCAATTCATATTCTTTTATTTTCACTTTATCATCAAACCACTAATTTATCATATAACACAACATGCTACAATTCAATTTCATACTAATAATCAAATATCAATCGAATCAAGAAAGTTATATTCAATTATGATAATCATAATTCATCTTAATCCATAATCATGCGAACAACATAAATTCGTAAACAGATAAATTGATCTTACATTATAAAAATATTTACAAAATCCTCGTGCTATTGATTCACCAATAATGATTCCTCGACCTCTAGTTGGATGAATAGATCTCTAAATAGTAGTAGGAGCATTCTTATTATTTTTTGGGCAAACTTGATCTAAATGCTCTAGGGGTCTGCATCAATAACATGCTCCTATTTTCATCCAGCATTCACTTCTATGCTTCTTTCCATAGTGTCTACCTGTTGGAATGATCACATCACATCTTTTATCGAACTTTTAACATTGTTTATCAATACCACCAATTGACCAGTTCGGTCTTTTTCTGATCTAATTTCTAATGGAGTTGGTCTCCACGATCTTTGAGATTCCTTAGTTCGTTTACGCAGAGCTTGTGAATTAGAGGTTCCAATTCTGTTTCTAAAAGCTTGGAAATTTTCTACTGAAGAAGGATCAACATTTTTTGACCCTATAATTTGATGGGTTGTAGCCGTTATTTCAGTTTGCGAAACTATTTCCACTATTCCTTAAAGAAAATCCATTATTACATAGAGTAAGCTTTCAATGCCTTGATCATCTTAGCGAGATTTATCTTCTCTATTTCTACCTTGATTACCGATTTGATTATCACCATGTACATTCATCTCTACTTACTTTTCACTTTTTACAAAATTATTATTACTATTAATTTCTGCTTCAACAATATACCTCAACTCATCAACCATTTTAAAATATAAGATAAAATATTTAACAACCAGCATCCAATTCCAACTCAGACTCGACTCAACCTTGGCATGTACCTCTAGACTCAATTTTCAAGCTTGTTTTAGTCCAATAATCGGCTAAACCTATAACTTTGATACCACTAAATGTAACACCCTATACCTAACCCAATTGCCGAGTCCGAGCTACAATGTGTTACATTCGTTGCTAGAGCAACTACGATAAACTAATAATTAATTATATAACTTGTATGATAAATCAAACAAACATACCTTCCTTAAACATACCAAAATAATTCTAAGTTTCATTTATATATGTAACACCCCTAACCTATATTTGTCGTCGAATTAGGGTTATGGAGCATTACCATATAATTGTAAACATTTAACATCATAATATTTAAATAATTTAAATTTACCATAATCCATCCAATCTCATACATTCTGACCCTAAATCGAGCCCTCGAGACCCTAAAAATAGCTTAAAAAGAATCTGGGACTAATTTGAAACAAAACGATAAGTTTAGGAAAAAGTTGTAAAAACTGGAAATAATGGTCACACGGCGGTGTGGCCAGGCTGTGTGAAATCACCCCAGGTCGTGTAACTTTTGAACAAGGGGCACACGGTCGTGTCCCAGCCTGTGTAACTCACTGAGATGCCCTACACGCTCGTGTGTTAGGCTGTGTGCTAGACTGTGTAACTCTCTGAGTTGCCACACACGCCCGTGTGTCAGGCTGTGTGCTTGGCCGTGTAACTCACTGACTTGAACGCTAATAAACTCACAAATGACACACGGCCGTGTCGCAAGACCGTATTTGTCACATGGCCATGTGACTGCCTATGTCTTAGGCTGTGTAAACCCAAAATTTACCTAAAATGTAGCCATTTCACAACCCATTCACACCTAACCAATCTTACCATTTGAGCATACATCCAAGGGACTTAAACATCATTCATAACCACATAAACATGCCATTTTAGACACCTTAATTCAGCTAACCAATATGCCATATAAAGGCACCACAATTATATCAAAACACCAACTATCAAAACATGCCAATGTTGCCTCATTTCATGCATGATAACCTAGTTCAAATATGTACCAAAATGTACCACAAATAACCTTTTTCAAACCGTTCTAATCATACCAAGAAGAACCTTATTTACAAGCATATTAAAATAACCAAAATGACAAAGCTTGGTAAGGTATCAAAGTGTACCAAACCAACATATTTATCTATATATACATGCCACTACCCTAGGAGATACAAAAACTACCAACTTAGATGGATAGTGTGAGTCGGTTGATTGATCCTTCCAAAATGTCAACAACGATTATCTACAAAACAATCCATAAGAACAGGTAAGCTTACATAACTTAGTCAGGACATAGTATAACATTTAATCAAAATACAATTAGACATAGTTCACCTACTATTTGATTTAGGATTACCAAAGTACCAACAAGGGCACATATGTGCATTCAGTGGTATCGAAGTACAAACAAGGACATGTATGTGCATTCAAGGGTGCCGAAGTACAAACAGGGGCACGTATGTGCATTCAGGGGTACTAAAGTACAAAAATGACACATATGTGCATTCAGGGTATCGAAATACAAACAGGGGCACGTATGTGCATTCAGATAATAATTATCTATAAACATATCAACTAAAGAAAAATAATATAAGATTACAAGTCAAACTTTATTTACGTATTGAAATACTGTAGACTTATCTATGATTTAATTTTGATCAACACGCAGGGACTAATCCGCTATTTTCCCTTTTCCTTAGTTATTGTCTTTTTTATCCGAGTTTTGATCTATATAATAATTAAATATAATATATTAATCTCACACACATTTCACATTCAATTCAATGCATATAACCTTCAACTTTCCATTAATTACACATTACCCCTAAACTTTTACAACTTTTGCAATTTAGTCGTTTAACCCAAAAATAATCAAATTAACTATTTTATCAAGTTAAAATTATAGTCGAATAATATAGGCTCTTAAACAATCCCAATTATACTTCTAATTCACCATCAAAACTTGACATTTTAACAATTTAATCTTTAAATAAAAACTAATAGAAATTACTTCACAAAACAACCAAATACCACAATCAAAGCTTCAAACACATAACTATCATAAAAAACAACCTAGATTCATCAATGACAACTTTTAAAATTTTTAATAGATTTAAAAACAAAGGTATGGGCTAGTTGAACTTAATTGCAACGATCTCAAAAACATAAAAATTACAAGAAATATGTGAGAATTGAGCTCACATGCACAATGAGAAAGAAACCGAAACTTGGAGCTCCCTTCACTGGTGATATCAGCAACAAGAAGAAGAATTGAAGACGAAAATGTTTTCTTTCATAATTATTTTGTTTAATTTTAAGGTTATTACAAATTTGCCATTAAAATACATGATAAAATATCATTTTCTTTACATAATGCCGTCCCACATTAATAACTAGGGACTAATTGCTACATAGGTCCTTCCCCATTTAGTAATTAAGCTATTTAGTCACTTTAATGCAATAATTACCAAGTTATGTACATTTTTCAATTTAGTCCTTTTTATTAAATTAACTATCTAAACGTTAAAATATCTTAACCAAATTTTAATACGACTCTAATGACTCCATAAATATTCTATAAATAATATTTACGAGTCAACACGATAAAAATTTGTGGTCCCAAAACCACTATTCCATTATCACTGAAAAACGGGCTGTTACAATATATGTATCTAATAGCATACAACAAACCAACCATATATATATATTACTACTAGAACATAGAATACAACATTAAATTATAACATCATTCAACTACCACAAAACCTTTACCTAGTATATTTGATCTGGTTTTAGGTTGGCATATTTGCTAGATTTATAAGTACTTCTATGTTAATGGTATGATGTTTCAAACAGCACTCGAATGAAATGAAATGAAATAGTGATGATAGCTTGATTTGGTTAGTGAATGAAATGGTAATGTATTTAAATACATGAATCATGAAATATGCTTGCAAAATGTACCTTAACATAGTTAGTTGATAATTTGGCATAATGTGTCTATGTGTGTTTTAGGTGATAGTAATGAAAGTGCAATGACATGACTTAATTGGTATGCTTGAATAACATTGAATTGCCTAAGTTTAATTGGTGAATTTGAATTGAATATTTGGTAAAGAAGTTAAGTTGAATTTTATTCGATTTTGGTTTACCATAGAGAAAGAGATTTTTCCCATTGGGACGTATCAATTTTTGTTCTGTGTTCAGTTCGTGATAAGAACTCACTCTCTTTGCAATCGAGGTTCGAGGATAGCAAAGAAGATCGTTTGGTATAAAGCCAAGAATCAACGAGTCTTGCTAGTCCAAAAACACAAATACTAAATTTGTTAAATTTTATTACTATAGATAACACAACAAAGGTTTAAGTTTTATGGATTTTTGAAACTCATTGTGTAATAAAACAATTTTAATAAACAAATTTTTTAACAATTGATATCAAAGCAGGTTGTGACATCTCATATGGTGTAAATTGATTACCAAATAATTTCCTTTTTCTCTATTTAATTGATTAAATTGATAGAAAGTGACATTCTTAAATCTTATGCATGTTTCGGAATATAAAATATAAATGAATGTTTTGGATATTATATATTTATTCTTATGTAATTTTCCTCAAAGTTGTGGTTCCTAAAATAGGATTGATTGTGATTTAGGTTAACTTTGGGGTTTGTAATTAGATTGTAAGAGGACATGGAAGAGGCACTGTGGCCTGAGGCTGGAAAACTGTGGCAAGGGTGAAATCGCTCGAATTGTTGTGAGGTGTGCTAAAGGATGAGGGCCTTGCACCCCAGTGCGCGAGACGATCAGGGCATCGTACCCCAGTCAAGTTGGCATACAATAGCCATAGCTACAACACTAATTAGTGATTTTTGTAGAATTTTATAGATGAAGACTGTACTCCTTATTATGATAGAATTTCAATCTTTCTAACCTTAAGAGTGAAAAAATACTTAGGGGAAGAGGACTGGTATACCTTGCTCCCAATTAATCAAGTTTTATGTTGCGTTGTATAGGATAGCCCAATACAATTGGATGCCATAACTCATAGTTGGAAAGTGATTGAACGTACTACTTCATAGTATAAGTACAAGTTGTAAAGTTAACACTGGTACCTTGATATTTAAACAAATCCTTAAACATGTAGAAACAAATTATGTGCACCAAGGTTTGCCATTTCCTTCTTTAATTTTTCAAGTGTTGATGAGGTAAGAAGGTGACAACTTCTGAAGATTATATAGAGCCTCTTTCACATAAGCTTGGATACCATACCATGTTTTCTGCCAAAAGTCTTTTTGATGACATGTTGCCTCCAGTTGCACTACTTGAGTTGAGTGAGCATCTTGAGGAAACTAAGGTCCCTAATGTGCCAACAACTGCTTCCACATAGTCTCTCAATGCTGCTAAAAAGCTCATACACTTGTTGATTTTCAAAAGGAGCTTAATTTCTTGAATGCTTAGCTTCATCACATCACTTAGTAAAAGCTTGAATTTCTTTCATGCATTCAAGACATCCAAAGGAATTTCCATGAAGACCCACTTTGGATTCTTGCCAAAAAAAGGCAGTAGTTAAAATACTATAACCAATAATCGGGGAGTTGTCGATTAGAGGGAGTATTGGTTTTGTTTTCCTTTTAAGATTTTGAACTATTGATATTTTTATGCAATTTGTTATTTGGAGTCAGTTTGTTTGGAAGTTGTTTTATAAATTATCTCTCGGTTCTTTTCTTTGAGACAAATTATTTTTGCTATAAGAAATGTTCTGTAAAAAGTGTTAAAGGGGAGATTGTTTAGATATTTAGTTGTGGAACATGTTCTGGAGCAACTTATGCCAACATAGGCAATTGTAACAGGACCGTAACTTTTTAGTTGGCAGTTTTTAATGATTTTATTTTATTTTCAGAGTCATGATAATGTACGCAGGAAAAACATAGAGTTATCTATTATTGTAAACCTGATAAATTTGTCTCATCTTGATTGAAGATAGGAGGGAGGTTGATTAAAAAGTCTTGTGAGTGAAGAAGATTGTGTCGATCGAGATAAAGCTCAAAGAATAAATTGACAATGAAGATCTTGTCACGAAAGGCTTAGAAGATCATATCTACCATCCAACAGGCTTGGTTCTTTAAATACCTTCATATGCCGACTTCATTATAGAACAAAAATAGAGAGAAATTCCACTACACCAAAACAGGTCTTTAGCGGCGTTTTTTTAGGCCTTTAGCGGCGCTTTTTAACACCACTAAAGGTATTTGCGGCGCTTCCAGAAGCGTCGCAAAAAAGGCCGCTAACGAAAACGTCGCAAACGCTTGCAGCGTTTACAAACAAAAATGCCGCTAAAGACCATGTTCTTTAGCGGCGCTTTTATACAAAAACGCCACTATTTTTGGGATTTTTTTATATTAAATTTTTCATTTTTTCAGCCTTCCTGTAGCAACAAATCAAAAGGAACCAGATTTAAACCAGCCAAAAGCAATAAATTTATATAATATTTCAAATTAAATGAATAAAATAATATTAATATCAATAAATAAAAGTGAATTCATAGTATTTTTGCAAAAATATTAAATGTTAAAATGATAAAAATATTTATGTCATACACTATGAAGGCGAAAGTTGCGACTGAAACATCTTCATCACAGCCTAAAGCTGTTGCTGGAGTTCGTCGTACTTTTTGGCCTACTCTGCTTCTCTCGCTGTAGCTTCTGCTTCCCTCGCTGCCGCCTCTGCTTTAAGTTGTAGCTGGAGTTCTTCATATTTCCTTTGAACCTCAACTGTGGTCGCTTTCATCTCATCCATTTGGTCTTTCAACCTCTGAACTTCAGCTTGAGCCTGACTCCCCGAAGCCATGTATTGGTGGGAGCTGGATCCAAAATATTGGGTTGGGCTAACAAAAGATCCTTGAAATCGAACCTGACCATACCTTTCAGGACCCAAAACTTCAGTAATAATCCGGTTATCAATGTCTTCAAGATGAACAGAACTATCACTAGAAGCAATCGCTTCGTACTCCGCCTTTTTATCCTTTAGTTTTTCCTAATAAATAAATCACATAGTTAGAAACGCAATATTATATATTAAAAAACATATACAACATAACAATAGTTGCATTACAAGCAATGAATTAAACCATTAGAAAATAAACACTAAAAATAACTAAAATAAGTCAAATCTTATTAAGTAAACGTACCATTATTTCACCAGCTTCACAAGTCATGGGAGATCCATCTTTCTTCCTATGTGTAATTTCAAAAAGTTGAAGGCGTCCAACTTTTTGACCGGACGACAGTTCCTACAATATGGTAGTGTAAATATTATTTAACAGAAAGTTATACATATTCGACAATATTAAGAAAATTAAAAATACCTCCGCCTCAACTACACATGCAAAACTTCTCAACCCGGCTGTGTGGGTGAATTTTTGTTTCTGCCTGCTGCTTTTTCCAACTTGTTGACGATCCTACGTTATGAAATTTTTAGTACGTAAATAGAAAATACTATAAACCAAAATAATTACAATAGTTTGGAAGTACGTCATACCTCGCCTTTCTTCGAATGCCAAAATCTAACCGCATCTTCTTATTGGTACCTCAACATACCCGGCGGAACATTTTGCAATTTCTCATCTAGGGTTGTTTTTGTTTTATAATAATTTTTCTTCAAAGTACTTTTATTGTCTCTCCATCTTTTTCCCAATGCTTTCTTTACGTAAGCATCCGAGACCTCTAAAGCAAACGTCGCCTACAAAAAACAAAAAACACAAGTTAATAAAATAAAAATAAATGAAACTATTTCTCAAGCATTACAGATGGCATTAACATTTTGTTACCTTAATACTATCGAGGTCTTGGTTTTTGTTGCTTTCGGGCATTTGATGCCATGACTCGAAGTTGATAGGCAACATATTCGGATTTCGTGCTAAAATGCCCATGTATCCCGCTAAAAGTCGAGCTTCGATCCAACAGTGACCAAAAGCTGCTTGTTCAACTTTGACACGCTCATTGGATCTAACTCATATAACTCTCTAAGTAGCGTCGTCCCCTCGACCTCTGCGCGTCCCACCATTTTCAGCTACAAATTGTATATTATAATATAAGAATTTGAAAAATAAATCAACTATAACAGAAACACGCATGTAAATTAAACGTAAAATTAATTTGAACTTCAGAGGATCCTCACCGTAATCGAACATTCAAGATCCAATTGCTATCTCATTGCTCAAGACTATTTGTCTCTGTTGAGTTAGGATCATTCCTCGTAATGTTTCCCCTTAGAATTTTTCTTCTAGGCATTTTATCTGTAATACACATAAAATAGTTGACAACTTAATAACTAATTACAACAATATCAACACATATAAAACAGTTGAAATATATAATAAGACCAAGATTTAAATTATAATATATTACATATAAATAAACAATCGTAAAATCTTACTACATCATTATTCGTAAATATCTTCATCGGTATCCTGACGAACCCATTGAAATTGTGCACTAGTACTAGGGATATTGTCGTTTAAGTTTTATTCTGGAAAGGGCAAAGTTTCTGATCTGTCGTCGATGTTATATCTACTTCCACTGCCCATGTCAAACAAGTCTCTAGGGATGTTACGAGTACAACGTACCAACCCTCATCGCTTGGATCTTTTGAGTAAAAACTTGTTTGACTTCGATGAGAATACATACGGCTCATCTATCAGTTGTTGTCCTGTGTGAATCAATCGGTCAAAATTCACCATTGTAAAACCAAATTGATCTTGCTTAATTTCACGAGCTGTATTAACATCGGCCCAATCACCTCAAAATAAGACAACTTTCCATTTGCCGTAGTAATCCAACTCAATTATGTAGTAAGATGTCTGAAATATTCCATATTTCCCTCGACAGGATTATTGTCCCTAGCACTAGCATAACTTGTAATTGCAGAATTGACAACTATTCCACAATTTTGCGTTCTCCTCAACCTCTCGCGATATTTTGTATGAAATCTGAATCCGTTGATGAGGAACGCACTATATCTTTTAACCACTCGATTTGGACCTTGGGAGAGCCATTTAACTTCGTCGTTTACGTTCTTCCCACTCCAAACCTATTGAACGGAAAGTAAACTGAGTAATTAAAAATGTTATGAGAAAACATTATTATTTGTAAGCGGAAGCTCCAACTGCATACCGTTTGGCTTAACCATTCATAAAAAGATTCTGTAAACATCTTATTGATATCTCGATGTTGTGTTCTTCGGGAGCGCGAACGAGATCTCAATATTTGTTTGTACTCACTATGTTAAAAAAATGTTCACCTTGTTAGAAGATAAATAGTTATTAGTTTGATAAATATTTATCAAATTTGTAGAACTTACTTCCGTAAAGGTTCCAATGATTTGTGGTGAAACAAAACATATCGATGTGCTTGTACCCACGATAAATTATCTAATTCTGCAATTTCAACTTTGCCGATTGGTTCTCTAAAACTTTGGAACAAATAAGTATCGGCTAAGTTATGGTCCGTGAGTCCAGCATTCCTATTTGGTCTGTTTAACCTTGTTTAAACATCTTCCAAATATCTTGAGCAGAAGGTCATACATTCCTCTGCCAAGTAGCCTTCAACAATCGATCCTTCTGGATATCGCTTGTTGCGGCAGTAAGACTTTAATTTGGATAGGAACCTAAACACAATATACAACATTTCTTAATTATTGAAACTAAAGGCATATAAGTGAATGAAGGAAAATTTTGAAAATTTTAATTAACACCTTTCTATGGGATACATCCATCGATAGAAAACGGGTCCGCCAAGAATTGCTTCGTGCAGGAGATGGATTATCAAGTGAACCATAATGGTGAAGAAGGAAGGTGGGAAGATTTTCTCCATGTTGCATAAATTCAAAGTGGCTCGATCCTGTACCTTTTGAAGTTCTTGAACATCTAAAACTTTGCCACAAATGGCTTTCATTATGTTGGATAGTTCAATTATACAAGACGTCACCTTCTTGGACATACAACATTGTAGAGCCACTGGCAGTAAATCTTGCATCAAGATGTGATAGTCATGTGATTTTAGCGAATATAATCTTCGATCTTTAACACTAACACATCGAGATATATTTGATGCATACACATCTGGAACCTTTATATCCTTCAACACCGTGCATAACACTTTTTTTCCGTCTTCGACATTGAAAAAATAGAAGGCGGCAACCGATATTTCCCATTCGGAAGTGGATTGGGATGAAGATTAGGTCGGATTCCCATTTGGAGTAAATCAAGTCGACTCTGAAGATTATCTTTTGATTTTCCGTCGACATTCAAAATTGTACCCACAATGTTCTCGTAGACATTTTTCTCAATGTGCATAACATCAACATTGTGTCGTAAAAGGTGATGCTCCCAATAAGGCAACTCAAAAAAAAATACTTCTTTTTTTCCACAAGTCCGCCTCATTAGGATCGTCCTCTTCATCAGAGTCATCATCAGCTTCATCATTTGATCTTCTATTTCTTTGCGTGTTTGGCGGTTGGTTCATCTTCCCATAAATGAAATTCATATCTTCCAACATGAACAAGATTTCATTACACTTTGGTCTCTGAAGGAGCTTCTAAACTCTTCAAGATCATAAAATACGAACTCAAATCTAAATCTATGATTTTCCAAGAACCACCGACGATGCCCCATGTAAGAGAACTTCTTCCCATTGTACAACCATTGCGAACATGTTTGTGCAAAGACAACAAGGACACGATAACGACCCTTGGTACTCCAACCGGATAAATTGGCATAAGCGGGAAAGTCATTAACGGTCCACATCAAAGCTGTACGTAAATTAAAGTTCTCCTTTCTCAGCACATCATATGTCTCGACACCAGCCCACAATTGTTTTAACTCTTCAATAAGTGGCTGTAAATAAATGTCGATATCATTCCCGGGCCCTTTCTCTCTAGGGATAATCATAGATAAGATAAGGGAAGATTGGTTCATGCAAATCCACGGAGGCAGATTGTAAGGAACAAGCACTACTGGCCAAGTACTATACGCAGTGCTCATGATCTTGAAAGGATTAAATCCATCAGATGCTAGCCCAAGCCTCACACTCCTAGGATCACTTGCAAAGCCTGGAAATTTATTGTCAAATGATTTCCAAGCTAAAGAATCTGCCGGATGCCTTAATAATCCATCATCGGTTCGTCCATCATGGTGCCACGTCATAGACTCCGCAGTCTTCGACGACATGAAAAGCCTTTGAAGCCTCGGTATCAGCGGAAAATACTGTAAAATCTTGACTGGCTTCTTTCTTGACTGTGCATCATTTTCATCGTTGTTCCCACCTTCTGTGTTTTTACTTATCCAACGGGAGTGGCGGCATACATGACAGTACTGTTGATTTCTCCGATCGCCCCAATACAACATGCAGTCATTTGGGCAACTATGGATTTTGTTGTACCCAAGACCTAAATCTTTTATCAATTTCTTCATATCTTTGCATGACTGATGGATTTTTGCAAAGGGAAACATTTCTCGCAAGAACTCTAACAGCATTGTCAAAGAGTTTCCAGTCCACCCTCCCAAACATTTTAATTGACAAAGACGAACACAGAAAGACATTTTTAAAAATTTTGATCCCTCATACAGTTCGTCGTTCATGTCATTAAGTAGCGCGTAGAACTTTGCCGCTTCTTCATTCGGCTCTTCATGACGTACACTACTTCCCGGTTCGGTAAAAGCATTTCTCCCAATATTACAATCATCAGAAGCCACAAAGTCCGCTGGGAACGACTGGACACCATGATTGTGCATATTAAATGCATCCCGCAACATACCTTCCATGTCATCCCCTCTATCAGACTGGTGGTAAGTAGTACTGTCATAAGATACATCTATCCTTGAAGAGGAAGTACTAGGCGGGCATTCTCCATGAAAAAGCCATTGTTTATAACCCCGAACAAACCCATCAACAATTAGATGCTCGTATACAACTTCACGATAATGCCAATTTGTGTTGACACACTTCTTACACGGGCAAAGAATCATGTTCTCTTGGCTTGCATATTGAAATGCAAAATTTAGAAAAGTCTGTACTCTATTTCGATAACCGTCGCTTACCCTTGACAAATTCATCCAAGACCGGTCCATTTCTTATTTCTTGAAGTCTGATTTTCACCAGAAATTACAAGGGTAAGTTAAATGTAAGTTATGTACGTGTCTAAGTTATTATGTAAGTTATGTAAGTTAAATGTATTATGTAGGTTATGTAAGTTGTGTGAGATATTTAAGTTATGTAAGTTTTGTATTATGTAAGTTATGTAAGTTATGTAAGTTAAATGTATTATGTAGGTTATGTAAGTTGTGTAAGATATTTAAGTTATGTAAGTTTTGTATTATGTAAGTTATGTATGCTATGTATTATGTAAGTTGTCTAAGATATTTTGTAAGTTATGCAAGTTTACATATGATTAATGAAAAGAAATAAACACTTTAAAAGATGACCATTTGCTCAAATTGATGTTATATTTCCTTAATTAATCATATCTACTTTATGATGATGTTAACGGTTTTACTTATATAAGTATAGTATTTACTTTATTTGTATTAATCACATGTTTTAGTTATTTATTTATTTAATTTAATTTTTTTGTTTTATATAATTTTTCACGTAATGTTATGTCGATTTAAAGTTTAGAAATTTTTTTACATATGATTAATGAAAAGAAATAAACACTTTAAAAGATGACCATTTGCTCAAATTGATGTTATATTTCCTTAATTAATCATATCTACTTTATGATGATGTTAACGGTTTTACTTATGTAAGTATAGTATTTACTTTATTTTTATTAATCATATGTTTTAGTTATTTATTTATTTAATTTAAATTTTTTGTTTTATATAATTTTTTCACGTAATGTTATGTCGATTTAAAGTTTAGAAAATTTTTTTTACATATGATTAATGAAAAGAAATAAACACTTTAAAAGATGACCATTTGCTCAAATTGATGTTATATTTCCTTAATTAATCATATCTACTTTATGATGATGTTAACGGTTTTACTTATGTAAGTATAGTATTTACTTTATTTTTATTAATCATATGTTTTAGTTATTTATTTATTTAATTTAATTTTTTTGTTTTATATAATTTTTCACGTAATGTTATGTCGATTTAAAGTTTATAAAATTTTTTTACATATGATTAATGAAAAGAAATAAACACTTTAAAAGATGTCCATTTGCTCAAATTGATGTTATATTTCCTTAATTAATCATATCTACTTTATGATGATGTTAACGGTTTTACTTATGTGAGTATAGTATTTACTTTATTTTTATTAATCATGTGTTTTAGTTATGTCGATTTAATGTTTTGAAAAAAAATTTACGAGTTCAATTTTCAATAATTAATTTACTAATACCCATAATAATTGCTGTAGTTAAATTGAAATCAAAATTTTACTATATTTAATAAAAAATAAACAATGATTTTTCAGACAAAGATTTAGGAAACAAAAATAAGCAGACATAATAGTGTAGTAGGAAGTTCCATTTTCATGTTATTTCCATTACAGTACATGAATATAACCGCGTTGAAAATAAAAAGCCAAAAAACAAATATTCCGAAAACAATCTTAAATAATCTCTCTCTCTCTCTTCGTCTTCAATTAACCAGTAACCACATCCCATCACCCATTTCTCGATCCACTCTTTTCCCAGAGTCCATTAAACTCTTCTTTTCCTTCATCTTTATATAATTCAACGATTTTTTTATTAAAACAGCTCACTTTTTCCACCCTAAAAAAATATACATCTTTTTATTTTATTTTCTCTTTGTTTATCTCAGTGTTTGAAAAAATATGTAGTGTTATTATTATTATTATTATTATTATTATTATTATTATTTTAACAATGGGATCTGGAAATGGGTTTTTTTCAACTGAAGAGTTCAATTTAGATTCTAAATGCTTAAATGATCCTTAACAGCTTCCTGTTGGTCCTAAAATTGGTGAAGGTGCTAATGCTAAAGTATATGAAGGAAGTTGCAATGTTATCCAAAGTTCAACACATCAATATGCATAGCAACCGATGTTATCATCATGTAAGGCATAAATATCCTATTTCCTACTGCCAATTACCGAAAAAATGATTCTCAAGTAAATTAAGAAAATAGAAAAGAGCAGTGTACTAAATAAAGAAAATAGAAAGAATAGCAAACCAGGAAAGAGCAGTGTACCGGTTTGAAGCGTTACTGTTGCTGCAAACTAACAACACCCAATTACTTCATGCATTGTTTGGGGACGGTCGTAAAACAAGACAACATCAATGTAAGATTACAACCAAGCAGACGAGGCATAAAGTAAAAAAATTTATAATTTTTTCCCACATTAAAAATATAACTTACCGGTGGTTGCGGGAGCAGAGAGCGATGGTGACGGTGACGGTGACGGTGATGCAGTAGATGAGACGGTGATGGTGATGAAGCAGGCGACGGTCACGGCGAAGCTGGTCGGGTTTGGGGGGATTAGGGGCTGAGGAAGCTAGGGATTTCGGCTAAACAATTGGGGGTAAGTGATGAAGACGAATCGAGTTTTGCCTGGTTAAAAGGGCTAGAAAGGAAACGTCGTCGTTTCCACAGATAAATGAACCCACTGATAGCGGTGTTTGTAAATAAGCGCCACAAAATGTCCACAGAAATGAATTCGTTTTAGGAACAGACAGTCAAATTTGTGGCGTTTTGGCATAAACTAACAAATTTGCGGCGTTTCTAAATAAGCGCCACTAAACAAACCCGAAAACGATGACGTTTCCTAAATAGTTATGACAAAAGTAACCCATTTGCGGCGTTTATTCCAATGCGCCACAAAATAAAATTACAAACGATGTCGTTCCTCAACCAGTTAGTCAAACTTGTGGCGTTTAGGCATAAGCGCCACTCAATTAACAGTGACTAAATGACTAACCGTGACAAAAGCGCCACTAAATTAACCGTCCAAACGATGTCGTTTTCCAAAAAACTAGGACAAGTTTCTGGCGTTTTGCCACAAAACGCCACTAAGAACATCGAAAAACGACGACGTATTCATGGCTAAATGAACCTATTTCCGGCGTTTACAACCTTTCGCCACTAAGTAACCACCGAAACGACATCGTCTGCAACGAAATATAAACGAAACGCAGTCGTTTTCCTGATAATTAGGATAATTTTGAGGCGTTTTTTCGTAAAACGCCACTAAGAACATGGAAATTTTTAAAAAATTAAGTTAATTATATCAATATTTTTTATATTTTTATATTTTTATTTTTAATAAACATAAATATTTATGTATATATGTCATATTAAATAAAAATTTGATGTTAATTTTATCAATAACATGTGTTAACATTTTACAAGCTCTGTATCAAATTAAACTTCATGTATACAATTGAACATTTAATCATTACTCATGTACGCTTTTGGGATTTAACCCATTTTGGTATATATTTATATTTTTTAAATTGATAATTTATATATATCTTTTTTAGATTCAGAAAATATAAAAAGCTTAAATTAAACCCTAAACCCTAAATTAACTATAATTAATCCTAAACCATATTTTCAGGAATTCGTGTTGCTAATGTTAGTGTGTAGTACAAAACATATATTTTAACCTTAAATTATAAACTGCAAACCGTTAACCACAAGCATCAAGCCCTAAAACACTAATTAACCTCTTAGCATGACTAAAGCGGGATAAACCCCAAATTGTAAACTCCAAACTTTTAAACCCTATAAACCCAAAACACCAAAACCTACATCGTAAACCCTAAACTCAAAACTCTAATATTCACAAAATAATAAACATTATATAATGATTAAACCTAAAACCCTAAACTATATACAATATTAAACTTTTTAACTTATAATAATCATTGAACCTTAATCACCAAACTCTCAAACCCTAAACCAAAAACACTAAAACTACATCGTAAACCATAAACCCTAAACTGTAATTCAAAAAAATAAACATTATATAATATAATAAACTACATTATATAATAAACTACATATATAATAAAAGAAATATATAATAAACTACATTATATAATAATCTAGCGGCGCTTCCTACAACGCGGCGCTAATAATATGTTTTAGCGGCGTTTTACCATAAGCGCCACAACTGCTAGTATACATCAAGACCAAAGCGCTGCGTTTTGGTTAATATTTTGCGGCGCTTTACAATACGCGCCGCTAATACTATGATTTAGCGGCGTTTTCAAATAAGCGCCACTAATCCTAATGTACCTCAACACCAAACTCTGCGTTTTGGTTAAGAAAGATTGCGGCGCTTTTCAGTACTCGCCGCTAATACTATACTTTAGCGGCATTTTAGCATAAGCGCCACAATGCTACTATACATCAAGACCAAAGCGCAGCGTTTTGGTTAATATTTTGCGGCGTTTTCCAAATAAGCGTCACTAATCCTAATATACCGCAAGACCAAACTCTGCGTTTTGGTTAATATTTTGTGGCACTTTACAATACGCGCCGCTAATATTATGCTTTAGTGGCGTTTTCATATAAGTGCCACTAATCGTAATGTACCTCAACACCAAACTCTACGTTTTGGTTAAGAAAGATTGCGGCGCTTTTAAGTACTCGCCGCTAATACTATACTTTAGCGGCGTTTTAGCATAAGCGCCACTAATGTTACTATACATTAAGACCAATGCGCAGCGTTTTGGTTAATATTTTGCGGCTTTTTCCAATAAGCGCCACTAATCCTAATATACCTCAAGACCAAACTCTGCATTTTGGTTAAGAAATATTGCGGCGCTTTCTCTACTCGCCGCTAATACTATGCTTTAGCGGCGTTTTCGTATAAGCGCCACTAATGCTAGTGTACCTTAAGACCAAACTCTGCGTTTTCGTTAAGATGTATTACGGCGCTTGGTAGTAAACGCCGCTAAAGATGTTCTTTTACGGCGTTTATTTCGAAATCGCCACTGTATGTCCGACTTTTAGCGGCGTTTTATTAGAATCGCCGCTAATGCTACATCTTCAGCGGCGTTTTATGGTTTGCACCGCTAATGCTCAATTTTTAGGGGTGTTTGTAATCCAAACGCCATAATAGGTGCCGCTAAAAGTCTGTTTTGGTGTAGTGTTCATTTGTTTATTGCAGCAACTATTTTTAATGTATCATTCTTGAGTGACTAAGATAAACTTATGGTTGTTTGGAGAGTAGGTTCAGTGAATTCACTTTGTATGTACAAATAGGGGCAAATCCAAGAGGGACAAACAGGTGTCCTAGTCCCCCAAACAAATGAAAAATTTCCATTTTAGCCCCTACAAGTGATCAAAATTTAAATTAAGACAAAGAAAATTATATGTTAACTCCCAAAAAATAAAATATATTTTATTTAATCCCTTCAAAAAAAATAATTAATGATGAAATTTATATTTTACATCTCATGAATTTATATCTAAATTCACCCTATATATTACAACCTAAAGAGTGTTGGGTGATACACCAAATTATGTTACCAATTGACTTGTAGAAGTTCTCTTCATATTATTTCAATTATTGTGCTCACTTCAATTACCCAAAACTGAAGTACACATGAGGATGATAATATCCCACAATGGAGGAGGGATGTAAGGAATAATTAATGGTGGTCTCCATCACTCACATCACATGCATATTAAATTGTATGAATACTATGAATAATAATAAATATTTGAGGATTTATGCATCTGCAAGCATATGCAAAGAAGAGAAAGGATATCACATGGAAGTAACGTACAAGATTCATGTAGATGCCTTAATAGACTTACGGAAAAAACAGGTCGTGGGGGGATTAATGTTTGTTGATTGTTGGAGTTAGGGGTGTGAGTCCCCCTCAAATCATTTCAATTCAGGAATTTCTTTGGAAGTAGGAATACATTTATTTTTCTGATGTCGACCCATCACATGATGTTGTCGAGTATATATATATATATATGTTAAAATACGATTTATAATTTTTTATTGTAATGATTTTATTAAAATATTATGTTAAGAGATTTGCTGATCAAATTATTGGATTCATAAAATCTAACTACAAAAAATATATATTATATCAAATATTTACCAAGGTATTATTCAATGGTGATATGAATTGAGAGGTAGCTTGGTCTAAAAGCTCAAATTACTAAAATTAGAAGGAGAAATGACCTTAAAGCTTTTGCCACGTGTAAGGGTAAGATGACTATATATTTAATTGGATTCTTAATTTTTCTTGTTTTATTTATTCAACAAATAATTAAAAGCATAATAACATACTCGATATAAATTATTTTTTATATAAGCTTAAAATTATGTATATACTTTCTAACTTTTAAATAGGAGAATAAACTCGTATTCGAGTTTACTTTTTCTTAGACTAACAATAATATTGACATTAACCGAGTTAAGACTTAATCCGTAATTAATAATTGTTATAAGCCCCCAACATTTCTAGAAGCTTGATTATTCCCTCATGTGTTCCCTCCGACCTTGTAAGCAACTCTGCAAAATTTGGAAACCATATCAACCTTACCCATTTTATTTGAATTGACACTATCCGTATCCATAAAAACTTAACTGGAAAAGAAAAAGAAAGTTACATGCGTTCAGCCGGAAAGGGGAACTTGTCAAAAACAACAATGGTTGCTTTCAATAGTTTCTACAAAGGAAAAATAAAATAAAATGAAAAACTGAGTAATTGGAAATTTTTGTTCATCATATATAATTTCATACCAGCACCCAATCTCCGGGTTTCACTGGCAACTCCTCCACTCCTATGATTTTGCTGCGTATTAGCAAGTTGTCAAATTTTTTTAAACTGATAATGAAGAGTGGAAATAACATGGATGGTAGAAATGGAACCTGATAATAAGCTTTCCATCAATCTGTTGACATTCAAAGAAATTGCAACCTGTCGTATGTGGTATCTCTTTGCCTTTCCACTCTACAAGAAATTGACAATAAACATATTATTTTTCAAGGGTTTTATTGGACCAAAAAAGAAAATAAATGAGAGATGTGCAAATGCTGACCAAGATGCCAAATTACACTTGCAGTTAAATTGTCGCCTTCCATCCAACTATCAATCACGAAATGAACATTTTGTCCCATTGCTTCCATTAGATTTTGCCGAAAGTTCATGATACTCTGCAAATACCAACATATAAAACATGGGTATTTTCATATTTAAATTACAAAAAAAGGGGGGGGGTTGAAAGAGGTGAAAGAAAGACCTCTTTTCCACCAAAGGGAATGTAAAATATGAGGTCTTGGAATATACAATCATTTGAAAGTGTTAAGCATGGACTGCAATGCAACAGTCGACCATGGTGATGTCCAACATAGCAGACCAGCATTCGAGCAGGACCAGAAGCATTCATTTTGTTTAGTTTGTTTTGTAATCTTTTTTAAATGGAACAAGTTGATATGCAACTTGATCTCATAGCTGGTAGGATATGAATTTGATAGATGTACAGCTGAATCAATCAGCTTTTGAATTTGTATTATTTGTATTGCAAGTTGCTAAAACTGATGGGAGCAGTTACATAAGTTAGGTAATTGTCATACTACTTTTGTAACACATATATTTCAAGGCTTTAATAAAAAATTTGAATTGAGCCTCATCGGTTACTTCTTGTTTGTGTTTCAATCTTGTTCCTTTGCAATTTCTTGTTCCTTTGCAATTGCTTGCTGTTTTATGAGCTTATGCTCAAGAAAGTTTCATTTTATTATGTTTGTTGCTGCCATTTTATCCAACAAATGGTAATCAGAGCCTCTTATCTTTGAGGACCTCTGTGTTTATGTTTTAGCTTTCAAAACAAAGTCAGTTTTTTTGTTTCTGCAAAATCAATTTTCAGCAGCATGAGTTTTGCTCCTCCTCCACCACCAGTTTTTGCTGGAGATAACTACCATATTTGGGTAGTCAAGATGAAGACATATCTTCAAGCACTTGACCTCTGGAGTGCAGTCGAGAGTGATGTCAAGCCAGCACCTTTAAGAGCAAATCCTATCATTGCTCAGATCAGGCAACATGGTGAGGAACGAGCCAAGAAACACAAAGGAATGGCCTGTTTGCAGAATGGAGTGTCAGATGTTATCTTCACTGACATCTTGGCCTGTGATTCTCCTAAGCAGGCATGGGACAGGCTTAAAGAGGAGTTTATGGGATCGGACAAGACCAGGCAGCAACAGGTCATTAACCTGAGAAGGGAGTTTGAAAACTTAAAAATGAAGGAGTCAAAAACTATTAAGCAATATTCTAACAGAATTATGGCAATTGTGAATAATATAAGACTCCTAGGAGAGGACTTTAGTGACAGTAGAGTGGTTGAGAAGGTGATTACAACCCTTCCAGAGAGGTTTGAATCGAAAATCTCTTCACTGGAGGACTCGAGGGACCTTACAACCATTTCCTTGTCTGAATTGGTTAATTCTCTCTATGCACTCGAGCAAAGGAGAGCTAGCAGACAGGAGGAGAATCCTGAAGGAGCCTTCCAAGCAAGAACTAGGGAAGGATTTAGCTCAAATCAGAAAGCTAAGAAACCTTGGCTTGAAAGAAAGGATAAGGCAATGAGAGAAGCAAACAGAGATGCAGGCAGAGGGAGGTTTCCACCATGCATTCACTGCAAAAAGACCAATCATCTGGAGAAGTTTTGCTGGACTAGACCAGACATACAGTGCAAAAGCTGTAAGAAGTATGGCCATCATGAGAAAATTTGTAGGAGTCATGACAAGGCACAAGCACAGCCAGTTCAAGCCAAAACTGCTGAGGATGTGCAGGCTCAGGAAGAACATGTGTTTACTGCTTCATGTTTTGCAGTTAACAGCAAGTACAGCTGGCTTGTGGATAGTGGTTGCTCACACCACATGGCTGCAGATGTAGGCCTTTTCAAGAACCTTGACAGGAGCTATGTCTCAAAAGTCAGGATAGGCAATGGCAACCTGATTGAGGCAAAGGGGAAAGGTGATGTGGTGATACACACTGGTTCAGGTAACAAAGTTATTTCTGATGTGCTCTATGTGCCAGAAATAGACCAAAATTTACTAAGTGTAGGCCAGTTAGTTAGGAAAGACTATTCACTAGTTTTCAAGAATGATTCTTATGTTATAAGTGATGCCTATGGTAGGGAGATAGTCTCGGCACCTATGGAAGACAAATGCTTCATGCTGGATGTGAGTCAACTTGAGAAAAGAGCTTACAAAGCTCAGTGGATGATACTGATCTTTGGCACAAGAGGTTTGGCCATGTTAACCTCAAGTCACTTGATTTGCTACACAAAATGAACATGACAGAGGACATGGTGAAGGTAGATACAAGTGAAGGTGTTTGTGAGGTGTGTCAGCTTGGTAAACAAGCGAGGTTGCCCTTTTCAGGAAACCAGGCATGGAGGGCTCGAGACAGACTTGAGTTGGTGCATTCAGATGTCTGTGGACCAATGAAAACATCTTCACTGAATGGCAGTAAGTACTTTGTTTTGTTTATTGATGATTTGACCAGATTTTGTTGGGTGTATTTCATGAAACAGAAATCAGGCAGGGCAGAAAATCAAGCAGGCTGCAAGATTAAGGCCTTGAGGACAGACAATGGTACAGAGTACTTGTCTGAAAGATTCCAGAAGCTATGTGAGCAAGCTAGAATCCATCATCAGTTGACTACAGTCTACACTCCTCAGTAAAATGGAGTGAGTGAGAGGAAAAACAGGACTGTGATGCAACAGTCGACCATGGTGATGTCCAACATAGCAGACCAGCATTCGAGCAGGACCAGAAGCATTCATTTTGTTTAGTTTGTTTTGTAATCTTTTGTAAATGGAACAAGTTGATATGCAACTTGATCTCATAGCTAGTAGGATATGAATTTGATAGATGTACAGTTGAATCAATCAGCTTTTGAATTTGTATTATTTTTGTATTGCAAGTTGCTAAAACTGATGGGAGCAGTTACATAAGTTAGGTAACTGTCATACTACTTTTGTAACACATATATTTCAAGGCTTTAATAAAAAAAATTTGAATTGAGCTTCATCGGTTACTTGTTGTTTGTGTTTCAATCTTGTTCCTTTGCAATTGCTTGCTGTTTTATGAGCTTATGCTCAAGAAAGTTTCATTTTATTATGTTTGTTGCTGCCATTTTATCCAACAGAAAGAAGTTGATCCAGTCTGTGTGTGTTTTTGACATTGATGGCAGTATAGAATTCTTGGACCAAGTCTGAAACTGAAGGGGTGGACCACTGGGGAACAATCCCACATGAACCATCATCACTGCAACACACCCTCCATTCATTTCCTTTGCTGTTGTACTTAATGTCATATGATATTTGTGAGAATTTGAGTATTGAGTTGGGGTGCTTTGTGACTAAGTTGATGGAATGCCTGCCATTATTGCCTGGTTGAACAATGGTTAATGGCCTGAATTCTCTGTATTGGGCCACCCAAGAAGCTGAAGAATATTGAAGAGAAGCAATGAGGGAAGAGAGGGAGAAGGCGATTTTAATTGCATTAGATGATGTTTTAAAGAAAAAACCAGATTCACACATTTATTCTAAGATCGGTAATCAGGCAGTGAATTGATTTTTCTTTTCTTCTTGGCAAGGAAAATAACGTGTTTTGGAAATTGGATTTACTTATATTTCTTTCATTCTTTTCAATCTTTTTATAACCACAGACAATTAAATAAATTATTAAAACTTTTATAAAAGTTTAAGAAATATATTAATTCAATCAGATCGTGTTTTCCTACTAATTAAAAAAACAATATTATTATCAAATGCATTTAACATATTAAATGTAACTAATTAGTTTAAATAATCATCAACTAAAAAAAATCTGAAATTTATTTATTTTTATTAAACCCCCACATCTTGATAACAATAAAACTAGGATCTGATCCAGTATTGTGAGGCTAAAATGAACCATGTATGAAATCGAAGCCAAGTGAGACCTTTAACGCTACTGAGGCGTTTGTTACAATAAAATTTGAAGGATAATTGGTGAGAGAATTATTTTCGTGTTTGATATACAATAAAGTACTTTTTTTTGGGAATTACCTTTCTTTTCAATTAAGAGAATATGGTTCCCTTGAGAATATGATCCATTTGAATAATGGTGATTTTGATGTAGTTGAAAAGTTAAATTTGATTTTTTAAAAATTTATTCTTTTATTGTTAAAATAATATTTTAAATTTATATTGGATTAAATTTTAAAATATTCATATTTTAATTTTGAGATAATTGTATTAATTTATTTTATTTAAAATAAATAGATTAAATTATTTATTTGTAACTTTTGTTAATAAAAAATATCAAAAATGTTTGACTTAATCAAATTAGTACTTTATGTGCTGGGTCATTTTGAAATTTATCAACACATTTTTAGTAAAGAGCTTAGCAAATCAAATATATAAATGAAACTTTCTCAGGATGTTAATTAACACTTCTCTTATAATAATCACATTTTAAGAATCATATTTCATTAAAATTTTAACATGATAAAATATAAAATGCGATCTATTTTTAGATTAAAGGTAGTAAAAGTAAAGAACACAAAGCAAAAGAGAGAACGGCTAAAAACAAAAGGAAAGAGCTATATATTATGTTATTTGGATCGTTAAAATTAATGAAGGAAAAAATAAAGTAATTTTAAAGAAAAACAAGCAAGTGATACTCAATTTTTCTTACTTTCTTTGCTTCAATAAAAAAAACTATCCAAACAAAAAAAGATTGATGATCTTTTCCCTCATTCACACTAATAGAAACATAAGGTAAAACAAAATGGGTATATTCTAACTGAACTCAATTTGTTTACCAATTGTATAATGCATATATATATATATATATTAAATATAAACTATTCATATTTTTGAGAAAAACTATTCAATTTTTTAGAAAAATTTATTGAGTTAAATAAAAAGTAATTAATAATATAAGATAGTTTTAAAGGGTTTGAGTTTTTACATGTACAAGTGCGAGTTTGGTAGAAACTGAGTTTAATATTTCGAATTGAATTCCAATAAATATATATGATGTTAATACCATACATAAATATGATTCAAACCTGACTTGACGAATGAAAAATAAACACCCCCATAATTGGTAAATGTTTTTGTTAGGAACTTTGACTGCTTCTTTTGTTCTACTTTATGTTTGAACATCAGTTAGAACAACTGCTGTGGTGCAGTCAAAGGTGTTGGCATATTTAATCTTTTTAATTACTTGATTTTTATTATTTAATCTTGTAACACATGAGTAGCTAGGGATGTTTGAAATGGTATTAATAAGAGTATTATTTATTCAAATGACTTGGAGAAGAAGTAAATAAGTTTGAGATGATTAAGTATTTGTATCCTTATCTCTATATTTATCTCATGGTGGAGTTTTGAAACCTATTTGAATATTATTCTAGATAATCTAGGTGATAAATTCAACATTTAAGATTTATTGTTTCTTAAAAGATAAACTGCTAATCAAATTTAATTCAAGTAGGATATTGTTAGTTTAGCAGAGAACTAACAAAAGCATAGAAAATAAGAATGGAAAGAATAATTGAATTCATTAACCAATCAATCTTTATATATATGCCCCATCTAACAAACTTAACCAAATTTTTGTTTCCTACTCCTACTAACAAGCTAACAACACCTAGCTTCCTATTCCTACTAACAAGCTAACAAATCTCCCTAAACAACTTTGCAGCCCTTGAGACACTAACATTCTCCTCTTGACTTAACTGCTGCAGGCACCAAAGTTTATTCCTAATAAACTCAAATCGACTAATATGGAAAGATTTAGTAAAAATATTCGTCATATGATCCTCTAATCTGTAATGAACCAGTTTCTTTAACTTTTTTAGTATTCGTCTTGTAACACTCCAAACTCGGCCGAGTTGGTTCGATCCGAATCCAGCGTGCCATATTTGCCATGAGAGTGACTCTCCATTAACTCCCAGCCTAATAACCTCCAACACACCATAGATTTACAGCATAAAAATGTGCTAAGGTATCGTAATGCAGCGGAATGTCATAATAACATGCATGAAATATAAAACATGCGAGCACATAAAATCTACGTAAAAAGGAAGGGTTCGTATGAGGTAAAAACCCAAAGATTTTCAAGGTTCGCATATTCAAATAAAATACACAAGTACTTAGAGCTTAATATTAAGGTTCACGCAACAACATAGGTTCGCATAATAGCATAGGTTCTGTAACAGTCCGCTTTTAGTGATGTCGAAAACAGTGGTTTTGGGACCACAAATTTGACGAGTGAATTATTATTTTATTATTTATTATAGGTCTACGAGATTATATTAAGGTTGTATTAAAATTTCGTTAATAAATTTTGATGTTTAATTGGTTAATTAGGTGAAAGGGACTAAATCGTAAAAGGTGTAAAAGTTGAATTCTATTAGTTAAAAGGGATAAATGGCTATGGAAAGGAAATTTAATGGTTTTGAATGACAAATATAGCATGTTTTAAAATAGTGGATTGTGATGGATAGGTTTTATGGTAGTTTAAATGATTTATTAAGGTTAGTTTAGTAAATTAGTAAATAAAATGAAGATTAATTAAACAAAAGATAATAGAAAGATGACATCTTCTTCATCCTTGTTTCAAAACCTAAAAATAACCATTAGATAAGAGGGAGCATTCAGTCAAGCTAACCTAAAAATAACCATTAGATAAGAGGGAGCAATCAGTCAAGCTTGTGTTGATTGCATGGTGAGTTTTCAAGTTCCGTTTTTAATGATTTTTATGTTTTTGAGTTTTTTTTAGCTTAATCTAGCTAGCCCGAGGGTTAATTTTCAAAAATTTTAAAGATTTAAAGACTTTCCATGAATTTTTTGAATAGGTATTGATGTTAGTTGATGAATTATTGATCCTTGTTGAAAAATAAACAAGTTTTGTTAAATGATTTTTGATGAATTTTGGAAATAAGGATTAAGTTGTTAAAAGTATAAATTCAAGGGTTTTATTGTGAATTGTTGTTAAATATGAGTTTCTTTAAGGTCCCTTGCATCATGGGTTAAATTGGATTTAGGTTAAAATGGTTAGATTCTAAGTTATGAGCTTAAGGACTAAATTGTGAGAAGTTAAAACGTTTGGGGCAAATTTTTAATTTTGCATAAGTATGAACTATGGATTAAATTGAATACTAGAAGTACTTGATTGATTGAAATTATTTATTTAGATCAAGATAAACCACGTTCGGACTTAGATCGAGGAAAAGATAAAGCTTCAGACTAGTTCGACTATATTACTACGCCCTAACTCTCGAGGTAATTTCGTATGAGCTGCAATTGTTGTAACGTTAGCTTAATTTGAATATTTTCTATGTTGTTGTAATATAAATGAATTAGAAAATAAATGTATTCATGATAAGATGAATTGATGGATAACGAGTCCCGTTTGAACCTTAAGAATTCTTAGGATACAAATGACATGTTATTAGGGATTTCATGTTTTGGGTGCTGGTCTTGAATGTCCTACCAATGGCTGAGGTCTTGAATTTGTTGCAGATACTCCATAGCTTGTGTGAGTAGCATTATGTAGCTTACATTCTGACTCATAGCTAGTGTGCGTAATGATATAAAGGAAAGGTTATGGTTAAATGTAAAGGTACACTATGTGTGAGCTTTCTCGAGTATCCGATGTAATTATAGATGGTTCAATGGGTAAGAAAAGGAAATGAAATGAAATGGTAAGTATGTAAATGAATTGAATCATGACTTATGAAAATGACTTATGAGCTATATGATGTATTTACCTATGGAATTTACATATCTTATGGTTGATTTCATTTGTATCATGGACAAGTATACTAACTTGTGAGTTGGTGATGTTGTATAGGCTTTTACTAAGCTTATGGCATTTGTGATGATTTATGTTTAATCTTTGAATTTTTTAAATAACATGGTAAGTTGTGTTTTAGTTTATTCGAGCTTACTAAGCATTCGTTGCTTACGTAGTTATTTTCTTTTGTTTTATAGATTACCGAAAGCTCGATCGGATGGAAGCTTGTCGGAGACCTATCACACTATCTAGCAACTATTTCGGTAGATTTTGTCTATTTTGGCCAAGGTTAATAATGGCATTTATAGGAATTGTGTAATGCATGATTTGGTATGTTTAAGCTTGTGAAAGTCATGTTGGTTTGGTATACTTGATGCCTACCAAGTTATGTCATTTTGGTCACTTATAAGTGTTTGTGTATAAGGCTCCTTTTTGGTATGTTTATGGTAGTTCGAAAATGGTCAGTTGTGACGTGTTTTGGTAGATATCTGAACTAGGTCTTTATGTATGAAATGAGGTAATATTGACATGTTTAGCTAAATGGTGTTTGGACGCATTTGTGGTACATTGAATGACATATTGGTTAGGTGATTTAGGATGTTTGAAATGGCACGTTTATATATGTTTGAATGGTGTTTGAAACCCTTGAATGTATGCCTAAATAGGTTGAATGACTAGGTATGAGTTGGACTTGTAATGGCTTAATTTTAGGTAAATATTGGGTTCACACGGCCCGGGACACGGGCTATCACACGGCCTGTTGACACTGCCGTTGTCATTTGAGACTTCTTAGTGTTCCAAGTCAGTGAGTTACACGACCTAGCACATGGCCTGGCACACGAGCGTGTGGGGCATCTCAGTGAGTTACACGGTTGAGGACACGGGCTGGAACACGACCATGTGACCCCTGTTTTTCAATTTTGGTAACTTTTTCTTAAACTTTCCATTTTGTTTCAAATTGGTCTCGAATTGCTTCTTAGCTATTTTTAGGGCCTCGAAGACTCAATTTGAGGACAAAATGTATATGAATGAATGCTTTATAATAAGTTTAGTTTATTTAAATATTATGATGTTATATGTTTTTCGATTGTATGGTAATGCTCTGTAACCTTAATCCGGTGATGGAGACGGGTTAGGGGTGTTACAAGTTCGCATAATAACATGGGTTCGCTTATAGTGTG
The DNA here is from genome assembly GCF_025698545.1 of Gossypium raimondii. Taxonomy (NCBI): domain Eukaryota; kingdom Viridiplantae; phylum Streptophyta; class Magnoliopsida; order Malvales; family Malvaceae; genus Gossypium; species Gossypium raimondii. The sequence goes on from NC_068567.1 coordinate 9,318,504, forward strand.
GTTTTTACAATAAGAAAGATCATACATTCAAGGGTTTCGCATACTTTAATTAGGTTCGCAAACAAGTAAGGCTTAGACACATGTAATTTCGGGGTCGCACACATGGATACCTCTCATCAAAACTGGTTCACATCAAGATTTAAGTCATGCTTAGTCAATATTAAAAGAACACAACATGTCACGCACAAAAGGAAGGTTAATGAAGCTTAGAACTTTATTCATACTTGAAGGAAGTCAACAATAATCAAACAACCAAATAATTAACTTCATGGTTCGCGGAATTGAAATAAAATAAACTTAAGGAAAAATTGTGTGATATAACAACGAAGTCATCTAATATAATGATTCTAATCCCAAGCATTTTAACCACATTACCTTTTCCTAGGGTTAGCTGATACCCATCTTAACTAGCCTCGCTTGGATCAATCACCTTGCCATTGCCTTTCACGATCTATTTACCTATGAAGTAAAAGAGGAGTGGGTGAGTTCATTGAGAGCTCAGTGAATATACAGAAAACATCATAGTATGCTTAAAATAGGGAGTTAAAATGAAGCTTAGTTTGAAGACTATGTCGCGAGTTGGGCTCGTTGTAAAGGTGCAAGACCCAGTTCACAGTTATCTACTTGTCGGAAAAAAACATGTAAGTTTGTAAAACAGTTTCACATGTACTTGCTGAAAATCATACTTAAAAACTCTGCTTATTTTTATAAGAAAACATAAAATATTGTCTTATAATTGACATGTACTTGTGCTTGTTCTTGAACATATAACATGTTCTTATACTTGTCATATCTTACTATTGGATAAACAAATCTCCTTATATCGCCTTACTTGTGACTCAAGGATTCATTAACATGTCCCACAAGTGTAGCATCATGCTAAACACTCTCTTGTACCCCAAAATGTCCCTTTGAATAGAGCATAGCTCGACATTCTCTTATCTCTCCACATGTCCCAGAGCTTGAACACCTAAATCACAGAGCTTATAGGTGAGTACTCCCAATCCTTTGTCATGCAAACATATCTAGCATAGGGCTCACATAAGGAGCTCGCGTAAAATACTTATCGCATAGAGCTCACATAGAAGCTCACAAAATATGGTTTATAAAATCATACTTTTAAAACATATCTTAAAAAATTTAAAAAATAAACTTGCGTAGGAGCACACATAAAACATATGTTTTAAAAACTTAATACATATCTTGAAAAACAAATATTATAGAAAGACTTGCTCTTGGAACTTAGTTTTAAAAACTCTAAGCTCTTGAAAATACAATGGTTCGAACACAAACGATGATCCTGAACACTCACTGATTAACTAAGAATTAAAAAAAAATGTTTTTCCTTTGTCCTTACTGGTAGATGGTCCGGTTGGTTTGCAACATACATAAATATTCACAAATTACTTAAAAAGCACACAAAATTCAAACATACAAGCGAACCTAGTTCTTGGACAATTAATCCTAGTAGAACAGAGGCTTACCTTGGTTCCTAAGAACTTTGGTTCAGAACATAGACTTGACAAAAAAATAGTTGATGAGAGAATTTTTTTTCATGTAAAGGACTCAATTTATAAGCACTAAGTGTTTTAGTACTCTTAGTATACCCTACCTGACTTAGGAGAAAGTTACTTTAACAACACATCTTTCGGTGATGTCGAAAACAATGGTTTCGGAGTCACAAGTCTGACGAGTGAGTCCGTAAATATTATTATTTAATATTTACGAGTCAAATATAGTATTATATTGAATTTTGAAATAGTAATTTTTGCTAATTGAATGAAACGTTAAGTACAAGTGGTTTGTCTCTAAAGTCAAGTGGTTTCAAAAAATGAGGTATTGGGACCTCGTTTCTGAAAATCGAGCCCTTAAATTTTTTATTAAATATTTACGGATTAATTATATAGGTATATTGAAAGTTGGTCTAGAAATTTTAATGTTTAGATAGTTAATTAAAGAAAAAAAGACTAAATCGTAAAAATTTAAAAAATTGTTATTAATTTATATTAATTAAATGGAGAAAATGGTATAATTCAATGAATTTAAATGAAAATTAGGCCATTTTAAAGTAAAGATGGACCGCATTTTTTTTAATTAGGTAAATAATATATTAAATTATTAATAAAATAATTTATATGTTCTAATTAGAAAAAGGAAGCCAAAGCCCTTATTTTTCTTATTTCTTCAATCTTCCACCATCAAAAATAAAAGAGAAAACTTGAGAAGCCATAACTCAAAGCTTTCTAGGTTCAATTAGTTGCATAGTAAGTGTTTCTGTTTTTGATGATTTTTATGTCTTTGAGATAGTTGTTACTTAATTTAGCTAACCTGAGGACTAATTTATAAAACTATTAAATATTTTGAATTATGCCATTAATGAAATTATAGTATTTTTGAAGGTTGGTGGTAGATTTATAAGCTTGATAGTTAAATAAGACTATTGTGTAAAGTAGTTTTAGTGAATTTAAAGTTTAAGGACTAAATGGATAAAATAATAGATTTGGATATGTAATCTTTGTGAAATTTTAATAAATATGGGTTGTTTTGGTATAATGAAAATTCGCTAACATGAATTTGGTAAAATTGTGATAATTGTAAAAGTTTCAAGTTTAATGACTAAATTGAACAAAAAGTAAATATTTAGGGTAAATGTGTAAAATGTTAATAAAGGGTTATACATGTGAATATAAGTGTTTTAAAGTTTTGAATTGGTTAATTGAATGAAAATATTATATTTAGATCAAGAAACGAACCAGTTGGGTGATAATCACGAGAAAGGAAAAGTCATCGTCCAAGTGTCGATAGCTATTGTATTTTGGTAAGTTCATATAATAAATGAATTGATTTGGTTGTTGTTTTTTGCTTTATTAATTATCTAAATATGTTGTATTTAGATTTGATTGCATAGTAAATATTAAGTTGTGGAGATGGATCAAATTGAAATGAAATTATAATTGAGGGTTATGATTGGAAATGGAGAAAGTATATAGTTGAATACATGTGACAAAAATGCCTAAATAATTATATGATATGTTAATTATTATTTATGTTATGAATGAATTAAATTGATTGATATATAACAATTAGTAAATTGAACTAAATTGCATTATTAGCTAAATCAATGTTATGTTTGATAAATGAGAACTATATGGATGTGTGCTCGTAATTGTATAACGTGAAGAAAGTTAAATGATATGTATATGGAATTTGTCCCGTTTGAACCTTGTGAATACTTAGGATACAAATGACATATAACACCCCTAACTCATATCCGTCGCCGAAACAGGGTTATAGAGCATTACCGAAATATATAGATCGAATATAGACATTTCATATTGTTTAACATTCATGTCAGAAAATTATTCATAAAGTCTCTTATGTGGGCTCTCAAAGCCTAAAACATGCATTAGATACAAGTCGGGACTAAACCGAGTACTCAAAGAATTTTTCGCAAAATTTCAAAAATATATTTTCAAGGTGCAAGGGACATACGCCAGCATGGTCAGGCCGTGTGACTCATACGTCCAAGAGACACGCTCGTGTCTTAGGCTGTATGGTCATTTGAAATAGGGCACACGGCTGTGTCCCAGCCCGTGTCCGTATTCGTGTAACTCTCTAACTTGGGTTAGACGGCCAAGAAACACGCCTGTGTGTTAGGCCGTGTGTAGGTGCAGGGGTCACACGGCCAAGCCACACGCTCGTGTGCCAGGCTGTGTGAAAAATATTGAGCATTCTGTTTTGAATTTTAATGATGCATGAGACACACGGCTAGATCACACGCCCATGTGCTAGGCCATGTGTCACAAACGGCTGAGACACACGCCCGTGTCTCTATCCGTGTAGACGAAAATAGGTCATTTCCAAGGCCACTTTTCTCATCCAAATTGTCTCCCACCTACATCAACACTTTACCACATTTACAAGGCAATACCAATCATTCAAATCAAGCTAAAATCAAGTTTAGTACATATTATAACATCCCATATATCCAAGTATTCAATTTCCCCTAATTGAACCAATTCACATATATGCATATCTTACCAATTATACTAACTCAAATCAATTAATAACGAGCCTATATAATTTCCATCATTTAACCAATTCAAAGACTCATCAAACACATTAAAACCCTATATAAACACATCAAAATATGTCATTCACAAGCCATTTCAATGGCTAGTTACAACCAAACATTTACATTGCCATCATTGGTCATATTTAGCGTATACCTGCCATTGTAACCAAAATTAGTTTACTATATATATACCGAATAGTCCGAGGGATAGTGTGATGTGGCTCCAACCAGCTTCCAACCTTTACGAGCCTCTGAGTACTACAAAATAGAGGAAATAAAACAGAGTAAGCATTTAATACTTAGTAAGTTTGTATAACAGGAAATTTACGTACCAACCATTTTCATTTAAATAAACATACAAAATGCATCCAAGCAATTTGGCTAATAGCCTAAACACACAACTTCGTCAAACATGCTAGTCATTTATTTCACATGAATATCAAGAATTATGTATGACCTCATCAACATCAAATTTCTATGTATTTCATGTATATACAAATAATGTTTCACTTTGAATTATATATTTTCTCATATCAGGATTTTTCCCGTTGAATCATTTAAAATATCGATGGATACCTGGGTTGTACACACGAAGTGTACAAATCTGAGATCCATCAATCATATTCGGGGATGTTCATATGAGCATATAAACGGAAAGCTCTTTCGAGCCTTATAACGGGAAGCTCATGTGAGCCATGTAATGGGAAGCTCCAGAAAGCCATTAACGGGAAGCTCATACGAGCCAATATCGGGAAGGTTCAAGCGAGCCAATATCGGTAACCTCTGGAGAGCCAATTATAAAGAAGCTCATGAAAGAGCCTTTAATCATGAAGCTCTGAAGATCCATATAACGGGACGCTCATAAGAGCTACGATGTGTCTACAACAAATGCAGAATCACAACTAATCAGGATGGTCCGAAGAGCTATTAACGGAAAGCTAGCAAGAACCATATACCGGGAAGCTCGTGAGAGCCAAATATCGAGATGCTCAGAGAGCTAATAACGGGACACTCTTTCGAGCTGTGGTGTGTCCGCAACACATGCAAGACCACAACCAATTTGGGAACCTTGTATCCATCGAATTTCATTTATTCTAACAGGACTTAATATTTGTCAGACATTGTCGGATATGTGATTACTTTCATATACATGGCACTTATACATTTCAAATACATAACATTCAATTTAAAACATATAAATATACAATTTAGTTACACGAACTTACCTTAACAAGTGTTCGTGCACACAAAAGCTACTAATCCGTTACTTTCTCTTTTCCTCGTTCTAACTCTGTATTTGGTTAATATAGATCTGTACGGATAAATTTAACATCAATTTAATACATTTCATATTCAATACAATCCAATTCACATCTTAGGCAAAATTATCATTTTGCCCCTATACTTTTAATTAATTCTGATTTCGTCCCTAGGCTCGGAAAATGAAATTCATGCAATTTAATCCTTATTCTAAACCTAACCAATTTTTACATATAACAATAATAGTCCATGTATTTCACAAAATCAAAATTTTTCCTCGAATTTTACATCTTTTCAATTTAGTCCCTAAATCATAATTTCATCAAAATTCCCTTTACAAAAGTTATTTATCTATCAACAACCTTTCATTTTCTACCATAAAACTTCATAATTCATGCATACTCATCCATGGAAAAACCCTAGTACTTTGATAACTTTACAAATTAATCCCCGAGATAGCTAAATTAAGTTATTACGATCTTGGAAATATAAAAATTACTAAAAACGGGGCAAGATTACTCACCTAATTAAGCCAAGTAAGATTGTCTTTCTTCAAGCTTCAAATTAGGGTTTCTATGTATTAGTTTTTAGGAAAGATGATAATATGATGATATTTTATGTTATTTTATTATTTATCATCTTTTTATCTTTTTCTTTCCAATTTAGTCCTTTTCTTTATTAGATTTTCCAGTGATGACTAATCGTGTTTATCTACTAACTCCACTTAATGGTGTATTTGCCATATAAATACCTCAAATTTTGAATTCCATATCTATTTGACACCTATAGCCACTAGAACTTAACTTTTGCATTTTATGCAATTTGGTCCTTTACATCTAATTAAACATGTAATCCGTAAAATTTTCTTAATGAAATTTTCATAAGACATTCTTATCATAATGGATACCATGAAATATTATTAAAATATTATCTTACGAACTCAGATTTGTGGTTTCGAAACCACTATTCTGATTTTATTGAAAACGAGCTGTTACATGACATGTTATTAGGGGGTTACTTATAGTTTCGAGTGTTGGTCTTGGATGTCCCACCAATGGCTGAGGTCCTGCACTTGTTTTGGATTCTTCATAGCTCGTGTGAGTAGCATCGTGTAGCCTAACATCCCGACCCACAGCTCGTATGAGCAGACCTATTTCACAGTTCATGTGAGTATATACGATTACATGTTACAGTCACATCTTGTGTGAGCATTTCCCAAATATCCAATTTTATTTCATTTGGTTCAATGGGTGATAAAGGCTTAAACGAATATGTATATAAATGGAATCTTATATGGTCAAGACATGTGAATTGGAAGATGTTTATATAAATACTTGAAATGGTTATACAAAATGTTTTTATGAAAATAGATATATGTAACGAATATATGAAGTGTATATATGAAATATTTATAGGAACATAGATATGTGAAAAAGGGCATTTGAAATATATACTTGGAATAAAGATGTTGAATGTTAAATGAATATGTGATGGTTGGTTTATGTACCAAATGTGTTTTTAGGTATATGTTTGATAACATGATAAAGTTACATGTTTTATATATGAACTCATGACCAAGGTATTGAATTATTTTGTAAAATGTTTAAATTACATCCTTTTTGGTAAGTTAAATTTTAAACTTATTACGAACTTACTAAGCTTTACGTAAGCTTATCTCGTGTGGGTTTTTCTTTCTTGTAGATCGTTGGAATCAAGCTGCTGATTGGATTGCTTTTGGGGATCACACTATCCGAAAACTTATTCGATACCTATTTGGTTATTTTAGTTTAGGTTATAAGTGGCACGTACTAGGAACTTTTAGGATATTTTGTTTATGATGAGATTGCTTATAACTTTGGTTTAAGTAAGGTTTATGGTTAAGTATATCTATTTGGTATCTTTGGCTTAGGTATGTATATATAAGTGCTTTTGGTCATATGATTTATGCCTTATGAAAGTAGTTCAAGTTATAGTAAAATGGAGGGGAATGAAATGGATGAATTGGTATGTTTGATTTGTTTTTAAGATAGTAACTTGTGACTATTAAGTTTCATGCTTTGTTATGTGAAGTTGTGGTCGTGTTTATTTGGCTCTTTTGGTATGTTTTGACCACAAGTATATAAGTGGTAAGATTCCTGCCTTTGCAAGTTTGGTTTCGATTGTGGTTTAAGGTTATGAAATGCTTGATAGATACATGTTTGGTGTTTTGGGAAATGATGTATGTGATTTGGATTCTAAATGTTTAATTGTGGTACCAATGAGGGTACATTGGTTAAGTTCATAGGTTAAATGTTTTGGTATGTTTTTGGTTTGTTAGGATGTGTTTTGAAGGTATGTGAATGGTTGAAATTGGTTTGGCTTGGTACCTATGAAATGAACATTGTTTTGGCTTGATTTTGAAGTTATTTTAGGTGTACACGGCCTGGAACACGAGCTGTCACATGATCGTATGCCACACACGGCCTACTCACACGGCCGTGTGTCTTATTGATGTTCAGGTGCAGTTTAGTGCACACGGGCACAGTGAGTTACATGGCATGGTGACAAGGCCGTGTGACCCCTGTTTTTAGTTTTTGCCACATTTTTCAGTTTTGTTTCAGATTAGTCTCTAATTGTTTCCAAACTATTTTTAAGATCTCATAGGCTCGAATTAAGGTCGTTTTTGTATGAATGTTATGATTAATGATTGACTATTAATTGATAATGATTAAATTGAGCTCTGAATTGTTGTGATTTATAATTGAATTGAAATTTTCAGAATGTTGCAAATTAGACCTAGTTAAATTCTAGATGGTATTTGAACATACATAAGCCCATATATGATCTGAGAAGTGACGTATTTGTTAATCATAAATTAGATTAACTATGCTTGGATAATTTTTTTTGTTAAATTTTAGTAATAATTATGCATTTATGAAGTATTTTATGTTTATTTGAGATAATCAATGTAAATTGAATATGTTCTATCCTGGTTATGATTGTAGCATTCCATAACTCGGGACCGATGACCGGATCGAGTTATGGGTGTTACATTTATGTGCATGAATAGTGTCTTAATTGGAAAACAAGTCAACTTCCTAATTCAAGTGTAACTTGATTTATACTGGTGAACCCCAATTCGCCAAACCAACTGGCAAACACTCCTTACCACGTCCTTTAGGCATACCTTCTGGTAAAAGTCTTCTAGCAGACACCAATTCACCGTACCACTTGTAAACAGCCTGCTTACGAAGTCCAAACCCCAGCTTGCCAAACCAACTGGCGAACTTTAACACCCCTAACCCATATCCGTCGCCAAAATAGGGTTACGAAGCATTACCAGATTTTACAGAACAAATATAGTTAATTCATATCATTTACTATTCATATCCAAACAATCATATTGTCCCTTAAATGGGCCCTCGAGGCTTAAAATATGCATTTAAAACAAGTCGAGAATAAACCGAGAACTCAAAGAATTTTTTTCAAAATTTCAAAATTTTTCCTAGGTGTAGGAGACACACACCTGTGTGGCTCACACGACCAGGAGACATGCCCGTGTCCTAGGCCGTGTGGGCATTCAAAATAGGGGCACACGGCTATGTCCCAGCCCGTGTCCAATTTAGGTTACTTACTAACTTGGGTCATACGGGCAAGCCACACGCCTGTGTGAACAATTTAATTTACATTAATTAGGTGCAGGGATCACAAGACCAAGACACACGCCCGTGTGCTAAGCCGTATGTCACACACAGCTGAGACACACGCTCGTGTCTTTACCTATGTGAAAATGCCTGGCATTCTGTTTCTCAATTTTTAAGATGTAGGGGACACACAGCCAAACCACACGCCCATGTGCATAACCGAGTGTCGCACACGGCTGAGACACACGCCCGTGTCTCTGCCCGTGTGGACGAAAATAGACCATTTCCTAGGCCACTTTTCTCACCCAACTTAGTATCAACCTAACCAACCAATTTTGCACCATTACAAGTAACAATAAGGCCTTCAATTCAAGCAAATTTCAAGTTCAATGCATGTCATAACATCCCATATATCCTAATATTCAATCTTACTTAATTGGCCATGTAAGCATATAAGTATATTTTACCAATTCATGCAACCATTTGTATATTTAGATAACTTCCATCATTCAACCATTTTAATACACACATCAAGCATGATAAGGCTTTATATAAGTACATCAAAATATGCCTAACACTAGCCATTCCAATGGCTAGTTACAACCAAAACATTATCATTCCAACATTGGCTAATTAACCTATACATGTCATTATACCCAAAAGAAATTTTTACTATTTATACCAAAACGAGTTGATGGATAGAGTGATGTTGCTCTGACCGGCTTCCAACCTTTACGAGCTTTCGAGTACTATAAAACAGAGGAAATAAAACAAAGTAAGTATATAATGCTTAGTAAGTTCGTATAATGGGTAATTAACTTGCCATTCATTTCCACTAAAATAAACTTATAAATTGCATCCAAGCAATTTGGCTAAAAGCTTAAAACACACAACTTCACTAATCATATTAGTCATGTATTTCATATGAATAACAAGCATAAGAATGAGCTCATCAAATATCATGTTTCCAAGTAAATACGGGAAATAATTCATTCATAATTCGTCTTAATTTATATCAGAAATTCACCTGTTGAATCATTTGAAATCTTGATGGATATATGGGCAGTACACACAAAGTGTACAATCCAGTAAATCTATCAACTCATATTCGAGAATGCTTATAAAAACACATAAACAGGAAGCTCATGTGAGCTATGTAACGGGAAGCTTATTCGGGCTCTAACAGGAAGCTCATATGAGCCAATAAGGGGTAGCTCCGAAGATCCATTAATCGGGAAGCTCTAGATAGCCATATATCGGGAAGTTCAAGCGAGCCATATCGGGAAGCTTCGAAGAGCCATTAATTAGGAAGCTCACAAAGATTCTTTAATCGGGAAGCTCATGAAGAGCCATATATCGGGACACTCATAAGAGCTAAGGTGAGTCCACAACACATGTAGGATCATAACCTATCGGGATGCTCCGAAGAGCTATAACGGGAAGCTCACAATAACCATATAACTGGAAGCTCATGAGAGCTAATAACGAGATGCTCTATACTGTGTCCGTAACATATGTAGAACCACAACCAATTCGGGAACCCTGTATCCGATCGAATTTTATTTATTTAAACGAGATTTAATAATTATCGGGCATTGTCAGAAATGTAATCAACTTCATATACATGGCAATAACACAATCACATACATACAATTCAATTAATAAATATAAATTCACAATTTAGTTACACGAACTTACCTCGATAATTGTTCGTGTTTGTAGGCTACTAATCCAATACTTTTTATTTTCCTCGATCCAATTCCGTACATTTAATACATTTAACTTAATTTATACGAGTAAATTTAACTCAATTTAATACATTTCATATTCAATTCAATCCAATTCACATCTTAGGCAAAAATACCATTTTACCCATATACTTTTAATTAATTCCAATTTCATCCCTAGACTCAGAAAATGAAATTCACGCAATTTAATCATTATTCCAAGCCAAACTGATTTTTACATAAAAAATACAGTCCATATATTTCACAAAAATTAAAATTTTTCCATGAATTTTACATCTTTTCAATATAGTCCCTAAATCATAATTTCATGAAAATTTCCTTTACAAAAGTTGTTTATCTATCAACAACCTTTCCATTTCTACCATAAAACTTCATAATTCATGCATATTCATCCATGGTAAAACTTTACCCCAAAATAGTTAGATTAGGTTATTACGATATCGAAAATATAAAAATTACTAAAAACGGGACAAAATTACCACCTAATTAAGCCAAGTAAGCTTGCTTGAATTCTTTTCCCTTAGCTAGGGTTTCCATGAAAATAATTTAGCTAGGGTTTCCATGAAAATAATTTAAGGAAAGATGATGAAAAAGATGATATTTTGTTATTTAATTAATTATCATCTTTTCATCTTTTTATTTCCAATTTAGTCCTTTTCTTTATTTAATTTTCCATGGATGAATCATCATACTTATGTACTAACTCCATTTAATGGTCTAATTACCATATAAAGACCTCAAGTTTTGAATTCCATAGCTATTTGCTACCTATAGCTACTAGAACTCAACTTTTACATTTTATGTAATTTGGTCCTTTCCTCCTAATTAAACATGTAATCGGTAAAATTTTCTTAATGAAATTTTCATAAGTTATTCCTATCATAATGAAAACCATGCAATAATACTAAAATAATTTTTCTTTCTGACTCGAATTTGTGGTCCCGAAACCACTGTTTCGATTTCACTAAAAACAGGCTGTTACACGAACACTAATTACCATGTCCTTTAGGCATACCCTACTCACCGAACTTGCTAACGAACTGTGCTAAAAGTCTTCTGGTGGATACGAATTCACCGTACCACTTGTAAACCCCCTGCTTACAAAGTTTAAACTTCCAGGCCCTATCTCGGGATGTTACACGTCTTCTATGAATTCCTTCTCAGCTAGTGCAACTTCAAGAGTTGCCTCCAATTATTTCCTAGCTTGCAATTCCATCTTTAGATCATCTAAATAAAAAATTCATAATTCAAAATTATCACTAACTGCTCCAGAAAATTCATGAGAGTGGCTAGAGTGCTACCCTTTCCTCCAAGGTCTTGTGTTGTCACTATACTTGCGGTTAACACAATTTATGGTTTGATTAACAAATCTTCTCGCAACCAATAATACCTTTTTCAATTTTGCATTTTTCACTGAAAGCTTGATCACTTCACCAACTAAGTTCTTAAACTCAATAGCAGCTACAGATGTCAATTTGTTCGGATATGAAGCTTTTTCAATCAGTTTTTAATTTGGGAAACATAACATACTATTCTCTTTTGAAACTTGCACCTATTCCAGTTTTAGTTTTTCACTCTCTATCTCCTAAGATTGAATCTATTTTTGTAGCTCATCAATATGTTCTTCTGATATTTTATGTGCAAAAGATGATAGTTTATCATTATAGAGAGATGTCAACTGTTTCTCCAAAAGAGTTACCTTTGCTTGTAATTCTTCATTCTCAAAACACTTGTTTTGTAGTTATTCTTGTAAGATACGATTATCTTTTGATTTTATCTCAAGCTCAAAAATCTTTTCATTACATTGTGTCATCAATTCCATAATTGTCTGCTGCATTTCGACAAATGATACATTAGAAATTAAAGCTGTCCCACTCTCAATTATATGTTGCTCTAAAGCTCTCATCTGATTCCTTTTTTCTTGAATCTCTCTTTCCAAATTTTGAAGCTGGGATTTCGAGCTATTAGGATCATTTGCAGATTGGTCCAATTGATGTTTCAAGGTATTGGAGCTAAATGCAATCTCTCTAGCAAGCATCTTAACTTGCCCAGCTAGAAAGTCCATTTGATCTAATGACATTTCTCCCTGACACTTGGATGCCATTTTCTCCTCCTTAAGTAGATTCAATGAGAAACTCTTCTTCTGTATTTTGATCCTAACCAATTCATTTCTACTAGAGTCAAGGACCAAACACCTTTCTACTTCAAACATCACCTTAAATTCATTCTCTACAAATGCCCTACACTTAGTAATTTTTTATCAATTTCTGGTACAAATAGAACATCTGAGATCAACTTAGTTCTGGCACATGTCTCTATTGTCACTGTACATTTTCCCTTCACTTCTAGGTATTCTCCATTTCTTATCCTTACTCTCGACTTCAATAACCTGTCAAGGTCTTTAAATAGCTTCTCATCACAAGTCATGTGATTGGTGCAACCACTATCAACTAACCAACTTTCAAGTGGAGTGCTTGATGAAAAGCAAAAGGCAACAAACAATTATTCCTTTTCTTCTTTAACTACAGCATGTGCTCCATCTTGCTGCTGATTTCTTATTTCTTCGTTGAACCTCTCAATGTTCCCCACCAAGTTTGTTATAGCTAGCTTTATTTGATAATATGTTTTGATATAACAAATTAAAATGTTTTTGAATAAAATTTAAAACTGAACAAAATTCACAAAATGATAAAATCAAGTTAAAATGATTTCAATTGAGTTAAAAATTTTCAATCATGTTAAAAGAGTTTTAAAATAAGTTAGTATATAATTTTTGGCCAAGTATCAATAGTTTCAAAATATCGATACTCATTTTAAAATTGATACCAAATTGACATTCTGTTTTCAACAAATTACAAAAAGTATCGATACCTTTTACCAGGTATCGATAAATTGTCTTTCGTATCATTGTAAACTAACTTTGACAGTCACTGAATCAAGCATTAAATGCTAATTGAATTGATACTTGTAGAAAAAGTATCGATACCTTTTACTGAAGGTGAATTTAATGATCTACTATTTTCATCCCTAATATCTTTATTCATATTTCCAACACCCACAATGGTTGGAAATGAATTAAAGGGTATAAATACCATCTTCCAAATGTCCTACGACAATAAGAGAGATCATCAAGCCTAAATGTCAATTAATACAACCTTAGTGCAACTCTTTTATACTTTCCTTGTACACACTTCTGAGCCTTTATTGTTATTCTTTAGCTCAAGTGTATTCTTGTTTATTTTTGCTTAATTAACAAACATTCTGATCTAGTAAGAACTACTTATTAGTTTGCTATTTGTATTTACTCTTTGAGAAGGTTTGAGTCTTAATGTTTAGGTAGAAACCCTGAGGGAGTTGCAATATTAAGATTTTAGGTAGAAATCTTAAGGGAGATTGTAAGGTTAAACATTGTTTTCAAAGGTTATCAAATTAGTGAATTTGGGAAAATCCTTAGTTGTGGAAAGCTAAGGTAGTGGAGTAGGCAATTGGGGTCGAACCACTATAAATTGAAGTGTTCATTATGTCTAGCAACCATAAATTTTTAAGAGGTCAATTCACCCCCTCTTAATGATTTCAAGTTGAATTATTGAGCTAACAATTGGTATCAAAGCTACTTTATAAAGGCAATTTAACATCCAAAAGAAGATCCTCGGAGAAGGTCAAACAATTAACAACTTATTCTACAACAATGACATCTACTTCCAGGTCAATTTTCTTTGGTGAGTCTCAATCTATCTCCAAACCTCCTTATCTCAATGGTGTTACGTATTCCTATTGGAAGACTAGGATGATTTTTTTTCATCAAAAAAATAATCTTGTCGTATGAGACATTATTATGGTTGGTCCTTCAGTTCCATCTAAACAAGAAGGAGAGCTTTTAGTTCTAAAAAGTAAGAAGGAATGGAATGAGAAATATAGGAGAAGCATTCAACTCAATAGACGGTCCTTCAATTTTGTGCACTTAGTCTAGATGAGTATAGTAGAGTTTCGTCTTATTCAAATGCCAATGAGGTATAGGACAAGCTTGAAGTTACCCATGAAGGCACTAGCCAAGTGAAGAAGCATAAAGTTGGAATCCTTACACTCAACTGTAAAACTTTTAAGATGAAGCCCAAAGACGATATTAGGGAAATGTCAGATCGGTTTACAATCATTATAAATGGATTGAAGTCTTATGGAAAGATCTATCCAAATGAAGAGGTGATAAGGAAGATGCTTTGAAGCTTACCTAAATTATGGGAAGCCAACGTGACCGCAATTGAAGAAGTAAAGAATTTAGAAACTTTGACATTAGATGAGCTAATCGGTTCTTTGCTTACACATGAGATGAGACTTGACGAAGGGGCTAAAGAAGAAAAGGTTATGAAGAAAAAGGTTAGTGTTGCTCTAAAATCCACCACAAATGAAGATAGTGAATTAAGTGAAGAGGTGGATGAAAACAAAGAGATAGAGATGTTTGCTAGGAGATTCAAGAGGTTTATGAAGTCCAATAAAAGAAGAAGATTCCAAAAAATAGAGGACTTGAAGCTTGAATCTACCAAAGAGAAAGATCCCATTATTTGCTATGAGTGCAAGAAACAGGGACACGTCAAGTTTTATTGTCCTTAATGGAAGAAGAAAGGGTCTAGCAAACAAAAACATAAGGCCAATGTTGCTACTTGGAGTGATGAGGATTCATCCGATTATGAAGATCAAGAAGTGGCCAACCTATACCTTATGGCCATCAATGTTTCTAAGGTAACTTCTAACTCATCTATTTCAAATTCTTATTCTTTTGATGAGTTGCAAGATGCCTATGATGAATTAGGCTTGGAGTTTGAATTAATGGTTTCAAAATATAGGAAAACTATTTCAAAACTAAAAGATGAAAATAATTCACTCTCCAAAGTCAAACATGAACCTGAAAGTAAAATAAATAATATGCAAGCTATTATAAATGATTTTGAGAAAAAAGAATTGTGACTTATATAATTTACTTTCTAAAGTTCATGATGATCATCAAAAGCAAATTAAGTTTCTTAAGAGTGAAAAACTCACTTTAATAAAGTTTTTGAAAAATGGATTGAAAGAGGAGAAAATTCAAAACAAAACTTTGTTAAAAATAACTTTAACTCCAACTTTTTAAAAAGGAAAAATTGTTAAAAGTGCATGAGTTTCTAAAGGACTCATAACTACTAACGATAAAGATATCCTTTCTAAATGGATACCTAAAGGGACTAGAATCTTAGAAACTAAAGCTTATGGACCCAAAAGAAATTGGGTACCAAAAACAAAATTTTAATTCTATGTTTGTAGGAAAAGGTGCATTGCTTCAAGGAGAACATCACTAATGCAAATCCTATGTGACTGCACCTTAATGTTTACTTGGTATATTAGTTCACTTGTTCCTTATTTTTAATATATATCTTTGGACTAACCACTTTCTTTTCCTCTTAAGCTTAATTTGATTATTTTTTATATAAAAAAAATAGGGAAGAAGAGAAAGGTAAATTTAATAGTTGATTGATTATGATTAATTGGTTTTATGCCAAATTTAGTGATCATGTTTTCAAAGTAAAATGAATTTCAAATTTGATCTTACGTTAATTTTTAAGCCTTAAATTGAAAATGACTTTTATTAAGGGGTTAATTTATTCAAAACAAATTTACCAAATGTTTTGTTATATCAAAATGGGGAGATTGTTATAGCTAGCTTTATTTGATAATATGTTTTGATCTAACAAATTAAAATATTTTTGAATAAAAGTTAAATTTGAACAAAATTAACAAAATGATAAAATCAAGTTAAAATAGTTTCAATTGAGTGAAACATTTGCAATCATGTTAAAAGAGTTTTAGAACAATTTAGCACGCTCCATGCCAAAAAGTATCAATACTTTTCAAAATATTGATACCCATTCTAAAATCGATACCAAATTGACATTTTGTTCTCAATTAATTACAAAAAGTATCGAGACCTTTTCAAAAAAAGTATTGATAGCTTTTACTAGGTACCGGTAAATTGTTTTTGGTACCATTGTAAACTATCTTTAACAGTCATTAAATCAAGTATTAAATGCTAATAGTATCTATACTTGTAGAAGAAGTATCGATACCTTTTGTTGCAGGTGAATTTAATGATCTAGTATTTTCATCTCAAATGGCTCTATTCATGTTTCCAACAACCACAACGATTGGAAATGACTTAGAGGGTATAAATACCATCTTCCGGAGGTCCTACAACAACAAGAAAGATCATCAAGCCTAAAGATCAATCAATACAACCTTAGTGATTAATTCTTTCATAGTTTCCTTGTACACACTTGTGAGCCTTCATTGTTATTCTTTAGCTCAAGTGTATTCTTGTTTATTTATGCTTAATTGACAAACATTTTGATCTAGTAAGGATTACTTCTTAGTTTGTTATTTGTATTTACTCTTTGAAAGTGTTTGAGTCTTAAGGTTTGGGTAGAAACCTTGAAGGAGTTGCAATCTTAAGATTTTGGGTAGAAATCTTAAGGGAGATTGTAAGGTTAAACCTTGTCCTCAAAGGTTATCAAATTAAAAAATTTGGGAAAATCCTTAGTTGTGGAAAGCTAAGGTAGTAGAGTAGGCCATTGGGGCCAAACCACTATAAATTGAAGTGTTCATTGTTTCTACCATTTTCTTAGCAACCATAAATTTTTAAGAGGCCAATTCACCCTCTCTTGGTGATTTTGAGTTGAATTATTAAGTTAACAAAGTTGAACCTTCTGCATTTCACATCTAGTCTTCTCCAACACCTAAAATGAGGATGATTCTATTTTCCACAGTACTTTCATGAAGAATACTTGTTAGAATTTCTAGTACCATTACCTTTTGCAACAACTTCTGAACCACTATAGCCACCACTCCTCTTCCCATTCCACTTCTGGTCCTTTCCTACTTCACCCTACTGCATCTTAATCTTCAATGCTCCTTCTATGCTTTCTTCTTACGTCATTAGCCTCCTTTGCTCTTATGCTTGTAAAGCACTAATCAACTCCACTAGTCTCAACTAAGTCAAGTTCTAGGTGTTCTCCAAAGAGGCAATTTTTGCTTCATACTTCTTAGGCACAAAGACTAGAATTTTCTGCACCAGTCTAGAATCAGAGAGATCAGTCCCAATAGCCCTTACCTTGTTAGCAATATCCGCCATCTTGTTAGAGTATTCTTTAATTGACTCAGACTCTTTCGTCTGTAGCCTCTCTAATTCTCTGATCAAGTTCAACACCTTCATGCTCTTGATCCTCTCATCTCCTTGATACTCAGCCTTGAGGTAATCCCATATTTCCTTCGCTTATCCAAAAGCCATAATTCTACTGAATATGGCTGGTGAAACCAAAGCATAAAAGCAAGCCTTTACCTTTGCCTTCCTGATGGTTCTCTCCTTGTGTAGTTTGATCTGGTTCATAGTTGGATTGTTAGGAAGTGGAGTCACCTCATAGTCTTCCTCGACAGCTTCTCTATATCACAACCTTCCATGTATGATTGCATTGTCACAACCCATACTTGATAGTTCTCTCCATCAAACACAGGTGGGGTTAAGACAAACATGTTACTTGATCCCAATTTTATTTTCCTCAATACCTCACAAGTGTATCTCTTGGTTTTTATCTCAGAACTCTTACATAACTTTTCTCACACGTCCCTCAAGAAAAAGAGCTCTCGATACCACCGTTGGTTTAGCAAAGAACTAACAGAAGCATATAAAATAAGAATGGAAAGGATGATTGAATTCATTAACCAAGAACCCTTATATACATATCCCAAGTAACAAACTCAACCAAATTTTTGTTTCCTACTCCTATTAACAAGCTAACAACACCTAGCTTCCTACTCCTACTAACAAGCTAACAGATCTCCCTAAGACTTAGTCATAACAAAAAACTTTGCAACCCTTGAAACACTAACATAGATAAAGATTTATTTATCAAAGAGCTGATCAAAATTAACTTCAAGTTAGATTGAATTTATGGATGATTGACCTATCCACTTGAAGATGAAGTTATTTAAAGTCTATTTATAGGATACTGTTTCACATAGTAGGTGTGTGCTTTAGAATTTCTTAAGATCAATAATCACATCGTCCTTTTCTTCTACAAACCAAGGATTTTTTTTAGTTTCTATTATCAAGAATAAGGGTGGGTTCTTATTTCTCATCCCCAAAAACAAGAAAAAGGGAAAATAAGAGAAAAGTTGTCACAAGAGAACAAAATAATAAAAGAGGCCCCTACACCTACCCCTACCCCTACTTATACCCCTACAACATTATTTAAACACAAGTTTTAGATCACTTTTATTATTTCAAAACCCCATCCAAAATGATCAAAAAATGTAGCCACTTAAACCTCTCACACACATATCCTTCCAAAACCCTAATAGCAGAAAAAAACTTAGAGTTCAATTGTTAGGCGTAAGAAAGGTATAACTACCTTTAACAATTGTTAGCTTTAGAGTTTGCTATATATTAAATATGAGTATATATATGTGTGTGTGTGAAAAGGGGTGGGTTTTAGTTTTGGTATTCATGTTGGAAGAGAGGTTTCTGAACAGCTAGCTTTTGACCATATGAAATAGAATGGATGGTAGATTGATGTTGTTGAGTTATGGTTTTGTATCCATCTAGCAATAAAAAGCAGACAAAGACCACTTAAATGGAGATCCATCAGCCATATCACACCACAAATGTTGCTGAATATTCAAGGCAATTTGTAATTAAGCAAAACCAATCGAAATGAACAGTCCAAGTTTATAAAACAAATTATTGAACGTAAACCATGTGGCTTATCTCATGCTGATGTTTCCATATGGACCAAAATTACACCCAAATTTTATCACGAATGATTCATTTCTTTTCTTTTTTCTTTATTTGCTTTCTGTTTGATTTGCCCCAAAGCATCATATCTATCATTTGTGGTTAAAAACCGACATTACTGTTTTATTTTATGTTGACAATTATGCACGAAATGCAAATGGTGGAGACGAAAGTGAGTACTATTTGATATTTTACCAATTTCATCTCCATCTTCGACCAATTTCCAATGACTTTCATTTGATGTGCCATTTTTATCTCTTTTACTGCTTTCACCCTTTTCACTTCATTTCAGGTATAAATAGCTTTTGACTAAATTAAAAAATCATGGTATATATGTATCTAACTATACTATATATATATAGTATTTGACTAAGTTAGTGTCACTCTTCACCAAATTCTAACTCAGTTATGAAATTATCACAAGTCTATTTATTTTACAAAAAATAAATATTATTTTAAGGGTATTTATATCTTTTAAATCTATACTTACCATATGTAAAACATTTGATTGAGTTTGTGTCACCTCTAACCGAATCCCAACTTAGTTATGAAATTATTAAAACTCGTTCATTTTAATACTCATTAAAGATTTGAACCCAAACCAATATAATTTTTATCAATACAACTTTATCATTTCAACTAAGATAATATTTAAGTTATATATATTATATCATTTTTCATATTATTAAATATATTATAATCCATGTACTCAATGGCTTTACATAATCCAAATGAAAATGTGGAGAAAATAAAAATAAAAGCAGTCCACTAGTTAAGGCTACGGCATCACTTGGCACCACCTTCTCTCCAACTTATTCCGTATATATTTTTATTCATTGAAAAACCAAATTACTTTTTGCTCTGTATTTGTTTGTTCTTTAATGCCTTTCCAAAAATATTCCTTCCATTGTCCTCAGGGGACCATTTCAAGATTTTCGTCACCATTAAAAAATATATTTTTAAAAGATAAAATATTTATTTTAAATATGATGTTATAAAAAGAAAATATATATCTAAATAATATTTATATTTATTAATATTATAATATAGGGAATATAGAAACTTAAATTATGATAAAAGTATTATAAATAATTTATTAATTAATATTATGATATATGTAATACATGGAATACATAAACTTTAAATTCATTAATATTATTATATATAAAATATATAAACTTAAATTATAATAGCATAATGCCAAATTTAACTCTTAATGTTTACGTTATCAATTTAGTTCTTGAACATTTCAAAAAAGTCTTTGAACTTTTTTCTAGAAGAGCCAAATCATTTTCTAATTTTAACAGAGATGCTAATTTTGTAAAAGATTAAAGGTGTAGTAAGCCCCTATTTTTTTTCCACTCAATTGGTTCCTTGAATTGTCAAAATGCATCATAAAGGTCGTTTAACTGTTGATTGTTAAAGTTAACTGTCCCCTTTTTTTTCCAGTTAAAGCCATCACGTGTCGCAACACGGCGTGACATGTGACAAAAAGTGATAAAAAATAAAAATCAATAAAATTTATATAAAAATATTAAAATTTTATAAAAATTATATAAAATATTTAAATTTTATTAAAAATTGAAAAAATTATAAAAAAATCACAAAAATTATAAAAAAATCTTAAATAATTTATAAAATTGTAAATATATAAAATTGTAAAAAGATATTATAAAAAATTATAAAATCAAGTAGAGGAAAGAGCTATATCAGTGAATTGCTGCAAGAGTTGCTTCTATGGGGAGTATTACATACATACATACACACATACATACATGCATACATATTCACTATAGATCATTACAAACATATGAAATCATATAATTTTTGGATACACACGTACACTACACATCATTAGAAACATTGATAAGGAAGCAGCACAAGGAATCAAATGGTGCATGCTATGGAGTGACAAAATGCAACAATAGCTACAAGGACGCCCACTTTTTCTAATATTTCTAAAGTTTGTGTAGAAATTAGTTTGATAAATAAAGCCTGCAAGAAGAGATTGAATGTATGTAGGAGGAGAAAGGTAAACAAAACTAAGGAAATATTGGGTTGATTATGATCGACTTGAGCGTATTGGAGAGACACAGTAATGAGATACAACAATTTTTATAATTTTTTTACAAATTTTATAAATTTTTCTGTATGATTTTACAAAATTTTACAGTTTCTTTATTTATTTTAAGATTCTTATAATTTTTTTAATTTTAATAATTTTTAATTTTTATATTTTTATTAAAATTTAATAACTTTATAAATTTTATTTATTTTTATTATTTTGTCACATGTCACATTGTTGTGGCTTTAACTAAAAAATATTAGGGGTAGTTAATTTTAACAGTCAACTATAAAAAATAACAGTTAAATGGTCTTTTTGATGCATTTTGGCAATTCAAGTATCCAATTAAGTGCCAAAAAAAAATAACATGGGCTTAATTTTATTTTATTTTTTTGAAAAAGTAAGGGCTTTTTACACCCTTAAACCATTTTTAATGATATTAGCGTGGCAACTTATGTGACAGTGCACGTATACTTCATACTAACATGGCATCATTTGTCCTATATGACACATTACAAATAATTATAAAATTATAAAATATAAAAAGTTCATAAAAATTCAAAAAAAATATATGGAGTACATGGTAATTGTCTTGTGAGCTGCTATGTTAAAATATTTTAACATTTTAGTCAAGACTTTTGTTAGAAAAATAACAAATTGACTTTTATAAAGGTTGATCAAATTTAACTCTTTTAAAAAGTTGAGGCCAAATTTAGCTAAAAAAGCAGAATAATGGTCAAATTAACAAAAGATGTAAAATTTGAGGATTATATTTGACATTATGCAAAAAATATGATAAATAGTATAATAATATGTAATCAACCCTCTGTACAATAGTTCTATTTATTTGCTAAAATTTTAGATGTTATAGAGAGGTGATTCTTATACACTGTAACATTATTTGAATTTTAGATTATACTTGAATTATTTTTAATCTTTAGATTCGCAACTATAATATATTAATATTAATTACTAAGATTAATACTTTTAATAAAATTTACAAATGTAATTCCATTTGTTAAAGATGATTTTCATTTAATAAAATATGATTAGTATATTCTTATGTAAAATTAAATATTTTATTGAAATAATATCCTAACTAAAATTTATAATTTTTATTTTACTCATGAATAGAATTAATTTTACTAAAATTTAAGAGAAAGGGCTGTTAAAGAGAATTAGCTTAGTAAATAGTGTATCTCATACTTTATAGCTATTGTTATTATAAATGAAAAGTTAATTCTACAAAAAATCGGATCTACAGAAAAATTAATAGAAAATAGTTGTTATAGAAATAATTGGTTATATTTAAATGATTGTTTAAATTTGTAAAACAATTTGATTTCAATTAAAATTTCAATAACTTTTTAAGCTAAAACTTGATTCACGATATTATTTTATTTGTTAATAAAATATAATTAATTTATTTTTATGCATATTAAAAATCTTAATATTAAATTACTTTAAATTGAAAAACTTCAATAAAGGGTACAAAACCAAACTCTACATTGGAAAACATGTTGATTAGACCTAACTTCGAAAGATTTTAAAATTGGGAGTATTTTGATAAAATATTATTTTCGGAAAAAAATTTGGCCATTAACAATATGTCTCAACATGATCTATTTTAAATTTATGATACATTATTTTATATTTTATGTATTAAATAATTTATACCATATGAAAATTAAATATATTATAGGATAACATAAATATTAAAAAAATGTTGTGTATTAGAAATTTAATAGAAGAAAAAATACATAATAATATTAAAAGCTATATATATGTATATAATTACTAAATATTAAATAATAAAAATAATATGGACGGGTCTAAAGCCATGCATCGCCCAACCTAATTCGATTCATGAACATTTGTAATAACATAAAATCAAGGAAGAAGATAGATTGACAATTTCTTCTTTCTATCTTGACGGTGTTTTCGTTGATTGGTATGATTGGATGTATCACAATCGGCAACTCGCTAATTGATCTTCCTTCACAACGACCATTGTCAAATGCTTTCAATTGTGAAACTATAAGAAGCCTAAAGGGTTACCTGCTAAGCTTCAACAACAATCCACATTTAGTGACTATCATTCTCGTTTTGAGGTCATTACCAATCGTACTATGTACTCGCCTCCCCAATTTCTGATGCATTGTTTTATTTCTGGCCTTCATTCATATATCAAACATTTTATTTTGGTTCATAAGCCCACCACGTTAGAGGATGCTATAAGCTGATCCCAACTGCATGAACAACATATAACTTTGGGAAAAAAAGGGTATATTAAACCTAGTTTGGATTATTCTATACCACTACTACCTACTCCCAAAATTGGGTCATCAAGTTTCCTTTTTGTCTCAAGAAACTCTCCTAACAAAGTCATTCTTCCTAATGGAAACAAAGTTCCCTTTTGAATATTGAATCAAGCAGATGCGACTCAACGTCATTCCCTATAACACCCCTACCTGAATCGTTCGTTGAATTCGGGTATAGTGTAATGGCTCGTTTTAAGTGAAACCGAAACAGTGGTATTGGGACCACAAATTTGAGGTTGTAAAATTTATTTTAATATTATTTTGTGGTCTAAAACATGATAGTATTATTGTATAAAAATTTTCGTTAAGAAATTTTATCGTTTGTAGGCTCAATTTGTGAAAAATGACTAAATCGCGTAAAGTACGAAAGTTGTGTTCTACTAGCTAAAGGTGTTAAATAGATATAGAAATTTAAACTGGGGGTTCTTATGTGGTAATTATACCACTAAATGTGATAGTGGATGTGCATGGCTTCGTAATTGAGTAATTTTTAAAGTTAGGTAGGGGTAAAAAGGTAATTAGGTAAATAAAGGCTAAATTAATAAAAGAAAATATGTCATCTTCCTCCCTTATTCATGCTTCAGCGGAAATTCACCATTAAAAGAGAAGCGAATTTTTTTTCAAGCCTTTTTCCTTGCATGTAAGTGATTTCTTGTCCCGTTTTTGTTTATTTTTATGTTTTCGAGACCATTGTAGCTTAATCTAGCTAAATGGATGACTAATTTGCAAAAATATTGAATAGTTTGATATTTTAAATTGATGAATATAATAGGGTTTTGATGTTTAATAGAAGAAAATGAATCTTTGTTGTCAGTTAAGGAACTTTTGTTAAGAGACTTGTAATGAAATTGTCAAATAGGGGCAAATTGAGAAATGTGAAAATTGTGTGTTAAATATATGAAATTGTGGAATATATGGGTTGCTATGAGCACCTATAAAATTTGGATAGGCTTGGGTGTAGAGAAATTTACATGAATTTCATTTTACGAGCCTAGGGACTAAATTGTAAAGAAGTCAAATGTATAGGGACAAAATTTTAATTTTTCCATAATATGGATTTTAGATTAAATTGAATGGATTGAGAAGTAAATTAGTAAAATTTTATCATTTAGATCAAGAAAAACCATGTTCGAAATTAGTTTGAGGCAAAGATAAAGCGGTAGATTGATCGGTCGATTTAATCCGTACAAATTTGAGGTAAGTTCGTACGTTAATAAGCAGTAAATTATATGTATTTTAAATGCTTTATTATTATAATTGTGAAGATAAAACTCCACGACAATGTTCGACGAAGTATCGACGACATAGATATCCCGATTGAACCTTAGGAATATATAGGATACAAATGACATGTCATTAAGGGTTACAGTGTTTTGAGTGCTAGTCTCGTACGTCCTACCGGTGGCTGAGTGTTTGGTATGTGTTTCGGTTGCTTTACAGCTTGTGTGAGCAGCACCGTGTTGCTACGTCTTGACTAACAGCTTGTGTGAGTAGACCTAATGATAGCTCGAGAGTGAGCATCTATATGAGATATGACACAGAGGTGGCTTTCACCACATATTGGCACTTAGTGTACGAGATACCTGAGTATCCGATAGTATTTCAAATGGTTCAACGGGCATAGATGATGATACGAGGTTATAAGATTTTATACGAACCAGTACAGGTATTCATGTGAAATATGAAAAGTAATTCATAGTTGATGTGTTCATACATGACTAACATAATTATAATTATGTGTTAGGCTTTGGGCCAATTGGAATTTACCTATGTTTTAATTATGCTTATCTAAATTATGGACGAATGGTAAGTTGTATTTATTACTTATACGAACTTACTAAACTTAATTGCTTACTTTGTTTTAATTTTCGTGTTTTATAGTGATTCAAAAGTTCACTAGGTTTGGAAGTTGTCGGAGATCTCGCCGCACTATCAAACTCTCATTTTTCTATTTTGGACTTTGTATATCTTTGTTAAATGACATGTATAGGTGTTTTGGCTAATGTAGCCTATATGTTTTGTGGTGTTTTGGCCATTTATTTTGGCTTGAATATGGTATGTGTTTGGTTATGTTAATATGTATAAATTACCTTATGGCATGTGATGTATAGTTGCTTAGTGAATGCCTTGTTTGTGTATTGGTATTATGGGTACCAAATGGTTGAATTTTAGATGTGGAATGCATGATAAGTTAGGCACAATGTTTCACATATGAGTTTGACCATTTAGGTATATTTTGGAAATGTGATTCGTATGTTTTAAAGTGGTTAATAAATGTGTTGATGGATATCATGTTGTATATATGAATATTACATGTTATAAACTTGATATTGGTTGGTTTTGAATGCTTATTTATGCCATGGTTGTAACGCCCCAAAATTTTCATTTTGGGTATTGTGAATGTGTGACACAAACATCTGTCAGCTTTAGTGGTTATGTGTTCTGGGAGTGTTTGGGAGGTCATAAGTTCAAGCCAGGACTTGAGCAAATTTTGGTATTTTTATGAATAAGTCCTATCTTTGGACAGTAGGCTTTTAAGTAAAAGTTGGAAAATAATTAACAGAATGGGTCTGCTGGCCTGGTGGATAAGTGGAGTGTTGGTGTGAGGGAGGTCCTGGGTTCGAATCTTTAGGACGGAAAAAGTTGTATTTTTGCTCCTAATTTTTGCAAACGTTATGCTGAACTTGGTTTCTGAGTGGTGGATGTGTAGTGGAAAGTGAGGGAATGATTTTAGGAGTGAATTAGGGGGATTATGAGGGAGAATATCCAAAATCTAATCACTTTTTCCTTTTTCAAAAAAAAAAGAGTCGTTTTTCTCTCCATCTTTCGAACGTTTTCTCTCCCCCATCTCTACTGAATTTTTTTCTTCCTTGCTTCTTACTCGATTATCTTTCCTTTTCTTTCCTTTAATGCCGAAATTCCCTTGTTCCCCCTAAACGATTCTTTCCTCTTGATTTCGTAGTGTTAAGCAGCAGTTCTGCAAATTCAGTAAGTTGTTGGGTATCATTTTAAGAGATTATTTTGTGTTCAATAGTCTAATTCCGGGGTGTTGGCAGCAGCATTTCGCAAGGATTAAGGCTCTCCTCATGATTTTCGTAAACATACCGATTTGAATTTTTTACGGCTTTGGAGTGCTTGGGTACTATTTTAGCATCAAACAAAACCAGGTGTGTACCCGAAACATAAAAATAAGGGATTCGGTGAAAAGCTGAAATTGCTTGCTATTTGGACAGCAACAGGAGGCTAACTTTGAAAAATCACCATAAATTGTGGAAAACAAATTAGAGGATGAGAAAACTAAAGAATTAAAGATATTTGAGTCTAGTTTCTCATAGAAGAAACGAAGTAAGTAAAAGAATTTCATATTATGAGATATTTGAATTTTAGTGAGACAGGGTCAGAATGATTTTAGAATCCCCTGTCTTGACTTTGGAAAATTACTAAAAATTATAAAAAAATAATTATGGGTTATAATTTATATGTTTAAAATATTGAATGAGTCTATTTTCAAGAAAAATAAACGGGAACATCATCTGAATTCTGTACGAGAAGATAATTTTTAGAGCAGAAAGGTCGAAACTGTTAGACAGCAAAACATGAGAAACTTTAAAGAATAAACTGTACTTATTGGCTAAACCAAAAATTCTAAAAATTTTATGATAAGAAGATATGTGATTCTAGTTTCAGGTAAATTTTGCAGATCTTAATTCGGAATTCTGTAGTTTAAGATACAAATAATTTAGTAACAGAGACTCAAGTAGACAACTTTGAAGGATCATATAAGTAAATAGTGGAGACACATATGAATAATTATCTAACACGGGTTATAATAAAATAGATCACGAGGCCAAGGCCAATTTGGGTCATGTAGGCCATATGGACGTGTGGGCCTGCACGAGTGAACATCATGGGCTTGTAGGCTCATTTTCACTATTTTATTGGTAAGGTTGCACGGGTCGCCCGAGTTGACTGTGGACCTACTGTAGGGTCGGTAAGCTTACCTAGACCCCGAATTGACTGAACTGATATGATTAAGTCTGATGATGTCCCGCGGATTTAATATTGTATGCCTTGTTTACATGTATGATATTATGTTATAGTATGTCATATCTGTATATTTCATTGCATTGGGTTGGGGATTATAATGTTCGGAGGAAGTGTACTGAAAGGCCTCGAGCCTAATTTACTAGCAGCTCAGCTGCCAACTACTGTCTAGTGTCGCATTCGGTACTACTTGGAGTGTAGGGATAGGTGGGTTGATTATATCCCCACATGGAGTGTAAGGGTGGACGGAGATGGTGTGTAGAGGCTGGATGGGTAGGATTTTTGTGACTGCATATCTATTACTGCTACTGATACAGTGATGGGCTAAAGCCCTACTGCATGACTGTTTTTGTACTGAGATGGGCTAAGGCCCAAACTGGACTGATACTAATACTGAATAGGGCTTAAGCCTAGACTGTGATTATTTGTTTACTGTATGTTCATTTGTATGGGGATTATACACTGAGTTTACATAAACTCACCCATTCTGTTTAATCTGTACAGGTAATCCCTAGATATAGATGGATCGGTGCAGCGGAGGACTTAGTGGTGGTCACACGACTTCTTTTATACTATTTACTACCTAGTTATGATTTTACTTTTATTTGGGGGTATTTTACTGTAATTATGGCTTTTACAAAATTTGGTTTAAAATTTGGATTTTATACGGTTTTATGATTTAAATCTGCTAGTGTTAGGTAAAACTCGGGTTTTAAATGAAATTAATGTTTTATCAAAAATACCACGAATAAGCAAACCGTTTAAAAGCTTTCGCAATAAAAATAAAAATAACGTTTTGACATTGAATAACGATTTGTAAATGAATAATGTTTTGAAAACGAATGACACGATTTGAAGTTAACATAAGATAATAAAAAATGGTTAAATAGAAAAGAGGATTTAGCGACGACATATTTTTTCGAAAAGCATTACCATGTGACATCGTCAGATTCGGCCATAACGTCTAGGCCAAGTTTGGGGTGTTACAATGGTTGTATGTGCATTGTTGAGCTTAGGTTGGTACCACATTAGGTGAGATATATGGCTTGGAAAATAGCCTATTTTTGTCCATACGGGCGGAGACAGGGGCGTGCGTATCAGCCGTGTGTGACATATAGCCAGGTGACACGGCCGTGTGTGACACATAACTAGGTGGCACGGCTGTGTGTCCCCTGATGCTTCTATAGAAATCAAGTCAGTAGCTTCACAAGGCTAGCACACGGGCGTGTGGCTTGACCGTGTGGCACAAGTCAGTATACCCTCCAATTTTCACGCAGCCTGGTACACGGGAGTTTGAGGCCATTTCGAAGGGTACACAACCTGGGACACGAGCGTGTGGTCTGGCCGTGTGACCCAAGTCAGTGAGTTGCACGGGGTAGGACACGGGCTGAGACACAGTAGTGTGTCCCCATTTCGAATGCCCACACGACCTTAGACACAGGCGTGTCATTTGGCCGTGTAAGACACACAACCTGGCCACACAGACGTGTGTCCCCTGCACTTTGAAATTTTTCCATGTTTTTTTTTAAATTCCTTAATTACTCGGTTTAGTCCCAAACCACTTTAAATGACTATCTAGGGCTTTGAGGGCTCGTATTAGGGACTATATGAATGAATTTGAATGACTTTTTTTTGGAATGAGAAATGAATATGAAATGTATAATTGTCTAAGTTATAAGTCTGGTAATGCTCTGTAACCCTGTTCCAACATCGGATACGAGTAAGGGGTGTTGCATTTTTTGGTATCAGAGCTACAGTTTAGTCGATTCTCAGACTAACGTAGCATATGTCAGTCTAGCTATACATGCCATTTTATAACCTCTGATAGTGTGACATCTCCTGACAGTTTAAAATCATGTCTTTTTTATATAGTAATGGATTCCAATCGAGAAGACTCCGATGATGTTGAGAGTAACGCGCCGGCCTCCATTCGAGGGGCAGCGTCGTCTGGATCTAGACCCAAGTTTGAGGGTCGTGGAGGAGAGGCTAAGGAAGCATTCTTCCAAATGATGAATGAGTGGTTCACTAAGTTTGTCTGAATTAATTCAGTTGCTCAGTAACCTCCACCCCCACCTTTTCCCCAACCAATCCCCATAGCTCCTCAAATTTTAGAACTGGTACATATAAGCAAACCGTCAGTAGATAAAATTTGAAAATATAGGTCGAAGAGTTTAGAGTTACAGTTGATGATAACCCTAAGAGAGCCGAGTTTTGGTTAGAGAATATGATCTATGTTTTCAATGAGTTTTCTTGTACACCATTAGAATGTGCTAAATGTGTTGTGTCTCTTCTGAAAGATGCCGCATATCAGTGGTGGAGCACGTTAATTTCTGTAGTACCTAGAGAACGAGTCACATGGGAATTCTTTCAAACCGAGTTCAGAAACAAATATATAAGTCAATGGTTTCTTGATAAAAAACGCAAGGAATTTCTAAAGTGGAAATAGGGTCGTATGACCATAGCTGAGTATGAAAGAAAGTTTGTTAGACTAAGCAAGTATTCTCGAGAGTGCATTCCAACCGAAGTGGTTATGTGCAGACATTTTGAAGATGGATTGAATGAAGATATTAAGCTTTTAGTTGGAATACTTGAGCTGAAAGAATTTTTTGTTTGAGTTGATAGAGCTCACAAAGTCGAGGAGCTTAGCAAAGAAAAGAGAAGAACTGATTCTGAGGCTAGAGATTTGAGAAAGAGGTTAATGGGTAAATCATACCATTCATCGCAAAAAAAATCAAAGGATTTTCATAACTGTTCGTTCGCTTTATAGGGTATTCCAACAGAGATCGTGGTAAACAACACGTAGGTTCAAAAGCTCAAGTCACTTCAGTAGCAAGCGTTGGTAGTGTCAAGGTCATCAAACCTGAGTGTCAATGGTGTGGTAGACGACATTTTGGAGAATGTTGGATGAATGACAGAGCATTTTTTAGATGTGCTCGCAAGAGCATTTTATCCGTGATTGTCTTGAGTTAATCGAAAAAGACAAACTTCTGACTTTTCGACCGAGTAATACAGCTACAAGTTGGAGACCACCCTGAGATACTGGAAATATGAGTGGTAGCCAGGGCACAATGAAGGATTCTACTGTGAGATTCGAGGCACGAGTGCCAGCTAGAGCTTACACTATTCGCACTCGTAAAGATACATCGGTGCCAGATGTTATCACCGATACTTTTTCTCTTTAACTGATGTAACTACTTTGATTGATCCTAGATCAACCCATTCATATGTATGTACAAACTTAGTATCTATTAAGAGTTTACCTGTTGAGTCCACTGAATTCGTGGTTAAGGTATTGAACCCTTTAGGTCTGTACGTTTTAATTGATAAAGTTAACAAGGATTGTCCTTTGATGACTCAGGGTTACAGTTTTCCAGCTGATTTGATGTTTTTACCGTTTGATGAGTTTGATATGATTTTGGGTAAGGATTGGTTAATTTTCCATGATGTGGCTGTGAATTGTAGATGAAAACTTATCGTATTGAAATGTTAGAATGGTGAGACTCTTCGTATTGAATCCGATGATTCGAATAGGTTGCCTATTGTAATATCGACTATACTAGCATAAAAATATATGAGAAAGGGTTGCAATGCTTCTTTGCGTACGTACTTGATACGAAAGTGTCAGAATCGAAGATTGAATCATTGCTAGTGGTTTGCGAATATTCAGATGTTTTCCCAGAGGAATTACTCGGGTTGCCACCGATCAGAGAGGTTGAATTTGCTATTGAGTTAGTACTAGGAACATCATCGATATTGATAGCTCCATACAGAATGGCTTTCACAGAGTTGAAAGAGTTGAAAGCTCAATTGCAAGAGTTAACGGATAGAGGTTTTGTACGACCGAGTCTTTCGCCTTGGGGTGCACCGGTTTTATTTGTAAAGAAGAAAGATGAATCAATGAGGTTATTTCTTGATTATCGACAACTTTACAAGGTTACAATTAAGAATAAGTATCCTTTGTCGAGAATTGATGATTTGTTCGATCAGTTGAAAGGAGTAAGAATATTTTCAAAGATTGATTTGCGATCTGGTTATTATTAGTTGCGAGTTAAAGATTTGGATGTACCGAAAACCGCATTCAAAACCAAGTATGGGCATTATAAATTTCTTGTTATGCCATTTGGGTTAACTAACGCTCCTGCAATTTTTATGGATTTGATGAATAAAATTTTCAGACCGTATTTAGACAGATTCGTTGTTGTATTCATTGATGATATTCTGATCTATTCTTGAGATGAGTCTGAACATGCCAAGCATTTGAGAATTGTGTTACAAACGTTGAGAGATAAACAACTATTTGCTAAATTCAGCAAATGTGAGTTTTGGCTCTGAGAAGTTGGATTATTGGGACACATTGTTTTGGCGGAAGGCATCAGAGTTGATCTAAGCAAGATTTCAGCGGTTGTTGACTAGAAACCACCAAGAAAAATATCCGAAGTTAGAAGTTTTCTGGGTTTAGCTGGCTATTATCAGCGATTTGTTAAAGGGTTCTCGATGATAGCTACACCGATGACTCAGTTATTACAGAAAGATGTGAAATTTAAGTGGTCTAATAAGTGCCAACATAGTTTCGATCAGTTGAAAACACTGTTAACCGAAGCACTAGTTTTGGTTCAGCCTTAGTCGGGTAAAGAATTTTTTATTTTTAGTGATGCGTCATCGAATGGTTTGGGATGTGTTTTAATGTAAGAAGGAATAGTGATAGCGTATGCTTCCAGACAATTAAAGTTGTATGAAAAGAATTATTCGACACACGACTTGGAATTGGCCGCAATCGTGTTTGCATAGAAAATTTGGCGACACCATTTGTTCGGTGAAAAATGCCACATATTTACTAATCACAAGAGTTTGAAGTATTTGATGTCACAGAAAGATCTGAATTTGAGACAGCAGAGATGGCTAGAACTGTTAAAAGATTACGAGTTAGTCATTGATTACCATCCGAGGAAAGCAAATGTAGTCGCAGATGCTTTGCGTAGAAAAATCTCTCTTTACTTTGCTTGCGATGAATACGCAATTGACCATGTTTGATGATGGTTCGATCTTAGTTGAGTTAAAAGTTAAACCGATATTTTTACAACAAATTTGTAAAGCTAAGAAATGTGATCACAAATTGCAAGCTAAACGAGTACAGTGTGAGTCGACTTCTAATTCTGAATTTTAGATCGGACCCAATGACTTTTTATTATTCTAAGGTAGAGTTTGTGTACCGAAGAATCCTGAGCTTGTACAGAAAATTTTGCACAAAGCACACAGTGGTAGCTTGTCTGTTCATCAGAGGAGTAACAAGATGTACAGTGATTTGAGACAAATGTACTAGTGGTCGGGTATGAAACGTGACATTTCTGAATTTGTGTCCAGATGTTTGATTTGTCAACAGGTTAAAGCCAAACATCAAGTACCTTCAAGACTGTTATAGCCAGTAATGATGCTGGAGTGAAAGTTGGATAGAGTTACAATGAATTTTGTATCGGGATTACCTTTATCTTCGAAAAAGGAAGATACTATCTAGGTTATTATTGATCGTTTGACGAAGTCTATACATTTTATTCTGGTGCGTACAGAATTCTCACTTGATAGATTAGCCGAGTTGTATATTTCTGAAATTGTCAGATTGCACAGAGTGTCAGTCTCTATTATTTCGGATAGAGATCCGCGGTTTACATCGCGATTTTAGAAGAAACAACAAGAAGCTTTGCGTATGTGGTTGCATTTTAGCACTGCATTTCATCCTCAAACTGATGGTCACTCTGATAGAGTAATTTAGATTCTCGAGGATATGTTGCGATGCTGTGTTTTAGAGTTCGAAGGTAATTGGGAAAAATATTTATTGTTGGTTGAATTCGCGTATAATAATTTTCAATCGAGCATTAAGATGGCACCGTATGAAGCTTTATATGGTCGTAAATGCTGAACTCCATTTTACTGGACCGAGCTTAGTGAGAGAAAGATACATGGGGTTGATTTGATCCAAGAAACTGAAGAGAAAGTGAAATTGATTCGTGACAGTTTGAAAGCTGCTTTAGATCGACAGAAATCGTATGCGGATTTGAAGCGTAAAGATATTTAATTTCATATCAACGATAAAGTGTTTCTAAAAGTGTCGCCTTGGAAGAGGATTTTCCGATTTGGTCGTAAAAGAAAATTGAGTCCACGATTTATCGGACTGTACGAGATTATCGAGAGAATAGGGCCAGTGACATATTGACTTGATTTACCGCCAGAACTTGAAAAGATTCATAATGTGTGTCATGTGTCTATGTTACGATGGTACTGATCGGATCATTCGCATATAATTTCTCCAACCAAAGTTGAGATTCAGCCTGGCATGTTGTATAATGAAGAACCGATCAGAATTTTGGCACGAAAGATCAAAGAGTCGAGAAATAAAAGAATAGCCTTAGTGAAAGTTCTTTAGCATCGTCACGGGATTGAGGAGGCTACTTGGGAACCCGAGGAAACCATGAGAAAACAATATCCTAACCTATTTATGATCAGATTTTTGGGGACTAAAATTCCTAAGGGGGAGAGTTGTAACAACCCGTTTTCAGTGAAATTCTAACCTAACAATTTGTAATGAAATTGTCGAATAGGGGCTAATTGAGAAATGTGAAAATTGTGTGTTAAATGTGTGAAATTGTAGAATATATGGGTTGCTATGAGCACCTATAAAATTCAGCTAGGCTTCGGTGTATAGAAATTTGCATGAATTTTATTTTACGAGCCTAGGGACTAAATTGTAAAGAAGTTAAATGTATAGGGGCAAAATTGGAATTTTGCCATAATATGGATTTTGGATTAAATTGAATGGATTGAGAAGTAAATTAGTTAAATTTGATTATTTAGATCAAGAAAACCCACGTTCAGAATTAGATTGAGGCAAAGATAAAGCGGTAGATTGATCGGTCGATTTAATCCGTACAAATTCGAGGTAAGTTCGTATGTTAATAAGCACTAAATTATATGTGTTTTAAATGCTTTATTATAATTGTGAAGATACAACTCCACAGAAATGTTCGACTAAGTATCAATAACGTAGATATCTCGGTTGAACCTTAGGAATAGATAGGATACAAATGACATGTCATTAGGGGTTACCGTGTTTTGGGTGCTGGTCTCCTACGTCCTACCAGTGGCTGAGTTTCTGGCATGTGTTGCGATTACTGTACAGCTTGTGTGAGCAGCACCGTGTAGCTACATCTTGACTGATAGCTTGTGTGAGTAGACCTAGTGATTGCTCGAGAGTGAGTATATTATGAGATATGAGATAGAGGTGGTTTTGACGACATATTGGCACTTAGTGTGCGAGATACCCGAGTATCCGATAGTATTCCAAATGGTTCAACGGGCATAAATAAAGATACGAGGTTATAAGAATAGATACAAACCAGTACAGGTATTCATGTGAAATATGAAAAGTGTAACACCCCAAACTCGGCCTAGACATTATGGCCGAATCTGGGTTTGTCACATGGAAAGAGATTTGAAGACAAGATAGTCGAGTTTAAAAACTATTACAGTAAGTTAACTTTTATTTAATTCGAAAAAAAAACTAGTTGATTTTCTTTAAAACTTGTCTTTTAGTGAAAGCTTTTGTAACCAATTAATTTAGGGAAAATCGTTTCCATTTACGAAAAACCTTAGTTTTAGGAAAAAAAAAACATGTTCTGTGGAGTTGCAGTTTTAAAAAAATCCATAAAAAATAATATAAAGTCCCAAATTTAAAGTCAACTAGTCCATAATCTAGAAGATATATCAAAAACCCCAAAGGTTGCAGTTGAGCTGCCAGATAACAGGCTTAATAGCCTTTCAGACACTTTCTCCAAATATCATCAACCCATCCCGATGCAATGCAACATGCAAAATATGTCATGTCATTATGCAACTAATAATACATACATTCAGATATCATAGGTCATGCTCGGTATAGAAATCAGACAGACAGATCATACATATAGGGGTCTAAGTAAAGCTTACCGACCCTACAGTAGGTCCACAGTCAACTTGGGCAACCCGTGCAACCTTACAGAAATTTTCAGAAAAATGGGCTCACACGCCCATGTGGCCCACTTGGTCCAAATTAGCCTTGGTCACGTGATCCATTTTTAATGTAACATGTGCTAGTTAATTATTCATATATGTTTTCACTATTTACTTATATGTTCCTTCAAAGTTGTCTACTTGAGTCACTGTTACCAAATTATTTATATATTGAGCTACAGAATTTTGAATTAAGATCCGCTTGATGTCTTTGAAACTAGACTAAAAATTCTTTCTACCATAAAATTTTCAGAATTTTTGGTTCAGCTAATAAGTACACTAAAATCTTCAAACTTACCCCTGTTATGCTGTCTGACAGCTTCGTCCCTTCTTTGCAAAAAATTAATTATCTCTTAGTACAAAATTTAGATATGTTTCCATTTGTTTCTATTGAAAATAGACTTATTAATAATTTAAACATGTAAATTTTAACCCCTAATTATTTTTGTCCAATTTTTGATGATTTACAATTCAATCTAAATTACAATTCCAATACTTACACCATTTCTTCTATGAGAAACTACACTCAATAAACTTTAATTCCATATTTTGTTCATACTCTAATTTGATTTCCAAAATTTATGGAGATTTTTCAAAGTTAGCCTACTGTTGTTGTCCAAACAGCAAGCAATTTCGACTTTTCGCCAAATCCTTTTTTTTTGCGTTTCGGGTACACACCTGGTTTTGTTTGATGCTAAAATAGTCCTCGAGCACTGCAAAGCCTATAATTAAGACACTCAAAATCAATTTAATGAATTTACAAATGAATTGACAACCAAGAATGAACTGAAACCCAAATTACCACCAACGATAACCCTCTATTTAACTATTGTTAAGACGAGAACACTGAATTCACCAGTCTGAGCCTCCCCCTACGCCCAAATCGCAAAGAAAAATGTTACCACTTCAGTCGTTAAGAGATTCATGACAGAAACGAAGAGAAACACTTATCGAAACTAAGAGAGCACTAACCGCATGTGAAAACGAAGGAAAATAAATGGATTAGGAAAAATCAAGAAGAAGAAAAACAAAACAAAGATAGAAAAACTCAGATAATTTCGGCAAGAGGAGAGGGAGAAGAATAGACAGCAGAATTGTTTTTAGAAAAGAGAGTCAAAATTCAGTTATGGGAATAAAATAAAATAAAATCCTAATAACCCCAAAATCCCTTAATCTTCTCCCCTAATTCCCATTACACATCCACTACTCAGAATCCCCTTATTACATAACTCTATCCCAAAATCAGAGCAAAAAAATAATACCTTTGCCTACATAGGGATTCGAACACAAGACCTCCACCATAATAACACACCATTTAACCACCAGACCAGCAGACTCATTCTGATGTAATTTACCCAACAATCAAATAAAAGCCTACTAAACAATAATAAGGCCTAATTCATTCAAAATACCAAAATTTGCCCAAGTGAAGGCTTGAACTTGGAACCTCCCAAACACTCCTAGAACACATAACCACTAAAGTTGACAGATATTTGTGTCATATTTTCACAATAACGAAATTAGAAGTTTTTGGGCGTTACAGAAAGTAATTCGTAGTTGATGTTTTCATACATGACTAACATAATTGTGATGTGTTAGGCTTTGGGCCAATTGGAATTTACCTATGATTTAATTATGCTTATCTAAATTGTGGACGAATGGTAAGTTGTATGTATTAGTTATACGAACTTACTAAGCTTAATTGTTTACTCTGTTTTAATTTCCGTGTTTTATAGTGATTCAAAAGCTCGCTAGGTGTGGCAGTTGTCAGAGATCGTGTCGCACTATCAAACTCTTGTTTTGGTATTTTGGACTTTGTATATCTTGGTTAAATGGCATGTATAGTTGTTTTGGCTAATGTAGCCTATATGTTTTGTGGTGTTTTGGCCATATATTTTTACTTGAATATGGTATGTGTTTGGTTATGTAAATATGCATAAATGACCTTATGGTATGTGATGTATAGTTGCTTGCTAAATGCCTTGTTTGTGTATTGATATTATGGGTACCAAATGGTTGAATTTGAGATGTGGCATGCATGATAAGTTAGGCATAATATTTCACATATGAGTTTGACCATTTAGATATATTTTGGAAGTGTGATTGGTATGTTTTAAAGTGCTCAATGAATGTGTTGATGGATATCATGTTGTATGTATGAATATTACATGTTATAAGCTTGATATTGGTTGGTTTTGAATGTTTATTTATGCCATGGTTGTATGTGCATTGTTGAGCTTAGGTTGGTACCATATTGGGTGAGATATATGGCTTGGAAAATAACTTATTTTTGTCCACACAAGCAGAGACACGGACGTGTGTCTCAACCATGTGTGACACACGGCCAGGTGACACGACCGTGTGTCCCCTAATACTTCTATAGAAATCAAGTCAGTAGCTTCACACGGCCTAACACACGAGCGTGTGGCTTGGCCGTGTGGCACAAGTCAGTATACCCTTCAGTTTTCACACAGCCTAGTACACGGCCTGGCATATGGGCGTGTGGTCTGGCCGGATGACCTAAGTCAGTGAGTTACACGGGGTAGGACACGGGCTGGGACACTACCGTGTGTCCCCATTTCGAATGCCCACATGGTCTAAGACATGAGCGTGTCACTTGGCCGTGTGAGACACACTGCCTGGCCACACAGGCGTGTGTCCCCTGTACTTTGAAAATTTTCCATGTTTTTCTAAAAATTCCTTAAGTACTCGGTTTAGTCTCGAACCACTTTTAATGACTATTTAGGGCCTCGATGGCTCATATTAGGGACTATATGAATGAATTTGAATGGCTTTTGTTTAGAATGAGAAATGAATATAAAATGTATAATTGTTTGAGTT
This sequence comes from Gossypium raimondii, assembly GCF_025698545.1. Taxonomy (NCBI): domain Eukaryota; kingdom Viridiplantae; phylum Streptophyta; class Magnoliopsida; order Malvales; family Malvaceae; genus Gossypium; species Gossypium raimondii. The sequence goes on from NC_068567.1 coordinate 9,357,336, forward strand.
ATAAGTCCAGTAATGCTCTGTAACCCTGTTCTGGCGTCGAATATGGGTTAGGGGCGTTACATATAGAGTCTCACAACTAAATCGAGTTCATGTACAAGATTAGAACTCATTTTTTTAAAGTTAGATTGTATTACTTATTTATAAAAACTTACAACAAAGACAAAATTTTTAAATAAAAGTTAATTGTCTCAACTCCGAACTGTAAGAGAACTACATAAATACAATATACTCGTTTCCATTGTGAAGTCTCTAAAGGTACCCCTTTCCTATGTGCAAAACTAAAAGAAACCACATAAGGATAAAACACATTAAGGAAGACGGTAGTGTTTGACAAAATAGTGGATATAGTCAAATATCACATATGAGGACAAACCCCGGGGATTTGTTTAGCCAAGACTCTGATAGCTAGAGAGCTCTTTGTGAAACATATGGAGGGGCACAAGAATGCGAAACATGACTCGTCTACTTCACCAGGGTAAGTGGGAGCCTGTTGGATCTAGTGCCCTAAGTTTAGTACTTTCGTCGATATACACTTATAACTTTTTTTTAAATAGATTGGTTAATAAAAGAAACTTATTGATTACATTAATAACATTAATATACTTTATATAATTATCCTCACATGGTTTTTGCTCGCAAAGTAAAATAGAAACAAATATTGCTCATTGGTTGTCTAAATGTTTAACTAATACTAAGCTGTATTATGTGGTCGGATTGTAGTACGGAAAGACAACTTGTATTAGTAGATGAACCTAAACATGTCCTTATGCTAATCAAAAATGAGAAAACCAATTGAAAGAATAATATGTCGTTTATCACGTCCAATTGGGAAGATTCTTTATCTTGGGCATCGAAGCAGATGACTCCCAGAAGATAGAGACATAGATGAGACTGACTGGACTGGCAGTACATCGAACATGACCCAAGCAGAATATATCCTGAATCCATTATGAATTTATTCACTTGTGACATTCATAGTGTGGCATACCTAAATCCTGAGTGGATGACAAACTATGTATGCGTGACTCATATAATTTGATGTAAGTAAAAGTCTGAGTTCAAATAGATAAGGAACTGAAAGCTAGTGTGTTGGGTGTACGACTTCTGTAGTATGTAGCGTCATTCACAATTGTGGAATTTATAGCCCAAAACATAGGTAAATGATATCCTCTCATTGGCATTACATGGTTGATAAAAAGTAAATGTGGCCACGAGTCGTCCGTCTTTGTGATAGATGACTTGATCACTAACTAATAATGATTGACTTTTCATGAATGAAGCTCTAATGGTTGCCATGAGATAAAGTTTGATCATATTGGGAGAATGAATATTATCCCAAAGAGATCAAGGATATCCTATGAGGGTAACAAACTAATGACAAGGTCATTGGACGAGCACTAAGTAGCTGCTTTCATTATGGTACATTGTTGGGGAGAGCTCAATCACAATACTATACTGGAATGACTTCGTGACTAAATGAGTTTATAATTAATAGGCGAAAAGTCGAAACTTAATTATAAATCATTTGAACCTCAACTTCATATGTCCATTCGGTTCCTCCACTAGCTCGTTGAAACCAGAAATGAATTACGTGTTTGAATAAAAATGAATGGAATTAATTGAAAAAAAAGAAATGAGAAACATTCAAGAATGATTATGGTTTTCTCTAAAATGGAGAAATGAAATCATTTGTAAATGAATATAGGTTTCTAAAATGGAAATAAAATTTACAATCCCATATAGGATTACTTAAAAATGATGGAAGAATGAGTTTATATTTTGGATTATTTTGAAGCTTGGAAATGAAAATAAATCATTCGGTCATAATGAACATGTTGAGTTGTAACATATTGAACAAATTTTCTCTAACTTTTACTGGGGGTAAAGTCGTCAAAATTTTACTAAAGTAAAATTGGGATGAGAAAATTGTTTAATATGTAAATAATAAAGTTTAATTTTGGAAATAGAAAAACTGAATCGGGTTGGATCACATTACAGAATACTGGGTCAAAAAGGCTTAAAAAATACTTAGAATTGGACCCAATGTGAGAGAGGCCCAAAACCTGTCATGGAAGGAGGTGAGACGACAAAACCCTAGTATCATTAACTAGGGTTGTTGCCCCTTATATCCTAGTTAAACTAGGATATCATTTTTCTAATGAAAATAAACTTTTACAACTCTACAAAGGTTCTACCTTCTCTTCCTATAAATAGATGGCACCAATAGAGCTATACACACAACTTTTGAGAAATTGTTATTCTGCCGAAAAATAGAGAGAGTTTATTCTCAACATGTAAACAAATTTTTCAGAATAACAATTTTATCAGTTTCTATTAAAGAAGAGAGAATTTTCGTTTTCACCTCAAAATGAGAGAAAATTTTTTCTAGTTCTGTGTTTCAATTCAATTGGTTTGAGCCCACACTCGAAGCAATTCGTGGTATGAGAATAGTGGAGAAGATCATTTGGTTGAAAGTTGTAAAACATTAAGGATCCGCTTATCTGAAAACACTGGTAGGATTTCGGCCTAAGGTTTATTGTTATAAATATCACAAACTTAGTCGGTTTTCAAAATTTTAATTTTCTATTGTACAAGGAAATCGTTTTCAAACTGGATTTTTTCCAACAAACTTCACATATGAATATGTAGTTGTTGCTTTTGTGAATAATATCATTCATCTCCATGAAGTCTCAAAGGAAATTGTCACTAATCGTGATGCTTGATTTTGGAGTTATTTTTGGCGTGAAATTCATCGGCTACAGGGCACCACTTTAGCCATGAGCACCTTATACCATCCCCAAACCGATGAACAAACCGAGGCCTTCAACAAGTATTTGAAAATATATTTGTATTGTTATGTGGTTGATTATCCCCAACACTTGAATGCAAATGCTACCATGAGCGAAATATTGGTATAATACCTCTTACCAAACTTCTGCTTAAATGACTCCTTTTGAGATTTTATATAGTCATCTTCCACCAACAATCATCCATTATGCCCATAGCTTGACAGGGAATTCTTTAGTTGCAAATGAGATGTTTAATTGTGACTAGGTGTTATTTTCGCTTAAGCGTAATCTGCGAAAATCTCAAGAACGGATGAAATTATTAGCAGATTGACATTCACATGAAATTCTCTTTGCTGAAGGGGATTGGGTCTATGTCAAACTTCAACCTTGTTTCCAAAAATTGGTTCGCTAACAATGACATCACCAATTGGGCAAACGATATTTTGGGCCTTACAAAGTCCTCAAACGTACCAGTGATATGGCCTATAAGCTCGAGCTTCTAGATTCTGCCAACATTCATCATGTTTTCATGTCTCGTTGCTTCGTAAATGTGTTAGTAAACCTAATCAACAAATTTCCTCGTTGCATTTGGTTTATTCTATTTCTACCTTGACTTTACATCCTCTTGCATTAATTGAAAAACCTTTCATTTCTGATTTGGTCTCTTGGCGAAGCAATGGTTGACTTATTGGAATGGTTTTTCTGTTATTAAGGCTACATGGAAAGACAAGGATAAACATTTAAAGATATTCCCTGACTGGAACCTTGAGGAAAAAGTTCTTTCCGACCGGGAAGGTACTGTTATGACCAATTCTAGGAATTCCACAAGTTGCCATATGTGTCAACAACAACCAAGGAGAAGCTTACGCCAAAGGGTGCCTTCTAAAAGATAGGTTGATTGTTTGATGGAAGCCTTATCAGCAGAGGTCTAACCATTAGCATGAGATATTGCACACAGAGAGACCTATATGAAGAATTATGTAGAGGAGTTAGTTATGCTTATTTTGAGTTGTTATTTGTTATTAATTCACACCTCCTCCTTTTTCCTTTTTCTCTCATTTTTTTTTTTCTGGTTATGCACTTACTTCATTGTTGCAATTTACTTGTATCCAAAGAATTACAGTATTAATCAAAATTTCTCCAGAATCTATTGTTATTCTATTGAGGTTATTGTTAAGATTGCATCACACGTATAAAAATAAGAAAAAAACTTAATTCAATTTTACTGATTTACCAAAATTTTATATTTTATAAGTGCTTAAATCTGTATTAATTACTAAGATTTTGTTTACCCTTGAATTTTGAAAGTGCTTTTCAATTTCAAAGCAACGGTAAACAGATAGTTATTCAAACCAAACCAACATTTCAATCCAAACCAAAAGGATAAAAATTTTAGGTTTTGACTTCTCTATAGCCAATTTGGATGGTAAATTAAAATTTATTCTTCATTTATGTTAATTATGAAAGATAAATATGATTTATATATACAAATTGAACTTTACTAATAATTTATATTATTTAGGCATAATGCCAAAATTATTCTTCAATGTTTACATCATTGATCAATTAGACCCTTATTTTGTTTAAGCTAAATGTGGCTACAACCTAAATATATTATTTAGGCAATCCATGTGTATTCATGTTGACATGATACTATTTGTCTTATATGTTATGACAACAAATAATTTTAAAATTATAAAATATTCAAAGAAATAAAATTTCAATTTTTTTAAAAAAAATTTGCATGAAGTACACGTGGATTGCCAAGCAGGCTACCATGTTTAAAAATGAATGATTTAGTCAATATTTTCATTAAAAATAACAAACTCTTGGACTCTTTTTTAAAAGGTAATGATGAAATTCGACTTTTTTTAAAAAAGTTTAGCGACAAATTTAGCTAAAACATAATAATAAGAACCAAATTAGCAAAAAGTATAAACGTGCAGTGCTAAATTTGACATTCTATATTGTTTTTTTTTTTTTTCAAAGTTATAGTATTTATATCAAGAAATACCTCGAAATTTAATTCTAATAAATAATAGAAACTCATAAGATCAATGGGTCATTTTCAAATATCTTAATGTTTGAGAATGTTGTTGGGCAAAGATAGGGACTTTGCACATTTTCTTTTTATTTTGATTGGGAATTCCTATGTAACGTTCACGCAAATTTCTAATAGATGTGTTGCAAGAATAATTTATAAGTTGGCCCACACATCCAAATTATTAACACATTATTTCATCTAACTCTTTACCTTTTCTACAAATTCTTTCATCCAACTTAATCGCTGCTATACAAAAAGAAATGATTATATAATTACTTTTATTATTTAACAATAATAAGGACAAGTGGAGTACAGAAATTTCTCATGGAAGGAAAATATACAAAATTCCAATTGGCACCAGGAAATGGGCTAAGACACTCTTTCCTCTTACGACATTATGCACACGAAATAAACTGTCACAAACCGCTTATATCAATATTATTAGACATTAAAATAGATTTAAATGGAATCATATTAGTCATTTACAAATATAAATAAACTTGAACAAAACTTTTGAATTAAATCCATCTTAAATAATCATATATAATAGTAATAATATCATGTATGAATCTAACCCTAATCCGATCCAATTCATCAACACTCTTAATTAACTCCCATATAATAATTAATAATTGAAATGTACTTAGAAAAGCCAAAAGCATATGTGCAAATTAATAAATTCATTGGTACGGTTACATCAATAATAATATTATTAATTACTCTATACATCAACCTTTTTTTTGTAATTACAAATAAATTTAATTATAAGATCATCGGTCATTTAGTTATTATCCTTAATTTATAATATTTTCTTAAATATAATTTTGGCCAAGTAATATTATATTATTAATTATCTAATTTACCCATTTTATATTCGTTATAAAATTTTTGGGTACAATTTTTGTTACAATTTTGCATACTAAAATCTTTACATAAATCATAAAGACATTATTACACTGTGATTATAATAACATACAAATAATTAGTAAATAATTATTACACAATCTTGACAACCATTTCCCATCATTCTTTTAGGTAAAGTGAAGTTCTTAAAAGAAATTGATGAACTATAAAAAAATCAAAATCAAAAGAAATAAATAAAAAAATTAAGAATGAATAGAAGAATTATTTTGTTTATTTATGTATCGAAAAAGTAAACGATTAGTTATAAAATTGAAGACTTTAATACGTCTTTTAAGGCGGTAAGAATAAAATAGGAATAATGGAATTTTAAAACCGGACCGACTAACTGTTCTCCTCAACATTTTTTCCCCAAAGTAGGAACATTAACAACTGCTAAGATATGCAGGTGACCCAGTAGCATAAAGGAAGATATCTGAATGCCATCAAGCTGGTAGCCTATATATTCCAAATGACAGGATAATATACGATGCTAAAGCTGAAATTGTATTAAAAAATTATCACTCACTTACTGTATATTTTACAAGACCAAAATTGTCATCAAGGGGGTCACTTCAACCCTCCAATAAAGCAAAGCTTTTCGTCAATAGCATAGATCACGGAAAGTAAACAATAATTTAGAAGTGGTATAGTACTAGAAAAATCAATCAAAAACTTCGACTGTTCATCAGCTGCAGTTTTCAAATAGGGGACCAATAGGGAAAAGGGTAGCTATCAAACCCCATTTCGGAGCTAAGCCAATGAAAAGACAAGGGTTTGGACATAATCTTGGTTGGCATGAACAAGATTGAACATGAAAATTATGGGGGATGCAAAAGGACCACTATCTCCATAAGCTTTCCCCAACATCTGTTTCAGTAAAGATATAAAAAGATCTTGAAGTTCTACATGTGTTCTTAAAAGGGTGCATTGCTCCTAGTCATGAAAAATGAAGCTATCTTTGGCCCGCTTCTAACTTAAGCTAACCATATCAATCCCTAGTGGCTAAAAATTGAAGCAACCATACGTTTCTTTATGGAATTTTCTCTTACAACCATTCTGACTCCATCTGGGTTCAGCCATGCAATACTGATGTTTATATAAACTATAAAACTAAATCAAATCACAAACAGATTTCTTTTTCTGTTTTAGAAGTAAAATCCAAATGTGAGAGATTTAGCAGTTTGTAGCAAATCTTAAGTCTAAATCTTTTGATTACCATGGAATTTAACGTATTCCAGCTCATACCAGAAACAACATGATGTAAACAAGCAAGCAAATCATGGAAACTGACTTGTGAACCAGAAGGGATAAACTTAATTATAAAAGGGAGTAATGGGTTTTTGATTCGAGTTTTCATCTAAAGAGTGTGTGATAGGCCCCTCATCAATCATTCAACAAACACTTACAAGACACTTAAAATGCACTCCAATAAACAAGACATAATCAATCTGAAACATGTCGATTATGATAGATTAATAGTGGTAACATACATGATAGCCAGAACACACTTCCATATTGTGAAATATTACAATCTGCCATCTTACTACTATGTACAGAAACTACACTAACAACTATATTTGTCATTTGGCATTCCAAAATGCATATGATAAGTAGTAGTCTCAATAGCGTACTTAAATATATTCAGATTTATATAAACTGTATGCTTGTGCTTTTAATATGCTGGAGACTTCAGCATTATCATGGTCATTGCAAAGCATCATCCACAATAGTTAAATTTTATCTATCTTGATTTGATTAGAACGTTATAAAAATTCTTATGAGATACTAGTTTGACACAAAATCAAACCGTATTATCTCATCCCTATTTTTAGTATTGTATAAAAAAATTAAATTTTATTTAAAGGTCGGTGATCCTAAAAAGGTTAATGTTATAAGTGAAATTAATAAATTATCGTATATTCATATCATATTAATTTTAAAGTATTTTACGTTTAAGAATTTTATCACATCAAAATTTGACTCAACAGATATAATCTTTTATCATTAATCTTATTGATAAGTGGATTTAATTATTAATTATTAACTAAGTCATAAGTGTAATAAATAATAAATAAAAGTAAGTAAATTAAGTTTAAAATTAATCAATAAAAAATTTAAAAAAACTAAATTTGATTTTACCAATTTATCGAATTTTTATATTTTATAATCACTTAAACTAGTATCTATACTATTATTTAAGCTTTTGATTGGGTTGATATCATAAGTCAAGCGGACACCAACTCGGTTAAGGAAATTACAAAATATCCTTTCCTATTTAAAATAAATTATAATATTGAGAGTATTTTAGTATTTTTTTTGAAAAAATGATAATAAATAAATATGCATATTATGGGATTTTAACTCTTGCTAATTGCATTGGTAAAACTTTAAATTTACAATTTAGCCAAAGCTTTATACATATTTTATTACCTTCATCAATTTTATATCTACACTTTCATGCTTACTATATATAAAGATTCTTGGTGTAACCCATAACCAAGTCCCAACTCAGTTATTAATTTACCAACTTGCCATTATTTTAACAAGGTAATAAATATTAATTTAAAGATATTTTTTTATCTTTTTATATAGAATTTAGAAAAAAAAAATCATGCTTACAATAGGATTTGAGCCCAAAACACCAAACATACACTCCCCAACTTTGGCATTTCAACTAAAGTAACATTTAGTTTTTTCGTGAATTTTTAATAAATATATTACACAATTATTTTCACCCACATTGCGTATGCCATAATTTTATTGATAATGTCGTCGATTGAGTTAGTGTCACAAATTGACTTAATCCAACTCAAAAAATATGGCAATACTATGATAAAGAATTAGAGTGCATGTAAATATATAACTATTCAAACCAAACCAGCTTTTGAAATTGGCTTTTCAAGCCAAACCAAAAAGCTAACGATTTTAGCTTTTCAAAAGCCAGTTTGGATGATAAATTATAAATTTGCCCTTCATCTATATTAACTATAAAATATAAATATGATTTACATATCCAAACTGAATTTTACTAATAATTTAAATTATTTAGGCATAACGTCAAATTGAGCTCTCAATATTTACATGATTTGTCAATTCAAAAAAAATTAGCTAAATGTAGCCATTAAGCTTTTAAAAGAGTCAAATCTCTTTTTTTTAATAAAATGCTAACTAAATTATTAATTTTTACCGATGTTATTGTGGTAATCCATGTGTATTTCATGTTGGAATGACACTATTTGTCTTATATGCCACATCAACATATAATTTAAAAATTATAAAAATATTCAAAGAAATAAAAAATATAAAAATAAAAATTTCATAAATATTCAAAAATATTAACATGAAGTATACGTGAACTGCTATGCGAACTATCATGTTTAAAATTAATTTTTAGTTAATATTTTCATTAAAAGGATCAATAATTCAACTCTTTTTAAAAAGTAGGGTCAAATTTAACTATAAATAAAAAGGGTCAAATTGACCAAAGATATAAACGTTGAGGGTTAAATTCGGTATTATATTTTTAAAATTATAGTATTTATATTAAGAAATACCTTGGAATATATCTATTAAATAATAGAAAATCATAAGATCAATTTTCTAATATCTTAATGTTTGAGAATGTTGTTGGGAAAAGATAGGGACTTAGCACATTTTCTTTTCTTTCAACGAGGCATTCCTATGTAACGTTCACGCAAATTTCTACAAAAATAGATAAAATAATTAATGGGTTGCAAGAAATAATTTATAAGTTGGCCGACACATCGAAATTATTAAAACATTATTTCATCTAACTTATTAGCTTTTCTAGAAAAAATGATGACTTATATTAGCTATTCGTTCATCTAACTTAATTGCTTCTACACAAATTCAACAAAAGGAAATGATGATCTAATATCTATTCATTTCAAGCAATTGCTATTCATTCTATTTGTACAATCTGCACTATGAAAAATATTCTATAAATCCATCGTTATAACAAAATATTTATTAAAATAAAATAAATATTTTATTATCACACCATTTGTTGATGCAATGTACAATAGGGAGGAGAAAAAGGAGAGTATGATGGTGTTAAGGAGGTCAATTCACCTTAAGAGGTGGAGAGCTGGGAAGGACAAGAGGACAAGGAGAAGGTTAGGGAGGAGACTAAGGAGGATAGGTGCTTAAGGGTTGCTAAAAGGCTCTAAAGATCTCTTTCTCATTGTTTAGAAGGGTATTTATAGGAGAAGTCTTCTTGTCTACTAGTGTAACGTGGTAGACTGTTGCAGAGAAGTTGTCATCAGAGAGTATGTGAAGGATGTGCACAACGGGACCCATTCTATTATGGCATTATGAGATTGTTATGCTCCAGTGAGGTCCAAAGATCTTCAGGGGTGTGTTCACACTTGAGGAGTGTTCACACCTACAAAGTAGGTGCCTGTCAAGGATGCTTGGCGAGAGGTCCATGTCTTTCAAAAGGAAGTACATGGTTTAGGTCCCCTACTAAGATCGGAGGTCGGATAAAGAGCAAAGATTCGGGATGGCTAGCCTCCAAGTAGACCTAATCATAGGTCGGGTCACCCGGCCCGACTAAAAACTGGGAGGGTTTGGGCAAAAATATTGGCCAAAAAAATGGATTTGGGAAAAAAACCGAGACCCATTTTCTAAATGGGCTAGGCCACGAGTAAAATTTTTTTGCCCGAGCCCTGCCCGAATTTGCAAAAAAAAAAACTTGTTGCTCTTTGTTGTTGTTTTCATTTTTGCAATTGTTTATCACTGTTTTGGTGTCGTTTCGCTATTATATTACTACTATTTTATTTTTATTGTTTGGATATTGTATAACCCTTGTTTTATTGTTAATTTTGCTACTATTTTAGATGTATTTGCTTGCTAAGTTGCACCTATCTTAGTGTTAGTATAAATATTTTTTTAATTTATTTTCAATTTGTTGGGAATATTTATTTTAATGTTTTTAGTGTATTTGATTTATTATATTTTTTAAATTTGTTTTTATATAATAATATAAAAAAACTAATACAGGAGGGCCAGGCTCGGGCTTTAGCATTTTTATTTGGGCCAGACTTGGGTAAAATTTTAGGCCTATTTTTCGGGCCAGGCCTAGAAAACAGGCCTAAAATTCTATTGAGGCCTAACCCGAACCCAGCCCGACCCATGATCACCTTTACCTCTAAGGCATTCGGGTGGAAGGGATCGGGTAATGTAAACTCAAAGAGTTGATTACGGACGTCTCTTAGGTAGCTTGTCATGCTAACACGTGTCTAAGTCTGGAGGAGGTATAACAATAATAAAAACAAGAGAACTACAAAAATTACTGGTCGAGGCTTGGTCGTGGACAAGTGTAGTAGTAACTAATGGAAAATGAAATCTAATTGGGAAAAAACATTAGCATGAGGAAAATACATAATGACTTATTTGACTCTCCAACTTCAAAAATAAAAAATAGAATGGTTACAAATGAGAGGGTAGGCCTCTATTTATAGTTTAAATTACATTGACGGTCGAGTCTACCTACAAGATGAGAGTCCTAAGGGATACAATCTTATCCCTTAGGGTTACAAATATTCATCATGGTAACTCTAGTTTTACTGGAGTGTTTCACTAGGACACCAAAGCTTTAAGTAGATGGTCTTCTCCATGTGTTCCAAGAATTAGGCCAGTTCATGTGGTTAAATGAGCCCCATTTGATCAATTAACCTCCATAAGCGATTCTATGCTAATGAGCTTTGAACCATGTCTGTTACATTCTTCCTATCCATTCTCATAACTCCCTTATCATTTCCTTAGAATGACATTGATCTAACTCATCTCAAAACTATCTCAATGCCTCGGCCGATTCCCAACTAGTCTCTCTGCTAAGTAGTTTCTCCCTTCAAAACGTTTGCCTCGGCTTATGCCTCCACCACTGTCTAACTCAAATTGTATTTTCCCTTAGACATCTTGATCGTAAGAGCCACCGCTCTTACTTGCCCCATTGTGACTTGCCTTGGTCGGGATCCCTTTGATTCACACAAAAAGGCTTAGGTATGCACACATTGAACACTATGTTAACATTGATTATCATCAGTAACTCCGATTTTGTAAGCCCTTGACTTACCCACTTTAGAACTCTGAAAGGGACCCTATGTCTTTGTCAAGTCAATGGTAAGTCATAATGAAAAAGACTAGAAAAGTGTTTGAGATGTACCTCACTCATAACATTTATTCTGTTTAACTGCCCAGTTTGCATCACTATTTTTCTCATAAAGTTTAAAGCACAACGCACATCTCTCATAGGTGGTAACCTTATTGATAACTCGTCATGTTTCATATCAGTTTGTCACCCCTCTAGCATTTCCAAAGGGGGTCTCCTTAGCACTTCGACTTATCGAGCCAATATTCTCACCATAAGGAATATCCTCGGCTAGTTGAATTGTCAACAATATCTTGTTCCACCCCTCATGTATCAACTCACTGGTAGTACGCATTATTGTTTTCAAGTATCCAAAATACATATGTAATTGACAAAATAAACCAAAAGAGCATTAATCTTGTCAAGGAAATTCAAGCCAAGAAAAAATACATAATCATATAATGAATTACCTCAAAGTCTTCTTTTCCTTTGTTAGCTCAAAAGATCAACAAAATTGCAAAGAGGGGGTGAATTATCTTTTAAAAATTTTGTGAAAGCTAAAGAGAAAGGATAGAAAAGTGAACACAAGAATTTAGAGCAGTTCTAGCCCAATTTCCTAGTTCACTACCTTAGCTTTCCACAACTAAGGATTTTCCTAAATTCACTAATTTGATCAACCTTTGAGGATAAGGTTTAACCTTACAACTCCCTTAAGATTTCTACCAAAATCTTAAGACACAAACCCTCTTAAAGAGATATAAAGAAGAAAATAAAGAAATAATCCTTACAAGATTTGGGTGTTTGCAAATTAAGCTCAATTACAATGAAAAACACTTGAGCAAATAGAATAGAATTAAAGCTCGCAAGTGTATAAAAGAAAAGTATGGAAATATTTGGCACAAAGGTTGTTTGATTGATGATTTTGCTTGAATGTTCTTTCTTATTGTTGTAGGACCTTTAGAAGTCGGCATTTATACCTCTAATTCATTTCCAACCGTTGTGGTTGTTGGAAACATGAATAAAGCCATTGGGGATGAAAATATAAAATAATTAAATTCACCTACAACAAAAGGTATCGATACTTTTTCACGAGTGTCGATACTATTAGCATTTAATGCTTGATTTAGTGATCATTAAATTCTATAAATCCATCGTTATAACAAAATATTTATTAAAATAAAATAAATATTTTATTATCACACCATTTGTTGATGCAATGTACAATAGGGAGGAGAAAAGGAGAGTATGATGGTGTTAAGGAGGTCAATTCACCTTAAGAGGTGGAGAGCTGGGAAGGACAAGAGGACAAGGAGAAGGTTAGGGAGGAGACTAAGGAGGATAGGTGCTTAAGGGTTGCTAAAAGGCTCTAAAGATCTCTTTCTCATTGTTTAGAAGGGTATTTATAGGAGAAGTCTTCTTGTCTACTAGTGTAACGTGGTAGGCATTGCGAAGAAGTTGTCATCGAGAGTATGTGAAGGATGTGCACTGGGACCCATTCTATTATGGCATTATGAGATTGTTATGCTCCAGTGAGGTCCAAAGATCTTGAGGGTGTGTTCACACTGAGAGTGTTCACACCTACAAAGTAGGTGCCTGTCAAGGATGCTTGGCAGAGGTCCATGTCTTTCAAAAGGAAGTACATGGTTTAGGTCCCTACTAAGATCGGAGGTCGGATAAAGAGCAAAGATTCGGGATGGCTAGCCTCCAAGTAGACCTAATCATAGGTCGGGTCACCCGGCCCGACTAAAAACTGGGAGGGTTTGGGCAAAAATATTGGCCAAAAAAATGGATTTGGGAAAAAAACCGAGACCCATTTTCTAAATGGGCTAGGCCACGAGTAAAATTTTTTTGCCCGAGCCCTGCCCGAATTTGCAAAAAAAAAAACTTGTTGCTCTTTGTTGTTGTTTTCATTTTTGCAATTGTTTATCACTTGTTTTGGTGTCGTTTAGCTATTATATTACTACTATTTTATTTTTATTGTTTGGATATTGTATAACCCTTGTTTTATTGTTAATTTTGCTACTATTTTAGATGTATTTGCTTGCTAAGTTGCACCTATCTTAGTGTTAGTATAAATATTTTTTAATTTATTTTCAATTTGTTGGGAATATTTATTTTAATGTTTTTAGTGTATTTGATTTATTATATTTTTAAATTTGTTTTATATAATAATATAAAAAACTAATACAGAGGGCAGCTCAGCTTTAGCATTTTATTTGGGCAGGACTTGGGTAAAATTTTAGGCCTATTTTTGGGCAGCCTGAAACAGGCCTAAAATTCTATTGAGGCCTAACTTGAACCCAGCCACCCATGATCACCTTTACCTCTAAGGCATTGGTGGAAGGATCGGGTAATGTAAACTCAAAGAGTTGATTACGGACGTCTCTTAGGTAGCTTGTCATGCTAACACGTGTCTAAGTCCGGAGGAGGTATAACAATAATAAAACAAGAGAACTACAAAAATTACTGGTCGAGGCTTGGTGGTGGACAAGTGTAGTAGTAACTAATGGAAAATGAAATCTAATTGGGAAAAACATTAGCATGAGGAAAATACATAATGACTTATTTGACTCTCCAACTTCAAAAATAAAAAATAGAATGGTTACAAATGAGAGGGTAGGCCTCTATTTATAGTTTAAATTACATTGACGGTCGAGTCTACCTACAAGATGAGAGTCCTAAGGGATACAATCTTATCCCTTAGGGTTACAAATATTCATCATGGTAACTCTAGTTTTACTGGAGTGTTTCACTAGGACACCAAAGCTTTAAGTAGATGGTCTTCTCCATGTGTTCCAAGAATTAGGCGTTCATGTGGTTAAATGAGCCCCATTTGATCAATTAACCTCCATAAGCGATTCTATGCGCAATGAGCTTTGAACCATGCCCGTTACATTCTTCCTATCCATTCTCATAACTCCCTTATCATTTCCTTAGAATGACATTGATCTAACTCATCTCAAAACTATCTCAATGCCTCGTACCGATTCCCAACTAGTCTCTCTGCTAAGTAGTTTCTCCCTTCAAACGTTTGCCTCGACTTATGCCTCCACCATGTCTAACTCAAATTGTATTTTCCTTAGACATCTTGATCGTAAGAGCCTACCGCTCTTACTTGCCCCATTGTGACTTGCCTTGGTCGGGATCCCTTTGATTCACACAAAAGGCTTAGGTATGCACACATTGAACACTATGTTAACATTGATTATCATCAAGAACTCGATTTTGTAAGCCCTTGACTTACCCACTTTAGAACTCTGAAAGGGACCCTATGTCTTTGTCAAGTCAATGGTAAGTCATAATGAAAAGACTAGAAAAGTGTTTGAGATGTACCTCACTCATAACATTTATTCATTTAACGCCTTGATTTGCATCACTATTTTTCTCATAAAGTTTAAAGCACAACGCACATCTCTCATAGGTGGTAACCTTATTGATAACTCGTCATGTTTCATATCGTTTGTCACCCTCTAGCATTTCCAAAGGGGTCTCCTTAGCACTTCGACTTATCGAGCCAATATTCTCACCATAAGGAATATCCTCGGCTAGTTGAATTGTCAACAATATCTTGTTCCACCCTCATGTATCAACTCACCGGTAGTACGCATTATTGTTTTCAAGTATCCAAAATACATATGTAATTGACAAAATAAACCAAAAGAGCATTAATCTTGTCAAGGAAATTCAAGCCAAGAAAAATACATAATCATATAATGAATTACCTCAAAGTCTTCTTTTCCTTTGTTAGCTCAAAAGATCAACAAAATTGCAAAGAGGGGTGAATTATCTTTTAAAAATTTTGTGAAAGCTAAAGAGAAAGGATAGAAAAGTGAACACAAGAATTTAGAGCGTTCTAGCCCAATTTCCTAGTTCACTACCTTAGCTTTCCACAACTAAGGATTTTCCTAAATTCACTAATTTGATCAACCTTTGAGGATAAGGTTTAACCTTACAACTCCTTAAGATTTCTACCAAAATCTTAAGACACAAACCCTCTTAAAGAGATATAAAGAAGAAAATAAAGAAATAATCCTTACAAGATTTGGGTGTTTGCAAATTAAGCTCAATTACAATGAAAACACTTGAGCAAATAGAATAGAATTAAAGCTCGAAGTGTATAAAAGAAAAGTATGGAAATATTTGGCACAAAGGTTGTTTGATTGATGATTTTGCTTGAATGTTCTTTCTTATTGTTGTAGGACCTTTAGAAGCTGGCATTTATACCCTCTAATTCATTTCCAACCGTTGTGGTTGTTGGAAACATGAATAAAGCCATTGGGGATGAAAATATAAAATAATTAAATTCACCTACAACAAAAGGTATCGATACTTTTCTACAGTGTCGATACTATTAGCATTTAATGCTTGATTTAGTGATCATTAAAGTTAGTTTACAACGATACCAAATATAATTTATCGATATTTGGTAAAAGGTATCGATACTTTTTGTAATTGACTGAAAACATAATGTCAATTTAGTATCGATTTTAGAATGGGTATCGATATTTTAAAACTATCGATACTTGGCCAAAAAGCATCGATACTTTTTAGCCTGAACAACGACTTGTTTTAAAATAGTTTTAACTTGATTAAAATGTTTAACTCAATTGTAACCATTTTAACTTGATATTATCATTTTGCTAATTTTGTTCAACTTTAACTTTTATTCAAAACAATTTAATTTGTTATATCAAAATATATTATCAAAAATATAGGTATAACAATCTCCCCTTTTGATGTAATAAAACATTTTGCTAAATTTGTTTTGAATTTTAATTTGTTACTCCCTTTAAAGTTCAATTTGAATAAATAAATTAATTTTATGAAATATGGAAACAAGGATTTGAAAACAAAATTAATCACTTGATTTTGGAATTAAAAGATTAGTCATAGAAATAATCAACCAAATACCAATAATTTACCTCTCTCTCTTCTCCCCTTTTGTTATATCAAAAGTTAACAAATAAAGCTTAAGAGAGATGTTGTTAGTCCAAGAAAAGAAATTTAGTTCTCCTATCATGCTCATCTCAAATTCACCTTGCATTAGCTTGGAAAATTCTTGACTAAGAATATCATTAGTAGCTCCAAAATTATATCATCAACAAATATTTGAACTACTAATAAATCATTGTCTTTTCTTTTGATAAAAGTGTGGAACTCTAGTTTTCTTGGAGTGTTTCACTAGGACACCAAAGCTTTAAGTAGATGGTCTTCTCCATGTGTTCCAAGAATTAGGCCAGTTCATGTGGTTAAATGAGCCCCATTTGATCAATTAACCTCCATAAGCGATTCTATGCGCAATGAGCTTTGAACCGCGGCCCGTTACATTCTTCCCTATCCATTCTCATAACTCCCTTATCATTTCCTTAGAATGACATTGATCTAACTCATCTCAAAACTATCTCAATGCCTCGGCCGATTCCCAACTAGTCTCTCTGCTAAGTAGTTTCTCCCTTCAAAACGTTTGCCTCGGCTTATGCCTCCACCACTGTCTAACTCAAATTGTATTTTCCCTTAGACATCTTGATCGTAAGAGCCTACCGCTCTTACTTGCCCCATTGTGACTTGCCTTGGTCGGGATCCCTTTGATTCACACAAAAAGGCTTAGGTATGCACACATTGAACACTATGTTAACATTGATTATCATCAGTAACTCCGATTTTGTAAGCCCTTGACTTACCCACTTTAGAACTCTGAAAGGGACCCTATGTCTTTGTCAAGTCAATGGTAAGTCATAATGAAAAAGACTAGAAAAGTGTTTGAGATGTACCTCACTCATAACATTTATTACATTTAAGCGCCAGATTTGCATCACTATTTTTCTCATAAAGTTTAAAGCACAACGCACATCTCTCATAGGTGGTAACCTTATTGATAACTCGTCATGTTTCATATCAGTTTGTCACCCCTCTAGCATTTCCAAAGGGGGTCTCCTTAGCACTTCGACTTATCGAGCCAATATTCTCACCATAAGGAATATCCTCGGCTAGTTGAATTGTCAACAATATCTTGTTCCACCCCTCATGTATCAACTCACTGGTAGTACGCATTATTGTTTTCAAGTATCCAAAATACATATGTAATTGACAAAATAAACCAAAAGAGCATTAATCTTGTCAAGGAAATTCAAGCCAAGAAAAAATACATAATCATATAATGAATTACCTCAAAGTCTTCTTTTCCTTTGTTAGCTCAAAAGATCAACAAAATTGCAAAGAGGGGGTGAATTATCTTTTAAAAATTTTGTGAAAGCTAAAGAGAAAGGATAGAAAAGTGAACACAAGAATTTAGAGCAGTTCTAGCCCAATTTCCTAGTTCACTACCTTAGCTTTCCACAACTAAGGATTTTCCTAAATTCACTAATTTGATCAACCTTTGAGGATAAGGTTTAACCTTACAACTCCCTTAAGATTTCTACCAAAATCTTAAGACACAAACCCTCTTAAAGAGATATAAAGAAGAAAATAAAGAAATAATCCTTACAAGATTTGGGTGTTTGCAAATTAAGCTCAATTACAATGAAAAACACTTGAGCAAATAGAATAGAATTAAAGCTCGCAAGTGTATAAAAGAAAAGTATGGAAATATTTGGCACAAAGGTTGTTTGATTGATGATTTTGCTTGAATGTTCTTTCTTATTGTTGTAGGACCTTTAGAAGCTGGCATTTATACCCTCTAATTCATTTCCAACCGTTGTGGTTGTTGGAAACATGAATAAAGCCATTGGGGATGAAAATATAAAATAATTAAATTCACCTACAACAAAAGGTATCGATACTTTTTCTACGAGTGTCGATACTATTAGCATTTAATGCTTGATTTAGTGATCATTAAAGTTAGTTTACAACGATACCAAATATAATTTATCGATATTTGGTAAAAGGTATCGATACTTTTTTGTAATTGACTGAAAACATAATGTCAATTTAGTATCGATTTTAGAATGGGTATCGATATTTTAAAAACTATCGATACTTGGCCAAAAAGCATCGATACTTTTTAGCCTAGAGCAACGCTGACTTGTTTTAAAATAGTTTTAACTTGATTAAAAATGTTTAACTCAATTGTAACCATTTTAACTTGATATTATCATTTTGCTAATTTTGTTCAACTTTAACTTTTATTCAAAAACAATTTAATTTGTTATATCAAAATATATTATCAAATAAATATAGGTATAACAATCTCCCCTTTTGATGTAATAAAACATTTTGCTAAATTTGTTTTTGAATTTTAATTTGTTACTCCCTTTTAAAGTTCAATTTGAATAAATAAATTAATTTTTATGAAATATGGAAACAAGGATTTGAAAACAAAATTAATCACTTGATTTTGGAATTAAAAGATTAGTCATAGAAATAATCAACCAAATACCAATAATTTACCTCTCTTCTCTTCTCCCCTTTTTGTTATATCAAAAGTTAACAAATAAAGCTTAAGAGAGAGATGTTGTTAGTCCAAGAAAAGAAATTTAGTTCTCCTATCATGCTCATCTCAAATTCACCTTGCATTAGCTTGGAAAATTCTTGACTAAGAATATCATTAGTAGCTCCAAAATTATATCATCAACAAATATTTGAACTACTAATAAATCATTGTCTTTTCTTTTGATAAAAAGTGTGGTGTCAACCTTCCCTTTACAAAAACTTTTTTTAATAAGAAAATTTGATAATATTTCATACCAAGCTCTAGGAGCTTGTTTTAAACTATATAAGACTTTTGAAAGTTTGAAAATATGATTTTGAAATTTTGAATCTTCAAAATAGGGTGGTTGTTCAACATACACTTCTTCATTTATAAAACCATTTAAAAAATCTCTTTTAACATTTATTTGATATAATTTAAAATCATTAAAGCATACAAAAGCTGAAAGCATTCTAATGGCTTCCATCCTAGCTACGGGAGCATAAGTTTTATCCTAATTTATTCCTTATTCTTGAGTGTAACCTTGAGCAACAAGTCTAGCATTGTTCCTCACTATGTTACCATTCTCATCTAGCTTGTTCCTAAAAACTCATTTAGTACCCTATAGTAGACTTATCACAAGGTCTTTCAACTAGGGTTCATACTTTACTTCTCTCAAATTGATTTAACTCTTCTTGCATAGCCAATATTATATATTCATCATTTAATGATTCTTTGATATTTTAGGCTCAATGCATGAGACAAATGTAACATATTTACAAGTACTTCTAAGAGAAGATCCAGTAGTTACCTCTTTGGATGGATCTCCCAAAATCTTACCATCTTTCACATAGTTGAAATCTCTTAGGATGAGTTACATCCATCTCTTCTATTGTAAGCTCCTTTAGAGCATCTTGTGTTTGTTCTTGTATCTTCTCACTTGATGATTGATCCACTTTATCATTATTATTAAAAATTTATGCATCATTATCATCATCAATACAAGAATCCTTTCTAGGAGAAAGGTTAGAATCATAAAAAATAGCATGTATAGACTCATCTACTACTAAAGTTCTTTTGCTAAACACTCGAAAAGTTTTAGAATTTAAAGAATAACCAACAAAATTTATTTCATCACTTTTTCCATCAAATTTATCAAGATTTTCTTTTCCATTATTTAAAATAAAACACTTGCATCCAAAAGGATGAAAATAGCTAATGTTAGGCTTTTTTCTTTTTGAACAGTTCATATAGATTTTTCTTTAAAATAGGCCTAATTATCACTTTCTTAACAATATAGCAAGCGGTATTTGTAGCTTCCACCCAAAAATATTTTGGTAAATTATTTTTACAAAGCATAGTTTTAGTTATTTCTTCTAAAGTTCTATTTTTCCTCTTAACAAATCCATTTTGTTGAGGGGTTCTAAGTGTAGAAAAATTATAGCTAATTCCATTTGAGTTGTAAAAATTTTCAAAACCAAGATTTTGAAATTCAGTTTCATGGAAACTTCTAACACTAGTGATAGAGTAACCTTTTTCATTTTGATTTATTTTTTAAAATGTGATGATTTTTTCTAAAGCCTCATCTTTAGTACTAAAGAAAAGAACCCAAGTAAACTTAGAATAGTCATTAACAAGCACAAAAGCATATTGTTTTCCACCCAAACTAGTTGTTCTAATAGAACCAAATAAGTCTATGTGAATTAGTTGAAGAACTCTACTAGTTGATACATTATTAATAGGTTTAAAGGAAACTCTCATATGAAACCTCTCAAACCCGGCCTAGACATTATGGCCAAATCGTGAAATTCGCATGGGACACCTAAACTAGGAATCTACCTTATCGCCGGTTGAAAACCTCAAATGCACTCCATTTTAAATAAAATTGTGGTTACCTTTGTTATTTTTGAAAACGTTCATTAAATAGATCCAATTTCATTAAGTCAATTTAATAACATTAGCGTGATTTTAGGAAAACGTGTTGCTTGACATTGCTTTAGAAAAATCCTATTAGGTTTAGTTGCAGTGGAAAAATAATTAAAATCCAATTATCTATTAAGTTGAGTAACATGCTCAGTCACATTTCAAAATAGTCCTATAAATCAATTTAAAGTATGAAGTTATGCATGCATAAAAAATCCCCAAAACATAAATAAACCCAAACCACAGTTCGAATAATTTTCTTTTCGACTTTTCAATAGTCTTTTGTTTTTCCTTTTGAAATCAATTTTGATTCAAGAGTTTATCTATTTAATTCAAGTATTTTAGTTTACTTTCTTTTGCATTTGATTTAATTCTTTATTCCAATCAAGAGATTTACTACTTCGTTCCTCATTCGATGTTTAATCCACGATTATTAAAATCTCTTTTATTTTCTAAATCGATTGTGTTCTTCACATGATTCATTCAATCAAGATAGAGATTATGAATAATATGAGTGGCTAAATCCCTTAGGAGATATTAATGAGTGGATAGGGATGTGATTAATAGAGGATTTAGGGTTTCCCAAGAGAGGTTAGTTGGTATGAACTACGTGTGCTTAAACCATTAAGATTAACAACCCTAAGAAGTTATCATAGGCTAGGCAAGGTCGGGAGATAAGTCAAATCGAGTAAATCATAATTTATCCTAGTTGAGAAAGTGAGGTTGGGATATAAGTGAGTATCAACAGATCAATTAGTTAATTAAAAGAGCTAGTTTATATCTACGTTTTTGTTTGATTTTTATATGTTGTTAGTTGTTAATGACCTATATGTATTGTGTGTATTATGTGTGAGAAGTCTCGGATCCGTTAGAGCCCTCTAGCAAGTCAAAAGACAAGGCAAAGCTTGTTTAAGCTTTCAGCTAGCAAGTGGAATCGAGATCAGTGAGTGTTATACGTGATTCATAGTGTTAATCGGGAGCTTAGGATTAGCTTAAACTCCTATCCTAAGTTCCGAGAGTAAGACGAGTTGTGATATATGATGCTAATGCAACAAGCAATATGTGAAAATGCAATAACGTGACAGGCAATTTACTGATTTTTAATGCACATATGTGAGGTCTGATATATAATAGCTCAATGAGCACTATTGTGGCACTTATAGTACAATTAAATGTGTATCCAATAAGTATGTATTGTGTATGAGGTTGTGATACAAAACTGATAAATGTGAACAGAGGTTATGTGTATTAAAATAGTAAATAAATATGTGTAATTGTGGATATTTTGGCCTTGTAATCTCTAAAAACCATTAGATATAGTTGGCATGCTAAAGGACTGTGAGTACTTAACTTTTGTATTTTGTGATTTGGGCATTGAGGCCTTGGGACAGGCTGGAGAGATAAGGGAATGTCGAGCTAAACTTCATTCATCAGGACATGCTGGTGTGTTGGAGGGTGTTTAGCTTAATGCTACACTTTTGGGACAAGTTAGACTCTTTGAGTCATTGATTTGATGGAGATTCGTTTATCCAATATGTGGTGATTGAGTCCACTTATATGTTTCATAGTCCCAAGTTTCCAAATTATAATTATTTGAATTATATGTGAGTTATGTTATGTGTGAATCTATGTAGAAGAATATGTCAAACTTGTGAGATAATGAAGCATGAAAACGTTTTTTTTACTTGATGAAAATGAGGTTGTGAATGTGCCTTAGTATGCTCTTGTTTGACTTACGTTATTGTGTATGCTTAGTAGCACTTTTGAACATTCATTGAGCTTGAAAAATCTCACACTCTCTGTCTAAAACTTGCAACCTAGTAGTGCATCCAAGGAGTGGGTAAGTGTAGTGATCCATCCAAGGCATAACTCTTGAGTGGGTGTTTTTGTGGTTTTGAATACTTTGAATAAAGGCGATGTGGGTTATTATTTTGGGACTAGACTCATGGGCTATTGATGATGTTTTAGACTTTGATTGTGGATATTTTAATGTTTGAGAATGATATTAATTATGTGTGTTATGATTTCTTGATGAATATGTATTAAAGTGGCATATAAATTGGTTAAAAAGTGTTAATGGGCTTAAAACAGTATTCTAGAAATTTGAGCATGTTTAAAATGATCAAATGGTTCAAAATGGACATTTAGGATCCTTAGGAAACCTTGAGATGTTGATTTGATGTGTTGAGTAATGATCTCTTGGGGTAAAAGTATAGTTGCTAGCATGATTGTTACATAGTATGTCAAATTTTGTCATGATATTTTATGGTGTATGTGAGCATGTTATAATTTATGTTTGAAGGTAATATGAAATGTTTGAAGTGAGAAATAGCCTTAACTACACGAAATGGTATGTGTAGTATTGTTTAAACTTGAAAATTGCAGGTTTCAGGCTGAAATTGCATCCGACATCTTGACATGGGATCAACGTCGTCACTACCTTTGTCGAGTCGTCTCGACGAGGGGTCCCTTCAAGGGCTCATCTCGACGTGCTACATCGCATTGTCTCAACATGGCGCCTAGCTTGTCCAAGGCATGTTTTCTCAACTTTGCAATTTAGTCCTTAGATTTTTGTGATGTAATTGGAGTTCCAAACGTTTACAAAAATGCTTTAAAAATTCACCTACCAGATTCCTAGATGTTTAATTTCATAAATCTACCAATAATTTTTTAATTTGATTATTCTCAATATTTTTTCAATGTTTTGATTTAGTCCCTAAGATACTTATTTTTAAAATTAACTACGAATTGCTAATCGGGTTAAATTGATTCTTTACAAAATGTTTCTAAAAATATTTTAGAATTAAAATATACCTTTAAATCGATGTTACATGTGTGTTTGCCTAAATTGGACATGAAATGACATTTTTGCCTTTATGCCTCGTTTGAGTAAATGTTGTTAGAAAAAGCATACAACTAGGTATCAATTGTTTATTTCTATCTATATATGAGTTGAATGCATGCATGAGACTTTCACTGTTGATTGAAAAAGAAAACGAATAATTAATTACATGCGGAAATGTTGTGTGGAGTTTTGGGTCACTTTGGTGACTAATTTGACATTCTGAATTCGGGTCGGACCATCCTAATTGGGTTTGGGGGCCACGGGCTAACTAGACCATACCTCGCCAACTAGGATGAGTGGCGAGCACACATGTTGAGTGAGCAGGGTTTATGTGACATGCTCTATATTATGTATAACAAATATATTATTAATTATCTAACTTACCTAATTTTATATTGGTGGTACAAATTTTGTTACAAATTTGCTTTACATAAATCATAAAGACATTATTACGCAATGATAATAACATACTAATAATTAGTAGTATGCAATATGGTAATAATTATTACACAATCTCAACCAAACATTAACTCTTTTTGACAACCATTCCCCTCATTGTTTTAGGTAAAGTGAAGTTGTTCAAAGAAATTGATGAAATCGAAAGAAAGAAATAAAACATACAGAATGAATAGAAGCATTATTTACGATATTGATTAATCTAGGGAAAAAGTGATGAAAGTTTCGAGTACAGGTTGTCTATGCAAAAAAAAGTTGGAAATAAATCAAAATTTAAATAAATTTATTATTTAGTTATTGAAGTATATTAATAAAGGCAAACTGCCAATAAGAAGTAAGAAAATGGACAAATTTGGCATCATATTGTAGTGGCTTTTACCCAATATTGCATGTGGTGGGGAGAGAAGGTTCATGAATGAGAGAAAGAATACCCAATGTCTAATCCTTTAACAAACATCATTGCCTTCACTTTGTTTCTAAGAACCTTTTCTATTTCAAACTGATCTTGAAACCTTACCAGTTCTCAAAAATTATAAATAAATAAATGAAAAAGAAGCTGTGGTGTCCACCATGTTTTGGTCTCTTTGGTTTTTTTGGTGTTGTTTTGTCATTTTCAGACACCCTCACGAGTTGTCATGCAACTTAGCTCAAGGAAAAAAAGATAAGCAATCTTTGTTTGAAAGTGTTTGGAAAATTACATGTAACTATCAACCCTTTTTTCATAGACATACATATAATGAAAGTAACATTTTACAGTGTAGAAATACGAGTAGTAAAGCAAATTAAAGCATGCATGTCCAAAAACAACCATGAGATTGGATATCTATAACTAGAGGGAGATAGAACAGTATTCGAATACTATTCTCATCATGTCAAGCAATGGAATCGGTATTATTCTCTTGTTTCTCAACTTTGTTTCATCCATTTCTGGGTTGAACCATGAAGGTCTCTCTTTGCTTTCATGGCTTTCTACTTTCAATTCTTCTTCTGCTGCTGCTTTCTTCGCTTCATGGAATCCATCCCACTCAAATCCATGCACATGGGATTACATTAAATGTAATCATGGAGGCTTCGTTACTGAAATCACAATCTCCAACATCAATCTTCATACAACCTTTCCCACTCAGATCGTCTCTTTTCAGCATCTTACTGCTCTTGTTCTTTCACGTGGGAACCTCAGTGGGGAAATTCCACCTTCAATAGGGAACCTCTCATCATTGGTCACCTTGAACCTTAGTTTTAATGCTATCTCTGGAAATATTCCTGCTCAGATTGGGATGTTGTCTGATTTGCAGTCATTGTCTCTGAATACAAATTCCTTACACGGAGGGATTCCGAGGGAAATTGGAAACTGTTCAAAGCTTCAGCTGCTTGAACTGTTTGATAATCATCTTTCTGGGAAGATTCCAACAGAGATAGGGCAGTTGGTGGCACTGGAGATTTTCCGAGCTGGGGGGAACTCAGGTATTGAAGGTGAAATCCCGACGCAGATATCGAATTGCAAACGACTAGCTTTTCTTGGGCTTGCAGACACTGGTATTTCAGGGCAAATTCCAACAAGTTTAGGGGAGCTGAAGAATCTCAAAACTCTTTCAATCTATACAAGCAAACTTAATGGTCACATCCCACCAGAAATAGGTAATTCATCAGCCTTGGAGGATTTGTTCCTTTATGGAAACCAACTTTCTGGTGAGATTCCTGAAGAAGTGGGTTCATTGAAGAATCTGAAGAGGGTGTTACTGTGGCAAAACCAGCTGAGTGGGAGAATTCCAAACTCACTTGGGAACTGTTCAAGTTTGGTTATGATTGATATCTCATTGAATTATCTAAGTGGGGAGGTTCCTTCATCTCTTGCCAATTTAGTTGCATTGGAGGAGCTTCTTTTGTCTGGTAACAACCTTTCTGGTGAGATACCACCTTTTATTGGCAACTTTTCAAGCCTAAAGCAACTGGAGTTAGATAACAACAGATTCTCTGGTGAGATTCCAGCCACCATTGGACAACTGAAGGAGCTTTCACAGTTCTTTGCCTGGCAAAATCAGCTTCGTGGAAGCATACCAACTGAGCTAGCCAACTGTGAGAAACTTCAACATTTGGATATATCACACAATTTCATTACTGGTTCAGTTCCAAGTTCTCTGTTCAATTTGAAGAACTTGACCCAATTGTTGTTGTTATCAAACAGACTTTCTGGTGAAATCCCACAAACTCTGGGAAATTGCACTAGCTTGACCCGTTTAAGGATGGGATCAAATAACTTTAGTGGTCACATTCCATCAGCAATCGGGCATTTGCATAGTTTGAGCTATCTTGAATTATCAGAAAATCAGTTCACTGGAGAAATTCCTCCTGATATTGGCAACTGCACTCATTTAGAAATGGTAGATTTGCGTGCAAATAAGCTCCAAGGTACAATTCCAGCGTCTTTTGAATTCCTTGCTGATCTTAACATTCTGGACCTTTCAATGAACAGCATAACAGGCACCATCCCTCACAACTTAGGCAAGCTGACATCGTTAAACAAGATGGTAATCAGTGGAAACTCAATAACAGGTTTCATCCCTAAGTCACTGGGAAACTGTAAGGATTTACAATTGTTGGATATAAGCAGAAACAAGATTGCTGGTTCGATCCCGGAAGAGATCGGTCTTCTGCAAGGACTCGATATACTCTTGAACTTGAGTTGGAATGCTTTAACTGGACCTATGCCAGAAAGCTTTTCAAATCTCTCAAAACTGGCCAACTTAGACCTTTCTCACAACATGCTAACTGGGAGCCTTATGGTCTTAGGAGGCCTTGACAATCTTGTTTCATTGGATGTCTCATTCAATAACTTTTCAGGTGTCCTTCCTGATACTAAGTTCTTCCACAATCTCCCCAGCACTGCATTTTCTGGCAATCAAGAGCTCTGCATTAACCAAACCGAGTGCGGATCGAGTGGAAGTCCCCATTCGAAAAGATCAACCCGAAATCTTATCATGCGCACTCTTTTCAGTGTAACTGTAACCATTTTAGTAGTCATTGTTGCCGTGTATTTATTTATCAGAGTTCATGGAGCCAAACATGAAGATGATTTCTTGGACTGGCATTTTACCCCCTTCCAAAAGCTAAACTTCTCTGTGAATGACATATTGACGAGTCTGTCTGATTCAAACATCATTGGAAAGGGTTGTTCTGGTGTGGTTTATCGTGTTGAGACAACCACAAAGCAGGTGGTTGCAGTGAAGAAACTATGGCCAATCAAGAACGGTGAGTTTCCGGAGAGGGATTTGTTTTCTGCAGAAGTTCAGACCCTTGGATCCATAAGGCATAAAAATATAGTGAGGCTACTGGGATGTTGTGACAATGGAAAAACCAGACTACTCTTGTTTGATTACATCAGTAATGGGAGCTTAGCTGGATTGCTACATGAGAAGAACATGTTCTTGGACTGGGATGCAAGATATAAGATCATACTTGGAGCAGCTCAAGGTTTAGCTTATCTTCACCATGATTGTATTCCACCGATAGTTCATCGTGATATCAAATCCAACAACATCTTAGTTGGTCCACAGTTTGAAGCTTTCTTGGCAGACTTTGGTCTGGCAAAGCTGATTGATGTTTCAGAGAGTCCAAGAGCCTCCAACATTATTGCAGGTTCTTATGGATATATTGCTCCAGGTGAGTACAAATATTTCGGTCTGTTAAATTATATGAAATTTTTTCCCAACATCTGCCTTTTATGTTCTACACCTGTTTTTTCTTCAACAAGTTTTAAGATTTTTAGATACTTAGAGATATGCTCCCAGTTCCTTCCTATATATGTTGAATACAGTTACCAGACAGGACCACTTCATTACTTCAACGTAGCAGCTAGCTTATCCCTAACACTATTATGACAATTTGCAGAGTATGGATACAACATGAGGATCACAGAGAAAAGTGATGTATACAGCTTTGGTGTAGTTCTCCTTGAAGTTTTAACAGGCATGGAACCAACAGACAACAGTATTCCAGACGGCGTCCACATTATCACTTGGATCAACACTGAAGTTCGTGAAAAGAGGAAAGATTACACAACAATTCTTGACCAGATGCTCCTCATAAGATCAAGCACACAAATCCAAGAGATGCTTCAAGTGCTGGGGGTGGCTTTCTTATGTGTCAATCCGTGTCCCGAAGAACGACCCACCATGAAAGATGTAACAGCAATGTTGAAAGAGATCAGGAACGAGAATGATGATTCTGAGAAACCAAATCTTCTTTGTAAAAGAATAACAAACAACCCCGAAGCTACAGTTCAATGTTCTAGTTTCTCTAGATCATCTGAACCTCTCATTAGTTCACCTTCATAATTTATGTGCTTTAGTTTCGTTGGTATTTGCTTCTTAACAGCCATTTGTATAGCTCTGAATCCTGATAATTTGTAGCAAAAGTAAGCCTCAAGCTGCTACTTCATTAATCTGATATGAACTCCTTAGCATTGCCTTTTTTAGTTCTTTGATGCATATAAACGAATGAAACTGAAGGCCCTGATACGTCTCAGAAGACGACTATCGCGAGGCAGTGGCACGGTTGTCCTGTAGGAACAGAAGAGGAACAATGGAACTTTATAACCGGACTGACTAACTGTTCTCTTCATCATTTCCCCCCCCAAAGTAGGAACATTGACAACTACTAAGATATGCAGGTAACCCAGCGGCATAAAGCAAGATATCTGAATGCCATCAAGCTGGTTGCCTATATATTCCAAATGACATGATAATATAATCTACTAAAGCTGAAATTCTTTTAAAAAATTATCACTCATTTACCGTATATTTTACAAGACCAAAATTGTCATCAAGGGGTCGATTTTGTATTTGGGAGATGTAACTCGTGGAACAACAATTGTGTATATTATGTTTCTAACTAAGTTGGTGTTACGACAATTGTGTGTATTATGTTTCTAATTGAGTTGGTGTTATGAGTCAATTAAGCATCAACTCAATTAGATAATGACTAAAATATCATTGCTTAACAAATTGAATTGCATAATTTTGAAGGTGTTTTTTTGTATATTTATATTTTTATATAAAAAATAAAAAAATGTATACACGTAAATGGGATTTAAACTTGTGACACTATCCTTTTAACATTTCTATTTTACCATTTTAATTAAAATCTCATTTTTATATATTTTTATAAATATATTTATTGTACAAATCTATCTTTCACCAATTTATTAGTAGTAGTAGTATTCCTATCACATACATATGTGTGTGGACAAGGGCGAAACTAGACAAATTTTTTGGGGCAGAATTAAATTATGTATTTTTACGACAGTAAAAATATAATTTAACCATTTTAATAACTTATATATTTATAATTTTTAAAAGATTAAATCAAAATTTTAACATATTAGAAGGGCTCAGGCCCTGCCAGCCCCGTAGCTTCGTCTTTGCATGTGGACATGATGTATTTAAAATAGATGTATGCATTTAAATATAACATATAATAAACAATTAATTAATAATAAGATATACAAAATTTGTATTTACTTTTAAAAAAACACTGAAGTCTAATTCAAACTTGGGCTTGTATCGTAAGTATTTTTTTCCCATCGATAAGCAAGCAACCTTTAGAAAACAACTGGAAGTTCTTTCGTTGGGCTTCAAATGGGCAAAACCCAAGAATTCAGTCCCTGTTGTTAGTCTTCTTCCCTAAGCCATCATCTCTGATTTTTTTTTTTTAATAAACAAACTCTCTGAAATCTTGGATCTGAATTTCTATCCTGCCAGGCTTTCGGTGAGTTTACCCTTTCTTCCTCTGCTTTGATCTTGTTTTTCATGTAAATCAAAACCCCATTTTGTTTATCTGCCTAAAAATTCATTTCTTCTTTCTTAAGCTGCAAACGAGAAGTTCAACTCGATTATCAAGACCTTTCCTTTTTCACTAGTTTATGTTTTGGATTTGTTGAATTAAATCTCCAAATTCTTGATCTTTAGTCGATAATCTGTTGAATTGCCTGTTTGGGTATGCTTTGTTTAAATCTCGAAGCTTTTCAGCTGGATTTCTGTTATCATGAATAACTATCCATTTGGGTCAAATAGCCCTAAGTCCTTCAATGCCTATCCAAGGGGTGACTTTGATATTGAATTAGGTAATATCAAAAGAACCAGAAGGTCTAAAGTTTCATCGTTTTACCCTGTTAGAATGATCAAATCCTTGGCTAACAGGCTTCACTACTATTACAAGTTACACCCACTCCTTGTTTTCTTTGTTTCCTTGGCATTTGGGGTCACAATCCTCATAGGTCTATCTCTATATGAGCACCACTATAGGATGCTGAGAAATTATAGGAAACTTGATGAGGGGTTCAGTAATTACTATCCGTATGCCAAGCTTAAGAATCTTGTAATGGTTGCTGGGCATTCAGTTTATACAAGCAGTAGTTGTGAGAAAGTCGATATGGAGGATTCTTGGTTTTTGGAGCCGTATCAGAAGAATCCAGGCCAAGCTGCTACCTTTTTGACTCATATAAAGGAAGGGGTTGAAAGCACCGCACAAGATGGTGCGGCTTTGCTTCTGTTTAGTGGTGGAGAGACTCGGAAGGATGCCGGTCCTCGAAGTGAGGCGCAGAGTTATTGGACGGTTGCTGACTCGAAAGGATGGTTTGGTATGTTCACTTTATTCAGTCTTCCATGCTGTCCTTACATTCGTTATTTATACTTGAATGTTCCCATTGATTTGAATTATGAAATGTAAACTTGAACAATTTATAATGATTGCATTGCAGTGATTGTTTACCTAGTTTCTACGAATTTATTCGTGGTTCATACACACCAGTTAGTTTGACCTTTAAATCCAAATATGCAACCATTTGTAGCGCACTAGTGAGAACTTATTTCGAGTTTGCTTTTAATTATCCAAGTGTCGTTATTATATTCGATTGTTTTTTAGGGAAGGAAGAAAGTGTGAAGTGGAGGGCATTAACAGAGGAGCATGCAAGAGACAGCTTCGAAAATCTTCTCTTCAGCGTTTGTCGGTTTCGAGAGCTTACTGGGACATACCCACAAAACATAACTGTAAGCAAATCCTACTCGAACCATTCTGCATTTTGTTAATCTTTCTTACTTTTACTTCTCCCTCCCTCTCATCTTCCCTCATATCAGCATGTTTTGATAAGGTGAAAGATTAAACGGTCGAGTTCGTCTTTGATGCCACCATGGATTCCCAAACCAAATATATTGCTTGTGTTTTCTTATCTAGAGGTTTTTTGTGATATGTACTTGCTACTTTCAAGTTTCGGAAAGAAAATTAATCCTAATACTATTGCATTTGGATCAGGTTGTAAGTTATGATTTCAAGGAAGAGAGATTCGCAAACTTGCATCGCTCTGCAATCGGCTTTCCTGAGTCACAATTTTTTTACAGAGGCACCCCAGCTTCATCGACTGCAAAAGAAGCGGCTTTGAAAGGTGAGGCATTGGTGAGGACTCAGTTTCAGCATGATCCATATGGATGTATCGGATTGCTTAAGAAGAAAAAAGTAGGCCGTGATCCTTTCCATCGGTCGATCCCGTATCCCAATGGATGCCCCGAAATTGAAGGTCTGTTTAGATATTGCGGGACTGCTCCTTATCAAGGTTCACTCCCATGGGCATATCAAAACTAACCATAGCAAAAGACACTTGACCACATAATTTTGTTATATAAATTTTCAATAACCAAGTTAAAAATAGAGAAAGAAGATGAATTTAGACCTAGAATTACATATATCATTGTTGTGTTTGTGTTATTTTTTATATTATAGTCATGTTCGAAGTGTTATGCGTTTATATAAATTTCGGCATATTAATATTTCCTGTTATAACAGTTTTAGGAGTAATTATTTTATATATTCTTCCCACCTCATTATTCATGGTTCTTTTATAATTATTTAATGACATTTCAATAAATTTTTTCATGTCATTAACACAATTTTGATAATTTTTTTATCTCGAACCTTGAACCCCGACTCTTGAACTTGAACCTTGAACCCCGACTCTTGAACTTTGAACCTTGAACCGTGAAACGGAACCCAAAACTCGCACTTGAATCTCGAACTTTGAACCCTAAACCTCGAACTTGAACCTTAAACCTCAAACGTCAAACCTTAAACATCAAACCTTGAACCCTAAACTTTAGACCTCGAACTCCAACCGCAACGCTTGACCCTGAACCTTGACCTGAAACTTTGAATTGTGTACCTTGAACCCTAAACTTTGAATCTTGAATTTAAACCCAAACTCAAACCTTGAACTTAGGTTTAAGGTTTGGGGTTTAGTATTTAGGGTCGTGGTTTAAGGTTTTTGGTCTAGGGTTCGGGGTTTGAGGTTCTAAGTTTGAAGTTCAAGGTAAAAAAATTTATCAAAATTATGTGTCAATGGCATGAAAAAAATTGTTGAAATGTCATTAAATAATTTGAAAAATACCATGAATATGGTGGGGAAAGGGTCCATAAAATAATTTGTCTAGTTTTAGATTTTTTTTTAGGTTATAAATAATTAAATCAACAAATTTAATTAGAAGCAATTTATAATAGTTATGTATCCCTTCCTCCTATTTGAAACGTCTTTTCCATTTTACAAAAATGTTTTAATTTCAATTTTAGTTCTTTTATTATATTTAAATATGAAATTTAATCTTGTCTTATGTTTTATAATGATATTAGTTAGTCCAATTAGCTAATTTAATTAAATTTCTGATTAAAATGTTATACTGTTATATATAATTCGAATACATTTGTCTTATTTCTTTTTTGACATTATAAAGCAATGGTCAAATTTCAATTTTGGCTCCTATACTATGCTAAAAATTGGATTAAATTTATATACTTAATTTTTTACATGATTTAGTTCTACTTTTATAATGTTATTAATTAGTCTAAATGGTTAATATTATTAACTTCTTCAATTATAATGCTAATTTTTAAGAACACTATGCCAACAAAAATTTATTTTATCATGACGAGTTTAAATGCGTGATTTTAAGAAAAAATTTACATAAGTATTTTAAATAGAAATTTTTATTACAACACTACTAAGTGATTTTTTTTCAAATTTCAGGCTATTGAATTTAACTGAAGAATAATTTTAACGGTGGTAACAACTAAACTTGAATTTTTAATTTTAAAAAGTAAAAGAAATAAATTTCTAAAAATAAAATAAAAAGAATAGATTTCAAATGTATGAAATATATAAGGACTTAGATAATATTTTAACCTTTAAATTTTTACTTCATAATTTAATTTAAACAAATAATATAAACCAGACTAGATTGAATGACTAACCTAGCATTAATCTTCGTCCCATTGCATGTTGCATTAACTTGTGTAACAACCTTTCATCCATACGAAACCTTAAAAGAAAAGATGATAATAGAAAGCTTTTGTTCCATGTCTAGGGAACTTGCTTATTTAACAACATACAAATTTGGACAAGGAAGTAGGAACCAGCAAGTGGCTATTCATTTTAAGCGACAAAGAGGTAACCCCAAGTTGTATTTATTTTACATAAAGTTAAAACGAAATTTGGGAATAATTCTAGCCCGTGTTCCTCAGAATTGGACAACTTGAAGCTGCCTCCATAGCAGAGCTATCAATGGCAGCACCTTTCAGGAGACCACCAAGCAATTCTCCTCGCTCATAGAAGAACTCCACTCTCCCAATTTTCATACCTTCATCCACCTATTTCACAAAACATATAAGCAAATCGTCGTGTTATCTTCTATCGATGTAATTAAATTACCCGGTAGATGGCTACTCCGTAAAACTCCACCAAATCTCCAGTAGGTGCGTGACTTTTGAAAGGACCTTCATTGTAACCCCAGTGTCTAAACTTGAGGACAATCTCAGGAGGTCCGGTATAAACCTTAAGAACCTCAAAGGCAAAGCCTCTTGGGAACGTTGTTACGAATGCCTTATGAGATGATTCATCTGTTTCTTTTTCAGGATCGTAACATCTTAGTTCTTCAGGAAGGGACGTTTGTAATTGTGGGTTGTATCCTCCTCCCAGCTTCTTTATTTCCATCATCATCAAACCATCATTAATGTTTTTAATTCACAACAGCAATTGTGAAAATCAATGTTTCAGCTTCTGGTTTTTCATTTTTTCTTTTTTTTCCTTTTTAATACCATTTAAGCTAAATGTGTATTTGTTTACGTCAATTGTTTTGAAAACTTCGAGGGATGCCTTGTGGAAAATCTCCATTTCCCATGACTTTACAAGGTTCTGCACTTTCTCTTCCAATGATCCAGGAGGCCATACCTTCCATTAACAGATTGAAAGTTCATTAAAATTTACTCCAACATGAATATAAGATAAAACAAGTAAAGTATAGAGAGAGAGGGAAAACCTTAGTTCTTTCGTCTTCGAAGAGCTTGTTTACAATATCATAATTTGGAGGTCCTCCATATCTCCAACTGGTGTTGAGCTCACCTTCTCCATGCAAATAAGAACGATATTTGTCTCCTTCCATGCCTGACATTGCTTGCTTCTCTAAGTATTTGGTGGGGAAGGGGGGGGGGGGAGACAATAATTCTTCTGAATGAATGGTTTATAGTTAATTAGTAACTCAAAAGCATCAAGCCACCGTTCAATGCATGTGCAATTCACAATATGATAATAATCTCGTGTCTAGTTGATTAGTCGTCTTCAAACGTATTGATCAATGTTTTTGGTCAGAATACGCTATCAGTTGTATTTGATTCAGAATGCGCCTTTTTGTTGTTGAGGTAACTTCCCATTTTTCCCAAATAAAATGTTTGAAGATAGTTCAAGTGGTACCATACCAATTATTATTGGGATTTCAGCTAGCAATACAAACACCTCCTTCCCTCAACAACGAAAACAATATCTACCATAGGTGGCAGTTTGGCCGATTTCTTAGTAAATAACACTTCAAAAAATTTTAGAAAGAGTCCAAAGTATCCAATCATAATACATACACTTTCAAAAATGAAATGCGGGTAATTTATAAATTGTTCAGAGCATCTCATACATTACTTTGGATTAATTAATGGTGTAAAAGTCAGAAAATTTTTAAGGGTTAAAATTAAATTATATATTTTTATAATAATAAAAATATAATTTTACTATTGAAATAGTTTATATCTTTATAATTTTTACAAGATTAAATCAAATTTTATCATTTTTGAAAGACTAAAGTGTAATTTAACTATTATTAATTTAAAATTTAAATTTTATAAAAAATAATAAAAATTTTGGTATTTTAAAAGATGTGGCCAACTCCTGCATTCCCCACCGATGACATAAACAATATATTAATGTTAATGTTATTATTATATTAGGGAGTGATTTAAAAACGAAATGGTTAGCTCATGGCTGTTATCTGAGGCAACTGAATTTGGAGAAATTGGTGCTCCGTCACTACACCAAAACAGGCTTTTAGCGGCATCTTTTGTGGCGTTTGGACGTCAAACGCCGCTAAAAATCGCGCATTAGCGGCGCAAAAACTAAAACGAGGCTAAATATCAGGCATTAGCGGCGCTTATTTCGAAACGCCATAAAAGAACATCATTAGCGGCGTTTACCATAACGCGCTGCAAAATCTCAAGACCAAAACGCATCGTTTTGGTCTTGATGTATACTAGAATTAGTGGCGATTAATATAAAACGCCGCTAAAGCAAGTATTAGCGGCGCTTACGAAGAAGAGTCACAAGGTGTGTTAACCAAAACGCAGAGTTTGGTCTAGAGGTATAGACTTTGTGGCGCTTATAAGAAAAAGCCGCAAGATATCCTAACCAAAGCGCACCGTTTTGGTCTTGGTGTATGTTACAGTTAGTGGCGCTTAAGGAAAAACGCCGCTAAAGGATAATATTAGCGGCGTTTTTTGAGAAGCGCCGCAAAATATCTTAACCAAAACACAGAGTTTGATCTTGAGGTATACTAAAATTATTGGCGCAAAGCGAACACGCCGCTAAGGCACACTATTAGCGGCGCTTTGGGATAAGCGCCGCAAAATTTCTTAACCAAAACGCAGCGTTTCTGTCTTGATGTATACTATAATTAGTGGCGCATACTGGAAAACGCCGCTAACTCCAGTATTAGCGGCGCTTTTAATAAAACGCCGCAAAATATACTCACCAAAACGTAGAGTTTTGTCTTGAGGTGTGTTAGTATTAGTGGCACTTATGGGAGCATGCCGCTAAAGAATACTATTAGCGGCGCGTTCTTAGAAGCGCCGCAAAACATATTAACCAAAACGCAGCGTTTAGCTCTTGATGTATAGTAGAATTAGTGGCGTCCACGAGAAATCGCCTCTAAAGCATAGTATTAGCGGCGCTTTTTGAGAAGCGCCGGAAAATATCTTAACCAAAATGCAGAGTTTTGGTCTTAACCATGCATTATATAATGTAGGTTATTATATATTTAGTTTATCGTATTTAGTCTATGGTTTATGGTTTAAAGGCTGGGATTTAAGGTTTAGAGGTATGTGTTAAGAGTTTATGATTTTAAGGTTTATGGTTTACAGTTTAGATTAACTATTGTTTTCTAATTTATATATTAATTAATTTCTTATATAATTGTAAAAGAGATAATATTAATTTGGTTCTTTAAAATTGTGTGAAGATTTGTTTCTTCAAAATCGATATAAGCTATATCCAAAAGGATATCCCCATCTTATCGCATATCTCGGTTCAGTATTTTTAGTGCTCGGTTCAGTATAACATATATATGATTGTTAATTTAAGATTTTAGGTAGGTCATATTTAGGGCCGGTTTACTATTTTAAGGTTATTGTAATTGATCAGGAGTGTATATATATGATGTAAGAGCTGATCAGATTTAATGTTTAGGGGTCAGGAGCTGGGTTAAACGTTATGGGTTAGGAGTTAGGGATTTATGGTTTAGCCAGGGATTTAGCCGGGTCGAGTTAGGGTATTAGGTTTAGATCTTACATATGTAAATGGAATAACAAAGCTTGGTGAACACTTGTATGAATTTAGGGTTGGGGTTATGGGATTAGAGGTTAGAAGTTAACAGTTAGGGACTTAGGGTTTAGATCTTATTTAGTTTTATTAATTTATAATTTAAATATGTTATTATATTTTTTAACATAAATAAAAATTATTAACCAACCAAATTTGAAATAATTAATAAAACACCACATTAAAGCACAATAAAACAATAATTCTTAAAGAAATAGAAAAAAATCAATAAATAGAATAAAAACAGATTAATTAATTCTATTTAAAGTTACATATGTTAATGGAATAACAATGCTTGGTCGACACTTGTATGGATTTAGGGTTTGAGATTTAAGGTTTAGGGATTTTGGGGTGGATACTTGTATGGATTTAGGGTTTGGGATTTAAGGTTTAGGGCTTTTGGGGTCAGATCAGGGTTTTGGGTTTAGAGTAATTTATTTTTTTAAAATATATTTTAAAAATTTAATCTAAACCAATTGATGTATTTAATTAATATTAGTTAAAATAGAATTAATAAATAAGTTAAAAAAATTATTGATATATATATATATATATGGATGGATATATATATATAGGTATAATTAATTATTTTGGATATATATTGTAACAGCCCGATTTTGGGTCTAGTCGAAACAGTGGTTTCGGGACCACAAATCCGGCGAGGAAAAAAAATGTAATGGCCTGAATTTTCAAAGGTGTCGGAATGGTGATTCGAGATCACTAAATTCGACAAATGAGTAGAAAATATTATTAATTTAGTGAGTATAAGTTAAATGTGAAGTTAGGAAAAATTTTGAAATAGTGAATAGTGCACTAGAAATAAATATTAAAATAATTAGAATAAAAAACGAGGTATTGAGACCTCAGAGATTTTAAACCGAGCCATAAATATTTTTATAAATATTTATGGAGTGTTAAAAATTTATTATTAAAGTTTCGTCAAGAAATTTTAAAGTTCCGATAATTAATTGAATAAAAAGGACTAAATTGTAACAAATGCAAAATTATAGTAAATGATTAAATAGCTTAAATGATAAAAGGAAGAGGGCTTAAAAGGAAAATAGACCCAAGGTCTATTTGGGCTGGACGGCAAAGGCAGAAAATCAAGAGAATTAAGGGCAAAATTGGAATATTGCAAAGTTTACTTAATAAAGTTAGGACCAAAGTGGAATTATCTAGATTTCTCTTCATTTTTTTCTGCATTCTCATCAGCAAAAACACCATGGAAGGGTTTCTTCAAGCTGGTTCTTCATATTTTTACTGCAAGTAAGCTCAATTCTTGATCATTTCTTGAAATTTTTGTATTTTTATGACTTTTACAACTAGGCCCACTTGTTGAATTCATTAGTTTTTGATTTTATGAAAGAAGTTGAAAGTTGATATGAATATGTGCTGGAAGTATATGATGATTTAGCATGAAATTAGAGCTTTAAATTGTTCATATGCTGATTTTATTGAAAGAATTGAATAGAAAGTGAATGTTTGGGACCTAATAGTAAAAGAGTTTGAAGTTAGAGCTATATGTGGAAATTCTGAATTTCAATAGTTGTGAAATAACTTATAATGTCTAGGTAAAGTATTAATTGAGAGAATTAGATCAATTGAGTGGTTAATTGAGAAAGGACTGAATTGTATAAACTGTGAAATTTGGGGCAAAATAGAAATCAACATTTTGCACTAAAACAGTTTTGGACAGCAGCAGTAGTCTAACTTTGAAAAATCACCAAAAATTTTATAGATTGAATTAGAGGATGAATAGAATATGAAATTAAAGCTTATTGAGTCTAGTTTCTTATAAAAGAAACAGTGTAAGCAATGGAATTGTAAATCATGAGATATAATGGATTTTGTGAGACAAGGTCAGAATGAATTCGGGTTCCCCTGTTCTGACTTTGGAAAATCATTAAAAATTGTAAAAAAATGATTATGAGTTATAATTTATATGGTTAGAATCCTTAATGAGTCTATTTTCAGAATAAATAAACAGAAACATTATCCGAATTTTTTACAGTGAGACAATTAATTTTTAGTGAAGAGTGGTCGGAACTGTTAGACAGCAAAACAGGGGAAACTTTAAAGAATAAACTGTACTATTTTGCTAAACCAAAAATTCTGAAAATTTTATGGTAATAAGATATGTGAATCTAGTTTTGGGGAAAATTTACGGATCTTAATTTGGATTTCTGTAGCTCCGGATAAAAATAATTTAGTGACTCTGACTCGGATAAACAGTTTTGAATATACATGTGAGTGAATAGTGAAATTATAGTTAATGTTGTTTAAGTGTATTATACACATTAAGGACGTGGAATGGAGAGGAGGAGGAGGAAAATTGGGAAATGTATGAATGATTTGTGTATAATTGGTCATATGCTTGATTATAATTGATAAACGATAAAATAGAAATGATGCTTATATTTGTGCATTATTGGTTATGGTTTAAGCTCATGTGTGAAAATAAAGTTTCATGGTACGTGTGAATAGTATATATGGTATATGATTGGGCATGAAGTAATGTCATGAATGGTTTATGAATTAACATCTGTTGGTAAATGTGGCACATTAATAAATGTTGTGCTCATCCATGCTTATAATGCTTATGTTATATGTGTATTTGGCTAACATATTTGGTATACATGCTTAGGCTTTGGCCAAGTAATGGCTGAATTATGTCACGTTAAATTTATAAGTTATGCATTGAAATGTGATTATTGAATAGAAATTGAAATGGTTTGAATTGAATTATTGAATTAAACTGGAATATTGAAATTGGTGATTGATATGGATTTTATTGGAATTGAAACTGAGAAAGTGG
The DNA here is from genome assembly GCF_025698545.1 of Gossypium raimondii. Classification (NCBI taxonomy): domain Eukaryota; kingdom Viridiplantae; phylum Streptophyta; class Magnoliopsida; order Malvales; family Malvaceae; genus Gossypium; species Gossypium raimondii. Next base: position 9,397,580 of record NC_068567.1, read on the forward strand.
AAATTGATATGTGAGACTGATACTGAACTGAATTACGGAATACTAATATTGTTATGTATGCTGCATTGAACTGTGAAAATACTGAAATAATGAATTACTGCAATACTGTGAAACTGATTGAAATAAGAAATTATAATTGATACTGAACTAAGATGGAAATTTATACTGGAAAGTGAATTAAATACGAAATTATGTGCCGACTCATCGTTATCACTAATTCGCACTTTGTGTGTCGAATCTTTATTCTTTATTCTTATTACCGATTCGGCACTTTGTGTGTCGAATCTTTATCTTTATCGTTATCATTATCGATTCGCACTTTGTGTGTCGAATCTTATCGTTATCATATTTACAGATTCAGCACTTTGTGTGTTGAATACTGTTACTGCTACCGTTACTGATTACTGTATACTGGTGTGTTTGGTTGGAATCCGTGTATCCGTCGAGTCCGAGTCAAGTTAATAGGGGCAAATGAAATAAAGTTACTGATAAAACTAAATCTGAATGATAAGACATATGTGAAAAGTGAAATTTGAAATAAAGAAATAAGAATGATAGTTATATATAATTAGTTGATAATATTAAAAGATTGAATTGTTTATTAGTAGTGATAATTGTAATGAAAAGTATGTGTGTGATTTAATGTCAGATAATGATAAATTTTATGAAATAGATTTTGATAATATAAAATGATGTAAAAATGAGAAGTGAAAATGAAATAATTTGAAATAGTGAAATAATATTTGAATTTAATTGAATACAAGTTATTGAAAAATATTTATGGATTTAGTGTATGAAGTGAGTATTTAAAGACTCTAACTCAAATTGATTATAAAAAACGAATTGACAATGGAAATTGATGATGGATAAATTATTAAAATGGAATGGGAAATTGAAATGAATGTGAAATAATTACTAAAAACTAATGTTGTAAGGTTTAGATATGAAATAGAAAAGTTATTGAATTGAGAATTTCATAAACGTGTTAATGAATGGTATAGTCAATAAACATTGAATTAAATGGTAATTACGTATTAGTGTTAAACTTAGTGGCATTGAATTGTACGTGAATTAAATGGAAAATTGTTAGTGATATGATTTAAATTGTGAGCATGAGAAATTGCAAATTGAATGAAATGGAAATGAAACATTGACTTGCATGAGTATGTATCGGGTCTCATAGGTCATATTTATTAAGATTATAATATTTTGAGGACATATTGTGAAAAGTTATAAAAGCATGTTAATAATTTTGAAGTTTTTAATTTAGATGAAATTTTATAACTCGGTTAAATACATTTACAAGTGTGTGTGTGTTCTGGTAATGCCTCGTACCCTATTCCGGTGTTGGATACGGGTAAGGGGTGTTACATATATATATATATATGACCAAATTATAAGAAATGAAATAAAAATACAAACAAAAAAGACAAGAAAACCTAAACTTTATAATTTTATATAATTCTTATAAATATTACTTAAAAAGTTTAGAATTAATTATTCAAAACGTTACCGTTTAGTTTAAGTAAAATAATTATTTTGTGGCATTTTAAAAAAAAGCCAGAACTCTGCATTGAAGATGAATAAAACGGCGCAGTTTTCATTTGGTTTAAGCAATAGCGGCGTTTGTACAAGAAACGCCACAAAAGTGACTTAAAATTTTGGTTGAACGACGCCGTTTCTGTCCATGATTTTTAACTTAGCATTTTCTCTATATTAACTAAATGGCGCCGTTTATGTTAATTTTTCGTGGCGTTTGTTTATGAAACGCCGGAAAAGTGACTTGATATATTGGCTAAACGTCGACGTCTAACTTAAGGAAATTAATTTTTGGTGGCGCTTTAAAGGAAAGCGCCAGAAATGTGCATTAAATCTGAACAGAACGGCGCCGTTTCGGATTAAAACCTTCATCCTTTGTGGCGCTTGTCAAGAGACGCCGTAAATACACAAGCTATAGTGGCGTTTTTTCAATAAACGCCGTGAAAGTGTCTTAAAATTTTTGCTAAACGACGTCGTCTCTGTACACGCTTTTATACTTAGCATTTTCTCTATATTAATTCAACGGCGCCGTTTCTGTTAAATTTTTTTGGCATTTTTACAACAACGCCGCAAAACTGACATAAAATTGCCTAAACAGCTTCGTTTAGCTTAAGCAAATTAATTTTTAGTGGCGTTTATTCAGAAAACGCCAGAAATGTGCATTACAACTTAATAAAACGGCGTCGTTTGTATTTTAACTTTAAATTTTAGTGGCGTTTTGCAAAAAACGCCGCAAATGTTTCTTAAAATTTCGGCGAAACGACGTTGTTTCTGTACTGTGTTTTCACTTATAATTTTCTCTATATCTCAGCAGGCAGAAAGACAACCAGAAACAGAATAGAGGATTGTTACGAAAGGGGTAAAAACGAAAGAGAAAAAAACGAAGGAAAGAAGGGAGAGCAGAACTCAAAAATCATCAGAAACGAAGCATAACGTACGAGTCAATCTTGAGAGGATACTATCAAAGCTGCAGAATTTGTGGTTAAAAGGTAAGCTTTTTTTTCTTTGGAAACAGTGTATCTTGATTTAGGGTTTTAGTTCAGTGTAATTTGGGAATTTGGGGTTTAGGATCCAAGTTCAATCACCAAGCTTGTACCAGTTTGTTTGGGAATTTGGGGAATTTTTGCGTGTCTAGGGTTTGGGAAGAAGTTCCGAGCTTGTGTGTTTGTTCGTGTTCCGAATTTGGGAGTTTGTTCTTCTAATTTTTGAAGGGCCCCCAAAAATATGGTTAGTGTTCTTATGTTTGTGTTTTGTTCCCCAGGAGTAACACTGCATTTGCCAAACTGTTAAAGAAAGGAGAACTGAAAATTGTGGATTAACCATTTGTTACTGCTCGTATTTAGGTAAGTTTGCTGAGTTGGTCCTTTTTCAACATTTGAATGGCTTGGAATTTTTGGTGCATTTGTTACTGCTCGTATTTATAGTACTGCTCTTCATTCGTTTTATTTTTCAAATTTAACAGAATGTTTTACTTCATTTTTTGGTCCCTTATATAAGTTATTCAATTACTTTATGGTGTCTAGTCAGAGCCTCAATAAATTACTAATTTTCATCAAAATTCCCTTCTGGTTCAGTGATGAGAACATATATATTTTTATACAAATTTAATTTCTTAAAACATTTTACGACCATCAATTACAAAGATGGAAATGAAGTTTTGATTGATACTAATATTTCCAACTTGAAAACCTACCACGTTGAGCAAAAACCCATCACTCCCAGCTTCCAAGAAACCCAGGCGTTATGTTTTTGAATTATTCATTGTTGACGAACTAAAATAATGGAAACATCAAATGAGATCTTTATCAAAGACTATGTGCTTACTTTTGAGGTCAAAACCGGACGGACTCAATGAATTCATAATTCATTTTACACGTAGCTGTTGCAAATTGAATCAAAAATATTATTGTTTAGTGTTTACTTTATCTTGACTTTTCCGTTTGATTTTGTTAGTAGGCCAAGGTATGTTTATATCTATATTGTTGACGTAATTAGAAGAATCCATCACTTAATTTTGTCCACATATGTAGAAATTTTAGGGTTTATTTGTTTCTCAAATCAATCAATCATTCAGTGCAAAACCAGGAGAAGCATTTTTCTTATTGTTTGAGTTGTTTCCATCTAATCATTAAAAAAATGGTTCCAATCATGTAGAAAAGGAACCAATATTTCTCAAAACTCTTTGCATTTCAAGTGAAATTAACTTATGTTGTGAAAGTAACTTGAATCGTTTTCGTTCTTTATCTTCAATTCCATCATTATTAGACGTTTTTAATTGGTTGTTTCTTGAGTACTGACCATGTTAACTCTAAAATTCGAACTTAGTTCAAATGTTTGAGAGAGAAGTATTTTTATTTTTATTTTTATTTTTCACGAATGTTTTAGTATATGGGTTAACAATAGTGGCAAAACTAGAGGGTTGGCAGGGGCTCCCGCCTCCCTAAAACGGATTTGTTTTCATATGGCTCCTTTAAAATTTTTTAAATTTTAAATTAGTTAAGGTAAAATTACATTTTAGCCCCCTAAAAATATAAAAAATTGATTTATTCTTTTAAAAAGTATAAAATATAGTCTATTAAAATGGTGAATTTGCATTTTTTTCTATCGTAAAAATTACAATTTAATTTCATCCCCTACAAAAATTTTCTGATTTACCGATTAACAAGAAAGTAATTCAATTGGTAATATTTAGACGCTTCCATTACTTAATTTTAGCAAAGAGAAAGGAATTTTTGATTATTTTGAAGATGCTTTATTTTTTACAAGAGTTATTACTCATCTTTCTAATTTCAAATTTAACTTTGCACTAACTATAGTAATACATACATAATAAATATTTTTTCGTCATGTTACTATACTAGTAACCAAATAAGGCATAAATGTATGATTTCCAGTTTTGTTGCATTGTTGATCTCCAGATATATGTATAGTTTATTTGGCAAATTTTTTTCTTTTAATGACGTTTATTTTGAACGAAAAATATATCTCGGTAAAAAAAATGGAATAAATTTTAGATGAAGAAGGTAACGGTTAGCTTTTGTTACAATACGTTTGTTGAATTAGTTGTTATAATAAAGAATAGAGCAAGATAGTAGTACAAAATAAACAAGAAAAGAGGATCAAAACACGATTGATTTGGAGGTGATTGTGCCGATGTTAATACAGCTTGTGGAATTAAGCAAGATCAATTTGGTTTTACAATGGTGAACTTTGACCGATTGATTCACACAGGACAACAACTAATAGATGAGCCGTATGTATTCTCATCTCAAGTCAAACAAGTTTTTTACTCAAAAGATCCAACTGATGAGGGTTGGTACGTTGTACTCCGTAACATCCCTAGAGACTTGTTTGACATGGGCAGTGGAAGTAGAGATAACATCAACGACAGATCAGAAACTTTGCCTTTCCAGAACAAAACTTAAACGATAATATCCCTAGTACTAGTGCACAATTTCAATGGGTTCGTCAGGATACAGATGAAGATATTTACGAATAATGATGTAGTAAGATTTTACGATTGTTTAATTATAAGTAATATCATAATTTAAATCTTGGTCTTATTATATATTTCAACTATTTTATATGTGTTGTTATTGTTGTAATTAGTTATTAAGTTTACTTGCATTTTATGTGTATTGCAGATAAAATGCCTAGAAGAAAAATTCTAAGGGGAAGCATTGTTCAAAATGATCCAAACTCGACAGAAACAAATAGTACTGAACAACATACAGCAATTGGATCTTCAAATGTTCCGATTACACCTGAGGATCCTACGGAAGTTCAAAGTAATTTTACATTTAATTTACATGCGTGTTGACTTATAATTGATTTATTTTTCAAATTCTTATATTATAATATACCATTTGTAGCTGAAAATGGTAGGACGCGCAGAGGTCGAGGACATACGCTACTTAGAGAGTTATACGAGTTAGATCCAGTCGAGCGTGTCAAAGTTGGACGAAACAGTTTTGGTCAGCCTGTTGGATCAGAAGCTCGACTTTTAGCAGGATACATGGGCATTTTAGCACGAAATGCGAATATGTTGCCTATCAACTACGAGTCATGGCGTCAAATGCCCGATAGCAACAAAAACCAAGCCATCGATAATATTAAGGTAACAAAATGTTAACGTCATCTGTAATGCTTGGGAAATAGTTTCATTTATATTTACTTTATTAACTTGTGTTTTTTGTAGGCGAGGTTTGCTTTAGAGGTCTCGGATGCTTATGTAAAGAAGGCATTGGGAAAAAGATGGAGAGACAATAAAAGTACTTTGAAGAAAAATTATTATAAGACAAAAACAACCCTCGATGAGAAATTGCAAAATGTCCCGCCGGGTATGTTGAGGTACCAATGGGAAGATGCGATTAGATTTTGGCATTCGAAGAAAGGCGAGGTATGACGTACTTCCAAACTATTGTAATTATTTTGGTTTATAGTATTTACTATTTACGTACTAAAAATTTCATAACGTGGGATTGTGAACAAGTTGGAAAAGCGAGAGGCGAAACAAAAATTCACTCACACAGCCGGGTCGAGAAGTTTTGCATGTGTAGCTGAAGCGGAGGTATTTTTAATTTTTTAATATTGTCAAATATGTATAACTTTCCATTAAATAATATTTTTGCTACTATATTGTAGGAATCGTCGTCCGGTCAAAAGTTGGGCGCTTCAACTTTTGAAATTACACATAGGAAGAAAGATGGATCTCCCATGACTCCTGAAGCTGGTGAAATAATGGTACGTTTACTTAATACGATTTGACTTGTTTTAGTTATCTATAGTGTTTATTTTCTAATGGTTTAATTCATTACTTGTAATGTGACTATTGTTATGTTGCATATGTATGTATATATATTGCGTTCCTAACTATGTGATTTATTTATTAGGAAAAACTAAAGGACAAAAAGGCGGAGTACGAAGCGATTGCTTCTAGTGATAGTTCTGTTCATCTTGAAGACATTGATAACCGGATTATTACTGAAGTTTTGGGTCCTGAAAGGTATGGTCGGGTTCGATTTCTAGGATATTTTGTTAACCCAACCCAATATTTTGGATCCAGCTCTCAGCAATACATGGCTTCGGGGAGTCAGGCTCAAGCTGAAGTTCAGAGGTTAAAAGACCAGATGGCTCAGATGCAAGCGACCACAGTTGAAGTTCAAAGGAAATATGAGGAACTCCAGTAACAACTTAAAGCAGAGGCAAGAATGAGGAAGCAAAGCAATGCAATGAGGGAAGCAATGCTGATGAGGGAAGCAGAGGTCGCAACGAGAGAAGCGAGCGAGCAAAAGTACTGACGAACTCCAAGAATTGCTTGGACTATGATGAAGATGTTTCAGTCGCAACTTCCGTCGTCATAGTGTATTGCATAAATATTTATATCATTTAACATTTAACATTTAACATTTTTGCAAAAATAATATGAATTCACTTTTATTTATTGATATTAATATTATTTTATTCGTTTAATTTGAAATATTATATAAATTTATTGCTTTTGGCAGGTTTAGATCTGGTTGTTTTTGATTTGTTGCTACAGGAGGGCTAAAAAAATGAAAAATTTAATATAAAAAAATCCTAAAAATAGTGGCGTTTTTGTATAAAAACGCCGCTAAAGACCATGTTCTTTAGCGACGTTTTTTATTAAGCGCCGCTAAAGACCATGTTCTTTAGCGACGTTTTTTTCTAAGCGCCGCTGAAGAACATGGTCTTTAGTGGCGTTTTTGTTTGTAAACGCTGCAAATGTTTGCGACGTTTTCGTTAGCGGCCTTCTTTGCGGCGCTTGTGGAAGTGCCGCAAATACCTTTAGTGGCATTAAAAAGCGCCGCTAAAGGCCTAAAAAAACGCCGCTAAAGACCTGTTTTAGTGTAGTGCGTGGTAGGTGAAAAGATTAAAACATATTTTAATTTACAGAATAATAGATTCAATATATAATGAAAAATAATCGACATAATTGTTCATTATTTAGAATAAAATAATATTTAATCTCTAAATTTAAAAAAAATTCTCTAACTTAATTCTTATATACCTTTAGGAGGAGGGATTGTATGAAATTGTAATTTCACGCCATCTCTATGCCTTTCTAATAGGAAAATAACAAATTAAATTTTTCCTCTTGATTTTTAGCCTTTTAACATAAGAAACAACATTTTTCTAAAAGAATATAAATAAAAACTATTACAAGTTTTAGAAAACAAATTTTTGGTAATTATTTGTATTTAAATAAATTTTAAATTTTAACTGCTTTTAAACGTTTTTAAACCACATATTTTAAATAATTCAATAACTTTTTATGAAAAAAGTCCAATATTTATTTGGGAAAACAGTTTAAGTAATAATTTTAAATCAAGTAAATATAGATTAACAAATTTTGATTTAGAAATTTTTATGTTTAGCACCTTAAAATCATTTATTAAAAAGTCACTACACCAAAACAGGTTTTTAGCGGCGTTTTTTTAGGCCTTTAGCGGCGCTAAAAAGCGCCGCTAAAAGTATTTGCGGCGCTTTTGAAAGCGCTGCAAAAAATGCCGCTGATGTTAATGCCACTAACGTTTGTGGCGTTTATAGAAATAAACGCCGCTAAAGGTCATGTTCTTTAGCGGCGCTTTTCCCGCAAACGCCGCTAAAGGCCATGTTCTTTAGCGGCGCTTTTTCCGCAAACGCCGCTAAAGGCCATGTTCTTTAGCAGCGCTTTTCCCGAAAACGCCGCTAAAGGCCATGTTCTTTAGCGGCGCTTTTCCCACAAACGCCGTTATTGTTTGGTGTCCTTTAGCTGCGCTTTTTTTAAAATCGCCACTAATTTTGAGATTTTTGTGAAATTTAATTTTTCATATTTTCAGCCATCCTGTAGCAACACAATCTAAACCAGCCAAAAGCAATAAATCTATATAATATTTCAAATTAAACGAATAAAATAATATTAATATCAATAAATAAAATATAATTCATATTATTTTTACAAAATGTTAAAAGTTAAAATAATAAAATATTTATACAATACACTATAACGGCGAATGTTGCGATTCTTTGAAATATCTTCATCATATTCAGATTTTCTTCTAGGCATTTTATCGCAATACACATAAAATAGTTGAAAAGTTAGTAACTAATTACAACAATAACAACACATATAAATTAGTTGAAATAAAACAGCACATATAAAATAGTTGAAAAGTTATGTATTATGTATGTTATTAATTATTGTATTTAATTTGTAAGTTATGGAATGATATATTTTACAATGATTAAGTTATGTAAATAATATGAGTTATTAAGTTATGCATATATATAAGTTATTAAGTTATGTAAGTTATTAGGTGAGTTATGATATAACACGTAAAACTTATTAAGTTATGTGAGTTGTTAATTATTGTATTTAATTTGTAAGTTATGAAATGATATATTTTAAAATTATTAAGTTATGTAAATTATGCGAGTTGTTAAGTTATTAAGTTATGTAAGTTATTATGTGAATTATATAAGTTATTAAGTTATATGGTATGACATATATATATGTATTATGTAAATTATGTGAGTTGTTAAGTTGTTCAGTTATGTAAGTTATTATGTGAATTATATAAGTTATTAAGTTATATGGTATGACATATATATATGTATTATGTAAATTATGTGAGTTGTTAAGTTGTTCAGTTATGTAAGTTATTATGTGAATTATATAAGTTATTAAGTTGGACATTTTTTTTAAGAAAACTAATTAGGGAAACATAGGAATAAATACCTTATATTTCCTCAATTTTGAAGCAAATCTTGGAAAAAAAAGACAGAAGTACATTACTACCGAAAAAACAGAAGAATAACAAAACAGAAGGCAACAGAAGTAAATTTGGCTAATAAACAGAAGACAAAAGTGAACAGCAACTACAGCCTAAATGAGAAAGCAGTATGCGCAAACAAGTTCATATGAACAAATATTAGAGCCATAGTCATTCGGGCCTACAAGGCAACAAGGCAACAAGCCATAGTCATTTGCAGACATGGCATGAATTATAGCGATTAAAAGACAATGCATGAATTATAGCAGAATGACAAATTGAAAGACAAGGCATTTGCAGACATGCAATATATCCCACAAAAATGGTGCAAATGATCTTGTAATGGAAAAAATATTTCAAAGTAATGGAAAAAATTGAAATATGAGACTAATATAATTGTTTCGTTGAGTTGTCAAATTATAATTTCTAATGAAAATAAAATCGAAATATTATTCTCATTTAATTGCGAAAGTCAAAATACGATTAAAATCGAAATATTATTCTCATTTAACGGTATTAACTATTTAAATTAGTTAATGATATTGTAAAATTAGATGATTAAATTGTAAAATTTCAAATTTAAACGACCAAATTAAAAAATGAAACCTGACCTAATAGAAATGAATAATAGATTGGTCCTTTTTTCTAAAATGGCAATAAGCATTGCAGATAGACTCACAATTGTATCCATACTACTTTAGGCAATTCAACAATCGCTAAGATCGCTTTATTATTAAGAATATTGATTGAACATAATACTCAATAGTTCTTGCAATATTGGGATTATATATGATGATAGCACATTCCATACCTTCTAGTCCTTAAAGTCGAATCTGAACACAAAATGGTAAGCGACCTCACCACTTGCTATGGACGAGGCAGGGGCATTTTAGGTGCTGAAAGAAAACGATAAATGAGACAATTGCATTATCAAGGTATAATGCTAAGTGAATTGTCTGTCGATTGTCTTGATATATACTTACGCACAATATGAGAACCAGATCCATTCACCACTATTTTGGCTCTTCCATCTTTAACTAAGAATGAAAGAGCAAATAAATTCTCGACACTGTGCAAATGAACTTCTATTCAAGATCAAACTTTCAAGTTTCACTTGTCTCTTTCTCCTTAAAATTTCAAACATCAACGCCATATTCTGTCAATGTCGGTTTTCTCTTCACACCAGTTTCATCAACTTTGTTGAGCGAACAATAACTCTTTGTCAACAATGGTTGTTAAAAGAGTAGATGACACAATGCAAATTATGAGTGCTAAGCTTATGGTACCAAACAAGATACATTCAACCACACAACACTAAACACTGCACATCAGGATACACGTTTTATTTACTTCCACAACATCTCTAACCATCAATTAATAGAAACCAAACAAGAAAGGGAAGTTTGAATATTCCCAAAAGATAGTGTGTGAATAACTCAAAAACACACCAACTCCATGAGATATGGCTATTACCAAGTAACTCAGTGCCAACTTATACACCTTCTTCCTGATCATGCGTTCACTTAAAAATTAGTGTATTCAGTTAAATTCAGCAAGATTGTAACGGAAGTTTATACTGAATCAATTTATTGTAGTTAAATGAAGAAAACAAATCAAACCAAACTCTCTGTAAGCCACAACAAATTGAATACGCTTACATTTCATTATTCAGGTTGTTAGACTTAAAAATAGTTAAGAGTTCTATAATATAATTCACCTAGTTACACAAAGAACAAATACTAGTTTTATTTCATAAATAAAAATAAAAATTTTAGATTAACAAAAGTCAAGTTGGTTAGGTTAGGCATGGCATGAACATATTTCAGTTTTTAATAACAAGAACTTTAAAGTGAACTGAATAGTTTTATCATAACTTGAAAAAAAAAAAAAAACTAAGACACCAAAAAACAAAATGAAACGAGCACAATGATTTTATTGAGGTTCTTCAACTATATTTCAACTCTGCTAATTTTTTTTTATAAATTGATTTATTTTTTGCTCAGTTTTTATAGAAAACGCCGCTATTGCTTACCTTTAGCGGCGCTTCTTATAAAGCGCCGCAAAATTTTTTCATTTTGAACAAAACGACGCCGTTTTGCTATTCTAAATTTTTTTTTTTTTTATAAATTGATTTATTTTTTATGCGTTTTATAGAAAACGCCGCTATTGTTACCTTTAGCGGCGCTTCTTATAAAGCGCCGCAATTTTTTTTCATTTTGAACAAAACGACGCCGTTTTGCTATTCTAAAATTTTTTTTATTTTTTTATAATTGTTTACAATTATATAAGAACATATTTAAAATATAAATTAAAAAAATAATTAATCTAAACTCAAAATCTTAACTCGACCCTGAATCCCTAAACCTTAAATCCTAACTCTTAACCCCTAACATCTAACCCTAAACCCTAAACCAAGAACCCTAAACCTTAAATCCCAACCCTTAAACCATAATCCCTAATTCATAATCCCTAAATCCATACTCCCTAAACCTTAAAATATGAACCCTAAACCGGCTTTAAATCTTAAATTAATCATATACCCTAAACTAAAAACCCTAAACAAATTTATTATTATCTCTTTTACAATTATATAAGAACATATTTAAAATATAAATTAAAAAATAATTAATCTAAACCCAAAACCCTAACTCGACCCCTGAATCCCTAACTTTTAATCCCTAAACCCCTAACCTTTTAACCCCTAAACCTTAAATCCCAACCCCTAATCCATAATCCCTAAACCCATACTCTCTAAACCTTAAAATATGAACTCCTAAACCGGCCTTAAATCTTAAATAAATCATATACCCTAAACCAAAAACCCTAAACAAATTTATTATTATCTCTTTTACAATTATTTTAAATAATAATATTTTGATTTTTCCATGTGTTTTATTTTAAATTATTTCTACGTGTCATTATTTTTTTCTGAAGATTTTAAATATTCAATTAGAAATAAATTGAATTTTATTTAATATCAATAAACCAATTAAGATAAAATATTTTTAGCGGCGCTTTTCCAAAAACGCCGCTAAATCCCCGAAATCTCAGAAAACGGCGTCGTTGGGCTTAGGTTTTTTTGCGGCGCTTTCCCAAAAACGCCGCTAAAGCCCTGAGCATTAGCAGCGCTTTCTTCAAAACGCCGCTAAATCCCCGAAAGCTTAGAAAACGGCGTCGTTGGGCTTAGGTTTTTTTGCGGCACTTTCCCAAAAACGCCGCTAAATCCCTGAGCATTAGCGGCGCTTTCTTATAAACGCCGCTAAATCCCCGAAAGCTCAGAAAACGGCGTCATTGGGCTTAGGTTTTTTTGCGGCGCTTTACGAAAAACGCCGCTAAAGCCCTGAGCATTAGCGGCGCTTACTTAAAAACGCCGCTAAATCCCCGAAAGCTCAGGAAACGACGTCGTTGGGATTAGTTTTTTTGTGGCGCTTTCTCAAAAACGCCGCTAATGCTTATTTTCAGCGGCGTTTTCCATAATGCGCCGCTAATGATCGATCTTTAGCAGCGTTTTTTGTCCAAACGCCGCTAAAAGCCTATTTTGGTGTAGTGAGTAAAAGAAAAGGTTTAGAAAATAATGGATCATTTGTAAAATTTTGGGAGTGACATTTCTTTATATGTAACCAAATAATTGTTTAAAAATAAATATAAAATGGTTTTGTGACATGTTTTTAGGTGGAATTTTTTTGTTTCAACATTGAATTTATGATCTCAAATTCCTGATTTAGGTGCAATGCATAAAAGAATAAAAGTAAAGCAAAAAAAATTACAAAAAAAAAGAGTAAATTGTATTGGCATTAAATGCACTTCCAAGCAAACAAAGTCAAATTGTTGTAGATAGTTATCATTAATTATTTTAAAAATTATTTATTTTAATTTCTTTATATTTTTGAATTTTTGTATTTTATTTTTAAATAAAATCATTAAATATTGGGATTACACTACAGTTCTTGGCATTTTATTTTTTCCTCTTTCTAATTTTTTTATTTTTATATAATTAATCATCGTGTATTATTTAAAATTATCCATTATATCAAAGTCTGAAGTGACTAATGGAGAGAAAAAGCGAAGATGAGTGTTTGATATTGGTGAGTGATATGTTGTGGGATGTAGTGATGAATGATATGACATATGCGGTGGCCCGTATATATTTATGCACCCGTAGATCATCATCGACAACAACAAAAAGTGGCGCATTTGAGAGTTTTGATAAGCAGTGTTGGAATGCTTCTATTTTGTTAAATTAGCCTTGATTAGACATACCGTCAATAATGTCAGCATCATTGTTGATTATGATTTTAATCTTATAAATTTCATCTCTTTCTTTCTCTTTTTTTTTTCTTCTATATCCAAATATTTCTTCTTATAAATATCGCATTGCAATAACTTTAACTTAAACTCTCTTTTTTTCGTTTTTGTAACTCATTTGAGACTAAATTTTCCACCATAAATTTTTTTTTTGCGTAAAAAAATAACAATAACTCACTAAATTTTACTACAACCATGTTAGATTTAAGTAAAGTTTAGTCCAACCATGTTTGATTTCAAAAAAACAAAAAAAAGATTGGGAATTGACCTGTGCATGACATTAGGGGTGTGCAAAATTCGGGTAAAACCGAAAAATTCGGTTAACCGACCGAATTCGGTTAATCGATCGGTTAACCGAATTTTTTCGGTCGGGGGTCGGTTAATTATTTTTTGATTTTTCGGTTAACGGTTAATTTAGTTTGAAACTGGTCGGTTAACCGAATTTTTTCGGTTTAACCGAAAAAATTAATAAATAAAATTATAATATATAAATAGGCCCACTATTCACCTAAACCCAATCCAAACCCAAGTATTCAACCCAACCCAATCATAAAAATTACAAATAATTTAATAAATAAAAATAAAATTCTAAAACTAAAACTAAAACTAAAGTCTAAAATTCTAAAAATAATTTAATTATGTAGTGATTCAATTCGGTTAATTCGGTTAATTCGGGTAATTCGGTTAATTCGGTTAATTCAGGTAATTCGGATAATTCAGTTAATTTTTAACCAAAAATAAAAAATATATAATTTTCGGTTAATTCGGTTAACCGACCGAATTAACCGAAAAAATTTCGGTTTGGTTAACGGTTAAAAATTCTGAAAGGTCGGTTAATTCGGTTAATGTTATTTCGGGTCGGTTAACCAGTCGGTTAACCGAATGAACACCCCTACATGACATAAATTATTTCACTGTGCAATTTTATCTGTTTATAAAAAATAATGACCCTTATCATTATATTTTATGGGTTTAAAAAAATATAAATTTTTAATTAGTCATGGTAACTTAATACTACAATTTTATGGGTCTATTAAAAAATCATGTTATTTTTATTGTGTAGTATATAAAATAAAATTTAATAAATTTGAGCCTAAATTTTATTGCACTTGAACCATGGTAACTTAATACAGTTTTATGAGGCTTTTTTATTCTAATAATACTAAAAAATTAGTTAAATATTAAAATGGTATTCTCATAACATTATTTATTAAAATAGGGTAAAATGAACCGTGTCGAGGGGTGGTGCCTGGAGGGATGACGGCACCACCCATTTTTCTCCACCAACAACCGCCCATCATTACGCCATAATTGAATTTTTTTTTTAAAAACATATTTCAATGGTGGAGGGTAGGCATACGGCGGCACCAGTATACGGGTTGAAAAAGAATTTGAGCACAATACAAGCCATATACGGGCTAAAAACAAAATAATTTTAAGGGGAGGGGGGCTTTTGTCAGGTAGCACCTAAGGGAGGAGGGCTTTTGTCATGCGACACCTAGGGGAGGAGGGCTATTGTCAAGCGGCACCACTGCTAGCAATCTGATCACTTGCGGCGGATATGATCGCATGATCACAGGGTGTTTCTGCTTCTCACCCTCGAAACAGTTGTCCATTTCCCCATTTTCATTTTCCCTTAAAGCATACATATAAGCCCTCGTCAGATGGTCCCCTTGTGTTGAAAAAAAAAAAAGTTCGGTAGTTTGGTTTTGTAGATTTTGTGTTGGAAAGAAAGGAAACAATAGGTATGTTGTGTTTTTTTAATATTATTTAATTGTTTGTTATTTACTTAACTAGTATAAAGAAATTTATTATATACTGAAATGGTATGGCTAAAAATATGTGATGTTTTCTAATTTTTATTTGTAATTATTATATATTTGTTTGTTTTTAGTTAGTTAATATTAACAATTCTTTTCTAATTTTCAAGGCTTTTTATGTAATTATAATTTATTTGAGATTTTTAACATTAGATTTTTACATTTTAATATTTTTTGTGTTAAAATTTATGGTTTAATGTTATTTGAATGATTTAGAGATTGCATGTTGAATTTTTGGTACATATAATAAAATAATAATTTTATTTTTGTAATGGCAATGTTCTTTTTGTGTGTGTGAATAAAACAGTTTAGTATTTTTTTGTATGTGTAGGAATTAAAAAAGTTTAAAAGTGATATTATTGTGATTTGCATGCTTTTGTATATATTATTGTGATATTTTTTATTATTATTGCGATTTGCCTGCTTTGTATTATATTTATGTGTTTTGTTAATGATTGAAAATGTTTGAACTTTAATTTTTTATGTTAAAATGTAATTTCATTATTTGTATATTGTTTATTTGTTCAGCGATGATTAAGTTTTTTTTTTGAAACCGTAGATATCCAAATGAGTTCTTTTATTAGGAAAAAAATCACATAACAAATATGATTAATGTGCTGATAATAAAATTATTATTTGTTAGTCACGAGTCCCCTTCTAAAGTTGCACGTCATTTTTAATTTAATTGGGATATATTAACTAATGCGATAATTTAATATGGTCAGGATCAATATCGCGTATTGAGGTCTTGTGCCAATTGTCCAGGCTACCGGTCGGATGAACGTCTTATGCCATACTTGGAGGCATCCGGATTCATATCAGCGACAATGATCCGCATGTTCGATTTGAGGTGCGACTTGATATCGGCTCTGGTCAAGCGGTGGCGCCCGAATACCCACACATTTCATTTGTCGTGTGGGGAGTGCACCATCACTCTGGAAGATGTTGCATTGCAACTCGGGCTCCTAATCGACAATAGTGTGGTCACAGGTGTAAGTACAATGTCTGAACCGACGACGCTTTGCTATTACTTACTAGGACGCTCGCTCGATGATGGTGGAGATAAATTTACAAGTTTGAGATTTTCATGGTTGAAGGGAAATTTCGAAACTTTACCAAGTACTGCCACTGAGCGAGAGATGATGTGCGTCGCTTGAGCATATATAATGCATCTAATAAGGGGTGTACTCATGCTAGATGCAAATAACAACAATGTCCACTTGATGTACTTACCTCTGTTATTTGATTTGATAGCTACTCGTTCGTACAGTTGGGGCTTAACAGTACTAGCAACATTATATCGTGAGCTCTGTCGGGCAACAAAGCATGGTACCGTGGACATAGGAAAGTGCCTGATATTGTTGCAGTCTTGGACGCTATACAGAATGCCATTTTTTGCATCAGTTAGTCACCAAACAAATGTCTTCTCACTTGTAAATAGGTGATAAAATTTAAGCATTACATCAAGAATTTTGTTTTTTTTATGAAAATTTGTTCTAACAAGTTTAAATTTTTTTCGTAGATGGAGTACTTCTCCAAGTATTGGGAAATCATATACACTTCCAAATTACCGACAGATGATTAAGACACATGCTGGGGAGGGGGTAATTTTTTCTAATATTCATGATATGTAATTACTTTATTTATGTTATTTGACTCGTGTTACTATAACAATGCTATTGATTATGCAGTTCGTCTAGATGCCATATTTCGACCCAGACATTGCAGTATTAACGCACTTGTGGTGCATTAATGCGCCCCTGCTAAATTTCTCAACAACCGAGTGGTACAGTGGGGATCGAGTTCTGCGATAGTTTGAGTGTAAAAAAGATATTCCAGATGTATAAGTCACGTATGTATAGTCCTCCATCAACTCAAGATTTAGGTATGCCACACTATGAGCGTTACAAGTGAATAAATCCATAAATAGATCCAGGATTTATTCTGCTTGGGTCCTGTCCAATGTACTGTCAATCTAGTCAGTCACATCTATGTCTCTATCTTCTGGGAGTCATCCGCTATAATGTCCAAGACAAGACATCTCCCCAATTGGACTTGATACACGACATATTAGTCTTTTAACCGGTTTGCTTATTTCTGATTAGACTAAGGACATGTTTAGGTTCGTCTACTAATACAAGTTGTCTTTTCATACTACAATCCGATCACGTAATATCGCTTAGTATTAGTTAAACATTTAGACAACCAATGAGCAATATTTGTTTTCATTTTGCTTTGCATGCAAAAACAATGTGAGGACAATTATACAAAGTATATTAATGTAATCAATGAATTTTTTTTATGAACCAATCTGTTGGAAAAAAAATTACAAGTTTATAAACGAATATACTACACTCAAGGCACCAGATCCAACACCTTCATCCTCTTCAACGAAGTCGGCATATAACTCTAATATGGCATTCCCACTAGAGCAATGGGATTCAATCACCAGCTCTAGATTGTTGCCCCTAGTGATCTTGAAAATTGAATATCTAGCGAAGGTCCAATATCGAAAGATACCTACATTTGAGGCTTGAAATTCTTTTTAGATCCTCACTTTGTATCTAATCCTTATTTGAAACTCTTTTAATGTAATGATCTAGTTAAATGTCAAATCTTTAGATTGTGCTGATACAAAAATAGACCCAATTTTAGTCCCACAAATTTGCCTGTTGTAATGATAACAACTTTTACTCGTCTACTCATCTGCAACCAAATAGCCTGTTCCACATGTTTAAAACTATGAAAATATTAAAAAATATAGTTCTCATCACCCAAAATGCTAAATATACACCTAATTTAACAAATTACCTTTGTTTCGACAACAACGTAAGAACGAAATTCAAGTTTTCACGACAATGCCAATTATCTTCAGATCAAGAATTTGCTTCAAAAGTCGATATGGAAAAACACGGGCCTGTATTGAGTTCTTTTTATAGAGCTCCATTGTGGGGGGAGAAAACACTCCCAAACAGTGGCATTTTTCAGGAATCTTGAAATTTTTATCCTGGGAATCACGGGTTGCAGTGGCCTAAAGGGTTGAAATGGCCAGAGAGAAAATGACCCCTGCAAGAGGTGTTTTCACCTCACATAACAGTGAAAACGCTTCCTACAGGAGGCATTTTCCAACCACATCTGACATGTCAATGGAAAATGCCTTCTCCAGGATGCGTTTTCACTACCATCTCAGATGAAAACACCTTCTACAGGTGTCATTTTCTCTAGCCATTTCACGCATTTTCCAAGCCACTTGTTTGCTTTTGAGCCTCTGCAACTCAGGATATCCTGGATAAAAAAATTTCCCTTTATACCCCGTCTTATCCCCTATATAAATGCTCCTTCCATCTCTTACTCATTCGCATCTCAACCTCTTTTAAATTGGTTTTTTTTTCTTTTTCTTGCATGTTGAATTTTTTGGGTTTAAAGATTTATTTCTCTATTGCTTTAAGGGAGACATAGTCATAAATTTAAATTATGTTTGGATTCACGGTGCTCGTTAACCTACAAATTTCAAATATCGTGTGAGTATAGTGCCATCACCTGAAAAACTAAGGTTGTTTTGCAAATCGAGGTCCAAGTTAGCGGTGATTATACCATCTCCGGTTGAAGTGTAACTAGGGCTTCAAGTTTACAAGGATTATGTTGTCAAAGGGTGGAGCATAATTGGAGCCTTAGTTGACAGTGCTTATGCGGGCACGACCCAAATGGAGCATGCTTTATAAAACCCAAACGGATATACGAAGAAGAAAAACAGAGGGACCTTTCAGTATAATCAAGTTATTCGTATTTTCCAAGTCCACCAAAGGTAGTGACCCTGTTAGTAAAACCTGTTACACCCTAATTATGTCACAGCTTTTAATAATGGGGTCACTGCTTTTGGTGGATATGGATAAAACAAAATACTTGATTATACTACAAAAGCCATTGTGTTTTTCATCATAATACTTCTATTTGGGTTTTATAAAACATCCCCCTTTAACAAGGAAAAATTGGTTGTCATGCCCGCATAACGACTATCAACTAGGGGCTCATTTATGCTCCATCCTTTGATAGCATAACCTTTGTAACCTTGAAGCCTTAGTTACATCAACTGGGACCTTGAGTTGCAACGCGATCCGGCTTCCCGGGTGATGGCTCCATACTCACATGACAGGTGAAATTTGTAGGTCACTCAGCTCCACGACACCACCATAAATTCAAACATTCCTTAAAACTTTAACCATGTCTATCTGAAACACGGATAAAAATAAAGCTACAAACTTCTAATTTCCAACCACAAGAAAAAAATATTTTTTAGCTTAGTGAAAACATGTCCTACAGTATGTGTTTTCCTTTCACTCTCCAAAAACAACATAGTTCAGTAAATTTTTAGAAAATTGGCATAGTTTCTCAAATCAATTTTTGTCAACATATTTGGTTAAATTAACCCTGAAATTCATTTAGACCTACCATATTGTTTTTATTTTTTAAAATATAATCAATTTATTTAAGATCGGTTGAGTCTTAACTTGATTGATATTGGCATTGTTGTTAATATAAGAATATGTAAGTTCGAACGCATTTATCCTTTTATTTAGAGATTAAGAGAGGTTATCATTAGTTCTAAGTATTGTATCAAAAATATTATTATTTAAGCTTAAATAAAAAATTATCCCCTAAAGTATATCCCTTTTTTTTCCAGATAAATACCAAAATCAATTTGTATACTCAAAACTAGAGGTGCCCATGGGTCGAGTTGGGTTCGAGTTGAGCCCAACCAAAATTTTAGGCCTGTTTGCTAAACCTAGGCCAAAAAATGGGCCTAAAATTTTGCCCAAGTCTGACCCGGATAAAAATACTAAAACCAGAGCTTGACTCACTTTGTATTAATTTTTTATATTATTTTAAAAATATAATACATCAAAAATACTAAAAATATTAAAATAAATGTTTCCCAATAAATTGAAAATAAATTAATATATATACTCAAATAACACTAAGATAGGTGCAACTTAACAAGCAAATGTCTTTCAAATAGTAACAAAATTAACAATAAAAAAGAGTTCTATAAAATCCAAACAATAACAGCAAAATAATGAAAAAAAACAAGAAAATAGCAACAAAGCAGTAAAAAATAGCAAGAAAATAGAAAAAAAAATAGTTTTTTCTTTTTTGCATATTTAGGCTGGGTTGGGCTGAGCTCAAGCAAAAAAAACCTAACACGAGACCCGACCTATTTTCTAAATGGGTTTTATATTTTTGTCTAAACTCATTTTTCAAGCTACCCAAACTCTCTCACTTTTCGAGCAGGTCTTCGTGCCGGGCCAACATGGCTACTCAAAATACTATGTTGATACCCATTTAACCCCAAACCTTAATGTGGTTTGTTAGAAAAATTTGCTATCAGAAGCTATCACGTGACCAACAGTATGTTTTAAATCTTTACACGAAATTAAAAAAAAAAAGATTTTTTTAATCAAACACTTCAACATATTTCTACCGAAGAAGAATGCAAGTTCTTACGTTAAACAAAAATGGATCAGGCTTAGCTATTGACATTCAAACTTCGACTGATTTTTTTTTTTTTTTACAGCAAGTAAAGTTTTCGGGTGAAATATCATTTGTGTTAGTAGGGGAATTTTCAAAAAGGACAATACGAAATTCATACAAGGAATTTCTGCCCCCAATTTGTCAAAAATAAAAGGAAGACGACCCCAATCCTTGGCTTAGCAACAAAAATAAAACCCATGCAATCCTTCAATTCTGCCATAAATCTTTTAATCAACGATGAATATTAATATAATACAAAAATTACAAACTTATGACAACCCCATTCTCCACAAGGAACTACAATTATATTAAAAAGATTAAAAGTCTTAAAGCATAAAAACTAATCAGTCCAATTAGAAGATAAAAATAGTTTATATATAGATTTCCAATTGCAATTATTATGTGTGAATTTTAAATAATTTAATTCTATTTTATGAATCCTAAAACAATCCATTTATGCGTTACATTACAAATTAAGTTTACAATAATTCTACTAATATGATATAGAAGTATCGATGATTATTAATTTATATGCTTATAAACCAAAATCTAAATACAAATCTCGATTTTCCGATAAGGATCGGTCAAATATTTTTTTCTTTATAAGATTCAGTCTTCATTTCTTTCACATCAAATATTTTCAGTTTTTTTCGATATTTGTTTCATGTAAAATAGGATGATCAATATAAAATTATTTTCTTATTTCCGTCAATTGTTTTATTAAATTTTTTCGGTAAGACACTTTTTAAACTGATAAACTCTATTCACTGTCAAATAAACAAAAGGGGAAGTTTTCAAAGTAGCAAAGAAGAAGCTCTCCTCACTGTCGAAGAAATAACCCATCTCCGGCACCTCTCCCTCTTCGATGGTGATAACTCAGGTAAGGATATCATCTTTTCTTCAACCTCTCTACTATAAAAGAATCATTTTTCACAGATCTGAGCCCCTTTCTACGTTTTTAAGCTTGTCTCTGCTTCTTGGTCTGCGTTTCTACTATTCTTCAGAGCTGTCGTGTTTTACCATTTTTCATTCTTTCGTTGCTCTGTCTCTCTGCTGTATAAAATAGCATGTTATGTTTTACTGCTCAAACTGATTGTTGTTCTTTGTTGCTGCTTTGTTTTACCATGTTACATACTGATTCTTGTTTCCTTAAAATTTTACATACTGCTTTGTTCTGTTTTACCATTGGGGGAAATAAACTTTGAAATCTTAAATCATCGAACTTTTTTTTATTAACTTTTGTTTTTGGTCGAAGATTTGATGTCTGACATTGGGTCAATGCACTTTAAAAGTCTAAACTTATCAACTATTTTGGTATTGTAATAGTATGAAATTTGAAGGCCAAAGGAAAAAGGGTTAATATACTGTTCAACTTTGGTTTAGTGATTGTTTTTATAAAATGAGACAAATTTTTATTTATTATAAAATGCCAAAAGACAATTTTTTTATTTTATTTTTTTGCAATGAAAATGTATTTGTGTTACTCTTTGTAGATGGACAGCAATAAAGATCATAATGCAATTGTTGGAGTCGTGGCTTCAGCTTAGTTATTTATGCTCTTTAGATTAAAAATTAGAATGCAAATCGCCTGTCACCATCGTATGAATTGAGAAAATTATGTTAATAATATTTTATATGGAGGTTACCAGCATTGTATTGATGTGATAAGGATGAAATCGATTGTTTTTTTAATTTGCGTGACATTATTACTAGGAAAAATTTATTACAGCCAACTTGATCAGTGAATGTTAACGAGCAAGTAAAGAAAGGTAGGATAATGTCAATTATATTTGTAACAAAAGTAGATAAGTAGAAGTAAAGGAAAAATTTTTACAAAGAAAGAGAGAATGGTGGATAAGAAGTGGACAAAGAAAGATTTTCTAAACTTTTTTCGATGCCCTTCTTAGGCTTCTTCCTTCCTCCTTTGTAGGAGAATTATTGAATTCTATTTAATTTTTCTATGAATCCCGCACAATTTTCTGATAAGGATAATGTCTCATCATTGACATGGTTGCTTTCACGTTGCTTTTCTTTTTTGTCTTGTCACATCATTAATTTGACATAGTTGCTTCCACGTTGCAATCTTTTTTGTTTGCATCTGGATGTCGTTCTCTTTAAGTTGCCCCCTTTTTGTCCATATTTGAATATTTGTTTTCTCAAGTTCCTTTCTTGGATGTTATATTTTCATGTGGCTTCCTTTTTTGACTTTATCCTTCTTGAATATTAACTAGATTCATTTCCTCTACTTCATCTAAATGTAATAAATCTATTGACAGTCTTGGTGAGTTCCAATTCTCCCACGTGTTCTTGATTTCTTCTATTATATGTGATGGAAAATCATTAATCTCCATGTCAACTATCATTTTTAATAGTTACACGGATTCTTTGTCTCTGTCTTCCTGGATGTTTTCCAGTTCCAGTATCGTATGCTAATATTCTTCTTCCATCAGTTCAAAATTTATAAGTTTTTTGTTGAAGTAAATATAGGGCTTTGGTCATTAAATCTATTCCTACTTGGATTTGATAATAATTGGGATTATTATAACACTTGTCAATATTTTCTGTCAAGTGTCTTTTTTCTTCTCTGGCTGTAGAAAGTTTAGGTCCTCCAATCATTTTTTGAAGAATCCAAATTTGATATGGCTGATAATTTTTTTCTTTCTCAGCTATACCAATCAGACTACTAATGTTAAGATGAAAATAATAATAAAAATTATCTTCATATATCATGCGTAATAATATAGATTTAATAAATGCAGGAAAATATTTTAATAAATAGAAAGAAAAATTTTGAATTGTTATTTCTTTAACAAAACCCTATTCAATACTATTTCTATCAAATGGTTCATGATCAAGTGTAAATTTTATAGTAGGAAAATTTTAATTTAAATCATTTGTAAAACATATACTTGTAAAAATATTCGAAAAAGCTTTTGAAATTGAGCTTGTTGTTTGCAAATAACTCCATTTATTTTTGTAAATATTTCAACGGGTAAAATATTTCTAACCTTATTATATAAACATAACTTTGAACATTTTATTTATAATAGGGCTATTTGTTCCTTTATTAATAAAATACTAAAATATATCAATAAAATTATTTATCTCCTTAATATTTAAATAACGATTTCTAATTCTTCCCACTCTCTATATAAAATAGATTTTAGTAATAAATCATGAGCTTCATTTTCTTTAATTGTTTTTCAACTAAAAATTATGAAAGTTTAGTAAGAGCTTTTCTGAAATTAGGTCTTTGTTCAGAAATATGAGTTTTCCATATTTCGTGCCTAGATTATAAAAATCTTTTATTTCCTGAATTTGTTGTTGTGTCAACAAATTTTCTGATAAACAAAACTTTTCTACTCCTTTTATTATTTCAACATAACTGGCTTGATATACTGAGTTTGGATCTTGAGATCAAGAGAATTGACTTACTGTTTTTGGTGTTAATGATAAATGAGTTCCAACTAGTTGTCTTACCATTGGATAAGGAATATAACATCCTTGATTAGGATAAAAAGATACTTGTGCAGGTATCGTCACAAATCCTTGATTAAGATTTGTTGTTTTCCCTTTGTTGGGTCTTTTATGGACAGTAGTCCATTCACCAACTTTTTCTAAAGGTTTTTTTTACCTGTATCTATATGGCCTGCTAAGATAATCAACAATAATATTGTTAATTCCTTTTACATATAAGACTTCAAAATTAAGAGTACATAATTCCTTGTACCACCTAATTCTTCTTGGTACCGTTTTCAAACTTTTATTAGTAAGGAAATGTTTAACTGCTTGATTATCAGCTTTTATAATAAATTTTCAGTGCTAAATATATGAGAAAGTTTTGTATTCCTTTCTTTATTGCTAATAATTCTTTTCATATATAACATAATTAATTTCATTTGGTTTAAAATTTCCCAAACTATATCCACATATTAATTCTTCATTATTTATTGTTTTAGCTTTTAAAATACAACCCCAATAATTTTGTGAGGCATCTGTTTCTAAAATTAATTTATCACATTGTTTAGGTAAATAAACTTTTGGAATATGATTTATTTCAGACTTTAGGTTTTTATAATTTCGAGTCTTTTTAGACCGGATAAAAGGTTTATTCGTTTTAGTTTTTCATATAACTTACCTATTTTTTCGGATAAGTTAGGAAAGAAATTTCTTCCATAATTAATAATTCCTAAAAATTGTTGAAGTCGC
The DNA here is from genome assembly GCF_025698545.1 of Gossypium raimondii. Classification (NCBI taxonomy): domain Eukaryota; kingdom Viridiplantae; phylum Streptophyta; class Magnoliopsida; order Malvales; family Malvaceae; genus Gossypium; species Gossypium raimondii. The sequence goes on from NC_068567.1 coordinate 9,422,757, forward strand.
TTTTTATCTTTAATGTTTTTAGGAAATTCTTTTATTTTACTATAATATAATCTTGTAGTTTAAGACCATCTGCAGATAATTTTAATCCTAAAAATTTTATTTCTTTTTTTTCTAGTTCTATTTTCTTAGGACTTAGTATAATTCCATGTTTTATGAATTCTTGAGAAATGAATATTTAAGTGTTTTCTATGTTGTTCTAATGTATCCAAGATATTAAAATATCATCAATATAAATTATACAAAAAAATTATATTTATTAAATATAGAACCCATCCATCTTTGAAAAATTTAAGGTGCATTACATAATCCAAATGTCATTACTTTCCATTGATAATGTCCATTAGGTGCATTAAAAGCTGTTAAAGGCTTGGACTCTTCTGTTAACATGATTTGCCAGAATCTTGATTTACAGTCAAATTTATTAAAATATTTTTCTTGTTTAGCCTGATTAATTAAAACATCCTTTCTTAGAATAAAATAACCACCAAAAATAATATTTTGAATTAATCTTTTATAGTTAATAACCATTCTAGCTTTTCCTCTTTTTATTTCAGCATGATTTCTAACCATAAAAGCTGGACTAGAATGTGGACTATTAGTTGTTTCTATTAATTCTTTTTCTAACAATTCTTTAATTTGTATATCAAATTCACCTATATCTTGTTTAGTATAGATTATTGGTTTAACTCTAATAATTTTATTGAGATTTTCCAATTTAATTTCACAATATCTAGGGCTATTTTGCCATAATTTTAATGGTTCTTCACTAAAATTATTTTCTAATATTTTAAACAACCAATGACTTGTTTTAAATTGTTTAATTTGTTCTTTTCTTGGTGGTGTAAAATTTTATCACAAATAAATTTATGATTTTCTACTAATGGTATTTCTACGAAGTTTTTTCTACAAATAACATAATTAAATTTTTATCAATAGAAAATGAAAATGTTGGTATATAAAATTATTTCCTAATAATATATCTCCATTGGAAAGCATAATATTTTGGGTATCACAAATCTTACATTATTTATGTAGATTGGTACATTAGGTTCTCATTTTTCTAAAGGAATGACATTCTTTCTTGAACAACTAGTTGTAGCTCCAAGATCTAATAAAGCATGCAAAGAATATGTTTTATATTCTCTAAATTGAAATGTAATTTCAATATATGTATAATATTTCTGGATTGAAAATTTTAAAATGTAATTATATCACTTGTTCCAAGTTTCATTTGTTGGATAATTATTGAAGTTTGTATTTCTTTCATTCTAGTGTTTCGAGAATTCCTACTTAGTTCAGAGGAAAAATAGGAATATAAACTGCTTTTCATTCCTATTGGTGTTGAAGGTATATAACTTATACTTGTATTTTCTTATCTTCCTCTATTTGAGTATTTGAGGTAAAACTAAATTATCATTTGTATTTGTTATAGCATTATTTTTAAAATATAATTTATCCCAGACGACATATATTCTATAGTACTTACAGGTTTAGAAGTACTTGCACTACTTATCTTTTCTATCATCCAATATCTTGGTATTGATAAATCTCTTAAATATAATAATTTTGGTTATATTTCAAGAGTGAATTTATTAGATTCAAAGAGCTCAATAATTTTATTATTAATTTCTTCAATCTCTACTTTTGTTGTATTAGTATATTCATTAATAGAAGTCCAACTTATTGCTAGATCTTTTGCTAAATCATTAATTTTAGAATTTTTGTCCAATTCTTAGACATAAGCATTCTTCTATTAGAGGATCTGTAATAGATATAAAGTAATTTGGTTTAACTTTAAATCATATTACTCCTATATGTAAATTTGATTGAATTCTTCCAATAAGTGCTTTTATTGGATTTTCAAATCTTTTATCTAACAAAACCACTATTATTGGTATATCATGACATTTTTAAACAAAGCTCTTATTGTTATCATTATTATTCCTAAATGTATATATCTAACTTGAGGATATTTCTTTTAATTCTCTTAATTTTATCTTTAATAAATAAGGGATTTCATTAATCCTCCTCTAGTATCTTTAACTCTTGTATTACCACTTATTTTTCAATATGTCTTTGACACCATATCTTATATTTTGATATTTTATAAATTTCTTCTTTATAAATATGATTTTTATTTATTTTTCTATCATTTCATCTAAAAGCATTTTTCTTCTCTTATTATATTTTCTAATTTTATATCTCGTTGTTCATTTTAGGAATTTCTTCTAATTGATTATTAGAACTATTTCCTATATTAAACATAAATATATATATATATATATATATTCTTCTTCATCTTTATCAAAATCTTTTTCGATATTAATTAGTATAGTATTTCCTCAGATTTATTTTCTCTTCTCGTACATATTTCTAAATCTTGTTCTTCAAGCGTTTTAATCATTTTTCTTGCATTTTTTCCTTTATTAGGACAATTTGGTGCTATATGATATTCTTCATCACATATAAAACACTTACATATTTATTTTTAGGTTTTTAGAAGTTTTCTTCTAACAAATATTTTCTTTTTATTATAACCAATATTTTTCTATTTCGTGGTTTCTATTTTTCTTTTATGTTTTTTATAAGTATTAGGACGATCGGTTTATATCCAAATTCTCATTCATTTTTAAAATTTTTGTACAATGCTTATTACTTAATTTATTTTTAACTTGTTTAGAAGCTTTACTTTGTAAACAATATAAAGTTATTCTTTATTTTGCAAAATTAATTCTATTTCCTATAGAATCTATACTTTCCTGTTCTACACCAACTATTTTACTATGCCTTTCTAAATAAGAATCGTACTTTTTATACAAATCTCAACTCATGGTGGTGGTAATTTATGAAAATATTGATTTTCCAAAATTCTATATTTTCCTTTTTTAGTTTTGATATTCATGAAGAAATTTTTAGAAAATTCTTCTAAATATCTAATGTCATATAATTTAATTTTGACAATATATAACTAGACCGACAATCTGATCTTTTTTATTAGTATAGCCACAAAATTTTGTTTTTAGAATAAAAATTAATCCTTTTAAAAGACTTTTGAGAGTTCTAATATGGTTGATTAGTGCCATTTTTGTTCTTTACATTTTTCAGATTATTCTCATCTTCTTAGAAATTATAGAACATCTCCTTGAAATGTTCCAACAAAATAGTTTAAAATTTTTCTTTTGACCACATATAGTTATTATTAACAACAATAGTCATAGATTGTGCCCAATCATCTATGGTTTTTTCATAGTCTGCTATAGGAATATTAGTTAGATCTAAATATATTCCTCCTTAAGCAACATTTCTTTTATTTAAATCATCTATCCTATGTGGTATAGGTTGAGTAGAGGATTCTCCTAAATTTTCAAATTTTATTTTATTTGTAGCAATATTCTCGGTTTGATTACCAAAAATTCTAGTTGTATTTTTAACTTTTCATAATATTTATTAAAAGATCTTAGATTATCATTTTTTGAAGATTTGGTTCTATTTTTCTTTTTCCATGAGGATATGTTTGATTAGTATCCATAGGTTCGACATTTCTATATTTTCTTCCTCATTTGTTGAAGTACTTTCTTCATCAAAATTATAGCTAGTAACATTTATGTCTTCTAAATTGATAGAATTATTAGAACTACTACATCTATAATATCATAATTTAACATATAATGATAATTAAATAATGTAAATAAATCTTTATGTTTTTCATAAAGTTGTTCTATTAGTTTTAGATATTCTACTCTTTCATTTTGATCGATGTCTTAGTAAATTTATTCTTCTAATGTTCTATAAGTTGTTTATAGTATTGAAAATCATATTTTTGTTGATGAGTATATTTTCTTTTATTAGTAGGAGATGATTCTTCCGAGGAAGTATATTATTCTTTAGACAAAGTTAATATTATATTATTATATCTATAATATAAAGGTCCTAAATCTATTTCTTGTTCTATATTTTTATTAATAAGAACTTGTTCTAATTTATTATTAGCATGAAATAAGATTTTTTTAGATTCGTTGTTCAAATCTAATTCTATAACCTCTCCTAAATTATTTACTTGTTCTATTTTATTTGCTCATATTATTTTTGTTCACATTATCATATTTATTATTTCATTATGCATATTAACACCATACTTCAAAAGGAAAATTTTTCTAAATGAGGCAATATTTAACGTTTGAAAATTCGAGAAAACGTGCCCTAATGTGCTGGGTTTCGATTTTTCTCGTTCAACCAAATAGCTAAGTATCCTTTTAAAAAAATTTTCAAAATAAGGCAATGTTTTGCGTTTGGAAAATAGAGAAAACGTGCCCTAATGTGTTGGGTTTCGATTTTTCTCGTTCAACCAAATAGCCAAATATCCTTTCAAAAATTTCAAAATAAGGCAATGTTTTACGTTTGAAAATTCGAGGAACGTGCCCTAATGTGCTGGGTTTCGATTTCTCATTTAACCAAATAGCCAAATATCCTCTTGAATTCTAATCCATGTCATCTGAGTTTTTTAAGGACCGTATTTTAAATTTCTTTAAAGTTTCCAATCTTCGACACTAAGACATTAACTAATCAACTTGGTACCAATTTTTGAGCGTTACGAGGGTGCTAATCCTTCCTCGTACGTAACCGACTCCCGAACCTATTTTTTTGAATTTCGTAGATCAAAATCGTTGTTTTAATAAAATCAAACCGTTTATTAAAAACAACCACTTTTCGAGGTGATCCAATCACACCTCATTAAAAAGGATTGGTGGCGACTCCCGTTTCATTTTTCAAAACCCAAGTTGACCCCGTTTTCATAAAAAAAAAACAGTGTCAACAGCTTGGCGACTCCTAAATTATTTACTTGTTGTTCTATTATATATATATATATATATATATATATATATTATGTTGACACCATTTTTTGGATGAAAACGGGGTCGACTTGGGTTTTGGAAAATGAAAATGAAAAAACATGAGTCGCCACCAATCATTTTTGATAAGGTGTGATTGGGTCACCTTGCAAAAGTGGTTGTTTTTAATAAATAATTTAATTTTATTAAAACAACGAGTTTGGTCCACGAAATTGAAAAAACGGTTCGGAGTCGATTACGTTTAGGAAGGATTAGCACCCTCGATACACCCAAAATTGGTACCTAGTTGATTACTTAATGTCTTAGTGTCGAAAACTGAAAACTTTAAAGAGATTTAAAATACGATCCTAAAAAAACACTTAAATGACATGGATAAAGATTCAAGAGGATATTTGGCTATTTGGTTAAACGAGAAATTGAAACCCAGCACATTAGGGCACGTTCCTCGAATTTCCAAACTCTAAATATTGCCTTGTTTTGAAATTTTTAAAAGGATATTTGGCTATTTGGTTGAACGAGAAAAATCGAAACACAGCACATTAGGGCACGTTTTCTCGTATTTCCAAATGCTAAATATTGCCTCATTTAGAAAAATTTTCCTTTTTGAAGTATAGTGTTAATATGCATAATGAAATAATAAATATGATAATGTGAACAAAAATAATATGAGCAAAAATGAATAAATAAAAAAATAATGTATATACCATAACAAATAAATAAATAAATAAATAAATAAACTAAAACATAAAAAAGGACATATAAATAAATACATAAATGAACATAAAAACAATAAAAGAAAATAGATGAAAATTATAAAATATGAACATGTGTATGTACATTTAAGGGAAATATATATGTGGATTATAAAAAGTAAGATAAAATATAATATATATATATATATATATAAATATGCATATTTTAATATATAAAAATATATATATGAATAAGTATACACATATTTGTAATAAGCCCAATTTACCCGGGCCTACATGCATAAACCAAGTAAATAAATAAATAAAGTCCAGTTTTTTTACAAAGCCCAACAAGCAGCCCAACTACATCTAAAACCCAAAATGGCCCAAACATTAACCCAAACTTAGCCTAAAAAACTACAGCAGAAACCCTAGGCAGAAAAACCACCACCGCCAGAATCGCCAGAATCGCCGCCTTTTTGCGCGCCTCCGTCAGAGCACCCACCCACAAGACGTCACGCATTTAACCTCAAACAACAAATGACCAACGACTACAGTAAAATAACGAAAAAGAGGGGATTTTCTATTTTTTATTTTTTTATTTTCATTGTTATTTTCGGCTATTTAAAAGCCGATTAAAATATGTAAATGGGGGGATTTTTTGAGTGTAAAGGATAGAGACGAAAATAGAGGAGAAATACAGAGAAAATACAGATCGAGCTTGTTTTTTTACAAAGGTTTTTACTTTGCAGTGCCCATTCTTCCTATTTACATATATATGTTTTTTTTATTTTCATTTTACTTCATTTAACATATAAAGAAAGGGGAAGGACTTACCTTAGTCATCGGAGTCGTTGAGTCGATGCCACCTCCGTCGCAATCGAGGTAGGGGCGTAGGCGGAGGCCAAGGTACGGCCTTGACTGAGAGCGGCGGCAGAGAAAACAAAGAAAACCCTAGTTAGGGTTAGTTTGAGTTTTAAAAAAGAAAGCAGAAAGTGATTTTTTTTTTTAGGAAATTTTTAATTTTATAACAAATTTGAAACGACGCCGTTTTAGGGGGAGGATTCGCGCGTCGACCCGACCTGGTTCCAGGATCCGCGCGTTTTCCTTTAAATGGTCCATTTGCGCATTCGGCCCCTCAATTTTTAAAATTGTTTTCAAATCAAGTTTTTGTTTCTTTTAATTTGACCCCGCATGTTTCTGCCGTTGTTCAATTCAGCCCATATCACTGCACACCGTTTTGGAGAGGCGGATTATTTCCGATTTGGCCCTCCATGTAACTCGCGTGTCGCGATTTGACCCATTATTTTGCCTTTTATTGATTTCTAGTTTTTTTGGTCCTTTTTTTTACGATTTGTTGTTTTTTTAAATTTATTTTCTCCCATTATTTATTATTATTGTTATATTATTTATTATCATCATTATTATTTTATTATTTTCATATTTGTAAATACGCGCAGTTTTTATATAATGTACACATGTGCATTTTTGTAATATACGTTTTTTTTCATATGTTTTATTTCAATTTTATTTCCTAACTTCTATATATATACTGTTTATTTTTTTCCCTTTAAAAACCCTTTTTGCCTTTGTAAATGTGTATATACGTATATTTATTTATATATATTTTTTTCCACATGTATATTATCCTTCATTTTTTCAAACGTATACATATATATATTCATACACTATTTAAAATTATTGTAAATATATTCTCCACATTTTGTATATTATATGTACATATTTTTAAGCTTTTGTAAATACGCATATACTTCTTCCTAACTTCTATATATTTTGTATTTTATATATACACATATTCATTTTATAGCATACACACTTTTCACATACTTTTATATCTGCCTTCTTATTTTATTCCCATAGCTTTTACATTCATATATGTACATATGCATACTTTTTTTTTCACGATGTTCAAATACATACATGCATTTGTTTTATTAGTTTTTTATTATTGTGTTCCATTCCATTTTTTATATGTATCTTTGTATATGTGTGTTAAATATATGTGTACACATATTTGCAAATTTACTTGTATATTGTACTTATATATATATTTGTAAATATTTATTCATATTGGTCTTAAATTAAAGTCTTGTTTCATACTCTACATTAACTTTAACATACTTTTCGGGAAATATATTTTGGTTTAGTCAAAACATTAAAATCATCATATTTTATAAATTTTCAAAGTATTTGGCGTTCATGATTCTTGAGAAATACCGTGTCCTAACTTACTGGATTGCGATTATTCTTCGATGAATTTAGAACGCTAAGTATTCATTTCGCATTAAATTCACAAATTTTAAATAAAAGCTTATTCTTGGGAGTTCAAAAATGTTAGGTCCTAACTTACTGGTCCTGATATTTTGACTTCTCGAAATAAGAATTTTCAAAAGCAAAAGGCAATATTCGGGTATTTTGAAGATTTAAAAATATTGTGCCCTAACTCACTGGGTGTGGTGTGGTGTTTTATTTCTTTGAAATAAGAATGTCTTACTATTTTGATTCATTCACGAGATAAGAAGTTGTCTTTTAAAATCTTTTCAAGTTTTCGACACCAAGACATTATATAATCAATTTGGTACCGATTTTGGGCGTTTCGAGGGTGCTAACCTTTCCTCGTGCGTAACTGACTCCCGAACCTGTTTTCTCAAATTTCGCAGACCAAAATTGTTTTTAAGGTGAGCCGATCACACCCCAATCAAGGATCGGTGGCGACTACAATTTTTATTTTTAAAGTCGACAACTAAAATTTTTGTTTTTCAAAAGACAATTTCGACAATATTCGTGGAAGAAAAGTATATAGATATACATATGTATAGATATGTTTATAAAAATATATTTATGTATGTATTAAATAAGTTAGAAAAAAATGTATATACATGTATATAATGTCATTGATGTGAACATTTCCCAACATCTCTTCATACATCGCATTCACCTTATTTTCAATCATGATTGGGTAGTGAATTTTCTGCAGTAGATGAGTCACCCAACTTGACAATACCCATGTTGATGAGTTTTTCAACTAGCTTTTTGAAGGTGATGCAATTCTCTATTGAGTGCCCCGTAATTCCTGCATGGTAGTCACATTGTGTGTTCGTATCATACCACTTTTGATACGGAGGTTGTGGGGGTTTTGAATAGGAATGGGAAACAACGTGCGCATCGAATAAATTTTGATACAGCTCTTTATATGACATCGAAATTAGTGTGAACTGGAGCTTCTCAGTACCTAGTTTCACTCCAGGTTCTTGTCTCAATGAGCCTTGTTGACTAGCAACTCCTTTACTTGGATAACTTACAGTAACTGTTCTTGAGTAACCTATGTTATTCACATCATCTTCTTTTCTTCTTGAGACTGACTTTTTGTTACTCTCTCCACCATCTATTCTTCCACTTCTGATGGCATTTTCAATCATTTCGCCATTCATGATTATGTCCGAAAAACTCTTTGACGCACTTCCTAACATATGCGTGATGAAAGGGGGTTTCAGTGTGTTGATAAAGAGCATTGTTATTTCTTTCTCCAGAAGTGGTGGTTGAACCTGAACCGCGATTTCTCTCCATCTCTGCGCATACTGTCTGAAGCTTTCATTCGATTTCTTTTCCATGTTTTGTAAGGTGATTCTATCAGGAACCATATATGTCACATGATTGTATTACCTCATGAATACTTGTGCTAGGTCCCTCAATGAACCAATCTTGGTACGGCTCAATTGATTGTACCATTTGGACGCTACCCCTACCAAACTGTCTTGGAAACAGTGTATTAGCAGCTAATCATTGTTAATGTAGCCAGTCATCCTTCTGCAGTACATGGTGATATGGGCTTTGGGACAACTTGTCCCGTTATACTTCTCAAACTCCGGCATTTGGGAGGGATGACCAAATCGGGTACCAAGCTCAAATCTTTAGCGTCCATTTCTTGATGGCAATCAGCATTTTCCATAGCTTTAAACTTCTCCTCTAGCCATTTACATCGGCCTTCTAATTGTTTTGGCAGATCCACTTTTGTTTTCTCCATTTCTGCTACGCCATCGAGATCAAGAACTACGGGATTGGTAGGATTCTCTCCGGAGTTAGGACCTATTCCGATTTGAAAGCTCATTAGCATCTGAAACTGCTGGGGCCTGATTGTAACGGAAGATTTGTGTGGGTACATCTCAGCTTGAGTATGCACATGCGGAGGGGTAAAGCCTGGAGAGTAAAGGTGTTCATCATTATTTCCCTCTTCAGTATTAACTACGGGGTCATTTCCCTTGTCGTTTCCTCCTCTCAACAGTTGTATTAACTGTGCTATTATGGGCCTATTATGGGACTCTCGCATCTTTTCTGTCATATCTTGCTGAATTCTTTCCAGCCGCTCTTGTATCTGATCTTGCATATCTTTTTGAAGCTGTTCAAGTTTTTCTAATCTTTGATCCATGTTCTTTGATTTCGCTCGAGTTCCGTAGGGGTGTTGGTTTTCCAGGTTAACTAAAATAATTTTATTCAATTAAAGTCTTTTGATGCACATAATGTTATGTAATGCAAATGCATGAATGCAAAAAGAGACGTTAATTCTTGGTTCAATTCTTATTAGAACAACTTTACTAGAAAATAAATTTCTTTACATAAAGCAGATATATATACAGCCTTGCCCTCATAGGCGGAAACATTCGATCCTCTTCATTCGCGTGTTAAGATAAATCTCACGAACTCTTCAAAAGGACGTCTCTTCTATCTCCCTTTTGCTTAATTCGGGCCACGACTCGTTAATCACTCATCCTCGTGACGCTCGTTGGCTTCTCTTTAAGAAAGTTCAGCGACTCTCAAATAATTTGTCATCTTGAATTCTCGGGCAACGGAGCAATGGTCGTGTAGTCCTCCATTAAACTATCATCATTTTCTTATCACGTTTTCTTGGACCATATTCAGACAACCATATTATTATCCACTTTATCAAGAAACCCATTTCCTTATGACAAGTTCTCTATTTAACAACCGAACGTGAATCAACCTCTCTTTTTATAATGCAATACAATCATAAAAAAAAGAAAACAGGTTAGTACAAAGCAAAAGCAAGCAAGAATAAATAGAACACCTATTCGGGTGAATACTAGAGGTTTGGAGTGGTTCTACCTAGGGTGGGCTCCTAAGGTTCACTACATGAGGTTTGGCTCTAAAGTAAGGGTACTCGAACCAGCAGATTCCTCGATCCTCACCCATTATAGGCTCATATAGACCGAGTTTGGTTCAGGGAAATACATTTTCCTATAGCTGCACGGAGATGAAAATTTCACGAAGACATAAGTACGGATTGTCAACAGCTTGGCGACTCCACTAGGGACCCAAAATAAGTGAGTCGAGCCACGAGTTGATTACCTTTTATCTTCTTGTTGAAAATTGAAAACTTGATTTAAATATACGATCCTTTCGTTGCATTTCATTCGTTTTTCACATTTTTCATCGTTGTAATTGCTGTGTTGGTTTAAACTTCGGTATCTTTCTGCATATTGCATTGCATGACCTTTGGTCACACCCTTTTAAGTGGGAGAGAGAAGCTACTCCTTCGTGAGGTTTTCACCTCTGTGCAGGATAGTGGATCGCTTTCGGGATACATCCCTACCTATGTCTTCGTGAGATTTTCATCTGTGTAGTCATAGGGAAATGTATTCCCCAAAACTAAACTCGGTCTATATAAGCCTATAATGGGTGAAGATCGAGGAATCTGCTGGTTCGGGTACCCTTACTTTAGAGCCAAACCTCATGTAGTGAACCTTAGGAGCCCACCCTAAGTAGAACCACTTCGAACCTCTAGTATTCACCCGAATAGGTGTTCTATTTATTCTTGCTTGCTTTTGCTTTGTACTAACCTGTTTTCTTTTTCTTTTTTATGATTCTATTGCATTATAAAAAGAGGTGTTATTCACATTCGGTTGTTAAATAGAGAGCTTGTCATAAGGAAATGAGTTTCTTAATAAAGTGGATAATAATACGGTTGTCCGAATATGGTCCAAAAAACGTGATAAGAAAATGTTGATAGTTTAATGGAGGACCACACGACCATTGCTCCGTTGCCCGAGAATTCAAGATGACAAATTATTTGAGAGTCGCTGAACTTTCTTAAAGAGAAGCCAACGAGCGTCACGAGGATGAGTGATTAACGAGTCGTGGCCCGAATTCAACAAAAAGGAGATAGAAGAGACGTCCTTTTGAAGAGTTCGTGAGATTTATCTTAACACACGAATGAAGAGGATCGACTGTCTCCGCCTATGAGGGCAAGGCTGTATATATATCCGCTTTATGTAAAAAAAATTTGTTTTCTAGTAAAGTTGTTCTAATAAGAATTGAACCAAGAATCAACGTCTCTTTTTGCATTCATGCATTTGCATTACATAACATCATGTGCATCAAAAGACTTTAATTGAATAAAATTATTTTAGTTAACCTGGAAAACTAACACCCCTACGGAACTCGAGCGAAATCAAAGAATATAGATCAAAGATTAGAAAAACTTGAACAACTCCAAAAAGATATGCAAGATCAGATACAAGAGCGGCTGGAAAGAATTCAGTAAGATATGACAGAAACGATGCGAGAGTCCCAGAATGACATTATAGCACAGTTAACACAGCTGTTGAGAGGAGGAAACGACAAGGGAAATGACCCCGTAGTTAATACTGAAGAGGGAAATAATGATGAACACCTTTACCCTCCAGGCTTTACCCCTCCACATGTGCATACTCAAGCTGAGATGTACCCACACAAATCTTCCGTTACAATCAGACCCCAACAGTCTCAAATGCCAATGAACTTTCAAATCGGAGTAGGTCCTAACCCCGGAAAGAATCCTACCAATCCCGTAGTTCCTGATCTTGATGGCGTAACAGAAATGGAAAAAGCAAAAGTGGATCTGCCAAAACAATTAGAAGACCGGTGTAAATGGCTAGAGGAGAAGTTTAAAGCTATGGAAAATGCTGATTGCCATCAAGGAATGGACGCTAAAGATTTGAGCTTGGTACCCGATTTGGTCCTCCCTTCCAAATTTAAAATGCCGGAGTTTGAGAAGTATAACGGGACAAGTTGTCCCAAAGCCCATATCACCATGTACTGTAGAAGGATAACTGGCTACATTAACAATGATTAGCTGCTAATACACTGTTTCCAAGACAGTTTGGTAGAGACAGCGTCTAAATGGTACAATCAATTAAGCCGTACCAAGATTGTTTCATTGAGGGACCTAGCACAAGCATTCATGAGGTAATACAATCATGTGACAGATATGGTTCCTGATAGAATCACCTTGCCAAACATGGAAAAGAAATCGAATGAAAGCTTCAAACAGTATGCGCAGAGGTGGAGAGAAATCGCGATTCAGGTTCAACCACCACTTCTGGAAAAAGAAATAACAATGCTCTTTATCAACACACTGAAACCCCCTTTCATCACGCATATGTTGGGAAGTGCTTCAAAGAGTTTTTCGAACATAATCATGAATGGCGAAATAATTGAAAATGCCATCAGAAGTGGAAGAATAGATGACGGAGAGAGTAACAAAAAGTCAGTTTGAAGAAGAAAAGAAGATGATGTGAATAACATAGGTTACTCAAGAATAGTTACTGTAAGTTATCTAGATAAAGGAGTTGCTAGTCAACAAGGCTCATTGAGACAAGAACCTGGAGTGAAACCAGGTACTGAGAAGCTCCAGTTCACACCAATTTCGATGTCATATAAAGAGCTGTATCAAAATTTATTCGATGCGCACGTTGTTTCCCATTCCTATTCAAAACCCCCACAACCTCCATATCCAAAGTGGTATGATGCGAACGCACAATGTGATTACCATGCAGGAATTACGGGGCACTCAATAGAGAATTGAATCACCTTCAAAAAGCTAGTTGAAAAATTCATCAACATGGGTATGTCAAGTTGGGTGACTAATCTACTGCAGAAAATTCGCTACCCAATTATTATTGAAAATAAGGTGAATGCGATGTATGAAGAGATGTTGGGAAATGTTCACATCAATGACATGTATGAAGACAGAACTGAAGAAAAGATTTTATTAGATATTCGTCCTTATAAACTTGAGAGTGTTCTGAATAATTAGACTGCAGAAGAGACCGCTATAGTATTTAAAACTTACTCAGAGTAATATTCAGAACACACTTGTTACTTTTAGCCTAGAGGCAATAAGAACTCTTTTGTGAAATAGGCTCATGTCTGAACGTCATTATTTTAATGGAATGCCATGTACTGTAGAAGGATGACTGGCTACATTAACAATGATCAGCTGCTAATACACTGTTTCCAAGACAGTTTAGTAGGGGTAGCGTCGAAATGGTACAATCAATTGAGCCGTACCAAGATTGGTTAATGGAGGGACCTAGCACAAGCATTCATAAGGCAATATTTAACACAAGCATTCATGAGGCACTATTTAGCACAAGCATTGATGAAACTTATGTTCATGCATCCATTCCACTTGGTATTCAAGAAAGATTTCGTAATAGTAAAGGGGGACGACACAAAATGCATTGGTTGCCATTACATTTGATTTGAAATTTTCGAATGTTCTAATTGGTTGGAAATGTAATGCACATTATTATCGTATTTTAAGTGATACACTTACACACCTAATAAAATTTTAGAAGGTAACAATTAAAATTAATTATGCAAAATAGTTTAATTAAGCTTAAAATTTATTAGTAATAATTACGTTTTATAAAGTTACAGGTAATTATTATCTTCTTTGGTGGTGGATATGACATCTAAAATGAAAATATTTTTTCATATCGTGGCATCTAATACATTTAAAAGGGTTTAGCAATCAATGACCAAAAATAGAAAGGAACTCTTTAATCTCATCATTCATAATTGCAAATCACTATTAAACGTGTTTTTGAAGAAACAGTTTCATGTGTTAAATGTTAAATCATTTTTAATTTTCAAATCTATGTAAATATAGTGTTGGCTTATTGTATCAGTCATAATTATATAATTAGAGTTAATCCTAATAGTTTACTTAATCAATGATTATATGAGAAGCACAGGTTTAATTTGATAATATCAACTCTTACAGAGCAAGAAGAAACAAGATCATGGTCTACTAATAGAGGAAATTACACAAACTATGTAGATTGATTATATGCAACAACGATGGTAATATATATGTTAAATATATTTTAGTTACTTTTTAATCTAATTGCATATAATACCCATCGGGCATACAAAAGTATGAATCTTTTTAAACAAAACATTAATCATTATAATAAAATGATTTTGATTGTTGACAAAGATATGACAATAGAGTATTTTGCTAGAACATTTCTTGACATAGGCTTGGATAAAAGTAACGAGGATTTGGTGCTTGTAAACTGCTACAATGAAGATATTAAGGAGGTAAGAACAAAGATATCTTCATCTGGCACATCTAAACGTAAAAAAAAGTACTCAAGAAAATGTCACTAACAAACAAATTCAATTTGTAAGTATACAACTTGGTAAGATTGTTCATGCATTGGAACCATATACTAACGATAAGACATCACATCTTTATGGAGAAGTGCTGTCAATGGAAATGAAAGGATTTGATGACAACTTCCTTTGTAGTGTGTTTAATTATCTTACGGATCATAAATCCGTGGCCAAAGTTTTCTTGGCTAAAAGTACAAAGTATAAAAAAAATTTACTTCAAAAATTTTTTCAAAGTTAAAAATATCAATATCTTTAACAATCTTTTAAGTCACAATTTTTTATTTTTCGTACTTTTAACCAAAAAAATCATTAAGATCAACTCCAATTATATATTTATAAATGATATAACAAACCAACACTATATCTACTCGATTATATCTACTTGGGTTTAGAAATTCCAAAATGGTTCAACATCTAATACACAAAACCATTTTTTAAAATCTCAAGAACATGCGCAACAATGATGAATGACAAAAATTAAAGAGTTCTACATTTTCGATAGTTGATCACTAAACTTTTTAAATGATATCAAATACTACAATATGGAGAAATATTTCTATTTCGAATGCCATATTAAACATTAACAAAATAATATTTACTTACAATTTTACAAAACATAATTATTACTAATAAATTAAAATATTTTATATAATTAATGTTAATTGTTACCTTTCAAAATTCTAACAGTGTGTTTGGTTCAGTGTAATAGGTAATCCATTACGCCCCGATTACGCGCCTATTACATTACCGACCTATTCCGGCGTTTGGTTCGCTGTAATAGGTATTACGCGCGTATTACAATACCGACGTAATCCCCAAATTCTCTGTTTTTCTATTCCCTTCCCAAATCGAGGATTACCCATTACGTCCGGCTTCCCTTTCCAAGTCTCTGTTTTACCCTCCCTCCCTACCCGACCCTCTCCTTTTTCTGTCCTCATCATTTCTCCTCGTCTGCCTTTACCGATTCTCTCTCTCGATCATTTTTTCCCTTTCATTTGTTGCAGCACGTTTGAAAGCCACTGCTTCATTTTTTCTCTCGGTCTCGGCGTGAGGTATGAATCTTGGTGTTCATTTTTCAGGTCTGGTTCCTTTTCGGTTTCTTGGTGTTAATTCCCTTTTCTTTTTATTTGGTGTTCAAATCCATCACTGCCAAGTGGCTTCTGGGATTCAAAAATCCAACTATTCTGGGTTTATTTTGTGTTTGCTTCATGAACTTGGATTTTAATCGAGAATTTCTCTGTATGTTTGTAGTGGAAATATACAATAGAGGTGTATTTATACATGAATAAATCCTAATTTTTTTCTATTTACAACGTGATAATATTAATGAGCTCATTAAGATAGTCGAAATGCTAGAAGAGCTCATCAAGATAGCATCATTAAGTTGGTTATAGTTGGAGTAATGAACCGTGGATTTTATCTTCTTTGGAAAATAAGTATTGAAAGACCTAATAGTATAAACATGGTTACAATTGTGTGCACTGTGGGAATAAGGTTAAATTGAGTGTTTCTTGAGAAGAATGAGTGAACCCAACCCTATAATACATTGTAGTGTGTGTTTTTTTCTTCCTTTCTATGTGAAACCGGTGGGATACTTAGTATTGCGGTGATAATGAAAGCGAGAATGTCTTTGGATGTTTTTTCTTAGGGAAGGTCATGAATGAAGCATTGAATGAGAGAATCGAGTCCACAGTTGGGAATTTTGAGTGTTGTTGGAAGGTTGCGGTTGAGCAACAAAAGCAAGTCAGGATTTCCGTGTAACTGATTTTGTTCTTGAATCTAATCCTTGATAAATTCATGATTCATGTCATGGCCCTTTCTTTTGGGGGAGGGGGTGTTCACTTTTCTTGGGTTTATTTCATAGCTCTTGGAATAGCTTATTTGGTAATGCACAAACGCCACCAGTGGAGAGTTTTATGAATTTGAAATTTGGCTCTAATACACTTCTGTGCTGCTTGACCATTACGTGTGTTTCTGAATCCTAATGTTATGGTGCCCAAAGTGATTGGTTCTATTGCTTACAAACCAAACCTTCTTGGAAAAATAACAATAATTTGAAGGTATTTAAATGGGAGGAGTTAAAGGTTTTCTTTTCTTTTCTTGACATATGTTCTTGGGAGCCTTACGAAATTGCGGTCATCATTTGTTTTAAATGCCTTCTTTTGATCTTGGTATTATTTTTGCTTCATTTACAATAGGAAGAGTTAATGTAAGAGACCCATTTTCTTTCTTTTGAGGAAAATTATGGCGTTCGGGTTTTCAAATATCTTGTATCAATGGCATTTCCAAGAACCAACCCTCTCTTAACCTCATCATGAACTGCATGGCCATAGTTTCACACCAACTTAAATTCTAGCAAGTTGTATTATCTGAATTCCATTTCTAGTTAGTTATTGGAGGCTCAAGCTAGAATTCAACTTTACATCTACTACTGACATTTTTGAAACCGACCTTTGTCGGTTTACATAGGATGTACCATTATTTTCGAGTAAATGCAATAACAAATTGGCCATCGGGATCTTTTCTTCTTTTGTTGGAATTGAAATCGTTCATCTGCAAATTTGTTGCATTTTACTACTCCATTTTGATGATTTATTAAAATATGACATCCCTTTAATTCATGCACAGGAAGAGGTATTGGAAAGAGCAAAAGAGCCAAAGAGCAAGCGGCACGCGAGGAATTGGAGGCACAAAGGTGATTCAAAGTCTACTTCCTAAGTACATCTATGGGCGGTGGTGCCATTTGCAAACAATGAAATTGCAGACTAAAACTTAGCCTCAACGCCAATAACGGAGTTTCTACAACCCCATCCTCCTATAATCCCCCAACCTGCTGCTGCTAATATAGACCACGGGCACGATACTAAAAGGAATAGTGCCAAGTATCTCTATTTGTATTTCACACTTTTCATCGACACAGCCAAATAAATATAATCTCTATTTGTATTTCACACTTTTCATCGACACAAGACCAAATAAATATAATATCCAGGTGCTTAATCCCCATTATCCTTTTGTTTGAATCTATTTACGCTCCCTTTATATTCAACAAAAAAATAACTTTCGAGTTTATACGTTCGGGTTCTTAAAAGTATGTAAGCATTCATTAAATAACATTTTAACAAGTGATGACATTGAAAGGAATTACATCGATTAAACAAAATTTACGATCTGCATGGATCCAACACCTTCAATGTCGCATAAAATTTTCTAGGTATGTCTAGTTCTCATCACTCATCAACTTCAACACCGACATTGGAACTCCTCCACTAGTTTTGCTCCTTTCCTTAACATAATCCACACCAAAGTCATAATTATCATCATCATCATCCATAGCTTCATCCCATGAGGTTAATTTATTTTGGCTTTTTCCTTCTCTTATTCTCACTCTTTTCATCTTTGTGTTCAAGATGCCTTCTCTCGCATCTGACTTCTCATTTTGCACCTTGTGGCGATTTTGACTTTGCCTTTTCAAAGATCTTCTTCTTGAAGCCATCGCTCATCATTACCACCATTACGGATGTATCTTCTTGCTTTTCATCACCTTCAATTGATTGCAAGGGTTGGGCATTATCCTGTGGTGCGCAAATATCCAACAGATTTATATAACACCATTAGTTCAAGCTATTCCATCTATTAACATGCAAAACTAAGATTAAACCACAAAAGTGTCCTCAAAGAGCAATTATAAATTATCTTATATGAATTCATATAAGAATATTTTATTATTAAGAATTTTATGAAATTATATATCATTATTAAATTATATTTAATATTAATTATTTTAAATTGTATAAATTCATATAAGAAAATTTATTATGAAGAATTTTATGAAATTATATATTATTATTAAATTATATGTAATAATAATTATTTTAAATTATACAAATTCATATAAGATAATTTATTAGTTATAATTATTTTAAATTTTATTAAGTCATATATTTTAATTAAAATATATTTAATATTAATTATTTCAAATTATCTTTTATAGTATCATATATTATGATTTGAGTAAATTCATATAAGAATATTAATTATTAAGAATTTTATTAAATTCATGATATTTTAATTATAATATATTTAATAATAATTATGTTAATTTATATTTTATAGTATCATATATTATGATTTGAGTAAATTCATATAAGAATATTGATTATTAAAATTTTATTAAATTATATATTTTAATTAAAATATATTTAATAATAATTATGTTTAAATATGATTAAATTATTTATTATTGATAATAATAATCTTATTAAAATTTAAATAACAATAACAATAATCATTTACCAAAACAAATTTCTGCTAAGGGTATTCTAGTCATTTTAGTTTTTTCATTATGCTATTACACCTCTATTACACTCAACCAAACACAGGATTACTATTACGCCTCTATTCCATTACATTCAACCAAACAGTTGATTTGCTATTACACAGCTTTTCCATTACACCTCTAATCCAATACACCTCTAATCCAATACAGCGAACCAAACGTGCTGTAAATCTTTTTGGACATGCAAATGCATCAATTAAAATACGAAAATCATGTGCACTACCTTCCTAACTAGCTAAAAAGTAGTAAAATTTCATATCAAATGTAATGGTAACCAATACATTTTGTGTCGTTCCACCTTTACAATTACAAAATCTTCCTTGAATATTAAGTGAAATGGATGCATGAATATGAATTTCATCTAATGCTCCAAGACAATTTTTAAAATAAAAATAAAACCTTAGATTGTTTCTAATTTCAAAATAACTCTCAATATAATCCTAAAATAATAGTGAATTATCATAATTAATCTAACACTATATTGATCCAATCACTCAAAAACTTACATTAGAACCAATTATATATAAAAGTATAATCACTTGCTCCTAATTTTCATTAATCTAATTGATTGTAACAAATTATTCCTAATAAGAATATCACACAAATTAAAAAATAATCGATCTCAACCTTATCATATCAAAATGCTGATCACCACTATATAAAATATTATTAATATAATTACATTATGATCTTTATTACAATCTATCTATAAAAATTAACACCACACAAATATTTTATCATTACAAAAATAATTATCTTTTGATATTTTATAATAAATGATCACCAAACCAAAACCAACCAAATAATATATTAATCCTTTTTCTTTCGACCATCCAATTCTCAATATCAAAATAGTTGACAAGTTTGGACTTTTGAAGTGCATTGACCCAATCTTAGACTAAAGACAAAAGTTTATAAAAAGATGATTTCAGATTTCAAAGTTTATTTCTCCCAATTATATTCATGGTAAAACAAAAACAAAGCCGTATGTAAAATATTAAGAATACAAGAATCAATATGTAACATGATAAAACTAAAACAAAGCAACAACCAAAAATAACAATCTGTTTGAGCAGTAAAATAGAACACGCTACTTTATACAGCATAGAGACAGAGCAACAAAGAACAGTAGAATAAAAGGGTTCAAATCTATGATAAAATCGTGAAACATGAAAAACGTGAAATGGTAAAAGACAGCAACTTTGTAAAACAGTAGAACCGCAAACAAAAAAGCAAAGACAAGCTTAAATACGCAAAACAGTAGAAAAAAAAGACTCAGATCTATGAAAAATGTTCTTTAACAGCAAAGAAGTTGAAGAAAAGATAAACAGTAAAGATATCACCTTCGAGAAGGGAGAGATATCGGCACCGAAAATGGGTTATTTCTTCGATAGTAAAGAAAGCTTCCTCTTTCTTACTCTAAAAGCCTCCCTTTTTTGTTTCTTCAACAGTAAAAACAATGAACATAACGTCACTAGTTTGAAAAATATCTTACCGAAAAAATTTACTAAGATATTTGACGAAAAATGCTGAAAATATTTTCCGTGAAAAAATTTACATATAATCGGAGACTAAAATATAATGATGAACCATCAGAAACCAAAAATTATCCCCAAAAGCAAAATAGCCATACGGTCCGCATCATGGTTCAATCTTCTCTTTAAAGAAGATGCCATCATCTGGTTCCTTTATTTTATTTTTTCTTTTAATCTAGCGATTGAAAAAATGGAGGAAAAATAGGGTTTAACGAAGATAAAAACACAGTAAATAAATTTATTTCTAAAAAATAAAGATCGATAATAGAAAAACTAATAGAGGAAAAAGGAGCTCAGAAAAAAATATGGGTAGTGAGACTTATCAGCACAAATTAAAATCAGCGTGGTGCATGACTTTCTCTAATTTTCTCATCATTGCCCAAATTCTACAATAAGAAATGAAATTTGAAAAGAAATTAATAAGAAAAAAGAACCTGCAAACTGAACTGAGAGATCCAATGGCGGAGGCACTTTGCTAGATTTGACACTTTATAAAGGGAGAAGAAGAAACCCTAATCCTATTTACAGTTTTTATCATGGCTTTGTTTTTGGACTCTGGTTTTGGGATAGTCGTGGGCTCAAACGCCTAAGACTACAATTTAAGTAGAAGCGAGTGTTTAATCACATTAAATGGAAAAGTTTTGATTAATCAATTTAAAAAATTCAAATCGAATAAAATTATTTAAGTTAAATTTATATATGTAAAAATTAAAATATTATAATAATATAATAATTTTATATAAAATATATAAATTTAAAACTATTTATATTTTATAAAATTTCAAAGTAAAATAAAATAAAATACTTTAATATAATAAAAGTTATTAAAAGTTAGATTATTAATTTACTTTATTTCATTTAAAAATATTTTAAGTTTGTTTATCTATTCTTTAGAATCTCTTTTATAAGTTTTATTAAAATATAGATTTTTAAATTTTTATACGTTTTTAATTTTTAAAATTATTTCAATTTTTTAAATTTATTTCCAAACACTTATTCAAATTATAAAATTAAACTCCGACTACTTTAGTTATTCAATATTAGATTGGTTGATAACTAATTCATATTGGTCTTGAACTAAAATCCTCAATTATGAACCCATGTATATTGCATAATGCTATTATAAAATATAATATAATGTTAAAATATTTTAGAAATAATATGTAGATATATAAGTTGTATTTATAATTTGATGAAAAATTAAATTATAAATACTCAACTAATTTAATAATCAATTATTTAAAAATAATAATGGTTCATAAAATATAGGATTATCTCGTATATAATCTTATTTTTGATGTTAACCACATGATAAATCTTGATTTTATTAAGTTTTTTATCAAAAATTTTTACGCTTTTAGACCATCGGCGCCAAAACCATGATTGCTTTTGAACAGCCCAATTAACCCATTAAATCATATCAGCAAGAAAGCACCATATCGGCAATGTCTCAAAGAGTTAAAAGGATTGCATCAAGAAAGGCAGATCCGGACCTTTCCCAGCACACAAGATTTACCGATGTGCTTGTAAACAGGACTGCTCTTTTGAGTCAAATTTCAATTTTGTGCGATTTGGATAAACTTTCAGTAATATGTTTTGGTACCAGGCTACTCTTATGGGAGGATAGAAGAAGGCTTAGGATTTGATAGTTGCAAACAATGGGGTTGTAAGGATCTGGTAGTCTCAATCGGCTCAATTGAAAATACGATATTTTCAGGCTGAAGAGACAGACATCCCAACAGTGCAAGTGATGATCAGCCAACATCCATCTGTTACCAACCTCAACCATTTTCTCAATCATTTAGTATTGTCGTTTCTTTGGTGTTCTGTGTTTCGAAATCGATGAAAAATCTACTAATATGATTTCGAAGTATCGATGAGTACTACCTTATACTCTCATAAACTTAAATCGAAATACAAAAGATTAAAAACCTAATATATTTCTATTTTCCGAAAAGGAACTATAATTTATCAGTCAATACTTTTCCTTTATAAAACTAAATTATAAAAAGGGAGGAACCATCAGAAACCAAAAATTATCCCCAGTAGCAAAAATAGCTATACGGTCCGCATCATGGTTCAATCTTCTCTTCAAAGAAGATCGCATCATTTGGTTCCTTCATTTCAATTTTACTTTTAACCCTTGGGACTGAAAAACGAAGATAATCAAACACTAGTAAAAATTTCCTTTGTTATTTCTAAAAAAGGAAAAAAAAGATGGATGAGGAAGAAAAATAGAATGAAAAAGAGCTCAGAAAAAAACTATGGGTAGAGAGACTTATCAGCACAAATTAAAATCAGCGTGGTGCATGACTTTCTCTAATTTTCTCATCATCGCCCAAATTATACGATAAGAAATGAAATTTGAAACAAAATTAATAACAAAATAATGAACCTGCAGACTAATCTGAGAAATCCCATGGAAGTAACATGGAAGCTCTTGGCGGAGGCACTTTGCTAGATTTGACACTTTATAAAGGGAAGAAGGAGCTCTATAAAGAAAAACCCTAATCGCGCATCTCGCGTTTTAAATTTTTATTGTCATTACAATATTACCCTCAATTACCCTTTCTATTTACCCTTTTTTTTATCATGGCTTTGTTTTTGGACTCTGGTTTTGGGATAGTCGTGGGCTCAAAGGCCTTAAAGACTTGAGTAGATAAGTATTGGCGCCAAAACCATGGTTGCTTTTCAACAGCCCAATTAACTCATTAACTCGTTCGAGCCATGCCAGAAGCGTCCCGACTCAATGCGTCTAAAGTTTCTCCCCAGAACTCTGCCAACCTCCGAGTCGAGCTCGTTTCTTCACCGCTCTTTATTCTCAACGATTCTTCCCCTGTCAACTCACTCCAGCGGGAGCCCACAACACGAGAGATACACCCACCTATTAAGGCTATGCTTACGACAATGCAGAGAAGTCAAAACTCATTACATGTTCGACGAAATGTCTCAGACAACAGAGCGGGCTTTGAAAGCCGGCAAATTGATACACGCACAGGGTTTGGAACTTGGGTTTTGGTCAAAAGGGTTGTTGGGAAACGCAATTCTTGATCTTTATGCTAAATGTGGAGATGTGGGTTCTGCTGAGAAGGTGTTTCATAGCCTAGAAAAGAGAGATGTATTCTCTTGGAACTCAGTTATTTCGATGTATTCAAAACGAGGACTGGTAGATGAAGTGGTCAAGAGTATCGGACCTTTACTGAATAGTGGGGTCTTGCCAAATGAGTTCACATTGTCCACTCTTTTATCTGCATGTGCCAGGTTGAAAGATATTGAATTTGGTAGACTGGTGCATTGTTGTGTTGTTAAAATGGGGCTTGAAACGAGTTCTTTCTGTGAAGGTGCTCTTATCGATATGTATAGCAAGTGTAATTATGTAACTGATGCTAGGAAGGTGTTTGATGGTTCAATGGATCTTGATACCGTTTCTTGGACATCGATGGTTGCTGGTTATGTTCAGGTTGGCTTGCTTGAGGAAGCATTAGAAGTGTGTGAAAGCATGCTGAAGGCTGGTCGTGTTCCTGATCAGGTGGCTTTTGTCACTATCATAAATGCTTTTGTTGGTTTAGGTAGACTTGACGATGCACAGGCCTTGTTTTCCCAGATGCCAAATCCGAATGTTGTAGCCTGGAATGTGATGATTTCAGGGCATGCCAAGAGAGGTTATGAGGTGGAGGCTATTAAAATTTTCCAAAACATGAGGGCATCTGGGGTTAAGTCCACACGCTCCACATTGGGAAGCATGTTCAGTGTGATTGCTAGTTTAGCATCTTTAGAGTTCGGATTATTACTTCATGGTGAGGCAATAAAACAAGGGTTGAATTCTAACGTTTATGTAGGAAGCTCTTTAATTAACATGTATGCGAAGTGTGACAAAATTGATGCTGCAAAGAAAGTATTTGATGAGTTGCCTGAGAAAAATGTTGTCTTGTGGAATGCAATGCTAGGAGGTTATGCGCAAAATGGGTATGCTGATGAAGTAATTGAATTATTCTCTCAGATGAAGGGGTCTAATTCTCAGCCTGATGAATTTACCTATACCAGTATCTTGAGTGCATGTGCTTGCTTAGGATGTCTGGAAACAGGTCGCCTGTTTCATGCATTTATTATCAAGAACAAATTTGCATCAAATTTATTTGTGGTGAATGCATTGGTTGATATGTATGCAAAATCTGGGGCTCTAAAAGAAGCAAGGCAACAATTTGAGATCATAAAAGATCGAGATAATGTTTCTTGGAATGCAATTATTGTTGGATATGTTCAAGATGAGAATGAGCTTGAGGCATTTAACATGTTCCAAAGAATGATTTTATATGGATTTGTGCCTGATGAGGTGTCCTTGGCCAGTATACTCAGTGCTTGTGCGAATGTTCAGAGTCTTGAGCTGGGGAAGCAAATCCATTGTCTTGCAGTCAAATCTGGTTTAGATAAGAGCCTCTATGCTGGAAGTTCCCTTATTGACATGTATGCCAAGTCTGGGGCCATTAGGGATGCACGCAAAGTCCTCCATGGTATGCCTCAACGGAGTGCGATCTCCATTAATGCTATGATTGCTGGGTATGCACCAAAAGATTTAGAAGAAGCAATTATCTTATTACAAGAGATGCAGGTAGATGGATTGAAACCATCTGAAGTAACATTTACAAGCCTTTTAGATGCTTGTAATGAACCTCATAAGTTGAACCTAGGAAAGCAAATCCATTGTTGTATAATAAAGAGAGGCCTTTTGTATGACGAAGAGTTCTTGGGGGTGTCACTCCTGTGCATGTACTTGAACTCGAACTCCCTTAGAGATACAGATGCAAGAATTCTGTTTGAAGAGTTCCAAAACCGAAAAAGTGCAGTCTTATGGACTGCATTAATTTCGGGTCATACTCAAAATGGTTGCAATGAGGAGGCCCTACACTTATTCCGAGAGATGCGTAGCTACAACGTAATACCTGACCAAGCTACATTTGTTAGTGTCCTTAGAGCATGTGCTGTTTTGTCTTCTTTGCAAGAAGGCAGGCAGATCCACACTCTAATTCATCACACTGGTTATGCTTTAGACGAGTTAACAACTAGTGCCCTTGTAGATATGTACGCTAAATGTGGGGAAGTTAAACATTCTGCACAAGTTTTCGAGGAAATGAATAGCAAGAACGGTATTAGTTGCTGGAACTCAATGATAGTTGGGCTTGCTAAAAACGGTTATGCAGAAGATGCATTGAGAATATTTTTTGAGATGAAACAAGCACAAGTAATGCCTGATGATGTCACATACCTCGGTGTTCTTACTGCATGTAGTCATGCAGGGAAGGTATATGAAGGTCGTCGAATTTTTGACATGATGGTTAATTATGGGATTCAGCCAAGAGTAGATCATTGTGCCTGCATCGTTGATCTTCTTGGACGATGGGGATTTCTTAAAGAAGCAGAGGATTTCATTGACAGTTTAAAGTTTGAACCGGATGCTATGATTTGGGCTGCACTGCTTGGTGCTTGTAGAATACATGGAGATGAAATTAGAGGACGGCGGGCTGCAGAGAAACTGATTGAATTGGAACCTGAAAATTCATCGCCCTATGTGCTGCTTTCTAACATATATGCTGCAACAGGGAACTGGGATGAGGTTAATGCATTGAGGAGGAAAATGAGAGAAAAAAGAGTCCAGAAGTACCCTGGTTGTAGCTGGATTGTGGTGGGACAGAAAACGAATTTGTTCATTGCAGGAGATAAGTCTCATCCTAAAGCAGATGAAATTGAAGAAATTTTGAAGGATTTGGTAGTATTGATGAGAGAAGATGGGTGTGCTCCAGAAGTGGATACATTGTTGTTGCATGAGGACGAGTGATAAAAGCCTCACTTTGCAGCACAGCTTCATGCCAGAGCAAACAGTCGAATCATTGCTGTTGTGTAGTATTAAATTATAATTAGGGGTATGCATTCGGTTGGTTCGATTTTTATATATCAAAATGAAATAACAATTGATTTTTTTTGTTTTATTTTTTTAAAGATTTATTTATAAGATAAAATAAAAGAATTATCATTATAAAACATTTTTAAAATAGTATATTTGGGTTGGGTTATTTTATATTCGAGTATTTAATTTTATATTTGGATAACTAATTGTAGTTTAATTGAATTTGGTTATTTATTAAAAATTAATTAATAGAATTGGGTTAATTAATTGTGTTGAGTTATTTTATATTTGGGTAATGAAATTGGGTTGAGTTATTTTATATTTAGGATGGTTTATATCAAGGTCGTTTGAATTAGGCTAGTTTGATCGGGAACTTGTTTAAGAAAAAGCGTTGAACCAGGTTATCTGAAAATCGATGCGGACAAATTGAATTAAATTTTTAATATTTTTTAATTTTTATAAATTTTTAATGATTTATTTAATCGAACCGGACGGATTGATCGAACCAATCAGACCGATGAATCAGTGCCCTAACTAGTTTAATGACCAGTGCAATTTTGAAAACATTGTTTTATATATTGGTATTAGGTATTGTGTATTTGAATATTGGGTTGGGTTTAATGCTTAATCAGTTTATTTGATTTGGATATCGGAAATAAAAAATCAATTGAATAAATTGTTTAAACCGAATAAGCTAATTGAATAAACTAAAAACTAAAAAGAATCAATTTATTTTAATTTATTTGGTTCGAATTGTTCACCTTGTTCGGTTCAACCAATGTTGGATAAAGTTATATTTTAATTTTAAAATTTAGAGGTAATATTTTTCAATTTTTGTTCTTTTATCTATACTTATATAATGGGATTGATTAAGTTAGTGTTATGAATCAGTTCTACATCAACTTAGTTTAGGAAATTACTTAAAAATTAGTTTTTAATAATGAATATTAATATAATGGATTAATGGTGTTTTCGGTTTTATTAATTTTATATTAAAAACTTAAATAAAACTACTAAAATTGAAGTCTAAATATTGAACCTAAGTCTATAGAAAATTTATTTGTGAGTACTTTATCACTCAACTTATGAGTCAATTATTAAATGCTAAGGTGTTTTGGGGGTAGAGAACTCATGCTTTATCCCCTCCTCATCACAGAACTTTCCAAACTCCTCATTCTTGAACTCACATCCATGGTCACTACACACCCTATTTATCATGACAATAACTCTTCCTTGCTCATTCATCAACCCTTTGCACAGTTTTTTAAATTCATCAAAAGCATCTGATTTGTCTCTAAGAAAGTTTACCTAAATGTACCTTGAGTAGTCACCAACACATACTAGAGCACATCTCTTCCTTCCAAGACTTTTTGTTTGCATAGGACCAAACAAGTTTATGTGCACAAGTTCAAAGGGTGTCTTGGTCTGTACATAAGTCATCTTCTTATGCTTCTATCTGTGTTTCTTCCTTTTCATACAATTGCTACAAACCTTAGAAATGGTCCCTGTTAACTTGGTTATTCCTTGAATAGCTTCATACCTTACTAGTTTTTGTAGTCCTTCAAAATGCAAGTGACCAAGTTTCTCATGCCAAAGTTCTAACTCGGAAGTTGTAGAACTATTATAATGAACATTTATCATAACCTTGTAACAATTATCAAAAGTGTGTGCTCCCTCCATGATCACTTTATCATCACCATTAGTCACAATACATATACTTTTAGTAAAATTCGTAACAATACATTGATCACAGAGTTGACTAATACTCACCAAGTTGGCTTTGAGGTTATTTACTAGCAAGGCATTCGTCAATATGGGCATTCTTGGGACATTCAGAGTTCATTTGTCAAGTATTTGGCCTTTATTTCGATTGCCTATTGGACCAAGACAACATATTCATCTTTTAATTGTCTGTTCTTTTGAGATAAATGAGTGTTAATCTCACACTCAATCCCCTATTTCCCTAGCATCACCTGATAAGTCTTTAGAAAATCTTCATTAATTCCATCATTGACTTCTTCATCAAAATCATCATCAATTGTGGTGGCAATGAAAGCAATGAAAAATTGATGATCTTTTTCTATTTCAGATCCATTAGAAGAGTCATCATCACTCCAAGTCACACAGGGTGACTTTTTGTTTTTGTTTTTCTTGTTCTTCAGAGTGTTGCACATTAGGCTGGATGTGGTCATACCCTTATTTGTAACATTGCACACCTTTTTTCTTGTCCTCTTCAACTTCTTCTTTGAACACAATTCCCTTTAACTTGGTTTTGGAAACATTAGCATTAACTTCAAACTTCTTGAATCTTGTCGATTGTTTCTTGAAAGCCTTATTAAAGTTTTGAGTAAGTAAGACTATTTGCTCCTGTAATTCTTCTAAGGTAGCATTTTGAGAAGTGGGCACTTCCTTATTTACCTTGAAAGCAATATTTTTATCACATTTTCATTTGCTATGCTTTGCTTTATCTAAATTCATCTCAAAGGTTTGTAAAAAACCAATTAGCTCATCTATAGCCAATTGTGAAGATTTTCGACTTCCTCAATAGCAATAACCTCGATGGAGAACCTCTAAGGGAGAGATCTTAGCACTTTTCTCACAAACTTAACATTCAAATACTCCTCTCCCAATGCAAAAGTTTGGTTTGACAAATCACATAATTTGGTGTTAAAACTCCCCAATTATCTCTGATTCTTACATTCTCAAACTTTCAAACTTAGAAGTCAGCATTTATATTTTTTATTACAAAAGTCAGCACTTACATTCTGAGAAGTGGGCACTTCTTCATTACTTGGAAAGCAATATGTTTATCACATTTTCATTTGCTATGCTTTGCTTTATCTAAATTTATCTCAAAGGTTTGTAAAGAACCAATGAGCTCATCTATAGCTAATTGCTCAAGATTTTCGGCTTCTTCAATAGCAATAACCTCGATGGAGAACCTCTAAGGGAGAGATCTTAGCACTTTTCTCACAAACTTAACATTCAAATACTCCTCTCCCAATGCAAAAGTCTGGTTTGACAAATCACATAATTTGGCATTAAAACTCCCCAATTATCTCTTATTCTTACATTCTCAAACTTTCAAACTTAGAAGCCAGCAATTATATTTTTGATTGCTTGACTATGGAAGCTTGTGAGTTGTTTCCAGGATGTCCCAAGCACTATTTACAATAGTGCACTGGGTAATTCTTTTGAATTCCTACATGTCAACACATAGACAATAACATACAAGGCATTTGAATTTGCATTAGTCTATTTTTCCTCTTCAGTAGTCCATTAAGCCTTTAGCTTAGCTACTCTATCATCATTAATATCCATTTTGGGAGATTTCCAACTAGTCAAAACTATACGTAAATCTTTCTAATCAATATATTTTATATAAGCCTTCATGTTTGCTTTCCAGTATGCATAATTGCCAACTTCGAGCATTATGGATCTAGATGTGAATGAACCTTCCACATCTTATTCTAGCAACACTTTAGATCTCTACTAGCTACTTTAAGTAGTAAGTGTAACACTTCTAACCCTTATCCGTCGCCAGAATAGGGTTACGAAGCATTACCAAACTTTACAGATTAATTATGGACATTTCATAACCTTTAATATTTATATCAAGAATCAATCATATAACACACATATTGTCCCTTAGATGGGCCTTCGAGGCCCAATTTACTCCTTAGAAGTGAATCGGGACTAAGCCGGATACTCAGGGAATTTTTCCCTAAATCTCAATAATTTTCTTAGGAACAGGAGACACACGCCTATGTGGCCGGCCGTGTGGGTAGGTGACACGCCCGTGTCTTAGGCCGTGTGGACATTCGATGTGAGACACACAGCCGTGTCCCAGCCCATGTCCTTACCCATGTAACTCTCTAACTTGGGTCACACGGCCATCCACACGCCTATGTGATGGGCTGTGTAAATGTGATGGGCTGTGTAAAGGGTGCATGGGTCACACGACCAAGCCACACGCCCGTGTGCTAGGCCGTGTGTAAAAACCTGAGTATTTTGTTTTGAAATTCAAGGTGCAGGGGACACACAGCCTGACTGCACGTCCATGTGTCAGGCCGTGTGTCACACATGGCTAAGACACACGCCCGTGTGGACGAAAAAGGCCATTTTAAGGCCACTTTTCTCACCCTTTTTAATATCAACCTATACACAACATTTTAATACATCAAATATCCCAAATCAAATGTTCAACACAAACCAAAAATCATGTTTTAAACATAATATATCAACACAAAACTCAATTACCTAAACCTACCAAAATAAATCCATTCATTGATTTACCAAAATCTACTACTAAACACATGCATACAAACATATATATATAATTCACAACCATACTTCAAATGTAGCTATTTTCCAATCTAGCCCTAGACATGCCATATAAATCATAAAGTATATAACAAAATCTACCAGAGCAGCTGAATAGTGTGACCTGACGTATTGATCCGATCCTCTGAACTTCTTAAAAATCTACAAAGGACATTAAACGGCACAAGTAAGCTTAATGAAGCTCAGTAAGTTCGTTGGCTTTAACATAGATCTTATCAAACATATTATAATAATTCATTTAGGTAAATCATTTCATAAACATTTCCTGCCAATCACAACTCAATTGGTGAATTCATTTATTTGAGCTCAATACCAATAATAACTTAAATTAATCCACATTAATTTCATGTAGCACTTACCAATCCTTATCAAACCAGAAAACGTCTTACGGATTTGAGTATATCGTAAACAGAAGCCCGAAGGCTACACAGAAGCACATAAGTGCTAAACGGAATCCCGTAAGGGTTGAACAGAAGCTCATAGGAGCTGAACGGAAACCCATAAGGGTTAATCTGAATCTCAGAAGAGCTAAATGAAACCTATTAGGGTTAAACTGAAGCTCAAAAGAGCTGAACTGGGACCCAGAAGGGTTAATCTAAAACTCATATGAGTTAAATGAAGCTTATGACAGCTAAACAGAAAGCAAACACGAGAGTTCGCAACAAATTTTGAACTCTAGTTTACTTGTGAAATTTACCGTCAATTCCTCTTTACACTGAATGACTGTACTCAATCCTGCATTCCATTAACTTCGAACACTTAATTCAATTTTGTAAGTTTAATAATAATTTTATTTTCAAAAAATTTTACAAATAAATACAAAATTCCATTTATTATTTAACATATAACATTAAAATTTAACCATACGAACTTAACTGGGCTAAATTGTAAATTTGTAGTAGTTAGGGACTACTTAGAGCTGCCCATGGGCTGGGCCGGGCCGGGTTCGAGTCGGGCCCGAAAAAAAATTTTAGCCCGCTTTCCAGGCCTGGGCCCGGCCCGACCAGAAATATGGGCCTGAGATTTTGCCCAGGCCCGGCCCGAGGAAAAAATATGGAACCCGAGCCCAGCCCGTTTTTAATTAAAATTAAAATTATATTTGTAATAAAATTAAAACTAATTGTTATCAAAATTAATTGTTATTAAAATTGTATCAAATTATTTTTTTTGTCAATATTTTGTTAATAAAATTTTTAATTGTTAATTATATTAATTGTTACTAAAAAAATCAAATTATATTAAATTATTTTATCAAATTATTTGCTTTCATTTCTATTATTTGGCTGAAAATTGAAATTCATTGCATGTTCACCATCATGTTCACGGGACATTGAATCACTTGAGTCTCTTTCTATTAAACACACCATCCTATTCACTGGACATTGAATCACTTGGGTCTCTTTCTATTAAACAATTAAAAGGAGTTATGTAATATGTATTATTGATGTGCATTATTAAAGCCATTCAATACATGGATTTATTTATTCCTTTTCTATTTCTATTTTGATATTTAATGGCCAATGAGCAAATCTGTTCTATTTCTTATTTATACATAAATTAGTTGGACAAATAAAGAACTATATTTTATAGCAATAAACATACTTAATTTTATCCTGTCACCTAAATTTTATAACAAAATATTTAAACATACTTAATTTTATAGCAATAAACAACAAACCATAATATTCATACATTAATCCATCAACATATTTAATTTTATAACAAAATATAAATTATAAGCTAAATTAAATTTTAAACATTTAGAAAGAAAGTATCTTAAAAAGCAACTGAAGAAACATCATCCTCATCGTCGTCATCGTCGTCATCGTCCCTTTTGCAACCAATTTATAACATGAAATAAAAATGAATAATTAGATAATCAAATTGATGAAAAAAAATATAAAATTACAACAATAAAATGAGAATAATAATTACCTGCTGAAAATCCCTTAGCTCGCATCCAATCATCGAAGCAGACAACGACTTGAACCGTTTTTGGCTTAAGTGAACTCCTCAAAGGTGTGATAACTTTCTTACCCATGCTAAAAGCCGATTCGGAAGCTACAGTCGATATTGGAATTGTCAAAAGATCACGAGCCAATAATGAAAGCTCATTGTATCAAACTGAACTTTTGCTCCAATAATCTAAAACATCTATTTGACTATTCAACTCAAGCTCCGGTTCTTCCAAATAAATGTTCAACTGTGACTTTTCACTCCTAGTGCTAGATTCATTTAAATACCGTTTATAATCATCACTCTCATCAAAATATCCCCCAAAATCAGCACTATTATTATTGTGTTCATCCAAACCAGAATCAACAGGATTTTTATCCGGAACATAAGAACTCCCAGCCAAAGAGGAAGACATGGAATTGGATTTCTTAACATACTCATCAAACAAGAGTCTAAGATTGCTAAGAATGGTCTCAACAAAATCTGAAGCATGAATACCATAGATTGTATTAAAGCAATACTGCACATAATTCAACTTGTAGCGAGGATCTAAAATTGCAGCACATGACAATATCAACGAATACTCAGCCCAGTACTTATTAAATTTTTCTTGCTTTTGCTTAACCATTGGAGTTAAAAATGAATAAGGGCCTTTAACTGTATCAATCAAGAGCTTGTGAACCTTCCAAACCCCTCTAAAATAAAGATTAGTCGTTGGATAATTAGAACCAGAAAAAACACAAGTCACATCATAAAAGACTTTCAAAAATTTGCAAAGAATAGCAACATTTCTCCACTCCTCGCTAGAAAGTGCAAACATTTGATAATCTTTATCTCATTGGCCCCAATAATCTAGCACATCTTTATAGTAAAGAGAAGATTCAAGCATCAAATAAGTAGAATTCCATCTCACACACACATCTTGACGCAACTTTTTGGTCACATTCAAATGAAAACTTTTGTCGGCCACATCATAAAATCTTTTCCTACAATTCCGACTTTTTATGTACCTAATCCCATTTCAATCTTACAAACAACATCATCGGCAAGTTCCAAACCAGCTTTAACTATAAGATTCAATATATGTGCACAACATCTAACTTGAAAAAAAGCACCATCACACAAAATAGCTCGGTTTGCATGAAAACGATTTTTAAGACAAGAAACCATAACATCATTATAAGAAGCATTATCCAAAGTGATGCTAAAAATTTTCTTATCTATACCCCATTGAGATAAACATAAAACAAGTTCATCCGCTATGTTCAAACCATCATACGGAGGAAATAAAGCTCTAAACCTTATGATTCTCTTTTGTAGCTTCCAATCTTTGTCAACCCAATGAGCAGTAATGCAAATATATTCATCATTAGTATGCTTCGAATTCCAATTATCAAAAGTTAGACAAATTAAACCAGGTGCTTTAGCCAACTCTTCTTTAACATGATCTCTCTCTTTTGCATAATACTTTAGGACATCCCTAGTAGCTGTTTGTCTACTTATATTCTTAAAATTAGGACTAGCAATTCTCATCATGTATCTAAATTCCTATTCTTCAACTGTCCTAAATGAATGCTGCCACACACAAGAAAAGTAGAAATAGCCTGACGACACTCATCAACATCAAACTTGTAGTTTTTTATAGATGGAACACTTTCTGGTGATGGTTGAGTAACTATGGTGTATTGAGTGATGTCCTTATTAACTTTTTTCAAACAGCTATTTAGATGGCGTCTTAAATGAGAGGTTCCACTAGAAGACTTAGCAGAGAAGATAGTCTTACAATGATTAAATTGTGCCTTCAATTCATTTTTGTTGTCGCATTCAAGCTTTGTCATTTCATCCCACACCTTTGAAGTGGTAGACTTTTGACGTTTGACAACATTTTCATACTCATTAAACCCATCGTCCACAGGTATAGGAGTGTTCGAACTAGCCATAGTCATAAAAATTCAATTCCTGAAATCCAAAAATAATCTTATTTATAACTCTGTTATTGAATATATATATATACAAATATTTTATTAAATAACTTAACATAAATATTGTATAATAGCCACGATTGAGCAGCCAAGCATAAAAGAAAGCAAGGCAATAATGTGAAATTTCTAGCTAATGTTCCATTATATAAACAATAGGCTAATGTGAAATTTTGAGCTAATTTTCCATTATATAAACAATCGGCTAATGTTCCATTTATAATTTTAAAAGGTTGAGCATAATATTTTATGCTCTTGCTTTATAGGAAGTCACCAACATAAGCTTAGATGCATATTTTGAACTCTTTAAATGCATACTTTTATAATATATAGAATTTTAAATTAATAACTCTTTAAACTACTAATTAACTTGTCTGTCTAATTAACAAAAAAAACACTACTCATCCACTTAGATGCATACTTTTATAATATATAGAATTTTAAATTAATAATAGTAAAATTGTACTTTGAAGTTTGAACTATTTAAAATAAAAAATAATTTAGTCTTTCAAAATTTATAAATATATAATTTGTTATTAAAATTTTTTAATAAAATTCATTCTAACTTTTGAAATAATTTTAAGCTACAATCAGTTATCTTTAAAATTATCTTGTATAAAAAATTGAAATAATTTTAAAAAGATATCATGGTCTACAAATGAAAACTAGATAAAATAGTTTAACTTTGAAAGTCCGTTACCGTTATGTAGAGGAAAACGTAAACAAAATTAAAATGCAAACAAAAAGGAATAAGAATAAGAATTGAATGGAACAAAAACATTTATTAGATTTCAAATTTATATATAAACATAGAAAGCATATTATTGTATATATAATATAAACCTAAACTAGAAATCATCCTTTATGCGTTTAAACAATTGAGATAGTCATACTTATTCTATAAGATAAATTACATTTGTACCAAAAAGAAATTAATGAAATTCAAACTGCATAAATCCAATCCAAAATCATAAATAGAAGCATCTTTATTTCTCAATCCCATTATTTTCTTACTAGTAGATAAGTAATTTTAGCTTATGGGAAAATCGCTAATCAGAAAATGATGTACAAAGTAAAATAAAGGAAAATCAAATTAAATTAAATTGTAAAAAGAAAATGTAAATGAAAGCTTACGGAAAGAAAGCTAAGGTAAGCCAAATCGATTTCAATGTCGATTGTTTCGTAATAAAACAAAGCAAAAACAAAAAGATGAGATTAAATGAAGAAACTAAGCTTGTGATCTCAGTAAACAAAAAAGATGAGATTAAACGAAAATATAGTAAATTAAAATCTGCTAAGAACACATAGACAAACTTATACTATATAAGAAAATCTTCATATAAAAAGGATTATACGATATTGGATTCTTCAATTTTACTCATTAAGATACGACTCATTTGATTTCTCTCCTCTTAATTACGCGTAGCTTATACTTTTTAAATACTAGAAAGAGTGGAAAAAGCCTTTAAGCGTGCATCAAATATTTATATATGTTGAGCAATGATTTTGTCAAGCTAAACCCCTCAAAAGGGTCTACACAACAAACAATTAAACCAAAAGATGTCATCGACCGCATCCCTTTGTTGTACTAAAAGGGTTTACGCAATGCATAAATTAAACAAAAAATTGCCTAAAATTATATATAATGATATATAATAATATATAATGATGGGGATGACACATAATGATATATAATGATATGCTCATCTAATATTACTTGCATATGCAGATTGATAATAGCGCTCATCTAAAATTTCTTTGTTGCTTGACTCATTTCCTTCTTCTTTCTCAATTAACATGGGATGCAATTTAATTGATAATGGGATTAAGAAGAAGAGTCTGATTTAGGTCAAGAAAGGAAGATCTGATGGAAATGAGAGAAACCCAATTCTTATGAGGAAGCAAAGATCTCAAGTTCATAAAAAAAACTGCAGAAACATATTCAAATAGAAATGAAGATTTGGGTTTGGATTCCATTGAAGAAAATGAGAAGAATCTAGTTGAAACAGTGACTATATATAATTTTAGGAAGCAGGAAGAAAATGAGAAAAACATCTTTTGAGTGCAGGAAGCAGTGATTATATTCAGCACTACTACGATTAACAGAATCTATACACCCGATTAGTTCTCTGATATTATCATAAGATCCTACACTACTTTCATTCAAGTATCATTTAAAGAATAAACAAACAGTTTCGGGTTTACCTCAAATACGATTTTGTTGGAGAACCAGAGGTGGATCGATGGAGATCTTGACGGTGGAGGTGGATCGGTGATTGGGAATCGATGGAGACAGATAGACGGGGTTAGGGATTTTAGAAGGCACAGGTTAGGGATTTTAGAATTTGGAAGACAGAGACTGTTGGCTGAAAAATAAAACTAAAAACCAAAAAAAATTTGCCCGAGGCCCGGCCCGTTTTCTAAACAGGCCTCATTTTTTGCCCAAGCCCATATTTCGGGCCTATATTTTTACCCGAACCTTCCCATATTTTGGGCAGGCCGTCGGGCCGGGCCGGTCCGACCGGCCCATGGACATCTCTAGGACTACTCTGCTAATTTTCTTTTTTTCTCGTTGATCTACGAGCTCTTGATCTAAAATATAAAATTATTCATTCATCAATATATATTTCAATTCTAATTCACTTCACAATTTATACCCCTCAATTTTCAAAATTGCATAATTACCCTAACTTTTACAGTTTTTGCAATTTAGTCCCTCACCAATTAGTCCATCAAATAAGCTAATTTTTCTCAATTAACATTTTATCTAAATATTCTAATCTATTACACAGCCTTTGATAAACATAATTTAATACAAAACCCTAAGTTTTAATCTTTTCACAATTTAGTCCTAAAATCAATTTTTGTTGGAATTACTTGATAAAATCATCATATAACAAAATTAGAGCTTCAATTCCATGTGAAATAATCATAAAAATTTAGTACTCATCAATGGTAACGTTCAAAATTATCCATGAAATAAAAAACTAATGAAATAAGTAGTGGACCTTATTATAAAAGTCTTAAAAACACAAAATTTCAAGGAAAAAGCAAGAATTGAACTTACATGAAGTAAAAGAAATAAAACCAGCTTAAAACCTTCTCCTATGGCATTTTTGGCTGATAAATTGAAGAAGAATAGCCTAGAAAAGTTTAGAATTCAGTTTATTTAAGTTAATTTCACAAAATTTATAATTTTGCCCTTTAATCACATGATTTTTGTTTTCTTTTCTGCTTATGACGCCTCATGCCTTTATTTTAGGCATAATTGCTCCTTAAGTCCTCCTTTGTTCATTAATTAAGCTATTTAATCAATATTTCTTTAATTAGCAAGTTTTTCACATTTTTCAATTTAGTCTTTTTAGTTAATTAACTATCAAAACATTAAAATTTTCTAACGAAACTTTAATACTACCTTAATGACACTCCGTAAATATTTATAAAAAATATTTACAGTTTGATTTATAAAATTTAGGTCTCGATACCTCGTTTTCAAAACTAATTAATCTAATAAATATTTCTAAAGCATAATTCACCAATTCATAAGCCTTCCTAAATTCACAATTGACTCATAAACACTATATAATAAAATTGTAACACCCTAACCCGTATCCGTCGTCGAAATAGGGTTACGGAGCATTACCAAACTTACCACATAAACAATCATATATTTTCTTGTTCATTTCTCATATCCAAGCAATAGTCATTCAAATTCAATCATATAGTCCCTAACACAAGCCCTCGAGGCACAAAACAAGCATTAAAAACAATTTGGGACTAAATTGAGAACTCATAGAAATTTTGGGAAAACATTAAAAATTTTCAAAGTGCAGGGGACGCACACCCATGTGGCCAGGCCTTGTGTCTCACATGGTCAAGAGACATGCCCGTGTTTCAGGTCGTGTGGGCATTCGAAATGGGATCACATGGTTGTGTTCTAACCCGTGTTCAACCTTGTGTAACTCATTGACTTGGGTCACACGGCAAACCACACGCCCATGTGACTAGCCCGTGTAACTCACTGACTTGCTTTCATTAAAAATTATAGTGGACACACGACCGTGTCACATGACCGTGTGTCACACACGGCTAAGACACACGCACCTGTCTCTACTCGTATGGACAAAAACAAGCTATTTTCTAAGCCACATTTCTCACCCAATGAGGTACCAACCTAAGCTCAACAATTCACATGCAACCATGGCACAAATAAGCATTCAAAACCAACTAATATCAAGTTTATAGCATGCATTATCCACACATACAACATGATATCCATAAGCACATTCATTTGAGCACTTTAAAGCGTACCAAATATATTTCCAAAGTCTACCTAAATGGTCAATTACATATATGAGACATTGTGCCTAAAACTTAGCATGCAAACTCATCAATTCCAACCATTGGGTGCCAAAACACAATTTCACAAGCAAGGCATTCATATAGCAACTATACACCACATATCATAAAGCCATTTATACATATATACATATCAAAATATATGACCACTTTACAAGCCAATTCAAATGGCCAAAACTCACCAAGACATATAGCCTACATAAGCCAAAAGACCTATACATTCCATTTAACCAAAATATAGAAAGTCCAAAGTACCAAAATGAGAGTTTGATAGTGCGATGCAATCTCTGACAACTTCCAAACCAAGCGAGCCTCCGAATCACTATAAAATACGAAAAATTAAATAGAGTAAGCAATTAAGCTTAGTAAGTTCGTATAACATAAAACTCAACTTACCATTTAATCACAATTTAAGTAATTAAACATAGCATAATGTGACTCAATTTGATCCATAAGTCTAACACATATTCATCCACAAGGTTAGACATGAAATCACAAATCTCATAGATTCAATTTTCACATGATTCACATACATACCTGTACCGATTCATATCGAACTTATACACTCTCGTAACATCACTGTGCCCGTTGAACCATTTGGAATAATATCAGATACTTGGGTATCTCACACACTAAGTGCCAATACATGGTTGAAACCATCTCTATCTTATATATCATATAGATACTCACTCTCGAGCCATCACTGGGTCTGCTCACACAAGCTGACGATCAAGACGTAGCTACACGGTGCTCATCATACAAGCTATCGAGTAACCACAACACATGCCAAAAAACTCAGCCACTGATAGAACGTACGAGACCATCACCCAAAACACGAAAATCCCTAATGACATGTCATTTCTATCCTATCTATTCCTAAGGTTCAACCGGGATTTCATACGTCGCTAAATCTTCGTTAAATATTTTCGTGAAGTCATATTCATCAAGAATTCAATAATAAAGCATTTAAAACACAATTACTTTAATTCTTATTAACATACGAACTTATCTTGAATTAGTATGGAGAAAATCGATCGATCAATCCACTACTTTATTTTTCCCATGATCTAATTTCGAACATGGCTTTTCTTGATCTATATAATCAAATTTAACCACTTTAATTCATATTTTACTCAATTCAACCAAAATCCATATTATGAAAAAATTATCATTTTGCCCCTAAACATTTGACTTCTTTACAATTTAGTCCCTAGCTCATAACAATGCAAATTCATGCAATTTAGTTCATACCCATGCTAGCTGGATTTCATCTAAGCCCATAGCAGCTTACATATTTTATTATTTCACACATTTACCATATAATTTTCACATTTTACAAATAAATCCCTATTTGACATTTTCAACAAAAATCACTTTAGAAAATTTGTTCAACTATCACTAAACTTTCATTTTCATCCATCAAGCATAAAAAACAAGCAACATACATTCATGGTAAAACTCTAGAATTTTAACAATTTTTCAAATTAGTCCCTAGGCTAGCTAGATTAAGCTACAACAATCCCAAAAACATAAAAATTATTGAAAACAAGACAAAAATCACTTACATCCAAGCTAGAGATTGAACCGAATGCTTCAAAGCCCTAAATGTGTTCTTTCTTCTTAAATTTTGATGGAGGAAGAAGATGAATGAAATAAAATGGCTTTTGTTTTATTAATTTTAACCTTAATTACCTATTTACCTTTATACCCTTTAAAAACTTTAATAATTTCCATAAAACCAAACTCATAAATGTCCACTAACACAAAATGGTATAATTACCACCTAAGTACTCTTATATTAAGGTTCTATATCCATTTAGTGCATTTACCTTATAAAACTCAAGTTTTGCACTTTATGTGATTTAGTCCTTTTTGTCGAATTAAGCATGCAAACGATAAAATTTATTAACGAAATTTTCATATGACTCTACTAACATTTTGTAGACATTTAAATAATTATAAAATAAATATTTTCACTTCAGATTTGTGGTCCCAAAACCACTATTCTAAATTCACTAAAAATGGGTTGTTACAAAAATTTATGAGCTCACTTGTCGGATTTAGTGGTCTCAAACCACTATTTTTGACACTACTAAAAATTGGGCTATTACAGTAGGTGTAACACCCTAAACTCGGCCTAGACATTATGGCCGAATCTGGCGATGTCACATGGAATGGGATTTGAAGACAAGATTGTTGAGTTAAAATCGTTACAGTTAGGTAGATTTTATTTAATTCAGAAAAATAAGTATTAGTTGATTTTCTTTAAAACTTGTCTCTTAGCGGAAGCTTTTGTAACCAATTAATTTAGGGAAAATCGTTTCTATTTACGAAAACCTTAGTTTTTAGAAAAATCGTGTTTCGTTGAGTTGCAGTTTTTAAAAAAATCCATAAAAACAGTATAAAGTCCCAAATTTAAAGCTAACTAGTCCATAGTCCAAAAGTTACATCAAAAACCCCAAATAAGTAATAAATTCTAGACATTAAAGAAAAACAGTCTAAAATTTACGTGTGGCCATCGTCGAGTCCTTCGCTGCACCGACCCGTCAAGTCTGGGGATTACTTGTACAGATTAAACAGAGAAAGAGTGAGTTTTTGCAAACTCAGTGTGTAATCCCCATAGAAAACATGCATACAGATAATCAACATAATTCAGTTAGATACAGTCTGGGGCCTGTGCCCATCACAGAATCAGTTTGGGCCTTAGCCCATTCGAATACAGTCTCAAAAATACTTTAGGGCCTTTTGACCCATACTAGATACAGAATGCAGATACAGTAAATCAAAATCCTACCCACCAGCCTCTACACATCATCTCCGTCCAACCCTACACACCATGTGGGGATTAAATCAACCCACCCATCCCTACACACCATGCTGTACCGAAATGCGGCACATAATTAAAAGGTTGCAGCTGAGCTGCCAGATAATAGGTTTAATAGCCTTTCAGACACTTCCTCCAAATATCATCAACCCACCCCGATGCAATGCAACATACAAAATATGTCATGCCATTATGAAATTAATAGTACATACATTCAGATATCATAAGTCATGCTCGGTATGGAAATTAGACAGACAGATCACACATATAGGGGTCTAAGTAAAGTTTACCGACCCTACAGTAGGTCCACAGTCGACTTGGGCGACCAGTGCAACCTTACATAACTTTTCAGAAAAATGGGCTCACACGCCCATGTGGCCCACTCGGCCCAAATTGGCCTTGGCCACGTGATCCATTTTTAATGTAACCCATGCTAGTTAATTATTCATATATGTTTTCACTATTTACTTATATGTTCCTTCAAAGCTGTCTACTTGAGTCACTGTTACTAAATTATTTACATCTTGAGCTATAGAATTCTGAATTAAGATTTGCTTGATGTTTTTGAAACTAGACTCAAATACCTTTCTACCATAAAATTTTTAGAATTTTTAGTTTAGCCAATAAGTACAGTAAAATCTTCAAACTTACCCCTATTCTACTATCTGACAGCTTTGACCCTACTTTGCTAAAAATTAATTATCTCTTACTACAAAATTTGGATAATGTTTCTATTTGTTTCTATTGAAAATAGACTCATTAGTAATTAAAACATGTAAATTTTAATCCCTAATTATTTTTCTCCATTTTTTATGATTTTCCAAAGTCAGAACAGGGGAGCCCGAATTCATTCTGACATTGTCTCGCAAAATATATTATATCTCACGATTTACAATTCCATTACTTACATCATTTCTCCTATGAGAAACTAGACTCAATAAGATTTAGTTATATATTTTTTTCATCCTCTAATTAAATTCTCATAATTTATCATAATTTTTAAAAGTTAGCCTACTACTGCTGACCAAACAGCAAGCAATTTCGGCTTTTCTCCGAATCCTTTTTTTAACGTTTTGGGTACACACCTGGTTTCAATTAAAGATAAACGATCCCCGAGCACTTCAAAACCTATTTTTGACCATCCAAAAACCAATTTCAGTCACTTAAACCGATACTAAACTGAATTATTCAGAACAAACCATCCCCAAATACTTTCGATAACTCATGACTTGAACGCACAATAAAGAAATCGCACTTCCTTAGCATTGATTGGAATCCACATCTGCCTAAGGGTCTCTTAAACATGAAATAATTCCATTAATTACCGATTCAAGGATACCGAAACTAAAATAGGCTTACCCAACTTACCGAAACAGATGAAATCGATGGTTGTACCCAAAGAGACGATTTGTAAAAATAAAGAAAACAAAAAGAGTGAGGAAAAAGAAGAAAATTTGGCTATAGAGACAAAAAGATGGAGAAAAGAAAAACTGGCAGAGGATGGAGTTAAACGTCGGTTACAAAGAGGACTTTTGGGGAAACTAATTCACTCAATCTCACTACCCACTATTCAGTTATCAATTATAACTCAAACTCTCAGTCACCAAGCCGAGCAAAAATAACTCTCCATTGCCCATACAAAGATTCGAACCCCCACCTTCCAGCACACTAACACTCCGCTTAACCATCAGACCAGCAAGCCCATTCTATTATATACTTACAAACATTTAAATAAAAGCCTATTGGACAAATTTAAGGCTTTACTCAGAAAAATCCAAAAATTTTTTGCTAAAGGCATGGCTTAAACTTGGGACATCCCAAACACTCCCAAAACACAAAACCACTAAAGCTGACAGATATTTGTGTCACATATTCACAATACCCAAAATTAAAATTTTGGGGGTGTTACAGTAGGCTTTGATACCAATTGAAATTTCTAAGTCGTTGCTTAGAACCAATCTGCTAAAACAAAGAGGTGCCTCAGATGGTGGGCACTCATTCAAGCTCTAAATGGAAAATAGAAAACACACAAAACACAAGAAGTTATTTACGTAGTTCAATTTCCCTACGTTTTTGGAGCCTAGTTAAGTGAGAAATATGCACTCTCTTCAATAATTACAAAATACAATGCTCTAACCACTGAATTCACCCATTGTGAATACAGTAAGTAAAACCACAACACAAATGTTTTACTATCAAAATAGCACTCTTACAATTATATTATCAAAAAAATAGATTAAGTGCCTAACTCTAAGTCCATTCACATATGCAAGTCTCTCAAATATATAGACTTTAATTTCAAGAATTTCTTACAAATAAGTATCTAATTCAATCCCACTAAAATAGTAATACCATAAGAATAATACATTATAATAACACATTATGTAAATATGGACTCTTGGTAGCTCATTGTTCGTGATATTCAAATGATGTGCAAGTGT
This sequence comes from Gossypium raimondii, assembly GCF_025698545.1. NCBI lineage: Eukaryota > Viridiplantae > Streptophyta > Magnoliopsida > Malvales > Malvaceae > Gossypium > Gossypium raimondii. Next base: position 9,467,458 of record NC_068567.1, read on the forward strand.
ATACATTTGTAAACAAGTAATAAAGTAGTAAGTATAGAGTTATCGTCTCCACATGGGTCAGTATAAGTAAATCAACAATTGCAAAGACAATTATTAACAATTCAAAGAAAATTAAAGATTGTGATTTGAAGATTTACTTAAGGACTTAAACTAAATAAACCTAAGTATGTAAACAAATTAAATAACTACACAAAAGAGATTAGTAATGGACAACTGTAACAACAATGACATGAAAAGCTAGAAGAATTATTTCTCTTTAACATGCAATTAATGAAGGCAATGCTATAAAATGTTATGATTAACTCGTGGCAATATGATGATTTATTAATCCTATTTCTTCAAGTTCTAGGCTTCCCTTGAAGTCCTACATCAATATTTTATTTACTTAACATATATCTATGCCAAATTAACATCAAGATCACCTTCTTAGGCATCGTTTATAAGGACTATGCATGTAGAAATTATCTCTCAATATTGATATCAACATGCACCATTCAAGTTTTGTGTCTATCAATTATTACCTCTTCCTAGATTAAATAATTAATTCATTTTACTTACCCATGATGTGTTGGAAAAAATCCGGTTTGAAAATGATTTTCTTGCATAGTGAAAAATTAAAAATTTGAAAACCGACCCGATTTGTGAAATTTATAGCAATAAACCTTAATCGAATTTGTACATGTGTTTTTGGCTTAGCGGACTTTCATTGTTCTTGATTTTCAACCAAACGATCTTCTCTGCTATTCTCCATGAACTAATTCGAGTGTGGGATCGAACCAATTGAATCGAAATACAGAACTAGAAAAAGTTTTCTCTTCTTTTGGGGTGAAAACATAAGTTCTCTTTTCTCAATAGAAATCGGTAAAATTGATATTCCAGAAAAATATATTTAAAATTTAAGAATAAACTCTCTCCATTTTTCGGTAGAATAACAATATCTCAAAAGTTGTGTAAATAGCTCTACCGGTGCCATTTATTTATAGGAAGAGAAGGTAGAACCCTTGTAGAGTTATAGAAGTTTATTTTAAATAGAAAAACAATATCCTACTTAGAGTAGGAGAGGGGTGAACGACTCACTCTTGTATTTCTAATAGGGTTGTCACCCCCTTCATGTTATATGAGGGGTTTTGTGTAACAGCCCTTTTTTTAGTGGTGTCAGAAATAGTGGTTTTGGGGCCACCAAATCCGATGAGTAAGTTTGTAAATATTATTATTTAATATTTACGAGTCAAATGTGATTTTTAAAAAGGTTTTTGATTTGATAATTTATGTTATATAAGTGATTTATTAAGTTCAAGTGGTTTTAGAAAATGAGGTATCGGGACCTTATTTTTATAATAAAGTCGTAAATATTTTTATAAATATTTACGGAGTGTCATTAAGGTGGTATTAAAGTTCGTTAAGAAATTTTAACGTTTCGATAATTAATTAAAAGAAAAGGAGTAAATTGAAAAAAAGTGCATTCCTAGGACTCCGTTCAGTAAATCACACTCGTAAATGTTTTTAATAAATATTTACTAAGCTAGTTGTGTAGTTAATTAGATTTTGGTTAAGTAAATTTGCATGAATTAAGAGTAATTAGGTATAAGGACTAAATTGCATATAGGGTAAAAGTTAAATTATAGATTAAAGAAAAATTAAAAGGATTAAAGAAGCAATTATGCTATTGTGTCTTTAGTAAGGCGGCATAAGGTGTAAAATTATTATATATATTATTAATAAATTAAAGTTAAAATATATATTATAATATGTTTTACTTAATATTTAAGTAAATATATATAATATAATAAAGTAAATATAATAAAAAATAAGTAAATGAAATAAAGAAAGATAAAATCAAAATCAAAATTGAGAAAGAAAAAGAAAGAAAAAAAAAGAAAAAAAAGAAAGAAACAGACGCAAGGCTTAGGGGTTTCAAAAGTTTCCAAGTTTAATTGGTTAGTCAATTTAGTCTATTTTTTTTGTAATTTTAATGTTTTTGGAATCCCGGTGTTAAGTACTACCCGACCCATGTCGAAATTTTAACAATTATTGAGTTTTTAAGTGTTGTTAATGTTGAATAATTTTAGTATTAGAGATTAAATTGATACATTTTTAAGCTAGAAATGAAAAAGGATTAAATTGTAGAATAAATGGTAAATTTTGAGTAATAGGGACTAAATTGTGAAAAATTTAAAATTTAGGGATTTAAGTAAAAATAGAGAGTTAAATTTAGTTTAAAGTGGAATTTTTATGAAAATATAGAATTAAATGTGAAGAATAAAACTTAGTCTCAGTTTTGGGACTAATTGAAATTTAGGCAAATATTGAGTAGAAATTGAAATATTCAATATGAAATTGAATTGTGTTATATTGATGAATTTTAATTGTTTTAATTCTGTAGCTAATGTCGTACGAGAGTCCTCGACTAAAAAGGGGAAAGATAAAGTCGACGTCGAATAGCTCGGAATTCCTGGTTTGTATTTCTATAATCCGAACCTAGTTGTTAATTGTTATAATTCAATTTAATGCATATGGTAAGTATTGAGGTGAGTAATTGACATTTCATAATTGATTGAAATGGATTGAATTGGTAGATACATATTTAATGTATTGATTGTTGAATTGAAATAAATATATGTGTTAATGTGAAATTTGGATATTTATTATTATAGATTGAATTTAATTCATGTATATATATGTAATTATATGAGAAATTAGTATTGGATATTGGTTATATCTGAAAAGTGAAATTAAACCCTATTAACTATATCAGGCTGAGTTGGATATAGATGGCATGTCATAGGATAGGAAGAGTTCAATGAATTCTTCGACTTCGAGTTGATAAGGCACTGGGTGCCAATTTACTTCGGTCTAACCGATGAGGCATTGGGTGTCAAATTTATATAGTGTTGGGTGTAATTATTACTTCGAATTTATCCGATGAGGCACTGGGTACAGTATTATGATTGATATTGGATGATATTGTATGTGAATGAAAATGGGATAGTGAATTGAAACATGAAAATGAGACATGTGAATTACGTATTCATGAATTGGATATGGATTGAATAATAATATTATTTAAATGATACATATATATTAAATTGTGAAAAGCTATTATATAACAAGCGATGAGATTTGAGAATGGTATAAAATGATGTATTTATGAATTGAATATTGAATAGCTAATGCCATTGTATGAATAAATGTGGTCTTAAATATTCAAATGTGCTTATAATTAAAATATGCATATTATATTATCTTGTCTTTAAATATTCAGATTATAGAAAAACCACTGAGTTTTACTCAGCGTATGATTTTGTTTTCCGTGCGCAGACTAGGTACTTCAATTTTGATCACCAATTCAGCATCCAACAATACTCCCGAACTCAAACATGGTGATGATTACTCTTTTGTGTCGGCATGTACTTAGGGTGTCTAAATAATAGTTATTTTGTGGATTGAATGTAAATGAGATTATAAGTTTAATATTGGTTGGTTTTATACAAATAAATATGTGTTTGTTTTTTGAAGCCATATTATGGCATGGTAAATTGAACTAAATCTAGATAGGTGCATGTGAATTTAATTCTATGTTTAAGTGCTCATGAACTAGGCAAATTGATTTGGATTTGGTATGTTTATAATTTGGATTAAAATGATGCTTTGATGACTTGTTTTAATGATAAGAAATGTTTGAGAATTCTGCCTGTTTGATCGATAAACTTTGGTAATGCTTCAAAACCCTATTTTGGCGACGAATATGGGTTAGGGGTGTTACATTTTGGGCCTCTCTCACATCGGACCCAATTACGAGTACTTCCTAGTCTTTTTTAACCTAGTACTCTATAATATGATCCAATCCGATTTAGTTTTTCTATTTCTCAAAATAAACTTTAATATTTACATATTAAATAATTTTTTCCTCCCAATTTTACCCCAATAAAATTTTGACGATTTTACCCCTAATAAAATTTCGAGAAAATTCATTTAATATGTCACAACTCAACATGTTCACAATGACTGAATGATTTATTTTCCTTTTTGGACTTAAAATAGTACAAAAACATAAACTCATTCTTCCATCATTTTTTAAGTAATCCTATATAAGATTGCAAACTTCCATTTTTGGAAACCTACATTCACTTCCAAATGATTTCATTTCCATATTTTTGAGAAAATCATAATCATTCCTAAACGTTTCCCATTTTTCCTTTTCTATTCATTCCGTTCATTTCTATTCAAACTCGCAATTCATTTTTGGTTTCAATGAGCTAGCAAAGGGATTGATTAGACATATGGAATTGAGGGTCAAATGATTTATAATTAAGTTTTGGATTTTCGTCTATTAATTATAAACTCATTTATTCACGAACTCTTTCCACTAAAGTATCGTGACTAAGCTCTCTCCAACAACATACCATTGCGAAAGATGACCTTGTCATAAGTGTGTTACCCTCATAGGATATCTTTGATCTCTTTGGGATAATATCCGTTCTCCCAATATAATCTTATTTTATCTCATGGTAATTATTACATCTTTCTTCATGAAAAGTCAATCACTATCAAATAGTGATCAAGTCATCCATCACAAAGACGGGCGACCCATGGCCACGTTTACTTTTCATCAACCATGTAATGTTAATGAGAGGATATAATTTGCCCATGTTTTGGGCTATGAATTTCACTATTGTGAATGACACTACATACTAGAGAAGTCGTACACCCAATTCACCCGCTTTCGATTCCTTATCTATTTAAACTCAGGCTTTTACTTACATCAATGTGTACGATCATACATACATAGTCCACCACCCACTTAGGATTTAAGTATGCTACACTGTGAATGTCACAAGTGAATAAATCCATAAACGGATTCAGAATTTATTCTTCTTGGGTCATGTCCGATGTAATGTCGGTCCAGTTAGTCACATCTGTGTCTTTATCTTCTGGGAGTCATCTGCTCCGATGTCGAAGACAATGCGTCTCCCCAATTGGACTTGATAGACAACATATTAGTCTTTCAATCGATTTTCTCACTTCTATAGACTAAGGACATATTTAGGTTTATCTACTAATACAAGTTGTATTTTCGTATTATGATCCGACCACGTAATACCGCTTAGTATTAGTTAAATATTAGACAACTAATGAGCAACATTTTCTTCCATTTTGCTTTGCGTGTAAAAATCATGTGAGGAAAATAATACAGAGTATATTAATTGTAATCAATGAATTTGTTTTATTAACCAATCTGTTCAAAAAAATTACAAGTGTATATTAACGAAAATACTACACTTAGGGCACTAGATCCAACATGATGTCATGCATTTGTAAGTTAAACATGTAATTACTTGAATGAATAAACAATCATAAGAACAAACATTAATAGCAAAGAATCAATAATAACATATCAAAGATTTATAGTCATTCTAGCAAGGCAACATTAAGTCATGATCATTAAATTGAAAGCAATAAGACAATTTACAATCATGTTCATCAACACAACAACAAAACAACAAATAAGATAAGGGAAAGATGAAATATGAATAACCTATTGTGGTTCTTTATGGCTAATGCACATTTAAGAAGAGATGTTAGTTGAATCTAGTGGTTCTCCGCAGCTAACTTCTACTTGCTCTCTCACGGTGGCTCTCCTCCTCTCCTAGGTGTTTCTCTCAAGCTTTTTCTTTTCTTTTCAGCTCTCAATTTTTGAGATGAATGCTCTCAATTGTAGTGTGTTTGAAGTGTAGCTAGTGCCCCTTATTTATACTTGTTAGCCACCCTTGATCCCTTTTTATTTTTGGTGTTGGTTCCTTGATTCATGGTGGAGTTTGCATGATTTTCTCCAAGTTGATTGGCGGCTGCTAAAATTCCCTCATTGGTGGTTGATAGTTGCTTGATTTTCTCCCATGTAGTTGAGATAGGTGTTGACTAGGTCTTCCTCCCCTTTTGTGGATGATTTAGGCTGTCCAAACTTAGTGGTCCTCTTTAGCATTAGGTTGAGGAGTATTGAGGTCTAACAAGAAAATTTAGGGTGTCCAAAGATAACATCTCAGCCCAATCTCGTAGGTCCTATGCTACAGTATTGTTGTGGAATTGAACATCAGCATGTAAACTTCAACTCCTTCTTTCCTCTGAGTCCAACAAGAACTTTTATGGATGCAAATATTTTGTTCTAGTATATAAATAAACCAAAGTGCATTATTCTAATAACTAGTTACAATTAACATAAATTAGAATAATTACAACGGAAATTGTTATGAATCCCCCTTAACTTGTATGAAACTGTAAGTTTCATCCTACAAAATCACGATCCAATCCAAAGTCCATGACCAAGGGATTGTCTTGGGTGATTTCAAACAAATCCAATCACCAATATAATATTTCCCAATTAATATGATCTTCCATAATGGGATAGATATCAACCATTCAATCACATAACACAAATAAACAGTTCAACTGCCAACACTTTAAATATGGAAATTGTTTCATACAGATTTGGTGGGTAGAAAAATAGGCACTCCCTCTATCACCAAAATGTCAATTTTATAATTTTCAACAATCATTATCATCAAGCATCAAAGAATAAAGAGGACATATCGTAAAGACAACTCTAACCCCTCCTTTGTCTATCTTGTTTTCATTGTTGAAATTTTGTGTGACATCTTTCAGTTGCTTATAAGTGAAAAGTCCTCTACTAAGTAATGAAATAAGTTTTTTTTTTATGTTGTTAATGGTATAAACAAAAACAAATAAGAATCATGTTAGCACCATGATTTAGTAGCTAAACCCTCATCTAAATCTAGTTGATTTAATATTTACCTTTGATTTTTTATTCATTGCCACAAAGGTAACCCATTTTACAAAGGCAAATAAAAACCAAAACCAAGAATAGAACCATGGATCCTGAAACCCTAAAAATGGTTCAAGGAGAAAGCTATTTGGAAAGTTTTACAGGTTTGAGAACTGCATTCAAACATGAAGTTGATAGCTGTTAAAAATTAATGGAAAAAAATAGGAAATCTAGCAAGCTAGCATGAAGAGACGTGCTATTAAGCTCTACTGAAATAGTTGAAATAAGAAGACCATAGAATTCAAAGGAACCATGTTTTGAGCCTTTCTCGGCCCAATATAAGTGAATTTCAAGGTTATTCCCCATAACTTGAAACGTTCGAGAAACATTCTTGTTTAGACCTCTAGCATCATGAACCAACCCCTAACATCCAAGGGAGAGGAGAGTGATAGTGGGGGAAGGGGAAAAGGACAAGGTAGGTAATTTAAGTTAATAATTTTTTTAATTATTATATGACAGGAAAATGATGTGTGTTAAAAATAAATGTTAAAAAATAAGTCATTAACTTAATAACGACATCAACCAATTGTTAAGTATTTAACAGTTTTAGAACTAAAAAAATAAAAAGGTAAATCGGGTGGCCATTTTATAACTTTTTAAAGTTAAATGACTTAACATAAAAGGTTCTAATAGTTGAGTGACTATTTATATAATTTACACTAAAAAACTATAAGTACAAATAAAACTAATCATTTAGCACCCTCACAACCTTACCCCAATTATTAAGATGATATAGTTGTGTCAAACACATACATTGGAGTTTTGCCATTGGGGCCTGCCTCATAGAATCATACGAGGAAAGAAATTCTTTCAAGGATAGGATTAGCTATTGTGTATAAATAAGTTGCTCATGTTAAACTTAAAAAGTATTCCTATCAAAACATTTTTTGACATGATACTATTAGAAAAACCTACTATTAATCATACTTATCACATACAATATTATGATAAATTATGGTAAATATCAATGAAAAAGAGATCATAAACCAGAAAATAGCGATTATACAAGGAACTTTGTTTACAGAATGGCTTGCTTGCAAGTTCTAATTATCCTTGTTTAACTATGTAGTTGGCCAAATTAAAGTTAAGAGAATTTAGACTTTCTTTTATAATTTCGTGTCTTGCTTCTCCAAGGTGACCACTTTTATCCATATATGTATATATAAAATATAAAATATATATCTTATGAGTTTGGATTTCTTATTATCATGGAAGTATAAGTGTTTTACAATGCAAACAAAGCCCCTGTTGCCCAACTCCTCTAAACTTAGAATGAGAGTCAAGTTATTAGAAACTTCATATGCTTTTCTATTCTCCAAAAAAGAAGGCCAAACCTTCACTACAAATAGACTTCCAAATGCTACCATTTTGTGCAACCAAAAGCTAAATAAAAAGGTATCAATTACTTTGTAGTATCTATTTCTCATATCCCAATGGCTTCTCCTATTAACTTCAACTTCCCTTATTTCTCTCCACCACCACCTCACCAGCCTTTCCAGCCACCTCCTCCTCCATACCATCCAACCTCACCACCACCTCCACCACCACACAATCCAGTTTCTCCACCACCACCACCCCACCATCCAATCACTCCACCGCCACCTCATGTACATCCTCCACCACCTCCCCATGTGCGTCCACCACCACCAGCACCACTTCCTCCAGCACCATCACCGAGTAACCATACAGTTATAATAATTGTATTCGTCTCATGCGGCGGCGTGTTCTTCCTAGCATTCCTGGCCGCCGCTCTCTTTTGCTTCCTCAAGAAGAAGAAGAAGAAGACGGTTAAAGAAATGGACAGGGTTCATGTGGATGAACATCTGAAAGTGAAGGAGGCCATTGTTCCTGGTCCCGATGGACCTCGCGCTGTATTACTTGAGATTGAAGACGATATTCATATTGATCATGAAGATATTATAAAGACCCAGAAAACTGAAAAAGGTTCCAATCTCCATTCTACTCTGCAAAATCTTAAAGACATTGAAGAGGGAACTAAAGCTTCTTCAAGTTCTCATCATCATCAACTGGAACACAAAGCTTAGTCTTGTTTCTGTTTCACTATAATCATTTTAATTGATATTTAACACAATTGTTGATATCTTTATTTATGAATTCCAAAATAAAATGTGATGTGATGTGATGTAATTATAAGTTCATTTTCATTTTTCTGTTGTTTTTTTCATGGATGTAATAAAATTTAGAAAAGCAAAAGATATTGCGATTGTTTTATAAACTTATAATTGTTTTAATGAAATTTATTTTTACTCAAGTTTAATTAAAAAATATAATTTAAGCAACACAAATTATTTACATTAGACTAGTAGTTAAATAATATAACCATAAATTTATCTTTGAATTAAAATTAAATAATCAGTCATTCCAAAAAAATCAGGCATCTAATTTCATTCAACTAAACCCTTTAATATTTATTTTCACTAAAATTAAATCCTCGATCAGATAAATTATTTTTTTCTGTCAATTTTAGTCTATAATTGAGTGAGAGTGTGTGTTGTGGTGTCTGATTTATTGTAAAAATTAGGGTGTTGAATCGGTTAATTGACCCAAAATATTATTAACTCAATTAATTGACCTTTTAAATTTTTAATCGTTAATTAAATTAATTTTTTTCAAAAAATTAACTAAACTGAATTTTTCCGATTAATTCGGTTGGTTAACGAAATTTATATATATTTTATATTTTTGGTTAAAACAAATATAAAACATATAAAAGAATTAACGAAATAACCCAATTAACCAAATTTAATATATGCAAAATGTATACAAAATATAAAATTTAGATTAATTTGGTTAATTAACCGATTTCGAACTGAATTAACCGTTAACCAAGTTCTAAAAATTATTAATAGACCCGACCTAATTAATTCGAAGTTTACCCAAAATTTACACACCTAATAATAATAACTTTAGTCAATGAGTTTTCTTTTAATTGTTAATTTTTTATTTCTTAATGATTATTATATTCCAAGTTATAAAATACATTTTCATATTAATAGATAATAAATATATATATAAAAAGTTAATTTATAGAGGATAAATATTTGGAACACTATTACTCGAATTTAAAAATTCCACAAGTAAAATTGAAGTGATGACAAGTATATATGTTATATATAAAAGAAATAAGAAACATGGTAAATTTATAATTTTGCTTTTAGAGTTAAAATTGCATTATCAATATATCAAATATTCATATTTTATAAATTGATAAAAATGCCGTAATTATTTAAGAGTAAGTATTTGGTATACCGACAGTGTTTTTTTTATTCTACAAGGAGTTGTGAAAATTGATTTGTCTCTTTTTTTAAATATCTATTTTTAATATTTTACTATACTCCTATAAAACATTTGTCAACCCTTAACTATGCTTATGGAATCTAAAATTTCACTCGCATACAAGATAAAATATTTTCTCATTATTTAATACATTGTCTATAGAATTTTATTAGATTTCACAATTATGTTAAAGGTGTGATCAATGTCACATTTTATTTATATATTTAATTTTATATTACATCTAATTAAACATTTGTCACATTCTAAATTTACTTATAGAATTTAAAAAAAAACACTGTAAATAATGTATAGATTAATTTTTCAAAAAAGTAATATTATCGCTTAAACAACTCTATAAATATCCACATTGTTTTAAAATTTCTTTTTCAATGACATTATTTTTAACATAGGAATAATTTGACTTCAACGAAAGTATGACATGTACAATCTATACAAACTACTTAATTTTACGCAGTCTTAATTTCATCCATAGGATTTATATTTTTAAAATTATTATATTTCATAATATAATTATAGTATATAACTTTAAATCTGCTTAATATCTATCTAGTATATTTTATTTTTAGTTTATTTTAACTTATCACACATTATATACGTAAATTATAATATATGAAAAAGGGTCCTATAGCATTGCCCTTAAACCTTAATCCAAGCATCATAGAGTTAAGGTAGGCTGTAACGATGATAATTTCCCTTAATTAGAAGCAAAGATATTGTCAAAAAAACCTATTTTTTTAATACCATGTGACATCATTTCATGAAATCATTTTATAGGATGCTGCCATATGACATCCCAACTAACTTTTTTCTTTAACAATTTTTTTGTTCAATGGGAGATTGATATGTTGTGTGGTTTGAGGATTTTAAAATTCTAAATTTAGATATAAAATTATTGAATTATTTTCAAGTCTTTGATGTAAATTCTCTTTTAATGTTCTCTTCAAAAAAAATTCATAAATACTTCTCAAACCCTACTATGTTACAAGTCAAAATAATTCTTGACATATTTGTTAAATTAGATGTGATGTGGATAGAATTTACTCGTATCTCATATTAAGGTTTGATCTTTAAGTTTGTCGATGGGGTAATGTAGTGTATGTGTGTGAGTTTGAAATTATATTGTATAAAAAAAGAGAAAAAATGTTTTAGATATTCTAAATATATCTATGATTAATTTACAGCTTGATTAATAAATTGCGAATGTTTTCCTCAAGGTCCTTTTTCAGATATTATTGACACAAGTAGAAAAGTAGGAGTAATGGGGTAACGAAACAAGTGAGAAGCTGAACCTATGGCAATACAATGCAGAGAACAGAGAATGAAAGGCACGAAAAAAGGAAGAAGATTACCATTACCAACAGCAAAACCATGTACCACTTTATTTATTTCCTTAATCACACTTTGCACATGTGCATATACAAAAGGAAAAACTCAAGCTCAAAGTATGTAAAATCTCAGACAACTTTTTAGCCACTAAATTTTTTAAGGGTAATTGATTAAACAAGAAACAAGGACTTTTAAAAATATTAAATATGTGGTGTCTATTGTGTCTGTAAACTATGAGGAAATCAAAACCCTACAGAAAAGCCCTTCATCCATGGATGATCAATCCAGGCTATCCATTCCTTATGCATCCATGCGAATCACACATCTCAGTCCCTCACCCGCAAGCATTAACTCAAATGCCTTGTTGATCTCTGAGAAAGGCACAGTGTGTGTGATGAATTTATCCAGCTCAAGTTCCTGCAACATCAAAGATATCACAGTGTTTACTGTCTGTTAGTATATTTGTATGGAAGAGAAATTGTACTCGTGTCCAATACATATTTGAACCAGCATTTACATATTCATGCATAAATATCAAACACATTCTGTTTTGGTGTTCAACACTCACTCCTGATTCCAATAAACAGGAAGATAAACTCACCTTGTTCATATATTTCTCCACAACAGCAGGAATGTCAGACCGAGGTTTGTAGTTTCCAAAGAAAGTACCCTTGAGAGTCCTCTCATTCAGCAGATTCACTGGGTGAGTTTTGAATGCATCGTCTTTGTTTGGAACACCCACAAGCACCGCAACTCCCCACCCCTGAAAATCAAGTCATTTCAGCTAAACATGAAAAATGATATAATCTAGCATCATTGATGAAGAGGAAAATGTTGTGAAGCTATTTACATCGTGGACGCATTCAAATGCGGAAATCATGGCCTGGATACTCCCCGTACATTCAACACTGCGATCGACTCCTCCACCAGTCATCTCAACAATGACCTGATCATTAGAAACATTTCTTAATAAGGATCCCATAACAAGTTGACAGGTTTTACGCAAGGTGACCCTAGTAACTAATGGTTATGTTTCAATCAGAATCCAGCAGGATGCATATAGAAATGAATTTTCAAGTGGGAACCAACCTCTTGGACAGGTTTGTTGTAATCTTTTGGATTCACAAACTCTGTAACACCGAATTTCTTGGCTGCAACAAGTAATAAGAATAAATATGATCAGTTTTGTAATTTCGCTTAACCAGAAACATAACCGATCTTGGAATGTTTTGTTCAAGTAACTACAAAATCAATGCTACCTTGTTCGAATCTGCTGGGGTTCAAATCAATGCCAATGATCCTTGAAGCACCGGATACTCTTGCTCCTTCGGCAGCCTAAATTGCAGAATAGAGAATTAAAGATAAATGAGTCCTACACTCTTTCTAGTCGTCAAGAAAAAGAAAACATAGCATCAAAGCGACAAGAATAACTCACAGCAAGACCAACAGCGCCTAGTCCGAAAATCGCAACAGATTGACCCTTTTTAGGTTTAGCAACATTCACAGTGGCACCAAAACCTACAAGAACAAAAGCAAAACAAGTTGTGACACAACTTCTTCACTTTCATTTACATCGTTTACATCTCCCAAAGAAAAGGGGGGGGGGGGAATTTAGTCCCTAACTAACCTGTGGACATCCCGCAGCTCAGAACACAAACTTTATCAAGTGGAGCATGTGGATTGATCTTGGCGACCTGACCGACATGGACGACAGTATATTCGCTGAAAGTAGACGTCCCAAGGAAGTGGTAGATAGGCTTCCCATTGATGGAAAACCTGGATTTTCCATCATTAATCATTCCAACCCTATCAGTGTTGATTCGGAGGAGATCACACATGTTACTCTCTTCAGACAAGCAATGGGGACACTCCTTGCATTCCCCAGTGAAGATGGGGAGAACATGATCACCTGGCTTTAGATCAGTCACGCCCTCTCCTACACTCTCCACAATCCTAAACAATACTCAAAAGAAAAGGATTAATGCGTATACACATGATAAGTATATTGTAGGAACTCTAAACATTTAGACTGACATATACATACCCCCCAGCTTCATGTCCAAGTATGCGAGGAAACAGAGGATTTTGTCCCTACAATAACAGAAACAATGTCAGAGTTAGATTGAAAATCTTTCTCCTAACAAGTTGAAGTAAGAAAAAAAGAGAAGTGTGAACCTTAGCATCCCAGAAGTAGACATCGGTGTGACATAAAGAAGTGAAGAGTATCTTAATACGGACTTCATCCTTCTGCGGTGGTGCCACTTCCACTTCCTCTATTGACAGTGGCTTCCCCGACTCCCATGCTACAGCAGCTGCAATAATACCACAACCACTGAATTAGCAAAGCAATCGCCAAACAACCCAAGAATCAGTCACAAGATGGACAAAACAAAGAGAAAGTTTTAACAAAAGTCAAAACCAGCAGAAAACATGCAAAACCAGAGATCTCAGAAAAAAAAAAACCGCAACAAAGAACAGTGATCATATAATCAGAAACAGTTGCAAATAAGAAAGAGAGAGAGAGAGAGAGAGAGAGTCGATTGATCACCTTTGCAACGGATGACCTGACCAGCAGTACTCATAATGGCTGTTAACAGAAATAAAGTCTTTTGTCAATGTGATTACTTGGTTTTATTTTCTTGTGTGTGCTTGATGAAGAAAGGAGAAAGGTAACAAGGTTGTATTTATAGCTGCAGAAGCCATATCCAGGTCACTGCATTACGCAAAGCACACCAATGGTTTGCTTTTCTGTCAAATGACCGTTTTCTTTGCAGGTGAATCAGTGTCTGGTTTTATGTGGTAGCAGTATTCTGTTGTCGTGGTTTTGGATAGGCTGGTTCATTCGAATTAAAACTAATATATTCTGTTATTTGACTTTATTTTATTGGTATAATGGCGGACTTTCTAGATACGTGGTTGACTTGAAAACTTGAAACGATTCACTGATAACCAGGGGGCGCCTCAGGGAACCCTGACTTTTATTTTAGTTAATGTGGAGATTGTCTGTCTCATTAACCGTTTTCCTTGTAAGTAATCGACGTGGGGTTGAAGAAAAGTGTGCCTTATGATTACAATACCACTTGCCCATTCAAATCCTGTATTCCATATTTTCTTTTGCCTAATATACCAAAAAAAATTTAGGATTGAACTGTAATTACCTTGCTTTTATTAGTTAAAACTTAGTTTTATAACCCGAAATAATATTTTTATACAAAATAGTTGATGTTTTTTTATTCAATTATAATTTATAAGCAAATTTTTATTATAAATATAGTACTTAAAGAAATTAATGCAAATTTGGAATATAGAAGCAAATTTATAAGGAAAATGTACGTGAACTGAAAGCAAACAAATAATAGTAGCAAATGTAGAAAAATCAATTTTCCATCGGCTGCTTCCTTCTCTAAAATTAATTTGTTGGTATTTAGAGATTGTGAATACCTACTGCAAAGTCTTTTTGATGAAGTTTGCAACTCATAGTCTTGGTGTTCAATTTCTGCAGAATTCAGGTTTATCTGTGCATCAAGTCGTGCAAGAGGTGAGATTGATGAAATGCGCAATTAAAATGAAAGATATTAAGAAGACATAAACGATGGTTTCTTTCTTTCTTTTTCTTTAATTTTGAAATACCTAGAAGTATGTATTACCTTCTTAATTTTATCAAGAAGAAATCATGATTCATTCTTAAATGACATCTCAGTCACATGTGTAACAGTCAAACTTGTAATTGGAATCTTCCAATTGTATGTCAAATAAGTATTCACTGTCCACCATTCTTTGAATTATATTTTTAACTTAGCTTAATCATAAATCTGGCCACTAACGTTTACATGTTTTGTTAAAATGACCCTAATTGTATTTTTGAGTCTTTTTTAACCATCAACCTTTGCTCTTTTTTTTCAATTTGCATTTATTAACAAATTTGATAAAAATACCGTTAAAAAGTTAATGGGGATGATGTGAAATTTCCTGTAGAATATTTTTAATGAGATTAATTTAATACTTAAGTATCCCAATAAAATAATTACATCTGGAAAATAATAAAATAAATAAATCATATATAAAATTTTTAAAAATAACTCTTAATTAAAAAAAACGTAACTACCAAACAAAAACTTAAAGACGTTCTTAGTTATTACTTCAACTGTATTTTTTATCAAATTTGTTAATAAAACAAATTGAAAAAAGAGCAAAGATTTATGGCTAAAAAAGCTCAAAAACACAATTAGAGTCATTTTGACAAAACATGTAAACCTTAGTGGCTAAATTTGTCATTGAGTCTTTTAACTTTCCAAAGACCATTATCCTAACATAAAAAAATATTAGAAGTGTTAGTAGTATTTACAATGTTAACGTAGTGCATTGAATAGTTATTAAGATACTAATTGAACCTCATGTTGAAGGTGGAATAATTGATCAGTAAGGTAATCAAGAATTCACGTTGCTTTTTTTGGTGAAGAAAAATATCATAAAAGTTTAATCTAGATTTACAATATCAAAAGCATCACTAGTCTTATCATTATTAATGGCTTTAATTAAATTCGTAGGAGCAGTTGTCAACACATTTACCCCCTCCACATTAGCAGGAGCCATCTTGGCAATCTAGTTAGCAACATAATTAACTTCCCTAGAGACATGTCTTACCACCCAAAATTCTTTATTCTGCAATAGTTTTTGAACATGTCTAACCAGAGCTGAACATGGGCTTTTTGAATTTCTCCCTTGGATTGATTGAACTACCTCAGAGCTATCAGTTTGAATCAAAATCCTATCCACACCCCGCTTTTGTAAAAGAATCAGCCAATCCAAAATACCTCATAAATTAGCATCAAAGACAGAGCATTCCTCCAAAAAATGATTGAAACTCAAAATCCAATCACCTATATGATTTTGCACCACTCCATCTACAAACGCTAAACCTATGGTCAAATTAACTGCACCATCAATATGCAGGTGAACCCAATTATCTGATAAAGGGTCCTTCTGCATGGAGGTATCTCTTTAAGTCAAAACCTCCTTATGTGTGGACCAAAATTGTCTCGCCCAAGTAATAGAAACTTTAACAATCTCAACGACATTCCATGTAAATCCTTGAAAGACGAATAAATTTTTGTTCTTCCAGATGCGCCAAATGATGATGCCAAATAAACTTGCCCAACTAACTCCCTTAGGGTTCAAAAGCTCATAAGATTGCAAATTATGTGTAAGCCAATCCAGAAGACTTGAATTGAAGAATCTGCTACTTTGGCTCGAAGGTACCACCTGTCCCCACACCTCTTTTGCCTCATAGAAATCTCTAAGCACATGAAGAATATTCTTTGTGTCATATCCAAAAATCGGACATAAAGCTTCTTGTCCAATGTCTCGTCTTACTCGTTCCACATTAGTAAGGAGGTGTTGTTTGAATATGAGCCATAGAAAAAACCGGACTCTATGAGGTCCCTTAAACTTCTTCGGAGTATCCCAAATTGGTTCTTTAGAATTCCATTGACTCTCCCTAATCAAACAATAGGCACTCTTAATCAAAAAGAGCCCAGTCAAATTCAATGGCCAAGAAATCCTATCTGGCCCTGCTTCAAGATGTGGAGGGATATACTCACAATACGCCTAATTATGTTTTCCAGGACCCATAATCGAAAGAGATTTAGATTCCACTTTCTTTTTGGGACCCATCTTCCTCTTCCCATTCGAAGACCCCCAAATGAATTGCCTAGCCAAGCATTCAATCTCCTTATAAATTCCTTTCGGTATCATCATTGACTACATGAAATAGTTAGGTATTGATAAAAGCACAAATTGTGCTAGAATAGCTCTCCCAACAAGAGACAAATGTCTAACATCCCAACTAAAAAGTTTACTATGTACCTTGTCCACCACAAATCTTAGGGTACACTTAGTAACTCTTTCTTGAAATAAAGGAACCCCCAAATAAAAGCCTAAGTCATGAACTTTCTAAAAACCCAATAAACTACTAATTCAATTTCCAGGAGCCTCATACGCAATGGGAGAAATAAATATTCATCTTATGTGCATTAACCTTGTGACCAAAATAAACATAGAAATGGCTCAAAACTTCCTCAATGAGTTTTGTATGCACCAAATTTGTTTTACTGAAAATAACTAAATCATTAGAAAAAAAAAAAAAAGATGAGACGGATTTGGACCTAACATGGACAGTCTAATTCGGCAGCATTGACCTCTTGAAGTCGCTGAATAAATATTATGCCCAAACCACTCCATGCACAACAGAAATAAGTAAGGCGATAGAAGACTTAAGGATCTCCCTTGCAGGCTTAAACTTTCGTGATGGGACCCCATTCCACAATAACTACATAGTAGAATTTGAAATGGTAGACATAATGATCTTCCTGAAAAATTTAGGACTACCAATGGCCCTAAGCGAAGCTTCAATGAACTCCCATCTCACCTATCATAAGCTTTCTCAATATCGATTTTAATCACCATCCTTGTCTTCTTGTTCTTCCTCAAGAATCTGCGTTGCTTTTGAACCAAATAAGAGAAACTTTGCATTGCCACTATCGTGAGCAACATTAACAGTGATAATATACCTAAAATAGTAATAAGCAAGGTAAATAGTAATGAATAAGTAATGATGAATGAAAGGTCATTATAGAGGAAATGTTTTTGAATTTACTGCAAGTAAATAATAATTAAAATATAAAGCAATAATAGTAGGCAAATTGTTTTTTAGTAATTCATGTTAAACATAATTACAATAAAAAAATATAATTACCTGAGAAGAAGAAGTTGAACTTGACGGTTGCAATCAAGGCAAGAATACCCGCCATTAATCTCCCTTACCTTCTTTCGTTGTACTGAGTATGATAAGTAGTACCAACCAATAGATGTATCAACTTCAACCATGTAAGCACGACATGTGAAATGATGTACCTGGTAAAGTAGATTAAAAAAACTTCCTGACAAAATATTACTCTTGACAAAGTTGAGGTGTTCGAAATTATTAGATGACGAAGTTGTGGTGGCAAAGCTTACATAGATGAGGTAATTATAACAGGATGTTTTTTCATAATGGTTTAGTTTAATACCTCGTCAAATCATAATTTAGTGTGAATTTTAATTTAAAATATCAAATTATCAGTCATGAACATAATTACAAGTGTCTAGAGGTTAAACTACTCATTAGATAAACAACTTCTTTTAAAAATTTAATTTGGTTTAAATTTCTATTTAATAATATTTTTAATAATGAACAGTGGACCAAATTTGAGAAGGAAATAGGTCTATGGACAAACATTGTAGAACTTTTAATACAATTGTTGTATTACAATTAGCACGAACCATGTTACAACTTTTTATAAATTGTGTTGTTTTGATTTTTAAATCGGATTTTATGGTTTCGACTAAAATGAGTTGAGATCAAGTATATTCAAAATATATTTAAAATAATAAATATTTTAATTAAATCTAAATAAATATATATAATTTATTATATTTTAGGTTGACTTGGTTTAAATTTTTAACGGCAGTGATTAATTGAACAATTATCTTAATTAGAATACTAAATTGAAAAAAATTAGAGTGACCAAAATAAGACAAATCTTATTTTAAAGGGACTTTAATTGTAGTTTGCCCAAATTTTTAATGTATAAAAATTATTCTAGGACAACTTTTTATAAACTTATACTCCTATACAAGGATATCCGCTGGTAGTTTAACCGAAATATCAAATCAGGAAAATCAATCCTTGGTCCTTCTAGGGAGTAGTACGCAAGCAAATGACCCGGATGCTCTACCACGACTACCTCTCCAACCCGGTCGGTCTTGACTACACGTCTTGCCGGAACTAGTTCGATATTCCAAAATAAACGAGTCATTGCTAACAAATCACGGCTCGATTGTGACAATTCTCGATATCCTAGCACCCACAAGTACCTTAAAGAAGTTAATCGGATCATGGCAGCTGCTAGCGCATGCTCGCTGAAGAAGCAACCTCCTATTTCGAGTTTCTGCAATTTAGGGCATCCCTTGGAGAATTCCAAAAGCCCAGCATCCGACTCCCCAACGTAACCCAGAAGCATCCATCTTATGTTCCAACTATATTTCCCAATGTAACCGAGCCCCGCATCTGTCAAACCACCAGGTCGGAGATGCAGTGCAAATCTTCTAAGCTTTCCACAGCCCCTTAGTAGAGCCCGGACTCCTTTGTCGAGAGGCAAATCCGTTATCCTTTCTTTTTGATCAAGCAAGACTAGACGAAAATCACACATGTTTTTCAAGTAAGTCCCAATGTATTCCAATGATGCATTGGTGATGTCGGATACATAAACAGCCAAATGTTCCAATTTAAGGCATCCCTGAGCTAAAGCCATCAATCCTGTTTGTGAAACCAAACCTTCATCCTCCATTCCTTCCTCCTCAGCATCTGCCTCGATTCTAAGCCTCTTTAGTTGCTTACAACTTCGGGCAACAACTTCTAGTCCTCGATCTCCGATAACATTCCTTGTCTAGCCACTCAGAAAACACATATAATTAAAGAACATAATGAAAAAAAATAGAATACGGACAATGGTTTTGTGATTCAACCTTGAGAACTTCCAAGTTTGGGCATCTTTGTATTAACAAGCAGTGATCTTCTGTGTCGAGTAATGCATAAAGGAGATCCAATTCTTTAAACAACGGTGCAAAAGGAAACACAATTGGCATTTCATTCTTCCCCATGTAGGTTAAACCCAAGCGGCATAACCTCGAGGGGAATGTTACAGCAGCATACCCATCAGGTTGGTCGTAGAAAGAACCACCGTTGAATTCTTCTAAAACAGCAGCAGCATGAAAGAAACCGACGAGATCTAAAATTTCACAATCACTAATTTTCACAGAGACCAAATTACGACAATTTCTGGCAATAAGTTGGAGATCTTCAAAACTAACTTTTACAAGATCCGTCATGTAAAAGTTTAAAGTCTCAAGAACTGAATTATTCATCGCAATCTCATGAATCCATCGACCATCTTTCTCAATAATTGAGCTGTCTTCCAAGAACAAGGTTCTTAATTGCCTACGCCAACATGTAAAGAAATAAATCATATGAACGAACCAAGCCAATGTTTTTCCCCCGCAGTTTAGCTCCAACTGAGCTTCAAACATCCAAGTCATTGGAATTTGATTAAAGCAATACTTACTACTTTATACCACTGACCTTCAAGCCGTATTTCAATAAAAAGAAGCTCAAATTAGCACTATTAATCTTATTTATTTCTCAAATATCTAAAACAACAAATGTAATTGCACAAAATTAACCCTGATAAAACAATTAAAATAAGTTTTGAATTTTTTTTTTATTTCTCAATATGTCTACTGAGGCCATTAAGAGAATAAATGATGGTCACAAGTTTTAAAATTGTTCTATACCCAGAATAAGTATCGAACCTTCAACCACCAGTTAAAGTAGGAAAGACATTTACCATTTTACCTAACTCTTTAAATAAATTTTGAATATTTAAACCTCGATCCCATGATTTACGTCGTGGTTTGATTCTTGGTGTGTGTAGTATTTATTTATTTCTACCAAGAATTGTAAAAAAAAATTAAGACATAATGATAAGTTTAGATATTATTTTTTACATTTCTTTTTGTCAATTTTATCTTTATTTTTATGTGTAAAAAAGTAAAATTATTTTTAAAGAAAACGTTGATTAAAGTATTAATTTTCTTATTGATATTGGTGTGGCAATGTATAATATAATCTATGTATATTTTATATTGATATAATATTATTTGTTTTATATGTAAATAATTTAAAATTTTTAAAAGATATATCAATTGAGTTTTAGTTTAATTGTCATAGAAATTATTGCCAAGAGGGTGTGAGTTTGAGATGCATTGAAACGTATTATTCTCTTAATTATGGATTGAGTGAAGCTATAAATAATTTTAGACATTCTATCAAAAAAACTCAGATATGATCAAAACTAATATGTTTAAAAATGTATTATTTTAGTTATTTTCGTAAAAAATTAGACTCTTTTTAAAATATACGTTAAATTGAATTTTTTTAAAAGTTTGGGAGTAATAGTTTAAGCATATGAATTCACAATTTCACATATTAAAATATGTTTAAAAAGAAAAAGAAAGCTACCGGCACAATCTTCCAACGTGCAAGAGTCCATCAGTAGAAAAACCAGAGCATTTATCAAGCTTCAAACACCGCAAAACTTCCCCCCTAGACCTACCCAATACTTCCAAATCTGAATCATTAACAATCATCCTCCTAAAATGCACCGATTTCAAGCAAGTCAAATTCTCGGCTATTTCCTTTACCCACGGCGTTACGTACCCTCCCCAATCTTCCGGTATCATATCAAACATCGCCGCCCGAGGTTTTCCTTTCAATTTCAACGATTCCAAGTGTGGGAACCGCCGCCGCAACCGTTCGGGACTCGTCGTGTAACAAAGCGCAACCGTTATGTGCTTACGTGTCAACGCGTCGAGCTCGTACCAACGCCGACAAACGAGGGAAACGGCGCTCCGGTCCTCCGGGTCGTCGATGTATAGCATCACCCAGCCCAAAACAACGTCGGTTAGACCGGTTTGTGAAGCCGTTGATTTTTTCAACTCGTTATAATTTTCCCCCATCCAAAAACTCAAATCGGATATTCAAAAGAGAAAACAAACGCTTGATCTGGAGACCAGAATAAGAAGCAAAAGGCGTTTCCTCAGCAATTGTTCTCTCCGGAAGTGAAACAAAAAGGAATGGATTCGCCAGCAGATACTACAAATAGGGTCAGGCATGGGTCGGGTTGAGGAGACATGGAAGAAGAAGAGATAAAAGCTAGAAATGGACAAGGGAGATTGGATGGAGAGAGAAAATAGAATGGTGGGAAACAAATTTATGGACAGTATAGTTTGGGTAGTTGAAAAATAAAACTCAGTTCTTCAGAGTCATGTGTGGGTCCTTCTCCTAAGTTGAATTATCCTTTAAAGTCATGTGCTGGACACCCTTTTTGATTCAAATACTGAACAGTAAGAAGCTTGATTTAGGGCTAGTTTGGATGGGCGGTGTGTTCTCCCAAATGAGGTTAAAAGCAGCATGGCGGTAAGATTAATTCTTGTAGCGGTGAGATTGGAGTCTCAGAGCGGTGAGATTAGAAATAATGGTGGAGTGTGTTTGGATTCAAACGCAATTTGAAGAAATGAGTGAGAATGAAAAATGACTATTAAGGACATCGATTAGAATTGATATATAATAGAAGTTATTTAAATTATTTTACTTTTTAAAATTATTAAAATATGCAAATTCATTTAATAAATTATTAAAATGTATCTTCCAATATTTTAATGAATTATATAATTAATTTAAATTAATTATTAGATAAAATGATAATTATTTTAATTTTTTATAGTTATAATTAAATTTTTTATAACAATGATAAATATTATTTTCACAAATAATAACATTATACTTGGATCTAATTTTGAAGTATCTAAACGGATGATTTTAATAAAAAAATATAGTAACATAAGACATAACAAGTTTCATTATTACTAGAAATTAGGTTATGATACAAAATGTGTTTACAAATATTGATTCATTAAACTAGTTGCAATGGTTTCCCTTAACATTGTGATTTCAAGGTCACTTTCTCATTAGAAGAACTCGATTCACCTCTGTCAAACCGGCTTGAAGAGACGGCATGTCCGTATATTCTCAAATTCTCGAAAATCCTCATCATTTGACCAAGCATGTCTTGAATATAATTATGCAAAACCATTGTTGCAATAACTATTAAAACTTGCTTGTCGAATGAATAACTTGAATATCTCTTAATATTGGCCATTTTTTCCACACTCCAAATGTTCGTTCAATCACAGAGCGTAACGAAGAATGGGCATGATTAAAGATTTCTTTTTTCCAGATACTTGATGATTACCTCGACGAAAATCGTAAATGATATCGTTCCCCTATATGGACCTAGAAAACACGCCATTTGTGGATATCCTAATCCACAAGATAATATTTTCTGCAAAAAAGTAAAACATAATATCAAGTTTAAAATAAATTTAATATTTTAATATTTTTATGTAAAAAGTAATTAAAAATTAAAGTTCGACCAGTGGAGGTGTGGAAACTTCAACTCTTGCTTTCTAAGTGCTTGCAAAAAATTCTACTATCATGTCTTGTTCCTTCCCAACCAGAAATGCAAAATAAAGCACATGTTGAAGTCACAAGTCGCCATAATATTTTGAGTTGGTTCACCTTTCCGTCCGATATAAGGTATTTGAGAAGAAGGCGAAATGCATGCTTTTATGTGTGTTCCATCTGTGGCCCCAATACAATCCTTTAAAATAAATACAAGTAATGAGATAAAAGTTAGAAATAATTTATGTTTTAAAAATATAAAGATTGTGTAAATTTTACCTTAAAGTGAGGCCAATATCTTGTATCATGTCGAATATGGTTCGGTACTTCCTCGAATTGACCTTCAATGGGTTTAATCGTGTCTATTCCCATTCGAGCAAATATATGCAACATATCAGTAAAAATTCGACTAACAGTTTCCCCAGATCGTTGAAATCGCTCTGTTGCATTTGAATTTGACTCTCTATTTCCAAGAATGTACAATGATAATGCTAACTTCTCCATCGCCGATACTTTCCCATTCTTTAAGCCATAACTTGTTTGCAAATCATGCAACAATCTGTGAAATATATTTTTTGGCATCCTAAAACTAATCATGCAACGATCATCGTGCCCATTTAATACTTCGTCCACCCACATTTGACCAAGATAATTTGAATCCATACGCGGTTGCATAGTGAAATAAGTTTCATGGTGTACCAATACACGCTTAACACATATTCTTCCTCATTATGATAATTGTTGTGCTCAACTTGGGTAACAATTGTGGCTATTCTTCGTTGAGCTTCTTCACTTAATTCGAGGTATCATAATTCATATCAAAACTATTATACATATTGTTAAATTCATCCATAACTTTGAAAAAGTAATCAAATGAAAATAAATCCTTTAAAATCTCGTGACATTTTATACAACACGAAACTTGATTAAAAGCATAACATAAAAATACCAAACATAAAAAGTAGCATACATTAGTTTTATATATAAAAAGTAGTATAGTTATATTACAATAATATTTCTAAGGAGTGATGGTGGAGGTGGTTGATGGTATGGTTGGAAGGAAATGAGGATGTTGCTACCAAGGATGAAAATGATGCAATTGGATTTTGTTCAAGATACTCACGTCAAGCCACCAAACCCTATCATCCGGATCTAAGTTCAAAAACATTTCTCGTTTCACGGTTATTTGGAACATTTTGGTGGCAAAATAGTACAGTTCATCTCTTTTAGAATTTCATCTCCCAAAGCACGCAAAGCATCCATTGCATTTGAAATAGTATATTGAGAGTGAGGAAAAATAATTTCATTCATCGACTTCCTTGGACTAGCCATACTCTCACACAATTTCTCAATCTGAGTAGTTAATGTATTTCTTGATGATTTTCTACTTGAACTTGATTTTTTCCCTTACTGTAATGCAGCCCCAAGTGTTTGCTTTCTTCGATTAGGGATTTCATGAGAAGGGTTTGATGGTACCTCATCGGGGAATACATTCATTCTCGTTACTATGTTCATCTGAATCACCAAATCCTCATAAGGTGCATCATCTCCCATAGGAACCCCACTTGGAAGAACACTGCACGAAAGGTGCCTGCGTTCTCTCCGGTGGCTACAATGCCACCAAACATTTGCCACATTAACTCATTCAATCGTGGCTCAATTCCTTTCTTCTTAAATCCTTTAAAATCAGGATTTTCCTACATAAAATGCTAAATGTTAAATGTTATACTAAGATTTTTATAATTGTAAATTATTAATTTCAATAAACTTTATGCATTAAAATAATGATAAAGTTAACACTAACCTGTATTTTTGCAGCCCACCATTCTTCGGTAGCATCGACCGTCTTTTTAGATGGACACCATCCAATACCTGTAGATTCCTTAAGCAACTCCCTCCATAACCTCCATTCCTTTTTTAATGTATCCCACTTATTTTTCAATTGAGGTTTTCCATAATTTTTTTGTGTTTTTGCTTGAAAAAGAGCAATGACATTTTCCCATCCTTTTGAGTTTAGATGAGTTTTCGGTCTATTGCCAGCGTTGACTTCATTCACGCAAAGTTCACAAAATATCAACATCAACTCATCATCCCAAACAACTTTTGTTGCTAAGCTACTATCTCCCTTCACAAAATTTCGTGTCTTTACCATCTATTATTATTTTGATTTTAAATGTCAATAGACATAAAACCATAAATATATAATTAGATATAAAAGCAGTGGTGATTAATTTCATTGGAAATGTATAACTCTTTAGCAATAAGTCCTACATCATTACACTAAGGGAATATTCGTACTCTAATCACAAGTAATGCAAAATAGCTTTTGTGTTTATCTGCTATTTGAGTTAAAAGTCTTTTATTCTCTATTACTTGTGTACTTAATTTTATCTACCTTTTCCTTTCAATTTTAATTGCTTGTTGATGATGTTCAAGAGGCTAGTATTGGCTAATGAAGTTTGCAAAGTCCTTATTGCATGCAAGGTAGCAAAAATTTAAAAGCAATTGGCTTTGCATGTCACCACATGCACTTGCATATGCATACATACATGTACCGAATTTGCCAATAAGGGCTCAAGAGCTTTTGTTTTTTTCAGATATGCTTTCCATTATGTTATCATTGCCTAAGCACTTAAAGTTTGTGTATGAAAATACAGAACTTGAACAAACAAACTAATATAATGTATGAAAATACTTATCCTTCAAAATTTTTTATGAACCTCTAAGTTGTAACCTTTAATAAAAATGTTGGTTAAAACCTTTAATATATGAAAGTGGAGAGTTGCAAATTTTTAATTGACTACTTTATAATTTTTTATTTTAAAATACACTACATATATTTTTTACTTTTAAAATACACTACATATATATATATATATATATATTTAAAATACACTACATATATATTTTTATTTTAAAATACACTACATATATTTTTTACTTTTAAAATACACTACATATATATATTTAAAATACACTACATATATATTTTTATTTTTAAAATACACTACATATATTTTTTTACTTTTAAAATACACTACATATATATATATATTTTAAAATACACTACATATATATATTTTTATTTTTAAAATATAGTACATATATTTTTTTATTTTAAAATACACTATATATATTTTTTTATTTTTAAAATACACTACATGTATTTTTAATTTTAAAATTTTAAATACAATGCAATTTCTCCACTCCCATCTCCCTCTTCCATCATTCCCTCTTCCACCGCTCCTCCTCCCATTTCCTATTCCCATGCAATACCCATTCCAATTTCCCATTCCACCGTGTCAGTCCTCCCATTTCCCATTCCCATCTCCCCTCTTCCATCGATTCCCCTCTTCCACCGTGCCCTCCTCCCATTTCCCATTCCCATGCAATACCCATTCCCATTTCCCATTCCCATTCCCATTTCCCATTCCCATTCCCATTATCAACAATACCAACAGCAGTAGCAGCAAAAACAGAAACAGCAACAAGGGTGTAAATCGGATGAGGTTAAAACGATCTGGGTTGGTGACCTTGTTCATTGGATGGATGAAACTTTTCTCCACGGTTGCTTCTCTCATACCGGCGAGGTATAAGCAAATACAATAGTGTGGTTATAGCATGAAATTGATAGATGCATGTATTGTCATGAATCTTACACTAGATCTTTTTTTGTTTTATGTTTTGAGGAATCTGTTGGTTTTAGTACTTTGCTGCCTTTTTTGTTTGCGGGGTTTAAAGATAAGTTAAGGTTTGAGGTTTTTTACTAATATTTGTGGTTTATGTTTTTAATGTAATTACAGTTTTAGAAAATAATATGCCTTTATGGCCTAAAACTTTTTGCCCAGAACATTAAAGCTAATTAATTTAAAGACAAGGATTGTTTTTAATTGAAGCTAAACAGATGAATAGACCGTATAGTTGATTGCCATTATAAAATAAAATTGGATAATTGCCAAAAGTCAATTTAAGGCGTGTTGTAGACTTTGCTGGATGATTAGCTTTTGGTTAAAAGCGGTTTACATCTCGTTTCATAAACATGGAAATTTAATAATAAGAAAAAACCTCTTATTTCACATCAAAACTTTGTCATTGATGCTTTCAAGAAAAGAACAAGCTTTGCAGCGAGAGGAATCATAGTTGTTATAAAACTAGACATGTAATGACTTTTCATGTTGGGTGTTAATTAGGGAGATAGGTGGATTACTGAAATCAATTATGCTTAAAATTCATTTTCCCTGCTACATGGACTCCTCCTCAACACTCGAATTTTTGTTTAATATAGGCTTTTTAATGTAGATAACTTGTTGAACACATAAAATAGGATCCTCTTGTTTTTGTTTAATATAGGCTTTGGATCAGGTGTCTTAGCTCGCTTTGTTGTGGAGTGGGAATCGGGTAAAGAAGGTTGCACAATGCATGTGTCTCCTGATCAACTTTGGCCTCATACCAAGGTTCGATTTTTTTCTTATTTTGTTTTTTTCCTCTTTCTTTTAAAATAATTTTCTCAATTCTTTTCTCATACTATTTTACTTATGTTCCTTAGTATCATTTGTCAGCCACTTTGTTTCTTCAACATTTCTTTTCTTATGTCATATTAAAAATTTCATGGATTAAGATGCTATGTTGGCTCATTTTGCTGCTTGGTATGGTATCATTTATTTCCTGAATTTTTTAGAATTACTTGTGCCATGGTGGTTTACTTCTATGCTCGGGTAAAATCTTTTATACCTTTGTTAGCTTTTGTTTTTTTTAAGATTTGCTGATTCTTAGCACATATAGATCAATTTTTTCATCCTTTTTCTTTTTATGCTTTACTTCATTCTAGTACTTCGGCAAACTCATAGATTTTACATGTTCTATAATTTTTGTTAACATCATTAGAAAATCTGAAATGCATCACTGCAATTGTTAAGGTGTATTCTGTTAATATTATCTATTATTTCTGTCTCGATGCTTAAGGCCTGGTATGTTGAAGTTATCTCCATTCCTTATTTTTTGGCAGATTTGTTACTGGAAATTATAGGTTGTAATGACTTTTTGGAGTCCTTTTACTTGATTTATTTTCCATTCATCTTTCTAAAGGACTTAATAATGCAGGTATTTTTAGCTTTTGGATTTGTGCATAAGATTACTACCTTTGAGAAGACAGCTGAATTTCAGGTCAATGAATTAAATCTCCTTCTTCCTAGATTGATTGGTTTGCAATTTTTATCATTTATAGCTTGTTTGCAGTTTTTGATCTGTTTAATTACTTGACTAGTGTTCTTTGTTTATATATAGTCAGGGATATATATATATTGAATGGGGACTGATGCTATTGAAGTAGGGGAGACTCCATTTGACTCCTATCCTAGTTCCTTTGAGGTACTATTTTCGACTTCCTTTCACTTTTTTTCTGTTCTAACTTTGAATCTATTGTATAATTTGATCGTTATCGGGAATAATTACATGCATTTGTTTGTGTTTTTTCTTTGCTTAAGCAAGTGTTAAAAGCCTTGGAAATTCGATTTGTGCCCTACAAGCTTTAAGTTATAATGTTTTTGAGTTTAGATGTTTAGGTAATTTCATTGTGTATGACTTAAAATTATAGTTAGTAATAATATTATCGTAAACCATGCTAAATTATAGGTCCAAAGATCAAAAGATAAAATGTTGCTACCTATGGGATAAGGTCAATATATCATTTAGAACCGGACTACTCAAAAGAAAAGCAATAACAATAACAACAATAATAATAAAGGAGTGACAAAAAACCATCTCACCTTGAAGGAAGAATAACACTTTCTAACCAACCGTCAAATGTAGACTTCCCATCAATAGAGAAAAAGGTAAATGTTGAGCATGAGAAAATAGAGGAAAAAACACAAGATATCTCTAACTTGTTAGTTTGATAGAGGAAAGAATATCCTAAGCTCCCACAACCAAGAACAAAGTAAAAAGAGGGAGAAACTAGCAAAATGAGGGACAAACCAAGAAACAAGGGAGAAACCAAGAAGAACGAGGGAGATTTCTACTGCTTTTGTTCCCAAATCAAAACAAATAAGATTGGGAAAGAAATTAGTTTAACATCTAAGGATAAAATGGTAAATTAATAAATTAAAGTAATGGTATTTTTGTCTCCTAAATATGTCTATTGCCCCAGCTTGTCCTAACTGCTGCTTTATCCACCAGTCATTAAAAGTCATCGGTCAAGAGAAATCTCTCACCTGTGGTCTTGGCGACCAACACATCAAAAGGTCATTTGATTGACTCAGGTCAAATCGATGATATTAAAGGAGAAAAAATCCACCGCACTGTTGTGCGTTGCCATCCAAAGGGGGCCTTAGTTTTTCCTCATCCAACAAAGAATTTAAAATCCCCACTTTATAACTCTGGCTGGCTTGATGATGGAGATTGTTCATTATCTCAAGTGTAGTTTAAGTTTGAGTTGCACTAATTATATTTGTTGTTTAAATTTTATATTGTTATTATATTTCACAAAAAACCCTTTTTATTAAATATAATTATTTGCTTGTATAGAAAAATGGTAAAGAATATAAATATTCATTCAACTATGTTCACGATATTGATTAGGTCAATTCAATTTTAAAATTTTTAATTTGAGGATTAAATTTTATATTTGTTCTTATTTTGTCTTTAAATTGATAACTAAAATAATGACATGGTTTTTTCTAACTGGTATAATAACACATTTAGTCTTCAATAATTGCATATTCCATCAATTTGACCCTAATTCTAAAACATTTAATAAATTTAACTCTTCACATTTACAAATTCTATCAATTTGATCCTCAAACTTCCTAACCAAAACTTCCAAATTTTAAAACAAAGGCATCTATAAATTTATAATACCCAAAAAAAGAAAAAGAAAAACCTTTTCAATTGTACAAATATAACATATTATAAATAGCACGTGCAAATATATTATTGATTAGAAGCCAAACAATTGGATCACCACTTAACATCCAAATCCAAAGAACCAAGCTTAAGAAACATAAAATCTAGCAATAGGTACTAATTAATTTAATAAAATAAAAATTAATTAACATCAAAGTTGCGATTCTTCTTTATGAATGATTTAGAATACAATAAAATCAATTAACAACCAAAAATTCTATTTATTCAGTTTTTCCAGCAGCAAAGAACCTATCTTTGAGCTAGGAATAAATTTAAATGATCTAAAACTAAAATCCTTATAAAGTTTAGTTCTCAAGAAACTCTATAAAGTATGTTATATTTGCACAATAAATTTGTAAAGTATGTTATATTTACACGATTGGAGATTTTTTTTTTTGGGTTTTGGAATGCCTTTGTTGTCAAAGCTTTTTGAAAGTTTTGGTTAGGAAGTGTGAGGATAAAATTGATAGATTTTGTAAGTATTGATGACTAAATGTGTTATTATATCAATTAGAAAATGCTATGTCATTGTTTATGTTATCAATTTAACGATGGGTAACCTAAACAAGATTGAATACAAAATTTAGTGCCTAAATTGAAATTTTTAAAGTTGAGTGACCAAAAGAAATGCGAAAATAATTGAGTAACCGTTTGTATAATTTACTATAAAAATACTAAAGTATTCAAGTATATAAAGCCAAAAGTACCACAAAATCTCTTGTATTATATCATGAATTGTATTTTAATCCCTTACTAAAAAATGGACAAATTAACCTTCTATGTTAGATGAGTGAGCAAAATAGTCACTCTATTAAAATTGAATCATTAAATATTTGTTTTGGTGTTTATATAAGCTATAATAACAAATTTAGCCCTTTACCTTTACACATTTATTCAATTTGACCACTACTCTTTTATTGGAAGTAAATTAAATATTTTGAAACTATTAAGACTAAAAAGTCAAAAAGGCTTTACTAACAAATTAAAAATAAATAACAACACCGACCCAATAAAAGAAATAGGGTCAATATTTTTTAAAATATAATAATAATTAGATTTTAGGGGGTCGGAATTGTTATTTTTTAATATATATTTTAAAATTTTTATAAATTTTAAAATCTTATAACAATACCGACCCGAACAGATTGAGCTTTGTATTGGCAGTATATCAAACTTGTTTTATTCAGTGCTTTATTTAGAGGACCTATTCCTGATGAAAATTTCAGTTTTAGAAGCATTAATTGCATTAGACCTTTCGATGTTAAAACTTTCTAAGTTATCATATTCAATTCTCAAGTAAAGTCCCTTCCTATCTTGACCGCCAATGATCTCCGCATTCAATAAGATTTTCAGAAATCTATTGCTAGTAGGTGAAGTCATGACATATGAAACATATAATAAAGAAGCCTGTAAGGGTCAACAAGTTGAACCCAGGGCAGAATGAGAGACATGAATATAGGACAAAATTTACCATTAAAAACAGCAAAACCATGTATAGCATACATTATTTATTTCCTTGATCACTCTTTGCAAAACAATCCAGGCCAGCCAGTCCTTATTCATCCATGCGAATCACACATCTCAGTCCCTCACCCGCCAGCATCAACTCAAATGCCTTGTTGATCTCTGAGAAGGGCACAGTGTGTGTGATGAATTTATCCAGCTCAAGTTCCTGCAACATCAAAGATATCACAATCTTTACTGTCTGCTAGTATATTTGTATGGAAGAGAAAATGTACTCATGTCCAATACATATTCGAACCAGCATTTACATATTCTTGCACAAATATCAAACACTTTCTGTTTTGGTGTTCAACACTCACTGCTGGTTCCAATAAACAGGAAGATAAACTCACCTTGTTCATATATTTCTCCACAACAGCAGGAATGTCAGACCGAGGTTTGTAGTTTCCAAAGAAAGCACCCTTGACAGTCTTCTCATTCAGCAGATTCACCGGGTGAGTTTTGAATGCATCGTCTTTGTTTGGAACACCCACAAGCACCGCAACTCCCCACCCCTGAAAATCAAGTCATTTCAGATAAACGTGAAAAATGATATAATCTAGCATCATTGATGAAGAGGAAAATGTTGTGAAGCTATTTACATCGTGGACGCATTCAAATGCAGAAATCATGGCCTGGATACTCCCCGTACATTCAACACTGCGATCGACTCCTCCACCAGTCATCTCAACAATGACCTGATCGTTAGAATCATTTCTCAATAAGGATCCCATAACAAGTTGACAGGTTTTACGCAAGGTGAACCTAGTAACTAATGGTTATGTTCCAATCAGAATCCAGCAGGATGCATATAGAAATGAATTTTCAAGTGGGAACCAACCTCTCGGACAGGTTTGTTGTAATCTTTTGGATTCACGAACTCTGTAACACCGAATTTCTTGGCTGCAACAAGTAATAAGAATAAACATGATCAGTTTTGTAACTTTGCTTAACCAGAAACATAACCGATCTTGGAATGTTTCGTTCAAGTAACTACAAAACCATTGCTACCTTGGTCGAATCTGCTGGGGTTCAAATCAACGCCAATGATCCTCGAAGCACCGGAAACTCTTGCTCCTTCGGCAGCCTAAATTGCAGAACAGAGAATTAATGATAAATGAGTCCAACAGTCTTCAAGTTGCCATGAAGAAAAACTTGGCAATTAAACAGGAGTAACTCACAGCAAGACCAACAGCGCCTAGTCCGAAAATTGCAACAGATTGACCCTTTTTGGGTTTAGCAACATTCACAGTGGCACCAAAACCTGCAATAACATAAGCAAAACAAGTTGTGAAACAAGAACTTCCTCACTTTCATTTACATCGTTTAAATATTCCAAAGAAAGAAGACGAAAGTGAATTCCGAGTCCAGAACCTGTGGACATTCCGCAGCTTAGAACACAAACTTTATCAAGCGGAGCCTCCGGATTGATCTTGGCAACCTGGCCGACATGGACAACAGTGTATTCACTGAAAGTAGAGGTGCCAAGGAAGTGGTAGATAGGCTTCCCATTGATGGAAAACCTGGATTTTCCATCATTAATCATTTCACCCCTATCAGTGTTGATTCGGAGGAGATCACAAATGTTACTTTCTTCTGACAAGCAATGGGGACACTCCTTGCATTCTCCGGTGAAGATGGGGAGAACATGATCGCCAGGCTTGAGATCAGTCACCCCCTCACCTACACTCTCCACAATCCTAAATATTCAAAAGAAAAGGGTTAATGCATATACAAATAATAAGAACGTATGAACTTGAAAAAACATTCGGACATATGCATACCCTCCAGCTTCATGACCAAGTATACGAGGAAACAGAGGATTTTGTCCCTACAATAACAGAAACAATGTCAGAGTCAGATTGAAAATCTTTCTCCTAACAACTTGAAGTAAAAAACGAAAAAAAAAAAGAAACGAGAAGTGTGAACCTTAGCATCCCAGAAGTAGACATCGGTGTGACATAAAGAAGTGAAGAGTATCTTAATACGGACTTCATCCTTCTGCGGCGGTGCCACTTCCACTTCCTCTATTGACAATGGCTTTCCCGACTCCCACGCCACCGCAGCTGCAATAATACCACAACCACTGAATTAGAAAAATAATAGCCAACCATAGAAGAATTTTCATCGAAGAAAGAGAGTTTTAACATGCATCAAAACCTCAAAAGTCAAAATCAACAGAAAATGCGAAACCAGATAAATCCCAGAAAAAAGAACCCAGTTATCGTATAACCAGAAGCAATCGCAGAAGAGAGTCGAAGGATCACCTCTGCAACGAATGACCTGACCAGCAGTACTCATAATGGCTGTTAACAATAAAGTCGTCTTTGATTTGTCTGCTCACTAGTTTTTTCTTCTATATGTAGTTTATGATGAAAGTGTTTACACCAATCCTTTTTTTTATGAGCTGTGATTGGATCAACTTGAAAAGTGGTTGTTTTTAATAAACGATTTGATTTTATTAAAATAACGGTTTTGGTCCACGAAATTCAGAAAAATGGGTTCGGGAGTCGGTTACGCACGAGGAAGGATTAGCACCCTCGATACGCCCAAAATTGGTACCTAGTTGATTACTTAATGTCTTAATGTCGAAAATTGAGAACTTTGAAAAATTTTAAAAATACGATCCTTGTATTAAAACGTTGAAAATTTTCAGAAAAAGGGGCATATTTCACGTTATTTGAGAAAGAGAATCATATCCAGTAAGTTAGGATACAATGTCTCGAATTCCCGATACACGAATGAATGTCAAAATCTACTTATTTAAAAGATGTTTAACTATCTCGAATTTAAAGAAGGGACCAGGACCAGTAAGTTAAGACACGATCTTTTTTAATTCCCGAGATCATTTAAAACTTGAATTTGAAAAGATTCGTGTATTTAGATTTATTGTGAAAATCAAAACCCAGTAAGTTAGGGTACGATCTTCTTGAATCTAAACACGAAGTGCCATTTTTTAAAATAAATTTTGTTATATCGAGTGAAATAAAAAACATGAAGTCGTAGTAAAAATGTGAAAGCAAATTACATTGTTATGCATGACAAAACCATGATAAATACAAAAGTATAAAAATAATACGGACAATAATACTAAAATAAAATAAATAAAAAGAACAAATCGATAACATGCGGAATAATAAACCGTAACATATAAATAAAATGTGCAAATACATATAAATATTACATATATAAAAATATATATATGTACATGTGAGATATAAAAATAAAATGAAATAAAATAATATATATAAATATAAAAGAAACTATATATATATATATATATATACTCGTAAAACAAAGCACATAGATATTTATATATATAAATATATATATATATATATTAAATAGGTTAGAAAAAATACATATATATATATATATATTTAAGCTATCACATAATAATAATGATAAGTAACATATACATAATAATAATAATAGAAATAATAATAATAATAATAAATGATAATACATTAAAATAATGAAGAAGATAATGAAAAATGCTAGAAAAGGACTAAATCGAAGTAAAGTCTAAAATACGGGGTGAAATCGAAATAAAAAAAAACAAAAAAAGGACTAAATCGTGATGCGCACCTAAAGAGAGGGGACCAAAATGAAAAATACCCCAAATCCCCAAAACGCAGCGTTAAAAAGGATCAAATTGAAGCAAAAACAAAATTATGGGGTTAAATCAAAAATAAAAGAAAATAACGAAAAGGGGCTAAATTGTAATGCGCTGAAAAATAGGAGGGATGCACGCGTAAATACCCCTTTTAAGAAAACACGGATCCTCCCTCTGGTCGGTCATCACATGGTCGTCGAACCAAAAGCGGCGTCGTTTGGCACTGCCCTAAGGGTAAACGGCGTCGTTTATGGGGTTATTTAAACCCAAATTTTTTAAAAATCTTCATTCTTTCTTTTCCTTTGAAAAAAATTGAGAAAGTTCTCTCCCCTTTCTCAACCGCCATGGGTTCCTCAACCCCGTCATCACGGCCACCGTCTTGCCATTGCTTAAACTTCGGAAAAGGTAATTTTTTTTCTTTTTTTGTTTGTTATATATATTATACGTATATAAATAAATGAACAAAAAATAAAAAAGGGTTAGGATATGTAAAAACGAAAACAAATAGAGCCAGAAACCTTTGATTTTTGTGTTTCTTATTTCTGAACAACCTTACAAAGAGGAAAGGAAAAGAAAATAAAACCAAAAAGAAACCCCCTTCTCCAAGATGATATTCGGCCTCCTTATAGCCGATTTTGCTTCTGCCTTTGCTGCTTCTGTGTTTGCTTCCTTGTTGTAGGTAATTGATGGGACGAATGGGGCAAGTGGCTGAGGCGATGGGACGTAGGCGGCGGCCAGCAGAGCAAGTGGATACCCTAGGTGCGGCACACCTAGGGTTAGGGTTGTTGTTTTCTGATTTGGGTGGTTGGGCTTTTAATTTTGGGCTTTGTAGTTGGGTTTTAGGTTTAGGTGCTTTGGGTATTGGGTTAAAATTTTGGAAATGGGCCCGGGCAAAAATTGGGCTTGTACAGCTGCCCCTCTTTGTTCGTTGTCGTGTAACGATAACAGAGCAAAGACTAAGAAAGACCAATTTTTGCCCGGTCTCACCGAGTCTTGACTTCTCTTGACGCTTCTTTTCAAGTAACTTTATTCCAATCCACTGTGTCTTGTCGCTTCGATCCATTCCACTGTAAATTCAGAAAGATCTGACTTGTAGCTTCAATCCACTTCGCAGCAACTTCAGGGGGACGAGATTCGTGGTTTTAGTCTGTCCTACTGCAACGTCAGGGAGATAAGACTTGTAACTTCAACTGCAACTTCAGAGGTATAGACATTGGCGCCTCGACCCACTCCGCAACGTCGGGGAGATAGAATTACTGGCTTCAATGTACTCCACTGTAACCACAGGGAGGTAAAACCTGATGCGATCTACTCTACTATAACTTCAGAGAGATAAGATCCTTTGTTTTAATCCGCTCCACTGTAATCTCAGGGAGATAGGATTACTAGCTTAAATCTGCTCCGCTGTAATCTCAGGGAGATAAGACCTAATACGATCTTCTCTACTGTAACTTCAGAGAGATAAGATCCTTTATTTTAATCCACTCCACTGTAATCTCAGGGAGATAGGATTACTAGCTTCGATCTGCTCCGCTGTAATCTCAGGGAGATAAGATCTGACATTCTTCGGTCTGTTCCACTGTAATCTCAGGGAAATAAGACCTGACGTGATCTACTCTGCTGTAACTTCAGAGAGATAAGATCATTGGTTTTAATCCGCTCCACTGTAATCTCAGGGAGATAGGATCTGAAATTCTTCGGTCTGTTCCACTGTAATCTCAGGGAAATAAGACCTGACGTGATCTACTCTGCTGTAACTTCAGAGAGATAAGATCGTTGGTTTTAATCCGCTCCACTGTAATCTCAGGGAGATAGGATCTGAAATTCTTCGGTCTGTTCCACTGTAATCTCAGGGAAATAAGACCTGACGCGATCTACTCTACTGTAACTTCAGAGAGATAAGATCATTGGTTTTAATCCGCTCCACTGTAATCTCAGAGAGATAGGATTACTATCTTCAATCTGCTCCGCTGTAATCTCAGGGAGATAAGATCTGAAATTCTTCGGTCTGTTCCACTGTAATCTCAGGGAAATAAGACTTGGTGCGATCTACTCTACTGTAACTTCAGAGAGATAAGATCCTTGGTTTTAATCCACTCCACTGTAATATCAGAGAGATAGGATTACTAGCTTCAATCTGCTCCGCTGTAATTTCAGGGAGATAAGATTTCTGGCTTCAATCTGATGCGATCTACTCTGCTGTAACTTCAGAGAGATAAGATCTTTTATTTCAATCAGCTCCACTGTAACTTCAGGGAGATAGGATAGTGTCTTTGATCTGCTCCGCTGTAATCTCAAGGAGATAAGATCTCTGGCTTCAATCTGCTCCACTGTAACCTCAGGGAGATAAGATCTGAAATTCTTCGGTCTACTCCACTGTAACCTCAAGGAGATAAGACCTAATGCGATCTACTCTGCTGTAACTTCAGAGAGATAAGATCCTTTATCTTAATCCACTCCACTGTAACTTCAGGGAGATAGGATAGTGTCTTCGATCTGCTCCGCTGTAATCTCAGGGAGATAAGATCTCTGGCTTCAATCTGCTCCACTGCAACCGATGGAGGCAAGGCTTTGTTTTCGATCTACTTCGTTGTTAACGCAGGAAGGCAAGATCTGCTATCTTCAACTAGCTCCACTGCAACCGATGGAGGCAAGGTTTGTGTCTTCGACCTGCTTCGCTGTCAATGCAGGAAGGCAAGATCATTTATCTTCAACCAGCTCCATCACAACTGAGAGAGGCAAGGTTTGTGTCTTCGACCTGCTTCGTTTTCAATGCAAGAAGGCAAGATCTTTCTTTAACCAGCTCCACTGTAACCAATGAAGGCAAGGCTTGTTTTCGATCTGCTTCGCTATTAACGCAGGAAGGCAAGATCTGCCTCTTTAACCAGCTCCACTGCAACCAATGAAGGCAAGGTTTTGTTTTCGATCTGCTTCGCTGTTAACGCAGGAAGGCAAGATCTGCTTCTTTAACCAGCTCCACTGCAACCAATGAAGGCAAGGCTTTGTTTTCGATCTGCTTCGCTGTTAACGCAGGAAGGCAAGATCTGCTTCTTTAACCAGCTCCACAGCAACTAATGAAGGCAAGGCTTTGTTTTCGATCTACTTCGCTGTTAATGCAGGAAGGCAAGATTTTTCTTTAACCAGCTCCACTGCAACCAATGAAGGCAATGCTTTTTCGATCTGCTTCGCTGTTAACACAGGAAGGCAAGATCTGCTTCTTTAACCAGCTCCACTGTAACCAGTGAAGGCAATGCTTTGTTTTCGATCTACTTCGCTGTTAATGCAGGAAGGCAAGATCTGCTTCTTCACTGATCTGTTCTCTAGGGAACATGACCTGTATGTTCTATTTTATGAACCTAATTTTGCCTAGTGATTAGGATGACATGATCAGAATGAATCAAATGCTCCTAACTAGATGTGTATGAATGACATTTGAATGAATGCAAAATGTCATGAAAATGGTTCCTTAATTCTTAGGTTATCATCACGCAAAAGCTTATTAAGGCTTTATCACTGACGCGCTACAACGCCTTCTTGCTCGGCTAGCATATCCAAAGAAACACTTAATCTGATTGCCCCCCACTGTGCACGTCAAAGTTCAATCCACTGGGACATAAAATTTGTACCATCAATCTCCCACTGTAACCCAAGGATAGAAAGGTATGACTTTTCTCAATCTTCTCCTATCGCAATTCAATGATATTGAATGTGAAACTCTTTGGTCCTTTACCTCATCCCCAAGGTGTC
Source organism: Gossypium raimondii (assembly GCF_025698545.1). Taxonomy (NCBI): domain Eukaryota; kingdom Viridiplantae; phylum Streptophyta; class Magnoliopsida; order Malvales; family Malvaceae; genus Gossypium; species Gossypium raimondii. The sequence goes on from NC_068567.1 coordinate 9,506,824, forward strand.
ATACCAAATGCTCATGCACAATTGCAAAAATTTTCTTCTCCCAGAAGACCTTTTCTTTTTGCCTGGTAAACATCGCTTGTCGGTTCATTGAAGCTTTGCCACCAACACGACATCTTGTCATTTGGTTCAATCAATGTTTAGACAACAAAATCTGAAAGGATAGTCTTTAACTTAGACTCTTCCTTCTTAGATATTTCACCCTTTAAACTTGGTGTTTTCTAAACAATAATCCTATTTCAGGTTCCTATATTATTTAGAAACTTTTCAGAGTAATATGCAAAACTTCCTTTGTGAAAGTTTTATTAGTCCATTAATCATTATTCCAATGCAACATGTTCAAAAAAGAATATAACGATGGATGAAATAGAATTGATTTGAGAGCAAGCTCGAAATGAATGAATTATCAATGGTAGCAAGAATAAAAGAGGAATTGATTGGAACACGTATCTTGAAAAAGAATGAAGTATTCCAATAACAAATTCAATAAATAGTATGAAGGTTAGATGCCCCAGATATCGCAGCTTGAACTTCTCTGTACAAACTTTTTGAAGACTTTCCTGAGTTTGACATGTGTTTAGGAGATCTACAAGACTCTGTCGATGCCCCAAGATGTCGCCCTACCCTTTCAGGTATAGCAGGATCACCACATGCCCCAATCTAATCACTTCATGCCCCATTCTGATCAATATTTGAGCCGCCTTTTTCGGGTTTTCAACTTAAATCCCCTTTGGCCTAAGATGCCCTTTACGGGTTTTCCCCTTAGCCTCTCCATTTTTACTTTTTCATTTTTTTCATTTTTTTTCCATCTCTTTTTTTTTGATTCAAAGTGCCCTTTTGCAGGTTTTCACCTTGGTCCTTCCTTCTTCTTTAAACAAAGTACTTCTTGACTGGATCCGAGTTTATAGGATTAGCAATCTCACTCAGGATCAGTGCTCCTCTAAAAATGGTCTTCTTTACAACATAGGGACTTTCCTAGTTTGGCATTCATTTTCCTTTAGAATCCTTTCGTTAAGGAAGAATCTTTTTCAACATCAAGCCCTCTTGTGGAATTCTCTGAGACGAGCATGTTTATTATGGGCTCATATTATTTATTTATGGTACATCTGACCCTGATGAATAGCTTTTAACCCTTTTCCTAGGGCCAACTGATCACATTGCGATTGGATCCCTCCAACAAGCAATAAGGGGATTTTAATAGGTAAAACTACCTTAATCCTGTAAACCAAAAAGAGAGGTGTTGCCCCAGTACAGATGTTCGACAAACAATGAGGGCAAATGGTAATTTCTCACGTCAATCCTTGTAAGTCTCAGTCATTTTCCTTCAATTTTCAATGTTCAACTCTAGGAACTTCAGTGACGAATCGTGATGTCCACTTCTGAGTTAATTTGAGACCTCAGCTATGTAACAACCCAATTTTGACCCTAATCGGACAGAGTGCTTTCGGGACCACAAATCTGAGTCAAAAAAATATTTTAATAGTATTTAGAGAGTTTATTATGTGTGAATTTGATTGTGTGAAATTTCCATGTTTAAATTTTATCGTTTGAATGACCGATTAAAGAAAATGACTTAATCGTGTAAAATTAAAAATTTAAGGGGTCAATTTTAAAAGCACCTAATTGTTGTTGTCTTTTAAAAATGGGGGGTTTAAATGACAATTGGGCCATTTAGATGATAGTGGGTGGCAATGGTCAACATTGCCCTTGTATTATATGTTTTATAATTAAATTAAATAAGGTTAAAATAGTAAACCAAAAATATATGTTATTATATGTTAAATAAAACAAAAAGAAAATAAATTCATCATCATCTTCCTACTGCCGAATTTGAAACAAGAGGAAAAAAATCTAGCTAGGTTCGGCCATTAATGAGCTCAAATTAAGGTTAGTTCTTTGTTCGGTTTTTGATAATTTTTACGTTTTTGAGATCGTTGCTTTGAATACTACCCGACCCATGCTTGAATTTCTGATTTTGATGAATATTTTAAGTTATGCCATTGATGAATATTTGTGTTTTGTGATGTTTGATGATGAATAATGAAGGATATGTTTTAGATTAACACGTTTTGTCTTGGAATTTTTGATGAATTTGAGTATTTAAGGCTAAATTGTGAAAATAAATTTTTGAGGGAACTAAATACGAAATAAATGAAATGCATGGACTTGTATGAGTATAATAAAGATTAGGCCTAAGCATGGTATAGTCAAATTTTGAATGTTTTGTGTAATTTGTGTTTTATCCAATAGGGATTAAATTGTAAAAAGTGTAAATGTTAGGGGCAAAATGGTAATTTACCCATTTATGTGTTTTTGGATTAAATTAAATATAATTATATTTAAACTACCTTATTTTGAATATAATTAGATCAAGAACTGAAGAAATCAGAGTTGGATTGGGGAAAAACTAAAGTTGTCGAGTAATCGTTTGGTTTCGACTTTTCACCGTACGAGGAAAGTCTAATAGCAATTTAAATGTTATTAAATTGGAATTTATATAAATATATCTATCATACATTTAGTAAGCTGGAACTAAAAGTATATAAATTGAATAAAACTTGGTGATTTTTCTATGTGATAGTCGAACATAGAAATTGATTTTGGGAGGTTGATATTAATGGTATAAATTACATGTATATTAGCTAAAGTATGCTTTAAGTTCAATGATATGAAACTAATAGTAGAATTTACATGGATATGTAGTTCAATGTAAGATTTAATTTCTTGAGTTGAATTTAAAGTTATGAATTATATATATAAAGTTTGAATGTATGATACAAGTTCTTTGATTCTTTGAGTTGAACTTAATATTATGAATTATATATATATATATGCACATATGGTTCAATATATATATTTAAAGTTCTTGAGCTGTATTTAATGTATGAATTTTATATACATATGTGGTTTAAATATAGGTTACAAAGTTCTTGAGCTGTATTTAATGTATGAATTTTATATACATATGTGGTTTAAATATAGGTTACAAAGTTCTTGAGCTGAATTTAATGTATGAATTTTACTTACATATGTGGTTCGAATATAGGTTACAAATTCTTTGAGCTGAATTTTAATGTTGTAAATTATACATATGTGGTTCGAATGTTTGTTCGCTATGAAGAATTGAATATAATTCAATTTTTACGGAGATACTGTTATTGAGTAAGACTTATGTAAACATAAAGAATTATACTAAAGATCATCTTTGTATATGAGATTTTCGAGCTTAATGCCTAGCGGTGCTTGATGTCGGTGAATTATTTTAGACTTTATGTCTAGCGTGCTTGATGCTTAGGTGAATTAATTCAGACTTTATGTCTAGCGTGCTTTGTGCTTGGTGAAATGAATCGGGCTTTGTGCCTAGCGTGCTTTATGCCGATGTTTTATACAAGGCTCTATGTTTTATAAATTTTATATGAGCAATAGTAAAAGCAAATAAATGTGTTAAGAAAGCTAGATTATTCGGTATGTGTTAGCCATTTGCTTAATTGTCGATAAGGTAAGTTGATTATTTTAATTTGATAATAGTTTCAAATGAAATATAGAGTATGAGTTAACCATTTGAGTATAAGCATGTTTTAGCATAATGATTTATTGAATATTCGGCTTTGCTAAATATTTATGTGTATTTGGCCATATGGTTTGTTTATATGAAAATACAATGTGATTTTTATTAAAGTGTTATATGGTACAAAATATTATGATATTTGGTTTATTTTAACTTAATGATGGAATAAGTATTAATATATATATGAATTTTTGCTTATGACTTACTAAGCTTTAAATAGCTTACTGTGTGTATGTTGTTCTTCGTTTTATAGATTTTGGAAGTTGGTTACGAGCTCGGGGATATTCAGAGAAGATTATCACACTATCGACTCCTCTCGGTATTTTGTAAATTTTGAATTTGATCTTATGGCATGTATAGCGTAGCTGAAATACTTGAATTTAGATTATGTAATATTAAGCCATACAAAAATGGCTTAATTTTCTTGTTTGTGTTCGGTTTTGGGCTGAATTATGGTTTAAGCATACTTTAATCATGGATTAGGATTTTATGGTTAGTATTTATATGGTAATATATATATATATGTGCATGGTGATTTCATTCAAGTGTTTCGGTAATTATGTGGTTGAAGTAAGTAAGTTTGTTACATTCATTAAGATAAATAATGTTAAGTTAAGTGTCTAGGTTATGTATTATATATGAAATATATATGATTTGGTTGGATTTAGTAGTTAAGTGAATATAGAAGATGATTTATAAATTGAAGTATGCTTGTAAATGTTGGTGATTAATTACGTTTGGCTTATTGATAGAGTAAACGAATGTATATATATTCAAATGTGTATTGATTAGGATTTATGGCTTAGTATATATATAATGGATTAATTTATTTATAAAAAAAATTTGAGTCGGGTTTTGATCGGTAATGCCTCGTAACACTAATCTGGCGACAGACACGAGTTGGGGTGTTACATTTGATTGGTATCAGAGCTACGGTTTAGTCGGTTCTAGGACTAACGTAGTGTGTGTGAGTCTAGCTATACATGCCATATTTAACTTGCGATAGTGTGATATCTCCCGACTCTGACGAAAATTGTTTTGATGAGACAGATATGTTTTGCAACCGAGCTAATTTTGATAGTACAGAAGTAAATACTCAAATGTTTGAGTGAAAATGTGTTGATGATGAGTTGAGACTCATGAAGGTATGAATAAGGATATAAGATATTTTGTTGTTGATAAATGTTGTAATGATATGAGTATATGAGTTGTGATATGTGGCCTACGATTGCTATATGAATGCTTTGATTGTGAATTTGTGATTTGAGTTGGCATATGGACTATGTGTTGAGGACAAATGTGATTATAAGCAAATGTTTATTAAATGTTTTGAGAATGTGAAATTATTAATAAATTGGCTATTTGTAATAGTATGTGTTATGTGCATTTATGTCCGAGTTAAATTTAAGGTTTTACTACCCTCACCCCTTATCAGTAAAATGTTACAATGAAATCTGTAAGATTTGGATCGAATAAGCTTACAAGTGTGGAGTTACAGAGGTTTGTGTTTGAAAGATTACTAATGTGGTCAAATAAAAGAATGGGTCAGCAAATTGAGATAGTGCTATAAGAGATATTGAATCGTTTTAATGGCCATTAGTATTATGCAAAGTCACTGTTAACTAAGAAGTTGAATTTGATGAAATAAAAGTATTCAGGTATGATATATATAGAAAGGTATTAATTGAAAGTTCTTTTGAATTGATTTTTGTTATTGATGGGATAATATGGACTTAATGATGATAGAATTAAATAGTTGAATAATGTTTGAATTGTATTGATGGCTGAGCGCAGTGGTTATAGTCGGACAGTTACTATGATTTCTTCTTAACATTCTATGTGTACATTTATCCCCAGAAGTATATGTTACTGTTTAATTTAAGAAGGAATTCTTATCGTATAAGAACATTAGTTAAGCATACTAATAGACGAAAGTATCGTAGGTCTGTTTGGGTTATGTTCGACATTGCTCTGTCTTTCTCTGGTATTTATTCCATTGTGTGGATATGAAAGTCGACGATAAAATCTGTATGAGGCTAATATTCTGTTTCTACTGGATAATGTTCTGTTGAATATACGTGAAGATTATATTGCTTCTGATACTGTAGATCTCAGTACTTATGAGTGACGTTGTTCTTTCTGGAAATTTTCTAGGATATCATCGGAATTGTTATCATTTTATATAGGTTGTAATTTCCAGATATCATGTGTAGCTTCATATGTTGAAATTCCGCTATCCCAGTTTTTTTTTTATGAATCTATGTGATTATCTGTAAGAGATATCCATTTGATGAAAATGGTTATATCTATTATAATTATAATTTCTGTTTTGAAATATGGGAGTACTGCAGTAACATTATCAGAGTGATAGAAGTTGGGTTTCTGCATTGGTTACTGTTTAAACCATATTTGATTTTCTTCTGTGTTCAAATGCTTTATTAACAGCCGGGATAATATCTACTTATAGGGTTGAGACATCGTTTTCATTAAGGCCCAATGATTTCTATTTGATAAAGGTGACTTTTGTATAATTCAGAACTTCGATGATTAATATATGAGACAGCTTAAACTCTTTTCAAGTTCTCGTGAAAGGTTTGACATTGGCAAAAGTGAAAATGATAGAAGATCAAGATCAAATCTGTAAAATGATATGTTTGGGGCTATCCTTTTAACGAGAAGAAAAGATTTCTTTGAAAAATTTGATTCAGCAGTTTAGTCTGATTTGAATTATTTGATTGAAAAGATAATTGGGTTATATGTGTTTGAATCTATCCACCGGACTGGAAATAAACTTTGAACGTATATATGTGAATTTAGGGATAGTCTGGAAGAAGAATTTGTATTCTTGAAGATTTGATACAAAATTATATCTATCGGAATGATTCTATCTGGGAAAATATTGTGGTAAATTAAAGTTAGTTCGATTGTTGAAGTTTTCCTTTTTGCACGAAGATATTGTCAACCGAAACATCAATATTGGTTTAGCCTAGGTTGAATAAAAAGTTTACGATTCTCAGTCATGTGTCAATGAATGGTTTGAAGTGTGTTCTAATAAAAGATTGTACAGAGATATCTTATGATTCCATATAGTTAAAGCTTTATGAAAAGAGTTATGTGACATATTTGATGACTTAGAAAGATCTGAATTTGAGACAACGTCGATGGTTAGAGTTGTTAAAAGACTACGACCTTGTAATTGACTATTATCCAGGAAAGGCTAATGTTGTTGCTGATGCTTTAAGTCAAAAATCGTTGTTTGCTTTGCGAGAAATGAATGCGCATATGACTATGTCCAATGATGGTTTAATAATAGCTGAATTAAAAGCTAGACCGTTATTTATTCAACAAATTTGTGATGCTCAAAAAGTTGATAATGATTTGTTAGCAAAACGAGCTCAATATGAATTGAATGGTATAACAGAGTTTCAAGTTGATACCAATGATTGTTTGAGGTTCAAAAACCGAATATGTGTTCCGAGGAATTTAGAGTTGATTCAGATGATTTTGAACGAAGCTCATAACAGTCGATTATCTGTTCACCCGGGTAGTACAAAAAATGTATAATGATCTGAAACAGCTTTATTGGTGGCATGGCATGAAACAAGACATTTCTGACTTTGTTTTGAAATGTTTAGTCTGTCAGCAAGTAAAAGCCGAGCATCAGGTACCTTCTGGATTACTTCAGCCGATCATGATACCGAAATGGAAATGAGACGGAGTCACGATGGATTTTGTATTAGGTTTACCATTGACACCGAGCAAGAAAGATGCAATCTGGGTTATTGTGGATAGATTGACCAAATCGGCACACTTTATTCCAAATTGCATCGATTATTCACTTGATAAACTTGCTAAATTGTATATTTCTCAGATTGTGAGATTGCACGGGGTACCTATTTCTATTGTTTCTGATAGAGATCCGAGGTTTACATCACGATTTTGGAAGAAACTGCAAGATGCGCTAGGTATTAAATTGTATTTTAGCATAGCTTTCCATCCGCAAACAGATGGTTAATCTGAACGAATCATTCAGATACTTGAGGATATGTTGATATGTTGCATTCTCGAGTTTGAAGGTACGTGGGAATGATACTTACCTTTGATTGAATTTGTATATAATAATAGCTTCCAATCTAGTATCAAAACGGCACCTTACGAGGTTTTGTACGGTCGTAAATGTTGTACACCATTGTATTGGATTGAACTCAGTAAAAATAAGATACACGGGGTTGATTTGATTAAAAAAACTAAACAGAAAGTGAAAGTGATTCGGAATAGTCTGAAATCAGCATCAGACCGTCAGAAATCTTATGCGGACTTGAAAAGAAAGGATATAGAATTTCAGATCGGGGACAAAGTGTTTCTGAAAGTTTCACCGTGGAAGAAAATACTCAGATTCGGTCGTAAAGGCAAATTGAGTCCGAGATTCATTAGACCGTATGAGATTATAGAGCGTGTCGGACCGGTTGCTTATAGATTGATGTTACCACCTGAGCTAGAAAAGATTTACAATGTATTTCATGTTTCGATGCTTCGTAGATACTGATCTGATCCTACACATGTAATTAGTCTGTCAGAGCTTGAGATTAGATCTGATATGTCATATAAAGAAGAACCGATTTACATTCTAGCTCGTGAGGTTAAAGAGTTACGAAATAAGAAAATTCCATAAGTCAAAGTACTGTGGCATAAACACGGAATTGAGGAAGCAACCTAGGAGCCAAAGGATACAATGAAAGAATGTTACCCATACCTATTCACCGGTAAGATTTTCGGGGACGAAAATCCCCAAAGGGGGGAGAGTTGTAACAACCCAATTTTGACCCTAATCGGACAGAGTGGTTTCGGGACCACAAATCTAAGTCAAAAAAATATTTTAATAGTATTTAGAGAGTTTATTATATGTGAATTTTATTGTGTGAAATTTCCATGTTTAAATTTTATCGTTTGAATGACCGATTAAAGAAAATGACTTAATCGTGTAAAATTAAAAATTTAAGGGGTCAATTTTAAAAGCACCTAATTGTTGTTGTCTTTTAAAAATGGGGGGTTTAAATGACAATTGGGCCATTTAGATGATAGTGGGTGGCAATGGTCAACATTGCCCTTATATTATATGTTTTATAATTAAATTAAATAAGGTTAAAATAGTAAACCAAAAATATATGTTATTATATGTTAAATAAAACAAAAGAAAATAAATTCATCATCATCTTCCTCTTGCCGAATTTGAAACAAGAGGAAAAAAATCTAGCTAGGTTCGCCATTAATGAGCTCAAATTAAGGTTAGTTCTTTGTTAGGTTTTGATAATTTTTACGCTTTTGAGATCGTTGCTTTGAATACTACCCGACCCATGCTTGAATTTCGATTTTGATGAATATTTTAAGTTATGCCATTGATGAATATTTGTGTTTTGTGATGTTTGATGATGAATAATGAAGGATATGTTTTAGATTAACACGTTTTGTCTTGGAATTTTTGATGAATTTGAGTATTTAAGGCTAAATTGTGAAAATAAATTTTTGAGGGACTAAAATACAAAATAAATGAAATGCATGGACTTGTATGAGTATAATAAAGATTAGGCCTAAGCATGGTATAGTCAAATTTTGAATGTTTTGTGTAATTTGTGTTTTATCCAATAGGGATTAAATTGTAAAAAGTGTAAATGTTAGGGGCAAAATGGTAATTTACCCATTTATGTGTTTTGGATTAAATTAAATATAATTATATTTAAACTACCTTATTTTGAATATAATTAGATCAAGAACTGAAGAAATCAGAGTTGGATTGGGGAAAAACTAAAGTTGTCGAGTAATCGTTTGGTTTCGACTTTTCACCGTACGAGGAAAGTCTAATAGCAATTTAAATGTTATTAAATTGGAATTTATATAAATATATCTATCATACATTTAGTAAGCTGGAACTAAAAGTATATAAATTGAATAAAACTTGGTGATTTTTCTATGTGATAGCCGAACATAGAAATTGATTTTGGGAGGTTGATATTAATGGTATAAATTACATGTATATTAGCTAAAGTATGCTTTAAGTTCAATGATATGAAACTAATAGTAGAATTTACATGGATATGTAGTTCGAATGTAAGATTTAATTTCTTGAGTTGAATTTAAAGTTATGAATTATATATATAAAGTTTGAATGTATGATACAAGTTCTTTGATTCTTTGAGTTGAACTTAATATTATGAATTATATATATATATGCACATATGGTTCGAATATATATATTTAAAGTTCTTGAGCTGTATTTAATGTATGAATTTTATATACATATGTGGTTTAAATATAGGTTACAAAGTTCTTGAGCTGTATTTAATGTATGAATTTTATATACATATGTGGTTTAAATATAGGTTACAAAGTTCTTGAGCTGAATTTAATGTATGAATTTTACTTACATATGTGGTTCGAATATAGGTTACAAATTCTTTGAGCTGAATTTTAATGTTGTAAATTATACATATGTGGTTCGAATGTTTGTTCGCTATGAAGAATTGAATATAATTCAATTTTTACGGAGATACGGTTATTGAGTAAGACTTATGTAAACATAAAGAATTATACGAAAGATCATCTTTGTATATGAGATTTTCAGGCTTAATGCCTAGCAGGCTTGATGCCGGTGAATTATTTTAGACTTTATGTCTAGCAGGCTTGATGCCGGTGAATTAATTCAGACTTTATGTCTAGCAGGCTTTGTGCCGGTGAAATGAATCGGGCTTTGTGCCTAGCAGGCTTTATGCCGATGTTTTATACAAGGCTCTATGTTTTATAAATTTTATATGAGCAATAGTAAAAGCAAATAAATGTGTTAAGAAAGCTAGATTATTCAGGTATGTGTTAGCCATTTGCTTAATTGCTGATAAGGTAAGTTGATTATTTTAATTTGATAATAGTTTCAAATGAAATATAGAGTATGAGTTAACCATTTGAGTATAAGCATGTTTTAGCATAATGATTTATTGAATATTCGGCTTTGCTAAATATTTATGTGTATTTGGCCATATGGTTTGTTTATATGAAAATACAATTTGATTTTTATTAAAGTGTTATATGGTACAAAATATTATGATATTTGGTTTATTTTAACTTAATGATGGAATAAGTATTAATATATATATGAATTTTTGCTTATGACTTACTAAGCTTTAAATAGCTTACTGTGTGTATGTTGTTCTTCGTTTTATAGATTTTGGAAGTTGGTTACGAGCTCGGGGATATTCAGAGAAGATTATCACACTATCGACTCCTCTCGGTATTTTGTAAATTTTGAATTTGATCTTATGGCATGTATAAGCGTGAGTGAAATACTTGAATTTAGATTATGTAATATTAAGCCATACAAAATGGCTTAATTTTCTTGTTTGTGTTCGGTTTTGGGCTGAATTATGGTTTAAGCATACTTTAATCATGGATTAGGATTTTATGGTTAGTATTTATATGGTAATATATATATATATGTGCATGGTGATTTCATTCAAGTGTTTGGTAATTATGTGGTTGAAGTAAGTAAGTTTGTTACATTCATTAAGATAAATAATGTTAAGTTAAGTGTCTAGGTTATGTATTATATATGAAATATATATGATTTGGTTGGATTTAGTAGTTAAGTGAATATAGAAGATGATTTATAAATTGAAGTATGCTTGTAAATGTTGGTGATTAATTACGTTTGGCTTATTGATAGAGTAAACGAATGTATATATATTCAAATGTGTATTGATTAGGATTTATGGCTTAGTATATATATAATGGATTAATTTATTTATAAAAAAAATTGAGTCGGGTTTTGATCGGTAATGCCTCGTAACACTAATCTGGCGACGGACACGAGTTGGGGTGTTACAAGCTATCATGCTATTGTTTAAGCTCAATGCATTCTCCAATACCCTCTTCTCTGAAATTCTGTATCGGTACGATGACTTTGGCTCATGAAGTAGCCTCTCAAAATGAAGCAATGCCCATCAGAATTCTTCGATAATGGTGATGTCCATGCCCCATCCTGCTCAAAATTTGAGTCGCCCTTTTTTGGGTTTTCAACTCAGATCCACCTTTGATCAAAGCGCCCTTTGCGGGTTTTCGCCTTGACCTCTCCTTTTCTTTTTCTTTTTTCTTCTTTCTTTTTCTTCTATTTTTGGCTTTGATTGATTGATTTTTTTTTATTTTTGATTTTTTTTCTTTTTTTTTATTTTTTTGAGTCTGAACTCATGGGATTAGGCAAGTCCTGGTCATGCTTTTCGACCAGAATCAATGTTATTCTAAAGTTTTCCACATAACATCTTCTACTTTCCTCTTGTCTGTGAGAAACCTTCTTTGGTACCAGATTTCTTTCATAGAGCCCTTTTGGGACGCAACTACGACAGAAAAATTTGGATCTTCCTCTTTAATCAGGATAAAATCCAACAACATCTTGAAGGGATGGAAACTCGACTTCAAATGGGCAAAGCTATGATGACTCAACGAGAGAGGCATTGCCCCGGCAAAGAATTGCATTGTTCGCACTGTAAATTTCTGACATCGTGCTGTTGTACAGGTTTTATTATAAGAATCGAGGCATACCCTGATATGATCATACAAAGACATCTTTGAACTCTAGAGGTAACTCAACAAGGTCTTGCTTCGTCTCTATGGTCAAGTCAATTCTAGTCTTCACCAGGCTCACAATTTCTAATGATTCCTTGAGAGGTAGGATCTGTTTATCCACTTGTTCTACCATCCACAACAAATATGGAGACAAGCTACGATCTATGTCATCTTCAAAGTCGTGAGATCCCTCTAAACACATGTCTCGCTCAAAATGAGATTTTAAGTCTGTAGCAGTGTCATTCATGTCGTTGATATCCAGGGACCTATTGTAGGTACAAAAGAATATACAAAGAATGTATGAATTTAAGAATAATTATCTGCACAATATGATTGTGAATGAATGAAAGAATGATTTGGATGAAAGAATAAAATAATAAAAATAATCATTCATAAGAAATGAAAGAATATTAGTTCAAAAGATCGCAAAGATGCATTCCATTAAAATAATGACGTTCAGACACGAGCCTATTTCACAAAAGACTTCTTGTTGCTCTAGGCTGAAAGCAATAAGTGTATTTTGAATATTACTCTGAGTAAGCTCTAAATACTACAGAGGTTCCTTTAGAACACTCCCAAGTTTATAAGGGCGAACATCTAATAAGATCTCTTCTCCGATTGCTTCTTCGTATTCGGCACTGATGTGAACGTTTCCCAACATCTCTTCATTCACCGCATTCCTTTCATTATCCGTATGATTGAGTAGTGGGTTTTCTGTAATGAGTGAATCCTCAAATTTGACGATGCCCATATTGATAAATCTTTCGACCAGCTTTTTAAAGGCAGTGCAGTTTTCTATAGAATGCCCCGTAATTCCCGCATGATAGTCACATTGCGCATTTATGTCATACTATTTGGGGTACGGAGGTTGTAAAGGCTTCAAGTAGAAAGAGGAGACAACATGTGCGTCAAATAAACTCGATCTGACTCTGATGCGACATTGGGATTGGTGTAAATTGTGACTTCTTAATGCTTTGCTTCACTCGAGATTCTTGCTTTAAAGGGCTCGATGGTGGTGGTCTCCGTCTTTGGCACCCCACGATGAATTGGTTTTGAGTGGCCCTTGTTATATCTACCTACATTATCCCTTTTATTCTCATTCTTCCTTGGGACCTTTATAGTATCTGGGTACTCCACCCTCGCCTGCTTTGTTTCAGCCAGGTTGTCGAGAGCAACAGGAAAATTGTTCCTCACTTTGGACCTTGGGCCCGTCAAGCCACTTACTGGTGCTGTTGTACCAGTCTAATATTGTTGAGATCTTATGGTAAAGAGTGCCCCTTGTGGACGCCCATCCGGCTGGACTTGGACACTTGTCGGAGTATAATCTAGGGAATGGGCAAGATCCTTATTATCAACCCCAAAGTGGACCACTGGGTCCTTCCTTTTTTCTAACTCTCCAGCTGGTAGTCGGTTGAACTGACTCATCAAGGTTCTTTGTAATTCTAGCATCTGATCTCTCATCTCCTGTTGAAATTCAGTCAATTGCTCCCGCATCTGAATCTGCATTCGCTCTAATCTCTCCAACCTTTGGTCCATTCCTTAGTTTCTATTCGGGTACCGCAAAAATGTTGGTTTTCCAGACTTTCTGAAATAATTTTACCTAATTAGGGTCACTTCGTGAAAATCTAATGCATATGATACAATGTAATGCAAATGCATGAAATGAATGCCTAAAGAGACGTTGATTCTGATTCAATTACATTTAGGAAACTTTTCTAGAAAGCAAATTCCCTTACATAAAACGGATACATGTACGACCTCACCCTCATATTCCAAGAAACAACATCGGTTTTTTCTTCATCCGCATGTTTGAGGTAATCTCTCCAATAGATGCCATTGCTAGCTCATTTTCTTGATCTTGGTCGCGATCCATCATCTGCCCATCTTCATAAAGCTTGTCCGCCTCTTTAAGGGGGTGGAATGTTGAAGGCTCTTAGATAATTGCCTTGAATCCTCAGGCTACGAAGCAGGGTCACGAACTCTTCCATCGCCATTCTTGTGTTTCTCAGAATATATTCGGGAAGTCGTATTGTTTTCCACTTTATCAAGGAATCCGTATTCCATGACAAGCTTTCTAATTTAGTAATCGGACTTGAATCAATATCTCTTTCCTAAGATGCAGATGCGATGCAATCATAAACAAAGCACAATAAGAGGGGTTAGTACAAAAATAAACAAGGAAAACGGAAAGTACCTATTCGGGTGACTACTAGGGGTTTGGAGTGGCTCTATTTAGGCTAAGTTCCTAAGTCCACTATATATGGTTTGGCTCTAGAGATAAGGTACCCGAACCAGCAGATTCCTCAATCCTCACCCATTATAGGCTCATACGGACTGAGTTCAGTTCAGGGGAATACATTTCCCTATGGCCATGCGGAGATGAAAATCTCACGAAGACATAGGTACGGATGTATCCCGAAAGCGATTCACTATCCCATGCAGAGGTGAAAACCTCACGAAGGCGTAGTTTCTCACTCCCACTTAAAGGGTGTGACCAACGGTCATGCAATGCAATGTGCAGAAAGATGCCAAAATTTAAGCCAACACAGCAATCATAAACCACAATAATGGAAATCGTAATAAAGTCGAGTGAAATGCAACAAAAGGATCGTTTATTTAAACCAAGTTTTTGATTTTCGACAAAAAAGACAAAGATTAATCAACTCGTGGCTTGACTCACTTATTTTGGTTCCCCAGTGGAGTCGCCAAGCTGCTGACACCATTTTTTGGATGAAAAACGGGGTCGACTTGGGTTTTGAAAAAAAGAAACGGGAGTCGCCACCAATCCTTTTTTTTATGAGGTGTGATTGGATCACCTTGAAAAGTGCTTGTTTTTAATAAACGATTTGATTTTATTAAAACAACGGTTTTGGTCCACGAAATTCAGAAAGATGGGTTCGGGAGTCGGTTACGCACGAGGAAGGATTAGCACCCTCGATACGCCCAAAATTGGTACCTAGTTGATTACTTAATGTCTTAATGTCGAAAATTGAGAACTTTGAAGAATTTTAAAAATACGATCCTTGTATTAAAACGTTGAAAATTTTTAGAAAAAGGGGCATATTTCACGTTATTTGAGAAAGAGAATCATATCCAAGAAGTTAGGATACAATGTCTCAATTCCGATACGAATGAATGTCAAAATTTACTTATTTAAAAGATGTTTAACTATCTCGAATTTAAAGAAGGGACCAGGACCAGTAAGTTAAGACACGATCTTTTTTAATTCCCGAGATCATTTAAAACTTGAATTTGAAAAGATTCGTGTATTTAGATTTATTGTGAAAATCGAAACCCAGTAAGTTAGGGTACGATCTTCTTGAATCTAAACACGAAGTGCCATTTTTTAAAATAAATTTTGTTATATCGAGTGAAATAAAAAACATGAAGTCGTAGTAAAAATGTGAAAGCAAATTACATTGTTATGCATGGCAAAACCATGATGAATACAAAAGTATAAAAATAATACGGACAATAATACTAAAATAAAATAAATAAAAAGAACAAATCGATAACATGCGGAATAATAAACCGTAACATATAAATAAAATGTGCAAATACATATAAATATTACATATATAAAAAATATATATATGTACATGTGAGATATAAAAATAAAATGAAATAAAATAATATATATAAATATAAAAGAAACTATATATATATATACATATACTCGTAAAACAAAGCACATAGATATTTATATATATAAATATTTATATATATTAAATAGGTTAGAAAAAATACATATATATTTAAGCTATCACATAATAATAATGATAAGTAGCAGTAATATACATAATAATAATAATAGAAATAATAATAATAATAATAATAATAATAATAAATGATAATACATTAAAATAATGACGAAGATGAAAAATGCTAGAAAAGGACTAAATCGAAGTAAAGTCTAAAATACGGGGTGAAATCGAAATAAAAAAAAACAAAAAAGGACTAAATCGTGATGCGCACGTAAAGAGAGGGGACCAAAATGAGAAATACCCCAAATCCCCAAAACGCAGCGTTAAAAAGGATCAAATTGAAGCAAAAACAAAATTATGGGGTTAAATCAAAAATAAAAGAAAATAACGAAAAGGGGCTAAATTATACTGCGCTGAAAAATAGGAGGGACTGTGCGCGTAAATACCTCCTTTTAAGAAAACACGCGGATCCTCCCCTCTGGGTCGGGTCACTTGCATGGTCAGAACCAAAAGCAGGCGTCGTTTGGCACTGACCTAAGGGTAAAACGACGCCGTTTTATGGGGTTATTTAAACCCAAATTTTTTTAAAAAATCTTCATTCTTTCTTTTCCCTTTGAAAAAAAAAATTGAGAAAGTTCTCTCCCCCCTTTCTCAAATCCGGCCATGGGTTCCCTCAACCCCGTCATACGCTGTCATCACTTGGCCATCAGGCGCTTGTGATTTAAAAACTTCGGAAAAGGTAATTTTTTTTCTTTTTTTGTTTGTTATATATATTATAAGTATATAAATAAATGAACAAAAAATAAAAAAAGGGTTAGGATATGTAAAAACGAAAACAAATAGAGCCAGAAACCTTTGATTTTTATGTTTCTTATTTCTGAACAACCTTACAAAGAGGAAAGGAAAGGAAAATAAAACCAAAAAAAAAACCTCCCTTCTCCAAGATGATATTCGGCCTCCTTATAGCCGATTTTGCTTCTGCCTTTGCTGCTTCTGTGTTTGCTTTCTTGTTGCAGGTAATTGATGGGACGAATGGGGCAAGTGGCTGAGGCGATGGGACGTAGGCGGCGGCCAGCAGAGCAAGTGGATACCCTAGGTGCGACACACCTAGGGTTAGGGTTGTTTTCTGATTTGGGTGGTTGGGCTTTTAATTTTGGGCTTTGTAGTTGGGTTTTAGGTTTAGGTGCTTTGGGTATTGGGTTAAAATTTTGGTAATGGGCCCGGGCAAAAATTGGGCTTGTACAGAAAGAAGAAAGCTAGCAAGAATCTATTTATAGCTGTTGAATTGAAATACATTTCCAGCCCACTAGATTACGCAAAGCACACCAAATGGTTTGGTTTTCCTTAAATGACAGTTTTGTTTCCAGGCGAATCGGTGTCTGGTTTTGGGTAGCAGTATTCACTGTTGTAGTGGTTTTGCATAGGCCGGTCAACCGTCAACTAGAATTAGAATAATATTATTTTGTTCTACTGGCCATAATAATGGACGCCCCATGGATCCCTGATTTGTTACAGTTTCCCTTATTGGGTAATATAAGGTATGAAGGTGGGGTTCAAGAAAACTGGGCCTACTCATTTTCTTTCCTTATTTGGAAGAAAACAAGATTAAGCGTATTGATTTGGAATAAATACCACTTGCCATTTAAATTCAGTATTTACTACGGATTCATTGCTTCATCCAATTCTATTATCTATGGGTTTTCGTTTTTTAACCAATTAAACACCCAAGTTTCTTTTCAGTTTAAAAGTACTTTGTATGCAATAAAATTATGGTAATTGAATTTTCATATTTTTTAATTTGGTATTTATTTTTTGGCATCTAAACTTTTTGGTCCAATTTGGCACTTGAATTTAGCATTTTTCCTAATTTGGTATATAAGCCTTTTTTAGGTTCAATTCGGTACCTAACTTTATTAAATGTGTTATAAAATTACTCAAAATACTAACAGTGTTTTTTTTTCGTTATGCTACAAAAATATTATCTAACATTAGAGGAAATTCATGTTAAAAAATAGGTATTAAGCTATGCTTAATGAATTAACATTAGATAAGAAAAAAATTAAAACCCCAATTAAAAGAAATTCATTAACAAATAAATAATTAAATAATTAAATAAAACTAAAAGTAATTGATCATATAAAATACAAAAAAATGTATCATATCATTTGTCACATTTTGGTTATACATTAATTATTTTGCTACTTCATAAAAAAATAACATTGTTAGTGTCGAAACCATTTTTTATTTTTAGAAAAAAACAAAAATTAGTTGTCGACTTTAAAAAAAACAAAAATTGGGAGTCGCCACCAATCTTTTATTAAGGTGTGATTGGATCACCTAAAAAATAGCTTTGGTCTACGAGTTTCAGAAAAACAGATTCGGGAGTTAGTTACGTACGAGGAAGGATTAGCACCCTCGTAACGCCCAAAAATTGGTACCAAATTAATTAATTAATGTCTTAAAGTCGAGAGTTTTAAAAAATACTATCCTTAGTTAAATGAAATTATTTATTAAGACTTTCTCTTTTTGAAAAGAAAAATATCACACCCAATGCGTTAGGGCACAACATTTTATTCTCTTCAAGATGAGTTAGTCCAAAAACTCAGATAATAAAATTTAAGAAAATATTTAACTATTTAAAATTTATGAAGAAATCGCATTAATACGTTAGGGCACGATTTCTTAAAATCTCAAACATTCAATATTTCCTTTTTATATATATATATATATATTTAAAAAAATCTTTATCTCGAGAAATCAACGTGTCACATCCAATACGTTAGGACACAACACATTGAATTCCCGATGACAAGTTTTATTTTGTTTGATTAAAGAACAATCCTCGATTGTTAGATTTTATGAAGAAAATCGGAACCCAATACGTTAGGGCTCAATTTTCTTGAAAATCCTAAATCTGAGTATTATCTTTATTTTGAAAATTTTCCATTTTAAATTTGAGTAAAAGATAATGTAATGTTATAATGTATGTATAAATATCGTGATAACAAATACAATAGTAATAAATACAACAATGGCATAGAAATAATATAAACAAACAAATAAATAAAATAAATCAATAACATGCAAAGCATCAAATAAATGAGCGAAATAAGAAAACATGCTTTTAAAATATAAATGAAAACATATATTGATAAACAAAAGAAGGAAATAAACAAAAAATATAAAGAGAAAAAAAGGGTACAAAATATATACATGTACATATATAAAAAAGTATATACATATATATAGATTATAAAAAGATAATTACATATATATATATAAACAAATAATAATAATTACATATATTAAAATTAATTAATTTAGAAATATATATATATATATATATAAATTTATGAAGAATAATATAAGAAAACATACGTATATACATATTTATCAAGTAAAAATATATAAAAGTATATATATGCATATAAAAGTTAGGAAATAAAAATGTATATGTATATAAAATGTATATGTATATAAATTGTAAATGTATATATATGTATATAAAAGTTATGCAAATAGAATAATAATAAAATATATATATATATAATATGTGCATGTGTTTATAAAAGTTTTTTAAACAAATGTATGTATATATATTATTGTAAAAAAATATGCGTATGTGTATATATAGTAATAATAATAATGATAATAATAACAATAATAATAATTTAATAACAAGAAAATCAAATTTAATAAAAATAAATAATAAATAAAAAAGACTAAATCGAGCTTTGACATAAATTCTGGGCCTAAATCTGCAAATAAATGAAGTCGAAAGGACCCTATTGAACACGTCAAAGAAAATAAAAATACAAGAGAAAGAGAAATTTGAGGGAATACTCTTAAGAATTATTATTACTCCCAACTTTCCTCCTTTACAATGAAGGGAGAGACCTCTATTTATAGTTGAGCCTCCCCAAATCCAACGGTACAGATCAATTACATCAACGGCTAAGATTAAAAGGTATCTACAAATTAAATCTCTAATATTACAAAATCATATCTTCTAAGATTGCATAAATCATATCTAAGATTGCATATCATATCTAAGATTACATATCCTTGAAGATTATGTTTCCATATGTGAGCCCGGGCTAAAATTGGATATTACAGTTAGTATATTGGAGTAATTTGTAAAACGTTTGACAAGTTCAAGTACCAAATCAAAAAAAAAGGTACCAAATTAGGAAAAAGAGTCAAGTTCTTTGTACCAAATTGGACCCCAAAAAAGATTAAGTATCAACTTAAGAAAAAATGTCAAGTTTAGGTACAAATTAAAAAAATGTCAAGTTTGGGTACCAAAATAGAAAAAATTTGTCAAGTTTAGGTACCAAATGTTATATTAAGCCCTAATTATTTTCAATTTTTATTTTTACTTCATTTATATCAGACATTCCTCTCTATAGTAGTCACCCATTATAATAGCATTTTGTTATAACAGAAGTTTTTAGAAAAATTGATTTTTAATTTATTTTATTTTAACCCTCTATGACAACTTTTTACTTATGATAGCAACATCCATAGTTATGGTAGATCTATTCACTATATCAATAACTGAGCTGGATTTGGTGTATTATAAGGGGTTTGCCTTTTCTATTGATTCCTACGGATTGGATCAAAAATAATTCTTGAATGAGGTATTCAACTCCAGGGATGAATCAAAAAAGAAATCTTTATCGGCTCTACCTCCTATTTTTTTATGAAGAAAATGAATCTTTTTATCGAAGGATCAGAAAAAAATGGGTCCGGATCTCCTACGGGAATGATTTGGAAGATCCAAAACCAAAAATAATGGTATTTGCTAGTAACAACATAATGGAGGTAGTCAATCAAAATAGATTGATCTGAAATCTTATTCAAATCCAATATAGCACCTATGGGTACATAAGAAATGTATTGAATCGATTCATTAAAAAGAATCGATTCGATCACAACTTCAAATATGGAATTCAAAGGGATCAAATAGGAAATGGTTCTCTGAATCATAGAACTATAATGAAATATACGATCAACCAACATTTATTGAATTTGAAAATGAGTCAGAAGAAATAGTTCGATCCTCATATTTTGATTTCTCTGACCGAGAGATCCATGAATCGGGATCCTAATGCATATAGATACAAATGGTCCAATGGGAGCAAGAATTTCTAGGAGCATTTGGAACATTTTGTTTCTAAGCAGAAGAGCTATTTTCAAGTAGTGTTCGATCGATTACGTATTAATCAATATTCGATTGATTGGTTTGAGGTTATCAACAGAAAAGATTTGTCTAAGTCACTTCGTTTCTTTTTGTCCAAGTTGCTTCTCTTTTTTTCTAACTCACTTCTTTTTTTTTTGTGAGTTTCGGGAATATCCCCATTATAGGTTTGAGATCCACATCTATGAATTGAAAGGTTCAAATTATCAACTTTGCAATCAGTTGTTAGAATCAATAGGTCTTCAAATCGTTCATTTGAAAAAATTGAAACTTTTCTTATTAGATGATCATAATACTTCTCAAAAACGGGAATTCTTGATCAATGGAGGAACAATATCACCATTTTTGGTCAATAAGATACCAAAGTGGATGATTGACTCATTCCATACTAGAAACAATCGTAGGAAATCTTTTGATAACATGGATTCCTATTTCTTAATGATATCCCACGATCAAGACAATTGGCTGAATCCTGTGAAACCATTTCATAGAAGTTCATTGATATCTTCTTTTTTATAAAGCAAATCGACTTCGATTCTTGAATAATCCACATCACTTTTACTTCTATTGTAACAAAAGATTCCTTTTTTATGTGGAAAAAGGCCTGTATCAATATCTCAATTTCAATTCAAACATGGGTTTGATTCACACTACATGTTCTGAGAAATATTTACCATCCGAAAAGCGGAAAAACAGAATCTTTGTCTAAAGAAATGCGTTGAGAAAGGGTGGATGTATAGAACCTTTCAACGAGATAGTGCTTTTTCAACTCTCTCAAAACGAAATATATTCCAAACATATATGCCATGGTTCCTTACTTCGACAGGGTACAAATATCTAAAATTGATATTTTCAGATACTTTTTCAGACATATTACCGATACTAAGCAGCAGTAAAAAATTTGTATCCATTTTTCATGATATTATGCATGGATCAGATATATCATGGCAAATTTTTCAGAAAAATTGTGTCTTCCACAATGGAATCTGATAAGTGAGATTTTGAATAAGTGTTTACATAATTTTCTTCTGTTCGAAGAAATGATTCATCGAAATAATGAGTCACCATTAATATTGACACATCTGAGATCGCCAAATGTTTAGGAGTTCCTCTATTCAATCCTTTTCCTTCTTCTTGTTGTTGGATATCTCGTTCATACACATCTTCTCTTTGTTTCTCGAGCCTATAGTGAGTTACAAATAGAGTTCGAAAAGGTCAAATCTTTGATGATTCCATCATACATGATTGAGCTGCAAAAACTTCTGGATAGGCATCCTACATCTGAACTGAATTCTTTCTAGTTAAAGAATCTCTTTCTAGTTGCTCTGGAACAATTAGGAGATTCTTTAGAAGAAATACGGGGTTCTGCTTTTGGCGAAAACATGCTATGGGGGTGGTGGTCCCGTTTATGGGGTCAAATCAATACGTTCTAAGAAGAAATATTTGAATATCAATCTCATCGATATCATCGATCTCATAAGTATCATACCAAATCCCATCAATCAAATCATTTTTTCGAGAAATACGAGACATCTAAGTCATACAAGTAAAGATATCTATTCATTGATAAGAAAAATAAAAAACGTGAGCGGTGATTGGATTGATGAGAAAATAGAATCCTGGCGAACAGTGATTCGATTGATGATAAAGAAAAAGAATTCTTGGTTCAGTTCTCCACATTAACGACAAAACAAAAGGATTGATCAAATTCTATTGAGTCTGACTCATAGTGATAATTTATCGAAGAATGACTCTGGTTATCAAATGATTGAACAACCGAGACGATTTTACTTACGATACTTAGTTGACATTCATAAAAAGTATCTAATGAATTACGAGTTCAATACATCAGAAAGGCAGATATTCCTTGCTCATTATCAGACAACCACTTATTCACAAACTTCGTGTGGAGCTAATAGTTTTCATTTCCCGTCTCGTAAAAAACCCTTTTCGCTCTGCTTTAGCCCTATCTCCCTCTAGGGGTATTTTAGTGATAGGTTCTATAGGAACCGGGCGATCCTATTTGTTTAAATACCTGGCGACAAACTCCTATGTTCCTTTCATTATAGTATTTCTGAAAAAGTTCCTGGATAACAAGCTTAAAGGTTTTCTTATTGGTGATATCAATATTGATGACAGTGACGATATTGATGCTAGTCATGCTATTGATGATAGTGACACTATTGATCGTGACCTTGATACAGAGTTGGAGCTTCTAACTATGATGAATGCGTTAAATATGGATATGATGTCGGAAATAGACCGATTTTATATCACCCTTCAATTCGAACTAGCAAAAGCAATGTCTCCTTGCATAATATAGATTCCAAACATTCATGATTTGAATGTGAATGAGGCGAATAACTTATCCCTCGGTTTATTAGTGAACTATCTCTCTAAGGATTGTGAAAGATGTTCCACTAGAAATATTCTTGTTATTGCTTCGACTCATATTCCCCAAAGAGTGGATCCCACTCTAATAGCCCCAAATAAATTAAATACATGTATTAAAATATGAAGGCTTATTATTCCACAACAACGAAAGCACTTTTTCACTCTTTCATATAGTAGGGGATTTCACTTGGAAAAGAACATGTTCTATACTAATGGATTCGGGTTCATAACCGTGGGTTCCAATGCACGAGTTTATTAAATTAGCTCTCTATAACAGCATATGGTCTAAATTTTTAAATGAAATTATAGTTGTTTCATATAATCAAGCCTATTAATTATCATTTATTAAATGAAAATTATCTTAATTAAAATATTATTTCAATAAAGTCATTAAATTTCATATAATCTTCAATGAGTGGAATTAAAAATATCAATTTAATAAAATATTAAGATCCCTATGAATTTGGAACATCATAAAATTATAAATTGATTACTTGAATTTAGTAACTTATGATAAATTAATTAATTAAATTAGATAACTCATATTGATTAATTGAACTCGTTAGATTTATGAATTTTATAATTAAACATGTGAAATAATGTAAAATAAAATATGCATAAAATAATAATGCATGTACCTAGTATTCGTCTTTTAATTACATTAATTTGATTCCCATTTTCTTTCTTTTTGAATATAATTAGCACTTACTTTATTTGATGAAAATTTATTTTTATAGTAAGTTTACAACGATTATCTCTATAATAGCATGTTGTTATAGGTTTATAACAATCACCTCTCTATAATAAGTAACATCTCAGCAGACAAATAGAGTAATTATAAAGAGAGTTGATTGTAAAATAAATAAATAATCGTCCAAAAGATAATTCCTCAATCTCGTTGAAAAAAATATTGTGAGATTAATTAAAAATAATAATTAGTTTAATCTGTCACATTGGCGTGATGCCAAAGTTCGATTAAGTTAAGATTCTAATCGGAAGTGTTTCAAATGTGTTAGAACTCTTTGATGTAGCAAATCATGTGTTAATGTGTAAACCCGATGAAGCAAGAAAATTACACCTTACTAATTGGGTAATCTATCTAAGCCCAAGGAATTTGGTGGTCATGGGATTAGAACTTCGAAGTTTAAAAACCAAGTCCATATGTTGAAACTCGATTGGAGGTTGATTCATGAGCAAGATGTTCTCTGGGTTAAAGTCTTGGCTAGCAAATATCTCTTAGGAAATGACCAAGGACGGGAGAAAAGAAAAATATCTACCATTTGGGCTTCACTTAAAAAAGTTAATGGACTGAGATGGGCGGTAGGTGATGGTAACAGTATCAGTTATTGGGATGATGACTGGTGTAGGTTAGGGCAACTTAGAGCTCGGACAATTAGGCCCTTGTTAAGAAGTGAACAAAACATGTCCTTTAAATGTAAATGCGATGGAAGAGTTTTCAATTCAAATCCCTTCTAATTTTTTTGATGCTACTTTTAGCACGCCTATCTCATTCGAATTGGGGATGTCAGATTGCCTGTGTTGGAAGCATTCAAAAGATGGGAGGCTCTCCCTTGCCAACGCCTATGATCTTGCAACTAAGAGAAAGAAGTTGTCAGTGACGGGGAAGGAAGAAAGGTGGAAGAGGTTATGGAAACTGAAAGTTTTCCCAAAACTTAGGGGGCGTTTGGTTGGGGGAATAGGCATGCATTCCCCCTATTCTGCGGGCCCACCTCCAAATGGGCGTTTGGCTGCCCGTAATAGCAGGCCCGATTCAGTTATGGGGCTATTACCTCCATTGGCTGTAATATACATTCCCCTCGTGAAGCGGCAATTATGGATTCCGCCCTTGTTTCCTATTTTCTATTCCATTCTCTGCCCTCATCTACCTTCCGTTCCATCGATTCTCCGACGTTGTTCTTCCAGAGGTAATTTCCCTTTCCCTTCCATCGATTTCTGCTTCTTCTTATGATTTCTATTTTCTAGTCCAAATCTTTTCTATTGCATGTTTGATTGAAAAGATGAAAAATTTTCTTGTTAACCCCTTGGCTGATAAAAAAAGATCAGATTTTTTTGTTTTTGTGTCCTGGATTAATCTATTCATTTCCACAGTCATGAAATACTGGTAATGCCCCTTAGATAGTAATCGAAGCATACAAACAGATAGAGACTAGAGTAATTACCACTCCAAACTCATCTGGATACAACTCACGGTTTAAGAGCCGGCTTTCCCTTCCAATTTTGGCACGGAAAGTAACCTAAAGATGTAAAAGGCATATCGATTGCTCACATGCTAGAAATACAACTATCAATAGAAAAGATTTGGACCAGGGATTACAAGCCTGGCATGGCTTTTACCAAAGTACACGTCCTACACAGAGGGGATTATCACTGAATATTGGTATTGTGGTTATGATGCTACCATTTTTCTTTTTGCTTATGATTTGGTTGATTTACAATGATTGTTGCCATGTGTTTATTTTTAATAATGTAATACTCTAAGAGAGGAAACGAACTTTATATATTTTTTCATCTGAGTTATTAAACATATACTTGTTGAAACTGATGTTGGAACAGTAAATTGGACACCCCGTACTCAACCCTTGGCTGCCTAGAAAGAAAAGGTAATTGATCTTTTAAAGTTAAAATAGACTCCATTAATGTAGATATTCAAAAATTAGTACAAAAGAAGATAAGGTTGCAAGCCTACTTTGTGACTTAGGGAAGTCTACTTTGTGAAGGGAAGTTCTTTAGCATCTTTCCAAAAAAGGGGAAAACAAGAGTAGCAAATGGAAATTAGTACAACAACTATTTGTCATGTTGGTGTTGTTTGGGTTAGATGATTTAGATGGTTAAAAACTTTGAACTTCTGCCTTATTTTTTCCTTATTAGTTTAGGAACCTGTTCATGGCTTGTAATAAGTCTATTGGACACTTCTATATACTCCTTATTAGTTCGTTGAGAACGCATTATTATTTATCACTATGATTGAATATGCATACTTATAGGATCCTCAACCCTTAATAAAAAGATAATACAATGTTGATACTAATTGAGTTAAGACACAACCAACAAAAGAGAATTACAATCAATAAAATATGTGAGGAGTCTATACATTTGAAGAGACTTGTATGAGAAGTGTTTGTTTTTTGTAGGAATCTTGTGGCTAAAGATAAAGAGTAATCTAATTGGCATTCAAAATGTGATTTATCAACCAATTAACCCAGGACTAATCATGCTCGAAATACAAGCTGATGGAGTGACTATCATTGGCTTATCCTTGTGTTAAATGTCGATTTTTAATGCTTATATAAGGCTGCTTGTATACACAGTTTGTAACTATTTTTTGAGGGCTTTATTTCATTCATTTTGGTAACATTCTGTTCAATAATATTTAAATATTTATTAGAGACATCATCACTTGTAAAGATATTTGAGAACAATAAATGTAAGTAATTGTACAACAACGAAATTGTCATTCATTCATTAAACATAACTTTGCAAAAGTTAAATGTTAATCTGAATCGCATAAAGAATCTCGATCTCCAGATCACTTTTTTTTACTATTTCTATCATCACTTGTATTTCCAGCACAGGCATGCTAAATTTTTTTCTATTACTTTCCTATATATTTGGAAGATCCTACCTCCATATGGTTGTTCACATGGCTGTTCACCTGTATGTTAAGGATGAAAAACCATTTTGGTTCTTGTTAACAACCTTTGAAAGATGAGCTTGAATTTTATTAGCATGAATCATGGTTATACACATAAAATACAGATTTTTTAAGTGCTTATTGTAATAGTTAGTGCAAAATAGAATTTTTTATTTTTAATTTTAACTATTATTTTTCAATTGTTATTCAAGTTTTAATTTTATTGTAATGGATTGGTTTTATGCATTTGTTTTTCAATTTATATTTAATAATAATTATTTTAATTAAGTAACTAAAACAAATTTGCTCACCTCACAAGGATAGTCTATTTTTTGTTAATAGACTAGGCATGCCATTTGTGAATGTATTATCTAGGCCTAAAGTGCTTTTATATCATGACAACTAATTTGATAAAGAAATGAATTTCAAGTTGCAAAGATAATTTTAATTTCTATTTTTTGCTTCGTAAAGATTCTAAATTTGTATTGTTCATTTTTCTTTGATAGTGTGTTATTGCAACTTGAATTCTTTGGCTTGTTTGATTGCTTTCTCCACCCACAGTTGAGCGTCTTATATTCACTAAATAACTATAAGTTCTTCGGTAATTAAACTCTTTAATTTTATTTTACTGTTATTGAAATTAGAATTGGAGAAATGTGACCCTTTTACTACGATTTGAAGTTATATAACAATTTAATATCTTGCAGTAATGACTCGTCTGCCTTTTATAGGACAAAGTGTGAGGTGTAAAAGAATTGGTATTGCAATGATAATATGGTTGCAAATCTGTAGAATTGCGAGTTGGTTCTTACTTACATTGGGTGCCATCTATAGCCTACATACTTATAGACCAAGGATCAGGTCCTATATTTTAGATTTTTATGCAAAACGGGATTATGTGAAAAGGCTTATATATGCTAGTGATGAGACCTGTATTGAACAAGTTAGGATGAATAGATTTTCCTTTTTTAAACTATGTGAGATGTTACAAACTTTAGGGGGATTGAAGTCGTCAAGGAACATGCTTGTTGATGAGCAAGTGGCAATGTTTTTACATATCATTTCCAATCACCTTAAAAATTGAGTTATCAAGCATCACTTTAATAGGTCCGGGGAAACTGTCAGCAGATCATTTCATAGTGTTTTAAATGCTGTCATACGCTTACAAGATGTGTTATTTAAAAAGGTAGAGCCAATTACAGCCAATTACAGCTTGTACATAATTTAGTTGATTTAGATTTAAATTTAGTATCGTAACTCAAGTTTTTATAACATGTGATATAGAATTGCTTAGGTGCTCTTGATGGAACCCATATCAAGATTAGGGTTCCAACAGTTGATAAACCTAGATATCGAATGCGAAAAGGTGACATAGCAACAAATATGCTATGTGTTTGTACACCTGATATGCAATTTGTTTATGTTCTTCCTGGTTGGAAAGGTTCTGTTGCTGATGGACGGGTTCTTCGAGATGCCATTAGTAGGAGACATGGACTAAAAGTTCCTCATGGTAAGTGGATAGTTAGAGGACTTTGAGTTATTCATTAAGATCAAACTTTGTTTAGGGAATTAATCATTTTAAAAAAAAGTTTTTTTATAGGTTGTTATTATCTAGTTGATGCTGGATACACAAATTGTGAGGGATTTCTTGCACCTTTTAGAGGACAACGATATCATTTGGATGAGTGGCGTCAGGGTTATCAGCCAAGTACTCCACAAGAATTTTTTAATATGAAACATGCCTCAGCACGTAATATTATTGAAAGATGCTTTGGGTTATTAAAACTTAGATGGAGGATACTTAGGAGTCCATCATTCTATCCTATAAGGGTGCATAATAGAATCATTATTGCATGTTGTTTGCTCCATAATTTTATTCGAACCCATATGAGTATTGATCCTATTGAAGTGGAGGTGGGAGAAGGATTACCTAGTAATGTGGTAGATGACGATGAACCGAATATCATAAATATTCATCCATCGGATGCATGGGCTACTTGGAGGATGGAACTAGCCAACCAAATGTTCGATGAATGGCAAACATCTATAAATTAGTTAGGTTTAGGGACAAAATGAGTTTGAGTTAATTTGTTTATGTTATTTTATGTATCTAGTTTGTGAAACTTTGGTGGTGTTTGAATTGTATTTTGTATTGTACTAAACTTGTTGAATTATAATTTAATTTCTTTTCATTCATCATGTGTTATAATTTTATAAAGTGTTGAGCTTTTGATTCATGATATTGAACTTAATTTTAATTTTGTAAAGTGTTCACCTTTTGATTCATGATATTAAACTTAATTTTAATTTGATTTTTTCTTAAGATAATTATGTCAAGTGTTTCAGAATCAAATGTTTCTTCCCAAGCTTCTCGAGGAACCAAAAGGAAATGGGTTCTAGAAGAAGATGCATTGGTTTCCTACATGGTGGACTTGCACAATGTTGGAACCTTTAATGCTGATACGGGGTTCAAAGCCGATTATTTAAACGAGTTGGAAAAAATGTTAGAAAAGGCTTTACCCAATGCAATGTTGAAGGCTAGACCTAATATTGAATCGATGATTAGGTTACTAAAAAGGGATTGGTCAATTGTGTATGACATGCTTAATGGCCAAAACAATAGTGGTTTTGGTTGGGATGAGCATAGGCAGCTCGTTGTTGCTGAAGATGCGATTTGGAACTCTTATTTAAATGTAATAATTATTTCAAGTCTTTATTATCTTATTTTTACCAAACTTATAACTAATATGATTTCCTCATTTTTATAGAGTCATAAAGAAGCCGGTCAATTCAGACATTGTAGTTTCCCTTACTAAGACCAACTTACTGCCATCTACGCAAGAGATCGAGTGATTGAGAAAGATGCTCAAACAGCCGCTGATGTTATTGAAGAAATAAATGTTCAGGATGTACCTACTACAGATATTAATGAAGAAAAAAACAAATTCTATGACTGCGAAGTTGATGTCTCTTTGGATGACATGGATGTTTCTGCTACAGAACTGTAACCAAGAAACCAAGGGGATTCCACATCTTCAACGAAGAAAAAAAGAATTCTGATGCAAGTGAGCATGTTTCTTCTTCATTTCATAATGCTGCCACTTTATTGGCGGAAAACATGCGGGCCATTGGCGAACAAATCAGTAGGAGTATTGCCTCCGATGTGGTAGTTCAACAAAAGTCAGAAGAATTCCAGATCATCCAAGAAAAAGCTACAAATTTATATCCAACTTATGTGAAATAGAAGGTTTAACTGTGGATGAGGGGTATCGAGCATTGAGCAAAATTCCAGATCATCCAACTCAAATGCTCGTTTTCTTTAGTTTACCTTCTGATGTGCGGTTGGAATGGGTCAAAAGATTTCTTGCTGACCATTAAAAATCATGATTCTATTGATGATATTTTTGTAACTTTTTTTGTTTGTAATATTTGGGATGGTATGTCATTACAATATCCTAACTTTTTGATGTTGTAAAACTGTATAACATATGAATTATAACATATGGATTATGACATAGAATTTCATGAATTTCATGTAACCTTTTGTTAATATATGAATATTATGTTTATGCAAAATATAATTCTCAAGTTATTTATTACTCCTAATATTTTTTATTGTAGAATAATTAAATTATTTGTTTCACTAATGATATTTTAGCACATTAAATATGCATTGTAGTTTAAAAATAATAAAGTAGATTATATATTATTTTATAGTATTATATAATATGATTTTAGTAAATTCATATAAGAATAATTATCTAGTTTTTTATTAAATTATATATTTTTATTAAATTATATTTAATATTAATTATTTTAAATTATATTTTATAGTGTTATATATTATGATTTTAGTAAATTCATATAAGAATATCTAATATTAAGAATTTTATTAAATTATATATTTTATTAAATTATATTTAATAATAATTATTTTAAATTATATTTTATAGTATTATATATTATGATTTTAGTAAATTCATATAAGAATATTTAATACTAAGAATTTCATTAAATTATATATTTTTATTAAATTATATTTAATAATAATTATTTTAAATTATATTTTATAGTATTATATATTATGATTTTAGTAAATTCATATAAGAATATTTAATACTAAGAATTTTATTAAATTATATATTTTATTAAATTATATTTAATAATAATTATGTTAAAATATGATTAAATTATTTATTATTTATATTAATAATCTTATTAAAATTTAATAACAATAACAATAATCATCTACCTAAAAAAAATTCTGCTAAGGGTATTCTAGTCATTTTAATTTTTTTCCTTATGCTATTACAACATCATTCCATTCAACCAAACACAGGAATACTATTACAGTTCTATTCCATTCCATTCAACCAAACAATTGAATTACTATTACACCTCTATTCCATTACAGCGAACCAAACGTGCCCTTAAGATGTTTCTTTGGAAATGCATCAACAAAATTTTACCACCACTAACTCTTTCAACCACTAGAAAATCTCTTATTATTAGCTTTGATGTCCCAAGTTTTGATATAACAACATTTAAGATACATTTTTATTTATATTTCCTAAGTTATTTGGTAAAAATAATTATTGAAAAATTTGTTAAACATTTTCAAAGCATTTCAGAAACATGTAAATGTACTCAAAAACAAGTTTTAAATGTGTTTTAATTTATCTACATGTTTTTGAGTCAATCTAAAATGTTTTTAAATGTTTTAAACTCATTTTATACAAGTCTAGGAAGTTGTATCGATACTTGGAGGAAGTTCTACCGATAGAAGCAAGTCAGAAAGTACCCAAAGTATTCCTCCAGACTTCTATTGATACTCAGGGGAGCTTCTACTGATACAAGTCCACTTCTACCAATAGAGATCCACTTCTATCCATACATCTTGCGAGTTATATCGATACAAGTCTATTTGCAATGCTTCAAACGGCTAGAAACTATCCCCAACGACTATAAGCGGTCACAAATTTTCCCTTGTTATATAAACACATTATGAACACTTCAAGATACAAGAGATGAACATTTAAGCATAGGAATCAAGAGAAAAGTTGTCAATTCTTTATTTTCTTCATTTTCTCTTGTACATATTCATTGAGAGCTTATTGTAATGTCTTTTTCTCTCTCTCAAATCTTTGTATGTAGAGCCTCAATTTGCAAACACACCTACTAGAGGTTCATTGTTAGTTTGCTCATCTTCTCTTTGTTGTAAAGAACATAGTTAAGGTTTTTGAGGTATAAAACCTTAAGTAGATCGTAAAAGGTTTCTAATTGAGTCACAAAAGCTAGAGAGTTTTAGTTAAGCAATAAAAAATAGGGGGAATGTTCTATCTTAGCCTTGTGAAAAAGACAAAGATTGTAAAAGTTATACATTTTCCTTAAAGGTAATAATTAAGTATAGTGAATTGGGAAATCCTTGGTTGAGGTATACCAAGGTAGTGGAGGTAGGCAATTGGGGCCGAACCACTATAAATCAAATTGTCCAAGCTTTTCTTTCATTTCCTCATCCTTTAGAAAAATTTGTAGAAATTTTTAAAATACCAATCCACCCCTTCTTGGTATTTTCGGGCCTAACACTGATGTTTGCCCCTTTTGTCAGTCTAATAGTGATGAAATTACCCATATTTTGAGAGGGTGTGATGTTGTCAAGGGTTGGTGGTCCATTTTTACAAGGAATGACAATGGTCTACCACTTCTTGATAACGAATGGGAAGGCTGGATTTTCTGTAATATTGAAGTAAAGTTTTAGACTAATCGTCTAAAGTTGCCATGGTATCTTGTGTTTTTTGTTGCGGTCTCGAAAATTTGGTTGCTTAGAAACGCCATCGTTTTTAAGAGAAAGCAAAAACAATGGAGTATCAGACAAAGATGCTTTGCAAGGGTAGCAAAATTTTGCTACTTCACTAGTGATTAGAGTTTGCTACCCACCCTCGTTGTGTCAGTTAAATGGTTTCCTCCTCGGCAAGGGTGGAAGAAACTCAGCACGAATGGCTCATCTTTTAGGAACCCTGGGAGAGTAGAAGGTGAGGTGGTTATTAGGGGCCAAGAGGGATCTTGGGTTAAAGGAACTAACAGGTACATTCCTAAAGCCAGTAGCATTGAGGCTAAGCCATGGGCATTGAGAGGTGGCCTAAAAGCTTGCTATTGATCTTAAAAATCTCTCATTTAGAAATTGAAGTTGACACTACTGTTGTCATCTCTTTTATTTCTAATGAGATTATTTCTAATAAATTGCTTGGTATTTTAATTAACGATTGCAGGATGCTCTGTGTTATTATCTCGAAAACTAATATCAAATACATTTTCTGATAGGGGAACCAGAGTGTTGATGCTCTAGCAAAATTAGGGAGCAACCTTTCTGTCGATTTACGGCTTGAGAATACTAGGACTAATGCTTTTGTGTTTATTTGTAATAAGCCTCCTCAGGTTGTGTTATCTTTTGTTTTTGAAGAGGCTTTTGGACCTCCTATTTTGAGAATTGTTATGTAAAATCATTATGTTATTCTTATTTTACTAAAAAAAGCAAGTCATGTGTGCGCTAAATTAGGCTAAGGCATGGGCTTAAAGTGTTTGGAAGGAGCGAGGCTTTGCAAATTCCACAAGAAAAACAAGAATTATTAATGCTAAAACTCATATTTACCTCATATTGTATATACAACTTTGCCAATTGAAAAATCATTTTTAAATATATATTACAACTGTCTTTTGTTGTTTTCAAATATAATTTTTTTAACATAGGCTTAATTTATTTCTCTAAAAATATTTTAATTATGACACAACTGTTTTAGTTACAAAAACTATTGTGTAACCACAATATGTTGATTGCAACCATGTAAATTTATATTTTAAATATTTTGTGTAACAATATTATAATGGTTTCAAATATTATTTGTGATACATTTTAATTAAATGTGTATTACATTGCGCGGCACATAAATGTCATTTCAAAAATTATTTTAACAACCATATCGTTTATGTAAAAATAATATTATTGGTTGCCAAATATTATTTTGCAATGATATTTTGATTGGTGATGCAATATATTGCACAACGACTATAGTCATTACCAAAAATTAATTTTAGTATTTACAAAATGTGATTGTCAAATACTTCACGTAACAATAATAATATATTTGTTAATATTTTTATGTAAAAATATTTATATACTTGTAAAATATTAATTTGTAATAACATAATATTTAGTTACGTATGTTACACAACTATTATAAGGTCAATTTTAGCAACCATAATATTTGGTTGCAAATTTAAACATCATGATCGTTGAATTTTATTTTGAATAAAAATTTTAGTTGGTTGGTAACAAAAAATAGGTAAGGCTATCTTAAAGAAAGTGGATATTTATTCATAGGCAACATTATTTGGCTGCAATTGAATTAAGATAAAAATATAAAAAAAATTAAAAAATATATAAAAATAATTTCATAACTAAAATTTAAATAACCTATAAAATTTAAAGTCTGAAAATTGTAATATCATATGTATATATTGTCGAAACCACTTTCTTTTTAAAAAAACAAAAATTTAGTTGTCGACTTAAAAAACGAAAATTGGAGTCGCCACCGATCCTTTATGGAGGTGTGATCGGCTCACCTTGAAAACGATTTTGGTCTGCGAAATCTAAAAAACAGGTTAGGGAGTCGGTTACGCACGAAGAAGGGTTAACACCCTCGTAACGCCCAATATTGGTACCGAATTGATTGTTTAATGTCTTAGTGTCGAAATTTTGAAAAGATTTTAGAAGAAAATTTGAATAAACCAATTTGAGTAATAAGACGCGCCTATTTTAAATAAATAAATTATCACACTCAGTAAGTTAGGGTGCAATAGTTTAATCTTTGAAATTAAGTGTATCTTTTGACCTTTAAAACTCATGTATTTTGAGAAGGATACTTGGTTATTTGGGTCAAACGGCAAATTAGAACCCAGTAAGTTAGGGTTCAATTTCTCGAAATTCCTAAACACCGAATATTGCCTTTGTTTTAAAAATCCTTAATTCGAGGTAGCAAAATTATCAGATCCAGTGAGTTAGGGTCCAACATTTTGAAATCCCGAAGAACTTTATTTGAGATTTGTGCAATTTTATTTGAAAGATATTTGGCCACCCAAATTCAACGAAGAAAATTGAAGCCCAGTAAGTTAGGGCACTATTTTCTCGAGAATCATTGGCTATCGGGTATTTTGGAAACTTAAAACTATTTTAATATTTTAATAAAATGCAATCTTTTAAGCAATGTAATACAGTTGAATGTTTTCGTACAACGCAAAAAGGACAATTTGAAAATAAAATGTACGCCAACGAATACAAATAAGCAGGACAATAATAATTCCAAACATACATTATGTAAACATCAACATTAGCTAATAAGAGCAAACTAATTAAAAATCAAACAAATCTACATAGCACTAATGAAATATATAAGTTTAAACATAATTTAAGAAATAAATATGATATATATAAATTAAAAAGTTAAAATAAATTTGAATAAATTAACCATATTGAAATAAGTTGAAATAAATTGAAGATGTTAAAATATTTGAAAGAAATAAAATATCTATATGATAATATGAAATCAAATATATTATGGATGTATATAATAAAAATAATTTAATATAAATTGTGTATACATACATATATGAAATAGTATTATATAAGAGCATTATTGTATAGCTCTTTTTTTAAAAAATATAGAAATATATAAATAAATTTTAAATATATTATAAAATAAAAAACATCAAGAAATATATACAAATCATGCCAAATTTACGTAAAAATATAAAAATATGATAAATTTAAGTAGTGATACATGATAAAATTTAAAATAATAATACGTAATAAACTTATAATAAAAATACATTATAATTTAAAAATGTAATAATATATAACGTTTGAGAAAAACTTGAAACAATAATACATATAAAAACATAAAATAATAATAAAATATTAAGCTTAATCATTAACTAATATTAGATTTTAAAAAACAAATAGATCCAAAATAATAAAAGGTTAAATAAATTAAATAATTAAGTATTGTTGAATTCAAAAAAGGATTAGAATCGATTTAGAACAAAATTAACAAAAAAAGAAATATAAAATAAACTAAAAGGGCCAACACATGACATGCGGATAATATGAGGATTTAAATGGGAAATTTCCCTTTCCTTCAAAACGCAACATCTCTGTATGGACCCAATAGGAATAAAATATAAAAAAGCGTGGCCAAATTTAAATAAAATATAAAGATTGATTTGAATGTATCATAAAAAGTGAGGGACCAAGTGCAAAAATAGCCCACTAGAGGCCAAAACGCGCGGATCTAGTCTGGTTCGGGTCATGCCATCGGGTTACGGCTAATACGACACCGTTTTGAGGCCACTGAGAAAGGCCTCAAATGGCGTCGTTTTGCATGTTTATTTAAACTAAACAAATAAAATAAAAAAAATTCACTTCAGCCCTATTTTCCAAAACAGAAGAGACCCCCCTGTTTTCCTCTGTTAGGGTTTTGAAACCAGTCTCGCAGATCGCCGTCAACGACCAGGCTGCCCTAGAGCCTTCAACCTTTTCTCGATCTCCGATGGCGACGGAGCAGGCAAGGTCAGGTAACTCTTCGTTCCTTAAACCCTTTTTTATTACCTCTATATGTATGCGACCAAAAAAAATAGAAGAGATAAACCGCTAAGAAGAAAAATACAGAAAGAAAAACAAGAAAAAAGAACCACCTTTCCAAAAAATTAATCGATCTTTGATTTATGTTTTTTTGATATCTTCGAACCTTTTTTCTTTTCTTTTTGTATTCGAATATACGTGTCCCTTACAAGTTTCAATCGGCCCTTTTTATAGCCGGATAGAGACAAAGAAATTTTAAACTTTTTTGCATTTTCTATTTACTGCTAGTATTTGCTGTCAATCCCTCATTGCTGCTCCTTTTTGCCGTTATTGTCTGTTTTTGCTGCTCGTTTGTTCGTCTCTTGCAGGTACGGAGAGCAGGGCTGGGGACGTGGCATGTACGGAGGCAAAGGCGCATGCGTGAGGGCAGAGGCTTGGCACGCGTGGCGGAGTTGGGGCTGCTGCGGCGCTGGGGCCTGCTCGCTGCTAGGGTTTCTGCCAATAGGTTGGGATTTGGGCCGAGTTGGGCCATTAAGTGTTTAGGCTAGTAGGCCGAATTGGGCTGGTAGTTTGGGCCATTGTTTTTGGACTGTTATTTTATTTTATTTGGTTTAATAAAATGGGCCGGGCAAATTGGCCTATTACATATATTATCATAGTAAACACCTTGCTAAAGTTTAGATATACTATTACTTAAATCATTATATTAATAAAATCATTATCGAGCCACATGTCATAAAAATGAAGATAAGAAAAATAAAGTTTCCACCGCCTAAAGACTAATGAAGTTCTAAATTTGAATCAATCCTTATGTAAATAGCTTTGTCCATAGTTAAACTTTATTCTGCAATTGACAAATTATACAATAGATAAATATTAGAATCTTTTAATTATTAGTATTATTATTATGAAGTTGCAATTATAACTAAAAGAAATCTTACCGAAGGTCGTGACTTTGTTGAATGAAATGTAGGGAAATTCAAAGGGGCATGCATAAACATTTATCCTATTTCTTCTGTTACTTATCATCTGATTTCTTTCAAAATGCGCTGTTCACATTCTACTCAATCTACTTCAAAATTTTTGAGGATTTCGGTGCGAATTCTCTTCAATTGTTGTGCGATCCATATTAAAATTATCGATCTTTTCCCAAAGCTCAATGGTAATGCCTTTTATTTCTAACACATGTTGCTTGTGCTCTTATTGAACATGCATCCATTACCAAAAACTCCCATTACATCTCTAGTCACTAAGGTAAGAGTTTGAGAACTTATTTACACCAACCTCATGAGATTATCCTACATTTTATTTATAATCATTGTTAAATTATCTAAATAATTAATATTGCGAGTACAATAAAATTGCACCTTCTTAAAGCCTCAATCCAATTTGTTTTTGAATGCTCACTTGCTTAATCCAAGTTTTACGAGTATGTTGAAAAAAAAAATCAAATCTCATCACTCATAGGTTTCCCTCCCATAATTGGATCAACCTATAAAAAGTGATATTTACCATTAAAAAAATATAGCGCATTATATTCATGCATTAGCTAGATATTTTAGAATTAATTAAAAAATCAAAAGTTAATTTGAATTATAAATTAAGTTTTAACATTCTTTGTTCACTCTCAACAAAAGATAATTTACTTGTTTTATATATCTGCTTTTGATTGAGTGCATTGCTTAAGTTACGTTGACTTATAATATATATATATATATATATATATATATATATATATATATATATATACATGAACTTTTTTAATGACATTAAAATGATAATTGAAGAAATAGTCAGTTTGTACCTTATTCAAACTAATGTCCAATCTATTGTTTAGACATAAGTATAAACAAAATAGTGAATAAAGATAAACAACGAAAAGAGTAAAGAAAGAGATATATAACACCTAAAATTTTAACGTAATTCAAAAATAATCATACTTTGTAGAACCTCGCTCAATAAACAATAACTCATAATACATCTCCATCATCATGCTCATTCCCATCGTGAATAAGTTTCTCATAATAAGTTTGGAAATTAGTAACTTAGGGGGGCAAAATACCATTAAAAGTCCATTTTTTTAAAAAATTTACCGAAATGGGCCCGATATATAATTATTTACCGGAATGGCCCAATTCCTCGAAAGCGCGTCCACGTCAGCGCGATGTCAGGGGACATGGCAGGAAAACGCGTCCCTGAGGAAGCATTTTGGTTACGTGGATAGAAATCACTCCCTCAAGAGCACGTTTTCTTACCACATAAGCGCTCCCTTGGGGATGCGTTTTGCCCGCTCGTGAACAGTAGCAACAGCTAATTTTTTGATCGTTGGTGACCCCCCCAACGGTAAAAAAAAACTATAAACCCCCACCACCTTCATTTTTTTTCACAACTAAATCCTTTCTCTCAATTTCTCCCTAATATTCTTTCAATTTCCTCTCAATTTTCTATTTAAAATAGCTTTAAATTTTTAATTATTTTTAAAATAGTTTTAAAATTTATTTTTTTGAATTTTTTTTAAATCGTAAAAATTTGTACCAATTTAGCAATGGCCGGGGAATTGATTCGTCTTGATGACAAGCATATATCCGTGGAACAAATGAAACTGGTAACTGTTAAATTTAATTTTTAAATATTATTTAAGATTTTTTTATTTATGCAATTTTAAATAATTATTATTTATTATTTGTTATAAAAGTCTGTAGATCGGATATTGCAGTGCTATATCCGCAATATGCATGGTCCTCCATCACCGTTGGTAAAGAATTACCTGTGGGAGGTGGGTTTTTGGCACGTGGCGACGGTAGGCCGGGGATGCAAGTTGGACCCGAAACTCATCAGTGCGTTGATTAAGAGGTGGAGACCCGGGACGCACACATTTTATCTTCCATGTGGAGAGTGCACTATCACTTTGGAAGATGTCAATTTGCAATTGGGATTGCCAGTGGACGGGTACGCAGTCACCGGGTCTGTTCAATCTGGTGATTGGGGAGCGGTATGCTACAAGCTTTTGGGCGCTATTCCGGAGAATATTAACGGAGGTCGAATTGAGATGGGCTGGTTACGAGAAACATTCCCAGATTCGGATGATGATTCAACCGAAATAGAAAGAATCCGATATGCTCGGGCATACATTCTTCAGATAATTGTAGGCTATCTGATGCCGGACTTGTCACGGAACCTCATGCATCTAAGATGGCTGCTGAAACTCGTCGATTTTCGAGTAGCTGGTGAATTTAGTTGGGGGTCTGCCATGTTGGCAACATTGTACTGGGCACGGTTATAAGTCAGAGGTTGCTTGTCACTACTACAGTCATGGGCACGGTTTCGCTTTCCATTTTTACATCCTCAAGTGGACCACCCGTATACATTCCCACTTATAACGAGGTAAATTTTATATTAGATTTTACAATTATTATGTAGATTTAAAATATAATCGAATGCTAAAAATTTATTTAATTAGGTGGAACCATCCGGTAAGTTATGCTCGACTACCTACCTCTCTTGAAGATATACGACTTCTATTGGACCAAAGGTCGGAAGCACAAGTAAGTATTAAATAAAATAGATATTTCCATCATGAGATAGTCGATTGATATTTAGTATTTAGTATATAAGTAATATTTACATCATGGTCTTATAGTTTCAATGGACACCGTACGAGGATTCGGCAATTCAGGCAGTAATTCCGGATGAGAACTTCCAAAATCCAAACGGTTGGCATGTGAAAGTCCCATTGGTCAACTTTGCGACTGTGGAGATGCACCAGTCGGACAGAGTATTATGGCAATTTGGATTCTGACAACTGATTCCCGTGGCACTTGAGGTGTTGGATGATCATCACAAAATCGACCTACGGCAATTGCATACGAATTGACCGAGATTCTGGTCACACTACATCCAAATGTGGGAAGATCGGTATGATTATATACCTACTCGGGAACCAATAATCGTTCCAGAGTTAGCGTACGTGTCGGAATACATGTCATGGTTTAGGATCCATGGCAAGCCATATTTACTGTCGCCAGAGGAGAGACAGCGACAATTGAGTCTCTAAAGGGAATGACGTGGCCCTTTAAATCAAATAAGAAGGCACGACGACACAGGCCTATCAACGAGGCCCGAAAATTCACCCAGCCCATCATCAGCACCCATAGAATCACCAGGCCCAGCAACAGCACCGACACAGTCACCTGACCCAGCAGTTCAACTGACGATACCCACGGCACAGCCTTTTCGGATGATTCCAAGTGCGTATCCTAGCCCTTTTATGTATCCTAACCCTTATATGTTTCATTTTTCTAGTCCCATGGCAAGTTGGAGTTAATGGCCTGGTTCATCTCCATTTTTTATTACGTCGAGTGGACCGTCGATGTATAGGCCATCGTCGCACGAGGGATCGCAAGAAGGGCCGTCGGGGAGCTCTTCTTTTTACCAAACCCCATCACCGTATGGGTTTCAAACACCTTCGCCGTTGGTGATGCAAACACCTCCACATTCACTATTCTATCAAGGTAGCTTATCGTCCAAACACCGGCAACCAGATCCCCTACCGAATGAACCAGAATCCCCGCCGGAGCAACCACAACCCCCGCCGGAAGTTGGACAAAGAAGGAGTCCAGCGCGTAACCGTCGACAACTGCCATGTGGCACTGAATCCGGCGAGCACGAAGATTGATTTTTATTTTAATATATTTGTACAAAACAGTTTATTTTGATGTAATAAAATACAAAATAGTTTATTTTGAATATTTTGATATTATTTGATGTAATAAAATACAAAATAGTTTATTTTGAATATTTTGATATTATTTCATTTAATAAAATACAAAATAGTTTTGATATTATTTCATTTAACATATCCTACTTGAAGAGTTTTTGACACTATTTACTTAGAAACGTCAATTCAAATTTATTTTTTCAGGAGCTATTGTACCAAAAGCGCGTCCACGTGGGAGCGATTTCCTTAAAAAAATTTTAATTAAATTACTCAAGTAACCTTAAACCCTAATTTAATTGATTTTTTCTTAAAAAACTATAAACACGAAACGTAATCCAATTTTGCCCAAATTTATAATTAATTTAATTAAGAAACCCTAATCCCTTATTTGTTTAATTTTTTCTCCAAAACCCTAAAAATCCTAAAAACCAAAAATCCTAACCCTAACCCGAAAAACCCAAAACCTAATGTGGGGAGAAACGGGCAAAACGCTTCCTCAAGGAAGCGTTTTGCTGTTATGTCCCCTGAAAAAGCGCTGACGTGGACGCGTTTTCGGGGAAAAAAGGCCATTCCAGTAAATAATTATTTACAGAGCCCATTT
Source organism: Gossypium raimondii (assembly GCF_025698545.1). Taxonomy (NCBI): domain Eukaryota; kingdom Viridiplantae; phylum Streptophyta; class Magnoliopsida; order Malvales; family Malvaceae; genus Gossypium; species Gossypium raimondii. The sequence goes on from NC_068567.1 coordinate 9,548,898, forward strand.
CGGTAATTTTTTTTTTAAAAAAAGGCTTTTAATGGTATTTTGCCCAAGTTAGGCATTGGTACTTCTAAAAGAAAAAATAAATATTACAAGTAACAACTGACACTGATTTGATATGAACGTAAGGAAAGAATCTAGAAACCAAGTTGCCTATTAACAAGCTTTTTCATACCCAAAAGTTAAATCAAACAAGCTTTTGATTCACAACTGAAAATTTTCCCTCAACATTCTAATTAACCGTAAACCTAGATAATCAATAATAGAAAAACATAAAAAATGTACAAGCAACCCATCTTATGCAGATATTTATTTAATATTTAATGCATATTCATTTGGTTGGTAGATTAAGGATATACGGGGCAAATTCTTTTTTCCCATTTTCGGTATGTTTGTATTTATTACTATGTTTTTTTTTCTTTTAGAACTTGTTTCGACTAGTTAAAAAAGGGGGATCAACTTGGTGTTTTGCAATCATTAGAGGAAAAAAGTCCTTTTAGAAAGACCAATTTACCCATTTATAAAATTGGGAGACCTAAAAAGCTGTTTTTATCTTTTTCTAACTATATCAATTTTTTTCATAACGTGAAATTGAGTGGTTTAAATAGAAGACTTTAAATAGGTGGAGGCATGTGCATGTGTCACGCCCCGCGAGTGAGTAATGCCTCATTAAACCCAAAATCGAGGAAACACAAGAGAATCGAGTCACAAGGTTCTTGGAGTGCCTCGAAAGACTCTAAAAGCTGAAGAAGGGATCAGATTTGTGTAGAATCGTGTATAATATTTTATAAGTTCTAGAATACTCTACCATTGTATAACATTTAATGAGTTAGGTGGGAAGGTTCTAGAATTAGATCTTGACCATTCATTGAAATCAATTGTAACCATTGGATCGTTTATGGCTTGTCTATATAAGTAGAGGCTCATAGTCCTCATTTTTACATTCAACTTAGCTTTTAGTAATAAAGATGCTTTAACATTCTCCAAACTCTCTTGCATCTTTCTAAGTTCTCTTCCTTATTTACTTGCTTAGGTTAAGTGTGCCAAGCCTCTCCTAAGTGAGGATCGAAGGCTAACTTAGGGTCGTGGGTAAGAAATTTGAATCTAAGGCTACATGCGACTGGAGCTAAAGTCTCGGCATGTGACAAGTTGTAATATCCCTAAACTGGGTCTAGTAGTTTTGGGTATATTTTTCAGATTTTGAGTGTGAAACTAGGAATTTATGGGGTTTCTAGTAATTTTTAATTTAATTTAGGAGGTTAATTTCATCTAAAATTGATTAAAAAATAATCCAGAAAAATAAAAATATTTTTGGAAAATTAATTTTAAAGTAATTAAATAATTATTAGTGAAAATAATTAATATGAGTCGAAAAAGAATTTTAAAATAATTTTTATTGGGGGTTAATTTGTGTTAAATTTAAATATTAATTAAATTAGATTTAATTGTAAAATAAGAAAAATTTTGGAGTACTTATTTGACAAATAAACCTTAAATTTTGGAATTTTGGAGGGAAATGATCAATTGATAAAGTAAGGGAAATATGGGAGTAGCCATTAGGCAAATTCCTCAATTTTTAAATTCTGGTGGGTTGTTTCACCTTTAAAAATAATGCATCTAACCTACTTTTCACACCATTTACATCATATTAGAGAGCTATAAATTTTTTTTTTCTTTGCATGATTTAAATATCTATCATCAGAGAATAGATCCAACCATTTTCCTTCTCAAAATACTCTCTCAATTTGCCCGAAATTATTCTCAAAAGTAGCCAAAAATATTCTGAAATTTCTCAAGATTCTTGAATCAAGATTTTCAATTAAAGTATTTAGAACTAATCGAAGGTAATTATTATTCCTAAACTTATTTTTATGAATATTAGAAATATTTTTACATGATTTGAGAGTCAATTAAAGGATTTTTTTATCAATGTTATCTTCTTCAAAAGCTTAAGGTGCTTTAATGGTGGATCTTGAATTTTGAGAGGAAATCCACAAATCAATAGATGTTCCAACTCAAAATGGATCTATTAAAAGGCTTTTGGTTTTATTTGTCAAGAATAAACATGATTTGTGAGGTAATTTGAAGAAATCTAAATTTCATCATATTCTTAAATTGATTTTCTAAATTTTTGTGAAATTGATTATTTAATTACTTTTCAAAAAGGAAAAAATATTATTGTTGCATAGTGCTTGGATTATATTATACTATGAATAGCGATTGAAAATAATAAAGAATGTAACGGTTCTTGTCGGGCATGAAATGTTTTATTGATATAAGATAATTTGATAGTTTTTAAGGGAAATTGATTAGGTTACCTAGTTAAATTACATAATAGATTAGAAGTACCTAAGTAAGAATGTTTGAGGATGCCATATGAGATATAAGTTCTATAGATATTCGTAGAAACATGAATGCTTGAATTTATTATTATTCATTCAGTTTAATTTGAAGCATGAAAGAAATTGTGTATGGTGGGATGCTTAGGGATGACCTAAGGCATTGTTTGAATAGCCAATTCTCAAATGACCATACCTTAATGCTATGAATCCCTAGTCTTCTTATTTTAGCCCGATAACTCCTCTTTGATGAACCAACAAAATTGAAACCCAAAGACTACACATAAAACTTGAACTCTTCCCTATCCTTGGTCCTTTAATACATTACAAAATAGATGTCAATCCATAGATAATGAGGGTTTAAGTAGATACATCACGGTGGTTTTAAAAAATAGTGAAAAAGGAAGAAACAATATGATACAGTGACTATAGTTGGGCAAAAATTGTGTGAAAAAGAAAATTATAGAAAAAGTCAAAATTAAAAATGAAAAGAAAAAGTGTAGAACAGAAACAAAAGCATTATGACTAAGAAAAAAATTAAAAAAAGTTAAAGTGGCAAAACAAAAAGTCACAAAAGTGAAAGAAAACTCAGTCATCAATGCACCAAAACTCGTTATGCCGACAATAGTTGCTAGTATTATATTGTATCTTCTTACATGGAGAGATAAGGTAGGTGAAAGAGGGAGACAAAAGACGTTGCATTTGGATGGGACATTTAGGTGGAAGAGAGGGAACAATATTATGTGCCTAACTATTTCTAGTGTTTGATTCGTTTTGAGCCATATCTTTCTTTAAATTTATACCATCCTAAGCCTTAGAACGTTACAGGGTTAGAAGACCAATGTGACTTAAGTGTTCTCTGTGCATAATCTTCAAAAATTGCTAATAATTACACTCAATGAATATTTTTGATTCACATGATTGTGTCTGCTACATATATGTTTGATTAATGTTAATGGTGATATTATTAAATATTTGGTCATGAGAATCACTTCTAATTTGTTAGTAATGTAACTTTGTAAAGTAATCCTAATTTACTTTAAAAAGTTTCAAAGCATCGAACTATCAAGATTAAGTTACATGCGCGATAAGAATTGTTATACCTTTAATATTTGACAACCTTGTTCATAATAGTAATAAAATCCAAGGGACGTCTTCTTATTGCATGCTATGTGTCTAGACTTGGTTTGCTTGAAGACAAGCAAAAAGTCAAATGTCGGGGAATTTAGGTGTGAAGTTCTTATTTACATCAATCTTCACTAACTCTAGCTTATTTAAAGAAAGAAATTAAGTCATTTTCATGTTAATTTTTTTATTTGCTCATTTTCCAATATATGTGTTTTGGTTGCTTGAGGACAAGAAACAAGTTAAGTTTAGGATAGTGATTTGTCATGAATTACACTATTACTTACATCCTTTTTACACATAACATTAGCTTGTTTAATAGTTAAATCAAAGCATCTTATTATATATTTAGGTTTTCATGCTTAAAATAGTAATTTATGTTTGTAGTAGTTTTTATTACATTCTATATATCTAAATAAGATTACATGGTCTCGTAGGATAAATCAAGAGCTAAAGATGCATATTCGAGCTAAAATTGATGCCTATGTCACGACACCACAACACTGATGTCTCAACATCGAAGACAGAAGCCCAAAACGAGTCCTAGAGTGAAACTACATTTGATGTTGCGACACGCTCTTTGCTATTTCGCGACATACCCCCTGTATTGCAACATAGCCCCTGCGTAGCCCAAAAAAGTCATGCATATTATAATGATGTTTTGGAGGGAAATTATGTGTATTTGTCCTAGTCGAACTCTAAGAACTTCAAAGACAATTTAAGCACTTTAATATTTCAAGTTTAGCCTATATAAAGGTCATTGTAATTAGTTTAAACACACAATTTTAGGGAGACAAAAATTATTCTTAGGTTTTTTATTTCATTCCTAGTTTTCACGGGTATTTTATGTTCTTGTAATCGGAAGATCCTATTCCAAAGTGAGACTTTTGCGAGTGGAGATTGTTTCGAAGTCACGCTTTCATAGATTAATCCATGATTATCTCTTTCTTTTATCCTATTCTTTATCTCTTTCTTAACACTTTCAATTGAATGTTTGTGTAAAGATTAGAATTAGTTTATAAATTATCAACATTTCTCATGTTTCAATTGTATTAATCTTATTAATTGATTGAAAGGTAGAGTTTTCTTAGCGAATCAGATGTTTGGGAGAGGAATAACTTAAACCTTAGGCTTGACAACCCTTAGAAGTCATTTAGGTAGGAATTAACCCAAAATTGGTATTCCCTATCCGTGAACACCTTAGCCCCAAACTGGTCTGGACTGTGAGGTTGAGAAATAAGTAGTTCTTGTCAACTCATTAGATTAGTTAAACACCGAGAGGCGCAACTAGGTTGATGACTACTTGGTTGAATAGAGCCCTACATCAATAATTAATTAGGTAAAGCAATTGGATCTAGGCTAATGGAACTCGCGTAGTCAAAACAGGGGATAGGAGAAACCGATAAACGAACTTAGGAGTAGATTTAGGTTTAATTCAATTTATCTAGTTTATTAATATTATCATCATCTTGCTTTCATATTAACACTAGTAATTCGTGACTCAAGTAGATTAGTAATTATTTCAAGTAATTGGCTTGATAGTAGTTTTCCCTAAACTAAAATCCCTTGGGTACGATCCTCGGAGTACTTATCTATTTTGTTATAACTATATTATAACCTGACCAGTAAACTTGCAGACACCACTTGAATTCTATATATATTTTGTAGCAATATTGATGCTTTAGATGTTAGTACGTCCGAAGGAGGTCAGAACTTAGGATAGGGGTTTAAAATACTCCTAAATTCCTATTGAACACTATGAATCGTGTCTACAAGTAGTAATTCCAAAGACTTACCGTTTGCACTTTCGCCTAGTTGCCGAAAGCTTAAACTAGGTTTTCCTTTCCTTTTGCCTTGCGCGTCAAAGACTCCAACAGTTTCAAATGTTCACCCAAAATAGATCACACAACAACACAATTAATATTCAGCCATAGACTCACCTAAATCAACCAAAAACGCAGGCCTAAGCTAGTTCCTCTTGGAACTTAAATTTTCAACTAGCTTAGCCAAAACGCAAAAAATCTCAATTCCTACTTCTTCCCTTTACTTAAAATTGATTCTAATTGTCTAATTATTTACCTAAGAATGATTCTCAACCTTCAAACCGCACTAAACTACTTAAAATCATGGTTTCAAAATTTCGATGTATAATGGCCATTTATCATAAAAACTTAACAAAACCTTAAAAAATTTTAACAAAATTTTAAGGAGAGTTTATAAATCTTTTTATCACATCAAAACGAGTTGAAAAACACTTTGAAACATCAATTTAATTCAAAATCCCAAATTTCACCATTAACGCCCCAAATTTCAACATTTACACAAAACTTTTGATTCAATAGATAAAAACTCAATTTAAATAGCTAGAGTTCATCAAAAGCTATTAGGAAAACAAAATATTACATTGGTTGGAGGAAAAATGAAAGTTTAATAAGAAATCCAAAAAAACCCACAAGTTGAACGATTGCAAAAATTAATGGCGTTCTTGGTGCTCTTTTTGGCTTCACACTATTCACTGTTTTTCAGAATTAAAGGCACACACCTGATCATTTCTGAATAGTGACGCAACAACATAATTTCAGACCCTAAAAAAGTATCCAAAATGAACTAATTTACAATGGTACACAAAATTCAAACACTGATTTGACCATAAGCGAAGAAAAATGCAATCGACCTTTACACAACACAAATCAACCCCTACAGGGCACTTGATCACTTACCACGATTGAAGCAGTAGATACTAAAGCTCACTATTTGCTGAAGGAGTAAATGACATACAACCTTCACCTACAAAATATCCTACAACCGATTACAATCGAAGTTATAGACTTAAATAAAACCACCCATCCTTCACATGAAATAACAGTTCATAATAAACAATGAGGAAGGAAAAGAGCATACGATACCCAACACCAAAGATGACACAACAACAACGACGACACCACACAAAAATAAAGTGTCAATAACAGTAGCAAGGTGAAAACAATAATGAATCAAAGTAAGGAGAAAACAATTCACTAGAGTTCTTCAATGGGGAACATAATGGTAACGTGCGCAAAAGAGAAAGAAAAATAAAAGGAATGGTGTCAAAAAAGAAAAACTCAATAAACAGGTAAATTGGAAATAAAAATGGGAAAAGAGAGAAAGTGGGAGAATGAAAGACGTGAGAGTGGGAAGATGGATGGCAGTAGTGGGAAATTTTGGGGAGAGATTTTTGGGAAAATTTCAAAAAGAATTTTAAATCAAAACTACCCACAACCCCCCACTAAAACTGATTAGTTATCTTATCAGATTTTTCTCAGAGTTCAAATTCAACTCAACTCTAACCTCCTGAATGGCACATACTAGGGAAACAAAAAAATATTTTTGCTATGCACATGCAGGATTCAAACACAAGACCTTTGGGTAAGTTGAATCCTTACCACTGAACCAACAAGCTCATTCTTACCAATAATTACCCAAAATTTAAAGATATGTCAAATGTTTTAAGTCAAGGGTTGGAATAAAAATAATAAAACCCAAGGAAAGACATTTAAACACAGGATCTTAGGTACACATAACTAACACTTAGCCACTACAATAGATTAATTACTTGACATGATTCCTGCAACTTTAATTCAAAAACAGGATGTGACCACTCTTGGTTTACTAACCCAATTTCTACTAACCTGGTTTTCGAGACGTGACACGTCATGATGTTGGACCACACGATGTTGTGACGTCACAAACTGACGGTTGACGTTACGACGAGGGATATTCCACGTCATGACGAGAACCCTATTTATGGTAATTTTTTGTCATTTGGTACCTATTTCGTGTCAAACCAAACCAATAGCTCATTTGGTGGATAAATGCTCACTTAAACTTACACAAAACCAATCCGAAACATATACCAAGGCATCCGTTTAACCATTCACAAGATCATCCAAGCCATTGCGCATCAATTAGACATTTTGCTAAAGTATAACAACCAATGAAATCATCAACTATTCAAACATTTAATACCCCTCAATTGTATCATTTAACCAAACTATTTCATTCTCAATTCGATTATTCATATGTTTCAAATATAGCTAAACATGTTACAAATATGCATATTTATATACATAACCTATAACCATTCACTTTCAAACATTTTTTAAGGTCCAAAATAAAGCATATTCAATATTCAAACTCAAGAACATTCAAAATAAGCACATACACAACACAACTCCTATATACATGCCATATAACATTTAAGTGTGGGAATCAAATCACAATTTGAGTAGCTAAACACATTGCTTGAAAATGTGATAAGTATTTCTTGAAAATGTGATAAGTAAGAAAATTGCCCACATTTGAGTAGCGACAGGTGTTGATGCATTTCCCAATGAGAGAAAACCAAGCTCTTTTCCAGTATGGATTTATGTAGAGGACAACAAAAATTGTCAACAACACAACTACATAAGAAACCAAAAAGCTCACACAAAAATCATAAGTATCTATCAAACCATCTTCTCCTTTATCTTCTGATACAGTTGATATCGTTGATGGTGAATTGATTTTGGAACAACTTTTATGCAATATTGCTCCACAAAGAAAAGGATTTCCCTTATAACTGTTTTCAATAAAAGATCCCAAATTGAGCTTTTGGTTTGAGAATACTACTTGACAAGTTGTTGTATGCCACCCTAAAAACCTCTTAAGAGCTCAACTCTACCAATTGATTGGGTATTTTACCACTCATGTTGTTGTAAGAAAGGTCCAAACTCTCAAGGTACTGAAGTTTTGAGAATGATGAGGGTATAACTCCGATCAACTTATTATGTGACAAGTTTAAAGAATGGATTTCACTCAAGTTCCCTAATTTTGGTAAGATATGACCAGTTAAGTTGTTGCAAGATAAATCAATCCCAATCATATTTGAAATGATGTTGCCCTTGTACGAATAGAACCCACTCTTTGTTGTGAACTCTATTACTTCTTCTAAGTAGCTTACAGGATAGTAAGAATCCATTTCCAGATTTCCTATCATAATGCGTGTTGGTTCATCCTCTTCTATAGATGGCCTATAGAATAAAATTTCTAGAATCTTCTTTGTTTGCATTGGAAGAGATAAATTTCTCAAACAAGAAGGTATAGGACCAGAAAACATATTTTGAGAAAGATCAATGATGCTTAAAGAATACAACTTGCATAACTGAATTGGAACTTTACCGTGAAAATGATTATCTTTCAAGAGAAGAACATTCAAAGAAGAAAGTGTGTCAATCCATTTTGGAATATTACCTGCCAGATTGTTTCCTTTAAGATCTAAAGTCACTAGAGAGGAGCTATTATAAAAAGCAAGTAATGGACCTCTAAGTCTATTCCCGTAGAGGTGGACATGCTCTATTTTTGGTGGATTAAAACATGACGGTATAGATCCAAATAAGTGATTTTGGGAAAGATCCAAAAATTCCAACCTATTCAACTTGCAAAATTCCATTGGAATAGAACCCTCGAAACCATCGTTGGACAAAGCTAATCTCTCCAAAAACAATGCATTCCCTATCCATCTTAGGAGCTTTCCATGCAACTTGTTGTTACTAAGATCAATTTAGGTTAGTGAATTTGGAAACTCAAAAGTAGACACATCAACATTTGTCATCTCTCCTAAAAAATTATTTCCATCCAAATATAAATTCTGCACCCCATTTACATTGAGAACCGCAGGAACTACATTTCCACTGAGGTTGTTATTTGATAGTCTCAAAATGGTCAGTGAGACTTTCGCGAGCAACTCTTCTGGTACTTTTCCATAGAATTGATTGTTTGATAGATCTAAAAATGATAAGTCCTTCATGCCACTTAAACAAAGTGGGATATTACCTTCAAAAGCATTCTTGAATAAGAATAACCACCTTCATGCCACTTAAACAATGTGGAAAACTTGAACATATATTTGATGGAATCTGACCTTGTAATTTGTTTTGGGATATATCGATTAAAGACACATTATAATTAGGAGCTGGCGAAAGTGAGAGAGGGCCTTTAAAAGAATTACCCCTCAAGATGAGAACTTCTAATTTTTTGTTGTTTTCTAACGACCAAGTTGGGACTATTTCACTAAAATTGTTTTGAGAAAGATCCACATGTCTTAAGTCATATTGGTAGTAAAAAAAGGTAGGAAGTTTAAGACTGAGTTGTTGAGATGTTATGCACTTCGACAAACTGATGGCTTCCAATTGAAACTTTGGGATTGAGGTATAAAAGGAAGGTTCCATTACCATCTTGTTTTCATTACTCCAGAAGAACTTGAGGTTTGAAAGGTTTGCAAATGGTTCGAATGAAAACAGAATTTGGAAATGATTTCTTAAAATATCTAACTCACGAAGAGATGTTAAGTTACTAAAACAATGAGGAAGCATCCCCTCAAGTGCATTCCCACTCACATCCAACACTTTAAGGTTCTTTAGATCACACCATCCTGAAAATTTTATAAATTCATGGAAGAAGTTTCAAGTAAATTTTGTTTTATAAAATAGAATAGGAGATATTATATTACAGAAAGCTCGTAAAAAAATCAATTTGAGCCATAAATTTATTTACCTTGATTAGGTAAGGGACCAATAAGTCCACAACCATATAAAGACAATGTTTTAAGAGAAGTGAATATTCCAATGCTTTGCAAAATGTTGGTGCTGAGATTGGATCTATCAAGATATATTTCCTCCACATTGCTTTACGCATTTGATTCTAAGCAATGACATAACAATATTATAGAAAGAAGTTCATAATTGATAAGAAAACCTCAACTAAGTGGAATGCTTCCATGTGTGAAAACATCATTGAGATAAATAATTTTTATTTTAAAAATTATATAAATATATGAATATTTTTTATGAATTGGATTATTCATGATTTGTCCAACATAAATTTTGATAGAGAGAAGATGTTGAAACTTTAATATAAATCTTCATCCAATTTATTAATTATACTATTTTTTCTTTTTAGTATTTTCTTATATTATTTTTTAATATAAGTAATTAACTGATATAGCTAATTTGTATAATTTTCAAACTCGAATCAACAACACTATAATTAATATTTATAAAATAAAACATGTCTACACTAAAATTATTATATTACCTTTAAAGTTACCAATACTTTATAATAAAAAATAAAATAGGTATTTTACTCACCAATAAATAAAATTCAAAAGAATTATAAGCAAACTCAGCGGATTAAATGAAAATTTTAAAGCACTAAATCTTGGCCCAAAAACAGAGTTAAGTTAAAATATGCCATATCTCCTTTTTACTTTTTACTTTTTACAAGCGTGAAATTTCAAAATTCAAGTCTAATTATTAATATTATTAAATTTATTTTATTAAATTCATGTTCATTACATCATATTTTAGTTACATTGCTACCAAGTTTTTTTTATTTCAAAATGTCACACCAACAAATTGTTTTAAAAATTAACAATTTTAACAATTGAACTTGGATTTTGAAATTTTAAAAAAATAGAGGACTAAATTCTGAAAATAAAAGTATAAAATTAAATTACAAATTTGTATAAGAATTAAATTACAAATTTGTAAAGAGTATCAGACCTATCACATTTTTTAAACCAAAAGTTAATAACATGTGCATTTTGAAATTTATACAAAAGTTTGCAATGGAAGTTTAAGCACCTCTAAATGTATGTTTAAATTTCATAAAATTGAAATTTTTAAAATTATTCAAAATTGACATTTATTTATTTTTGGCCAAAAATGTGATTTATTTAACTCTAATATGTATATTTTATGTTTTACACTATTAAAAATATGAAATTAAAATATAGTTATATTACATATTTTCCCATAACTATATGTTTTTTATTTACAATATCATTGTTTTTATTGTTATAATTATTTTTTATCTCATAAAAATTCAATAAATTATTTTAAAAAATATAGTTATACAATCAAAATAATTACTGTAATAGGCCCAATTTGCCCGGGCCCAAAAGCACAAACAAAAAATAAACCAAATATAAAAACAAATAAAATTAAAATGCCATTATTGAACCGTCCAGTTTTTTTACAAACACTAAGCCCAGATTACAGACCCAACTAAACCCAAAACCCAACTACAAAATAGACCAAACCCGAATTTCCTAATACCAAACCTAATTCAGCCTAAAATACCCAAACCCCAGGCCCAATACACTATGGCCAGATTTGAATAATTTTCAGAAACCCCTAGGGTTTCCAGAGCCTCCTGCGTCGCTACCACGCACACCTCTCCCCACGTACACGGTGCCACGTCCACCACCTCCGTACGCGTGCGCCCGTGCCTCTGTACAACCATGTACCTACAAAGGACAAACAAACGAGCAACAAAACAGATGGCCGCAAAAAAAAAAAAGAAAGGGGCAACAATAACAGATCGAGAGAAAATACTAGAAAAAATAGGAAGAAAATGTAAAAAAAATGGGGGATTTCATTTTCATTTTCTTTTTCATTTTCTTTTTCTCTGTTCGGCTATAAAGAAGGCTGATTGAAATCTGTAAAAAGACACGCATATTCGAATACAAAAAAATCGAAATACCGAAAGGTGATTTCTGGGTTTATTTTCTTCTTCATTTTGCTAGTTATTAGTTTCATTACTTTTCTTTCCTTTTCTGATTTTTGTGTTCATTAATCGATAGTTAAGAGAGAAACTATAAAAAGAAAAGAAAAAACATACCTGGCGGTAGGATTTCGGCCTTCTCCGTTGTCATCGGAGAATAGGTTGAAATCAGAGGCTGTTTGCATGCCTGAGGAGCGCAGAACGGCGCAGAGTCTTTTAAGTTTAGGTTTTGATTTAATGTAAACGGTAGTTTTAGGGTTTTTTAGTTTTAAACGCGGGACTTAAAACGTCACCGTTCAGAGCCAATATAATGGCATTGAAACGGCGCCGTTTTGAAGTCCCGATCCGAACGGTGACCTGATCCGGGAAGGATCTGCTCGCTATGGATCGTTTGGTTTATTTACTTATTGAGTCCTTCTGTGTTTAATGAAATTATGATTTGACTTCTGTTTTTGATTTGTAATTTATACCTCGTATTTAATTCTGTATTCACTTAGACCCAAATATAAACGGCGTCGTTTGAGGCCGGGACCGGTGGTCTCAAAACAGCGTCGTATGACGCTAGCACCCGCGCAGTGACCCGACCCGAGGGGAGGATCCGCGCATTTTATTTCATTGGTTTATTTGCGCCATAGATCCTTTTGTGTTTTGATTTGTTTTAATTTAACTTTTATTATTATTTAGATTTATACGCTATATTTGATTTCGGTTTCAATTGAATCTGTGTGGAAACGACACCGTTTTGAAGGTTCTAATCCATATACCAAAGAAGATTTGCTAGTTAAATTGTTGTACTGGTCCTTTTGATATTAATTGGCTTTCATTTTGGTTATTTGCGCATTATTTTCAAATTTACCTTAAGATTTTTGTTTTAATTCAAATTTTGTCCATTGTTTTGTCTTTTTATTATTAAATTGACTAGTTTATTATCAATTGTTATTATCTTTTTTAATAATAAACCTAAGTTTGTTATGATTTTTATTATTTTATTATATGTTATTATCTTAAGTTTTTGTATATTATTATTTAAATTCTACAAATATTTTATTTTGGACATTTATATATAAATATATATATATTCATTTGAATTTAAAAAAATCACACAATAGCATTTCATGATCCTTTCATATATGTATATATATAATTTATATTAAAATTATTTTATTGTACATATATATATAATATAATGTTATTAATTTCAAATCATATATTTTTATGCACAAATATTTTATTCCTTTTAAATTTGCTATTCTATCTTACTTATTTTAACTTATATATATTATGACTATATATATTATTATTTACATTAAGATTTTTTTACTTATAAATCAAAACATATATCAATTTTAAAATTTATTCACTTTTATTTTCTTACAATTATTTTTAGAATTTACTTAAACATTTTATTTTTAGTTCCATTATTAAATTGTTTGAAATTTTATATTAATTATTTTTAAATTTTGTGTATATATATATATATATTTAATCCTGAATTCATTTTTATTTGTTTCGTGAATACACTTTATTTCCCTTTTAGATTAATAATTCTTGAATGCTAACGTTGATATTGGCCCAATGTATGATTGAAACTATTCTTATTATACTTGATTATGTTGATTTATTCATCTGTGTATATTTACTATTCAAATTCCGCATAATTCATAGTTTATTTAATCAATGCATTTTATATATTTCAATAAAAGCATTAGAGTCATCTTATTTCGCAATTTGTCAAAGTACCCGGTATTCACGACTCTCGAGAGAATTGCACCCTAACTTGCTGGGCTTCAATTCTTTCGATGAATTTAAATAGCCGAGTATCTGTTTTGTAATAAAACCACATGATTTTTAAATAAAGCTTGTTGGGAATTTAAAATGTTGAATCTTAACTTACTGGATATAACATTTTGTTATCTCGAATTAAGGATTTTAAAATAAAGGCAATATTCGATGTTCAGGAATGACGAGAAATTGAACCCTAACTTACTGGATTCTGATTTCTCGATTGACCCAAATAACCAAATATCCTTCTCAAAATACATTTTAAAATTTAAAAAAGATAAACTTAATCCTAAAGATTAAACAGTTGCACCCTAACTCACTGAGTGTGACAGTTATTTCTTTGAGATGAGTATGTCTTGTCATCCAATTCATTTTATTCGAGTTTTCTTTTCAAAGGATCATATTTTTAAAATCTTTTTAAATTTGACATTAAGACATTAAACAATCAATTCGGTACCAATCTTGGGCGTCACGAGGGTGCTAACCCTTCCTCGTGCGTAACCGACTCCCGAACCTATTTTCTCAAATTCACAGACCTAAAATTATTTTCAAGGTGATCCGATCACACCTCAATAAAAGATCGGTGGTGACTCCCATTTTAAAAGTCGATCCCCGTTTTTCAAAATTAAAAAAAAAAGTGTTTTCGACAGCTTGGCGACTCCACTGGGGAACCTAAGAGAGTCAGGCCGTAAAATTGATTGTTTTTTGTCTTATTGTCGAAAATTAAAAATTTTATTTGAAAAATTACGATCTTCTCTTTGCATTTGTTTTCATGATTACTGTAAATTGAGCTCTATATTTTGGCATCATATTGCATAAAGGCTGTTTAGTCTTACCCTTTTAAGTGGGAGTGAGAAGCTACTCCTTCGTGAGGTTTTCACCTCCGTGCAGGATAGTGGATCACTTTCGGAGCACATCCGTACCTATGTCTTCGTGAGATTTTCATCTTCGTGCAACCATAGGGAAATGTATTCCCCTGAACCGAACTCGGTCCATATAAGCCTATAATGGGTGAGGATCGATGAATCTGCTGGTTTGGGTACCTTGACTCTAGAGCTAAACCACATGTAGGAGACCTTAGGAACCCGTCCTAGGTAGAGCCACTCCAGATCCTTAGTGGTTACCTAACTAGGTACTTTTGTTTTCCTTGCTTGCTTATGTTTTCTACTAACCCCTCTTGTTTTGTTTTGATTATGATTGCATTGCATTTACATATTAGGAAAGAGATATTGATTCAAATCCAATTACTAAATTAGAAAGCTTGTCATGGGATACGGATTCCTTGATAAAGTGGAAAACAATATGGCTGCCTGAATATATTCCTTTTAAATTTGCTATTCTATCTTACTTATTTTAACTTATATATATTATGACTATATATATTATTATTTACATTAAGATTTTTAACTTATAAATCAAAACATATATCAATTTTAAAATTTATTCACTTTTATTTTCTTACAATTTTTTTAGAATTTACTTAACATTTTATTTTTAGTCCCATTATTAAATTGTTTGAAATTTTATATTAATTATTTTTAAATTTTGTATATATATATTTAATCCTAAATTCCTTTTTTATTTTATTTCGTGAATACACTTTATTTCCCATTTTAGATTAATAATTCTTGAATGTTAACGCTGATATTGGCCCAATGTATGATTGAAACTATTATTATTATACTTGATTATGTTGATTTATTCATCGGTGTATATTTACTATTCAAATTCCGCATAATTCATAGTTTATTTAATCATTGCATTTTATATATTTCAATAAGAGCATTAGAGCACTACACCAAAACAGGCTTTTAGCGGCATTTTTAGCGGCGTTTTATGGAAAACGCCGCTGAAAATAAGCATTCGCGGCCTCAAAAAACCTAAGCCCAACGACGCCGTTTTTCGGGCTTTCGGGGATTTAGCGGCATTTTTGAGAAAGCACCGCAAAAAGACATAAGCCCAACGACGCTGTTTTGTGAGCTTTCGGGGATTTAGCGGCGTTTTTAAGAAAGCGCCGCAAAAAAACATAAGCCCAACGACGTCGTTTTGTGAGCTTTTGGGGATTTAGCGGCGTTTTTAAGAAAGCGCCGCTAATGCTCAGGTCTTTAGCGGTGTTTTTGAGAAAGCGCCGCTAAAAAACATAAGCCCAACGACGCCGTTTTGTGAGCTTTCAGAGATTTAGCGGCGTTTTTAAGAAAGCGCCGCTAATGCTCAGGGATTTAGCGGCGTTTTTGAGAAAGCACCGCAAAAAAACATAAGCCCAACGACACCGTTTTGTGAGCTTTCGGGGATTTAGCGGCGTTTTTAAGAAAGCGCCGCTAATGCTCAGGTCTTTAGCGGCGTTTTTGAGAAAGCGCCGCAAAAAAACAGAAGCCCAACGACGTCGTTTTGTGAGCTTTCGGGGATTTAGCGGCGTTTTTAAGAAAGCGCCGCTAATGCTCAGGTCTTTAGCGGCGTTTTTGATAAAGCACCGCAAAAAAACATAAGCCCAATGACGCCGTTTTGTGAGCTTTCGGGGATTTAGCAGCATTTTTAAGAAAGCGCCGCTAATGCTCAGGGCTTTAGCGGCGTTTTTTAGAAAGTGCCGCAAAAAAAACATAAGCCCAACAATGCCATTTTTTGAGCTTTCGAGGATTTAGCGGCGTTTTTAAGAAAGCGCCGCTAATGCTTAGGGCTTTAGCGGCGTTTTTTAGAAAGCGCCGCAAAAAAACCTAAGCCCAACGACATCGTTTTCTGAGCTTTCGGGGTTTTAGCGGCCAAAAATGCTGGGGGCTTAGGCGGCGTTTTTGGAAAAGCGCCGCTAAAAATATTTTATCTTAATTGGTTTATTCATATTAAATAAAATTCAATTTATTTCTAATTGAATATTTAAAATCTTCAGAAAAAAATTGTGACACGTAGAAGTAATTTGAAATAAAACACATGGAAAAATTAAAATACTATTATTTAAAATAATTGTAAAAGAGATAATAATAAATTTGTTTAGGGTTTTTGGTTTAGGGTATATAATTTATTTAAGATTTAAGGCCGGTTTAGGGAGTATGGATTAGGGATTATGGATTAGGGGTTGGGATTTAAGGTTTAAGGGTTAGAGGGTTAGGGGTTTTGGGGTTAGACGTGCTAGGGGTTAAAAGTTAGGGATTTAGGGGTCGAGTTAGGGTTTTGGGTTTATATTAATTATTTTTTTAATTTATATTTTAAATATGTTCTTATATAATTGTAAAAGAGATAATAATAAATTTGTTTAAGGTTTTTAATTTTGGGTGTATGATTAATTTAATATCTAAAGCCGGTTTAGGGGTTGAGATTTAAGGTTTAGGGGTTAGGGGTATAGGGGTTAGATGTTAGGGGTTAAGAGTTAGGGATTTAAGGTTTAGGGATTCAGGGGTCGAGTTAAGATTTTGAGTTTAGATTAATTATTTTTTAAATTTATATTTTATATGTTCTTATATAATTGTAAAAGAGATAATAATAAATCAAATATATTGAAATAATGAGTATAGTTTAAATTATTTAAGAGATATATAATAGATAGACTTTGTATGTATTGGTTAATTTAGGGTTTAAGGTTAAGGTTTGAGATTTGTTAAATGATAAAATTTTATACAATTAATTAATGCTTTTATATTTAAAAATTTTAATCTAAACCATTTGATATATTTAAATATTAGTTTAAATAAAATTAATAAATAAGTTTAAAAAAGTAATAGATTGATATGGATATTTAGGTATAATTATTTATTTTGGAGAGGACCAAATTATAAGAAAAAATACAAAAATAATTTTAAGCCATTTTATCATTTATTTTCTTATTAAAATATACAATATTTATTTTGAGAGTACTTGTTTTTTTTTATTTTATAAAAAATCAATTTATAAAAAACAAAATAAGAAATTTTAAGCATAACAAAACGGCGTCATTTTGTTCAAAATGAAATAATATTTTGCGGCATTTTTGTGAAAAACGCCGCAAAAGATAAGCAATAGCGGCGTTTTTTCGTTTTTATAGAAAATGCCGCAAAAAATAAATCAATTTATAAAAAACAAAATAGCAAAAGAGCGTTATTTTGTTCAAAATGAAATAATTTTGGGGCGTTTTCATAAAAAAGCCGCAAAAGATAAGCAATAGCGGCGTTTTTTATAAAAAAAAAACGCTATAAAAAACACCGCAAAAAAATCAATTTATAAAAACTTAAAAAAATTTAGCATAGCAAAACGGCGTCATTTTGTTCAAAATGAAATAACGGCATTTTTATCAATTTATAAAAAACAAAATAATTTTTTTTTAGAATAGCAAAACGGCGTAGTTTTGTTCAAAATAAAAAAATTTTGCATAAAAACACCGCTAAAGATTTATAAAAAATTTAAAAAATTTTAGCATAGCAAAACGGCGTCATTTTGATCAAAATGAAAAAACGCCGCAAAAATATATCAATTTATAAAAAACAAAATAAAAATTTTTTAGAATAGCAAAACGGCGTAGTTTTGTTTAAAATAAAAACAATTTTGCGGCGTTTTTATGAAAAATGCCGCTAAAAATAAGCAATAGCGGCGTTTTTATAAAATACGCCACAAAAAGCATTTCACTTGCAAAAAATAGCGCCATTTTATAAAATTTTCCCCCTCCGAAATCCCCAACTTTCCCCCCTAAAATCCCTAATTTCCCACATCCAATAAAAAACCCAAAAGCTTATTCAACTCTGTGTTTCTTCCCAACTGAAGCCAAGCCAGTTTTTGTTAATTTGTTCTTCGTGTTAGAACTCTCAAATTGATAAAAGGGGTCCAAAATCAAAGAACCCAAAACCAGGAAACCAAAGAAACGATGAGAAAAAGAGAAAAAAGGATTGCGACTATTAGCTCGAGTTAAACCATCTGAGATTTTCTTGAAATCTATAACCAAGGATGTTACCAATGTTCAGATTACATACCCTTGCAGGTTCTTTTTCTTGTTCCTTACTAATGCAACATATTCTGTTTTTTATATCTCACAAAAGTAACAATGCAGACACTATTTTACAGTTGTCTAGTGTCTGAAAATATGGATATTTGCAGGGATTGAACTATGTTGGTTCAATGTGCTTTTCAGATTACGCATTTGTTCCTGTTGCTTCTAACGTTTTTGCAGTTTAAATGCATGGCTTGTGCGGCGAAGATTACGACATACAGCCTTGAGGTAATCAATATTCATAAGCTTATATTCATAATCAATTTTCAGATTACGACATGCATTTGTTCCTTTAAATGTTTTTGCGGGTTAAAAATCAAATTTTTTTACCGTCCATTTGTTCATCTAAAACTTTTTTGATCCTGGGTTTTGTCTAATATTAATAAAAAATATTTATATTTGCTTCAAATTAAAAATCTCTTCTGCATGAAGAAAAGCAGCAAAATTATAATTGTTATTTTTCCGGGAATCTTGTTGTTCATTCTTGTTTGAAGATTAGATTAGATTGAAAATATTAATCTAAAATTCTGATTCTTTCCTTGTTTGGTTGGTTTGATAATGTGGTGCTTAGAATTAATAATAATGATGTTTTTGGAATGAAGTTGTATGTAATGTTAATAGTTACAAGCCTTTGTGGGGGTAAAATATTCATCAGCCTTGAGGTAATCAATATTCAAGTTACATACATATGATTAGAAATATTCATCAGCCTTGAGGTAATCAATATTCAAGTTACATACATATGATTAGAAATATTCATAAGCTTATATAATTCATCAGCATACAATATTGGCATCTGCTCACCCATTGTTTTGGGTTTGTTGTTGTTGCAGGGAAGTGAGAAGCTCCTTCAGCTAGTCTCAAATTACTCCATGGTTTCAAACTTGAAGGAGAATGAATCTGAAGTATGGAACCAAGGATTCTTCATGTCACCAATAGGTAAGCTCATATATACAACCTTGAAAACAATGGACATAACATGGGCATGTTCGGTTCTTCCAACTATGGGTACTTCAATGATGCTTTTATGGTTTGGCAGCTTCACATGCATTAATATTTTTTTAGGCATAATTTGGAAATAACCCATCATTTTTTTCTTGGAAAACTGGAAAAAAAAAAACAAATTGATAATTTTGTATGTTTTACATTTATGTTTTTCGATAGCTTGTTCTTATAAATAGTTTTTTTTTGGGATGTTAGCTTTCAAGAAAAATCAATTATTTGGTTTTTCCTGCTTCATGTCTCGTTTTTGTTTGAGAGGAGTTAACGAAATCGAAAATACCCTGTAAATTGTATTTTATAAATATTCTTAACCATTATTGATTGTCTGGTCTCTTTGCTGTAATATATTATGATGTTAAGGCCTTCACTAATTTTCTATTTGTCTATTAATATGCAGGAGCTGTGACAATATATTTTTTGATGCATTTAGTTGGCTTGCAGTTTATGGTTATATAGTAGAAGAGATAAGCATAGAGAAATGGTCGATCACCCACACTAATTTCCTGTCCTGAACAGTCTTCTTCATCTGTTAGTAGCCATTATTTTGACAATCATGGTATAAGAGGATCACCCACATCAACAGTCATTGGACCTTCCAAGCATCGGCATTCAACTCTTGGGGATCCCAATTTTAATCCGAGCCAGGGGAAGGCTCGATGGTTGTTCTGCTATTCCCTTCTCAATTTTGATGGTATTACTCTTTTTCTTTTTCTTTTTCTTTCCACGTATTTATATTTTGTTCAAATTTAACCATCCAAAACAGAACATCGACGGATGTAACTAAAAAAGGTATCGAATTTTGTTAGTAACATGTTGCTAATTAAATGATTTGTTAGGAACAACTTGTATTTTTTGGTTGTTCTTACAAAGAAAGATTAACTTTTATATTTTAGTTTGTATCTTGATAGAACTTGAAATATTTATTCATTATTTAAGATAAATTAGGATCAAATTACTGAAATTCAGGCATGCTGGATATGAACATGCATTGGTTTAGTTGGTTCATTGATGCTAAAAACTTTCTCATTGCAAGTGATATTCTTCCATTTTTTTCGAAGTATTCGTGTTCTTGTTGAATGCATATCCGAACATGAGTACGTGAATATGACCCTTGAAAAACTTTTGAAGGTCAAATTATATAAAAGGTCTCTATATTATGCTCCTTTTTTTTTAGATTTAATCCCTCTAATATAATTTGATCCTTTCTAGTCCCTCTACTTTTTGAAATGTGTATTGTCAGTCCTGAAGTCATTTTTTTTCTTTCTAATTCCATCAAATAATATTACGTGGCATAATTTTTAAACATGTGATAATGTGGTATGTACACCTTGGCCTTTTTGTACAAAAATAAATATTGTATAATTTTCTTTTTAAATATGCAAAAAATTTGTTTACCTGTACAAAATGCTATGGGTGATAGTGGGTATGTTTTATTTTATTTTATTTTTGCAGTCTTGATTTGTTTGTAATTGTCGTATCCTTAATTCCTTTTGATATTTTTCTTGTATTTCGAGTGGGAAAGACATCTTTGATGAATCAAGATCCTTTATTTTGAGATACATGCTTTGTTTTAGCACATTATATTTGATTGTTAGTTGCATTGAAAGACACACAATGACAATTACTAATTTGTTAAGAAATATGTGATTACTTTGCAAAATTCAATTGTTTAAATTATTTTCATAGCCTACTTTGATTGCTGTTATTTGTGGGAAAATTAGTCTACATTCTTTAAGTCGATCTTAAACTGCTTCCTACATTGTTTCACCTTGGGAAGAAAGTTTATGGATGCACACGAGTTTGGAAAACTTGTTCTGTTTCAAAACTTGGATCCAACTTACTCTTCAGCAGAAGTGGAGGTAATATTTATTATGAATCACAATTAGGTTGTGTTTGAAGCATTTTGTATTTACACGCATAAATTTCTGTTTTCTTTCACTTTTCCTCTCCCTACATGTGTGGTTTGTAACTTTTATCTTTCTTATGAATAATGCATGTTTATATTGCAGGATATAGTTTGGAATGCCTTCAATGAAACTTGCAGAGCAAAGATGGTGCAGCAGACTACATTGCATTTTTTATTACCTTGCAATCTGTATAGTCATAGGCAGGTTTAACTAGTCAGCCTGTTTCTCATATGTATTATTTATTTTAGTTTTTATTCTAAATTTTTATTTTTACTTTAATATTTACGACAATTTGAGTTCTAACTTTTAGATTTTAATTGTGTTATTAATTTATTATTTTCAATTCTAAAACTAAATTCATTAATTTTTATATTTAGTTTAAAGTTAAAATTTTCATAGAAAATTTAATTTAAATAATATTTTTTATTTATCCTTGAAAGATTTTTAAAGTTCAAATTTTAAAAATAAAATAAAATAAAATATTTATCATAAAAATAATATTTTTAAATGTTACGTTTTTAATGGCGTTTTTGCAAGAAGCGTCGCTAAACGTTTGTTCTATAGCGGCGTTTTCTGATAAAAGCACCGCTAAAGGTCTTGATCTATAGTGGCGTTTGTAGAAAAAGCGCCGCTAAAGGTCTTGATCTACAGCGGCGTTTGTGGAAAAATCGCCGCTAAAGGTCTTGAGCTATAGCGGCGTTTGTTGTAAAAGCGCCGCTAAAGATCCTGAACTATAGCGGCGTTTATGGAAAAGCGCCGCTAAAGGTCCTGATCTATAGCGGCATTTGTGAGGAAAGCGCCGCTAAAGGTCATGGTCTATAGCGGCGTTTATTTCCACAAACGCCACAAACGTTTTGCGGCATTGATGACAGTGGCATTTTTTGCGGCGCTTTTAGCAGCGCTTTTTAAAGGTATAAAAAAATGCCGCTAAAAACCTGTTTTGGTGTAGTGGAGTCATCTTATTTCGCAATTTGTCAAAGTACCCGCTATTCACGACTCTCGAGAGAATTGCACCCTAACTTATTGGGCTTCAATTCTTCCGATGAATTTAAATAGCCGAGTATCTCTTTTGTAATAAAACCACATGATTTTTAAATAAAGCTTGTTGGGAATTCAAAATGTCGAATCCTAACTTACTGGATATAACATTTTGTTATCTCGGATTAAGGATTTTAAAATAAAGGCAATACTTGGTGTTTAGGAATGACGAGAAATTGAACCCTAACTTATTGGATTCTGATTTCTCGTTTGACCCAAATAACCAAATATCCTTATCAAAATACATTTTAAAATTTAAAAAAGATAAACTTAATCCCAAAGATTAAACAGTTGCACCCTAACTTACTGAGTGTGACAGTTATTTCTTTGAGATGAGTATGTCTTGTCATTCAATTCATTTTATTCGAGTTTTCTTTTCAAAGGATCATATTTTTAAAATCTTTTCAAATTTGACATTAAGACATTAAACAATCAATTCAATACCAATCTTGGGTATCACGAGGGTGCTAACCCTTCCTCGTGCGTAATCGACTCCCGAACCTATTTTCTCAAATTCACAGACCTAAAATTATTTTCAAGGTGATCCGATCCCACCTCAATAAAAGATCGGTGGTGACTCCCATTTTAAAAGTCGATCCCCATTTTTCAAAATTAAAAAAAAAGTGGTTTCGACAATTATAAACATTAATATTTTAAAATGATGAAAATTTTAAAGAAATTTAGTTTCAAACCAAAGTCGAAACACATTATAATGGAGGATTTAGAAAATGTTTCACCAAACCTATATTTTACTTTCAAGTATGATATGATATAATTTTATTAATATTTATGACAATAACCGTTATTATAATATCCGAGATCAAAACTAAATTTCTAAATTAAAAAAAGGAAGTTTAATTAAATGATACCTTGGTGGATCACCAAATCTTTCAATTCGTTGCAGCTCATATATAGTTCCCTTAAGTTGATAAATGCTTCCAAATCTAGGAAAACAAAAACAACAAATCAACTTCATTATATTCTCTTAAAACATTATTATATTCTTGTTAAAAACCTAATATTTTTACCTTTCATAGCTATTGATCCTTTCAATTCATTGTCCTTTATGCTCAAAGATTTCAAATTTGAAAGCTTGTTAAGGAATGCAAATACACTAGTATTGAAGTGATTTCCATCTAAATTAAGCTCTTCCAAGTGGGTCAACTCCAATTTTCTACCACCATCTACAAAAGAGTTACATAATTTCATCACTGAAATGAATTGGCATAAAATTTAATTATATGTAAGAATTTAGGTAATTGGTTAAATATAAATGCATACCTTTAAAGGATTGAAAGCTTTCAATTTGATTCCCACTTAAATCGAGTTTCTTCAAATTAAACAAAATCTAAAGAAAAAATATCAAAAATAGAGCAAAATGGGGGTCAAAACGCGACGTGCGGATGACATGGGGACCAAAAGGGAAATATTTCCCATCCCCAAAACGTAGCGTCTTTGTGCGGATCAAGATGGAACGAAAACAAAATGCACGGCCAAGATTAGACGAAATATAAAAGCTTATTTGAATGCATCATGAAAATATAGGGACCAAATGCGCAAAAATCCCCTCAGACCCAAAACGCGCGAATCCTTCCCCTGGGTCAGGTCACCGTGCGGGTCGGGGGCGATCAGACGATGCCGTTTTAAAGCTACCACACCAGCAAAAAATGGCGACGTTTCGGATCCTACGATTAAAACTAAAACAAGCCTAACAAAACCCTAACAACTATTTTTCTTTTTTTTCAAAACTAGAGCTCTCTCTCTCTCGGCGCCGCACGACGGTTCATTGCCTCGTTTAGAGACCCTTCGAACCATGCCCTTAACTCCGATGACAACGGAGAAAGGGCGATCGGTCCAGTCGCGAGGTACGCCGACTCTTTACTGCTTTTATTTTCCTTAGTAAACACACAAAAGAAAAAAGAAAAGAAATAAAAAAACTATATAGAAGAACAACAAGGAAGAAGATGAATCTGGAAATCACCTTTTTTTGCTTTTTTTTATTATCAATCGTATCTGTCTGCTTTTACAACGTTCTTGGGCTTTTATAGTGCCCTTTTTGCAGAAAAATGAAAAGAAAAATAAAAAAATCCCTCCCCCGCAATCGTATTTCTTTCTTCTCTCTCTTCCTTGTTTTGTGTCTGTTTTTGTTGCTTTTGTGCGCGTCTCTTGCAGGTACGGAGTGTAGGGTTTGGTGTGTGTGGAGGCGTGTGGCATGGCTCGACTCGGAGGCGGCTGAAGCTTGGCACGAGCGAACAAGGAGAGCCGCTGCGGGCTGGGGTGTGCGGCTAGGGTTCCAAAGCCTTTTCTTCGCTGAAATTGTTTTGGGCTGGGGCTGGTTATTTAGGCTTCTGTAATCGGGCTAGGGATTAGGTTTAGGGCTTTGGTTTTGGGTAGTGGGTTGTATTTGGTTCGGGCCTTATTGGGCCCAGTGTAAAAGGACTATTTGGGCATTTAATTTTTAGTTTTATTGTTTATTTATTTGGCTTGGGCCGGGCAAATTTGGGCTTTTACATATATAATCTAAAGAAGCCTGAGCTTCTTATTTATATATGTTGTGCGGAAGCATGTAAAAGAGTAAAATTATTGTACTAAAAAATCACACTAAGTTCAATTCCCAGGAAAGAGAGGTGGATTACAAGGATCGCTTAAGTACCAAGTCTTTCCTAGCCAGAATATTCCTCAATCGTAATTTAATAGCACAATAAATCACTACAATCACACTCACAATTCATGTAGAATAATACAATAAATAACACAAGAATTTAACGAGGTTCAGCAAATTTTGCCTACGTCCTCGGGCACTACCAAATATATTTCACTCCAAAATACAAGTGAGAATTTACAAAGAGAGAGAGAGAGAGAACAATGCCTTAAGTAGAGAATGGCAAATATGAGATACAGAATGAGAGATGGTTATGCCTATTTATAGTTGAGGTTCAGGGATCAACTTGCAAAGTCATTTTACAATTAGAAACCAAATATTGCAAATATCTCAGATTTCTTATGCCAATATCTCGATACCCATATCTTTGACTTTTCAATATTTGATACCAATATCTTTGACTTTATTTGATACACATATCTTTGGCTTTCCATAAATATGGATGATTTCCAATAATATACAAGCAGAACATATTGCATCCCAGTAATTCACTATAATATAAAAATAATATATAATTAATTAATTCCTCAAAAATTGGATCAATCTAGGCTTCTTATTTACGTAAATTCCTTATTGCAAAAACTCTTGGTAGAAATTTGTTAGGAAAGGATAAATGTACCTCAAAAATGCTTATCAACTCTTGACTTTGGCGTTCAATGCTGAATTTATTTAAATTTTTTTTTTTCATGGAGAGGAGATGGGATGACAAGAATGATAAGTTTTTAAGTCATTTAAGTTTACACAAAATTTTAATCACTCATAAAAACAAGTCTTGACGTTCTATTAATGAATTTAAACATGGCTTAACGTTGATTTTAAATCTAATGTTGATGTTAATCTTGAAAAACGAATGGCCAAAAAAATATGAAAAGTGAGAGTTGGATATAAAATCGTGTAGTTGGGGTTATAAAATTCTTCATGTGGCTTTCTTGTGAATTTCATTTATACCCTTCTTACACTTATACAAACTTAGTCTTGACTTGGCTTTATTAATGGAAAATTTAGGTCTTCATTTTTCGTTTTATTCATGGAAATTTTACTTCTTTGATTTTGGTTTTATTAATGGAAATTTTAAGTCTTCAGTTTGCTTTTATTCTTGCACATTCTAGGTTTTGATTTTGAAAATTTAGTTTTTCATCTCTATTATTATAAAATTTCTTGATTAATTAATATCATAACATTTTAAAAATAAAATATTCCATTCACTATTTTTTAAAAATAGGAGTAACAATAAAATTTAATATTTTTATAAAAAAACTATTTATTTCTACTAGATCACTCCTTTAAAACTATCCATTATCATATAACTTCTCTTCAATAATTCACTATTCTTTGAACATTCATTAGTTTTTGAAACATAAAATTTATAAATAATTATTTTCACCTAAAGTACTCCATTAATCAATTTAATTTAATTCAAAACATTATGATCATACTTGAAATTAAAAAAAACTCGATAATTGAATATTTGTGTACAAAAATAAAACAAACAAGACAGACCACAAAGGCAAGAGCTTTATTCAAAATGCAAAACTAACAAAATACTCCTAAAAGTCATCTAAACACATCTTCTAAAGATGTAATATTCAAGAAGATGTAATTCACCTAAAGTTCATCTAAACTTTGCGAAAACCTTTCATCTTTACTTATTTGTCCGAACCGATCCATCTGAACTTGGTGCATGTGAAACCTGCATCTAAAATTAATTGTTAAAAATCTTTATTATATAGGAAAAAAAGCATCACAGAAGCCACAGTAATTCCAATTTAGCATTGATAATGAATAGCCATGTTTAGAAGATGGCCTTTGCACAAAAAAATTAGAGCGATGAGGAGACCTTTCAGCAATTCGTGACTGTAACCACAATGTAATCCCGCAGAGCAAATAAGCAAAAAGAAGAAGAATCTGTTGGGCATTAAGAAAATTATCAGATCACCCCATAAAATTTTGGGCACATTGATATTTCCCATGAGAAATACTACAAGTTCTATGGTGGTGTTTTCCAGTTCATTGAAAACAAATTATAAAATTTTGAATTTTTGAAGGTTATTTTGTAATTTTTAGAGGATGAATTTGCATTTATTTTAAAACTATTAGGGATTCAAGAGATATTTATATCAATTTGTTATTCAAGTTTTTAAAATATCTAAGCTGTGAAATTCAAATCAAATTGAACTCGAAAAACCGAAGTTCTTGATTCAAGTTAATTAAAAAATTGAATAATTCGATTCATTTAATTCAAAATTTAAAAAATATTATTTTTTAATATGACTTGAGTTTTACTTGAATCATTTTTATAATTAGTTAATTAAATTGAGTTATTTAAAAAATCCTCTTAACTAATAGCCAAAAAAAAAAGCCATCATGTACAAAATTTTGATTTTATGGAAAAATAAAGACTTGAAGTATTACTTTAGATTTTGAAATGTTCAACTTGATATTGACATATGATAACATGTACAAATTTCTCTTTCTTTTGAATTTTAGTGATATTACACATATGATAATATGTTTACCACACCAAATTTAGAAATAGTAGAACTTAATGAATTTAACAAATATCTAAAATATCAAATTAAAGTCTAGGAATTAAATCTACAACTTCAGTAAAGTACAAGAACTATGGTAGAATTAAACCTTTATATAATAATTTCCTTCTATGAACCACAATTCATGTGCATCCCACAGGCAACATTAAAAAATTGGCATGTGTCTATTTTTTTAAATATTTATTTTTAATATTATATACTACATCACTATAGGTGCGTGTCAATCCTCTAACTCTACTTGTAGAATTTAAAACTCCACCGACAATGTACCAAATATTAATCCTAATTATTATACTATTCATGGATAAAGATAAAACATAATATTTTGCTTAAAATCTCAATTATATACATTTGGTCACCCATTGTGATGTAATATAGCACCATCTACGAAGTAGTTGGAGGAAATTATTAAAAAATATCATTACATATATTAACAGTCACATAATTCATTGCATTAACTTTTAAATGTTGACTATTGACTTGCGTCAACTTTGAGCTTATATAAGCACCGATAGAAATAATCTCACAATTAATGCCCGAGAAATTATTATACATCAATTTATAGTTTTAATCCTATACTTACTCAATTGAATTAAAATTTTAGTTTCAATTTGATATATTTTGTTCCTCTTATTCATATTAATGTTATAGATTTATTAAAATAACTACATTATTAATTCTCTAACATTTAAATATTAAAATTATGATGCTAAATTGAGAAAAACAAATTAATACGTATATTCTTGTGGGTGGAAATTTAGTGGAGATGCCCATCAGCTTTCCTAATTGACAAAAATGAAGACTTAGAAAATGTGCAATCATAATCCTAGTCGTCGTTATGGCTCCAAGAATAGGTATCTTAATTTGTCTCTCTTCAGGATGAAAGATAAATAATAAATTTTATAAAGTTGAAACTATAATTTTATAATTATATTAACATATAATTTAATAAAATTTTAAAAATATATCTTTTAATTTTTTTTAATTAAATTGATAATGCCTTAACTCATAATATTAATTCTTTTTATTTGTCAAAATATTTACGAGAACGAATTCGTATTCTATTGTGTGGAAAGTTTTAGTACAGGTTATTAAGTTATTGGTGAAGCCAAATCCAACTTGTTTGACCAAGAATGTTTCTGTCGTGTGGAAAATGGACATTACCATTTCCTTGAATGACCTTCAATTTCTCCATTGAGATATAGTAAGAGGGAGTGAAATATATATATAAGGTAATATTTAATGTATTCGGTAAATGAATAATAACCCCAAAATTTCATTAATGAGAAACAAATAATGAAAGTTTTATAAAATAAAATAAATTAAATCAGATACGTCTCATGTATTAAATCTTGTTCGTAAAGTTTACAATGAACAAAATACTAATCTATAATTGAAAAATAACTCAAACTTTAAACATAAGTTCATTACTATTGACCGCGTCAACCTTAACATTGAGGATTATTACAGGTCAATTTCTAATTTTTAGTTTTATATGAAAAATATTTTAAAATAACATCTCTAAAGCATTTTTTTAAAGGTTTTATATTCATTGTGGCTCATATATAGTTCCCTTAAGTTGATAAATGCTTCACAAAAACAACAAATCAACTTCATTATATTCTCTTAAAACATTATTATATTCTTGTTAAAAACTAATATTTTTACCTTTCATATCTATTGATCCTTTTAATTGATTGTCCCTTATCCCCAAAGATTTCAATTTTGAAAGCTTGTTATTGAAGTGATTTCCATCTAAATTAAGCTCTTCTAATTGAGTCAACTCCAATTTTTTATCACCATCTACAAAAAAAATTATATAATTTCTATTGACACCATTTTTTTGACAAAACAGGGTCGACTTGAATTTTGAAAATAAAACGAAAATGAGAGTCGCCACCAATCCTTTTTGATGAGGTGTGATTGGCTCACCTCGAAAAGCGGTTGTTTTTAATGAGAAAATTAATTTTATTAAAACAACGATTTTATTAAAATTATAATATATAAATAGGCTCACTATTTACCTAAACCCCATCCAAACCCAAGTATTCAACCCAACCCAATTACCCAACCCAATCATAAAAATTACAAATAATTTAAAAAATAAAAAGAAAATTCTAAAACTAAAACTAAAACTAAAACTAAAAATAAAAAATAAAAAACATATAATTTTCGGTTAATTCGGTTAACCGACCGAATTAACCGAAAAAATTTCGGTTCGGTTAATTTTTTTGAAAAATATTCGGTTCGGTTAACGGTTAAAGATTTTGAAAGGTCGGTTAATGTTATTTTGGGTTGGCTAACTGAATGAACACCCCTAGCGAGATTGCCCCATCAAGGCTAAATTATCTGTGATTGTGACCTTGGAGGAGTTTGAAGCCAAAGGTAGTGGAAACAATTGAGAGCCGCAAGTAAGGAAGCTTGGTGGAATTTGAGTGATGAAGGTACGCACAATGTGGAGCCACTTGTGTTGAGGTTGGATTCCATTCGAGGGTGTCTCAAGGCAAAGGTCAATCGAGCACCAACGGAGAATGTAAAATCGTTGAAGTCTGGCCCACTCATGCAAAGTTGAAATGTAAAGAGTGGCAGCATAGAAGTAAAGGGAATGAGAGCGATGGTTCTAAGAGTCGTGATGGTCAAGCACAGCCAAGGGTAGAAGACTTGGCGCGGAGGCCTGAAAGAAGTCATTCACGAAGAAGATGTCAATCGAAAGATCGAGAGTGGTGCTCCCCTAGCAACGAGGGCGTTTCTAGGTTGTATAGGGGAGAATGTCTCGCCTCATGAGTGAGAAAGGCCTCAGAATCAAGCAAACACGAGAGAATCGAGCCACAAGGTCCTCGGAGTACCTCGGAAGACTCTAAAAGTTCGAAGAAGGGACCAGGTTCGTGTAAAACCGTGTAGAATATGCGAAGCCTCTCTCCAGTGTGGATTGAAGGCTAACTTAACCTCGTGATTGAGAAAATTGAATCTAAAGCCGCATGCAACTAGAGCTAAAGTCTCAACACGTGACACGTGTTTGGTGGAAGAGGAGAACAAGTGAGCATAATCTTCATAGAGGCTTTGTCAACCACACCTTCATGCATACAATGCCTCCTGAAATTATTTGTCATATTTCTTGAAAAGCCAATTACAATTGCATTTATGAGTACAAGTTTTTGCAAGTTATATATTTTCGTAAATAATATATAACTTGTTATGTTTTGAAAATTAAAAAGGGATATGTTAAAGAATTTGAATATTATAGAAATTAAAAATAAATTATTTTAACTATCACAATTATTGAAAAATAATTTTGATTTTTGCTTAGTTATTACTTTTTAATATTTATAATGAAAAATTAATCATTATAAACGTAACACTGAATAACAAACTAATTCACATATGATATGAAACTTCAACCTCAAATTTTGCAAGAATTCATTCGCCACGATAAAAATAAGCTAACAAGATTCAAACATGATTAACAATGAAATTTTTGATGTAAATGGAATGTTCAACCACGTTCTTTTAGGCTTCACTAATACACAAATTTATTGTTTAATGTTCCTGCCATTCGTCAAGAATTTGAGGGTGAAAATATCAGAACAATATTCTAAATTATATTTTGGTCTCTACTTCATTAAAATTAACATCTTAGATATTTATTTTGATCTTTTATATCTAATAATAATAATATTTATTCCATTTGACTCTTCCTTTTTAATTCTTCACCATCATCATCGTCAAATTCGATTCACCTACATAACGGTTTAAATCTGACCCATAATAAGGTCATGAAGACAATCATGCAAAATGTGTGATTACCTTTAATTTGAAATTTGAAGATATTTTATAATTTATAATTTTTTAGAATTTTTATGTTTTTTTTCTATTTTGAAGTAGAAAATATTTGGTACACAATGGAGCTTTTAAACTCCACAAGTATAATTAGGAATTGACAAGTGTCCTATAAAGATATAGTAATATATTAAAATAGATATTTAATAAAAGAAACACATGTCAATTTTTAAAGTTGTTTATGAAATAATTTTTTTACAAATAGATAAAACAATAATTTCATGTGAATAGCGAAAAAAGAGAGGTTAAAATTGAATACAATTGATAATGGTGGGGCAACTTGTCAACATCCTAAAATACATTAATTTGATATAGTTCCATGTTAATGATGCGTTAGGCAACTGCTCCATACAATAATTGGTGAGTAGCAAGCGAGTGCGATACTTATTATTTTGATTTTCTATTTCTAATTATTAAGTTACTCGTTTTTATGAAAAATTTCAACTTTGTAGCCTACATTGTTAATGATACGTCTTCATCTACATCTACCTAAAAATATAATTTATAATTTGTGTATTCAAAGCTTTTATTTTTATTAATATATTGAAAATTTTGATAATTTAACGCTTATTGTAATATTTAACATATTTTGATTTAAATTTGTTGTCGAAATTTGCTACAATTAACTTGCTAATGTTTTTATTAAGAAATTTGTTGAATTTCTTTATTAATTAACTACCCTATTTTTTCATCTTAAAATACTTTCATATAATTCTTTGTTTAGTGTGCGTCAAATATGCGATTTATACAGTAATTGGTGGTTAATGTTAGGTTGGTAAGTCATCATTACACTTGATCTTGATTTTGAATTTTTACTCTTAAATTAGGTTTTAATTTATTACACGAACCAAACATTCTAATTAATATAAACAGTATCTAAATGAAATCCGAGCTCATTCCCATAGATGCATACAAGTCTTATGAAATATAGCAAGAGTAACAATAATGGCAAAAAAGTCAACTAATCTAAGAAAACATGTTGAAGTTGAATTCAATCAATCCCTCTCTTCATATTGGAAGAGAGTTCAAATAAGACATGGAACCAATGTGAACATGGTGATTCCAAAATCAAATGACACTAAACTCCTATCTTTGTATGATAGAGAAATTATGATGGATAAATTTAGTCTTAGAATGTGATAGGGGTATTGAAGATAATTCATTGATAAAATCAAAGAAATTGATCGATGATTTAGTTAATTGTGAAGTTGTGCATAGATCTAGAAAACAATTTCTTCTTCAGTATCAAGTGAGTGGAATAAAAGAAAGTTTGCTTAAGCAAATATGAAATTGGATATTAAGTTGGTTTGAATAGGTAGAACCACGGACACATTTGAACTATATGAAATTCAAGTCTACTAAGGTAATGCTAACAAGACTCATTCACCTTAGAATATGACAACTTTTCAAAACATTAGTCATCTATGTAGAGAGGTGATATTAGTGGATGAATAACTCATGGAATAGTAAAATTATATTAAAATGACTATAAATATAATAACTAATCAATTAAATCGTATTGAGGAGGTTTTCATCATCAATTGCAATGATGTTTAGTTCATAGTTAGAGTTTTAGAATGCGAAGATGTATGGACATCAATTTGTTTTTGTCTGAAAAATGGGTCTAACAAATTCATATCTCTAGTGTCATCAACCTTAAATTAAGTGGTTTTATTGATTTGAGAAAAAAAGTTGGGAAAGGTAAATTAAAGTTTTCATGTTAACAGTGGAGACAAGGAAAGAAAAGAAGGGAATGAACTAGCTTTGAGGATTTAAATGTCGAACATAACAATGAATAAAGAGAGTGTAACATCAAGTGTGATTAATTGTGCATTAATAAAGAAGAAAATGTCGAGGATCTACATGGAGACAACTGTCAATAAACAATTAAAAGTAAAACGATCAATGGAGATAAAATAGAGTTTAGTACACTAGATCCATGGGATTCTTTAATTAACATTGACCCTTTTTTTGAAGGGCCAATACAACCAATGAGATTTTAGTCGAACCTTTCGAGGATGAAAATAGATATAATGACACTAGAATTAATGGAGGAAAGAGTAATGAGATGACTAAAAGAAGAATTAAAAAAGATAATGGTTGATAAACAAAAACAAGGAAAGTTAAAACTGTTGAAGATGCACTTGTTTGAGAGCAACTATTAGAAACTCGAAAAAAAAGAACAGAAAAAAGTAAACAGAAGAGAAAGATGCAATCATTATTTAATAAAAGTTTGGAATACATGATTGAGTCTCTTATTTAATCTGATATTCAAACTGTAGGAGAATTCTATGAAAAACAGTAAAATCATGTAGAATTCATTATTCATTTCCTTAATCACTCTTTGCACATATAAATATAAAAATGAAAACTCCATCATCCTTGTATGAAAAATCCAGGCCAGCCACTCCTTATGCATCCATGCGAATCACACATCTCAGTCCCTCACCCGCCAGCATCAACTCAAATGCCTTGTTGATCTCTGAGAAAGGCACAGTGTGTGTGATGAATTTATCTAGCTCAAGTTCCTGCAACATCAAAGATATCAGTGTTTACTGTCTGTTAGTATATTTGTATGCAAGAGAAAATGTACTCATGTCCAATACATATTCGAACCAGCATTTACATATTCATGCACAAATATCAAACACATTCTGTTTTGGTGTTCAACACTCACTCTTGGTTCCAATAAACAGGAAGATAACCTCACCTTGTTCATATATTTCTCCACAACAGCAGGAATGTCAGAACGAGGTTTGTAGTTTCCAAAGAAAGTACCCTTGAGAGTCTTCTCATTCAGCAGATTCACTGGGTGAGTTTTGAATTCATCGTCTTTGTTTGGAACACCCACAAGCACCGCAACTCCCCACCCCTGAAAATCAAGTCATTTCAGCTAAACATGAAAAATGATATAATCTAGCATCATTGATGAAGAGGAAAATGTTGTGAAGCTATTTACATCGTGGACGCATTCAAATGCAGAAATCATGGCCTGGATACTCCCCGTACATTCAACACTGCGATCGACTCCTCCACCAGTCATCTCAACAACGACCTGATCATTAGAATCATTTCTCAATAAGGATCCCATAACAAGTTGACAGGTTTTACGCAAGGTGGCCCTAGTAACTAATGGTTATGTTCCAATCAGAATCCAGCAGGATGCATATAGAAATGAATTTTCAAGTGGGAACCAACCTCTTGGACAGGTTTGTTGTAATCTTTTGGATTCACAGACTCTGTAACACCGAATTTCTTGGCTGCAACAAGTAATAAGAATAAACATGATCAGTTTTGTAACTTTGCTTACCCAGAAACATAACCGATCTTGGAATGTCTTGCTCAAGTAACTACAAAACCAATGCTACCTTGTTCGAATCTGCTGGGGTTCAAATCAACGCCAATGATCCTCGAAGCACCGGAAACTCTTGCTCCTTCGGCAGCCTAAATTGCAGAACAGAGAATTAATGATAAATGAGTCCTACACTCTTTCTAGTTGCCAAGAAAAAGAAAATATAAAATCAAAGCGACAAGAATAACTCACAGCAAGACCGACAGCGCCTAGTCCGAAAATCGCAACAGATTGACCCTTTTTGGGTTTAGCAACATTCACAGTGGCACCAAAACCTACAAGAACAAAAGCAAAACAAGTTGTGAAACAAGAACTTCCTCACTTTCATTTACATCTTTTACATGTCCCAAAGAAGGGGGGGGGGGGAGAAAAATTTAGTCACTAACTAACCTGTGGACATCCCGCAGCTCAGAACACAAACTTTATCAAGTGGAGCATGTGGATTGATCTTGGCGACCTGACCGACATGGACGACAGTGTATTCGCTGAAAGTAGAGGTGCCAAGGAAGTGGTAGATAGGCTTCCCATTGACGGAAAACCTGGATTTTCCATCATTAATCATTCCAACCCTGTCAGTGTTGATTCGGAGGAGATCACACATGTTACTCTCTTCAGACAAGCAATGGGGACACTCCTTGCATTCCCCAGTGAAGATGGGGAGAACATGGTCACCTGGCTTTAGATCAGTCACGCCCTCTCCTACACTCTCCACAATCCTAAACAAAAATCAAAGATAAGGGTTAATGCGTATACACATAATAAGAATATTATAGGAACTGTAAATATTTAGACTGGCATATACATACCCTCCAGCTTCGTGACCAAGTATGCGAGGAAAAAGAGGATTTTGTCCCTGCAATAACAGAAACAATGTCAGAGTCAGATTGAAAATCTTTCTCCTAACAAGTTGAAGTAAGAAAAAAAGAGAAGTGTGAACCTTAGCATCCCAGAAGTAGACATCGGTGTGACATAAAGAAGTGAAGAGTATCTTAATACGGACTTCATCCTTCTGCGGTGGTGCCACTTCCACTTCCTCTATTGACAGTGGCTTCCCCGACTCCCATGCCACCGCAGCTGCAATAATACCAAAACCACTGAATTAGCAAAGCAATCGCCAAACAACCCATTAATCAGTCACAAGATGGACAAAACAAAGAGAAAGTTTTAACAAGCATCAAAACCACCAGAAAACAAACAAAACCAGAGATCTCAGAAAAAAAAAACCCAACAAAGAACAGTGATCCTATAACCAGAAACAGTTGCATATCAGAGAGGGAGAGTCGATTGATCACCTCTGCAACGGATGACCTGACCAGCAGTACTCATAATGGCTGTTAACAGAAATAAAGACTTCTTTTTTTGTTTATCTGATCACTTGTTTATTTTTCTTATGTATGTTGTTTATGATGAAAGAAGAAAGCTAGCAAGATTCTATTTATAGGGAAACCCATTTCCAGCTCGCTAAATTACGCAAAGCACAGCAATGGTTTGCTTTTTCCTTTCCAAGACGAAACTGTGTCTGGTTTTGTGTAGCAGTATTCACTGTTGTCATGGTTTTGTATTTGTGTCCGTAACTTTTTATGCATGATTTTTAATATGTCAATATGTAGTATTATATTAACCTTGGTTCTTTGGTTTATGCGGCTGGGTTAGTTGAAAACTATTCAGCACAATCATGGGCGCCTCATGGAACCTTGATTTGTTCTGATTTTTTGTTTTTTAATTCCTATATGCCGTTTTTAATTCCTAAGGCATCAATCGACGTGGGGTTATGAAGAGAACTGGGCCTACTGATTTTCCTTTTTCTGGCTGAAAAACAAGATTAGGCGTATTGATTTCCACTTGTTATTCAAATCCAGCATTTACTATGGATTCATCGGTTCATCCAAATCTAATATTTAGGGTTTTTCCTTCTTTCACCAAATAAACATCGCGGTTTCCTTTTAGTTTAAAAGTATTTTCTAACCAATAAATTTATTTTTAGGTTTATACGTAAAAAAACATTAAGAATATGTAAACAAATCAATTAACCCTCTGAATTAATTTTACACTTAATTAAGCCTTTATTGTCAACTAAAATAATTAGTTAAGCTTCTTTGTTAATTGTTTCCATCATTGACCACATTAATCGTTAAAATAAATTATGGATCAATTAGATGGTGTCAAATAATAACTTTTAGTTTAATTTAATGCTTTTTCCATGAAAATATTAAAAATATATAGAATAATAAGGAAAATCAGAAAAATTATAAAAATATATAAAAACCATAAATTGTTATGAATATCTTATTAAGTGGATGTCCATTATGATCAAGATAAAGTTTGATGTATTTTAAATTCTAATAGTTATTAGAATTAGATCCCTATTTCTTCTATACTTCTTATGCCTATAAATAGAGACTCTGATAAAGCATTGTAATCACCCCTTTTGATCAATAAATCTCATTCTCTATTGCTTTCATATTTTCTTTGTTCTTTATTCTCTCCATCTCTCTTTATTTGATAACACGTTATCAACACGAAGATGCTCTATTTTTTCAAAATCTTTCGAAGTCACCCCACAAATCAAATTCCTTTTCACCTTAAACTTTCTCCCTTACAACTTCATCTTCAGGATGTTAAAAGATTCAATCTCAGAATGAATTGTGGTTCTTATTCCCGATCTTTGATTTATAATTGTACAAGCATGGGTAAAGAATAGATTTGTCAAGGTGATGACGATGATGTTAAAGATCTTCAGATATATTTACTATATTTTATTTATTTTATCATGTTTATTATAATTGGAGACTAATCATGACAACATGAGTGGAGAAATTCTAATTTAAAATTCATGCATGTTTGCGATGGTGATTATGAAATAAAGAATCTATTGGGACGTTTATAAGTTCGTCCTAGTAAATCTATTGCATTCCCCGAAGTGAATGTAAATATAAAGAAAATAAAATATATACTCATAGACCACTAAAAGTGGGAACATAGTAATAAATAAGAGAACAATGAGATTTCTCAAGAAAACTTTTCAAAGGGTAAAGATAACTTATGTTATCAATGTGATATGAAATTATTGGCCACATATGTGGCGTATGCCCAAATATTTTGTTTCATTAATATTCTTTGAGGAATGATATGAAAATGTACCAATGAAATCTATCATTACAGATAGAAAATATTTATCTTATTTGGTATTGAAACAAACAAATATTATTCAAATATTTGATAGTACAAAATTAGTTGAAAGCTTGAAGAGAAAATATATCACTATCTAAAAGCACAAAATTTATGATGGTTAATACATTACTTTTAAAAGTTATTTGTAATGGATCTCATATTGAGATTGTGAATGAGGAAAATATTATATTTCATATGAATCACTATTGCTATAAATATCTATTTTGAAAGGATGAAAAAGGGAGGATTGAGTTTTGATTACTCTTGTTTTTAAATTGAATTGATTGTGATTATCTTTGTGACCTTCTTTTGTCATCATCCCCATTAAGGGGTTGGAAGCAAAATATTTGACTTTGAAAGATCTATTTATGAGCAATAAAATATGATAATTCTATCTAAAGCTCGTTATGGTTGGATGTACTTGAAGTTGCAATTTTTTTTTTTAGATATTTAAAGATTTTGGCATATTCCCTGAAGCAAATATTACATATAATTGTTTGTGTAACAACCCGATTTAGATCCTAGTCGGAACAGTAACTTTGGAACCACAAATTTGAGATCGTAAGATTATTTTAATATTATTTTATGTGTTTACAGCATGTTAGAATGCATGGGTGAAATTTTAGTGAATTAATTTTACAGACTGATTGTTTAATTTGATAAAAAGGGCTTAATAGCGTAAAATGCAAAAGTGACTTTCTATTTGTTAAAATACTAAATTACTATGACTTATTAATTGATAAGTCCTTAAAATGATATTTGGCCACTATATAGGCAAGTGGACGGTAATGGACCACCATTAAAAGGTTTTGTTATTAAATTAAAAAGGTTAATTTGGTAATTAGCTTAGTAATATTAATTATAATAAAACAAAGCCACATTAGTGTTCATCTTTTCTTCATTATTTTCAACCGACAATAAGTAAGAAAAGGAGAATATAGAAGCTAGAGAAGAGGACGGTTGCATGCAGTGGAAAAATCAAGAAATAGTTTGTTTAGAAGCTAAAATTTTGAAGTGGTAGGGTAACTCTTCTAAACTCTCTGTCGAAACCGTTTTTTTGAAAACAAAAATTTAGTTGTCGACTTTGAAAATAAAACTGGAGTCGCCACCGATCCTTTATTAAGGTGTGATCGGCCCACCTTAAAAATAATTTTGGTCTACGAAATTTGAGAAAACAGGTTCGGGAGTCAGTTACGCACGAGGAAGGATTAGCACCCTCGTAACGCCCAAAATTGGTACCAAATTGATTTTTTTAATGCCTTGGTGTCGAAAATTTGAAAAGATTTTAAAAGGAAACTTCTTATTTCATAAACGAATTAAAATAATAAGATATTCTTATTTCAAAGAAATAAAATACCACACCCAGTGAGTTAGGGCACAATGTTTTTAAATCTTCAAAATACCCGAATACTGCCTTTTGCTTTTGAAAATTCTTATTTCGAGAAGAAAATGTCTTGACCAGTAAGTTAGGACCCAACATTTTGAATTCCCGAGAATAAGCTTTTATTTAAAATTTGCGAATTTATTGCAAAACAAATACTTGGCTTTCTAAATTCATCGAAAAATAATCGCGATCCAGTAAGTTAGGACACGACCTTCCTCGAGAACCATGAATACCAAATATTTTGGAATTTATAAAACAGGATGATTTAAATACTTTGAGAAAATCAAAATATATATTTTTAAAATGGATGCTAAAAAGGGTTGAGGTACAACATGGAACAAATACTTTAATTTAAAATGTATATGTAAATTGTAAAAATAAAATAAAAGTATAAAGATATGCATATGTGTATATATTTTCGAAATAAAAATGTATAAGTATATCTATGTAGGTAAACCATGAAAATATGTGCACATTTAAATGCTTATGTATATATGTACAATATGTATATATAAAATGATAAAAATATTTACAATGATTTTAAAGAAAATGTGTACATAAATATATTATAGAAAATGTATGTGTATTTTAAATGTGGGAGTGGTGAAGATAAAATAATAATAAATAAAATATGTACATGTGAATCAATAAAATAAAATATAAAATTATATATACATATATATTTACAAAATAAAGAATGTGTAAGTATGTATAAAATATGAGCATGTGAAAGAAAAATAAAAACTATAAAAGGAAATTTTAAAATGTACGAACGAAATGTATGCATGCATGTATAAAAGCTTAAAATATATATTAAATATGCATGTATGTTATACATAAAATATGCGTATGTATGAATGGAATAATAACAATAATAATGTTAATAATAATAACAATAAATAAAATAAAATAAAATAAGGGTATAGCATAATTATGATAAGAAACTAAAATGGATTAAATTGAATTAAAAATGAAAAAATGGGGCAGATTTAGAATAAATTTAAAAAGAAAGGACCCACTTGAACGCGCACGCGACAACGGAGGACCAAAAGGGGAATTATCCCATCCTTCCAAAACGCAGCGCAACGGGGGACCCAATTGAAACAAAAATAAAATATGCGGCCCAATTGCTAAAATAAGTTAAAAGGATTTAATTGAAAAGCGTTGCAAAAAAGGAAGGGCCAATTGTGCAAATAGACCATGTGACGTCAGAGCGCGCGGATCCTCCCCTTCGGGTCGGGTCACCGCGCGGGTCATGGCACCAAACGGCGCCGTTTTGGGGCCACTGAAACAGGCCCCAAACGACTTCGTTTTAAGCCCTATAAATCCCAATTAAAAAAACCCTAAATCATTTTCCCCTCTCTTCCATTTGAAGCTACGCCGTGGCCCTTCCTCTCTGCCATTTCAGACCCCTCTCACTCCGATGACGACGGAACAAAGGGGTCTTTCGGCAACACTCACAATGGTAAGTCCTTCTCTACCTTTTCCTTTCCGTTTTGTACACAAAATAATAAATCTAAGGGGGAAAAAACGAACCAAATAGAAAATCACCTTCTAAAAACTTTTTCTTTCTCTTCGATTTCTCTCTG
The DNA here is from genome assembly GCF_025698545.1 of Gossypium raimondii. Taxonomy (NCBI): domain Eukaryota; kingdom Viridiplantae; phylum Streptophyta; class Magnoliopsida; order Malvales; family Malvaceae; genus Gossypium; species Gossypium raimondii. The sequence goes on from NC_068567.1 coordinate 9,590,154, forward strand.
TTTTCATTTTTTAATAATTTTGATACAGTTCCCCCTCCTTTATAAAATATATGGTTTTATATATATAGCCCAAAAAAGAAACAAAATAAATCAAGTATAATATGTTTTTGCTATTTTTTCTCTTTCGGATTCTTTGAATCCGTGTTTGCAGGTTCGTTGCGGAGAGCACAACGCGCGTGGGGAGTCGGTCTCCGAGACGTGCTGCGCTTGAGACTGCTGGAGGCGGGGACTTGTTTAAGATGGGAGCGTGGCTGGCTCAAGCTTGCTGCACTAGGTTTTTTGTTTTTTTTCTGTTGAAAATGTTATGGGCTGCTTGTTGGGCTTGTAAAAATTGGGCCTTAGATGGGTTTAGGCCTGTTATTACAAAAAAAAAGCCTACCTACTTTGTTTTGTGTGGGCCCGGGCCAATTGGGCTTATTACAGTTGCCCCTCTTTGCTTGTTGTCGTGTAACGGGAACAGAGCAAAGACTAAAAAGCCCAATTGTGCCTAGTCTTGCTAAGCCTTGATTTCTTCAGTGCTTCTCTTCTTCAAGTAGCCTTATTCCTTCCTACTGCATCTTCAGAGGTATAGGAACTAGTGTTTCAATCTACTCCACTGCAATGTCAGGGAGATAGAAGTCATATGCTGTAGCTTCTCAATTTGCTATCTTTAATCTGCTCCACTGCAACTTCAGGGAGATAAGACTTGTAGCTTCAATTTGTTCTGCTACAACTTAAAGATAAGCCTGATGCGATCTACTCTACTGCAACTTCAGAGAGATGAGATCTGTGGTCTTAATCCACTCTATTGCAACTTCAAGGATATTGGATTGGTTACTTCTGTCTGCTCCACTGCAACTTCAGGGAGATAAGACTTGTATCTTCGATCTACTTCACCACTAGTATGGGAAGACAATATATGCTTTCTTCGATCTACTTCACGCCAATACATGAAGACAAGATCTACTTTCTTCGATCGATTCCACTGCCGACTGGGGAGATAGAATTACTGGCTTCAATATACTCCACTGCAACCTCAGGGAGGTAAAATCTGCCATCTTTGATCTGCTCCACTACTGCTTAGGGAGATAAGATCTGAAATCTTCAATCTATTCCACTGTTGCTATAGAGATAGAATTACTGGCTTCATGTCTCCACTGTAACCTCAGGGAGGTAAAATCCGCCATCCTTGATCTGCTCCACTACTGCTTAGGGAGACAAGATCTGAAATCTTCAATCTATTCTACTGCTGCCCATGGAGATAGAATTACTGGCTTCAATATACTCCATTGTAACCTCAGGGAGGTAAAATCCGTCATCTTCGATCTGCTCCACTACTGCTTAGGGAGATAAGATCTGCAATCTTCAATCTATTCCACTGCTGCCCAGGGAGATAGAACTACTGGCTTCAATGTACTCCACTATAACCTTAGGGAGGTAAAATCCGCCATCCTTGATCTGCTCTACTACTGCTTAGGGAGACAAGATCTGAAATCTTCAATCTATTCCACTGCTGCCCAGGGAGATAGAATTACTGGCTTCAATATACTCCACTGTAACCACAGAGAGGTAAAATTCGCCATCTTTGATCTGCTCCACTACTGCTTAGGGAGATAAGATCTGAAATCTTCAATCTATTCCACTGCTGCCCAAGGAGATAGAATTACTGGCTTCAATATACTCCATTGTAACCTCAGGGAGGTAAAATCTGCCATCTTCGATCTGCTCCACTACTGCTTAGGGAGATAAGATCTGAAATCTTCAATCTATTCCACTGTTGCTCATGGAGATAGAATTACTAGCTTCAATGTCTCCACTGTAACCTCAGGGAGGTAAAATCCGCCGTCTACGATCTGCTTCGCTGTCTATGCAGGAAGGCAAGATCTAAAATCTTCAGTCTATTCCACTGCTGTCCAGGGAAATAGAATTACTGCTTCAATGTACTCCACTGTAACCTCAGGGAGGTAAAATTCGCCATCTTCGATCTGCTCCACTACTGCTTAGGGAGATAAGATCTGTAATCTTCAATCTATTCCACTGCTGCCCAGGGAGATAGAATTACTGGCTTCAATGTACTCCACTGCAACATCAGGGAGGTAAAATCCGCCATCTTCGATCTACTCCACTACTGCTTAGGGAGATAAGATCTGTAATCTTCAATCTATTCCACTGCTGCCCAGGGAGATAGAATTACTGGCTTCAATGTACTCCACTATAACCTCAGGGAGGTAAAATCCACCATATTTGATCTGCTCCACTACTGCTTAGGGAGATAAGATCTGTTATCTTCGATCTACTTCACGCCAATACATGAAGACAAGATCTGCTTCTTTCAACCTGCTCCACTGTTGCTCAGGGAGATAAGGCTTTATGATTTCACCGATCTGTTCTCTGTGGAACACGACCTGTATGATTCAATTTATGAACCTAATTATGCCTAGGGATTAGGATGTCATGAACAGAATGAATCAAATGCTCCTAACTAGACATGTATGAATGACATTGGAATGAATGCAGAATGTCATGAAAATGATATTTTAACACTTGAGTTATTATTACTCCACGTTTGTCAAAGTTTTATTGCCAATGTGCTATAACGCCTTTTGCTCGGCTGGCGTCTCCACAGAAACACTTGACCAGATTGCCCTCACCATAAACCTTCAAGTTTGATCTGCTGGGATGTACAATTTGTACCATCTTTCTCCCATTGTAACCGAAGAGTAAAAAGATTTGGCCTTTTCAATCCCCTGCTATCACAATTCAAGGATAAAAGATGTGAAACTTTTTGGTCCTTTACACCATTCCCAGGGTATTACACCAAATGCTCATACACAAATGAAAAATTTTTCTCCAAGAACAACTTCTTTCTAATATTCAGTGATCATTGTTTGCTTGCTCATTGAAGCTTTATCACCAATACGACATCTTGCCATTTTGTTCAATTAATACTTTAGACAAGAAAATTCAAAGGGATAGTCTTAATTTAGACTCTTCTTTATTAGATTTCCAACCTGGTGCGTTCTAAACAATAGTCCTGTTTGAGGTTCCTATATTATTCAGAAACTTCTAAAGTAATATGCAAAACTTCCCTTGTGAAAGTTTTATTAGTCCATTAACCATTACTTTAATGTAACGCACAATGTTTTTAAATCTTCAAAATACCCGAATACTGCCTTTTGCTTTTGAAAATTCTTATTTCGAGAAGAAAATGTCATGACCAGTAAGTTAGGACCCAACATTTTGAATTCCCGAGAATAAGCTTTTATTTAAAATTTGCGAATTTATTGCAAAACAAATACTTGGCTTTCTAAATTCATCGAAAAATAATCGCGATCCAGTAAGTTAGGACACGACCTTCCTCGAGAACCATGAATACCAAATATTTTGGAATTTATAAAACAGGATGATTTAAATACTTTGAGAAAATCAAAATATATATTTTAAAATGGATGCTAAAAGGGTTAAGGTACAACATGGAACAAATACTTTAATTTAAAATGTATATGTAAATTGTAAAAATAAAATAAAAGTATAAAGATATGCATATGTGTATATATTTTCCGAAATAAAAATGTATAAGTATATCTATGTAGGTAAACCATGAAAATATGTGCACATTTAAATGCTTATGTATATATGTACAATATGTATATATAAAATGATAAAAATATTTACAATGATTTTAAAGAAAAATGTGTACATAAATATATTATAGAAAATGTATGTGTATTTTAAATGTGGGAGTGGTGAAGATAAAATAATAATAAATAAAATATGTACATGTGAATCAATAAAATAAAAATATAAAATTATATATACATATATATTTACAAAATAAAGAATGTGTAAGTATGTATAAAATATGAGCATGTGAAAGAAAAATAAAAACTATAAAAGGAAATTTTAAAATGTACGAACGAAATGTATGCATGCATGTATAAAAGCTTAAAATATATATTAAATATGCATGTATGTTATACATAAAATATGCGTATGTATGAATGGAATAATAACAACAATAATGTTAATAATAATAACAATAAATAAAATAAAATAAAATAAGGGTATAGCATAATTATGATAAGAAACTAAAATGGATTAAATTGAATTAAAAACGAAAAATGGGGCAGATTTAGAATAAATTTAAAAAGAAAGGACCCACTTGAACGCGCACGCGACAACGGAGGACCAAAAGAGGAATTATCCCATCCTTCCAAAACGCAGCGCAACGGGGGACCCAATTGAAACAAAAATAAAATATGCGGCCCAATTGCTAAAATAAGTTAAAAGGATTTAATTGAAAAGCGTTGCAAAAAAGGAAGGGCCAATTGTGCAAATAGACCATGTGACGTCAGAGCGCGCGGATCCTCCCCTTCGGGTCGGGTCACCGCGCGGGTCATGGCACCAAACGGCGCCGTTTTGGGGCCACTGAAACAGGCCCCAAACGACTTCGTTTTAAGCCCTATAAATCCCAATTAAAAAACCCTAAATCATTTTCCCCTCTCTGCCATTTGAAGCTACGCCGTGGCCCTTCCTCTCTGCCATTTCAGACCCCTCTCACTCCGATGACGACGGAACAAAGGGGTCTTTCGGCAACACTCACAATGGTAAGTCCTTCTCTACCTTTTCCTTTCCGTTTTGTACACAAAATAATAAATCTAAGGGGGAAAAAACAAACCAAATAGAAAATCACCTTCTAAAAACTTTTTCTTTCTCTTCGATTTCTCTCTGTTTTCGTTTTTTAATAATTTTGATACAGTTCCCCCTCCTTTACAAAATATATGGTTTTATATATATAGCCCGAAAAAGAAACAAAATAAATCAAGTATAATATGTTTTTGCTATTTTTTCTCTTTCGGATTCTTTGAATCCGTGTTTGCAGGTTCGTTGCGGAGAGCACAACGCGCGTAGGGAGTCGGTCTTCGAGACGTGCTGCGCTTGAGACTGCTGGAGGCGAGGACTTGCTGCGCGTGGGAGCAGCGCTGCGGCGCCAAGCTTGCTGCACTAGGTTTTTTGTTTTTTTTCTGTTGAAAATGTTATGGGCTGCTTGTTGGGCTTGTAAAAATTGGGCCTTAGATGGGTTTAGGCCTGTTATTACAAAAAAAAAAGACTACCTCCTTTGTTTTGTGTGGGCCCGGGCCAATTGGGCTTATTACACTCTCCATTACCTATAGCTTTTTATTGATAAATTCTGGTTAAATTATTGATTTAATTTTGACCGAATGTGTGAGGGAAGAAGCAAATTGAATTGTTATAATCGGTGTTGGGTAATATTAGCAAGCTTTCCTTGAATTTTTTTTATTTCTTTAGTGTTAGATAATTTTTGAAAAATTTTAAATTACTGTCCATATTTTACCCTCATTAGTATTGTTAATTGCTGCTCTGTTTATACTGTCCAATTGTGGTATTGATGTTGTTCGAATATTGCATTGTTAATGATGTTTAGAGAGTGACACTGTTTATATTGTTTTAAGGGCTGATGTTTGGTGTATTAATGCAGCAAAAAAATTCTTGTTTAGTCGTCAATTAATGTTGTCTAAGTGACTGTATTTATATTGTTTTAAGGGCTGCTGTTTGGTGTATTAATGCAGCAGAAAATTGTTGTTTAGATGTCAATAAATGTGGTTTGAATGACTTTAAATTATGTTAATAATGGTCGAAGTTGCAAATGAATAAATAGTGATGTATTTATTATGTCTAAAATTTGAAAAAATGAGTGTTTAATGCTGCCTTTAATGTAGCTGAGAAGGTAATAAAAGACCAGTATAATGATACAAAATTTATGTCTTAAGTGTTAGTTAATGAGTTAGTTATATGGTGATAAATAGTCGTATGTTTATATCGTTTGGGCAGTTGGTAGACTATTAATTAATGTTAATTAGTGTTGTCTAAATTGATGTCGGTTAAGCTATTGAAGAGTGTAATTAGTAATTAATATGTACTACATCAATAAGTTAACTGTTAATTATTATTAAAATTGGTTTTAGTGGATTAATTGGGTCATTGTAATGCGAGATTTGAATCTTGTTTGAATTGATATTAAGTACTTAATTATCTTGCCATATTTTTTGTATATTAATGTTGTTTATTAAAGAGTATCTTAATGCCATCCAAATATGTCAATCTTTCAAATTTTAAGTTTAATGAACTATTATAAATTCCTATTGTATTCATGTTGTCCAAATTGGAATGAATTGGATAATGGTTGTGTTTGTGTTGACCATTTGTGAGGAATAAATATGTTTTTACTAATTGTAATTAAATGATAGAATGGTTTGAGTTTGAACTTGATTTGATATTTGAGTTAGTTAATATATTGATTTATTATTATGCTTTGATAGTGAAACAAATAGATCGATTATAAATGGTGGAAAAGATACAGTCGTGGAATAATCATCTATGACTTGAGGTAAGTCTATAAGCATATAAATGTCGTTAAATTTGATAATATATAAATGTTACATGATGAATGGAATTTTTGTGAATATATTTGTGTATGGTCGAACGTGTATTGAGCAAAGGAGCTATATTTCGAGTTCGATCCGATCGAGATTCAAGGTCTGAAAGTCTCGTACGAACCCTAGGAATAGATAGGATACATATGTCATGACATAGGATTTTTGGTACGTGTTTTCGTGTAAGACCACATCTGGGATGTTGGCATCGATTTGTGTTTACGTGTAAGACCATGTCTGGGACATCGGCATTGTATTTGATTCGTGTAAGACCCTGTCTGGGACAGTGGCATTGATATATGATTACATGTAAGACCACGTCTGGGACGTTGGCATTGTACGAGTTTTCTGATTATCCGCGTATCCTTTTAAATTTTCAAACGGTTCAACGGGCAATGTGAAGTAAAGACCGAATGTGAAATCGAATTAAAAGGTTCAGGTATGTATTCATACTATGATATGAAATTAAGGTAAGTTGTATACTTGAATTGATGTACTTGTGATATTATAAGTGATTCAGCCTAATGATATAGTTGTGACATTAAAGAGTGATAATTATATATGTTTATGATTATTGGTGCATTTAGCTATATGATGTTAAATGCTAATTTATATTTGAAAACATATAAACTTGTGAATGTGAGATATATATATTTCATTAAGGTTTGGACTGACTAGGTTAATTGACTTAATGTTAATATTCATATGATTATTGTTTGCTTATGACTTACTAAGCTGTCAAAGCTTATTGTGTATATGTTGCTCTTCGTTTTATAGATTTAGGAAGTTGGTTACGAGCTCGGGGATTGTCAGAGAAGACTATCACACTATCGACTCCTTTCGGTATTTTGTTAAGTTTGAATTCGATCTTATGGCATGTATGGCATAGCTGAAATGCTTGATTTTGGGTTATGTAATATTGAGCCATGCAAAAATGGCTTATTTCTTTTGGTTAAACTTAGTTTCTATCCCTTTGAATATAATGGATTTATTTGATGCTTGAGTAATTAGATTCGGCCATGGTATAATTATGTGTGACTTGTTTAATTTATTTTGTTAATGATCAATTGAATTAAGTCACGGTTTAAACTTGTATCGAAAGTAATATGTATTTCATATGTATGTGATATATATATATGGTGTATGCTTAGTGATAAGGTTTTGATATGTGGATTGAGTAAATAGGTAAAATGCTAAGTATATTATAAATGAAATGATAGTTAAGTTCAGTTATAAGATATGGAAAAATATGTGTAATTTTGGTCATGATTTAGGCCTATTTTAAAAGTGTGTTTTATGTTATAAATGAATGTATGAGTTTGAGATTTGTAAATGAGAAATGATATGCATAGTTTTAATATATGAATCAAGTATTATGCATGTCATATAAGTGTGATGTGTTTTGGCAAGAAGATATGAAATGAATATGATTCAGTTGTGGTTTATTATGGATTCATTTATAATGTATAATTTGATTCATGGATAGGCTTGAAAGTGGTAAATGATGTGTAGTTATATTCGGCTAGTGATGGGTAAAACAAATACATATACCTATTATATGTTTAATTGTGGTTTGCTATTTAAATGTTGAATGATTGATTTGAAATGTGTTAAATATGTGGTAGCAAATTCGGCCTTAGTAAATGGTTCATTTTGATAAGCATGTGAGTTGGATGTAATATTATTACCTATTTATGATCGAATAGGATAAATTTTATTATTGAAAAATGCCTATGAATTGGTAAGGAACAAGATACTATTCTATTATTTGTAATGTTTGTTAATATTTCATACATGGTTTTTAAATAGGATAAATGATACGTTTTGTTTTGACTTAATGAGTGAATTTGCAAAAGTACATAGATTGTTATGTTTGATAATTAACTAATGAAACGGACGTTTATAAACAGATGGATATATGCATGCGGTATATGTGAAATAAAATAGGTTTGAAGACTAATTAGAAGTCTAAAAGCCATGAACTTTGGTCATAAGGTTCGGTTATTGAGGTTGTATGATATATGTATTATGAGCTGATGTAAATTAGTTGGGTCGAATAAGTGATTAAATTATTAATATTGATATTAAATATAAAATGCATGTGTATTGATGTGATTGAATTACGAAACAAGAAATGTAGTAAATGTCTGTTCTGATATGTGTTATGTCCGGTAATGCCTTATAACCCTAATCCAGTGACAGATATGGGTTTGGGTTATTACAGTTTGGAAATTATATTTATTTTGTTGACTTAGTGACATTATAATATTCACATTGATTTAGACATTCCTAGTTGTAAATGTCAAAATAGCACTTATATGTGGACACAAAGTAAAAGGAATGATAGTAAAATCATTAATTTGTTACAATTTAGTACAATTGAAACACATGTTAAAGTAAACTAGAAGTTTACTGATACAAATGCATTTACTACTTGGCGTGACCAGTTAGACCATCCTGGATCATATATGATGCAAAAATTAATTAAGAATTCATATGGACATTCATTAAAGGACTAGAAGATTCTTTAATTTGAAAGAATTCTTATATGTTACTTGTTCTCAATGAAAATTGATTATTAGAAACTCACTAGCTAAAGTTGAGATTTAATGTCTTGCATTTCTGAAATGAATATGGGCCCATTCATCCACTATACGGATGGTTTTGATATTATATGATTTAGGTAGATGCATTTACAAAATAACCACATATGTGTTATCAATTTGAAACCTGTCGTTAGCAAGATTGATTGTTTAAATAATTAATTTCAAATCATGCAATTAAGACAATTCATCTTGCTAATACTGATGAGTTTATATCTTAATCTTTTATTGATTGAGTTTGAAAAATTTTTGTAAAAGTTTGCTCATAATGATTTAGAGAAATTATTGATTGAACACCTCTGATTAATGTCTAAACCATTACTTATGAGAACTAAACTTCTTATTTCAACATGAGATTATGTTGATTTACGTGTTGTATGAATCAAGCCAATAAGTTATAAAACTCCCTATTATAATTGGTTTTTGATCAAGAGCTAAATATTTCTGCTCTTTGAATTTTTGTTTGTGCGTATATGTTCCAATTGTTTCACCACAACGCACAAAGATGAGTGAATCCTCAAATAAAGTTGGGAATATATATTAATTACAAGTTTCTTTATATTATTAGATGTTTTGAATGTTTTCGAAATTTAATTATGACATGATTTGTGATTACAATTTTGATTCGATAGTTTTTTGACATGAAGGGGAGGGAAATAATAACTTGTAATGAGTTAGGGGGAGAGTAATTTGAACCAGAAGTTCAATAAGGATAACTCATTACAAGTTAATTGTTAGATGTATTTACAAACTTAATAAGAATAACCAAGTGTTATATACCATCTAATATTTTTATTTGAATCAAAGTCCCAATAGGACAATCAATTGGAATAAAATAATAGATTGATCGGTTCCAAATATGAAAATTCTTCTAGATGGTCATATAGTGGAGGCGAGTGCTCTAGAAGAGACCCAAGACATAACTAATAAGTAAAACTTCAGAAGAGATTCCGGTACCTGAAATTAAATTTTAAAATAATGAAAACAAGAGATCTCGATAAGTTATGTCAATTTGAGAAAATGTGGAACCGATTAATAAAAGTGGTCGACAATGATTTTGAATGCAATATTATTATTGAAATAATAAAATAAAAGGAAGATCTTGAATAAATCTATTGAGAAATATAGATATGAAATAAATTGATCAAAATAGAAAGACGCAACTCAAGTACAACTAAATTCGTGGAATTTTTGGACCAGTAGTCCAAATATCTAAATGTATAAAGCCAGTGAGGGTGCAAATGAAGTAGTTTTGCAAAAATGGAATAAAAATACTAATTACTGGTATTGATTATGAAAATATATAATATTCTTTTGTAGTGGATGCAATAACCATTAGACATATTATTTTGACAATTCATAAAAGATTTAACTTGCGTCTAATGGTGGTTGTTACATCCTTTATAAATCACCATATAGTAAAGTTTATATTAAAATCCTTGAAGGATTTAGAATGCTAGAAGCATATTGAAATTCTCGGAAAATTATACATTTATATAAATTGAAATAATTGAACATATGTGGTAAATTTGACTTAGTCAATAGTAGTTGAAAGAGGATTATAAAATGATCCAAAATACCTATTTTTATTTTTATAGAAGGATCATGATGAAAGTTTGATATGATTATTGTTGAAACTCCTAAAGAGATCAAAATATGTTTCCCCAAAATTTTCTCTCACTCATGATTTTCAAAAGAATGGTGATATAAATGCTTAGCAATACATTCAAATAGTCATTTGAAAAACTAGTATTCAAGATTGAATACGTAGAATATAAGAAACTATGTTATGTTTTCATGAGGGAGAGTAAATACGTGTTGTACTCTTTTTTCCTTAACCGAGGTTTTGTCCCATTGGGTTTTCCTGGTAAGGTTCTTAATGGGACAGCATATTATGCATATTATAGATTGTGTACACTTTTTCCTTCATTAAGTTTTTATCCCATAGGGTTTTTCCTAATAAGGTTTTAACGAGGCACATTATCTACCAATGGACATTCAAGGGCGAGTGTTATGAATATCTTATTAAGTGGATGTCCATTATGATCAAGATAAAGTTTTGGTGTAATTTAAATTCCAATAGTTATTACAATTAGATCTCTACTTCTTATATACTTATTATGCCTATAAATAGAGACTCGATGAAGCATTGTAATCACCCCTTTGATCAATAAATTACATTCTCTATTGTTTTCATATTTTCTTTATTCTTTATTCTCTCCATCTATCTTTATTTTATCATATAAATGATATTTTTAATATTAAAAATTTAAAAATATGAAAATTGATATGAACTTATAAAAATTATTAAAAGTTATAAAATTATAAAAATCTAATAAATTATAAAATTAATAAAACATATTTAAAATTTAAAATGTATTAAAATTCAATAAAATCATGAAAAATATAAAAAGTATTAAAAGTGATTTAAACTTATAAAAATTATTAAAAATAGATAAAAACTTAAACAGGACTGGATCAGTCGTTTAGATTGATTAGACCAAAATCAACAAGGGCATCTTGAGAAAGCCATTAGATCGGTTGACTTGGGACGGTAGAACTAATTTTTTTTATTTTGAATGTTTTATTTAATTGAACTGGATGGATCAATCGAACTAGCAAACTGATGGCCTGATCGGTTTGACCACTAATTCGATTCTGAAAACCTTGGTTAAAATATTTCATTCTGACATAAGTTAATAGTTGGATAATTAAATTTTGGTTTGATAAAAATACTAAAAAATAAAAAATTTGTTCAACCGCCCGGTTCCTACGTTAACCGGTCTAATGGCTTTTCTCAAACCAATTTTCTTGCCAATTTCAGGCTAACCAGTCCAGTTCAATTTTTTATAAGTTTATATCAATTTTAATGTATTTTTATAATTTTTTATTATTTTTAAGAATTATAATACATTTTTTATTTTAAATAACTTTTATTAATTTTATAATTTATAAGAATTTTTATATTATTACAATATTTATATTTTTTATAATTTTAATAAGTTTATATCATTTTTATTATTTTTTATGATTTTTAATCATGTTTAATGGGAAATATTATATTAAACCAGAAGTTGTCATGTGTCACCATTTGATTGGTCTATTAATTTATTTTAACGGTCAACGTGGTCAATGACGAAAATTGTTAACGAAGGTGCTTAATTAATTATTTTAGTTAACAGTAGGAGCTTAATTGGGTGCAAATTTAATACAAGATGTAACACCCCATTTTTGACCCAATCACTAAATCAGAGTATGTGATGTCACATTAGGTTGTCAAAACAGCTCAAGCTAATCCATTTCATAATTATAAAATTTAAAACATAACATAGCAAGCCAATTTAATCATCAATCATATTCGCACTTATTCATTTATAATGGTTAAGGTTCAAAATCATTGTTAAATGGAGTTAAGAAAGATCAAATGTTGAGTTAGGACTCGAATCTGAACTCAAATATCAAATTTTAAATTCACGTCTCCTTGTCTCGAGACAGATCATAAATTATTTTTTGATTTTTATCTTCGAAGTTAGCATGTCCTGAGACATTACTAATTGTGTCTCAAGATTGTTGCGAGACAGCATCTCGAGACCAACCTCCCCTGTTTTCCTATGTTTGCTTTAATGTTTGAATGTCTCGAGACAAGAGGTTCCTATCTCGAAGCCTGGAACAGGGTAAAACCTATTGAGCTTCAATGTTCTTTTATCTCGAGACCTAAAGCAAGGCAAAACCTATTTAACTTTGATGTTCTTTTGTCTCAAGACCTTGGATCAATTTTGAGAATATACATTTACGTTTCGAGACCTCGTGCTCTTAAATGCAAAATTTAAATGAAACTTGTAACGGTCTTGAGACATGTTCTTTCAATCTCGACACTAAATGGTCAAATGACCTAAAATGGACATTTTCAAGCAAACAAATCTTACTTAATTGTACCTAAAAAATACTCAAATATTGCACCAATACCAAATCACTAATTGTGTAATACCTTGACCGGTGTATTCTTGTTGGCAGATTGTAAGGGCTGAGAGTTAGCTAAGATTTAAGTCAAGGTGAAACTGACTTATGTTGTACTCATCAGTATGGTACTTGTTTATGTTGTGCGCCATGAGTGGCGTACGTTGTTTAGGGTGAAGTCTATGTTGTATTTTATGGTCTAACGTGGTCGTAGTGAGGAACCCACCAATCAGTGTTTCTTTTGGAAAGTTTGTGTGTTAAGACCTTTTTTTTATGCACGCCAGTATAGGATTGTGAGATGTGGATCTGAATGTTATCCGTTTGTGCACGTGTGAATTCTGTTTAGTTTTAGTTGTGTTTTAAGTGGGATTTAGTTAGAAAAATACCAAAGTGTTATGATTATTCTTGATGTGTTATAGTATGTAATGATTATGTGTGCCATGATAGAATTGAGTTAGCTTTGCATGTTAGTCACGTCTTATGTTAGTCCTAAGAGAGAAAGTTGTGAGATATAAATGTTGGTGAAAACCTTTGTAGTGGGGATTTTTCCCTTCTCTTTTCTTTTGGTCTATTACACTTTGAAATCTTGTTAAGAGGAGTTCGTTGGAGAAGCAACAACAAGTAATTGACTAGAAACAAGAGTTGTGCATAAAATAGTAGTGATATAATAGTAACTTCCTCGAGATCATCTGCGAGTATCCAAACTGCATGACTACTGTACTATGTCATGTGTAATCCTTAAAGTGTTATTGTCATAGATAGAGTCCAAGTGAGGACCTGAACTTGAAACTTTGGAATCTATTGTGTGTAATTTAGGAGATAAAATTTATGTGTATAAAAGGTTAATGAGTCTATTTTCAAAAGAAACAAATAGAAACATTATAAAAATTATGTATTGAAACATAAATAATTTTTAGTGGAGAAGGGTCAGAGTTGCCTAACAGCAAAACATGGGAGATTTGAAGAAAACAATATATTATTTGGCTTATGTAGAAATTTTGAAATTTTTATGGTAAAAATTTCATTGAGTCTAGTTTCAAAACAAAAAGCGGATCTTAATTTCAAATTATGTAGGTTAAGATATAAATAATTTGTGACTATTATTCAAGTAGACAACCTTGTTAAGAGTATACGTGTAATTAGTAAAAGAATAATTAATGTTACATATAGACATGTTATACTAAAAGTCAAACATTTTTATCTATATACATGTACGTATAGGATGCGGAATGGAGAGGAGGAGGAGGAAAATAATAAAAGAGTTGTAATACTAAGAAGTTGATATAAGAGATGGAATTGTTAATATTTAAGAGAAGTTTAAATGAACTTGATGAGACATTAAGTAAGTAATTTTATATGATGAATTAATGAAGTATTAATTAATAAGTTGAAACTTTAAATGGATTTAAATTGAAAAGTTGAAAAGTTTTATATGATACTAATTTAAAAAGATTGTAAATTTAAGTGAAATTAAAGTGACATTATATTAAATAGTGATTTTCATGAAACTTTTCGCAACTGATTGCCAAATTAATTGAAATAATGATTGAGATAGTCTGAGTTGCTCTTGCAAGATTATGTGACGGCACACATCCAATGACGACAACTGAGTTTGGTATTGGGTGTCACAAGAAATCTTATCACATGCGTATTTTTGTAGAAATCACATATTTAGAATATAAAGATGTGAAAAATATAATGTCGGTAATAACAATATATCGCAAAGAAAAATAGAAATAGAAAAATAAAAAACACACAGATTTTACGTGGAAACCCTTTCGGGAAAAAAACCACGGGCAGAGGAGAAGAAAATTCACTATGTCGAATTCAAATTAATTACAAGAGGAGTAGACTATGCCTATTAATAGGCTTGTAAACCTTATTCTAATAGGAGTGAAACTCCTTATTCAAATAATATCAAATAGATAGAGTTTAATAAGGTTTAAAAAACCTTATTCTAAAATAAAATAAAAGAAGTATAATTCCATTGGGATTTTACTTTTATTTTATTTTACCACAGTATTTTATTTAAATAAGAATTTGAGTCACATAATTCTAACAATCTCCACCTTAACACGAATTCTTAATGAACAAGTTCTTCATCGCGAACTCTCAACGAACAAGTTTCTCGACCTCTTCCATAAAACCCCTTAAGAGTTTATCTTCAACAATGAACACCAACCAAGTCTAAGCAATACTCAAACTTGGTTATAGGAAGTGACTTAGTCATCATATCTGCAGGATTTTCATGAGTACTAGTTTTGCTCACAACAATATCACCACGAGCAATAATATCATGAACAAAATGATACCGAACATTAATGTGTTTTGTTCTCTCATGAAACATTTGATCTTTTGTAAGGAAGATGGCACTCTGACTGTCACAGAATACTATATTGATTTGAAGGTCTTCATTGAGTTCACTAAAGAGTCCCTTCAACAAAATAGCTTCTTTACAAGCCTCAGTAATCGCCATGTACTCAGCTTCAGTGGTAGACAAAGCGACTGTAGTTTGCAAAGTGTCTTTTCAACTGATTGCACAATCTTCGATTGTAAAGACATAACCGGTGAGAGATCTTCTTCTATCGAGGTCTCCAGCAAAATCAGCATCAACATACCCAATGACTCCATTTCTAGTTCTTCCAAACTGTAAGCAAACATTGGTAGTACCTCATAAGTATCTTAAAACCCATTGAACTACTTTCCAATGTTCTTTACCAGAATTCGCCATGTATTTGCTAACTGCACTAACTGCATATGATAAATCTGGACGTGAACCAACCATGGCATACATGAGAGATCCCACTTCACTAGAGTATGAAACATGTGATATGTACTCAATCTCATCATCTAATTGTGGAGACAAAGCCGATGAAAGTCTAAAATGGGCTGCTAAAGGAGTACTAACAGGCTTAGCATTCTGCATATTGAATTTGGAAAGAACTTTCTCAGTGTACCCTTTTTGACTTAAGTACAATTTACTTGCTTTTCTATTCCTGAGAATCTCCATACCAAGTATCTTCTTTGCTGGTCCCAAGTCTTTCATCTCAAATTCTTCACTTAGTTGGGCTTTGACCTTTCTTATCTCTCCTTTATCTTTTGCTGCTATCAACATGTCATCAACATAAATGAGTAGATACACAAAAGAACCATCACTATTTTTCTTAAAGTAAACACAACTGTCAAAGCTACTTATTTTAAAATCATGATAAGTCATAAAGGAATCAAACCTCTTATACCACTATCTTGGTGACTGTTCCAAACCGAAAAGGGACTTTTTTAGCAAGCAAACATAGTCCTCTTTTTCTGAGACTGTGAAACCCTCTGGTTGTTGCATGTAAATATCCTCCTCAAGTTCTCCATGCAAAAATGCAATTTTTACATCTAACTGCTCAAGCTCCAAATCATGCATGGTCACAATACCAAGCAAAGCTCGAATCGAACTATGCTTTACAACTGGAGAGAACACATCTGTGAAGTCCACTCCTGGAATTTGACTGTAACCCTTTGCAACAAGCCTTGCTTTATATCTGGGTTCTTCAACTCTTAGAGTCCCCTCTTTCTTTTTAAACACCCATTTACAACGAACAATCATTTTACCTTTAGGAAGTTTCACAAGACCCCATGTTTGATTTTTGCGTAGTGATTCCATCTCCTCTTGCATAGCAAACATCCACTTTTCTGAGTCTTCACAACTAATCGCCTTAGAATAATTAGATGGTATCTTTAGCCACATTTAAAGCATAAGCAACTAGATCAGCCTCGGCATACTTCTTTGGAGGTTTAATTTCTCTTCTAGTTATGTTTTTGGTGATAGAGTATTGTGGTGAAGAAGCAACTCTATTTTGAATTTTTGTATTGGCTTTAGTAGTCGACTCTGTTGTAGATTCTAGATTAATCTAATGCTCCACCTGCTTTTGATTTTCTTTATTGGAAGATTCTTTAAGAGATAAGTTAGGTAGCATAGCAGTTTCATCAAAATCATCTCTGCTAATCACAACTTTTCTATTTTCAGGACACCATAACTTATACCCTTTTACACCAGCTTTATAACCAAGAAAAACACATTTAATATATCTCGGTTCCAATTTTCCATTATCAACATGAGCATACGCAGGACAACCAAAGATCTTTAAATCAAAATAGTCAGCAGGATTACCAGACCATACCTCTTGTGGAGTCTTTTTCTCAATGGCAACGGATAGAGATCGGTTGATCAAAAAACATGTAGTAGAGGCTGCTTCTGCCCAAAATGACTTTGATAAGTTGGCATTTGACAACATACATTGAACTTTCTCCATGATCGTTCTGTTCATTCGTTCTGCAATGCCGTTTTGCTGTGGAGTATGACGAACTGTCAAGTGTCTCACGATCCCTTCTAACTTGCACAGTTTATTAAATTCATTAGAACAGAACTCTAATCCATTGTTTGTGCAGAGGTATTTTATTTACTTTCTCGTCTATTTTTCAATCATGGTTTTCCAAGACTTAAATGCGAAAAACACGTCGTTTTTCTGCTTTAGGAAGAACGCCCACACTTTTCTAAAAAAATCATCAATAAAAGTTAGTATATAATTAGCTCCACCTCTTGAAGGCACTCTGGATGGCCCCCACAGATCAGAATGAATATACTCCAATGTTCCCTTCGTGCTATGGATTCCTCTGGTGAATCGAACTCTCTTGTGCTTCCCAAAAATGCAGTGCTCACAAAACTTCAGTTTACAAATTCCTTGCCTATCAAGAAGTCCTCTTTTTCTCAATTCTGTCATGCCATTCTCACTATATGCCCTAGGTGCATATGCCAAATTTTAGTAATATCATCATCTGACAAGGAAGAGGATGACATAGGTACATCACCAGTAACAGGAGAACCCTGCAAAACATATAACTTGGCACCTTTTATCACAATGAGAGAACCTTTGGAAATCTTCAAAACCCCACTTTCAGCTGTGTATTTTTACCCTTTTGAATCAATAGTACTCAATGAAATTAAATTTCTCTTTAATTCTAGAACATGTCGTACGTCACTGAGTGTTCTGACAACTCCATCAAACATCTTAACTCTAATTGTTCCAACACCTGCAATTCTACGTGAAGCATTATTTCCCATCAACACAATACCTTCAGACATTGTTTCGTAAGTTGTAAACCAATCCTGATTGGGACTCATGTGGAAGGTGCAACCCGAATCAAGAATCCATTCCTCGCTCGCTTTAGAATTATTGACAGAAGCGACTAGAAGTTTACTATAGCTGTAATATTCTACATCAGCTTTACCAGAATTTTCTAGTTGTTTTCCATTTTGATTCGCAGCCTCCCTTTTGATCTTGTTCTGTAGCTTATAGCACTCAGATTTAATGTGCTCTTTCTTCTTGCAAAAGTTACAAGTTTTACCTTTGTTTGAAGACTTCGATCTACCCTTAGATTTACTGCGATGATTCTGTTCCTGTGTCCTTCCACGACTACCATTAGCATTTCGATCTTGTCTCCCACGAACAATAAGACCCTCTCCCTAAGAGTCAGTTTTAACCACAAGATACTTCATCTTATCATACTTGGTTAAAGAATCATAAACCTCATCAACTGCGAGAGACTCGCGGCTATATAAAATTGTATCTCTAAAGGTTGAATAAGACGGGGGCAACGAACAAAGTAGAATCAACCCTAGATCTTCCTTATCATACTGAACCTCCATGGCCTCCAAGTTTGAGAGAATTTCTTTGAACACTGTTAAGTGTTCGTGCACAGATGCACCTTCCTGCAAATGATGAGCATAAAGACGCTGCTTCATATGTAGCTTGCTAGGTAGAGTTTTCGACATACATATCTGTTCCAACCTCTTCCATAATCCAGCGACAGTCTTTTCCTTCATCACATCCTGCAAAATTTTGCTAGACAAATACAGATGTAACTGTGTTAACTCCTTTTGATCCTTGCGCTTCTTCTCTTCTTCCGTCAATGTTGAAGGCATCTTATCTACCCCTAGTAGGGCTTCCTCTAAGTCCATCTGTGCAAGAACTGATTGCATCTTTATCTGCCACAACGCAAATCTGGTGTTACGATCCAACAGCGAAATTTCGTACTTCAAAGACATCATTACCGTGATTGAGATAGACAACCCGGAAGCTCTGATACCAATTTGTGAAAAATATATTGTCGATAATGACAATATATCGCAAAGAAAAATAGAAATAGAAAAATAAAGAACACACAGATTTTACATAGAAACCTTTTCGGGAAAAAAACCACGGGCAGAGGAGAAGAAAATTCACTATGTCGAATTAAATTAATTACAAGAGGAGTAGAATATGCCTATTAATAGGCTTGTAAACCTTATTCTAATAGGAGTGAAACTCCTTATTCAAATAATATCAAATAGATGGAGTTTAATAAGGTTTAAAAAACCTTATTCTAAAATAAAA
This sequence comes from Gossypium raimondii, assembly GCF_025698545.1. Taxonomy (NCBI): domain Eukaryota; kingdom Viridiplantae; phylum Streptophyta; class Magnoliopsida; order Malvales; family Malvaceae; genus Gossypium; species Gossypium raimondii. The sequence continues at coordinate 9,609,570 of NC_068567.1, forward strand.
TAAAAGAAGTATAATTCTATAGGGATTTTACTTTTATTTTATTTTACCACGATTTTATTTAAATAAGGATTTGGGTCACTTAATTCTAACAAAAGATGTGTTTAAAATAATATACAATAAATAATAAAAGTATGGTTTGAAACTATTTAATAAGAACATATGAAATATGTACAATATTAAAATAGAAAAAAGATTAAATTGTGAGTAAAATGAAACCTAAATACAAAAACACATAATGTTAGAATTGAGTGACCGAATCCTTATTTGAATAAAATACGGTGGTAAAATAAAATAAAAGTAAAATCCATATAGAACTACAATTCTTTTATTTTATTTTAGAATAAGATTTTAATCCTTATTAAACTCCATCTATTTGATATTGATTAGAATAATGTGTTTCAATCTTACTACACTCCTATTAGAATATGGTTTTACAAGTCTATAAATAAATATAGTCTACTCCTCTTATAATAATTTGAATTCGACATAGTGAATTATCTTCTCCTCTACCCGTGGTTTTTTCCCCGAAAGGATTTCCACGTAAAAATCTATGTGTTCTTTATTTTTTCTTTCTCTTTTCTTTGTGATACATTGTCATTACCGACGTTCTATTTTTTCACACATAAGATTAAAATACTAACACTACAGCAGAACAGGTTTTTAGCGGCGTTTTTTTAGGTCTTTAGCGGTGCTTTTTAACGCCACTAACTCCATTTCCGGCGCTTATAGAAGCGCCACAAAAATGCCGCTAATGACAACGTCACTAACTTTTATGGCTTATATAAAAAAACGCCGCTAAAGATCATGTTCTTTAGCGCTTAGAAAAACGCCGCTAAAGATCATGCTCTTTAGCGGCGCTTAGAAAGAAACGCCCTTAAAGATCATGTTCTTTAGCGGCGCTTATAAAAAACGCTAAAGATCATGTTCTTTAGCGGCGCTTAGGAAAAACGCTAAAGATCATGTTCTTTAGCGGTAACTTTAAAAAAACGCTAAAGATCATGTTCTTTAGCGACGCTTTGAAGAAAGTGCCTCTAAAAGTAATGTTCTATAAGCGGCTTATTAAAAAACGCCGCTAAAAGTAGTGTTCTTTAGCGGTAGCTTATTTCACAAACGCCACTGTTTTGATATGACTTTTAACGGCGCTTTTTTAAAAAGTGCCACTAATTTTGGGATTTTTAAAATAAAATTTTTATTTTTTCACCCTCTGTGAAAAATCAAAAGCAACCAAATCTAAACTAACCAAAACAATAAATTTATATAATATTTCAAATTAAATGACTAAAATAATTTTAATTGATAAATAAAATTGAATTCATACTTTTCTTTACAAAAGCGTTAAAAGTATTTATGCAACATACACTATGATTGGCGGAAGTTGCATCGCTAAACATCGTCATCATAATCAAGTCATTGCTGTTGAAGTTCGTCGTACTTTTTGCTCGCTCTGCTTCTCTCGATGCCGCATCTTTTTGAAGTCGTAGCTGTAGTTCTTCATATTTCTTTTGAACCTCTGCTTCTATTACTGCTTCTCTCGCTGCTTCTCTCGCTGCGGCCTCTGCTTCTCTCGTTGTAGCCACTGCTTCCCTCGCTGCCGCGTCTGCTTTAAGTTGCTGCTGAAGTTCTTCATATTTCCTTTGAACCTCAAATATGGTCGCTTGCATCTGAGCCATCTGGTCTTTTAACCTCTGAACTTCAGCTTGAGATTGACTCCCCGAAGCCATGTATTGGTGCGAGCTGGATCCAAAATATTGGGTTGGGCTGATAAAAGATCCTTGAAATCGAACCCGACCATACTTTTCAGGACCCAAAACTTCAGTAATAATCCGGTTGTCAATGTCTTCAAGATGAACCGAACTATCACTAGAAGCAATCGCTTCAGACTCAAATCTTTTTCCTTTAGTTTTCCTAATAAATAAATCACATAGTTAGGAGCGCAATATATAGTAAAAAAAACAAATGCAATATAACAATAGTCGCATTACATGCAATGAATTAAACCATTAGAAAATAAACACTATAAATAACTAAAACAAGTGAAATCATATTAAGTAAACGTACCATAATTTCACCAGCTTCAGGAGTCATAGCAGATCCATCTTTCTTCTTATGTGTAATTTCAAAAAGTTGTAGGCGTCCAACTTTTTGACCGGACGACTGTTCCTACAATATAGTAGTAAAATATTATTTAATAGAAAGTTATACATATTTGAGAATATTAAAAATTAAAAATACCTCCGCCTCATTACACATGCAAAACTTCTCGATCTTTTGTGTGAGTAAATTTTTGTTGCTGCCGGCTACTTTTTCCAACTCGTTCACGATCCTACGTTATAAAATTTTTAGTACGTAAATAGTAAATACTATAAACCAAAATAATTACAATAGTTTGGAAGTACGTCACCTCGCCTTTCCGAGAATGCCAAAATCTAACCGCATCTTCCCATTGGTACCTCAACATACCCAAGGACATTTTGCAATTTCTCATCGAGGGTGGTTTTGTCTTATAATAATTTTTCTTCAAAGTACTTTTATTGTCTCTCCATCTTTTTCCCAATGCCTTCTTTACATAAGCATCGGAGACCTCTAAAGCAAACCTCGCCTACAAAAAACACAAGTTAATAAAGTAAATATAAATGAAACTATTCCCCTAGCATTACAGATGACATTAACATTTTGTTACCTTAATATTATCGAGGGCTTGGTTTTTGTTGCTATCGGGCATTTGACGCCATGACTCGTAGTTGATAGGCAACATATTCGGATTTCGTGCTAAAATGCCCATGTATCCTGCTAAAAGTCAAGCTTCTGATCCAACAGGCTGACCAAAACTGTTTCTGCATACCTTGACACGCTCGACTGGATCTAACTCGTATAACTCTCTAAGTATCGTACGTCCTCGACCTCTACGCATCCCACCATTTTCAGCTACAAATGGTATATTATAATATAAGAATTTGAAAAATAAATCAATTATAAGTCAACACGCATGGAATTAATGTAAGTTACTTTGAACTTCCGTAGGATCCTCGTGTGTAATCGAACATTCAAGATCCAATTGTCATGCATTGTTCAAGACTATTTGTTTCATCGAGTTTGGATGATTTTGAACAATGCTTTCCTTATAATTTTTCTTCTAGGCATTTTATCGCAATACACATAAAATGTAATTAAACTTAATAACTAATTACAACAATAACAAACACATGTAATATAGTTAAGTTATATAATAAGACCAAGATTTAATACTAATGTAAGTTACATATAATTAATCAATCGTAAAATCTTACTACATCATTATTCGTAAATATCTTCATCCGTTTCCTGACAAACCCATTGAAATTGTGCACTAGTACTAGGGATATTATCGTTTAAGTTTTGTTCGAAATGGCAAAGTTTCGATCATCATCGATGTTATCTCTACTTCCACCGCCCATGTCAAATGTGTCTCTAGGGATGTTACGAGTACAACGTACCAACCCTCATCAGTTGGATCTTTTGAGTAAAAAACTTGTTTGACTTGACTTGAGAATACATACGGCTCATCTATCAGTTGTTGTCCTGTGTGAATCAATCGGTCAAAGTTCACTATTGTAAAACCAAATTGATCTTGCTTGATTCCACGAGCTGTATTAACATCGGCCCAATCAGCTCGAAATAAGACAACTTTCCATTTGCCGTAATAATCCAACTCAATTATGTCAGTAATCTGTCTGAAATATTCCACATTTCCCTCGACAGGATTATTGTCCCTAGTGTCACGGGGCTAGACCTTTCGTCTCGCAATCCGTGCGGCCTTAGGCGATCCGTTAGCTCCAAACTCGCCCAAGTCAGCCTTAACTCCCAAAAGAGAGGATTCTTTTAGAACTCCTCCAAGGCACCAATTTGTATAGCGGAAGCGATTGTGCCAAAAGAAGCCACAAGAGAACAACAGAAAGCTAAAGAAAGAAAGCACACAAAGTGTTTGAGTAAATGCTCAAGAATTCTATTACTCTTAAGAATTCAAGCTACAATGGATGATTTACAAATGAGGGGGAGGCTCTCTATTTATAGTTGAGCTCCCCCAAAACCGACGGTCAAGATACATGTACATCGACGGACGAGATTCACTATATCCCTTGATTTTAGGGATTTACAAGATTTACCATATCAAATCTAATCTAATCTTACAAGATATGATTCTATTCTATCTTCTAAGATTAGTTACCAAAATTGCCTAAGCTGCCATGTCTTCATCATTGGGCCAACCAGCTTCAATGATAGGCTTCTTTAGTAGCTCTCTGAATCGGGCGCTTCTTGTGGGCTAAATGTCCCCCATCTAATCGATAGACCTCCATGGGGCACTTCTTGCGGCATGGTCACGGGCTTTGCACTTTGGCCCGTGACATTCTCCCCCACCCAATCTCGCAACGCCCTCGTTGCGTTTTCTGGATGACACTGACTTGATTCACTGTGAAACATTCTCGTTGCCTCAGCTTCTTCCCGACTCGTCTTGCGATCAGGTTGTCCCTTCCTTCGGAACTTATGCCTCGACTTCCGTCGTCTCTTATCTTGAACCGTTCCACTCGTTGGTACATTTTGCTGGCAAGAAGTCTCCGCTATAACTTGCCCCAATTTTGACTTGTTTCATTGGAATCCTCGATTCTCATACCTCGGCCAGACGCCTACGCCTTGGCCTCCTTGCTTATGAACTTTGAAAGGGCCCCTACGACCTTGCCAAGCCAACAAGTCAGAATTCAAAACACTATCAGAGTGTTTACAATGTACCTTACTCGTAGCATTTACTCGTCTCGACTGTCCTTGCATTGCTCCTTTTCCCTTGGAGCCCGATGCACTACCCACCTTTCCCAAAGGTGTTGGCTCCACAGTCGGTCCCGCAGGCTTCATATCGGTCCCTTGCGCCACTAACACTTCCGAAGGGGCTTTCGTAGCATTCCATTTCGACGATTTAATGTTTCTCCCATACGAAACATCTTCGACTGGTTGGATTGACGATAACACCTTAGTCCCAACTTTCACATCCCGATACACCGGCACAATATTCTTTGTTGATGAACCGGTGGCAATATGGATTTGATCGGCCCATGGTTGCAGAGTTGCCTGAATCCTAACAAGGAAGTTTAAGCCAAGCACAAAATCGTAATCATCTAATTGGATTACCTCGAATTCTTCCTTGCTCTTCCATTCGCCGATTTGTAGTTCCACATCACGAACTACTCCTACAGTTGGGGCTTTCTCAGAAGTTGCTACCTTGATCTTCTTATTCGATTTCCTAATCGACAGACCAAGCTTCTTCGCAGCCTTTTCCGACATGAACAAGTCCGATGCTCCTGTATCAATAAGAGCACTCCGCTTCTGACCCGCAATGTTGATGTCCACAAGCATCAACCCATTTTCATTCCTCTTCCCAGGAATGAGCACCATCGAATTGACTTTCGATGTGTTTCCCTCAGTAAACTTCGCCTCCTCCTTGACTCATCCTCCTTGTCAAATCATCACTTTATTTGGACATTTACGCGCCATGTGGTCCTTGACAAAGGAAGCATTTCATCTTCTTCCTCTTGTCCCTTGGGTTGTCTAATCCCGCTTCGCATCTCGTGGTTTCCCATTGCCACTTGTGCTATCGATCTTGTTCCCCATCGCTATGTCCCTTTCATCTTCTTCATGGTTTCTCTCACCATTGCCCTTCCATTGGGCTTAGATGCCTCAAGCTTGTCTCCACGGATCAAGCTCAACAAAGGACTCGCTTGCCATGGCTACAGTAAGTTCGGTGATTCCTTGCCTTCGCAACTCCTGTTTTGCCCACGGCTTTAACCCATCCTCGAACCAATAGAATGCTTCTTTCTCGCTCAAGTCGGAGATTTGAAGCATCAACTCGCTAAATGCCCGCACATACTCCCGAACATTGCATTGTTGCGTGAGACGACGCAACTTAGCTCGAGCCTCCTTCTCGGCATATTGAGGGTAAACCTGCTTCTTTAACTCTCCTTGGAATTCCTCCCAAGTTCCAATAGCCGTTCCTCCACGTTTCTCATCCGTGGACCTCGCCGCCACCACAAGAGAGCAACATCGAGAAAGTAAATTGAAGCGGTGTTTACCTTAATGCCATCATCCTCGATGCCCATCACTCGGAAGTATTGCTCCATTTCCCACAAGAAGTTGTCCACATCCTCATGGATCGTGCACCCTTAAACTTCTCCGGTTTGGGAACATCCATTGCATGTTGCTTCGGCCTTGAAGACAACATCCCATTACTCAAAGCGGCTTTGTAAATCGCGAGCTCCCCTTTAAGCTCCTCCATTTCTTTCTTCATGGCTAGCACCATATCCTCGAGAGCTTCATCCCTCTCTGCCAGCTTTACCTCAGTGGACTCGAGTAATTCCGTTATCTTTTCCCTATTTGCACCGAGAGAATCCAACACAAAATCTCTGAGTTGCTCCTCCATGGAGTCAAACCCATCTGTGCGTCCCTCGACCAATTCAAGCGTCTCTTTCACGTTCCCAACGGATTCTTCGAGATTGACCACTCGATTTTCCAAAGCTGTCAGCATTTCCCTCGAGCGACTAGCTTTTCTGGCCCTACCACGGGTCTCCATTTGTTCACTCTGACCGACGACTTCTTTCGACATCCCAACAGTGCCTTCGAACCACTCGAATATAACTTGGTTCAAACTTGGCTCGGATACCACTTGTCACGGGGCTAGACCTTTCGTCTCGCAATCCGTGCGGCCTTAGGCGATCCGTTAGCTCCAAACTCGCCCAAGTCAGCCTTAACTCCCAAAAGAGAGGATTCTTTTAGAACTCCTCCAAGGCACCAATGCGATTGTGCCAAAAGAAGCCACAAGAGAACAACAGAAAGCTAAAGAAAGAAAGCACACAAAGTGTTTGAGTAAATGCTCAAGAATTCTATTACTCTTAAGAATTCAAGCTACAATGGATGATTTACAAATGAGGGGGAGGCTCTCTATTTATAGTTGAGCTCCCCCAAAACCGACGGTCAAGATACATGTACATCGACGGACGAGATTCACTATATCCCTTGATTTTAGGGATTTACAAGATTTACCATATCAAATCTAATCTAATCTTACAAGATATGATTCTATTCTATCTTCTAAGATTAGTTACCAAAATTGCCTAAGCTGCCATGTCTTCATCATTGGGCCAACCAGGCTTCAATCTGATAGGCTTCTTTAGTAGCTCTCTGAATCGGGCCAGTTCTTGTGGGCTAAATGTCCCCCATCTAATCGATAGACCTCCATGGGGCACTTCTTGCGGCATGGTCACGGGCTTTGCACTTTGGCCCGTGACACTAGCGCTAGCATAACTTGTAATTGCAGAATTAACAACTATTCCACAATTTTGCGTTCTCCTCAACCTCTCGCGATATTTTGTATGAAATCTGAATCCGTTGATGAGGAACGCACTATATCTTTTAACCACTCGATTTGGACCTTGGGTGAGGCATCTAACTTCGTCGTTTACGCTCTTCCCATTCCAAACCTATTGAATGGAAAGCAAACTAAGTAATTAAAAATGTTATGAGAAAGCATTATAATTTGTAAGCAAAAGCTCCAACCACATACTGTTTGGCTTAACCATTCATAAAAAGATTCTGTAAACAACTTATTGATATCTCGATGTTGTGTTCTTCGGGAGCGCGAACGAGATCTCAATATTTGTTTGTACTCACTATGTTAAAAAAAATGTGATCTTTGTTAGAAGATAAACAATTTTTAGTTTGATAAATATTTATGAAATTTGTAGAACTTACTTACGTAAAGGTTCCAATGATTCGTGGTGAAACAGAACATATCGATGTGCTTGTACCCACAATAAATTATCTAATTCCGCAATTTCAACTTTGCCGATTGGTTGTCCAAAACTTTGGAACAAATAAGTATCGGCTAAGTCATAGTCCGTGAGTCCAGCATTCCTATTTAGTCTGTTCAACCTTGTTTCGACATCTTCCAAATATCTCGAGCAGAAGGTCATACATTCCTCTTCCAAGTAGCCTTCAGCAATCGATCCTTCTGGATATCGCTTGTTGCGGCAGTAAGACTTTAATTTGGATAGGAACCTAAACACAATATACAACATTATCAAAGTTGTAACTAAAGGCATAGAGGTGAATGAAGGAAAATTTTAACAATAATTCTTTAAGACCTTTCTATGGGATACATCCATCGATAGGAAACGGGTCCGCCAAGAATTGCTTCGTACGGGAGATGAATTATCAAGTGAACCATAATGGTGAAGAAGGAAGGTGGGAAGATTTTCTCCATGTTGCATAAAGTCAAAGCGGCTCGATCCTGTACCTTCTGAAGTTCTTGAACATCCAAAACTTTGCCACAAATGGCTTTCATTATGTTGGATAGTTCAATGATACAAGACGTCACCTTCTTGGACATACAACATCGTAGAGCCAACGGCATTAAATCTTGCATCAAGATGTGATAGTCATGTGATTTTAGAGAATATAATCTTCGATCTTTAACACTAACACATCGAGATATATTTGATGCATACGCATCCGGAACCTTTATATCCTTCAACACCATGCAAAACAGTTCTTTCTCCGTCTTGGACATTGAGAAAATAGAAGGCGGCAACCGATATTTCCCATTCGGAAGTGGATTGGGATGTAGATCAGGCCGAATTCCCATTTGGACTAAATCAAGTCGACTCTGAAGATTGTCTTTTGATTTTCCGTCGACGTTTAAAATTGTACCCACAATGTTCTCGCAGACATTTTTCTCAATGTGCATAACATCAATATTGTGTCGTAAAAGCTGATGCTCCCAATAAGGCAACTCAAAAAAAATACTTCTTTTTTTCCACAAGTCCGCCTCATTAGGATCGTCCTCTTCGTCGGAGCTTTCATCGGCTTCATCATTTGATCTTCTGTTTCTGATCTGCGTGTTTGGTGGTTGGTTCATCTTCCTATAAATGAAATTCATATCTTCCAACATGAACACGATTTCAGAGCCACTGGTCTGGGAAGGAGCTTCTCTGAACTCTTCACTGCCGTCAAATACAGAACTCTGAAATCTAAATCTATGATTTTCGGTAACCACCGACGATGCCCCATGTAAGAGAACTTCTTCCCATTGTACAACCATTGCGAGCATGTTTGTGCAGCACAACAAGGACACGCATAACGACCCTTAGTACTCCAACCGGATAAATTGGCATAAGCGGGAAAGTCATTTATGGTCCACATCAAACCTGCACGTAAATTAAAGTTCTCCTTTCTCAGCACATCGTATGTCTCGACACCAGCCCATAATTGTTTTAACTCTTCAATAAGTGGCTGTAAATAAATGTCGATATCATTCCGGGCCCTTTCTCTCGTAGGATAATCATAGATAAGATAAGGGAAGATTGCTTCATGCAAATCCATGGAGGCGATTGTAAGGAACAAGCACTCTCGGCCAGGCATCGTAGGCAGTGCTCATAATCTTGAAAGGATTAAATCCATCAGATGCTAGCCCAAGCCTCACACTCCTAGGATCGCTTGCAAAGTTTGGAAATTTATTGTCAAATGCTTTCCAAGCTAAAGAATCTACCGGATGCCTTAGTAATCCATCATCGGTTCGTCCATCATGGTGCCACGTCATTGACTCCGCTGTCTTCGATGACATGAAAAGCCTTTGAAGCCTTGGTATCAAAGGAAAATACCGCAAAATCTTAACTGGCTTCTTCCTCGACTGTGCATCATTTTCATCGTCGTTCCCGTCTTCTGTGTTTTTATTTATCCAACGGGATTGGCGCATACATGACAAAGACTGTTGGTTTTTCGATCACCCAATACAACATGCAGTCATTTGGGCAACTATGGATTTTGTTGTACCCAAGGCCTAAATCTTTTATCATTTTCTTCATATCCTTGCATGATTGAGGGATTTTTGCAAACGGGAACATCTCTCTCAAAAACTCTAATAGCATTGTCAACGAGTTTCCGGTCCACCCTCCCAAACATTTTAACTGAAAAAGACGAACACAGAAGGCCATTTTGAAAATTTTGATCCTTCATACAGTTCTTCGTTCATGTCATTAAGTAGAGCGTAGAACTTCGCCGCTTCTCCATTTGGCTCTTCATGAGGTACACTACTTCCCGGTTCGGTAAAAGCAGTTCCACCAATATTACAATCATCAGATGCCATAAAATTCCTTGGGAACGATTGCACACCATGATTGTGCATATTAAATGCATCCCGCAACATACCTTCCATGTCATCCCCTCTATCAGACTGATGGTAAGCAGTACCAGGATAAGATACATCCATCGTTGAAGAGGAAGTACTTCTAGGGCATTCTCCATGAAAAAGCCATTGCTTATAACCCTTAACAAACCCATCAACAATTAGATGCTCGTATACAACCTCACGGTAATGCCAGTTTATGTTGACACACTTATTACATGGGCAAAGAATCATGTTCTCTTGGCTTGCATATCGAAATGCAAAATTTAGAAAACTCGCACCCCATTTCGATAACTGCTGCTAACCCTTGACAAATTCATCCAAGAACGGTCCATTTCTTAATTCTTGAAGTCGACATTGACAATAAATTGCACGGTTTAGGATTTAGGAATAACTTATTTATTATGTAAGTTATGTAAGTTGTGTAAGTTATGTAAGCTATGTAAGTTGTGTCTTATGAAACTTATGTAAGTTGTGTATTATGTAAGTTATGTCGGTTGTGTATTATGAAACTTATGTAAGTTATGTCTTATGTAAGTGATGTAAAATATGTATTATGTAAGTTATGTCATTGTGTATTATGAAACTTATGTAAGTTATGTCTTATGTAAGTGATGTAAAATATGTATTATGTAAGTTATGTCATTGTGTATTATGTAAATTATGTATTATGTAAGTTATGTCGGTTGTGTATTATGTAAATTATGTATTATGTAAGTTATGTAATTTGTGTATTATATAACTTATTTAATTTATGTAAGTATGTATTATTATGTAATTTATTATGTAGGATATTATCTAAGTTATGTAAGTTTTTTTTTTGGTGTATCATGTAACTTATTTAATTTATGTACGGTATGTGTTATTATGTAAGTTCTTTATTATGTTTGTTATGTACTTATGTATTATGTAAGATATATAAGCTTATATATAATTATTTAGAAAACTTAAAAATTTAATACTAATAAATTTAATATTTAAACAATATTTATAATTATTTAGAAAAATTTTAAATTTTATAGGTTATATTAAAACAATATTTATAATACTAATATAGATATTAAAACAATATTTATAATTATTTATAAATTTAATAGTAATAAATTTAATACTAATATAGAAACCTTATAATGTAACTTATTTAATTTATGTAGGGTATGTATTATTATGTAACTTATTTAATTTATGTAGGGTATGTAAGTTATGTAAGTTCTGTATTATTTACACATGTAAGTTGTGTATTATGTATTATTATGTAACTTATTTAAGTTATGCAAGTTATATATTAAGTAGGTTATGTAAGTTATGTGTTATGTAAATGAATATATGTATAATATTAAAAATATAGTAATACTTATTTAAGTTATAAATTTATTATTAATAAAATTTAAATATAGCTTATATAAGCAATCTTTGCTTTTAAACTAATCTTCCACTGAATAATTAGTGGAGAGGTATATGTGTCACCGATTTGACAACAAAATATGTTTAAATATTATTAATAAAATTTAAATATAGCTTACATAATAAATGAATATATGTATAATATTAAAAAATTGAAATGATAATATATTTTAACAAGTTATGTATATATACTTAAATTTTAGTAAGTAATATATATTTAAGTAATGTATTTAAAATTTAAACCAATTTCAAACAATCAAGTATTTAAGTAATTTATTTAATTAATATATTCAAGTAAATTTTAGTAAAAATATGTTTTAGTAAGTAATGTAAGTCATGTAAAATATACTTAAAATATATATTTAAGTAATGTAAGATATAAATTTCAAAATTATTACTTAACAATATATATATTATTAATAAGTTAAATTAAATTGTAAGTAATGTATTTAAGTAAAATATTAATTTGGACTTGAAATTAAAATTTGAATTACAAGTTTCAGTAAGTAATTTTTATTTCAGGATTTTGTTTAAATAATACACATACCATTGATTGGAAGCATTATTTAAAATAAGACAATCATCAAAAATTGGATTTTGTGAGGCATAAGATATTATGTTTCAAATATATTAAGTTAAAACATAACATATCTTCCAATATGTTATAAAGGAATATTACAAAAAATGAACAATTGATCAAATGGTCATTAAAACAATTTGCATTCGATACTACTCGCATACATTTGATGAGAAACGTGAGATACCAACTTCTACAACAAATAAAATATGAAAGTATTATGTGCATAACTAAATAAACAAAGTCCACTTGCTTAAAACCATTTCGGATTTGCATAATACATGACAGTGACCAAAATGCAACGGTATATAACTACCACGAACAACAAGATGATTAACTAAAGATGATTAACTAAAACCTTTTATTTGCAACATAAAATTTGCCTTTACAAAATTTACCTCCACGCCAAAGAATATCCAAATTTGGCAGCAATGAAACGAGCTCCAACCCAGCAAGCTAAGAAAGCAACGCAGACAAAAACCAGATCCAGATTTCAGAAGCAAAGCATAATTCGAACATAACAACATAATCAAAAACAAATTATTTCGACCCGAAATTATTTCAAATCCAAAGCATATTTCGAACATAACAACATAATCAAAAACAAATTATTTCGACTCGAAATTATTTCAAATCCAAAGCATATTTCAGAACATAACAACATAATCAAAAACAAATTATTTCAAATCCACTCAATTATTTCTGCACATAACAACATAATCTAATTCTAATTGACCAACCAATTCGGATTTTACATCCTGTAGAGAATCCATAGCAATTCATTTTTATTTTATCCATCCTTCCAATTCATGTGCTATAATCTAAATCGAATATAAATTTTGCCACCCTCTCTTCTCGCTATAATCTAAATCGAATAGTAAATTGATACCACAAATCAATATTGTGGTCAGTAATATAAATTTTTCAATACCACAAATCAATACCGAAATCGAATATGAAACTCAAATCCATAAGTGGTCGTAATAATGTAAACGCCTTACCTATTTAATAGAAACACCTTACATATTTAATCGGAATAGTCCATTGTTGAAGTTGTTTAATCGAAACCCTAAAACCCCAAATAACTAGGACTGACCTAAAACCCTAAAAATTTAATCCAAAAATAATGAAACGCCTTACCTATTTAATCGAAAAATCTCGCAATTGTGCAAACTTCTTTCAAGACCGACCCGACCTTCTTTTTTCCTTTGTAAGAAGTCTAAATTTGTTCCTTCGACACTTGAGGTCCGCACTTAACTTTTCTCGCAAATTCACTCTTTACGCTTTTGGAGGACGACGAAAGGTATTAAGTTAAATGTCCTCTTAAGAAACGACGCTTTAAGAAATTTTAAGTCGATTTGCGGCGCGTTGAGAACAAACGCCGTTATTGAGTCCACACTTGCGCATTTTAAATAAAACGACACTAAAATTCCAAGTTCGAATAAAAGCGGTGCCATTTTCACTTATATATCAGTAACATTTTTGCGGCGCATAGAAAAGCGCCACTAATAAAAATAGGAAACGACGCCGCTTCCTCAACTCGTTATAAATTTTTGCGGCGTTTTCCAAATGCGCCACTAAATGAAAACAAAAACGGCACCGTGTCTTTGTTACACTTAAGGAAATTAGCGGCGTTTCTTCATAAAACGTCGGTAATACATCACCTTTAACGGCGTCTTTTGCTCAAGCGCCGCTAATGCCTTCATCCAAGATTCAAGCCAAAGTGATCCAAAATTAAAACAAAATTTATAAAATGAAATTATCAATTAATAAAAAATGGGAGAATAATGCATTTTTAAAAATTTATTTCATGATCTATAAAAATTTTTACATCAAAATATATTTTTATATTGAATAAATATAAATATTTATGTATGCAATATATAAATGAAAAATGATGTTAATTATATCAATAATTGTGTTAATATTTTACAATATTTAGATCAAATTAAAGTTCATGTATACAATTGAACATTAAACCGTTGTTCATGCACGCTTTTGGGATTTAACCCTAAACCTCTAAACCTCTAAACCCTAAAATCTTAAGCTACTAAATCGTTAAACCCTAAACCCTAAACCCTAAAACCAACAACCAGACCCCAAAATCTGAAACAATAATTAACCTATTAACATGAGTAAAGTAGCCTAAACCCCAAACCTTAAACCTTATACCCCAGACTCCTAAACCTTAAACCCAAAACACCCTAATACCCTAACCCTAAATTAACACCCTAATACCCTAACCCTAAACCTACATCGTAAACCCTAAACTTTAAACTTTACACTGTAATCCAAAAATACTAAACATTATATAATGAACCCTAATACCCTAACCCTAAACCTACATCGTAAACCCTAAACTTTAAACTTTACACTGTAATCCAAAAATACTAAACATTATATAATGAACCCTAATACCCTATACCTAAACCAAATATGATTAACGAAATATATAGTAACCTACATTATATAATGCATGGTTAAAACCCAAAAATCATTAAGATATTTTGCGCGCTTTCAACAAAGCGCCACTAATTTTAGTATAAATTAAGACCAAAACGTTGCGTTTTGTTTATGGTATGTCGCGCGCTAGCAACAAATCGCCGCTAATACTATGCTTTAGCGGCGTTTTACCAAATCGCCACTAAATCAAGTATACATCAAGACCAAAACGATGCGTTTTGGTTCAGATATTTGGTGGCGCTTTTATCCAAGCGCCGCTAATACTATGCTTTAACGGCGTTTCACTAAGCCCCACTAATTCTACTATACATCGAGGCCGAAATTATGCATTTTGGTTAATATATTTTGCGGCGCTTTGCTATTAATATCTTTCGCGGCGGTTTACCATAAGCGCCACTAATTTTATATACATTAAGATCACAACGCTGCGTTTTTGTTAAGATATTTTGCGGCGCTAGACACAAATCGCCGCTAATACTATTCTTTACCGGCGTTTGACCGTATGCGCCACTAGTTGTAGTATAAATCAAGACCAAAACGATGTGTTTCGGTTCAGATAGTTTGCGGCGCTTCCGTGAAGCGCCGCTATTACTGTACTTTAACGGCCTTTTCCTATAAACGCCACTAATTCTAAGATACCTCAAGACCAAACTCTGCGTTTTGGTTAAGCTATTTTGCGACGTTTCCAAAAAGCACCGCTATTACTGTCCTTTAACGGCGTTTCGCGTAAACGCCACTACTTTTAAGATACATCAAGGCGAAAACACAGCGTTTTGGTTAAGAGATTTAGCGGCGCATTGTGGTAAACGCTGCTAATGATGTTCTTTTACGGCGTTTAGGTCTTTGCGCCGCTAATGCTCAGTTTTTAGCGGCGTTGTTCGTCCAAGCGCCACAAAATATGCCGCTAAAGACCTGTTTTGGTGTAGTGTAAAGAAATACAATTTTTTATCATTATTTTGTCATCAATCCTTAGTTGGTGTTAAGTTAATTTGTGATACTAACTCAATCAACAACATTATTAAAGCAAGAAATCTTATCATATGTGTATGTGTGTGGAAAATATGGATTTAGAACATGGATGTGTGTTTATAAATAACATTCAACAAACAATGAAGCGTAAGGTTTAAATCTAATTAATCATAATAACACATGAAATATGTTAAATTTGTTTAAAATTTAATTTATAAAAGTTTACTTAAGAATTATTATTGGTGTAGTGGTAAAGAATTTGTTTATAAATTCATTAACCATGAGTTTAATTCTCATATATGTGAATTTTAGGTATTTTATTTAAACAAAAACTATATAAATGTATGAAAAGGCAAAATGTCATCGAAATAATAGTAGTAGCCATTTAATAAAAGTGCATATTAGTCATTTCTTAACCGAGTTGGTACCTTTTAACCCGTGACACCAATTCAATTAGAGGTTTTATTAATAGTATAGATACACAAATATATATATATATATATATAAATGTATATAACAAATATATTTATTAAAGTTTGAAATAAAAACATCAAAATAACTTCAGTTTTACATGGTAAATAAAAAGTTTTATATGCATGATATCAAATCTCATTATGGACAAATTTTATCGGTTTATAAAATATAAAACACAACAACACCCAAATAATTACATAACTTACTTAGCAAATAAAATGATGTATTTGGTTCAAATCTTATTATATATAATTTTTATTAATTTATAAAAATATAAAAGACAAAAACACTCGTATAAACATTTAACTTAGTAAATAAAATGATTTTTTTGTAATTCTCTAATTAAGTTAAGACCAAAGTTAATGAGTGACATTAACTTAATAAAAATTTAAATAATAGTATAGATAAATCTCTAAAAGTTGACGTGATGAAAAGAACAAAAATAAATATAATTGTGAAAAATATCTATACGTGTGCTGGCTGAATTTAAAAAATTAAAAATAAAAGCCAAAAATTTATATAATATTATAAAATTATAAAATTTCAAAAACAAAATCTAAAAGTGAAAAGTTAACAGAGTATTTAAAAAAAAGTCTTTAATGAACAATTTTAATTTCAAAAGTTTTTTTTTAAATATAACTTTTTACGGATTTTTTTTTTAAAATTTTTTAAGAGAAAATAAAAAATTAAAGAGAAGCAAAAAGAAGATAGACACAATTAACAAGGATAGGAATAGTAAAACCGAAGCAAACAAGCTCATCTAATGCATCCGGTTCTAACGTCTATCAACTGCGAGTTTAGAAACAAGAAAAGTGGGAAGTGACTCCTCATTTCAAATGGTTTACGTATAAAAAGGTCACTCAAACCACAAAATAAATCGCTTTATTAGCATCTTGACAAATCTAACAAAATGATAAATATTGAAATTGATCTAAGACACAATCATCCCACCAGCGTGTTAAAGCATTCACAAGCATTTGACAGTCCGATTCCATTGTCACATTATCTACTATCAAAAAGCTAATTTGTTATTTTCTTTTGAATTTTTATAATTTTTATTAATATAATATAATGCTTTTCTTTTTATTAATTTTTAAAATTTTAACCAACTGTGTATTTACAGACATTTTTTGCAAATGTTTTTTTTTTTCTTTTGATCGCCTTACCTGGTGTTATTGAATCAGATTAGACTAATTAATTAAATCGGTTAAACTAAAAGCGATAGTTCATATGATGGTTGTCGAAACCACTTTTTAATAAATTGTGTCGACTTTAACTTTGAAACGAAAACAAACACGGGAGTCGCCACCAATCTTTTTTAATGAGGTGTGATCGGGTCACCTCGAAAAATAGTTATTTTTATAAACAATTTGATTTATTAAAACGACAATTTTGGTCTACGAAATTCAGAAAGATGGGTTCGGGAGTCGGTTACTATGAGAAAGGATTAGCACCCTCGTAACTCCTAAAAATTGGTACCTATTTGATTAATTAGTGTCTTATTATTGAAAGTTAAAAACTCAAAAAGAATTTAGGATACGATCCTTTGTTAAAATATTAAAAATTTTCAAGAAAGGGGTACATTTCATGTTAATCGAGAAAGAGAATTACATCCTGTAAGCTAGGATACAATGTCTTAAATTCCCGATACAAAAATACATGCCAAAAAATTTATTTATTCGAAAGATATTCAATTATCTCGGTTTTAGAAAAGATCATACTCCGTAAGTTAGAATACGATTTTTGTACTAATTCCCGAGATTAAAAAAACATATATTTCTTAAAAGAGATTTGTATGTTCGAATTTGTCGAGAAAAAACCAAAAACCCCGTAGGTTAGGATACGACCCTTTTGAATCAAATACGAAGTTTTATTTATTTTAAAGGAAAAAATTCTTTTTATGTATCGGATAAAAACTGTGATATGAATTAAAAAAATAGTAATGAAATAATGTAAGGTGATAATACAAGCAAAATATTAAAATGATAATTAATAATAAAATAAAAACTATAAAAGCAAGGAATGACAATATTGATAATCAAATTGTAACAATAAAACGTAAAATAGAATAAAATGAAAATAGGGACCGCACAAAAGAATGTAACATGAGGATCTAATAATTAAAAGAAATGATAAACCAATAAGAAAAACGAGCAAACTAATAATAAAAAGAACCCAATATATGGAAAAAGAATCTATTTTTAAAAAGGTTATTTTTGAAAATATAATAATAAATAAACAGTAAATGAAAATAAATAGGTAAAAAGTAAATAAATAAAATAATGAATAATAAAAATAAAGTATATGAAAACTTAAAATGAATAATAATAAAATAGTTTAAAATAAATAAATAATAAAGAAGACATATAACGGTTTTTTAAAGGAAAATAATATGAAGAAATTTAAATGATAATATGCATTTAATAGTTTAAAATGGATAATATATGAAAAACTTAAAATAAATAATAATAGAACAATTTAAAATAAATAATATAAAGTTTAAAATAAATAAGTAAATAGTTTGCAAAAATAAATTGAAATCTAATAGATTTGGGACTAGATCAGGACAAAAAATGAAATTAAAGGGTAAACACCGTAAAAAAAAAACAAAGGGGACTAAAATCAAAAGGCGCGCAAAGGTCGAGGATCAAATGGGTAATAAAACCCAAATTCGGACACGCGTCAATGAGCCGGGGACAGGACTGAAAAACATGCAAAATTCTAGGGCTAAATTTAAAGAATAAAGAAAAGAAAGAAAAAAAGACCAAACTGCGAATCATTGCAAAAGCGGAGGGACAACGCGTGTAAATATCCCGTCAAAGCAAAACAGGCGGATCCTCCCTCTAGGGCGGGTCAACACGCGGGTTAAGGCTCAAAACGACGTCGTTTTGGCGCCAGGAGCTTTGGCCCAAAACAAGTCTATATAAATCAAAATTTAAAAAAAAAATCATTTTTTCTCTTTCACTCCCAAAAATCAAACAAAAACTCTCTCCCCTCCCCTTTACACATTTCCAGAATTCGGCCAGCTCCGACGTCGGACCACCGCGGCAGTCGCCGGTCACCGGTGACGGCATTGCCATCCGCGGTGGCTGAAAAATCGAAAAGTCACCATTTTTTGGTTTTTTCAGTTCCCAGACCAATGAAACTCCGATTTTCATCGGAATTGGCACCTCCCTCGCTAAAAGGTACGACTCAGTGTTTTCTTTTTATTTATGTTATGCTTTAAAAAAATAAAAATAAAAATAAAAACGAAAAAAATAAATAAAAATAAAACAACTACCTTCGAAAATCTACTGATTTGTATTGCTTTTTTTTTTTTTTTGCTATTCTCTTTGACTCATTCGTAAGTCCAAATACATAAAATTGGAGCTCTTTTTATAGCCCGAAAATACCACCTATTTCTCTATTTTTCTTATTTTTTACACTGTTTTTTTGGTTTTGGACTCTTCTAGTCCGTTTGCAGGTAAAAACATGGCGGCACACGCGGAGAAGGCGGCGCTTGCGGAGCTGCCGTTTGGCTACTATTGGGGGAGGCAGCTGCTGGGTTTTCTACTTAATATTTCTTTTGTTGTTGTTTTGGGCTAGGGTTTAGTTGGGTTTAGTTGGGTTGTTTGGGTATTAGGTTGTTTAGGTATTGGGTCATTGTAATTGGACATTAATTTATTTATTTTTTATATTGGATGTGTCGAAACCGTATTTTGAAAACAAAAATTTTAAAAAAAATTTAGTTTCGACTTAAAAATAAAAACGAAAACTGGAGTCGCCACTGATCCTTGATTAAGGTGTGATCAGCTCACCTTAAAAATGACTTTGGTCTGCGAAATTTGAGAAAATAGGTTCGGGAGTCAGTTACGCACGAGGAAGGATTAGCACCCTCGTAACGCTCAAAATTGGTACCAAATTGATTTTTTAAATGCCTTGGTGTCGAAAATTTGAAAAGATTTCAAAATGAAACTTTTTATTTCATGGATGAATTAAAATAATAAGCATTCTTATTTTAAAGAAATAAAACACCACACCCAGTAAGTTAGGGCACAATGTTTTTAAATCTTCAAAATACTCGAATATTGCCTTTTGCTTTTGAAAATTCTTATTTCGAGAAGCAAATGTCATGACCAGTAAGTTAGGACCCAACATTTTTAATTCCCGAGAATAAGCTTTTATTTAAAACTTGCGAATTTATTGCAAAGCAAATACTTGGCTTTCTAAATTCATCGAAAAATAATCGCGATCCAGTAAGTTAGGACACGATCTTTCATGAGAATCATGAATGCCAAATATTTTGGAATTTATAAAATAAGATGATTTAAATACTTTGAGAAAATCAAAATATATGTTTTTAAAATGGATGCTAAAAGGGTTAAGGTATAACATGAAACAGATACCCCAATTTCTAACATATATGAGTAAATATTTACAAATATATACAAGTAAGCGTAATATACAAATAAATTTGCAAATATGTGTACGCATGCATTCCACATGTAAATATAAGTGTAAAAAGATGGAATGGAATATATATCAATCAAAATTTAAATAAAATGCATGTATGTATTTGAAAATCGTGAAAATAACATAAAAATATAAAAATATGTACATGTGTATGTATTTATAAAATGTATAAGTATATGTATATAGATTTACAAAATAAAAAATGTATAAGTATATATACATAAGTAAATGGTGAAAATTAGCATACGTATATAGTCAAATACATATATATGTACAATACGTGTATAAAATGACAGAATGTGTAAAAAATATTTACAATGATTTTTAAAACGTGTACATAATATATTTAAAAAAATATGAGTATCTCAAATTATAAAATGTGGAAAGTGTATGTGCTACGAAACGTATATGTATATTATGTATTTAAAAATATGAAAAGTATTATATATATAAAATTGGACTAAACGTGCATACTTATTCACAACAAAATATAAAGGATACATATATTTTAAAAATGTGTCCATATGTACCAAATTCATGCATGGCTTTATAAAAGTTTAAATATATATATATTACAAGAATGCATGTATACATTAAAAACATAAAAAAATATTTACAACAATTTTAGACAGTGCACATGCATATATATACATAAAATTATGAAGATAAATAATAGCAAAATATGTAACATATGTATATAAGATGCATATGCATATATAGATAAATATAATAAATACAATAATAACGATCTAAAAAAAATGAAAGTCAAAAGAGAGGAAAATACAAAGGAATGCAATTAAAATGGAATGGAGGACCAAATTATGAAGCAGGCCTTATATTCGGGGGGTTAGAATGGAAATAACCCGCCTCCTAAAACGGTGCGCAGTAATCGTGGACCAATATGCAACCGCATAAAATGCATGGCAAAATTTAAAAGAAACAGAAAATGTAATTTAAATGCGCTGCAAAAACCAAGGGACTGATTGCGCAAATTGACCATTGAAAGGAAAAACACGCGGATCCTCCCCTGGGTCGGGTCACCGCGCAGGTCGCAGGGCTGAAGCGGCGTTGTTTTGAACGTTATTTAAAACAAAATTTTCCCTTTCAAAATCATTTGAAACCGAGTGAAAGAAAAAAATAAAAAAAAAAATAAAAAAATCGCTTAGGTGCTCTGCTAGGGTTTAATCCCTAGCGTCCTCGCACCATTCTTCGCCGCGCGCCGCAACCCGATCGTCATCTCAGCCTCCGGCCGTGACGGAGGGAGGCTCGGTGAAGCAGGTAAGTGGTCTCTTCCTTTTTCTCTTCTTATTATTTTATGAAATAATAAATATATATATATATATATATAAATTGATAATGGACACAGCGAAAATAAAAAAAAAAAAACAAATCACCTCTGAAAAAAACACAAGCTTTATCTGTATATTCTCTCTGCTATTGTCTTTTTTTTTTATCCCCTTTTTTACATTGAAAATCCTTCGGTTTTATAGCGAATCTTAGAGAAATAACAATAAAAAATAAAATCAAATAAAATCCCTTAATTCTCTCATTTTTATTGTTATCATTATTCTTTGCGTTGCATGCCCTTTTTTCGCAGTTCGGTGGTCGTTGAGTGCGCGCGACGCGCGGAGTGACAAGCGCGACGTGGGATGTGCGGCACCTCTTGGGGTGGTGTGGCGCTGGGGCTAAAGCTGCATGCACGAGTCTGCTGTAACGCCTAGGGTTTCGCTAACCTTCTGGTGTTTTGGGCTAGCAGGCTTGGTTTTGGGTTAATCAATTGGGTTTTAGGTTTGTAAATGGGTAATTGGGTCAGGTTAATTTTGGGCCTTAATGTTTTACGGGCCCGGGCAGAGAAATTGGTATTACAGGATGGATGTTTGGGCTGTATTTATTTGGGCTGTTTTGGTTTTAATAGGCTCGGGCATAATTTGGATTTTACAATGGTATATAACAAAAAATAAAGCAAATTGTTGCAATTTGGTAAGAGAAAATAAATGTAAGGCCAAAAATTGACAGTTCAATCTATTGTTATTTTTAATAATTGTTTTATTTTAATTAAATATAATTGAAACATCAATTCAACTAATTGAACTGAAAATTCATAATACGAATGATCCAATTCATAATTCATACAACATTGAAGTTAACAAATATAATTAACTTTATTTGTTGAATTTGGATAATTATAGAGACTAAATTTTGTATAGTTAACAACATTATCAATGCTTATTTTCTAAAACTACTTCGTTTATTTTGAATTTGACCAAATTACTGAGTAAGGATCTCCTAAATATTAATTCTTTAATTTTCGTAGCATTTGAACATAAGATCCATATCTTGGTCTATGCTGGTTGATTTCTGTGTGTGATGCCAAACATAGCTTATTTGCTTGCGTTTCAATGGAAAATTATTTTTCATCAAAGTGAATAATGATGCTTTCGAAGAATCACTGTGACATCAACATATGAAAAAAATGTAGATATAATAATCTTTCATTTTAATTCCAACATGTCATCCATTTGCTTCGTTTAGACATCGTACACATATGACATATTCATGTTATTAGGGATTATCCCATCAAACCTTGCTCAGCAATATGTTCCATTTTCTGAAACAAATTAAAATGATTTTTTGATAATTCTATCTCCGACAAGAAGCATGCAGAGCAAAGCAAAGAGGGAGGATCATAGAAATGTATGATAAGATAAAAATTTGCCATTAAATACAGCAAAACGATGTAGCATTACATTACATTATTTATTCCCTTAAAATGCACATATACTTGACAAAAAGCCCTTCATCCATGGCCAGCCAATCCTTATGCATCCATGCGAATCATGCACCTCAGGCCCTCGCCAGCAAGCATGTACTCAAATGCCTTGTTAATCTCAGAGAAGGGAACAGAGTGAGTGATGAACTTGTCAAGTTCAAGTTCCTGCAATATCAAAGAGATCGCAGTCAGTGTTGCTTTTTATTGGTACTTGTATACAAAGATAAAATGCTTAAACAGGAAGGTAAACTCACCTTGTTCATGTATCTCTCAACGACAGCAGGAATATCAGTTCGAGGTTTGTAGTTGCCAAAAAAAGTACCCTTGAGAGTCCTTTCATTCAGTAGATTCACTGGATGAGTTTTGAATGCATCGTCTTTGTTGGGAACCCCCACAAGCACTGCAACTCCCCAACCCTGAAAATTTACGTCATTTCAGCTAAGGATGGCAACGTAAAAAGATACAATCTAACATCGAGAAATTTTGTTTGAAGATAATTACATCGTGGACACATTCAAATGCAGAAATCATGGCCTGGATGCTCCCGGTACATTCAACACTGCGGTCGACTCCTCCACCCGTCATCTCAGCAATGACCTGATTATTAGAATCATTTTTATAATAAGGATCTCAAACAAGTTGATTATATAATGCAGCTTGTATGCGTAGTGACCCTAGTATAGATGGTCATGTTCGAAACAGAATCCAATACAATATCTGAAATTTCAAGTAGGAAGTAACCTCTTGAACAGGTTTGTTGTGATCTTTCGGATTCACAAACTCCGTAACACCGAAGTTCTTGGCTGCAAGAAGTAATGAGAACAAGCATGATCAGTTTTGTGACTTTGCTTAACCAGAAACATAACCATTCTTGCAAGTTTTTGTGTAAAATAACTACGAAACCAATGCTACCTAGTTCGAATCTGCTAGGGTTCAAATCGACACCAATGATCCTGGAAGCCCCAGAAACTCTTGCTCCTTCAGCAGCCTAAATATCAGAACAGAGAATTACAGAAAAATCAATCTAACGCTTTTTGTGTTGCCAAGGGGAAGAAAACATATAACATAAATGCGACAAGAATAACTCACAGCAAGACCGACAGCACCTAGTCCAAATATTGCAACGGATTGACCCTTTTTGGGTTTAGCTACATTCACAGTGGCACCAAACCCTGCAATAAAAGTAGTGAAACAAGAACATCCTCACTGTCATTAACACCATTTATATCTCCCGAAAAAAGGAAAGACAAAAATGAAATCCAAGTCCCGAACCTGTGGACATTCCGCAGCTTAGAACACAAACTTTATCAAGCGGAGCCTCCGGATTGATCTTGGCAACCTGGCCGACATGGACAACAGTGTATTCACTGAAAGTAGACGTGCCTAGGAAGTGGTAGATAGGCTTCCCATTGATGGAAAACCTGGATTTTCCATCATTAATCATTTCACCCCTATCAGTGTTGATTCGGAGGAGATCACACATGTTACTTTCTTCTGACAAGCAATGGGGACACTCCTTGCATTCCCCCGTGAAGATGGGGAGAACATGATCACCTGGCTTTAGATCAGTCACCCCCTCACCTACACTCTCCACAATCCTATATATTCAAAAGAAAAGGGTTAATGTGTATACATATAATGATAATATTGTAGGAACTGTAAACATTTAAACAGATATATACATACCCTCCAGCTTCATGACCTAGTATGCGAGGAAACAGAGGGTTTTGTCCCTACAAGAAGAGAAAATTGTTGTCAATCACAATGTGAGAGATAAGTATCAGAAAATCATATCTAAGAGAAAGAAAAAAACTGAAGCAAATGCTTATTGCGTAGTCTTGGATGAAGGAAGCAATGGAAGCAATTTATCAAAAAGAATCATCCTTTTATGAAGTTCACCATTGGTCAAAGCCAATGTGGAGGATAAAATAAGAACTTCGGCTAAAAATAGATTAGACTCCCAACATCAATATAATCAAAATAATCAGCAATATTGCAGATTCAGGGCTTTGTAAAAACTTTTACTTCTTTAACAGTTATAAACCAATGGACAAAAACAAGTTGAAGTAAGAGAGAGAGAGAGAGAGAGAGAGAGAGAGAGAAGTGTAAAACCTTAGCATCCCAGAAGTAGACATCGGTGTGACATAAAGAAGTGAAGAGTATCTTAATACGGACTTCATCCTTCTGCGGTGGTGCCACTTCCACTTCCTCTATTGACAGTGGCTTCCCCGACTCCCATGCTACCGCAGCTGCAATAATACCACAACCACTGATTTAGCAAAGCAATCGCCAACCATAGAAGAATTTTAATCAAAGAAAGAGAAGCATCAAAACCAACAGAAAACATTCAAAGCCAAAACCCACAAGGAAAAGAGGGGGCGGGGGACCCAGCAAAGAAAAGTGATCATATAACCAGAAGCAATCGCATATGAGAGAGAGAGTGGATGGATCACCTTTGCAACGGATGACTTGACCAGCAGTACTCATAATGGACGTTAACAGAAATAAAGTCTTCAATTTATCTGCTCACTTGTTTTTTTTTTTTCTTGTGTATTTCTCTTTTCGTGCTTGATGAAGAATGTAGAAGGCTAACTGGACACTATTTATAGTGGAATCCAATCCCAAGCACAAGCCAATGGTTTGCTTCTGTCAAATGACAATTTAGCCAAGCGAATCAGGGTCTGGTTTTCTGGTGCTAGTATTCCTTGTTGTCGTGGTTTTGGACATTGTAATTAAAATTAATATTATGTCCCTAAATTTTATTGTATGATTTTTAATCTTTTAATAAATTATTTTTGATCATTTTTAAGATAAAAAAATATATTTATGTAATTTTTGAATTATTTTTTATGTTAATATTATTTTTTATAGTTAGAGTTTTGATTGACTAGGCTGAGTTGAAAAGATTTACCCAAACTGGGGGCGGCAGATGGAGATCTTTCATTCGGTTTTCCCTTATTTGCCGTTTTCCTGATTGGGCAAGAAGGCATCAAGTTGGGTCAGCCTACAGATTTGGAAAACCACTTGCCATTAAAACCCTGTATTTCACTACGCATTCATTGATTCATCCCATAATCACCTTTTTCTTTCTGGTCATTAGGTTCCCCTTTTAGTTTAAAAAGTAAATTATTAAACAAAATTTATATTTACTTTTATATTAAAAAGCATAGTTAATTTGGTGTCACTCATACGCAAATTTTATAATAAAAAATTTAGTTTCTTTTAAATTTTAAATTTCTTAATATTATAATTAGTGTTTAAAAATATAATTTATATAAATATCTTGTCCGTTATCAATAATTCTGGTTTCACCGAATAACTAAATTCACTCAAAATAAAGAATATTTATATAATGGGATTTGATGGTAAAACACTATAACATTCACTTTCTTAATCATTTTAATCAAAATTATTTTTAATTTTATTTCAATTTTAATAATTTTATTCCAGTCTCGTATTTTTTATAATAAACTATTCTTTAAAGGAGTAAGTGTCATTCATCATAGAGTTCCATAAAATATTAGTTAAACTACTAACAAAATCCTTAAATTAAATTAATTTATCCTATACTTTATTTTACCCAAAGAAGTCTCTATCATTTGTTTTAATCTTCATTTCAAAAATATTTATTATATACTATTTTTAAATATATTTTTATATTCTAATTACCTAATTTCCAGTATAAAAAAACCGATCTATATTCATAATATATATTTTAGAATGATGTCTAAAACAATCCACCATTCACATCACCCTTTTCAAAGGCAAATACTTTTTTACATTTATAGAAGAAAATAAGTTTACACTATATTTTACGTTTGGTGCTTTTCTTTATGTTTTTAATAGAATGTGGTTTTTTTAAATATGATTAATAGAAACAAATTATTTTATAACGTTTAGTTGATTGGGGGGCCAAGGTTGCTGACATGGTTGATGGAAATGGCGTATGAGCGTGGCCTGATTTCTCCCCTTACCTAACATCGGATGCTATTTTGCATATTGCGGGAATTAAGTCCCCGAGTGTTGGAGAGGGGTGAGGATAAGTTGGTATGGAATGGAGGAAGGATGGTAGGTGTCAAATTTTTTAAGGGCGGAATCGGGGTTCGCGGGATGATGATTTGAGTTTGGTTTGGCGCTGGCGAGGGCCTGTTGATTCCGCGTAAAGCCTTGCTGACTGATAAAAGACGAGTCCAACGACACATGACGATGGACGCGCACTACCATATGTGTGGTGAAACTGAGGACGTGGAGCATGTTCTCCGAGGCTGCTTCTGGGTGAAATCGGTTTGGCGGCAGTGTTGTCTGTTGGAGTTGTTTCCATGGTTTTGAACTGTTGATTTTAGCGACTGGTTTAGGAGGAATCTGTTGAATGCTGTAGTGGTGGGTGGTGCTAGTTGGGGCTGTCTGTTCAGTGATCTCTGGTATATATGGAAACGCAAAAATTTGTTTGTTGGGAAAATGGCTCTCCAATTAACACTTAGTGGTGAGGGTACCTTGAGCCCCTCCTCAACTCCATCCGATTTCTATTGAGGAGAGAGAGGGAAAGTTTTGTGCGAATCATCCGACAAATTTGGCTTTGAAAATATGTTTTGGAATTCATATTCTTGAGAAGATGCCGCCATCCCTGGAAACCAGCTCATTGTTGCGAATATGATGGGGGTCGCAGTTCCATCCTTGGGTATATATGAAAATGACTAGTTAGAAATTAACCTTTGCCTATTCTTACTTTTACAAAGAAAAGAATTATCAAACTTAACTAACTCAAATAATATATTAAATTTGACTAATTTGATGTTATAAACACCAATTGTTATTGTAATACCCAATTTTAGTCCGGGCTCACAAAAAAACCCAAAGTAATATCATTTGGCCCGATCGGAATTGCCCATTACTTGAAAAGGTTGAAGGTCCATCTACAAGCTTATGGAAACATAATCTCCAGGGATATGCAATCTTAGATATGATATGCAATCTTAGATATGATATACAATCTTAGATATGATATACAATCTTAGAAGATATGATTTTGTAATCTTAGAGATTTAATTTGTAGATACCCTTTAATCTCAGCCGTTGATGTAATTGATCTGTACCGTTGGATTTGGGGAGGCTCAACTATAAATAGAGGCCTCTCACTTCATTGTAAAGAAAAAAGGAGGAGGAATAAAAAAAGAGAACGATTGACAGTTTTTTAAAGGTGGCTTACTATTTTTTTTCTTTCGATTATTTTTTACTTATTTACAATTTTAAAAAAGGGAGAAAGTGATACCACTGCGAATTTTATTTATTTATTTTATTTAGCCCCTCCGTCTTTTAATGTTTTTGTAATTAAGGTTTTTATTTTTAAATTTACCCCTTTATTTATTTTCGATTTCAATTCGATCCTGATTGGACGACGCCGTTTAGGGAAATAGGGAAAATTTCCCTTCCGGTCCCTCCATGTAATATGCGCGTTCAATTTGGTCCTTCGGTTTCCATTTATGTATAGATTTGCCTCAGAGTTTTTATTTACAGTTCAAATTAGTCTTTTTTCATTTTCTTTATTTTTATTAATTAGTTTTTATTATTTTTTATATTTAATTATTTTTTAAAAATATATATGTATATATATTTTCATATATATATTTATTTTTGTAGTATAATATAATTATTATTTTTATTTATTTATATGTATTTTTTATCTATATGTATATATTTATTTTAGTATACATATGTATGTACACATATTAATATTTTTAACTAATTTTTATATATATGAACATATTTATTTTTTAAAAATGTAAATATATTTTTTATATACTTTATAATTTTTTTCCTTTATTTTCATAAATGTATCATGTATGTATAAGTTTCATAGCCCAAGATTTCATATGTAAATTATGTGTATGACTTTTAATTTCAATGCATATATACTATGTGCCTTTTATTCTTTATATTTTGTTCATTTTCTTCATTCGATTATTAATTCATGTTTTCGTTTATATGTTAAAATTCATTTTTTTATTTTGATCATCCATTTGATATTTTGTATGTGATTATTTTTATTATGTATATTGATTGTATTTATTCATTTATTTATATTATTTCTCTATTACTGTAATATTTATTATTGCATGGTATATTTAATGTAGCATCACATTATTTTTTTTACTCAATTTCAAACTTTTCAAAATTGAGATAGTGCTTGTATTTAGGATTTTTAAGGAAATTGAGCCCTAACGTATTGGGTTCCGATTTTCTTCGTTAAATCTAACAATCGAGCATTTCTCTTTAATCAAAAAATAAGAACTTATTATTGGGAATTCAACACGTTGTGTCCTAACGTATTGGATGTGACGCATTGATTTCTCGAAATGAATATTTTAAAAAATAAAGGAAATATTCCGAGTTTGGAATTCTAAAGGAATTGTGCCCTAACGTATTGGGCCGCGATTTCTTAAATCTTGAATAAATGGATATTCTTTTACATTTTTTTATTGCATTAGTATTTTGCCCTAATTCATTTTTGGGGAAAATTAGAATGTCGTGCCCTAACGTATTGGGTGTGGTATTTTATTTCTCTGAAATGATAAGGGTCTTAATACGTAACATTTTAAGTTTTTGCTAAGGATTACAATTTTCAAATTTTCGACATTAAGACATTAATTAATTAACTAGGTACCAATTTTTGGGCGTAATGAGGGTGTTAATCCTTCCTCATACGTGTCGAATTCTCCGGACCCGCTTTTTCTAAAATTTGTAGACCAAAGTCATTTTTAGGTGACCCAATCAACCTTAATAAAAGATTGGTGGCGACTCCCAATTTTCATTTTTTAAAGTCGACAACCTAAATTTTTTATTTTTTTCAAAAAAATAGTTTCGACAGCTTGGCGACTCCGCTGGGGAACTTAAGAGAGTCGAGCCACAAAGTTGATTAATCCTTGTCTTATAGTCGAGAAAATATTTTTTTATAAAAAAAAACTCATGACATCCTTCATTATCTTCTTGTTTAAATATTGTTTGCATTATACATTCCATGAGCTGAACAATTTTACCCTTTTAAGTGGGAGTGAGAAGCTATGCCTTCGTGAGGTTTTCACCTCCGTGTAGGGTAGTGGATTGCTTCCGAGATACATCCGTACCTATGTCTTCGTGGGATTTTCATCTCCATGCAGCCATAGGGAAATGTATTCCCCTAAACTGAACTCGATCCATATGAGCCTATAATGGGTGAAGATCGAGGAATCTGCTGGTTCGGGTACCTTTGCCCTAGAAGCCGAACTTCATATAGTGAACTTTAGGAATCCACCTTAGGTAGAACTATACTAAACCCTAGTAGATATCCTAGTAGGTGTTTTACTCTTTCTTGATTATATTCTATGTTTATATTCGATACTAACTTTTTGTGTTTTATTTTGATTGCATGACATGACATTTTATTTCATCATAAAAAAGGAGGTGTTGATTCACGTTCAGTTGCTAAATAGAGAGCTTGTCATAAGGAAATGGGTTTTTTGATAAAGTGGATGACAATATGGTTGTCCGAATATGGTCCAAGAACACGTGATAAGAGAAGGATGATAATTTAATGGAAGACTACACGACTATGGCTCCGTTGCCCAAGGATTCAAGATGACAAAGATTATTTGAGAGCTGCTGAACCTTCTTAAAGAGAAGCCAACGAGCATCACGAGGATGAGTGAGCAACAAGTTACGACTTGGATCGAGCAAAAAAAGAGATAGAAGAGACGTTTTTTAAAGAGTTCATGAGATTTATCTTAATGCTCAAATGAAGAAGAGGATCGAATATCTCCACCTATAAGGGCAAGGCCATATAAATATCCATTTTATGTAAAGAGATTTGTTTTCTAGTAAAGTTTTCTAAATAGAATTGAATCAGAATCAACGTCTCTTTATGCATTCATTTCATGCATTCGCATTACATGATATCATAGCATTAAAATTCTTCAAAAATTCTAATTAATTTAAATCACTGCTCAGTTAATCTGGAAACCAACCAGCCCACTAAACACCGCTACAGTACTCGATCGAAAACTAAGGATATGGATCAAAGGATGGAAAGACTAGAACAATCCCAAAAGGAAATGCAGGAGCAGCTTCAAAAGTAAATGAATGAGCAGCAAAAAATGATAGACAAAATGATGGAATCTCAAGGGAGTATGATGGCTCAGTTAACTCAATGGTTCAACAAAGGAAAAGGCTCTGTGCTCAATATTGAAGAAGGAGACAATGAGGGACCTGTTTATTCCCCAAAACTTACCTCTCAACAAGCGGAGGTATATCCGCGCAAATCCTCCATTACCATCAACCCTCAGGGCGGTGCTGTAACACTAATGAACTTTCAAGCTAGATCAGGCTCTAACCCTGGAGACAACCTTGCTAATCCCGCTATCCCTAACTTCGATGAGACAGTTGAGAAAATGAATGGTGAATTGCTGAAACAGCTCGAAAAAAAGTACAAATGGCTAGAGGAAAAACTTAGAGCAGTGGAAAGTACTGAGGGCTACCATGGAATTGACGCTAAAGAATTGAACTTGGTTCCGGATTTAGTACTCCCTTATAAATTCAAAATGTTTGAGTTTGAGAAGTACAATGGAACTAGTAGCCCCGAAGCTCATGTTACGATGTTTTGTAGGCGGATGACTGGGTATGTTAATAATGACCAACTACTGATACATTGTTTCCAAGATAGCCTCGCAGGGGCAGCATCCAAGTGGTACAATCAATTGAGCTGTACTCAGATTAATTCATGGAGAGATCTAGCACAGGCTTTCTTAAAACAATACATCCATGTGACTGGCATGGTACTTGATAAAATTACTCTGCAGAACATGGAGAAGAAGCCTGGTGAAAGTTTCAGGCAATACGCACAGAGATGGAGGGAGGTTGCCGTCCAAGTTCAGCCATCTCTTCTAGAAAGAGAGATGACGATGCTTTTCGTTAATACATTGAAGGCCCCATTCATCACACATATGTTAGGGAGTGCAACAAAAAGCTTTTCTGACATAATCATGAATGGTGAAATGATTGAAAGCGCCATAAAGAGCGAAAAGATTGATGCTGGAGGAAATAACAGAAGGCAAGCCTCAAAAGAAAAGGAAAATGAGGTGAACAACGTGAATACGTACGGCAAATCGATTGCTAATCAACAGAGTTCATCAAGACAAGAATTAGGTGTGAAGCCAGGTACTGAAAAGCTCTAGTTCACGCCAATTCCAATGTCGTACAAAGAGCTGTATCAAAGGTTATTCAATGCGCGTGTTGTTTCTCCTTTACATGTGAAGCCTCCACAGCCCCCGTATCCCAAATGGTATGATGTAAGTGCACAATGTGATTATCATGCAGGAATTACGGGGTATTCTATAGAAAATTGCATTACCTTTAAAAAAGTGGTTGAAAGGCTTATTGGTATGGGCGTTGTCAAATTTGGCGATTCATCTAGTGCAGAAAATCTGCTACCCAATCACATTTGATAATGGGGGTGAATGGGATGTATGAAGAAATGTTGAGAGGAGTTCACATAAATGCCATTTTTGAAGACACAATTTGCAAGGGTCCTTGAAGATATTCACCCTTATCAACTTAGAAGTGTTCTAAGTAATTGAACTGCGGAAGAAATCTCTGTAGTTTTTTAGAGCTTATTTAGAGTAATGTTCAGAACAATTTTGTTATTTTTAGCCTAAAAATGATAAAAATTCCTTTGCAAAATAGGCTCATATCTGAACGTTATTATTCTAATAAAATACATCTTTGCATTCATTTTTGAGCCAATATATTTTATAATCATTCTTTTGGATTTTCTTCCACATTCATAATTATATTGTACAAATAATCATTCTTAACTTCGTACATTCTTTGTATATTCTTTTGTACTTACTATAGGTCCCTAGATATCAACGACATGAGTGACGCTGCTACAGACTCAAAATCTCCTTTTGAGCGAGACATGTGTTTAGAGGGATCTCATGACTTTGAAGATGACATAAATTATAGTCTATTTCCAGACCTGTTAAGGATGGTAGAACAAGTCGAGAAACGGATCTTACCCTACAAAGAATCATTGGGATACTTGACTTTTCCATATGTGGGGTATAAAGGTCATTTGGTCAATCTAGCCAAAAGAGTCTGACGATCATTGATTCATCTTTGTGGTCGTCAATCACTTTACTAAATGGGTGGAAGCTGCTTTATATGTCAATGTCACAAAGTCGACAGTTAGCAAATTCGTGAAGAATCAGTATGGAACACCAAAAGGATCATATCTGACAATGTACTAAACAACAGCACAATATCAAAAGTTTGCAGTCTGCTCATGATTAATGCCATATCGCCAAAATAGGGATGATAAAAAAAATAAAAAAAACAAAAAAAAACAAAATCTACCAGGGCAATGTCTTTCTCTTGGGTCTATTGCGGTTTTGCCTATTGAAGACAAGATTCTTTCTCTCTGAGTTTTTGGATCCAATACCGATTGAGGAAGAATGTTCAAAGTTATCTGTCATGGTCAAATGCGCCAAAAGTAAATGATGCGAGCTCACAAAAAAGGTCCGCCCTAAAGAATTCCTTAAGAGGGACCTGGTATTGAAAAAGATCCTTTCCATACAAAAAGAACTTCATCCCAAGCTAGGAAGGACCTTATGTGGAAGGCCTTATCCGGAAAAGCATCGACTTTGATCAGAAGGGATAACAAAGACATGCCTAATCTTACGAGTTCAGATTCAATAAAAAATATTTCAAAAAAAAAAAGAAAAAGGGAGAGGTCAAGGTGAAAATCCGCAAAGGACGCCTTGAGACCAAAGGGGATTTGAGTTGAAAACCCGAAAAGGGCGGCTCAAATATTGATCAAAATGGGACATGAAGTGATCAGAGCAACTCGAATCTTGATCAGATTGGGGCATGTTGTGATCTAGTTATATCTGAATCAACAGGAAAGAGTAGGCAAAATCTTGGGGCATTGGTAGAGTACTGTGGATCTCCTAAACACATGTCAAACTCAGAAGGATCTTCAAAAAGTTTGTACAGAGAAGTTCAAGCTGCGATATCTGGGGCACCTAATTTTCATACTATTGAATTTGTTATTCTTGGAATACTTCATTCTTTTCAAAGATACACATTCCCAATCAATTTCTTTGTTATCTTTTTTTTTACTATAATTTATTCTTATCCATTGTTATGACCTTTTTCTAAGCATGTTACATTGGAATAATGATCAATGGACTAATAAAACTTTCACAAGGGAAGTTTTTCATATTACTCTAGAAGTTTCTAAATAATACAGGAGCCTGAAACATGACTATTATTTAAAACGCATCAGGTTTAAAGGTTAGAAATCTGAAAAGACTAGGACTTTCGCTTTGGATTTTGTTGTCAAAAACATTGGTTGAACAAAATAATAAAATGTCGTGTTGATGACAAAACCTAAATCAACAAGCAAGTAATGATCACCAGCAATAGAAAGAGGTTGCCTCGGGAAGAGAGCCTTCATTTGCACATGAGCCTTTGGTACGACACCCTGGGAATGGTGTAAGAGACTAGAAAAATTTAGATCCTGTATCCTTGAATTGTGATAGAAGAGGATTGAAGAAAAGCCATCTACTCTTGGGTTACAGTGGGAGAATGATGGTATGAATTTTTGCGCCCCAATGGATTAAACTTGGAGGTTCACAGTGGGGGGCAACCTGGCTAAATGTTTCTTCAGAAAATCCAGTCAAGCAAGAAGGCGTTGTAGCACGCCAGTTACAAAGCCTTAATAAACTTCGAGTAATGACAACCTAAGCGGGATCATTCTCGAAAAAATAAAATTTTGCATTCATGCAAACACCATTCACACATGTCTAGTTAGGAGCATTTGATGCATTTTGATCATGCCATCCTAATCATTAGGCATAATTAGGTTCATTATACAAGTCATGTTCCCTAGAGAATAGATCAGTGAAAATAGCAGATCTTGCTTTCCTGCATCGACAGCGAAACAGATCGAAAACAAAGCCTTGCCTTCCTCGGTTGTAGTGGAGCAAGTTAAGGATAGCAGATCTTGCCTTCCTACATTGACAGTGAAGCAGATCGAAGATGGCGGATTTTACCTCCCTGTGGTTACAGTGGAGTACATTAAAGCCAGTAATTCTACTTCCCTGGACAACAGTGGAATAGATTGAAGATTTCAGATCTTATCTCCCTAAGCAGTAGTGGAGCAGATCGAAGATGGCGGATTTTACCTCCCTGTGGTTATAGTGGAGTACATTGAAGCCAGTAATTCTACTTCCCTAGGCAACAGTGGAATAGATTGAAGATTTCAGATCTTATCTCCCTAAGCAGTAGTGGAGCAGATCGAAGATGGCGAATTTTACCTCCCTGTGGTTACAGTGGAGTACATTGAAGCCAGTAATTCTACTTCCCTGAACAACAGTGGAATAGATTGAAGATTTTAGATCTTATCTTCCTAAGCAGTAATGGAACAGATCGAAGATGGCGGATTTCACCTCCCTGTAGTTATAGTGGAGTACATTGAAGCCAATAATTCTACTTCCCTGGACAATAGTGGAATAGATTGAAGATTTAAGGTCTTATCTCCCTAAGCAGTAGTGGAGCAGATCGAAGATGGCGAATTTTACCTCCCTGTGGTTACAGTGGAGTACATTGAAGCCAGTAATTCTACTTCCCTGGACAACAGTGGAATAGATTGAAGATTTCAGGTCTTATCTCCCTAAGCAGTGGTGGAGCAGATCGAAAATGGCGGATTTGACCTCCCTGTGGTTACAGTGGAGTACATTGAAGCCAGTAATTCTACTTCTCTGGACAACAGTGGAATAGATTGAAGATTTCAGATCTTATCTCCCTAAACAGTAGTAGAGCAGATCGAAGATGGCGGATTTTACCTCCCTGTGGTTATAGTGGAGTACATTGAAGCCAATAATTCTACTTCCCTAGACAACAGTGGAATAGATTGAAGATTTCAAATCTTATCTCCCTAAGCAGTAGTGGAGCAGATCGAAGATGGCGGATTTTACATCCCTGTGGTTACAGTGGAGTACATTGAAGCCAGTAATCATATCTCCCTGGTCAGCAGTGGAATAAGTTGAAGATTGTAAGTCCTATCTCCTTGATATTGCAGTGGAGTAGATTGAAGCACAAATTCTTATACATTTGAAGATGCAGTAGGATGGAATGTGGCTGCTTGAAGAAGAAGAGCACTAAGATCCAGCGTGACTGGGCAAAAATTGGCCATTTCTAAAGTCTTTGCTCCGTTCCTGTTACATGATAATGAGCAAAGAGGGACAGGTGTAATACCCAATTTTAGCCCGGGCTCACAAAAAAAAACCCAAAGTAATATCATTTGGCCCGATCGGAATTGCCCATTACTTGAAAAGGTTGAAGGTCCATCTACAAGCTTATGGAAACATAATCTCCAGGGATATGCAATCTTAGATATGATATGCAATCTCAGATATGATATATAATCTTAGATATGATATGTAATCTTAAAAGATATGATTTTGTAATCTTAGAGATTTAATTTGTAGATACCCTTTAATCTCAGCCGTTGATGTAATTGATCTGTACCGTTGGATTTGGGGAGGCTCAACTATAAATAGAGGCCTCTCCCTTCATTGTAAAGAAAAAAGGAGGAGGAATAAAAAAAGAGAACGATTGGCAGTTTTTTAAAGGTAGCTTACTATTTTTTTTCTTTCGATTATTTTTTACTTATTTACGATTTTAAAAAAGGGAGAAAGTGATACCACTGCGAATTTTATTTATTTATTTTATTTAGCCCCTCCGCCTTTAAATGTTTTTGTAATTAAGTTTTTTTTTATTTTTAAATTTACCCCTTTATTTATTTTCGATTTCAATTCAATCCTGATTGGACGACGCCGTTTAGGGAAATAGGGAAAATTTCCCTTCCGGTCCCTCCATGTAATATGCACGTTCAATTTGGTCCTTCAGTTTCCATTTATGTATAGATTTGCCTCAGAGTTTTTATTTACAGTTCAAATTAGTCTTTTTTCATTTTCTTTATTTTTTATTAATTAGTTTTTTATTATTTTTTTATATTTAGTTATTTTAAAAAAAATATATATGTATATATATTTTTCATATACGCATATTTATTTTTTGTAGTATAATATAATTATTATTATTATTATTTATTTATATGTATTTTTATCTATATGTATATATTTATTTTAGTATACATATGTATGTACACATATTAATATTTTTAACTAATTTTATATATATGAACATATTTATTTTTAAAAATGCAAATATATTTTTTATATACTTTATAATTTTTTCCCTTTATTTTCGTAAATGCATCATGTATGTATAAGTTTCATAGCCCAAGATTTCATATGTAAATTATGTGTATGACTTTTAATTTCAATGCATATATACTATGTGCCTTTTATTCTTTATATTTTGTTTATTTTCTTCATTCGATTATTAATTCATATTTTCGTTTATATGTTAAAATTCATTTTTTTATTTGGATCATTCATTTGATATTTTGTATGTGATTATTTTTATTATGTATATTGATTCTATTTATTCATTTATTATATTATTTCTACCTGTAATATTTATTATTGCATGGTATATTTAATGTAGCATCACATCATTTTTTTTACTCGATTTCAAACTTTTCAAAATTGATATAGTGCTTGTATTTAGGATTTTCAAGGAAATTGAGCCCTAACGTATTGGGTTCCGATTTTCTTCGTTAAATCTAACAATTGAGCATTTCTCTTTAATCAAAAAATAAGAACTCATTATTGGGAATTCAACACGTTGTGTCCTAACGTATTGGATGTGACGCATTGATTTCTCGAAATGAATATTTTAAAAAAAATAATAAAGGAAATATTCTGAGTTTGGGATTCTAAAGGAATTGTGCCCTAACGTATTGGGCCGCGATTTCTTAAATCTTGAATAAATGGATATTCTTTTACATTTTTTATTGCATTAGTATTTTGCCCTAATTCATTTTTGGGGGAAATTAGAATGTCGTGCCCTAACGTATTGGGTGTGGTATTTTATTTCTCTGAAATGATAATGGTCTTAATACGTAACGTTTTAAGTTTTTGCTAAGGATTACGATTTTCAAATTTTCGACATTAAGATATTAATTAATTAACTAGGTACCAATTTTTGGGCGTAATGAGGGTGCTAATCCTTCCTCATACGTAACCGACTCCCGAACCCGTTTTTCTAAAATTTGTAGACCAAAGTAATTTTTAGGTGACCCAATCACACCTTAATAAAAAGATTGGTGGCGACTCCCAATTTTTATTTTTTAAAGTCGACAACCTAAAATTTTTGTTTTTTTCAAAAAAATAGTTTCGACAGTTATCAAATACAAACATTAATTCTTTTTAATAGATTTACAAAACAAAAACTAACAATAATATTCTAAAAAAGTTAATATTTATAAAATTTTAAAATTTGACTTTAATAAAATTATACAAACTTAATTACGCCCAAAAAGAATAGATTAAAATGGCTTTAATAAAACACAAATATCAAATTAAAGTGAAGTAATCATTTTTAAAAATAAATGTTGTCTAAAACAATCCACTTTTCACCTCACCCTTTTCAACGTAAGATACCTTTTTACAAAAGAAGAGAATAATCTGTCACTATTTTTCTCTTTATTATCACAAGGAGTTTGGCGTTTTATTGTGATATTTTGAAATTTTATTTTCATTTTTGGTATATATTGAAAGTATAAATAAAGTTTTAGTAAAATTGCATTAACATGTTTAATTTATAAAATTCTTTTAAAAGGGTGATGTTATATTTTATTAATTTAAAGATGATTTTAATGTATTTTGTAAAACATATTCTACTCTTAAAAAGAATGTAAATTTGAATATTAAAATGGGATAGGTAATTAAACATGGATTGTAAAATAAAATATTTTATTTTTTATTATTAACAAATATTTACATTATATATGTTATAAGAATATTTTCCTCCATCATTTTTAAAAGACATAATGATTTTTTGGCTCTCCAACTATACAAAAAAATGTCATTTTAGTGCTTCATTTATTTATTTTTGTCTCTTTTAGCCCTTCAACTTACATTTTTTTATCAAATCACCCAAAAAATTGAAAAAGTTAGCATTCGTTAACTTTGTTGACTTGCCATATACATGGATGACAGACATGTCAATATTTAATTATTTTTTTAATTTAATAATATTTAAAAATATTTTTATATTTTAATAATTAATAATTTTAATTTTAAAAATACTTTTTATTAAATTTTAAAATTTAAAAGGTTAATTAAATATTAATGTGACATACATACGATTACCACATAAAAATATTGTTGACAAGAAATAATAATATATAAAATTTAAAATATATACAACTAAATAAATATTTTTAAAATATATAATAATAATTTTATATTTATATTTGTATTAAATTAATATAATTATATTAATATTAAATAAAATAAAAATTTCCCTCCCCTACCGGCATAGTAATTAAAATATGCACATCATATAATATGTACAAATAAAATTAAAAGAAAATAGATGTACGTATTCTTTTAATATGTACATAATAAAATTTTGGTTTAATTCAATTTTCACAAATCACTAATAATATTATCAAATTAGCACCATTTTATGTTGATAAAAGAAAATAAATGTATGTATTCATTTCTTTAAATACGTATAATTGAATTAAAATCAAAATTTCATGTATACATATGAACCACAATTCAAGTTTCAGTGTAGAATTGTACCAAATCAAAGTTTAGGTATCAAATTGCACATTAGATCAAAATTCATATATAAATTTAATATTAATTCCTTAAAAACCTAATTGACAAATGCAAAGCATGATGAAACCATACTAGTACCTATATATTAAAATAATGTCCATGGCATTCTCCATGTGACATGTGTACCCTTTTCTTATATGAATTTTTCTTTCCATTATAGAAAAATATTAAATTTTAATTTTAGTCTTTCTATTATGTTTAAATTTGAGATTTAATCTTCATACTTTAATTTCGTGAATGTACCAACGAAGTTCCTCTATTATAGAGACTGGATCAAATTAGTCCTTCTACTTTTAAATGGTACAACTTAATCTTTGTACTAGGGGTGAGCAAAATTCATTTCAACTTGAAAAAT
This sequence comes from Gossypium raimondii, assembly GCF_025698545.1. Taxonomy (NCBI): domain Eukaryota; kingdom Viridiplantae; phylum Streptophyta; class Magnoliopsida; order Malvales; family Malvaceae; genus Gossypium; species Gossypium raimondii. Next base: position 9,650,025 of record NC_068567.1, read on the forward strand.
AAAAAAAGTTCAAATTTCAAATTATTCGAATCAATTTAATTGAGTTAAACGAATTAATCAAATAAACTCATTTTTTTTTCAAATTTCGAGTTTGAATTGAGTTGAATCTTCGAATTCGAATAACTAAAATAATTTGAATAAACTAAATATCAAATCCTTTTATTTTTCTTCCCCCAACCTCCCTCAAACCCTTTTACTTTCCCCAAAAAAATTTTACTTCTCCTCAAACCCCCCAAACTTTTTTCCTTTTACCCCCCCAAAATAACTTTTACTTCCCTCAAACCCCCCCAAATTTTTTTCCTTTTGCTTTCCCCTAGTGTAAAAACTTAAGGAGGTTTTATGCTATTCCATAACATTTTATACGATTAATATTTGGGTAATTATTCTATCCACCGCTAGTGGAGAAAAAAAACTCCACAAATAGGTCTAGGATTTCTGTCGAAGTGTCTTTTTTAATTATTTTATTATACCCTAAAAACAAATGACATCAACTCAAACCCGCTTGTGGAGTTTTTTTAACTCAACTGGTACTGTATAAGATAATAATCCTTAATTTTTTAACAATTCAACCGCTAAATTTCACGCTTGATTCAAGTATATCATTTATGTCAAGCTTGACATAAATTAAAAAGATTAACTATTCATTTTTGTAAAAAAATCAATTGCTATATACACAATATTTTAATTCGATATGATAGAGATATCGAATCGATTAAAAATTTCCACGCATTACAAATACAAATATATTGATAAATTCAATAGTTAGATTTTAAAATATTAATAATATAAAAAAATTACAGAAAAATGTAAAATTTCATCATTCTTTAAAAGGTAGGTATAATGGGCTCTAGTTTTCTCTTTATAGGAAGAGAATGGGCTGTAATTCAATTCACTGATCAAATACCCATATACTGTAGTATACATAACGGGCATTTCTTGTGGCTAAGATGGATAGGAATTTAGAGTGCTAAGAGGCCCAATAATAGAAGTATTGGGATGACATTTTTCTTCGCTTATAATTTTTGTTAAGGTGTAAAAGAAAAAAAAAGTTAATTTTTTTAATAAAGAAAAGTTTAATTTAAGACAAGACTCTATCTATGAACTCAAAAAGCACCATTCAATTCAGTAAGTTTCAAAGGATGGTACTGAAATTTAATCTTAATATCTGTCTTTGTTGTAATATTTTGGACAAAGGTGAGGCTAATTTCTTGGAGGAACCCGATAGAGATTTGATGGTGGATATGATTACTTGTGATGTAAATATAAGTTTGAAGTTTGAGTTGCGGTAACTTTTGAACTTTGTAAGGAAAGAAAGTGAAGCTTTCACCAAAATTGTAGACAGAATTATTATGGGTTTAAGCCTTTGTCCATAAGAATCCCATGTTTTATTAACTTCCAAAAATGCTTTGATGATGGGTTGCCTCCTTACTTTTTGGGATTATTGGCAAAACAACAATGCTTATTCCTTTCTTGGAAGCCACTCTTGGTCTTTGGTTTCATACAAGAAAATCTGTTTTCAAAACCCAAAAATAAACAAATGCAAACAAACTGTTTATAATGGAATGAATTATAGGCTTCCAAAACATTGAAATGACAATAGGATGATTTTGCCTTCTTTTTTCTTGAGTCAAACATGCTTGGTTGCACTTGCACCATCTTTTTACCCACCCACACCATGAAATATAAGTCTTCTAACTTAATCATATGTCATCATAATACCCTTTCTCTCTCTCTCTCTCTCTCTCTCTTTCGGCTACCACTAATCTATGTACTATGAAATGCAAAAAGAAAAAACCCTAATATATCAAGTTCTTGAAACATTCTAAGATTACCCTCTTCTTTTGTCCCCTAACAATATAGAAATATAACATATGAAGGTACCGTTAGGGGGAAATTATGGGTACATTATACTCTTGATGAACTTCACAAGCTAATTGGAACATATTCTCCATCTTCTTTTATTGAGGTTGTACTGTTTTTTTCCTTCATACTTCATATGCCTAAAAGTATGTAATACAGAAGTGTCACAGGCAATGACACCAACATGCCAAAAATAACCCTGCAAGAATATTGTTGTACATCGATGTGTTAGTACTGGAGTACTTATGTACTGTCAACATCCGACAATTTTTTAAATAAACCCTAAAATACAGCAGATTTGATTGAAGGTCTCTATGAAAATGAAACATCAAAGACAGATGTTGAGTAACTTACCCAGTACTTAATATGTCGGGATGTAAACCGTATTCTCTTGCAAAGACGAATGGTACGATACCTTGGGGAAGGGCTGCCTGAGATTATTAAACAATTTTCCAGACCACGTTTCAGTGACGGTCTAAACCAATGTTTCATTACCTACCATGTAGTAAAAACACAATAAATGATGGTTTTACCTGTACGATGGCAGCATGTAGTTTTGCCCCTCTTAATCCCAGAGCTATCGATGCAGTGGACATTATTACAGGGCCACACAGGAAACGAATCACCATCCCCATTGTTGCTCTTTTTGTTCCACATGCAATAATCCTTGGCTGAAGTGCCATAAATAACCCTGCATTGTACATGTTACCCGGACTTTAAGTTCAAGGGTCGGATCATAGAGTATACTCAAATTTTTTTTATGAAATTAACTGCTAAGACCCTCTATTATAGGGATTGATCCAAATTAGTCTCTTTTTATATATATTTTAACAAAGTTAACATTTACTATTAAATTTTTCTTTTCATTTTACAGTTCAACTCCAAACAAAAATATTTTATTTGCATAACCATAAAAACTTTGAGTCTTTAAGAAAATGAAAAATCTGAATAACATAGTATATACCTAAACTGAACATTGCCATCCCAAGGCCAGCATCGGAGATTATTTTTATTGAATACTTGACCAAACTCGGCATCCCTACATTCCACCTACACAACCCATGAGATTAAATCAAAGTTTATTATTAGCAAGTCATTAATCAAAACATTAATTTAGCTAGGGTTTTTAATTATGATATTTTGAAACTCACTTGAAAGAGATGAGAGACCAAAGAAGCCCTAAGATGCTTGAGTAAGTATTAGGGTTTCGAGAAAGCTTCCTTCCAACAACAATTAAAATGAGTCTCACCATCACTATGGCCTTTGGCATTTCTTGTTTGCTCCCCACTTCACCTTCCTTCCCATCTCCATTCATCTCCGCCACTGTTATTTTGGTGTTGTCTCTAAAGCTAATTTCCTTCTCTAAAAAAAAAAAAAGAAATGTCAAGTCTTGATTTTTCTAATAAAAGTTAAATTGTAAAAATTATATAATTTAGTGTCTAAATTACATATTAACCAAAAATTAAACCATGGGGAATGGGTGTGTTGATCACTATGGCAAATTTCTATTGATGAATTAGTAATAATATCAACGTGAAAATCATATTGTCATCCCTCTTATCATTACACACGTGCTCTAAGCTAATGATGTTATCTATCAAGTAAAGATCTGACTTTTCTATATAAGAAATTTAAAATAAAATTTTATTACTTTGGTAATAGTGCTTGGTGGGGTACAACTTGTCTAATAATGTTTAACAAAATGTGATACACTAGTGAACATCATAATAGTTGGAGTTTAAATTTTTTATTTAAAAGTTTCATAAAATTAAAAATCGAAAAAACAAATTTATGAATATCTAAAAACTAAAAAAAATTCAGACAGGCACGTGTCTCGACATTTGTGTTTGTAGTTTTGTAAGACAAAACATACATGTACACTCCTGCAAAATCTGCATGTCTCTTTGAATTGTTTCTCAGATCTAAGGCAATTATTTTCAATAGTGCAATATTTGTGCGACAAAAATAGTAGGACAACTTTTGGAAACAAATTTATTTTGTTGTTATTAAATATTTGATATCGTGACAACAATCATATTTAATCATTATACTGAATTTGGTAGTAAATGCAATAATTTCAAGTAAAATAAAATATACAAATTATTATTGAAATTCGATAGTAAAGGAAAAAAAAAAATCTTAAGTCCATTATCAAAATATTAGATATATTTTTTGTAATCTTAATTCTTCAAACAATATAGTGATGTGAAATTTACTTTCTAAAATAGAAAATTATTTTTAAATAATATTAGAAGTTTTTGCATGCACTTACCCCCAAGGTCTTTGAAGCCCTGCCTATTATCATCCCCACCACCATCTTGACAGTCCCAAACCATTTTTGTAGGAGGAACCACCGGAGACGGCTGCCGGAAAACTTTCCCACCAGCCACGGGAGACCTCATCCAGATTGGTGTATTCCCGGCTGCCGTAGTAATCACATCCATTTCATTAAAATTAGAAGCCCTTGGGGTCGGCTGCAAAGAGTAAGCATCCGACGAAGCATACCCGGACAAACGGGGGCTAACGGCACGGTAACCGAACCCCATGTCGCCGTTACAGAATACAATCTCGTTATTGTTGGGTCCGCCGGGGGTGTTAACGGAAAATATTTCGGCGTTAGAGAGGTTGGATGCTCTAGGGGTGAGGCAAATGGAGGATGATAGAGCCGATTCCGGAGCCGATGACGTGGACCGCCTGATTCGGACTCGAATACGGCCGTTGATGTCGGTTTCGGATTCTGTACGGAGAGGATCACGACCGTCCAATGAAATGACGTCGTTGTCGAGCTCGAATTTGGAAATGGTGGCAGCTGTGGGGCCCGGGAACTGGGTTTTGATTAAGAGCGTTGCCGCCCTGTATTCGAAGAGGAACAGCAATAGTGTGTACCTGCACTCGAAACGACGCCGTATGAGTTTTATCTTATGTAAGGTTTTAATAATTCATTTTTATCTTTTTTCAAACAATATTGAGCTGACTTTTGCTTAGAAAATCACTCCCTAGTTTTACACGGTCAACTTTTATTTAATCCCAAAAAAACCATATAAAATAGTTTTAGTTGAAAATAAAAGAAAATGGTCAAATTTTCTAAAAAAATAAAGACAAAAGTAATAGTTTGTGTTTTATTATATAAAATCATGCCACAATCAACTAAATGCAGAGACTATTTGAATGTCTAATCACTATATATTTTAGGCACTTCAATCATGTTATTTGTTTTTGTATAGACAAATGTTTTTGTTTTTTGTAATAAAGATGGGGTAATTATTTTTTCATAATATAAAGATGAGATAATTATTTGAAATCCCTAGCAATTATACCATTTTAATCCAAAAAGATGTATAAGATTGGAGTTAATGTATACCAGATGATGCATTGAAGAACAACGAGTTGAACCATGAGACTTTGAGTGAAATCTCCATACATAGCATTAAGCAAGGGGATGCCCATGACGAGAGTGTTGGGCAAAGTGGCGAGGGAGAAAAGGGTGATGAGCCAATCGAGTGAGCCACCAGGGAAGAAGATAGCCCAAACCGAAAGCAAAGCAAGGACCAACACCTTGGACACCGTGTCCGCTATGATGAACTTGGTGTCCATCTGGTACGGGTTGTTTTGAGCTATGAAATGGAATGACAACACCGGCACCGCGAAAACCGCCACGAACCGGTTGATCCCCGAACACTGCTCCGGGGTGAATATTCGCCACCATTTCACCGATCCGTACGCTATTATCATTGCGAAATACAGTGGAACCATCGCACACATCACCTTGTAAAAATCACCCCCTGTTATCATCTTCACTCTTCTTCTTCTTTTTTTGGTTTTTTATTTAATTTTTTAAAGAGAAAATGGAAGAGTTTATATAGAGGATTTATGGACAAATTTGGCCCTCGAAAAGTTGGTAATTTACTTTCTAAGGTACTGTAAGCAGCGGGAATTACGGTTCCAAATCTAATGATTAACTTTCTAATATAAATTTTCGTGCATGGGTTTGATAATGATATATTTTTATAATTTGACGTTTATATATATTATGAATGAATTATTGAATAAATAAAGTTATATGAGATATTTAATTCTAAAAGGTTTTAAAATTTTAATAAAGCCATACATAATCTATCAAATATGATATTAAATCATATGACAACCTAGATTCTCTTAATATACTCTACACCATGTTTAATGTTATTATGAGTTCCTATTTGATGTGATTTTGATTTCCTATTATCCCATATATACTGTTGATTCAAGCCCAAATTAAACATCTTACTTTGAAAACTAATTTATTTTTGTATCTTGATTGAATCGATTTCATTAATAATTATTAATTTAAAATAATATATATTATATTATTACGATGATGTTTTTATTTTTTATATAAAACCAATGAAACTTTAAATATAATAAAATTTTAAACATTTTATTTTATAAATTCAACCAAAATTTTAAATAAACATAAATCGATCATAAAAATAAAACAAAAGCAAAATAGTCTAATAATTTGGTTTTCAACAAAACTCGGGTACTATCATTATCATTCGGTGTCGTTTCAGTCTACTGTTGACTATTTCCCCAAATAAAAAGCTGCAATAATGATTCATGAAGTGCACTTTGGGAAAGTAAAATAAGGGGGGTAAACTCTCCATGATATAGAGCCATGATCTTATGTAAACACTGTGCTTTCGTCCCACACTTATTAGCCAGGTTGTTAAGAAAGTCCACTTTTTCTGTAAAATCTATTCTCAAAAATTATAAATTTGACAAATTTATGTACATATGATGAAACAGAGATATTAATAAATAGATTGGATGTATATGTATAAAGTGAAAATAAAAAGGAGCTTTTGGTGGTCAATTTTTGCACGTATAAAGGGTACACATTATGCAGCAATTTACGAAGTGGTTTGGTTGATGACGATGGGGTCGAGGGTGGGGGGGCATCACACGATTGGCTGAGCCTGCCTCTGCCAAAGACAATGGGACCATATCAAGGCATGATTCATCCACAAACAGCCTATACTGAAAGCTGATTATTCTGCCTATATCAATTATATATAAATGTGTGTCAAACCAACCGGGAACCAGCTTGCATGTTCTCATGTTTTCCATAATTTTTTTTTTTTATGATTACACGATTCAAATATAATATAATAATCAAAACATGCGGTAAATTAAGAAATCACTGAATACATATGAAGTTGTTAAAAATTAATTTATATACTATAAATGATCATATCGAAATATATAAATATAATACTTGAATATACATCAATTAAAATGTTTCAAGTTGCATGCTGCATATGGATTCTATCACGCACTCAATGAAAGCAAATGTAGTCTTTAATCGAAGAGAAAGAATATACAATCCGAATGCATCGTACGTGCAACATTTACATTTAGTAGTCATTATTTTAATGAATAAGAATGAGATACTTAATGCATCCGTATGTGTCGATAATTATAGATTTGAGGTTACAACTAGAACTGTTCATGGGCCGGGCGGCCCGGCCCTGCCCGACGGCCCGCCCGAAATATGGGAGGGTTCCGGTAAAAAATATAGGCCCGAAATATGGGCTTGGGCAAAAAAACGAGGCCCGTTTAAAAAATGGGCCAGGCTCGGGCTCAACTTTTTTGGCCCGAGCCCTGCCCATTCCAAATTAATATAATAAATATATATTTTTATTTTATTTTTAATTTTGATTTTTGATTTTAAAATACTTTAAAAATATATTTTTTAATTTTTTATTTTTAAAATATTTTTTTGTGTTTATTAAAAATCGGGCCGGGCCGGGCTCGGGCTTATTATTTTTTTCTCGGGCCGGGCCTGGGCAAAATTTTAGGCCCATATTTCGGGCCGGGCCGGGCCCAGGCCTAAGAGTCGGGCCGAAATTTTTTTCCGGGCCCGGCCCGTCCCATGGACAGGTCTAGTTACAACCTATGCTTTTTAAAATTTTTAGGATTCATGCTAGGAAAGCCTATGAACCACCTCGCGTAGAGAGTAGCAAAATGGGGCTTGCTCGGTTATCATATCTAGAAAGCAAACAAGATGGATCCTCTCACCAAACACCATTGAACCATTGAAATACCAAGTTGAGTTCTAATGATAATATTTGGAGATAAATTTTATCTCAAAGAAATTAAGGATATCCTATGAGAATAACACATATATGATAAGGTTATTAGATGAGCACTTGATACTAGCTTTCGTAATGATATATAATGGGGAGAGCACAATCATGGCACTTTAGTGATGTAATCCAAGTTGAAGTATTGTTCCTCGTAAACACATATCAAAATCTTTCTCTCAAAATCTTACAGTTTTAACTTTAACATATATTACCACGAATTAACTTTTACATTCACATATCAAAATCTTTTTCTCATTTCTCAAACATAACATAAACACTTAATTCACATGTTCACTTTTACATATTATTACACATACACATACACATACACTTTTACTTTCACATATCACTTTTACAGTCCTTAGTAAGTCTTAGAGGAGTTCAAATTTACACTAGAACTCCAATAAACACGCCACATAACTCAATACTCCTTTCCTAATCCCCTTCGAACCCCCATATCACCAACTCGATTCCTATCCGAACCCCCAACCCCTCTCAACTCCAAATTCATTCCATTACATATATCATATTTCTTCTGAGTTCACTAAGGCATTTATTCACATATCACTTTCATATAGCATACTTGATATATCACACATATCACTTTGTATCATATTACTTTACTTTGAATCACATAAACACATTCACTACATTTTTATTTTACATATTCGCTTTATTCGAATACAAACATAACATATATTCACCACAATTAGCACTTTAGATTTCAATTCACTATCATTAAGTTTACTTTCTTATAACACTTCTTAAATATTTTATTTCACTATTTTAGCGAACTTAGTAATTTTTGAACATTTTACAATTTAATCCCTAAATTCATGAAAAATTCAATATTTACTTTTATAACACTTTAATATCACTATTCACTTCATTTAAACCTTTAATCACAATATTTATTTCACATATCAAGTTTTGAAGTATTTACAATTTAGTCCTCTCTATAGTATTTTCACTATTCTACATCTATTCACTTATTAATCAATGACAAATAAATAAATTTTCTCTCTTTATAATTTAATCCTTAGTTTCATAAAATTTACTAATCGCTAAATTATCACTTTATCGTTTCTTACATTACTAACATACATTTAATTGCATATTCACTACTAAATTCAATAATTTTAATCATATCTTATTTAATTATTTCACATTAAAATTTAAATACTCAAATATTCAAATTATAATAAACTAACTTTAATTCAATTAAGTACTTACCTATTCTCTTCACTTGAACTTAACCCTTTTTTTTTCAATTCAAAGCTTTCCTTTACTTTGATATTCTTTCCTTCATCTTTTCCTCTTTCTCTCCATGCATACATATACAAAACATAACCATTATCTTGTAACCAACATAATCTTTTCGTGATTTCATATCAAAATAACATGAAAACCTTAAGAAAAACCATCAAATCTTACTTTTATCACTTTCTCTTCACTTCCACAATCTTTTCCTTCACTTCCTTCTTTAACTAAGTAGTTTTCATGGTAGAAAATATTTCCATAGCACTCTAGGATATGAAATTTGGCTATGGTTTTAAGGGAAAACTCAAGAAAAATGCATAACAAAGTTTCCTTTCTTTTCTTTCTTTCTTCCTCATTTATTTCTTTCCTTTTTATTTTTGCTGTCCCAAGTTGCTGCGATTCAGCTTCCCACATGTGTAGAAAATTCTACACTTTTCTTTTTATTTCAATTTAGTCCATATTTCACCAACCAATAAAATTTCACCACATTTCAACCTTAATTTCCATAAATTCTCTCTCCTTTACAACTCAACACTTAGATATTCCAATATCATGATTATGTATCCAAATATCAATTAAAAATAAAAATTGCATTTAGGTCCCTCCTCCATAAAATGGGAAAATTTCACTTTAGTCCTTATCTTTTTCCACTTTTGTAACAATCAATTTTCAATGGTATAAAAAATACGATTTCTAAACCCCATTTCCGTCAATCGAGTCCATAAATATAAAATAGGAATATTTACAAATTTAAAATATAAATATATTGAAGAATGGTCAAGAAATTTAGTCGATAAAATAAATAATTAAAACTTAGGGACTAAATTGTAAAAGTCCAATCGCTATTGAGTTTTCATTAAGAAAAGGCTTGAGGACCTAAATAGAAATTATCCAATGGTCCAAAATGGTAAATTAACCAATAATAAATATTAAATAGTAGATGATGGTGGTGGAAATTGCTAAGTGAGATTAATTGTTAATTAAAGAATAATAAAGCTTAATTAAACTAATTAACTTATTTTATAATCTAAGTATAAAAGTTATATAAGTGGATGAGCCACCATCATCTTTCTTATTCTCACCGTCCTCCATTGTAGAAAAGAGAGAAAGCTTCAAACTTTCCTTTATGCATTTGACCACTAATTAGGTATAGTAATCAAGCTCTTTGTCATGTGATTTTTATATCTTTATGATCATGGGAGCTTGATTTATCTAGCCTCTGTATCAATTTGATCAATTGTTGAATTTTTACCAAATTGTCATTATTGATAAATTGATGAATTATGCTTGGAATTGATAGATATTAAGCTTAGATCACACTAAAGACTAAATTGCTAAGATATTTAAGCTTGTTTGTTAGCTTTGTAACATTAGGGACTAAATTGAATAAATGTAAAGCCTATCAAGAAATTATATTAGGAATAGAAAGTATAGGGTCCCTAATGATATAATGTGAAATTAGATTTTGATCCGAAGCTAGGAATCGAAAAATGTACTTATCTCGAGTTTATGGACTAAATTGAATAAAATTAAATTTATGTGTATAATCAAAATGAGATTAATTTGAATCATGCATGTCACACCCGGTTTCCTTTAAATCCAAAAATTAGGAATATTTGGAGGTTAAATTGAAGGAAGTCGTAAGTGGGCGGCATATACTAAAAAATCAGAATAAGTCAGTAACTAAATCAAACAAGGTTGAGAACCAATTCTGGTTCGGTTGGATTAGAGCTAGTTGGTCCCTTGGTGGGGAAAAAATGATTGCCAATGGAGGGTTTCTAAACGGTTGAGGACTGTACATGAAGGGATATAAATAGCTAGGAAATGACTTCCTGGGGATAAAATTTTTCTCAAATTTGTTTCATTTTTTTCTCTTTTTCATCTTCTTCCTTGGGTTTCTCTAAAGAAGAGATAGTTATGGGAAGCTCTGTATGAAGCGATGATAGTAAGGGTTGAGTCGAAAAAAATAAAGAATCTAGTGAACTATTGCTAGGAGAATGAAAGCGCTGGAGATTGGAAAAGCTAAACTGATGAGGCAATGAAGCATCAGGTGAGTTTCTGCACTCCAACCCTAAAATGCTAAGTAAGTTGAAAGTCTGCATGGATCTATGAGTACCCGCCATTTTAGTTCAGTAGATGGTCCGTGATGTTTCATTTATAAAATACATGTATTGCATATAGAATTATGGAAAGGGATTTTTGCTGGGATTAGACAAAGTTAGGATAGGAAAAACGAGTGATTCTATTAGATACCGCCATACGATGTTCTTGTGTACACCCGTGATGAGTGAAGCTCTAGGCATTGCAGAGGGGACATTGCGGTGTTCGAGCATCAATGTTAAGAATGGCGAAATGGAGGAACGGATGGAACGTATTCGGAAAAGTATATACGAAAGATCATGGCTAGGCCATGAGTTCGATTGGAGACTATATGCTAAGATGAGTAAGACCATAACTGAAAGATGCTACGACATCATGATAAATATGAGTAAGACCTTAGTTGAAAGATTCTATGACATCATGATAGAAATGAGTAAGACCATGGCTGAAAAATGCTATGAAATCATGTGAAAGTACACCAGAATGGCTAAATAGGACTAAGACAATGATTGAAAGACGTTACGACATCCTTTGAGAGTTCACCAGAATGTTAAACATGGGGTTATATTGTGTAAGACCATAGCTGAAAGATGAAGCGACATTATTGATAGTCTGACGAAAAAATAAACACGTGATAACCCGTCGAGATACTAAACATAAGATAATCCGCCAGGACAATAAACACTAGAATTATGAGGTGTAAAACCATACCACAGCTATGACAACGAATGAAGTCTGCCAATACATTAAACATGGGGTATTTTTTGTAAGACCATAGTTTGACCATGGTAGCATGCAAAGTCTGTCGGCACATTAAACGTGGGGTAGTCCATCAAGACATTAAACACGGGATCCTAATTCGTAAAACCATAGCTTGGCCATGGCAGCATAAAGTAGTCCGTTGGAACAATAAAAATTGGTGGTCAATCGGGACGGTAAGGGTGGAACATTTGTCAAACAAGGAGAAATGAGCTATATGGAAAATGAATCATAGACTTGCGATGGTTAATTAGTGGGTTGAACGAATCCATCAATGAGTGGAGAATAAAGTGAAAATGAGAAAGGACTGCTAAAATAGTAGTTGTGAAAATCAGCAAGGCATATAAACGGTAACCTAGTAGGAAGTAGTCACGGGACTTGACGTCTAAGTGGTGCCTGGTGTACAGGCAAACGAAATATGGATGATCTGGGGATCACGAATAAAGATCTGCCAATTAGAACCACTAAAGATTGCTCAATGAAATCTGGTTCATTCAAGGTTGAGCATTGGCTTGATGTTTAGTTCACTAAGGAAATTATACTAGGTGAAAGATGTGTCTGTGAAGACTATTCCTCTTAAAAGGGGAAGCCATTGGGAAAGTAACCGTCAAATGGCTAGTCTGTAGGGGACCAACATGAGAGAGAGATCATGGGCGCAAATAACCACTCCAATGATAGTTAGTGGTGTACCGAAGATCAGAGAAGCCAATAGTAGACAGATATGTTACCCATTCGAGCATGGTACTTCGAACAAGGTGGATTACAAAGAAGTAATCCAACCTCTATTTGTCCCAAGAGGGGCTTAATTCGTTAAAGGGACTAGGAATCTCATTAGTTATCCTAGAAGTTGGGATGACAACAAGTCATTCGGGACTAAGATTAGAGAAGGAGTCCACCATGGACTAAATTAATTTAGAATGATCACCAAGGGGGAGATACCTGAGGGATATTAGCAGGGTAGATCGTTAGATTACCTTATAAGAACATGGTGGATAGAAGATTTTGACTTCAGGAATAGATGGAAGGAGAAATACAGGTAAAGGTAAGGACGGAGTTTGCGAAAATGATGAGACATCCGAAGAACTGTAAAAACTGATTACGGGTTAAGAGGAATGCTCAAGCGGAATTTGCTTAATAAACTATTCGCAAATGGATAAGATTGGGAATAAATCAGAGGTCGTTACGACAAGTTTAAGAGAATCTTCTAACACAAGTAGATAGTTATTTGTATTTAGTTCTTTCTATTTAAACCCCTAGAGATGGGGTCTAAGTTTGAGTAATGTGGAGACTCATAAAGTTCATTAAAATTACCAAAGTTTGTCCTGTGTTTTGCAGGGTTCATAGAATAAGGAACTCGAGGATGGACCAAGCCAGATGGAGTTATATTAAAGATCATTATCAGTTTAGAGGCATGCACATAAGAAGGGGCCTCACATAAAGTTTGTGAATAAGTGATTTCTGATCATACAAGGAATATCCACCTTTTTGCTAAACAAGATGTATTGAACTCATAATTCATTAGATATTTTTTATGAATGTCAACTAAGTATCGTAATTAAATTAGTCCCGATTGTTCAATCATTTGATAACTAGAGTCATTCTTTGATAAATGATCACTATGAATCTGACTCAATAGAATTTGATCAATCCTTTTTTCTGTCGTTAAGGTGGAGAACTGAACAAAGAATTCTCTTTCTTTATCATCAATCGAATCACTGCTCGAGACCCAGGATTCTATTTTCTCCTCAATCCAATCACTGCTCACGCTTTTTTTCTTTTTCTTATCAATGAATAGATCTATTTACTTGTATGACTTAGATGTCTTATATTTCTCGAAAAAATGATTCAATTGATGGAATTTGGTATGATACTTATGAGATCGATGAGATTGATATTCAAATATTTCTTCTCAGAATGTATTGATTTGACACCATAAGCGAGACCACCACCCTATAACATGTTGCCGCCCAAAGCAGAACCCTGTATTTCTTCTAGAGAATCTCCTAATTGTTCCAGAGCAACTAGAAAGAGATTCTTTAACTAGAAAGAAATTAGTTCAGATGTAGGATACCTATATAGAAGTTTTCACGACTCAATCATGTATGATGGAATCATCGAAGATTTGATCTTTTCGAACTCTGTCTGTAACTCACTATAGGCTCGAGAAATAAATTGAAGACGTGTACGAACGAGATGTCCAACAATAATAAGAAGGAAAATGATTGAATAGAGGAGCTCCCGAACATTTGGCGATCTCAGATGTGTTGATATCAATGGTGACTCATTATTTCTATGAATTATTTCTTCTGATAGAAGAAAATTATGTAAACACTTAGTCAAAATCTCACTTATCAGATTCCATTATGGAAGACATAATTTTTTCTAAAGAATTCGCCATGATATATCTGAACCATGCATAATTTGATGGAAAATGGATACAAATTTTTGACTGCTATTCACTATAATGTAAATGTTAATGATTTGATTTGTGTGTTAAGGTTGGTAAATAGCCTAGTTATGTGTAGTTTTTGTTTATGAGTTGTGTGCCATTTGAGCACTTGGTTTTAAAGGTTTCATAAGCTTTAATTGCATAAGTTGGCATGATATGATGATTTGATGAAACTGGGATGAACTTTTACTGTAACATCCCTAGCCTGTCCCGACCGTCGTGATTGAGCTACAGAATGCTACAATACAAAACGAAATAGTTAAAGACATTTAATGGATAATTCAAATAAAAAATAATTAACTACCATAGTATAAGTCATTAGAATAAATTTAAACATTTTATGAGCTTAATACGAGCTTATGTGAGCTCTAAAGCTAACCCGAGATTGAACAAAGACCAAATTGCAAAGTTTAAAAAAATAGGTCTGACGTCATAATGAGATGTTCTCCATGTCGTGATGTTGCCAAAAAATGTCACATCACGACATTGGACCACTTGACATCGAGACATCACAATCTGTTGGCTGACGTAGCGACGAAGGAATATTTAACGTCGGGACGTCACAACTTGTTTTGGTAAAATTTGACCATTTGATACTTGTTTCAATTCAACCTTTCAAATAGTATAAAGAATACTTTTGAAATCATTTAAACATGTTCAAAACTTGCCAAATCCAAGCCAAAAACACTTTCAAAACACATTATATAATCAGTCCATAACCAATATGCCACATTGGGCACCAATTTACAACAAAGGTACATAAATCAATCCAACCCATTCCATCTACTTAAACCATTCCATGTCACTTAATTATTCAAAATAATAAGTTGATTCAAGCATTCCAACCTCATTATGCTAGCCAAATCATATGAGCATGCTAATATACCAAAACTATATACGTGAAGAATTCACATTACCATAAGTTACCATATGTGTTCAAATCCACTAAGTCATAGACATATTCAACATTTTAAATGACTTAACGCTCTTAAGTACATGCCACATATAATCGAGTTTTAATGACCAAAAGTCTACCGAATTATGAGATGGATAGTGTGAGCTCATCGAGGATCTGATTGATACTTTCCAAAGTCAAAATCTACAATAAAAGGAAAAGTGGTAGGGTAAGCATTTTGAAATGCTTAGTAAGATCATATGAATATATCAACGGTTAACTTACCTCTTAATACAAGTACATAAGTTAAACAAATGTGAATAACCAAAATTACCTAACATATAAAAAACGCAATCACATTAAAGTGAGTTTAACTCACATTCAAACACATAGCATTCAACTACTAAATATAACAATTCACATATTTGAAATTCAATTAATCTACCTTTCAATCACATATGTATACTCAATCTCGTCCTTAAGTCATATACTTGCCATCTTTGATCATTAAGCTCATTGTAAAAGCCCACCCAATGTAGATCATAAAAATATTCTTTTGGCATGTAATTGAGTGAGCCAAAGTAGTATTAGGGTAAATTATCAGCTTAATTTTTGGGTTTGCCTGTTTCATGAATTCTTCAGTACGCCATTGTGAGGTTCGCATTAGTGGAATTAGCCATTTGGCGAACTCTAGCTGACGAACTCTAGGGTTTGACGAGTTCTTTTATAAGATGATCTGCCAACCCCAGATGTTCTGGGTGAACTTATTTGTTCACAGAGGGATAAAATTACTTTATATGGAAGTCGGAGTTCAGTTCATATATAGTTGGAATTGAACTAGAGTACTGTAGATGACAACTTGATATGTTTAGGTAATCAAATGACCTTTTTAGTTGGTTGCCTAAGTGTGCAAGCAATGTTTTACCACTATGATTACTAGTAATAGTTACATTTGGAAAGGGTTAAAATTCTCTTATTAGGTAAGGTTAGTCTCTGAATTCAAGGTCGATAGTGTGGTCTTAGACCTTCCCACTAATCTTATTTTCACTGTTTGTGCTATAAAAGGGTGTCTATAACGAGCGTGTTTTACTTTTTGCTTTTATCTCTTTGTTCTCTCCTATGTTATTAAGAAATTTCTTTTCAAGTCATCTTCTCTAGAGGATAAGACGAAAATATCCAGAAGCTTGTCAAACGCCATTGATAAGTACCAGCAGACTGGTAATTTTTTAGAAAACCCTTAGGATATTGTCGAGAAGATTTGTGTATTTGCTCTAGTACATTCATGATCAACTTATAGTAGATAAATGGTATAATAATTGTGATTGTTTCTTATTTCGATCAAGAAGCTAGAGAAGGTTCGAGCTATCAAGGCAAAGGACCAATAGAGTGTTGGAAAAATGGGTTTGGAAAACGCAGTGAAAAATAAATTTAGGGAAAAACCATAGTTTTAAATTTTTTTTCCAAAACAAAATCTTGGTTGTGATATCTAAAGTAATAAACACTTAATCAAAATTGTATCTTTTCGATTCGTCTAGGATGAGCGCTTCGACCGAGTAGTCTTCTCTGCTATCCTCAAGCTCACGTCTGCCGAGTGTGGGCTCACTTTGAATCAAAAAATTTTCCAAAAAAATTACCAGCGGGGTAATTTTGCAATTTCTCTAAACATTTGGGTCAAGTTGTAAATCAGAAAAATATCTCTAGAAATTTTCTAGAATAATATTTTTAGAGAATTTTCTCTCTACAACTTTCTCTTGAATTCAAGTGTGTGAAAATAATGACCCAATGCTCTCTTAATATAGGAGAGTTTAGAGAGTTTAATTATAATTAAACTTAGTCACTTTAATATTATATTAATATAATATATATCAAGATAAATATTAGATTAAATTTAATATTAAAATAACAGAATGTTTATCTACAAGATAAACATTAAATTAAATTTAATATTAAACTATTAAAATAATATTATTTTTGGAATAATTAATATGAAATCAAATTATCTGGTAGAGTTCCAATAGGAATGTAACTTTTCCACTGCTCAACCACTGATGACCAACCGTTGTCGGCCACCGGGACGCCGTTGTCGCACCATCGGTACTACCATGTCCGGTGATGCAAGTGAGACACCCTTACAGCACCCTGAGACGGTTCGGCTATTGCCGATTTGGTTCGGGTCAATGATGACTCGACCGGTCTGGTCTAGCCACCGGTTAGACTGTTGGCCCAGTTTCACATATCAGGCTCGGTTTGACCAGTTTTTTAGGTCTTGGTCTTGATTTTGGGTTCTCGGGCCCAATTTACAATCTCAGGTCCAATTTTCAAGTGCAATTACCCATTTAGTTAATTGTTTGACTTGAAAATTAACTTTCAAAAATATCATATTATTTTTAATTTATTTGATTAATTTAATTTTACTTCATCAAAATTAATTTTTCTAAAAATCAATTAGATTTTCCAAATTAAATTTTCAAGTAAATTCTTTAATCAAATTCTCTAGTTGAACAATTCTCACGACCACCTAATTAAATTCCACATCAAATAAATCGACTCAATCAAATTATTCCCAAAGTCGTAGAGTTTTCTTCTGATTCAAATGCAATCCGATTAAGCTTTTGTTGAGCCAGTGGAGGGACCAATTAGACATATACAATTAGGCTTTAGTTATTGCAATTATGTCTAGAAACATCGTTCCGATAATTCACATTTACTTAATCATGGAGTTAGTCCACAAGAAGTACTATGATTGAAAACTCCTTATTGTATACTCTTTACGAAATCAATTCATCCAACTGCTTTGTCTAATGACCTCGTCATGTGTGTTACCCTCATATGAAATCCTTGATTCCTTAGAGTTAAATTTGTTCACTCAATACAATCCTATTTTATCTAATTGTCACTATTGTGTCTTCTTAATGATTAATATGATCACCGTCAACAAATGATTGTGATAAATTGCTCGTTCGAGAATGAACAACCCGTGGCTACGTTCTATATTTATCAATCCACACAATGCCAATGATAGTATATCATTAACTCTTTAATTGAGCTATGAATTCCACTATTTCTAGTAAAGCCATGCCATACACAAGTCATGTACCCAACATACTGGCTATGGGCTTGATCATCTTTAGAGCATAAGCATTCACTTATATCAAAACACATGAGTTGCATACGCATGGTCAGTGACTAACTCAGGATTTAGGTAAATCACACCATGAGCTTCACAAGTGAATTAATTTACAAACGGATTCAGAATTATTATTGGGTCCAGTCCAATGTATCATTCCACCAATGAATACATCTATGTCTCTACTCGTGGAGTCAACTACTCCAATAGCCAAGGCTAGCCATCTCCCCAATTGGATTTGTAGATGACATAATAATCCTTTTCAGTATTTGAATAAAATGCTCACTTTGACTCTTTTACAAGATTATAGACTCACTTTGATTCTTTTACAGGATTATAGGCTCATTTAGATTATCTATTGTAGTAAGTTGTCTTTCTCGCAATGTAAACGTTATTTACAATGTCACTTACCTTGAGTTTGAACTTTAGACAATCAATGAGCTAATATTTGCTTGTCACAATTTCTCTATGCATGAAAAATATAAAAAGACATAAATTTAAAAGACATAATAGTGCAATGTGAAATTAACTTTATTTATTTATCGTTCAAATAAATAGAAAATAGTTACATGTTTACTATAATATAGGCACATTTCCCAACATAGAGTAGATTCTATCTTAAAGGTTCTGGTGAGTTTCTTTTTACTTCATTTGGGTTTTAAAAACTCTATGATATGGAGTTGTGTAAGGTAAGTTGTCTCTCTTAAATATACGTCGATGTGTGGTGTATTAACGAGTCAGTATTATGGGTACATGACCATGGTCACAATTAATGCCCACCTTATGTGCTAGCCCAGTATCAGACTATCTGCGATATGTGAATATGTGGAAAGAAACTTCATTTGTGATGCCTTTGGTAGGACAGCTTTATTGTAAACTGGACTGGTAGATCACGACTAGACCTTACATGAGAACATGTGTTTAATATGACAAGAAATATAACTAAAAATATGTGATTCTAATTTCCAATTTATGGGTCTGAGGCTGGTATAACGTTGGGCTACAGGTAAACTTATATGATTTAGGGAAGTATGCATGATTTATTAGCGCGTGTCTACTGAGGATTTTACGTTATAGTCGTGATGTGTGCGCCACTGGACTGTTCTGGCAGATTAGCATAATGTTACTGTAGGGCGAAGTTCGAAAATTGTCTTTATTTTTTATTCGATTAGGGTAACCTGATAATCATGTTGTGTTTATAAGGAACTCACTAAGCTTATGTGAACTTACTCTGTTACATTTCTTTCTCAGGTAATTGAGTAGTAAAAGAAGATTCGTAGAGGATTATGTCTATAAGTGAGCTACTTATCCGTTTTGTATCATGCATGGTTGTTCAGTGAAGGGCGTATTCACACGTTTTGTGCTTAATTTGTGTTTTTACTTCACGAATGTATTGTTTTGTCTTCAAGTGTAATTGACCTTGTCTATATATATTCGTGATTGCCAAATTCACCTAATTTGTAGTTTTCAAAATTATCTTTTCCTAAGTGTATTCGCCTTTGATGATGGAGTCTAATTAATGAGTAGTTTAGTAACTCTTACTACTCTCTTTAAAGATATAATACCAAACGAGAAATGATTAATAATTTTAATGTAAAGAGAAATCTTTATAATTGTTTTTTTTTCAAACTTTCAACAAGTCCAGAGTTTTGAATCCGTCAATAACGCCCAGTTCATTGGGCGGACTGTTGGTTGTTTGGTATAAGCTATATCTTCCTAACAAGATAATGAGTGTTACAAGTTTTTGGTATTAGAGCCTAGGTTTAGCTTATTCTTAAAAATCAAAGGTTAAGTCACGCCCGTCATTTATGATATATGTTTGGCTTAGTCCCTGTGGTTTTGATTTATTTAAGTTTTTTTTTTCAATTTAGAAAGATGTTTGGAAATTCAAGAGAAACAACATGAGAAGAGATTTAGAGTTATGTGTCGCCAGTACAAGGACAAGGTCCTGCAATTAGTTTGGGTACAACCAGAAATGCTTTTCATACTACTTTTGTCATAATGATAAGCCAAAGGTTTGTCCAGTTCATAGGGATAGCCTAAGCGCCCCAACCACAATAACCTCAACTTGAGGTGGTACAGCCAATACCTCCTGCACCTCTGACACTAGTCGCCAACCAGTTCAAAGGAGATATCGTGAGAGAAACCCATAAGCATGATGCTAAAAAATTTCTTAGAGATAAAAATGATGACACCGCCACAATAGAATAGTGACTATCACCCATAGCTAGAGTGATTTCATAATTGAAAAGTACCCTGATAGATAGTTTATTATGCATTATTTTCTTATTGAGAGGAAAAGTGTATCAATGGTGGGAAACGCTGGTAAGCGTAACCTCAGAAGAATAGATCGATTGAAAGTTTTTCTTGATGAAGTTCAAAGAGAAGTATGTCAACCCAATGTATGTTGAAAAGATGAATAAAGAGTTTCTATACCTTAACCAGGGACAGATGTCGGTAATGGAATATAAACAAGAATTTGTCAAATTAAGCTGTTATGTGAGGGACATGTTTAAGATCTAAAAGGCCTTTTGTGATAAGTTTGAGTGAGGTTTAAGAGATAGAATTTGTGCCCTGGTAGCAACATCAGAAGTCCGGAGTCTAGCAGCCATGACAACAAAGGCTTAGAAAATGAAAATGATTATTCAAGAAAGGAATAGGGGGCAAGATAGGGAAAATATGAAGCGGGGATTCTCTAGTCCCCCACCATCGACAAATTTCAAGAGACTAAAAGATAGAAACTTTTCTGCTCCAAGGAGGGATTTTCCACCCTCGAGTTTTCGACGGGAAAGAAGTGTAAGACAAGCCACCTCAATGGCGAGTGTTGAAGGATCCAAGGTGATGAGGAATCCAGTATTCGAGCACTGTGGATGAAATCATTGGGGTGGTTGTTGGAAATAAAAAGGGGCTTGTTTTGCTTATGGATCAATGGATCATTAGATTAAGGATTGTCCCTTAAAGGCTGATATTGTCTCGAAAAAATCCATACGAGGGGCTGTAAATACTCAGCAGAAGGTAAGATCTAGAATAGTTGGAAAGTTAGGATCGATCTAGGGAAGTTTAAGGAAAAGCTACATAAAGCCCACTTCCGGGGTGTCCACCAGAGCCTATGTGATGAATTCTAAGAAAGATGAAAACCTACCAGAAGTTATCATGGGTAAATTTTCCTTCTTAGGACATGACATTCATGTATTAATAGACCTTGGGTCAACCCATTCGTATATCTGTACAAAGGTCGTAGAGGGTAAGCGTCTAGATGTTGTTCCTTCTGAGACAAACGTGTTGGTAACAAACCCCCTTGGTCAAAGTACAATAGTTAATAGAGTAATCATAGATTGTCCGTTGATTTTTGGCGAACACATCTTTTTGGCGGATTTATCGCTGCTAAGTTTTCACGAGTTCGATGCTATCATTGGGTTTAACTGGCTAACCAAACACAACGCTGTGGTAGACTGTCGAACTAGAGGCGTATGTCTTTTAGCTGCAGAAGGAAAAAGAAGTGTTATTGCCTAACGTGTAGACCAGTTTAGTGAATAACGTGATTTTGACAGTATTCGTCTAGAAGCCTATAGTTAAAAGCACAGACGCATACCTGTCATATATTATGGATTCGACTGAGGTGAGGAAGAATATCAGGTAAGTACCAATTATGAAAGAGCTTTCCTATGTGTTTCCTGATAAACTCTCAGGCATGCCGCCAGACCGAGAGGTGGAGTTCTCACACTCGTGGTGTGTAGCACATGGATGGGTAGGATCTTTGCACCGTTTCTTATGAGCATGCCTATGCATATAAAATTTGTTTTACATATGATGCTATGTTTCACTGTAACTTGACTGTTTGAATGTATTTATATTGTTTATTCTGTTAAGACTCACACTAAGCTTTCCAAGTTCACCTATTTAGTTTACTTCTTATAGATAACCGTCAAGGTTAGGATTAGACTCAGAGAATTCAGAGGTCTCATCACAGATTTATTTAATAAAGTAATTTTAATTTTAGTTTATTTATTATGATTTTTATTTTAGGACTGTAGATTTTGTTAAATATGGACTGTGGCATGAGTTGTTTTGATTTTGATTTTGTATGCATGGAACTTTGGTTAAAAATCGATCAGTTCTAATAACCAGCTTAATATGAATTAAAACACAATTTTTGTACAAAAATTAAAGGCAACACTTTTTTCGTTGCATAATAGTGAAATGGAGTTTTTAAAGGCAAAATGACGAAAACAATCATGTTTTTCTTTAAAACGACATGAAACCTAAATAACTGGACTCTAAGTCATTCAGCTTAATAATTTGGCATTTTTGTAATCCTAGGACAACTACTCTAAGTTTTTCTAAAAGTTGGACAAATAATCGTTTTGAAAGCGGAACATATTACTTGGCCATTTCGATGGCTAATGTAGCATTTAGAATTTGGCTATAACGTCTAGGTCGAGTTTGAGAGGTTACAATTTTTATTTGAGAAAGCTTTGGAAGTTTAATATATAAAATTTTTCGGTTATTTTCATGAGTATGGAAAAAATGTGATCATGGTGAGAAATGGATTCCCAAGGAAATTAGAAGGTGGATTCAAGTGTATGGAGGCTTGATTTTGTGATTAAGAGCATACAAAGGTAAGTACACTTGGATAACCTTACTTTCTCCTAATCTAGTGTGGATAGTAAATTGCTAGAATTGTGTAATAAATATGAAAATGGTTAATTAATGAATGTGTAATGCCACAATTTTATTTTTGAATTTCACACTGGACCGAGATAGATTCAATTACAATTTTAGAATAAATTATTTTGGAAATTGCGTTTGGAAGGATAAATTTTATATTTTTAGAAAATATAATGGATTATGGAATTATTTGAAATTTTAGTTTAATTTCGAGACTAATTTTATTTCTATTTTGTTTTAAGGATGAAATTGAAATTTTCATCTATTTATAGGAGAGTAATCTTGTAATTAACCCTATTATATTTTAGTTTTGTTGAAGAGATAGGAAAGAAAAAGTAGCCGTGTGTATTTTTTATCATTAAGTTTTATCATTATCATTATCATTATTATTATTATTAATTATTATTCAACAAGATTTTGATTTATTTTAAGAAATTAAGTAATTATTTGGGTGCTTAATTGGGCTAAGGATTAATTTAGAAGAAAGGTTAAATTGGGTGTTTAAATAATTAGGGACTAAAGTGAGTAAGGATAATAATGAGATGATTTTATGTTGCAATTTTTCAAAGAACTCCTCAATAAATTTTCCCCTTTTTCTTCTCCATTGCCACATTTTTCTTTTGACCAGGTCAAATACTTTCACCAATCAAACCCTTGCTTACTCAACTTCTAAACCAATAAAAAAATTCCCCGATTTCCTTTACCCAAAGAATAAAACTTTTCACCCCATCTTCCCAGCCATCTTCACGTCCCTGTACTGCCTATCACCACCACACCGTGCCTTGCTTCAGCCCTCTCTGTTGCACTTTCTTTCCAGCAACCGGCACACCACGCGATCCTCTACTTACATCCATTGTTTCACCGATCAGCACCCGCCAGCTTTGCACCATTTATAGTCACCGTTCAGCCCTCAAAACTTGCCGTGCGTCGAATACTTTTCATTTCTTGCTTCTATTGTGTCATACGGGGATTAAGGTTCATGCTTGGGCAGTCTTCATCGTTAAAGAACATTGAAGAAAATCAAGTTGACGAGTTAAAAGACTTCTGGTATAGATGTCAAAGAAATTCTCTCCTTTAAATATTTTTTTCTCTTGATGTTTTCATGTCAATAGCGTTTCATATGTTTTAGTTTAATTTGCTTTAGATTCTACTAATTGTTAAAGGTATAGTATGATATTATGTTGAGTGCATCTCTCTCTCTCTCTCTTTCATTACACTGCCATCAAGTCAAAGATTTAGGATTATTAATTAATTATAAGTTTGAGATAACCTACATTTATACACACTTAAGGTTAGTTTACAATTTTGATGTTAATATTATTATTCGATTAGTTTGAATTAAAGTAGGTCGAATTAGACTTCCGTGAGACTAAGTTATTAGATTGATCGGATTGATCATCGGATGGGTTAGTGTAATTTAAGTTAGATATAGAATTAGATACATTTTATTTAGAATTGTTAAATTTTGTTTAAGATTAAAATTGGACCAATTGCCACAATGGGACCACTTAGATTTATTTATTTATTTATGATTTTGTATTTTTTTTCTATTGAAGTGAAAGAGTTAAATAAATCGTGGAAATTAAAATTCATTGTGGATTGATTGGTTCTAAGCAACGAGCATTTAGAAATCAGTTTGTGATCTTTGAATTTTATTTGCCTTAGATTGTGGTTAATTTAATTGCTTAATGTGTGAAAATTATTTTTGTGAAATTGTTGAGAATATCTTATAATTGTTTATAAAAGTGCTTTTAAATAATTTCTAAATGCCTGGTAAAATGTGTCAAAAACTTTTAGATATAGATGGCATGTCGTAGAGTATAGGGGTCCTCATATTGTATCCGGGAGTATTGTTATTCTTGCGCTTTGCATATTTGGTGTGATGGTTGGCTAAGTCGTGTGATGGTTGGCTAAGTCGTGCTATGCACTGATAGCATGTTTATTTTGCATATTTTACGTGCTCAAATCAACTTGTTCTTGAATTAATTCATGTTAATTGGTTAATTTTATGTTTAAATCTTGTAAGGAACGAAATTCGGATGCTTTAATGTAAAAACAAGCAGAAAAGGATTCAATTGGAGCATGAACAATAGAAGAGGGGCCAAATCAGAAATTTGGAGACATTTAAGGGCTAATCAAATTTTTGATATTGTAAAAGCCAAATTTCTAAAAGAAAATCTGATATTTTATTTCATGTAATTAGTGGGTAGGTGAGATTAGCCTAATTTTAGTATATGATTTGTATATAAATAAGGTGTATGGTGGACTTGAAAAGACACACCTTGAATACTTGGAAATTGAATAAAAAAATCAATTCATTTCTTTCTTTCTTTGTGTGAAATAGTAGCAGGCATTCTGCCAACTTTATTTTCCTTCTAATTATTTAGGGTTAATTATTTCCCAAGTCCTTCCCTTATTTCATCTCCCATCATTTCCATTTAAGCTATTTCCATAAACCAAGAAAAGCATGATTAATTTCATGCTTCACTAAATCACTACTTAGCTTTCAGCCAATATTCTTTTCGGTAAAAAAAATCATGAGAAATGTACCCGCACTAAAAATCTTTCATAACGGTATTCACTATCTCTCCAGAATATTGGGATTGACAAATTCATCCCTTAAAGTTAACTTAATTTCAACTCAAAAGCACGCGTCGGGTTGGAGTCATTTTGGCGTACAGTTGGGAAGACGAGTCGGCTGTGTAGTATTTGGATTCTTGCGAACAAATTGGCATATCCTGGCGGGGTCATACTAGTGGGATTTTCGTCAAGGGAGATAGTGATCGGATTTAAACGTCCCGTGCAATTGAGGTCGTTAATTCGAGTTGGGTTCTTCAGAACGCAAGGCTATCGAGGTCTTGAATTGTGAACGCGTGTGTCGCGGTTAGACAATTGGTAAGGGTTGGTTTGCAGGGCATACCAGAATCAACTACGAGAGGAAGAATTGACGGTTAGGACGTTTTTAGCCGCTATAACTAGCTTATTGTTTAGAGGAGAAAATTTATTTTCGAGGATCGATTCAGAAACCGAAATCCACCGAGTCTAAGGCTAAGGCTTTATAATTCTGTTTACAAAATTCTAATTCATTTTCTAATTTTATTTTATTTTTGATGTACATAATTTTTAATTTCTGCTATCTCACGTACTTAATTTCTAGACATTTTCAACTCCCATAATTTATTTTATTTATTTTTCTATAGCTTTGTTTAGAATTGTGGGCACGACTACTGCCACGATTATTGACACAATAGAAATTCTGTTCACAAGAAAAAAATGAAAGTTGATCATAATTACCAATCTCTGTGGACTCGACCCTACTACTCTTTACTACTGTTTAGATTTATTTTATTTTAGGACTTTTTATTTGTGGTTTCTACGCCCATGATGCACACACCTGAGTATCGTTATCGTTATAAGAAATGCTTTGTGCCTTTTTCATTGATCGTTTGGATCGTGTATCAGAATGTACTTCCTACATGTGTTACTTGAGCTAAATTTCAATATATGAATTTTTATTAATGAGATATTGAAATTTTGTTAAAATTTTATTGTTGCTTGTTTTGTAAAGTGTTTTATGCAATTGTACTTGCCATATTGAATATTTACGAGTTTTTTATAATGTTTCTTTCACTTAACCTTTATATGTGGCTAAATTAGAATTTGGAGATCACTAAGCTTTGTAAGCTCAGCGTATCAGATAAACTTTTTTGTGAATAATTTATTGTTGAATCAGAAGTTCATGTCAGAGAAGTATTGTCTCAGTGCCTCTGCATTTTCGCTTAGTTTCTAAAATCCCTTATATTAATATAACATTTGACTTGTACTTTGGATCTATTAATTTGGTCAATTTGGTTACTTTTATTTTATTTTAGAACTTATTAGTTATTTGATTGAGTTCTATTAAATGATTTTTATTTTATTTTTTAATTATTAGTGTGTTTAAAGTTATGTCTTAATGTGTAATGATTGAACGATTGATTGAGTGGGTCACTTTGGTGACCACTATGATGCTCTGGATTCAATAAGGCTTCTGAACCGGGTTTGGGGTGTTAATGTAACACCCCTAGTCCGGTTCGATCGTCAAACTCGAGCTATGGAATGGTACTACTGTTACCAAAGTGAGTGACTCACAACTTATAACAACTAACTCACTTAAACAACAATTCATTTCATAATTTAATGTACAATATGATTTACAAAAAACAAACTAAGACTCAAACAAGCTTACAGTAGCTCTCAGTTGACCCGACAATGAATAAGGACCATACTAATAACTTTCAAAATTTTGACAACAGGTATTGAAACCCACATTAAGTACCAATACCATTTTCAATTTTGATGTTTCAAAAATCAAAGTGAAATTTATAAGTATTGATACTTTGGCCTAAGGTATCGACACTCCTGTTAGGAGGTATCGATACCAAATTTAGTATCGATACCGTTTTGACATCCTACCCTTTTTCAAAATTTAAACATATTGATACCTTATAAAGTATTGATCCTTGAGAATAAGTATCTATACCAAATTAACATTCTGCCAATTTTGAATCATGGTAATTTGGTAAAGTAGTGACACCTTAGTCCATGGTATTAGTACCTTTTTCCAGATGGTCAAAACTCTTACATTTAAGTACTTTTACATGCTCAAGCCAAGAAAAAATCAAATGGTGCTTAAGGGCACCCTACAAACCTGTACAAAGAAATTCATTTCATACCCTAAACATACCAATTTCTAATTTGTAACATTCTTAACCATTAACATTTGCATTCATTCAAGTCCAACATTTAAGCATACTACAATATACATATATAAACATTCATGCACATATGAACATTAGTTTTCCAAGTTCAAACATTAAACATAATGTCAACCAAATCAACAACTCCCAAGCTATGTCATACAAAAGCCCCTAAGTACATGCCACAATATCGAGTTAAATGAGTAAAAGTTTACCGAGTTGATAAAAGGATAGTGTGACCTTCAAGCTAATCCGGTTGATAAGTTCCGCAAATGACGATCTACAGAAATAGAAAACAACTAGGTAAGCATTTCGAATGCTTAGTAACTTCATAGTTAAATAATGATAATTTACCTCACTATACAAATAATCATATAACTAAATAACATTACTCAATACAAATAACTTGACATAGAAAAGTCCCAACAAATAGGTGAGTTCATTAGAAACCAAATCACATAGTAATTTCGACATTTATAATGTTATTCAATTTAGTAACATTCACATTGAATTCGGGTTTTAATACTATATACATTATCGGATCATCAAATACAATTTGAGCACCAAGCTCGTAACATGTCAATTTCAATTCGCTTTCTATTGTTCAAATGGCCTGATGAACTCTAGTAAATATACTCGAATACAAGGGTAACTACACCATTCCAGAGAGCACCATAGTGCTAAACAAAGAACACAAAGTGCTAAGTAGAGAGTACCGAAGTAATGAACAAAGAGTATCAAAGGATTGAAAAGAGAGCACAAAAGTGCTGAACCCGTACAAGTGCGCAACTAACCCTATTGGCATGCCAATCGTATCCTAATCATTTACTAAGTTCACTAAGACATTTATATTGAATTCGTAACATATACATTATCATAACATCTCCATGAACACATCATCTACCATGAAATGTTTCATATCCATTCAACATTCCATATAGGTTATAACTGTCACATAGGCAAGACTTCACAGTTTAGTCAATATCCCACCTTTCGTACTAAATCGTAAAGATTTCAAAATATAATTAAATATTCATACATACATAATTCAATTAAATAAAAAATTAAATATAATTGTACCATATGAAATTACCTGACAAAACTCAGAAATCAAGTTGAATTGTAGGGATCATTCAACATTTTCCCTTTTCCTCGGTTATCCTTGACTTGATTCAAATATTGATCTATATGATAATTTAATTTCAATTTATCAGTTCCAAATATCCTATAAAACCTATATATATGCATATGACATTTCAATTTCATCTTAAAAAGTTAGCTAAAGTTTCACATTTTATTTGACTTAGTCACTAAAACTGAAATCAATCTCAATTTCATCCTTCTAAAACCTTCTATAGTCCATATTTATAGAAATTTCATACCAATTTTGAAATATTAATACTTTAGTCCCTATGTTCAAAACTAAAAAAACTCACTTTACAAATTAGTCCTTTATCTAAGCTTACAAACTAATCATTTAACATAAAAAAAACTTCAAGAAATAATCAATGGCAACTCTTGAAAACATTAATAGTTTTAGAAACTAGTACTTGGGCTAGCTAAATCAAGCTCCTGGGATTTCAAAAACATAAAATTTACAACAAAATGAATCAGAAATTGCTAACAACTTAAAGTTTAGAGCATGGACTGTAACGACCTGAGAAATAAGGTGTTACATGGACAAAACAAAGGGTTTTCTCCTTTCCTTCAATCTATTTTAGATGAAAAAGATAAAGATGATCCTTATTTTTTAATATTTTTGGCTTATATACTTATGATTAGGTTTAGTTAATTACTAATTATTCTAATTAGGCTTATTTAACTTATCCATAAGACAAATTAACTTAAGTTAGTGGGTTCTAACAACCACTACCACCGAATACACATTTTTTAAAGGCCAAATCGCATAATTGGTCTATTAATTAACTAAAACTTCATAGTGATTAACTTTTACAACTTTTACAATTTAGTTCTTATACCTCAATTAACAATCCAAATGACAATATTAATGGACCAAACTTTAATTAAACTTTATACTAACCTCATAAATATTAAGTATTAATATTTACAGACTCGATCATCAAAAATGGGGTTCCGGAACTACCATTTTTGACATCACTGACTTTTGGGCTATTAGAGTTACAAAATGTATGTAATATCCATGATTTAATTTGTTGGAAAAAAAATATGTTGTGAGATGTATAAAATAGGTAATGGAGGACTTTTGATGATTAAACTTGACTTTGAAATGCCATGATAATCATTAATGTGATATAGTAATTTTGGTTACCATGGAATGATCATTGAAGATGATTTGGCATATATGAGCATATATGAAAAGTGATACTAATGTGAAGAATATGATAACATGTCTGTAAAACTAATTTAAAGAATATTTTCAACATTATTATAGTGTAAAAATAAAATAATTGGTAGCTAGAAAGGTGTATGTGTCATATGAGTAATGTAAGGCTATGCATATAAGGTCTTCATAACCCTTCATGGAATTGTTAAGAGTATAGTGTTTATTTAATGAATTTGGTATTTATGGATTATGGAAAGCATAATATGGAAGAATTAGGTATGCTATGAAGCCTAAATTGAAATATGAATGTGAATATATATATGTGTGCGCGCGTGTGTGAGCATTTAAATTGCCTTTATATGAAATGTGCATATACGTGAGGCACTCAATGTGCCTAATTGTACAATGAGGTTACAAAATGACTAGATAATGGTGTGTTGTTGAAAGCACCAAAAATAACCTATCGCTACAACTTCTTGTTCTTCAAAATCCTGAGATCATTCATGCCTAAGAAAAACGTCTAACCAGGGAAAAAAATTTTAAATATGGACGAGTTGAAATTGAATAAATTGAAATTGCAATTGTAAAAAGACACAAAGTTAAAGGAAGGGGTTTTTCGATTTGAGGGATTCTAGCCTTCAGTTATCTCGATCCTCCTTGGATTCAATCATAGGATTTTAGGTGATCCTTCTCATGACAGAATATGCCAGTTATAGTGGAAGAGGACACCTACGACCACCAGCTCCACTTAGTTTTTAGCCTTATAATTTAGACGAACCTGACTCTAGCCAACTGTCACTTTTGTGGGACCGTCTTCCACTAGATCATCATTTCTCAATGGCGAATGCCACGCCATTTCATCTCTTGGGCTCGAAAACCACTGACGCAGACAGAAGTGTCAGTCCTGTAATGTGAAGAAATGATGAATACTCGTTGAGAAAGGTTAAGTGTGGGTTCTAAGCCTCATGAAATTTTTTAGAGGAGTCTTGATAACCTTTGGCTAGATGAGTTTAGTGGCTCATGCTTTTCGGGGAAAAAAAATTCAAGTTTAATGGAATGAAATTATATTGGAAAATAAAAGGAACAAAAAGGCTAGGAGCCTTAGGGGGAAAGAGTTTTTTTTACAGAAATGATGGGTGAATATTCATGTCACTCTATCCACTATTTATAATACATAAAAAAACCTAGTTTGTTCCTATTTAAACTTTAGAAGATAATAAAAGATATAATTTAAAATTAAATCTAAACAATATCATAATAATCCTAACAATAATCCTAAAAATAAAATTCAAATTTAAATAAAGTCTTATGTCCATAAATCACTTCTTTGAATTTTTTGCCCCAAGTCTTGCACACTTTGCATTTTCGGCACCACTTTTTCCCTATTTAGTATGCTGACTCGTGTTGTCTTTAAATTCATGCTTTTTGCCCCCAAATTTCCTTTTGCCATCAATTTAGTCCTTATAAGATAAAAAAAATAAGCAACCCAAATTAGTAGGATCGTACTCAAAATATATGTAATTAACACATAAAAAGTATGTCATTTTAGAGTATTATCAGATACACTCTCAACTCTATGAATTCTAAAATATTTTAAAAATGACTATGTCTGGTTAGGAAATACGTTAATGGCCTGAATCAAAATAAACTACTTTTGAATTTAGTGTGCCACACTGAAGGCCCACAGTCGATCGGGACGACAAGTATGACTCTAGGGAAAAATTTTGAATTTTGGGCTCACACGGCCCACAATGGCTTGCCTGTGTGGCCTACACAACTTGGCACACAGCCCACACATGCTCGTGTGGTCCACACAGCCCAAAATGCCCTAGGCTGTGTAGTCCACACGACCCAAAATAGCCTAGACCGTGTGTCATACACGGCCGTGTGTCACACATGGCCATGCGGCGTCGACAGTCCCCAATTTCAACTTTTGCCATTCGTTGTTTTTCTGGTTTCTTGTTACGTACCTTGACTAATTCTGATGCGAAAACACCCGCGACACTTTTCGAACCTATATGCATCCATTAAAACCCAAATCAACGACGTACACGAGTGAATTAAAATACACACCCTCGATTACTGCCAAAAATAATACCAAACGAACCACTTAAAATTAAAGAACGTAATAACACCTTCCCACAAAATAAACAACAGCCACACATATGAATCAAGTTACCAGAGGAAAACCCAATGATTCTCGATCTTCTCCGATAATGCATTAGATTTAACTTAATTAACACACGACCCAAAAATTGATAGTACATTCTTATTACTTCAAAGCCCTCAACACCAACTGACAACCTTCGACAAAAGCATAGAAAA
Organism: Gossypium raimondii; assembly: GCF_025698545.1. Lineage (NCBI taxonomy): Eukaryota > Viridiplantae > Streptophyta > Magnoliopsida > Malvales > Malvaceae > Gossypium > Gossypium raimondii. The sequence continues at coordinate 9,682,637 of NC_068567.1, forward strand.
CGAAAAAAAAGGAAACGTTACTTACACAGATGGAGTAGCAATGAATTAAACACGATCACCACCCACAATTGAGAACCGCAATAAACCACAACCCAAAAAGCCAAAGTTCCTATTATTTTTAAATAAACTAAAATAATAGGGAAAATAAAATCTAACAGAATGGGACTATGAGAAACGTGAATAATAGGGAAAATGGATTATTATTATTAAAAAACAAAACAAAATAAAATCTTCCTATTATTTTTAAATAAACTAAAATAAAAATAAAATAATAATAATAATAATAATAATAATAATAATAATAATAATAACCAACCATCCCTATCCATCCACTAACTCTTTCCTATCCAATAACTTACAAAAGTTTAAATTTGACCAAAAAACACACAAAGTGGTCGTTCCACACTAAAACCAACAAAAAAAAAATTTTCTCTCGCGAGGACTTGAGCACTCAACCTCAACACTTGTGACAAATTTTAACAAATAAAATTTCATATTTTTGGGGCGTTACAACTCTAACCCCTAAAAGAAATTTCGACATTGAAATTTACCTAACTCAAGTAGATGGGAATATTGTTGTCGAATTGAGTCCTCAGGTTCCCAGGTGGCTTCCTCTGTGCCATGATTCCGCCACATAACCTTAACTAACAGAATAAATTTTCCTCCTAAAGACTTTCACATTTTGATCCAGAATTTGAATAGGCTTTTCCTCAAACGTCAAATTTGGTCTAACCTTAATCTCCTCAACAGAAACGATATGAGCTGGATCCGACCGATATCGCCTCAACATAGAGACATGAAACACATCATGGATATGGTCTAACTTTGGAGGTAGCTCGAACTGGTAAGCGACTGATCCCACACGTTTCAGGATCCGATATGACCCAATGAACCTAGAGCTCAACTTGCCCTTACGGCCAAGACACAGAACTTTCTTCCATGGAGACACCTTAAGAAACACATAGTCACCCACAAAGTACTTAATATCCATTCTTTTTAGATTTTCATAGGACTTCTATCTATTAGAAACCGCCTTAAGATGATTCCAAATTAGTCTAACTTTGTCTTCAATCTCGGAAACCAACTTAGAACTCAAAACCCATCGCTCACCCAACTGAATATTGGACTGGAAGCTGCCATCTAAATACTTGACTAGAAGCTATTATTGTAGGCAAACTCGGCTGCCAAGAGAAAATCCTCCAACCTACCTCAAAAATCAATCACGCAACTCCGAAGCATATCCTCCAGTATCTGAATCAACCTCTTAGATTGACCATATTTCTGAGGATGAAATGTAATACTGAAGTCGAATCTCGAACCCAATGCCTCATAAAGTTTCCTCTAAAATTGAGAAGTGAAGCGAGAATCTCTATCAGATATAATCGAGATCGGTACCACATGAAGTCTCACGATATCTGAAATATATAACTTAGCCAACTTTTGAAGGGAGTATTGATAAGCCATAAAAGTAACATGTTTTTAATCCCATTCTTGATGTGTTTTTAGATGATTTATTATGTAAATTAGTGAATTTGATGCTCCTAATCCTTTAAATTCATGTTTCTATACTTAAGTGAGCTTGGTGGAGCGAAAGGAGCAAAAAATAAGCCAAAATCGAGCAAAAGAGCTATTTTTAGCATCTACATGGCCTGAGCATTTCCACACAGGCTGGCCACATGCCCGTGTAAGCCACACGGGTTGGCCACATGCCCATGTGCTAGCCCGTGTCAATTTCGCACCATGTTTCCCAAACATGTGGAAAAACTTAATTTTTAGGCTTTTTGAGCTTTCTAAAGTCTATAAATAACAATTAGAAGAAGACCTAAGGGAGCACAGAGAGAAGAATGAAGAAAAGACTCGAAGAACGCCACTAGATTCAACTCAGAAGAGGATCTCCTCCAAGATTAAAGATCTCTATTCAATTTCTTTAGAAGTTTTATTGGATTTCTTTATGTCTTGTTGTTATCCTAATTTTGAGATGATTTTATTCTAGATTAGGAACTAAATTCCCTAGATACCTAGGGAAGATGAAACCTAAGATGAATCTCTTTATTTGATTTCTGAATTACATGATAAATACTTGATTCTTGTTATTAATTATGTATGCTTATTTTGTGTTTTAATATTTTCAGGATATTAATTCATGTTAATGTGCTTATTTCAGTGGAGCAAATGTCCCTGTTTAACAGTAGATCTAGCATAATTGAGTGGAGTTGCATGCAATCCTAGAAATAGGACGACATAAATCTACCAGATTAGAGTCAAATCTAATAGGGGAATCCATAGATCAAATTAATGTGATAATAGGGGTTTTAATTAGAAAAAGATTTCAATTAATCAACCTAGAGTTAGCTCTTTTTACTCTTGAAAAAGATATTAACATAATTTAGGGATTTCTACGGATCAAGACACAAGTGAATAAATCATTTAATTCAGATACAAAATAATAGGTGAAGTCTAGGTGGATTCTTTCTTGGGTATTGTCTATCTCATTGGTTTTATTCTATTATTTTCTTAATTCATTCTCTGTTGAGTTCTTAGTAATTAGTTTAATTAATTTTAGATTAAAACTATTTCATCAATTTCTCACTAAAAAATAGAAAAATAGTAATTTCTAGTACTTTTAATCCTCGTGGATACGATATTCCCTACTCACGATAGCTATACTATTATCCAATAGGTGTGCTTGCCTTTGTTGTAATTATAGTTAGTTTAGTGACCATCAAGTTTTTGGCGCCGTTACCGGGTTTTATTAATTTAGCCATTTATTTTTATTTCATTTTATTTTTGTTTCTAGTTTAATTTTTTGTTTTCTAATTTTTTCTTTTATTTGCTTTTGGCAGGTTCCTTCAATTTATGACTAGAAGAAACCCGTCGGGACCATTAGTATTTGTAATGACCTAAAAATTCACGGGCATCGGAAAAGTATAATATCGGGCCTCTGTCTTAGTAAATTGAGTTCGAAAATAATTATTAGAAGTAATTAAGAGTTTAGTTTAGTGCTTAATTAGGTATTAATTAGGTGAATTTAGTTTAATTAAGAGAAAATAGGAAAAAGGACTAAATTGAACTAGGGGTAAAAGTTGAATTATAGATTAATAGAAAGTAAAAGGATTAAAATGGCAATTAAGCCATTAACAAGAAATGGGACGGTATAAGTGATAAAATCTTAGATTTTTATGTTTTATATATTATTTTATTATATAATATAATATATTATATAATATTATTATATAATATAATATAATATATAATATAATATAATATATTATATTATATTATATTATATTGTCTTATATTATATAAATTAAATAGATGACAAATGTATGGTAAAGATTAAGACAAGTGTAATAGTAATAATTACATAGATACACTTGTAATAAAAATAAATATATGCTTAAATAATAAGTAAAAGATTTTTATATAATATATATTATTAATATTACTAGTTAAAATAAAAGAAATAAAGTAAATAAAAGACAAAGAAACAAAAGAAGAACATAATAGAAACAGAGAACAAACGAAAAGAAAGGAAGGAAAGGGAAAGAAAAATAAAAGGAAAACTAGGGATTTGAAGCTTGAAGTTTAATAGGTAAGTAAAATCAAGTCCTTTTCTCATAAATTTGATGTTTTGGAACCCTAGAGTGAAATATTCATGGATTTAAGTTGAAAATTTGAAAGTTAATAGATTTATGAGTAGGGTTTATGTTGAATAAATGATGAAATTGAGGGTTTCTTTGATAGAATTTCTAGTTAGAGTTGATAAAAGGATTAAAATTGTGAAGTAAGCTATAAGTTTTATGTTTGTAGGGATTAAATTGAGGAAAATTTGAAATTAATGAAATATGCTGAAAATTTGGTAGTTAAATTTGAGTTAGAAGAAATTTGAATAGAAATAGAGTGTGGATTAAATTAGAAAAGTAAATAAATTTAGTTAGGATTAAATTGGAATTAAAGTATAAATTAGATAGAAATTCTATTATTATTATTATTAATTAATGTTGTAATTGATGGTGTAAATTATTATTATTTTCATAGCTAACAAGGAACTCGAGGCATCGGCACACAAAGGAAAGGGGAAGGTTATTGAAGAATAATCGAGCAAAATTCTGGTTTGTATTACTATAATTCAAATTATTTATTATTTGATGTTAAATTTAAATTATGTGTATGGTAAGCATATGATAAGGTAAGTGACTTTATTGAATTGAATTTAAAAAAAAATTGAATGAGAAAAGTATGTGTTGGTATTGAACTGTGTTTAATTAGTGAATGGAAAAAAATATAATTGATATTGAAAATGAATTTTTGAAATAAAAGTGAAAATTAGATTGTGAAATTTATATACCCTATTAACTAGTCGGGTTGAGTCGGATATAATTGGCATGCCATAGGATTTAGAAGAGTACGGGATTTATCGGCTTTGCCGATCAGGCACTTTATGTGTCGTATCAGGCACCTCGTGTGTCATTTCAGGCACTTATATGTTGTATACTGATCAGGTACTATGTACCGTTTTTGGCACAATGTGCCGTACTGGTGTGTTTGGGTTGAAGTCCGTGTATCCGTCAAAGTCCAGATTCTTAATAGGGTGAACAATTGAATATGAGAAAATTTAAAATTTCGGATTGAAATTGATATTGAAAATGAAAGGCATGAAATTAATGCTTATGTTGTGATTGAAATTGTTACATGTGATATGTGATTGAGATCGAAAATTAGCTAAAAAAAATCGTATTGTTATTTTTAAATAATGAAAGTTTATAAATTAATTGATATTTAAGAAATCGGATAGTTACATGCTTGGTAATTATAATTCTTTATTGCTATTATAATTTGAATTATGGTAATACCGCTGAGTACAGTTGTTTCTGTGATCAGGTTGAAAAGAAAAAAAAAAGGGTCAGAGTCTCGGTTCAGCATCCAGGACAATCCCGACTCCGACATAAAATTTTTGTGATGTTTTCTTTCTTTAAGAGAAAGTGGCATGTACATAAGAATTATAATAGTTATTTTGGTATGTTATATAGTTTTGTTGTAAAGTAAGATATTATGTGTTTTAATGATTATATTAGTAAAATGGTAGAAATCCTTTATGGCATTGGTATCAAATTGAAATGACTTGATTAGTTTTATGTATTAATTAGAAATGATAATAGGATTTTTATTAATTAAGTTGTTATGTCAACATGTCAAGTAAGATTTAAGTATATAAATGCCTTGGTTGAAATACTGGAATTGGGTTGGTTATGTTTGAAATTTTGCAGGGGACTGTATGTAAAAATAAGCAGAAATGTTGCCGAAATTCTTATAAAAATGAATGAAATCAATTAGTAACATTTATAACAATTTATGAATTATTATAATATGTTGGTTAATTATTTAACCATTATGTGTAAATTGTTGATATGTCCGACAATGCCTCATAACCCTGTTCCGGCGACGGTCTGGGGTTAGGGGGTGTTAGAGTATTTAATTGTGAAATTGAAAGTACAGCTCACAGAAACCATAGAGAAGCAATGCAGAATCGACAGAATATAGTGGAAGAGCAATAAGACATTATTATTACTGAGGAGATGGCTGATGATCAAAATAATCAGCTACCTCCTGTGGTTGCTGCGAATCCTACTCCTCGTACTATGTACGATTATTCCAAGCCCACTCTAAATAGGGCTGAATCGAATATTGTGAGACTCACCATTACTGCGAATAATTACGAATTGAAGCCGAACACTATTTAGATGATTCAACAGTTTGTTCAGTTCGATGGTTTTCAAGACAAAGATCCAAATACTCATTTGGCTAATTTTCTGGAAGTCTGTGATACTTTTAAGATAAATGAAGTTTCTGACGATGCCATTCGCCTACGATTGTTCCCTTTTTTGTTGAGGAATAAAGCTAAACAGTGGTTGAATTCCTTACCACGAGGTTTCATTACCATATGGGATCAAATGACTGAAAAATTTCTACTAAAGTATTTTCCTCCAGCTAAGATGGCAAAGTTGAGGAATGATATCTCTTCCTTCGTGCAGATTGACTTAGAGACTCTATATGATGCATGGGAGAGATATAAGGATTTATTGAGAAGATGCCCTCACCATGGGTTACCTCTATGGCTATAGGTTCAAACTTTCTACAACGGTTTGAACCCCTTAACTAGGCAGTTTATTGATGCAGCAGCCGGTGGTACTCTGAATAATAAAACACCTGAAGCGGCTGATAAATTTATAGAGGAGATGACTCTGAATAACTATTAGTGGCAAGTCATGAGGGCGAAGCCTAATAGAGCAGCCAGTGTTTTCAATCTAGATGCAGCCACCATATTATCAAATCAGGTAAAAAAATTAAATAAGAAAATTAATGGTTTATGTGTTTCTATGTAGGTACATCTGGTGATGCAATGCGATACGAATGGAGGAGGAATGAACAATCCAGATTATTTACCCTACGATCCTAGCACAGAGAACGAACAAATCAACTATTCGGGTAATAATTCTAGGCCTCAGAATAATCCTTATAGTAACACTTATAATGCAGGTTGGAGGAACCATCCCAATTTCTCTCAGGGTGGTCAAGGGAACCAAAGACCACAACCCCCTCCAAGCTAACGACAACCTTATCAACAAGAGAAAAAGCCAAACCTTAACTCGCTTCTAAAGCACCGAAACAACACTTAAAATTCAACAAGTGTCTATTCAAGGGCTCGAGAACCAAATCGGTCAACTTGTGAAGTTGATTTCAGAACAACCACAAGGTAGCTTGCCTAGCAACACCGAAACTAACCCAAGAGAGCAACTTCATGCAATTACTGTTCGAGATGAAGAAGGGTTAGTTGAATCTGAACCAGAACTGAGGCAAGAAGTTGTGGTAAGTAACACTAAGGTAGAGGTAAGCCAGAATGAACAAAAGCCGGTTGGTAAGAAATGTAAACTTCGAGTTCCATATCCCAACGCGACAAAGAAAGACCACACAAATGAATAATTTAGTAAATTTCTTAAACTTTTGAAAAAAATTACATATTAACTTACCATTTATTGAAGCACTTTCGTAGATGCCCAATTCCGTTAAATTTTTAAATAAGCTTTTGGCAAACAAATGGAAGCTAGATGATTCGTCGCATGTGGAGCTAAATGCAGTTTGCTCTACCATTTTGCAAAATAAACTACCCAAAAATTGAAAGATCCAGGGAGTTTTACTATCCCTTGAATAAGTGGTAGTTTAAATGTTAATAATGCTTTGGCTGATTTAGGGGCTAATATTAATGCCATGCCCTATAAAATGTGTAAGGAACTAGGTCTCAGGAAACCCAAACAAACTAGTATGAGTATTTAATTAGCAGATAGAACCATTAGATTTCCTAAGGGTATTATTGAAGATGTTCTTGTCAAAAAAATTCATATTCCTAGGTGATTTTGTTGTTTTAGACATGGATGAGGATAGTGATGTACCTCTGATTCTAGGTCGGACCTTTTTAGCAACTGTCAGAACTATTATTGATGATGGTACAGGTGAATTCATACTTTGTGTAGGTGATGACATGATTACACTCCAAGCTCGTGATTCTGTTAAGACATATAGTGATCGAGATGATTATATGAGTTCTGTTAAATTGAGTAACCTTATGGCTCAAACTTCTTTGCCGGAAATCCCTCGAAAAAACGCGATGGAGCCACGATCCAGTCCATCTGACAAAAACAGAACGACTCATGAAGAAAGAATGTTACAAATCGATGAACTAGACGAATGGCGGACACATGTTAAGGAGAAACCGAGAATACACAATGCAGAACAAAAGCGACACCATAATGAACATGTGGATGGAACACACCAAATTAAGGTTGGGGACAAGGTTCTACTAGCTAAAATAGATCATTGAATTGTCATTTCAGAACTTAATACAAATGGAGCAACTCCTTTTACGGTAATGAATATTTTCCCATACAGTATAGTCGAGGTAACTCATTTTGAATTCGACACTTTTAAGGTAAATATTACTCGACTCAAACCTAATTTTGATAATAGGATTGATAGCGAGAAAGAGGATTTTTGACTTCGCGAACCACCCTAAACATGCGAATACAAGGTAAGTTGAGCTTAGACTTTAAATAAGCGCTTTTCGAGAGGTAACCCAAGTGTTAACACTACTAATTTTCTTATTTCCAAATCATGGTATTTTAAAAAATTAATTAAATAAATAAAAATGTAGGTTTTTTTACCCACACAGCCTGGACACACGGGCATATCTTTGGCCGTGGGGTTCATGGGACTTAATTTTTCCAAAAATTGACAGAGACACGGCCTAAAATAGTCCACACAGCCTGGACAAATGGGGGTGTCCTAAGCCGTGTGAAAACTGGAGCTAAATTTTTCCTTTTTAAAAAAAGTTAGAGAGTTACACAGGCAAGGCACACGGCCATGTGTGAGACACGACCGAGCCACACGGGCGTGTGGGAGTTCACACACGTGTGGAAGAAGCGAAGGAGGTTGCACTCGGCCGTGTGACGAACACACGGCCTGGACACATGGGCATGTCCAAGGCCGTGTGAACACTGGGCCTATGTTTTTAAAATGCACATGGGTTGAAAAGGAACAACACGGGAGCGTGACACGGCCGTGTGGCCCAACACGGGCCCTTACATGACCATGTCATCCTTTAAAAACCCTAAATCTTTTGTATGTTTGTTTTGTCTTCCTCTTCATCCTCCCTACAAACCTCAGTCGCCATTCATCTTCTATTTGCAAATTCGGCCATCACCATCGCCGTTTGTTCCAACTCCCTCATCACCCCCACGCCCTCCCCTCTCTTTTTTCCTTTCCTTCCCTCTACACAACCCCTACCTTGTCGGCATCCCATGCTCCCTTCGAACCACGCACAACCCGACCTTGTCAACCCACTCCTTCTCCGGCCTTCCCACGCTCACATCTCCCTCACCCAAGCCGTCAGACCAACCCCACAACCGACCCACCCACACTTGTTGCCCGTCGCGCCCCCACCCCCACCACCGCTACCATCGGTCCTCTTTTTTCTCCCCTTGTTCTTTTTCTATTTCTTTTTCTTATTATTATTATTATTTCTTTATTTATTTCTTTATTAATATTATTTTATTTTTATTAGTTTTACTAATTTTATTTTTTTATTCTTGTTTCTTCAAATTCTTTACTATTGATTCGTGTTTATTCTTGAATTCGGACATTTTTACTATTTAATTTGATTTGATTTTAGTTATTTTATTTTTCTTGAAACAAGATTATGCATGTAGTTTGTTTTAGTTTATTTTATTTTATTCTTGCTAGTCTTGCTTCTTCATTTTTATTATTGATCATTTTTAGTTTTACTTATTCTTACTAGGTTTTTGTTTGGTAATAGCATTTTGTTTATTAGTTTTATTATGTTCCAAGTTAATTTCTCTCTTAGCCCAATTGTTGACCTTCACTTAGATTTTTATTTCTTATTTGCGTTCATCTATTATGTTGATTCGTTCATTTAAATTATTTGATTTCTTTATTGCAGATATACCATGACAAACTCACGAAACAAGTTTAAGGTCGTCGTCCTCGCTTCGAAAGAGCGGAAGACACCTGGCGCGACCTCCTCTTCGAGTGCCTCCGTCGAGGCCTGCCACCCTTATCTCTGATTTTCTGCGGGTCCCCAGGAGTAATTACTTCAATTACTTCAACAGTGCCCACTCGACATAGGCTAATGTATTGATTGGACCTCGTTGGAGCAAGTCCACCTAACTGATCACGTGCGCACCTTTATTACTACAGCCCCAAGGGACCGATTTTTCTCCATCATCGAGCCCACATACATGGAGGTTACTTTGGATTTTTGTTCTACATTTATTCTACAGCAGGTGATGACGACTCATGATGAGCCAGGCACCATCACTTTCAGACTCGGTGGCTTAATGCGCCATATGAGTGTCCCTGAGTTCGGTGCTGCTATGGGACTCTACACTGAAGTGTTTATGAGTGCCGAGAACTTCCTCCGCCTACATTGGCACATCCATTACACCCCATCTCGTTGTTGGGTAGAGCGTACAGTGAGTCTGACACCATATGACGCGAGTCGCTCAAAGGCGACTTCTCTCTATTTGGCTTTACGGTATCTTCATGCCCTTTTAGCTTACACTTTGACTAGTAGGAGAGAGAGTATCAGAGTCGTCAGTACTACTGATGCTTATTTTCTATGGAGCATGGCCACCAGACATATCTTTGATTTAGCATACTTCATCACTTTAGCCTTCCGCCATCAGACTGACCACCACAGGAAGGGTCTCATCTGTTTAGGCCCTATGTGACTTGACTTGCTCGACACTTCGGTCTCCTTGACACACCGGAGTAGTCCTCTATACTTATACTCGTCTTCCAGATGTCCCATAGGGAATCTTGAGCATGATCCATATGAGGATGATCGAGCGGCATCATGGAGTAGATCCTCATCAGTACAGATTAGTTCATTCTGACTCTCAGAATGAACACGATGACTTCACTGATGATGTCCCCTTCCATCACAAGGATCCACCTCAGCCTCCACCTTCAAGTCACCATCTTGTTTCTTCTACTGCTACTTTAGCGGACCTCTTTGAGCGGTTCCCTTGTTTCGAGCAATATTGCTTTCAGAGGTTCGACAGTATTGATGCGACATTGCAACAAATCTGTCAGCATTTCCATATCTCCTCCTCAGCACCGATGACTCACGACACCGACACGTCTGATGATGAGGACCATTGAGTCCATTTGTTTTATTTTTATTTTTATTTTTATTTTTATTTTTATTTTCTTAGACTTGTTTCTTTTTTATATTTTGAACTATATTTTTATTTTTATGGTTGTTTCTAATCGAGTTTTAATCTCTTAATATTCTTCACTATTTGTATTTATTTTCTTATTAGTGTGCTCGAAATCATGCTCTACATTTAGATTTCACTACAATTCTGCTTTTCACTATTCTGGGGATTTCATCCAAAATTCAGGACAGTTTCAGTTTTCTCCCTCTCTTATAATATTTTGTTTATATTGTGATTATATCTGTTTGTACATTAAGGACAATGTACATCTTAAGTGTAGGGAGGTTATTTATATAATTATTAAAAATCCTTGAATTATGTCTTGTGTTTAAGTAATTTTCTCATATTTCTATTAGAATAAATTTTATTGATTTGTGATTTTTGTTGATGTGTTTTAGATTAATTTGTTGATACTTGTGTATTGGTTGATTTAAAATTTAAGGTATGAGAGAATCAAGCATGATAAGTCTATTTTCAAAATTAAAAAATTTTAGGTTGTTTCTTTGAATTGAGGTATTACCTTGAAGTTTGAGATTTGCAAGATTGAAATCAAAAACCATAATTTTTTGTGAGATTTTGAGTCTTTAAAGCACACGATTTTCTTTCTCATTTTTATTGGTTATGAGTGTGTCAATATTGATTTGTTATTCTAGAACTTGCTTCGATTATGCATGTCGAGACCACACATTTGATTTGATATACTGAGATGATAAAGGCACTTAGGTTTTAACTCACTTATCCCATAAAAAGCCTACCTACATAATTAACCCTTAGTGAGCCCATCTAAACTCATAACTCATTTTTTGCTTATTGAGAATTTTTCTCGTTTTATTGACTCCCTTTTTATCGAGATTTGATTTGGTTAATTGCCTGATTAAGCCTTTTGTTTAAGTTGCTGAATTATTTCTTATTGTTCTCAATTAAAAAGATAAAAAAATAAAAAGTATACATATATATTGATTATTATTTAGTTCTATGTTAATTGAGCTTGAATAGTTAAATTCATATTTCGAGAAGAAGTTCGTGTTTTTCTTGAATAGTTTTTGATTGATTTAATTGCTTTTAATTCAACATTTGTTTATTTTTCTAGTTTGATAATTTATCAATTCAATCTCGATTTTAACCAACTTTTTCAGCCTTTCTCCACACCCTTTAACCTAAGCCCCATTACAACCTCTTAAAGACCTTTTGATTTGTGTATCATCTCATTTTATAGTGGTGGATATTTGATTTTCATGCAAGCCTATGGTAATGACTTTTCATGTTTGACTATTGAGTGCATAGTTTTGGACCTTAAACACTTTGAGTGATTTAAGTGAATCTTTAGTGAGGATGTTGATTCTTGTTGATTTTGAATTAAAGGTAAATACCTAGATAAGGGGAAATACCTATGTTTTCATGCTTTAAAAATGTTCAACTTGGATTGTTTGAATCTTTAGTGCTCTTTTAGTTGAATTATCAATGTATGATTATTTGTGAATTATGACGAAACATCATTGATGAGAATTATGAATTGAGAAAGATTAATTTTAATTGTGAGTTGAGGATTTTGCTTGAGAACAAGCAAATGCTTAAGTGTGGGGATATTTGATAACCCATAAAAGTAACATGTTTTTAATCTCATTCTTGATGTATTTTTGGATGATTTATTATGTAAATTAGTGAATTTGATGCTCCTAATCCTTTAAATTCATGTTCCTATACTTAGGTGAGCATAGTGGAGCGAAAGGAGTGAAAAACAAGTCAAAATTGAGCAAAAAGAGCTATTTTTAGCATCCACACGGCCTAAGCATTTCCACACGGGTAGGCCACACGCCCATGTGAGCCACACGGGCTGACCACTTGCCCATGTGCCAGCCCATGTCGATTTCGCACCATGTTTCCTAAACATGCAGAAAAACCCAATTTTTAGGCTTTCTGAGCATTCCAATGTCTATAAAGAACAATTAGAAGATGACCTAAGGGAGCACGGAGAGAAGAATGAAGAAAAGACTCGAAGAACGCCACCAGATTTAACTCAGAAGCAGATCTTCCCCAAGATTGAAGATCTCCATTCAATTTACTTAAAAGTTTTATTGGATTTCTTTATGTCTTATTGTTATCCTAATTTTGAGATGATTTTATTCCAAATTATGAACTAAATTCCCTAGATATCTAGGGAAGATGAAACCTAAGATGAATCTTATTATTTGATTTCTGAATTATATGATAAATATTTGATTCTTGTTCTCAATTATGTGTGCTTATTTCATGTTTTAATATTTTCAGGATATTAATTCATGTTTAATGTGTTTATTTCAATGGAGCAAAAGCCTCTATTTAAGAGTAGATCTAGCATAATTGAGTGGAGTTGCATGCAATCCTAGAAATAGGACGACATAAATCTACCGGATTAGAGTCAAATCTAATAGAGGAATCCATAGGTCAAATTAATGCAATAATGGGGGTTTTAATTAGATAGAGATTTCAATTAATCAACCTAGAGTCAGTTGTTTTTACCCTCGAAAGAGATATTAACATAATTTAGGGATTTCTATAGATCGAGACATAAGTGAATAAATTGTTTAATTCAGTCTCAAAATAATAGGTGAAGTCTAGGTGGATTCTTTCCTGGGTATTGTCTATCCTATTGGTTTTATTCGATTATTTTTTAATTCATTCTTAGTAATTAGTTTAATTAATTTTAGATTAAAAAAAATTTCATCAATTTCTCGGCTAAATAATAGAAAAACAGTAATTACTAGTTCTTTTAGTCCTCGTGGATACGATATTCCCTACTCATTATGGCTATACTATTGTTCGATAGGTGCGCTTGCTTTTGTCGTAATTATAGTTAGTTTAGTGACCATCAAGTATTCTATCTGAACAGGAATGAAGTGGGAAGACTTGGTCAACAGGTCCACGAAGACCCACACAAAATCTTTATTAGTAGGTGTTAAGGACAATCCATTAACGAAGTCTATAGTCACACGCTCCTATTTCCACATGGGAATCTTAACGGGTTGAAGCAAACCCAAAGCCAACTAGTGCTCAGCCTTAACTTGTTGGCACATCAGACAACAAGAAACAAAATCTGTTACCTCTTGTTTCAAACCAGGCCATCAGTACAGTTCACGAAGATCCCGATACATCTTATTTCCACCTGGATGCATATCATAAGGGCTACTATGTGCTTCATTCAGAATAGATCGCCTCAAATGAAAATCATTTGGTATACAAACCTGCCCTCAGAAACATAGAACCCCATCACTATTCAACCTAAAATTAGAAGTACTATCATCCTCCACCTGACGGAATCGCAGAACCAAAGATACATCCCATAACTATTTATCTCGAATCTGATCAATCCAAGTTCGCTTAACTTCCAACTCGAATAACAGACCCTCATCATCAAACAGACTTAAGCAAGCAAACATCACCCTTAAATCAGACATTTCCCTCCGACTAAGAGCATCGGCCACCACAATAGCCTTACTGGGATGGTACTCAATCGTGCAGTTCTAATCCTTAAGCAACTCAATCCATCTACATTGCCTAAAGTTCAAATCTTTTTGGTAAGAAGATGCTTAAGGCTCTTGTCATCGGTGTAAATGATACACCTCTCACCATACAGATAGTGCCTTCAAATCTTTAAGGCGAAAACAACTGCAGCTAACTCAAGATTGTGCATAGGATAGTTGCCATCATGGGACCTAAGCTATCGAGAAGCATAAGCCACTACCTTACCGTCTTGCATCAGTACACAACCCAAACTGAGATGCAATGAATCACTATATACCATGAACTCATTACCGGATTCAGGCTGTATCAGAACAAGATCCTGAGTCAAAATAGATTTGAGCTTCAGCAAACTCGATTGCTGCTCATCAGTCCAGACAAAAGGGGTGTTCTTATTCAACAGCTTAGTTAGAGGAGCTGTGCTATTAAAGAGAACCCCTCGACAAATCTCTGATAATAACCCATGAGCAAAAGAAAACTACAGATATCAGGAACATTCCTAGGCTATTTCCACTCAAGCACGACCTCAATTTTCTTAGGACCGACTTGGATTCCCTCTGCAAAAAAAATATGCCTTAGAAAAGTCACATCTCTCAACCAGAACTCACACTTGCTTAACTTAGTGTAGAGCTGTTTCTCTCAAAGTATCTAAAGAACTACTCTAATATGCTCATCATGATCATCTTCGGTCTCAGAGTACGACTGATCCAAGTACGGCTGAAAAACCCAATTCATATGATCCATGAATGCAGCTGGAGCATAACTAAGAACTCGTAGTGCACATAACGAGTCCTAAAGGTAGTCTTATGGACATCAACCTCCTCAACCCTATGCTGATGGTACCCAGAAGGAAAATCTATCTTGAAAAACATCGAAGCCCCACAAAACTGATCATACAGATCATCGATCCTCGAAAGTGGGTACTTATTCTTCACTGTTAACTTATTAAACTGACAGTAATTGATACACATTCTCATGGTACCATCCTTTTTCTTTACAAACAACACTAGTTCTCCCCATGGTGACACACTAGGATGGATAAACCCACAATCAAGGAGCTTCTGAAGCTGAGCTTTTAACTCCACAAACTCCTTTAGTGACATACGATAAGGAGCGATGGACACCGGAGCTGTACCAATTTCGTACCAGTTTTTCGGCCACAAGAGCAGATATCACATTGGATAAGTAATCCTGACGTTCACCAATCATAACCACCTCCACATCATTCTCAGATCTCAGAACTACCCTCTTAGTAGCACAATCCAAACTGACTCGATGCTCCATGAGCTAGTCCATTCCCAAAATAAGATTAAATTCCCCAATTGGTAGCTCCATCAAATTAGCTAGAAACACAACCCCTTATATCTTCAACGGTACATTCCTATATATTCTATTAACCCAAATTGGTTGGCTCAATGCACTAAGTACAATAATCGCATCGAAACTTCTCTCAACAAACATCCTTAAGTTTTCAGAAACAGAGCTAGCTACATAGAAATGTGTTGACCCTATGTATATCAATGCAAAATAAATGGCATCATAAATAAAGAATGTACCTCTAATCACATCAATGGCGTCACTGTCCTCACGATGTCTAGTAGCATAAACCAACACAAGCTGTCTCGCCTCAGTCTGATTAACACATTTGCCCGGTGCTCTCTACCCTCTACCCATACCATTACAACTCTTGGCCAGACCACGGCCCCTAGGTGGCTGCTGAACTGCCCACTGAGGCTGAACATATCCTGGAGTTGGACTCTGCATCTGATCAGAATGCTTTGGGCAATCTCTGATACGGTGCTTTATCGACCCACATCGCAGACACGTTCCCAACCTCCTTTAACATTCTCCCCGATGGTGTCTACCTTAGTCTCCACACGGCTGAGCCACAGTAGAAGTAACTGGAACATCAACTCTTAAAGGCCCATCAGACCTGACCCGTTTCTTAGGCCTCTGAACAAAACTAAAGGGATCTCAATCCCTCTTATTCTTTCCCCTCTCACGATCCTTATTCTCACGCTCAACACGCTTAACCTTGTCAGGGATCCTCGCCTTATCCTCCAAGACGGTGAATTCGCGCTCCCTCTTTAGAGCTATCAAAACTCTCGGATTATCTTTTAACCCTTCCTCAAAGTGGACACACTTCTCATACTCAGTTGAGACCATCCCACGAGCATAACAACTCAGCCTCAGAAATTCAGCCTCATACTCGTCCTCAGTCCTATCCCCCTAGGTAATGTTTATCAACTCCCGTCTACGAGCATCCATGAAACTCGCCCCCACATATTTACTTTGGAAGGCGCTCTTAAAATGATCTTAACTAATCTGGTCTGGCTGAATACCCTCATCAATCGTTAACTACCACTAGTACGCCTCATCGCGAAGAAGACATATTGCACCCTTCAATTTCTGCTTAGGGGTGCAATCAATATCATTCATGATCCTTTCGGTGGCCTCCAACCAATATTCAACCACGGTCAGGGCAACTCCAATGACACCCTTAAACAACTCAACGCCATTAGAACAAAGTCGTTCAGTTTCCAGCCCACGGCTCCCAGAACCAGAATGAGGCTCAGCGACCCTCTCCAACACTCTAAGCATGGCTTAGGACAATTCGTCATCCCCAGCCAAATGACTTCCAGATACGAAATTAGCACTAGTTGTAGCCGGTGTCTCACTCGTATCTAGATTGGGCATGCTACCCATCGAAGTCGACTCAACTCAAGTCCCTCTATAACGCCTGCCAAGCCCACGAGTACCACAGCTACGTGTTCCACGAGCACTCATCGTATTTACAGGTTTATCTACATTACAAAGTTTTATGTATCAGTTTTAGTGTTTTATACTTCAAATAAGTATCGAAAGGGATTTTAGAAATTTTAGGAATTTTTTAGTCTCTAACTAACTCAATACACTCAATACAGTTTTAATCGTCTTGGGGATTACAGGATCGGAGCTGGAGACTCGGTATTCCACAAGCTTATTTTTCAAATTTATAAATAAACTTTACTCAGAAAATAGTTTTTTTGCAAACGCAACTTTGAACCCTACGTTTTCACAGCCCGAGTTTTGTAACCTGACTCTAATACCACTAAATGTAACAACTCAAACATGGCCTGGACGTTATGACTGAATCTGGAGTGATTATGATAAATGGTTTGAAATCTAACTTTTGTTTATTAAAAATAGCGCGAATCTTTGTTACTCAAAAAGCCCGTTTTATTAGGAAATCATATTGGTCATACCTTTTCAATTAAAATCGTTATTTTTTTTACAATTTCTAAATAAATCAAATATTTTGCAGCGGAATTTCTTAGAACATTTTATTTTGGAAAACCGAGTTTGTTTTGTCAAAAACTGTTGATTGCAGAAAAATAGTCATTTTCATAAAGTTATTTTATAGTGTGTCATGCCAAAAATCCAAAAATAAAAATCCAAAACTAAAATGATCCCAAATGGTCAGAGGGTCAAAAATTTACAAAATTCTCAAATCAGAATTTTTAAATAAGTCAAATTTAAGCAAATAGAGTTTACGAAATTGTGAACATAACTGAGCTCCCGTTGCACTGACCCGCCTAAGCCTGACGATTACCTGAAAATGACATACAAACAGAGAGAGTTTTTATAACTCAGTGTGTAACTTAACAGAAACATAATTACAAATTTAATACATAGCAAAACAAATACTGACGAATGTCTCATTCAGAATTAGAGTTATATGCAAATTAAAATCCTACCCCCATCTACTACACACCATCTCCGACCATCCCAACACACCATGTAGGGTATTAAAGAGCCATCCAGCCCTACACACCACTGAGTGTCGACATGACACTTTTCAGAATATTTGCAGCTATGCTATCAGTATAATAGGCGAGGTATTGCCTCTTTCAAAACACTTGCTCCACGTAATATACGTCCCACCTTATAGTTAGATATAAACAGAAATTAGAGATACCAGAATTTACATATCATACAAGCTCATATAACAGATGTAGAACATGCTTTATACATAACAGATCATACATATCGCATCAAAATACATGAATTCAAACGTTATTTAGGTCAAGTTTCATACTAACAGATTAGCAAAATTCATGCTTTATAGTTTATATAACCACATACCGACCCCACAGAAGCCTCATAGTCGATCGGGACGACATGTACGACCCTAGAGAAAAATTCTAAATTTTGGGCCCACAAGCACCTTTGTGGCCTACACGGCCCACAATGGCCTAGGCCGTTTGTGACGGCCTAGTAGACAGCCGTGTGGCGTCGATAGTCCCCAATTTTGGCTTTCACCCTTCGCTATTTTTTGGATTTCTAGTTACACACCTTGACTGATATTGATGCGAAAACACCTACGAGACTTTTCGAGCTTATACGCATCCATTAAAACCCAAATTAATGACGTACATGAGTGAATTAAAATACACACCCACGATTACTTCCAAAAACAATACCAAACAAACCACTTAAAATTAAAGAATGTAATAACACCTTACCACAAAATGAACAGTAGCCACACACATGAATCAAGTCGCCAGAGGAAAACCCAATGATTCTCAATCTTCTCCTATAACGCATTAGATTTAACTTAATTAACACATGACCCAAAATTTGATAGTACCTTATTGCTTCAAATCCCCCAACACCAACTGACAACCTTTGACAAAAGCATAGAAAATGAAAAGAAAGGAAACGTTACTTACACAGACGAAGTATCAACGAATTAAACACGACCACCACCCACAAATGAGAACCGCAATAAACCACAACCCAAAAAGCCAAAGAGATTTGAGAAAAAAAGAAAAAGAATAAAGAAAAGAACTTCAAAGAACAAAGTTCAATTCTTTTCTTGGAATAAAAAATAGAATCTAACAAAATGGGACTATGGGAAACGTGAACAATAGGGAAAATGGATTATTATTGTTTAAAAATCTTCCTATTATTTTCAAATAAACTAAAATAAAAATAACAAATTAATAACAATAAAAAATTATTAGCCATCCTTATCCATCCACTAACGCTATAATTTTGGTCATGCGGAACTCGAACATCCCATCTCAACACATTCAAAGCACTTCACCATTGAAACAGTCACTTACTTGTAACAAAATTTAACAAATAAAAGTTTATATTTTTGGGATGTTACAATTGATAATGGGCTAGTTAAATCAAGCTCCCATGATAAAAAAAAATTTATAAAAATCAAAAGAAAATGGATTAGGGACTTGAATTTTGGTCGATAGTTTAAGCTCTAAAAGAGTGGTGTTTGGTTCTTCAAACATGCACGAACGGTGGAAGAATATTATGAATTCATCTTTCTTTCCACTATAAACTATTTATACTTTAACTAATTCTTAATTTAATCTTAATTAATTAAGTTAACATGGTTTACTTAATTAATTACTATTTACTTAAGCTTAATGAAATCCATCATTATCATCCACTAACACCTATTTAAAATTGGTTTACTAACCATTTTTGTCATTTGGATAATTGCTATCTAGGTCAATTATCCAGGTCACCGAGTCTTCTCCTAATTAAAAGTCTATAACGATTGAACTTTTAGAATTTAGTCCCTGAGTCTTAATTAATTACTTTTTCGACTAAATTACTTCACTGAATTTCAATATACTTTCTTAATAACTCAGTAAATATTTTTATTTTATGTTTATAGACTTGGTTTACTGAAAAGGGGTTCTAAAACTGTATTTTTCGACACCACTGAATTTTGGGTCATTACATACAAGTGTAAATGAGTTTTGAAATTTATTTTTAATATTTTAGAAATGATTTGAAACATATTGGTACCATATGGTGTTGTTTGAACATGTTTTGGAGTGTTTTAAGCTTATTTTTTAGATTTGAGGACCTAGGGTTCGGTATTGATACCATTGGTATCGCTACCCAACTTAGTATAATGTAAAATTCAATAGTAAAAGGACTAAATTTTGCATTTCGAGTCATTAAATACTAATAGGGGAACAACTAAATCAAAAAACAATTGTTCAAAGCCCATCGACTTAAAACGAGCCTTGGATATTACCACAGTCAACAGAATAATTACATGCAAATCTAAATTCATAAATTTCAAATAAACATACAATTACTACATATATTATGTATCACAAGAAAAACTGAGGCTAAATCGAGCTTATGAAAGCTCTAACATTAACTTGGGAACGAACAGTGATCAAATTGTAACATTTTCAAAATGTAAAAGCACTCATGAAAAGCAAGGGTCAAACGATCGTGTGTCTAGGCCATGTAACTCACTGAAACCGTATAGATCAAAATACCAAAATTTTATCAAAAGTCACACAGCCGTGTGGCTGAGCCGTGTAACAAATTGAGGTTGTGTGAAATCTAAACGACCAAAGCTATAGCACTCACACGGGCGTGTGGTTAGACAGTGTAACAAATAGGGACCATTTCGTACAAATGCATTCTAATTACTAGTGAGCACACAACCGTGTCACCCATCTGTGTGTGACACACGACAATGTGTCATCCTGTGTGGTGTAAAATAGCCCATTTGATACTTGTTACAAATCCAACTTTTAAAAGTGACTAAAAATGCATTTTGGCCATTATGCACTTGTTCAAAACATACCAAATTCCATGACAAAAACACATCTTATAATCATCTAATCGTTTCACAATCACTATGCCACAATTGGCACTAAATTACAACAATGAACATACCAAATTCCATAACTCTTGTTCATTTCATATCACAAGATAGTTCATGTGCACAAAACCTATTATGATTAACCATCCATATTTGCACAGCAAAATACCTAGAATATGAACATGACAATTCATCACATCTTCATATCTAAATAAACATATCATTTCAAACACATTAACTCCATCTTTTAAACTCAATTGAACATTCATATGCTTCATCAAGCTTAACTAATATGCTACCAAAATAGTCCATTCACAAGTTATAAACATAGCTCATCACAAATTCATCAAGCTGGAACGACTGAAATGTGCAAGTGTACACAATCGCAACAAGTAATAAAGTGACAAGTAAATGTCGAGTTATCGTACCCACAAGGACTGTGAAAAGAATTATTTATGAATGCAATTTTAAAACACTTTGGTGAAGAAAAATATTTTGATTTGAGGAGGTGATTAAAAACTAGGATTTTAACTAAGTAAAATAAATAAAAATAAAATAAAAGTTCCAATGCACGATTTCAAAAGATGATTTTAATTAAGATGACATAGTTGTGTTAGATTAATTACATTTCTTAACTTAGAATTACTAAACTCATGTTTATGTTGTTAGGAATAAATTCACATCAACTCGGTAATTTGCTAACTTATGAACATACTTACTTACCAAAATCTATTTATCTCTTGACTATATCTCTATGTCAATTCAACCGATTAAACAAATCTAATAAGCAAATGTGTTAATGCACATACATACTTATGAAATTAAAATAATCTCTTGTACATATCTCTATGTCAATTCAAACAATTAGTTCAATCTCATAAGCACATAAAAGATTACGTGAGGTAACAATGTATTTCTACCTTGAAACAGTTTAATCACAATAATCTTGCAAGTTATGCAAGGGTAATATATCGCTAGATACCGTTGCTAAATTAGGGCCTGATCTGCAGTGCTTAAAAAAAGCACTTCTGGCTCCAAAAGCACTTTTGAAAGAAAAGTTGTGCTAAACAAGTTCCTTTTGGCTGAAATTTTTAGCTTTTTAGAAGTGCTTTTCAAAAGCACTTCTGAAAAGTAGAAGCTAATTTTTTTAGCTTTTCCTCTCCCAAAAGCATTTTTAGTGCTTAATTACTTTTTCACCCCTCCAATAACATAGTACTTTCCATTTTTTTCTTTTTGGTGCTTAATTACAAATGTGTTAAAATTATTAATTAAAAATAAAAATATATTTTTTAAAATACTAATTAAAAATATTTAATGGTTATATTTAAATATTTAAAATATAGTTTATATATGCTAAATAAATTTTATAAATAATTAATATTTATTGCTTAAAATATTTAAAATTTATATTTCATATATTAAAATGTTAACAACAAGTTATAATATTTTTTATATTTTTACTAAAATATATTAATATTAACTAAGATAAATATTATTTAAATGTATATTTGTTACTTGATAATAACATGTCTAAAATGGACATTTTATTTCTCAAAAGCACTTTTTGAGAGTAACGCTAAACACTCAAATTTTAAACCAAACTTTTCAAAAGCACTTTTCCACCTCACTTTTCAAAAGCACTTTTCAAAAGCATTGCCAAATTAGCCCTTAACCCTCAGCTACCTTAGATGATTAAACATGCATTGATTAAGTATCGTGTTAGTTAATTACAATTTCAATCTGTTTAAATAATTAATCTGTTAGTTACCTTAAAATTGTAATGCAAGAATAACTTAGTCATGATTTTACTTAATCAAACATCTTACCGAGGCCTATAACAACACAAACACAATTTTAATAAATTAAGTAGACAAAATGCAATCAACCTAACACGAATTAAATTTAATCCATATTAATTAAATTAAACATATCAACATCACAAATATTCATAGACATTTTCATCATAACAACAACAAAATTAAAAGGATAGGGAACAAGAATCAAATCCGGTAATCCTCCGAGGCTTGACTAATTTGCTCCACTCCTCCTTCTCCGCTTGTTCTTGTTGAAATGAGGCCTCCATGAACACTTGAATGCTGCTCCAAATGGTGTTTGATTGAATCTTTTTCAAGAGGTGAAACCGACAAGGGAATAGGGGAAAGAAATGAGGAAAATTGGAACAGAATGAAGAAAGAAAAATGACAGAGAAGTGAAGAGATGAGAAGGGTTGAGATGTGTTTGAAATGAGCAGCCAATGGGGGTATTTATAGGTTGAGTAGACTGCTAAAAATATAAAAAATCAGCAGCCATAGAGTCCCCCCATGGCCGGCCACACATGTGGCAAGTTTGAAGGTTTCAAACTTGTTATTTTAAGGTAGGGGAAATTTTAGGAAGGCATGATAAGTAGAGGGGTTTGAATGAAAATTCAAGGAGTCTCCAAGGGCTGTTTTGTAAGCAAAATAATCAGCCAAACAAGTTGACTGGGTTAGCATGTGGGACGGTTTTGGGAAGCCCAGTGCTCAGTTGGATCAGTTTTCTCGGTTCAGCTCAATTGGGCCTCTTTTCATAATTAATTAATAATAATTTTTAACCCAAAATAAATTGGATTAAAATTAAAATTAATTACATTATGAATTAATATTCATAATTTGGACTGTCTTTGGCTAAAAAATTAATTCGCCTTGATGCTTCAAAAAAATCGCTTCTCGATTTTGCGCTTCTAGCAGTGTTTGTCGAGCCAATTTTTGCCCTTTGTGCAAATCTGTCAAAAATAATCAAAATTAATCAAAATTTATTATAAAATTAATTAAAATTAAACATGTTAATAATTTAAGTACAATTTAATTATTTTATAATTATTATATATTTTTTGACAAGAATTACTACGAATTTGCATGAATTTGAGTTTAAAAGGGAATGAAAAAGTGTGTATTTTTGTGTTTCGACACCCCCAAACTTAATTCATTGCACGCCCTGAGCAATGCACAAATTGAAAAGAATTTCTCGGAAGCACCTTTGAAAAATTCCTTCAGAACAACATTCTCCCAAAAATTATGAATTTAGTATACTTATGTTCAAGAACAAGAATTTTGAGATTTACACTACTTAAGTATACATATCATTCAAATTAATTTCAATTATTATTATGATAGAAACAATAGACTAAATTCTTACTCAATAAAGACATGTTCAATCCCTACCAATATGATTTTATTCCCTTATTTAAGATTAACCTACAATCATCAAGTTTAATTTATGCCTTCATATATTGAGCATAGCAATTTCTCTCCACTAATGCAGGCAGCATAGAAACTTGAATCAATAGGTCTTTTAAATAGGTTGTAATGTGGCTAGGCTAGGGGTAGGTAAAAGATAGATAAATTTAGGCTTAAAACCCTAAACTCAGCTTCAATCTGACCTTCGGAATATTTACCTTCAATATACCAACTTATTTTGCTCGCACATGCTCATTTGTACATCTATTTTCCTTCAAGTATGTATGCTCTTCTCTTCTTTTTCTTTTTTTTCTTTTCTTTTCTTTTTTTCTTTTCTTTTTTTTATGAGCATTTTGTTGTATGTACTACAATTTTTTGAGCATTTGATGCTTCTTTTCAACTCCCCCAAACTTATTTTCAAGGAATGTTCTGAATAGTACTAAGTCTAGTGTTTGGGACAATTTAAAGATAATTAAGATAAAAGTGATGGCTAAATATTGCAAGGGTTCAAATAAAATTAGGAAATATAGTCTCAAAGTTGGGTTTCAAGGGATAAAATCTCATCAAGGTTGGCTTGAAAGGCTCAAACGGTCCAAACAAAAGTTGTTTAAATCATTTTCAGCATTCCATGTTTCCTAGGATTTCGCCTCAAGAAACTACTAAGTCAATTCTAGAGACTTAAACTTTCATGCATGCCTAACTTTCTTAAGGAACTAAAAATTTTATGGTATGATTTGCATGCTTTATTAAGAGTAAATTTATTCATGATTCAGCCAACATAGCAATTATTGAAATAATACAATTTTATTCATTATGAAGTTTAGAATACTTAACAAAATTTCAAATTTTTGAACAAAATATATCCTAATCATAATTACAAAAAAAAAATTATTCTGAGAGGAAATAATTTCAATTTTTTGGTCCCCCTACTTAAGATGAACAATGTCATCATTGTTAGAAGTGAATAGATACTATACACCAAGTAGGATTCTAAAAAAAAGGAGGTGAGTCAATTTGCCTGCTTAAGTACCAACCTCTCTTTACATCCAATCCTAGACATGTATATATCTATTGCCACACTTTGTACTTTGCAACTTGTTCATTTTTATTTATGATTTTCACCTCTTGTTTTATTATGCGAAAAATAAAAATCCTAATAGAACCTAATCCTAAAACATTAAATAACATAGGAAATAAAATGAAATAAAGTAAAGATCTCCCATTTTTATTCATTTGTAGATCTCTCAGAATCTGACTCATCTTTTTCCTTCCTCGACATTGGAGTCCATGGTTCGAGTATAAAGTCTGGAAATTTAGGCACAAAAACAAACGGGTTATGAAATATATTTTTTAAATGCATCTCTAATTGAGTCATCCCGTATTTTTTAGTATCTCTAGTAATCTTGTTGCTGAAACTACATGTGTTGCAGCATAACCATTATACCAAACTATTCACTTTGTGGAATGGTGCTAAATAAAGGGACTCTCAGCGTCGAACTTAGGAAATCTATTAAGGGTGGTTTCAATTTTGGGCAAATGGGTGAGTAGCTAAGGGTAAGGTTTAGAGTTGAAGAGGGTGGCAATTTTAAGGATAGTTTAGGTGCGGTAGTTGGTGACTTCAAATGAAGGCGTTTGGGGTGGTGATTCAGGGAGTTAAGCGCTGCAACATTAAGGGGTTAAGTGAGATGCACTATTTGGCTACTTGGGAGTGGCGGTGGAGCAAGGTAAAGGTTATAGGTTTGTGCAGAAAAAGGTTGAATATTTCCCTTCCTAGTAGTATCTTAAGCCCAATGGCAGCTCCTTTTGGATCCTAAGCTCTTGTACTTAAAGTAAACTAAAAAAACTCAAAGAAATTAGTGCTTGGGTTAAAAGTTGACCCTTTATTTAACAAAACAAATACTTAAATTCTTCAGCCTACTTAGAAAAATATTTTTGAAAAATTACATTAAATTAAACTCCCAGGAAAGACTGGAGGGTTCACAGATGGTCTCGCTTAAGTCTCAATCTCTTAGACAGAGTTTTAATTAATGTAATGAACCAAAGAAAATTTTATCTAAGTTTACCATTTTATTCAAATAAGAAAAAAAACCAAAAATATAAAATAACAATAGAGAAAGTGAAGAGAACTCCCTCCATTTTATTCAGGATCGTCATTGAACATGGTGGTGTCAAATGGCCATTTGTCATACCAATCATAACCATCTAGGAAGTAATCATATTCTTTCCTATCAAATCTATCCACAATCTTATTAGGGAAAGAAATCATGTAATGATCTTTCCTGGTGGTCTTGCTTAACTTCTTGTAATTCCTACAAATCCTCCAACCCGTGACTCGAATATCTATAATATTTCATCCGACACCCTTCTTGTGCTTTTCCAAAACAACAAATGACTCTTATTCTTGATTCTTGGTGAACTCATCTAAAATCATGATAGGTACAAATGGAGATAAACCCAATTAATCATATTTTAAATAATGAGGCAAAGTCTTCAGTTTCAATTCGATTGGCTCTTCAATCAACACTTTTGGTTGTGTGTACTCCTGAGATAATAACTCTAATGATTCTAGTGGAACTTTCTGAGTGAATCCCTTCATTTAGCTTCTAACAAAGCCAAACATTCCCCATCGTCGTCATCACTTGGTGAATCTACTAGTAGAATACATTCTAACGGATCATCTACAAAATTGACTCCAGCTCTATAGAAGCCAGCGATTTCATCTTGGAAATAGCAGAACAATCTTCAACTACATATAGTCATTAAAAGACACCTCGTCATCAAAAATTTCTTTAACCTGAGTATCTCGTTGCTGCTTTTGGAATCGTTGAGGATATGGCAATGGTGGAATATTAGCTTTAACCGGACAACTCTTCTGTAGAAATTTTTCTGCATCTGACAAGGGTGTTAGATAATTAGAACTAACTAGTTTAGAGTTTATCTCATCAAGGATCATTGAATCTGACTTCTATGATACAGGATTTTCAACACTTGGTTGAACTTCTTCTTTGTCTTGAACTACAACAGGCTCATCTTGAACCTTAACCACTTTGGGCTCCAATGTCTTTCCATTTGGCAGAAATACTGCTTTACAATGTTCTGTGCCCAAAATTCTTGGATTTTCTATGTCGCTCAGCCAAATACCTTGGGGTTTATTTCGATGCTTATTGGTTAGCTACCCATTTGATTCTCCAGATTTCTTAAAATGGTATCATTCTTCATTATGTATATCTTCAGCGGATTCTCAAGATCACTTGAAGATTCGATTGGTGGTGCTTGTTGCAATTGTTGAGAATATTTCGACGGATAGTTTAGTCGAAATGGCATAACATAGTCGCTTTGGTCCACCCATTGATTACACTATGGAGAAATTGGATGATTCTGCCATGAAGAGTTGTAAAAATTTGATGCGGACCATTCCAATTCTGATTTCTTATGTAATAATTTGACTCTTGATTCGATAAGGAATTTTCAAAGAAATGCCCATCTCCACAGTATTCACAAGAAATATTCTCGAACTAGTTCGACTGCTGACTTGAAAAATTACCATTGAAACCATTAACAATTATGTTCTTAAGCATAGAAGACATAGAGGATACCTGGGCTGCCAAAGAAGCAAGTGTGTCTGCTTTATGTACTCCTGCTGCTCGTCTTTCTAAGCCTGCTCGGTTGGTTGGCCACTGATAGTTATTGCTGGGAATTTGTTAAATAATCTCGTAAACATTGTTATAAGACTTAGAAAGAAGGGTTCCATTTGTCGAAGCATCCACCATCATTCTAGTATGAATTTTGAGACCAATATAGAAAGTCTCCATTTGAACGCAGCAAGGAATGTCATGATAAGGGCTCTTTCATAATAAATCTTTGAATCGCTCTCATGCCTCATATAAAGATTCTACATCAAGTTGCTAAAATGAAGTGATTTCATTTCGGATCTTGGCGGCTAAAGATGGAGGGAAATATTTCATTAAGAAGCGTTCAACCAACTATTACCATGTAGTTATAGAAACAGACAGTAGGGAATTCAACCACGCTTGTGCTCTATCTCTTAAGGAGTATGGAAATAATCTCAGTCACAAGGAGTCCTCCGTCACCCCGATTAGTTTAAATGAGTCACTCACTTCCATGAATAGCCGAAGATGAAGATGTGGATCTTTAGTAGGAATCCCACTAAATTGACCCATATTTTGCAACATTTGGAATATGACCAACTTCAACTAGAATTGTTGTGCCTCGATTTTGGGTCTCCTAATACTCAGATTGAGCTCATTGAATAGAGAAATGACATATTGTTGAATGGCACAATTTCTGTCATCGGCAACAATGATCGGATTGTGAGTATTTTACGCGAATGTTCCTTCTGGATTTTGGTTTGGATTTTCGAAATTCATATTTTCGGTCCTTCTTTGGTTCGCTTGTCTTCTCTTTTTTGAGAAAGTCCTTTCAATTTCAGGGTCTACGAGGAAGTCAATAATTTGATCAATACTCATAAACACCTGAAACCAACATAAAAAAAATTGGAATTAAAATTTAACATAAAAAATATAGACCAAAATGAAAAATTAACAATTTCGCAAATAATGTCTTTTAAAACAGTCACCAGCAACTGCGCCAAAAACTTGGAATGACAGAAATGTGCAAGTGTACACAATCGCAACAAGTAATAAAGTGACAAGTAAATGTCGAGTTATCGTACCCACAAGGACTGTGAAAAGAATTATTTATGAATACAATTTTAAAAACACTTTGGTGAAGAAAATTATTTTGATTTGAGGAGGTGATTAAAAACTAGGATTTTAACTAAGTAAAATAAATAAAAATAAAATAAAAGTTCCAATGCACGATTTCAAAAGATGATTTTAATCAAGATGACATAGTTGTGTTAGATTTATTACATTTCTTAACTTGGAATTACTAAACTCATGTTTATGTTGTTACGAATAAATTCACGGCAACTTGGTAATTTGCTAACTTAAGAACATACTTACTTACCAAAATCTATTTATCTCTTGACTATATCTCTATGTCAATTCAACCGATTAAACAAATTTTAATAAGCAAATGTGTTAATGCACATACATACTTATGAAATTAAAATAATAGCTTCAACATATCTCTCTACCAATGTATTTCTACCTTGAAACAGTTTAATCACAATAATCTTGCAAGTTATTGCAAGGCTAATGTATCGTTAGATATCGTTGCTAATTTAACCCTCAACTACCTTAGATGATTAAACATGCATTGATTAAGTATCGTGTCAATTAATTACAATTTCAATCCGTTTAAATAATTAATTCATTAGTTACCTTACAATTGTAATGCAAGAATAACTTAGTCATGGTTTTACTTAATCAAACATCGTACCGAGGCCTATAACAACACAAACACAATTTTAATAAATTAAGTAGACAAAATGCAATCAACCTAACACGAATTAAATTTAAGCCAGATTAATTAAATTAAACATATCAACATCACAAATATTCATAGACATTTTCATCATAACAACGACAGAATTAAAAGGATAGGGAACAATAATCAAATCCAGTGATCCTCCGAGGCTTAACTAGTTTGCTCTGCTCCTCCTTCTCCGCTTGTTCTTGTTGAACCGAGGCCTCCACGAACACTTGAATGCTGCTCCAAATGGTGGTTGATTGACTCTTTTTCAAGAGGTGAAATCGGCAAGGGAATAGGGGAAAGAAATGAGGAAAATTGGAACAAAATGAAGAGAGAAAAATGAGAGAGAAGTGAAGAGATGAGAAGGGTTGAGATGTGTTTGAAATGAGCAGCCAATGGGGGTACTTATAGGTTGATTAGACTGATAAAAATAGCAAAAATCAGCAGCCATAGAGTCCCCCATGGCCGGCCACACATGTGGTAAATTTGAAGGTTTCAAACTTGTTATTTTATGTTAGGGGGAAATCTAGGAAGGCATGATAAGTGGAAGGGTTTGAATGCAAATTCAAGGAGTCTTCAAGGGCTTTTTTGAAAACCAAATAATCAGCCAAACAAGCTGATTGGGTCAACATGTTAGAAATTTTTGGGAAGCCCAGTGCTCGGTTGGATCGGTTTTCTCGGTTCGGCTCAACTAGGCCTCTTTTCATAATTAATTAATAATAATTTTTTAACCAAAAATAAATTTTATTAAAATTAAAATAAATTATATTCTGAATTAATATTAATAATTTGGACCATCTTTGGCGGAAAAATCAATTTGCCTTGATGCTTCAAAAACTGCTTTTTGATTTTGTGCTTCTAGTAGTGTTTGCCAAGCCAATTTTCACCATTTGTGCAAATCTGTCGAAAATGATCAAAATTAATCAAAATTAATTATAAAATTAATTCAAAATTCAAAATGTTAATAATTTAAGTACAATTTAATATTTTATAATTATTATATATTTTTTGACAAGAATTACCACGAATTTGCATGAATTTGAGTTAAAAAGGGCATGAAAAAGTGTGTATATTTTCGTGTTTCCACAAGCACACTTATGAACTTAGCATATATATATTCAAAATCAAGCACCTTGTAAAGCTATAATTTTTTTACATTCAAGTAAACCTATATACAACATAACTCCTATATACATGCCATATAACCGAGTCCGGAACAATTAAAAGACCACTGAATTAGAAGCTGGATAGTCGGAACTCTGAGTTCATCTGATCTTTATGTTCCGCAAAAGACCACTACAAGACAGGAAAAGCATAATAGATTAAGCATTATGAATGCTTAGTAATTTTATAAGAAACTGACTTAACTTACCTTATCATTATAACAATTTAAGCATTTGAAACTCAAAGGCATGACATGAAAAATCGTTGACATCCTTAGACACATTCATATACAACTCCACAAGAAAACGGATAAGTTAGTATTTCACATAACAAGATCATAGCATTTAAATATATATACATGTATAACCAAAATATTTTATGTCATACCATTAAACCTTGTTCGGTGTGTAAATATATCAATGGAATCCATAGAAAAGTCATGCTCATTTCGGAACGTGATAATGAAATTCATGTTCAATACTTCCATTCATTTCATGTTCAATACATAGAATTACTTTGCGTCCACGAGCTATAGAATTTCTTTATTTAAACAAGCTTTATTCGATGCTGCCCACTCAAGCTATCGAGAATCCACAACGCATCTTGGATCTAAACCATCAATAAAGTATAATTCGATGCTGCTCACTCAAGCTATCGAGAATCCGCAACTTATTCTGAATCTCAGCCATCATTGAAGTATAATCGAATTGCTCACACCAGCTATATATCAAGGTTTCATATATAGACTTTATTCGAAGTTTCTCACTCAAGCTGTCAAGAATCTGTAACATATGCTAGATCTCAATAATCGATAAATAAATCCCTGACCAACACCCGATTTCTTTTTTAACGTTAACGACATGCCATTCGTACTCTGTTCATCTATTAAATTCAACTAGCATCATTACCATTTCTATATCATTCCAAACCCTAAAATGGTATACTCATTTTTCATAATTCAAATAATAATCCATATACATTTTTAGCCCTGTAACAACATCATATACATACCACTCATTCATATAAAATTCCACATTTAATCATTATCAAGTATCTATCAATACTAGTAATTATTTCATGTTTACTGTTAGTCCTTTTGATTCCAAAAGATTGTTATTTACCAAAAAATTTGACTAAAAAGTAAAATAATTTTTTACCAAACATAACATGAATTAATAAAGGAAGTCTCATATGAACTTACCTGGAAAAATAGTAGACAACAAAACGTCAGAAACTAATCTGAAATTTTCCATTTTTCACGATTATCGTCCAACTGAATCAATTTTCGATCTAAATCATAATTTAATTCAATTATCAATACCAAACATTATTTAACAGACTACTATAGTCATGTATCAATTCAATTTCATTTATCAGATGTTCCCTCAAGCTTTGATTTTATGCAATTTAGTCCATAAAACTAAAATAGTTATATCTTTCAAATTTAAGCTTTACTTTCCAATCCGACTTCAATTCCATCCTTACCTAACTCACTAGTAGCACATATAATAGAATTTTCATCCCACTGTTTGCAAATTTTACACTTTAGTCCTTTACAGCAAAACTAATAAAAACTCTTCACAAAATAGTCATTTTCTCATTTCTAAGCTTAAAAGCTATCATTGAAACACGAAAATCTTCAAAAAATCATAAATGGAAACTTTCAAAACTTTGACAGTTTCACGATTTAACACCCGAATTAGCTAAATCAAGCTACAACGATCTCAAAAACATAGAAATTACAAGAAACGGATTAATTTAAGCTTACAGTGCAAGCTAAAAAGATGATAGCTTCAAAAAATGGCTTCCCTCGCAGTTTCTTGATTTTTCGGGTGAAGAAGAACATAAAAATGGATGAACATACTTTATTTTTATGTTTTCTTCCTTAATAATAGTTTTGTTATTATAAAATTAATATTATTCTAATTATTTAAGTTAACAACCATCCACTATAAGCTAAAATGGTCTAATTGATATTTAAAACCTTGATTAATTTCTATTTAAGCCATTTATCAGAAAAAATATAGCGATTAGTTTTTACTACTTTTACAATTTAGTCCTTGTACCTTAATTAATCACCAATTCAACAACATTACCTATCCGAAATTCAATTCATGTATACAATAACTTTGTAAATATTTAATAAAAATATTTACGAGCTTGGTTTATGAAAATGAGGTCCCGATACCTTTTTTTTCGACACTAATGACTTTAGGATCAAAACACTAATATCTTAACTAACTATCTAATTAACAAATTTGTCAGACCAAAATTCAATATAATAACATAATTAAATAATAAATATTAATTAATAATATTAACGGACTCAATCATTGAAGAATAGCGTTCCAAAACCACCGTTTCTGGCACCACTGAAAATCAGTTTGTTACATTGTTGGGCTCAAAATGACTAAAATAGTGCAAGGGCACTATCCAGGGACCTAGGTACCAGAATATAAAACATTACATATCAATTTTTAAATATATGAAATCAATCTAAACTTGTTCAATCTAATTTACATAACATTAAAATGTTGCGAAACAAATACTTTTATAAAAGATTTTTTTTTTACCTAAGTTTGAAAGTGCTCTAGTAGTAGTGCTCTAGTAGCACCTCCCACTTGTGTGCTACTCGAGACGAATGGGGGGTGTTACACTAAAGATCAATTACAATCAAATCCCTTAGCTATAAAATAGAAAAAATAAAATATACTAATAAAGACCAATGTAAAGAGACCTGTTAGAGATGCCTTCTTCAATGGTATCTTCCATGTTATCCCGATTCAGTCCAATCTTCAAGGAAAGTTCCTTTAAATGGATTGGTCTTTAAATTTGAGCTTGCATAAATCCTGAATACTAGCACCAAGTATTTTTGAATAAATATATCATTTACCTCCCAAAAGAAAGAGGCAAATGGTGTAACCTCTCAAATTCGACCTAAACGTTATGACCAATTCCAAAGGTTACATTAGCCATTGAAATGGCTAACAACAAACGTTCGGTTGTAAAATCACTATTTTATTAAGTTTCTGGAAAACTTAGCGTGGTTGCATAAATCTTGTTAAAAACACCGGTTAATTAGGTTGTCTTTTGTTAAGCTTAATTTATTAAAAGGTCGTGCCATTTGAAATAAAGCTTAGTTGATTACGTCAGAAAAATCCTTTATTAAAACCTTAATTTTATCATTGTTCAGTGGAAAAGTTATTGTGTTTCATTTTCATAGAAAATTACATATTTTAAGTCATATTAGGCTAGTTTCCAAATTTATTCAGTTTCCGTCAAAACTTGTGCATGTAAAAAAAAATCCCAGTTCAAAATGTCCCATACCACAGTCCATACTTAAATAAAACTTTGAATTCCAAATAAAATAATATCAAAATAATTAAAGTAATTTTTTAATAAAATGTTCATACCAAAAAATCCGTAATGAGACCTCAGAATGTCAAATCTGAGCCTAGTCCTGAGGGTTATCTGTAAGGAGTAAACTAGGGGGTGAGCTTAAAAAGCCAAGTGTGAGTCCATACAGTATTAGTATTTAATCAATCAAACAAACATTCATTTATTAAACAGATTAACCAATTTGTCATGGCATTACAACATTTGAGTATGGCATGCTAAATGATTCAATGCAATAATCTTACCCATTCATCCGCTACACACCAAATGCATAATTTCATGATTAACCATTCAAGCATTTTAATCCCTATATGCACAATTCTTCCTATACACACCACATCACCAGTTTGATTTTGAATTGGATATGTATTTAGTTACTAAATACATAACCAATTCAAAATCACATACAAACATTTACTAAATGGTTCATACCATGATTCCTTTTCAACACATCCTTTTCATTTATTAACCTTTTAGGATAAAAATCCTTTCAACCTTTTCATTTGATATCTATTTTGGATATATCCTTTTCAACCTTTTCATTTTATATTTGTTTCAAATATCTAATGTAACAACTTGTTTTCAAAGTGAAATTGGAACAAAGGTTTTGGGACCACAAATCCAATGTGAAAATATTATTTTATTATTTTAGAGTCTAGAATATTAGTAAGGTCATATAAAAATTTCATTAAGAAATTTTATCATTTGAATGCTTAATTTGGTAAAAAGACTAACTTGCAAAAGGTGTAAAATTTGAGTTCTACAAGCTAAAAGTACTACAAGGCTATGATATTAATTAGTTAAGGGATTTATGTGATAATTAGACCATTTTGATTATGGGTGGGCAATTATGTACATATTATTAAGTGATTTAATGTTTAATAATAAGGTTCATTAATAAATATATGATAGTAAAATAATTAAAACAAAGCCATCATCTTTGTTTTGTCCATCTACCACCGAATTTAGTCTAAGGAAACTCTATTAAAGGAGCTTGAAGGTTCGTCCAAGAATACATTGTGCATGTGAGTGAATTTCAATCCCGTTTTTAATGATTTTTATGTTTTTGGAGTCATTGTAACTCAGTCTAGCTAGCCCATGAACTAATTTGCAAAATTTTTTAAATGGTTAGGGTTTTTGTATGAATGTATTCATGTGGTTTTTTATGTTTGATGGAAGAAAATAAATCCTTGTTGATATATAAACAACTTTTGTAAAGTGATCTTTGTTTAAATTATCAATCAGGGATTTATTTGTAAAATGTTTAAAATACATGGTGAAAAGTGTGAAATAATGAATTGTATGAGTTGATATGGACCTATATGAAATTTGGTTAGCTTGGGTAAGGATGAAACTACATGAATTTCAAATTACGTGCTTAATGACTAAATTGAAATAAAATTAAAAGAAAAGGGGCAAAAGCATAATTTTATAAAAATATGATTTTGGATTGAATTGAAACTTTTCGACTACTAGAGCGGACATTACATTAGAGAGGTAATCTCCATGCTCACCAACCATTACAATCTCCACATCATCCTCAATTTTTAGAGTTACCCTCTTAGTCGCACAATCCAAACTAACTCGATACTCCACAAGCCAGACCATATCCAAAATTAGATCAAACTCCTCGAATGGTAACACCATCAGATTAGTCAAAAACACAACACTGATCTTTAATGGACACCTCCTATACACCTTATTAACATGTACAGACTGACCCAACAGACTAATCATAGAAATCCCACTAAAAGTATCCTCAGTAGGACATACTAGCTATGTATGAATGTGTAGAACCAACATCAATCAATGCAAAATAAGAAAGAGAATGGATAATGAATGTACCGGCTATCACATCAATTGTATCTTTGTCTTACGGCACCTTGCCGAATATACTAATGCAAGTTGTCTTGCCTTAGTCTGATTAACACCTCTACTCGGTGCTCTTTGCCCACAACCTATACCATTACAACCCCTTAC
This sequence comes from Gossypium raimondii, assembly GCF_025698545.1. Lineage (NCBI taxonomy): Eukaryota > Viridiplantae > Streptophyta > Magnoliopsida > Malvales > Malvaceae > Gossypium > Gossypium raimondii. Next base: position 9,718,714 of record NC_068567.1, read on the forward strand.
TTGACCATGGCCCTAGGTGGCTGCTAAACTGCTCTCTGTGGCTGAACCAAACTCGGAGCTGGAGCTTGCAACTAATCAACCCGATAAGGACAGTCCTTAATGCAGTGCTCCATAGACCCGCACCGAAGGCAAGCTCCCAACCTCCTCCAGCACTCATCCAGATGGCGTCTACCGCACTCACCACAGATTTGAATCCTCACAATAGTAATCGGTGCCTCAACCTACAGAGGTCTATCAAACCTGGCCTATTTCTTGGGCCACTAAGTAGAACTAAAAGGACCTGAATCCCTCCTAGTCTTATTCTAACCCCTATCATTATCTCTTCTTTCGTGTTCCATATGCTTAATTTCCTCGATGATCTTAGTCTTCTCCAATATCGTTTCGAATACTCTCTCTTGCTACGGAGCCATTAACACTTTTAAGCCATATCGCAATCAATTCTTAAAGCGAACACTCTTATCATAGTCCATCACTCCCAAACTCTAAGCGTACCTGCTCAGCCTCAGAAATTCGGCCTCATACTTAGCCACAGTCCTATCACCCTGAGTAAGCTCAATAAACTCTAACCTCCAAGCCTCAATATACCTCGCCCCCATATACTTTTTCAAGAATGGCTCTAAAAGAAATCCCAAGTCACTAGCTCACGTTGGGTGCCCCACTCAACAGATTACCACCACTGATATGCTTCACCGCGAAGCAGGGATACCACCCCCTTTAGTTTCTACTCAGGGGTGCAATCTAAATCATTCATAATCCTCTCAATGGCCTCTAACCAATACTCAGACACTGTCGGGGTAGTCCTAGTGACACCCTTAAATAACTCAACTTCATTCGATCAAATTCATTCAGTTACCAACCTTCGGCACTCATATCCAGTTTGGGCCCCAACAACACTCTGAAGCACCTTCAACATGACTTGGGACAGTGCGTCGTCCCAAATAGTCTAAGCCCAAGACTCAGTCTCAGCAAGTAGGTGTCCCAGCAGTCTCGCTTGTATCTAAATTGGGCATGCTACCCAACGAAGATGGCTCAACTCGAGCCCCTCTACGGCGCCCACTGCGCCCACGGGTACCACGTCCACGTGTTCATTGCATACTCATTATGCTTAATTGTCTACAATTCAAGGTTTTATGCATTAGCTTAGGTTTATTATTAAAACCCTAAATCTAAAGTTTTATCAAATTTATCACAGTTTCTTTTCTAAAGAAGAAGAGTTTCTACTCTACAATCTCTACAGTTTTCATTTAACTAAAGTGACTAACTTACTTAGGTCGGTGCTAGAGACATGAATTCACTTTTTTAAAAAATTAATTATCAGAATTAATCAAAAATACAAGTTATTTAAAAAATTCGTAAAAATTTTGAACCCACAAATCACAGCCCAAGTTTTGAACTTGGACTCTAATACCACAAAATATAACACCCCACACTCGGCCTAGATGTTATGGCCAAATCTTGAGGAATTACATACGTTCATCTTAAAACCAGAAATTAAAATAAAAAATGTAACATAGAACAAAACTTGGTAATGATATTTTCCAGTTTTAGGGAAAAAAAACTTTTAAGTTAGTTCATTTTAATTGCAAAAAGCACTTATAAGATCACTTAGTTTTGCAACGAATTCTTTAAGTTATCTGAGTTTTGAAAATTGTAGTTTGATTTGGAATTCAACGATTTGCATTTTGGAATAAAATAGTTTAAATACGTTAAAGCATTTCAAAAATGAAAATTAAAATCCAAAACAATTAATAGTTCCCAAAAAGTCCAAAACAATCTAATTAGAAATAAAAATTTAATTTAACCAAATTATAAAATAGAAATTTAACCTGAGCACTTGCTACTTCAATCGTCCTAAGTTTGCTAGTTACCTGAGAGGATAACAAACAAAGAGTGAGCTAATGAGCTTTGTGTGTAACACATCCCAAGCAACATATCAGATACACATAAACATATATGTTTTCAAATACAATTCAAATACAGATTCAAATATAACCTCAGATACAGAATCATATGCAATGTCAAATACAGAATCAGTTCCTACCCCAATCCGCTACACACCATATTCGTCCATCCTTACACACCAGATAGGGTATCAAATACTCATCCACCCCCACACACCAATGAGTGTATGTCACTTTTCAAAAATAGTGCAGTCAAGCTGCAAGTTAATAATACGCGATAAACCGCCAAATTCAGATATATATAGTCAAGCCACCAGAATAGATATATGTGGTTTTAAACCACCATATAGAACATTTAATTAAACTATCAACACTTCCTCTGTCATATCAATATTCCCACCCCAATACCCATGCAAAACTAAAAAGTTATTAGATGCACATATTACATACATGTTATTCACTTCAGACAATTGTATCATGCTTTCAGTAATCACATAAACAGAGACAGAATATCATATTACATATTCTTATCACATACATATCATATTTCAGAACCTACGGAGTGTCAAATTTCATATCACACTCTAAAATCGACCCTAACTAAATCTTACAAAAATTGGGCTCACACGTTCATGTGGCCCACACGGCCCAACTCGTCCAGCTTATATGGTCCACACGGCTTGACACACAGCCAACACACACCCATGTGGCCCACACGACCTATCACACGGTCGTGTGGCATCGACATTCCACTTTTTGGCATTGCATCATTCGTTGTTTTATGAGTTTTTCGTTACGTACCTAGTTAGTTTTCGAAGAGCACACCACAACAAGAATTCCAGCACCTAAACCAACAATTAAAACCAACCATTTAGCATCATTACACTATATTTAAGCCACTAATTCAACCATAACTGCTATCAACAAAACTTAACAAAATCAGTCAGCCTCTAAACGAAGACTTTAATCACTTACCCTTGATAGAAACAATGGTCTAAGGCACCTACATCGCTGGAGGAACGTCGAACGCCTCGCAGTCTTCTCCTAATAGCCCATCAAAACAATTAGTCCAACAAACCTACTTCTTTGCGATGAAACAATGGCATACTAACATCAAAATATTCAAAACCTTACCGAACATTACAATATGCACAACCAATCCCAACGATAGAACCACAGCAAAAAAAATGACACAATATGGCAAAAGAAAGCTTTGGGGGAAACAAATAAAATTAGCACAGTTGTTAATTCACAGCAGCAACAAGAAAGAAAGGAAAGAACAAAAATCTGAGAGTCTCTTTTCTGATAGCAGTTGACATGAAACAAAATGAAAAGAATGAGGAAAAGTGGAGAGGTGGATGATTGAGTGGGGGAGTATTTTGGGGAAGGATTTTCTCAAAAATAAAAATAAAATAAAGTTTAAAAAATCCTAACTTATTAGATTTTCTGCTACTTATCAATGGACCAATGTTTGAATTTGCCCCAAACTCTAGCCATATAGGCGGCACACTAAGAGGAAAGTAAAAAATATTCTCATTTGCAAGCGCAAGGATTCAAACCCAAGACCAAAGGGTAAGCTGACACTTTACTACTGAACCAATAGGCTTATTCTATCATTAGTTGAGCAAAAATAATTTATAAACCAAATGTTCACAAATAAGGGTTTAGACAAAAATTTAAGGAACAAGATTCAAACCTAAAACCTCTCACACACTCACAACACTTAACCACTGAACCAAATTAATCACTTTGAAAAATTCTAATAATTCAAAAACTAACATTTTTGGGGTGTTACATTGAGAATGTCTATAGAAAATTTTTTATATAGATTTCATTTAATCGATCGATTTAATAGATTTAATATAGAATGATCCATCTCGCTCAAAGCATAGGTACTTTTCGGGAAAAGTTTTTTTCTATAATATCACAAGCTGTCTCAATTTTCAATTTTTTTTTTGTTGTGCAAGATAACCGTTTTCACACCAAATTTTTTCAACCATTAAGAGTTTTGAAGGAATAAAGAAAGGTTTTGAGACAAAAAGTGACTGAAGTACAATTTTACCACTTAAGTGCATTTTGGTTATTTCAAATGTAATCTACATTGGAAATATTATATTTTGAGATATTAAATCATTGGGACTAATTTGGAGCCATAAGATTGGATTTTAACATGGGGATGAAATTTTAACCCCACATTTTAGTAATTTTGATTTATTGGCTTTAACCCAATTTTTATGGTAAATAAAAAGAAGAAAGATAAGATATTTTCTAATCTTTTCTCCCTTTTTTTTCCAACAGCAATGTGAGAGGGGAGGAGAGCCTCTCCTCCCATTGTTTTCTTCTTCCTTTCTCTTCCAAGTAACACCCCCTAAAAACCTAAGTTTTGTTCCATTAAATATTACTAGAAAACAACCTTATTGTTTAATTTCCACCATCATCTTCTCCATTTGAGGCTAGGTTTTCAAGTAGGTTAGAGAGAGAAAGATATGTCTAGAGAGAAAGATCCAAGCAAAGTAAGAAATTGAGATTCCACTATCTCCATCTTTGATATTAGATATTTTTGTTTAAGAAAAGTTATTGGAGCTCATAGTAATTACTTTTATATGTATGTATTTGTGTTAAAAGAAGGATATTAGTGAAAGAGAAGGTATCAAACTATATTTGGAGTGGATCCAAGTGTTGAGAATGTGAAAATAAGTTTTGTTTGGAACTTTTTCTATTAAAGAGGTAAGTACCATGGATTCTCATAACTTTCTCTTAATAAGATGGTTGTGAAAATTGCTAAACTAGTGAAATAAAATATATATTGACTACATTTATTTCAAATGAGGTTAAGAGTACGATATGAGAAAATAATGGCTTAATGAGATATATGAATGGCTTAGTTATGATAAATTAAACTAGATAAATGTCATGAGACTTGATATCATAGCCAAATATGGAAGAGTGAAAATTGTTGCTAAAATGAACGAAAAATGAGAATTAAATCATTACTAATGTCTACATTGTTATAAATTAAAAAAAGGTTAAATTGGGTTCCTATTTAATAAGTCAAATGGTGAAAAGCACACAAATTTTAATGTGTATGTGGAAATATCATTGAGAGTGTTATGTGCTTGAAATATTAATAAATGATTATGTGATTTGATCTGTAGTTAAAATGTAAGACAATAGATGGATGCTCAAAGAGCTTCAATTGTGTGGATTTGAGATGTGCCTTATATTATAAAATATGATATGCCTTTATTTGTATGTGAATATGAGAAACATGTTATAAGTGTTAATGTGATTATGTGGTAAATTGAAATTTTCCTAAGTGAATAATAATGTAATACCCTAGTAAAATTAGTGATTAGTGAGCATACAATTGACATGCCATCGAGTTATTAGCATATGTATGTTAGAAGATGAGGTTTCAACCATGTTTAAATCCTTAGGGCCTAGATATTTTATGTGATATGGATCCATTTCTTCGATCTTCAGACATAAATGCTTTTACCATGTTATTCTAAGGTGTTTGGTTGGGATCCCATATATCCAAATATTGTCTTACTAAGGTTTTCTAAGGGAAAAATGAATTAAATTCCCAATGATAATATTTTATTATGAACATGAATTTCCATAAGTGGAATAAAATGATAAGAACTAAGGGTGGGACACTTGGTTTATGAGAAAACGAAACGAAAGTTTAACATATGTTAACTTAAGCGTAAACTAAAATGAGGAACCCATTAAAGCTAAGTGGTTAAATTATGGGAATTAGGCATGATTCAAATAAGAATGATGTAATTATAATGCCATAAATAAAAGCTCACTTTAAGAGCAAAAAGATCATAAGTGAATCACCCTAATTGTGTATTGGTAATAAAAGAAATAAACTAATGTTAAATGGCTAGAGTATTAATTATGTGCTAATAAAAGTTATGGAATGAAGTTTACTTCATATATATATATATATGGCTTAAGAGAACTTTTACATAAAACTTTACAAAAGACTCAATATACTAATGGTTAAGGCAAGCTAGGAGAGTCCACGAGTGTTTACTAAGCTTTCGAGCTTATCGCATTAGTTGTTTAAATGTGTAGATGAAAATTATTTCAAGAAGATTGTACTTGTGGCTTGGAGGTTTGGCATAACCACTTAAAGATTGGAGAGGGTTAGCCTATGTTATTGTATTAGAATATGTTAGTAATGGCATGTACATAAAGACTTAGAACCTTGAGGATTTTGTAATTATTTGTTTTATGCTAATAAGTAAAAAATAATGGCATGTACATAAAGGCTTAGAACCTTAACGATTTTGTAATTATTTGTTTTATGCTAATAAGTAAAAAATGAATTTAAATTTGATAATTTATAAGTTACACTTAGATTTTTGAATTTCTCTAGCATGCTCTTGTGATGACTATGGGTTTAAATGTCATTTGAAAATGGTTTTAAAAAAATTTACAACTTAATGATATATTATGATGTTATTTTAGGTTAGTTTAAAAGTGTTTTGTTCTGCCCAACTACTATGTCATTACATCATTCCTCGTAATGTCATGACATTGAACATACAAAGAATAACACTGCGACATCAACCCTCACAATGTTGTAACAATGGGCATGCAGAGAGTGGTGTCGCAACATCATGTAATACAGTGTTGAAAATTATATAATATCACAACACCATGCACCAAATTTTCTCCCACGTCGCTGTTTTGACTCAATTTGACTTTTGGTGGCTCGAAATTGACCCCGAACACCTCCAATCGCCTAGAAAATGTTTCCAAATCATTTTAAAATGGTTCGTAAGGATTAAAATTTGATTTTACCTAATTTTTATGGTTTTATTAAATTGTTTTAAAGTTTGAATTCTTAAATGGTTTTGAGATTTTCACTATGAAATGTTCTCAGGACTCCCCATTAGTATTTGATGGCTTAAAAACAATTTCAAATTATCTATAAATCTTCTAAATGTGTTCAATTTATTTTAAATAATAACAATATGTCATGGAAAGGTTATTTTCATAATAGCCTAATTTCGTATAAGCTTGGAAGTGTCATTTTAACATCTCATATACGTGCTGATCGTCGAAACGGATAAAGAGTGTTACATAAACACTTAGTCAGTCGCTTTAAAAACTTGTCTCAACATAAACTATGTGACATCATAGTGGACTTATCCTGTTTACATGAAATACAAGCACAGCAAATTTGCTCTACTAATTTAAGCATGTTAGGTAAAAAATTGCTCATGTAAGATGTCATAAGCCTTAGTGTTTACAAGGAATACAAGTAGAGCAAATTTTCTCGTACTAATTTGTGCATGTTAGGTAAAAAATTGCTCATGTAAGATGTCATAAGTCTTAGTGTTTACAAGGAATACAAGTAGAGCAAATTTTCTTGTACTAATTTATACATGTTAGGTAAAAAAAATTGCTCATGTAAGATGTCATAAGTCTTAGTGATACCAAAATGATCCATAAGCCTTACTATGGGCTTCTCTAACTAACAATTCTCGCATGGAACAATTCGGTAAGCATAGTCCACTATTGCAAAAAAAATCCATCATGCTTAAAGATTTTTTTTTTGAAAATGCCAACTGATGCTATTAATGAGAAAAGAAAGTAAATCGGTTATAGACCTTAAAGACTAATGACCCTACAACTGTCCATCCTTAATTGATCACCAAAAAGATGCTTTGAAACTCGCAAAAACAAAACAAAAAGTAATGGAAAGCACACAGAACAAACACAAACTTGAAAATGAAACAAACAAACTCAAACTTAACAAAGAAAAAAATCAAGCCTGGAATCCCATTCTTTTCTAGCATTTTAAACAACTTCTTTTGTGCATCAGCAACTCAAGAGACTGATTACCCATGAACAACCAATTTCTAACCTTTCATGCCCCAATATCTGTCAAAATTCTCGAGTTCATCAGACAGACCAAACGTCACATAGTCCGGACTCAACTAATCCAGTTAACCGCCATCATCTCAACCATTCCTAACACGGTTCACCAGTCCTTCCACCGTACGCGGTACCTCCTCCATCCAGTATTGGGGGTTTTCATATATTCGTCCTTCCAACGCCATCCCATGTGCCGCTTTATTGGCTTCCCTTAGTACATATTTGAAACACATTCTTCTAAAATTGGGTGTTCTCCCCTTGATTTCTTAAATCAGACTGCTAATACATGATCTATCTTCTTCTGCAGAGTTTAGTTTTTTTATTACGGTTAACGCGTCTCCCTCAACACATATATCTTGAAAGCCCATTTCCTCTGCCATTGTAAAAGCCTACAAATACGCCCTTGCATAGGCCATAATCAGATCTGAAATATTCTCCCATGGGTAAGTACACGAAGCCATCACCAATCCTTCCTTATTCTGCGCAATGATTCCTGAACATGATCTTCGAGAATGCTAATTAAACGAAGCATCAAAATTAATTTTTATAACATCATCAATAGATGGTTCCCATATAAAAATTTTAGTCTCATGCATATTCTTCAAAATCTCACCTATTTACGTTATTTCTAAACAATAAGCATTGATAAATCCCATAATTTCATGTGCTCGCTCCCTTATACCTTCATGGTAAATTTTGTTGCGATTGTACCAAAAAGCCCTGAAAGAAATAGCTCTGATTTTGCATGCTTCATTACTATAATTCTTAAACTCTAATGCTAACCATTTTTTCCAATTGGATTCTCTATTGGTTGTTGAATTAATCACCTCCAACTCCCGCAATACCTATTGAGTAAAGATGCAGTCTCGAAAAAGGTGGCTCACCGTTTCCTCTTCTGCTCGGCATTCTGGACAAAGCGTGTTCACCACAAGCTTACGGGCTCTCAAGTTTTGCAGTGTGGGCACAAATTCATTAGTAACCCTCCACATATGTATATGAATCTTGCTTGGCACATTAAGAGCCCACATTTTTGTAAAGAACTGAGATAGATATCCATATTGTATTATACAATCCTCTACTGTAATTAGCCACTTATATCCACTTTTGACTGTATAAATCCTTGTATTGTAGCCTCTCCAAATTAACGCATCTTGTGGTTTACTGCTCGCCAACAGGATTAAGAGAATTCTCTTCAGCTGCTCCTCTCTAAATAATGAATGAATAGCATCTTACTTCCAGTTAATAGATTCCCTCTCGATTAAATCAAACACCTTAGAATATCAAATATCAATATACTGACATTTCACCTTACCATTTCCAAGCCCCGGCAACTAGGCATCATTCCAAATATTTACTACATTGTCATCCCCAATTCTCCATCCCACCCCCTCCTCAAGGAGTCATCTAGCTCCCCAAATACTTCACCAGGTATACGACGGGTAAGAACTTAATCCTGCACTCATGAAGTCCCTTTTTGGGAAATATTTTTCTTTCATTACACGTGCAAACAAACAATTAGGCTACGTAATAATTTTCCACCTCTACTTCGTCAACAGAGCCATATTAAATACCAATAGTTCTTTAAAACCCAACCCTCCCTTCGCTTTGGGGACACACATATCACTCCACTTACACCAATGAATGTCTTTATTGGTTTTTGAGTTATGCCACCAAAACTTACACATTATGTTCTCAAGTTCACGGCAAAATGAAACTGGCAACTTAAAACATTACATCACGTAGATCGGAATAGCTTGTAAAATGGCAACTTAAAACATTACATCATCTTAACAAAGCGTTCTTTAATTCCATCAAAAGCATGCTTTTTCCTACGTCCAACCATTGTTGGCAATCCCAAATACCTCTCTGGATTATTAGAAATCCAAACTCCCAAAATTCTCCCCACCTGATCCTATATTTCTTATTTAACTTTACCACTGAAATAGATTAGAGACTTATCAAAATTAACCAATTTTCCCGACACCATTTCATGCTCATTGATCACGTTTTTCATAATATTTGTACCTTTAATCGATGCCTCTCCAAAAAACACACTATCATCAGCAAAAACATAAATGCGTCACCGAAATACCACTTTTCCCTACCCTTGCCCCAAAGAGCCTCCCCTCCCTCCTGGCCATGTCAAGTAATCGTGAAAATCCTTCATCACAAATTAGAAACAAATACGGACTTAGGGGGTCTCCTTGCCTTAATCCTCTTGTAGGCCGAAACTTATCCACATGCGCCCTATTAATCACCACTGTATATAATACACTAGTGATACACCTCATTATAAGTGAAATCCACTCCTCACAAAAGCCTATTCTACGCATCATTTTCTCTAAAAAACACCACTCAACCCTATCATACGCTTTGCTCATATCGAGTTTTAAAGCAAAGCCGCCATTCGAAGTCCCTCTTATTCTCTTGAAAGAGTGCAAAATTTCATATGCCACAAAAATATTGTCTGTGATTTACCTTCCTAGCATGAACGTCGCTTAAGTGTCATCGATACAATAGTTAAGCACTTGACGAAACCTATTGACTAACACCTTCGAAATAATTTTATAAATCACATTACAAAGGCTAATAGGTCGAAACTGACTCATTGATTTCGGCGAAATCTCCTTAGGGATAAGAAAATTGTTTGTATGGTTCGCCTCCTCTATATTCCATAGACCATTTAGCACATCCTAACAATACTTGGTAACTTCATCCCCTACTAGATGCCAATACTTTTGAGAAAATATTGCAGGAAAGCCATCCTTACCCGATGCCTTAAGAGGAGCTATGGTTTTCATTGCCTCAACAACCTCTTCTGCTTTAAATTCCACCATTAATTCCTCATTAAGCTCTTCCGTAATACATGGTGATATTGCTGAAAATAATCTATCACAATTGCCGACCTTTTTTTATGAAAACAAATCTTTAAAATAACCTGTAGTAATTTTAGATATCTCATCAAAATCATTAACCCAATTCCCAGAATCACTCTCCAACCCCTTAATCATGCTCTTTTTCTTTCAATGAGAAGCACTCTTTTGAAAGAATGTCGTGTTTCTATCCCCCATCCGAAGCTAGTTGATTCTCTCCAATTTTTCCCAAAATAATTCCTCCCTATTAGCTTTGAAATTCAACTCCAGTTTAACCTCTGTAATCTCTGCCAAAAGTACGTTACTAATCTCACAAGAACTCAATTCAAGTAGTCTAGAATTTAAATATGTTGTTCGACGCTCCCTTAATCCTTTCTCCTTTTTTGCCCAATTGCTCAACCCTTACACCCATCTCCTTCAGCTTCACCAAAATATCCTGCTCGTTCAAGTTCCAACCATGTTTAACTCTCTCCTCAAAGTCTTTAGCCAATATCCAGTTGGAATTGAAATGAAATTGACACTGTCTTTCCCCAAATCGCAACATCCCATCCCCATTTGTATCCACAACCATCGGACAATGATCAAAAAAGCTATGCTGTAAGTGGTTCACCGAATACCCTGTAAAAAGATCCCACCATTCTGGATTAGCTACCCCTCTGTCCAGTCTTTCCTTTATATTATTTCTGGCCAACCTACCTCTCTCTCATGTGTACCATTTCCCAGAAAAGCCTAAACCGCTCATTTCATAATCTTTTAGCACTTCTCGAAAAGCAACCATTTGTCTTTCCTCACGAATTTTCCCCCCTTATTTTTCAAAAGAGAATAGAATTTCATTAAAATCTCCCAGAATCAGCCATGACTTATTATTCCCACACTTCAGATACCTTAATAACTCCCACGACTCCTTTTTAGCATGCTTAAAGAATTTTTGAAATGCATCATGTTCATGTGCTTCATAAATGCTTGCAAAATTAGATTCGGTGGCATATAAAATCCTTAATATACCCAAAACCTAACAAAAGCAGGCAAAGTATAAAGTAAAGAATACCTTGATAAAGCTCCCGTCACAATATTTTTCTTATCTTTCTTATATCAAATAACTAGAGGAAAAGATTATATAAATCTAACCCACATCATATATCGCTTGTTTAACTTATCTTGCCCTCTTAAGTTCTTAAATGATTCATGATCAATGTGAATCACAAATTCTTTAGGCAAAAGTTAATGTTGCCAAACCTCAAATCCCTTATCAAGGCATATAATTCTTTATGATATGTTGAATAGTTCAAGTGTGGTTCCTCGAGTTTATCACTAAAGTAAGCAATAGGCTTATTATCTTGCATGAGGATTGTGCCAATATCTAAAAAAAAAAAAAACCATCACACTCAATTTCAAAAGTTATTTCAAAATTAAATGAATATTCTAGCATTACAAAGTTTGTATTTAAGTTCATTAAAAGCCAACTCTTGTTAATCAATCCAATTAAATGAAACATTTTGTTTAATAAGTTTTGTCAAAGGAGAAGCAATGGTAGAAAAATTACAAGCAAATTTGCAATAGAAAAAGACTAAACCAAGGAAAGACCTTATCTCATAAATGGATTTAAAGATAAGACATTTTTTAATGGCTTTAACCTTTTCGTCATTGTCTTGAAATCTTGCAAAGCTTATTATAAATCACAAAAAGAAAAGCTTATCCATGAAAAAGATGCACCTCTCTAAATTAGCAAAAAGTCATTCATGTCTAACACATTTAATATTGATTTAACATGGAGAACACGGTTATCCAAAGTTTTACTATAAATCAATATATCACAAAAATAAATGACTACAAATTTACTTAATAAAGGTCCAAGTATCTGATTCATTAATCTTGCGAATGAGTTAAGAGCATTATCTAATCCAAATAATAAGACCTGAAAGTAAACAGGTATTTCAAAATAATAAGAAAAGAATCACTCTTATTCTCGCAATATACTTCATGCAATAAAAGAAAAACTTTAAAATTTATTCAATTATTAAAAGGGTTGCCTAAGAGAAATAAGCCACATTATAAAGGTTTAAAATAAATAAATAAATAATCTTAATTAAAATCTATAAATTATGTAAATAAAACTTCTAGAAACCAATAAAAACTCTTTAAATGCTTTAATACTGTGTTAACCAAGGATTTGAGGATTGATGTAGATAATACAAGAAAATTAAGTGTTCAAATCGGATAAAATCCCCTTAGGGTGACTGGCCACACTAGTCCCAATTCATCCATCTATCTTTCTATCACACAACTCACTTTGCAATTCCATTCCTCTCCTCCCACCTTTACTAACGCCATCATTAGGGATTATTATTTTCACACTCTAAAAGAAAAACAAAAACTACTATAATAGGAAATAGCAAAGCCTCAAACACAAAAACAACTAAAAAATCCCAAAAAAAAAAATGAAAGTGTTCCCACTATCTTCAAAAATGCATAAAATGCTAGCAAAAATCTAGCAAACTCTTTAACTAAAGAAACAAATCCAATTTCAAAATCCTAAGCCTTTTATTGATTTTAACAGCAATCATAGTGGTGTTAAAGCTTCAAAAGATACAATAATTCATCATACAGATGATATATTTTATGTGTGGAGAGTTAACATACATATTGCATTGCCTCAACCCTCGCTAAAACTAAATCACATATCTCGCTCATTAATGCAAAATATGTGAATTTCAGCACTCAAATTACTTGTGTGTAAGCAAGCAATACGCGCACCATATAAACACATTATGATTTTTGAGGATTTACTATTACATTCATAAAAAAATCTTAAGGAAAAAAAAACTCTTCAGCATTCACCAAAAAGCGCCATCTCGATGAAAGCCATTTTGTGACCTCCCCCTCTCTTTAATGGAAAACCTAGAAACCACCTCATCTAGAGAATAACAAACGGAGCCACCTGGTTAAAAGGCAACCTCGACACCTCTCGCCAAACACCATAGGGCCATTGACCTACGAAATTGAGGACTAATTATAAGCTTTGGGAGGTAACTCCCCTTCCGACAACAAGAACTTACTTTTATTACACATAAGCCTTCACCAAGTACATTAACCTGACTTAGGGACACCTCAACAGGACAACACACTCTTCGTTCACCTCCAAGTTCTCATGTTAAGCACAATAAAATTCAATTTTATTTTTATATATTGATTTTGGTTTTATATATATATATATTGAATACAAAATAAAATACCAATTAGCTTTTAATTTCACCCCATTCATCTAAAAATCAAATCTGAAATTTCTAAATAAAATATTTAGTTTTTTTAATAGTTTTAACTTCTAAAAAAAACATGATTCAATTTTCAAATTGGCTAATATATTTATAAAAAGCCTTTAAACTTTTATATCTTTGTGCAACAAAGCCATTAGTTTTAATTAAGATAAAACTGTTTTGGAGAAATCCTAATACCTAAGTTACAAAAAATGGTTGAGATATTAAACTACTTTATGCATGATATTGCATTGTTGTCATTCATATATTTTCTTCAAAACATTGTTAATTATATGGTGTTTTCATACCAATATCTAATCTTTAATCTTTTAATCCATTTCACCAGTTCAAAATTGAAACAATAATGAATAAAACTATTATTATTGGATCTCAATATCCAATCCTAAGTAGAAAAGCGAAACAAACATTATACAACAGTGATAAAAGCATTGAAGGTGATGAAGAAATGCTTTTAGAGGATTCGGAAATAAGAAACTATTCATCTAACCATATTTCTCATCAAGAATTTCATGAATAAAAATTAAACAAAATTGACTTATTTAATTAAAAATACTAAGGGTGTACTATAAGAGTTCTTTTAAATATATTTGTCTTCCAAATTATGTAGATTTAAGATAAATATGGTATATGATTATGGTTTTATGAGGGCCTAGTATTTTATAAAAGAATTCATACATCAACCCCTTTTTTTATATATACAAAGTCTAAACTATTCATAATTCATCTCTAATCCTTAAATAAAAGAATAATGTATTTTAGCACGCCGAACTTACGTCCTCCTGCATTGATAATAATGTCAATGCCAACCCAATTAAAACTCAATCAGCAAGCCCATTTTTTTATAATAAAAAAAAACAAATATTATTTTGAGGGTATTTATGTCTTTTTTATATTTTAATAAATCTAGAAGTTACATATTCATGATGAGAATCTTGATATTTAAACTCAAAATAAATTAAATTTTATTTTAACTAAAGTTGTATGTGCATTTTATTTTATTTTATAAATTTATTATATAATTTTTTCCACTCACATTATAAATATGCCACAATAAGTATATATAGGATGTTGATAATATATTAAAAAAGATATAGATAATACTAATTAATACATTTGCTTATGGACTATAATATATAAATGAACATTTTTATTCTAATCACAGTAAAGTGGCAAAATAAGAGTTAGGTGATCTTAGAAATTCTCTAAATAGAAGCTTACAATGAGAAAATCTATGATGAAGAAAGATGTGTCTGTTGGAAAAATCGGATTAGAAAACAGTGTTTATAAAGCAGAACGGAAGTTTACATCTTTTCTTAAAATCAAGTATTGTGATATTTATAATAATAAACTTTTAATTGAATACACGTGCTTTATACGAAGGCAGTCTAGGTTGTTTCCTAGCTGTCAACCAATCGATCTTCTCTGTTGTCCTCGAACCCTGAATTGCTTTAAGCGTGTTCTTAAACAAATCGAATCAAATAATAGAATGAAAACTTTACTTAACTTTCAGTGGGAAAATTATTTTTTTCTAAAAATCATAAACTAAGAGTATTTTCTTGAAAAATAGAATTTATTCTTTAAAATAAATTTTCACTTTTTATAGAATATCGGTGCTAGAAAGGTTAGCTAATATGTTAACTCATAGTTCTTATTTATAGAATATCGGTGCTAGAAAGGTTAGCTAATATGTTAACTCATAGTTCTTATTTAGAGAGAAACAGTAAAGAGTTATGTTCGAATAATTTCTAATTAAATAATAATATTTTAATAGAAAATATTGTATTCTACGACAAGTAGAATACAGATGTGCAGTGACACACCCTTATTAGGACTAGGATTTGTTGCCCCACACACATAGGATCGGGCTTCTAGGCCTATCTTGTGTATTGGGTACAATTATATGTGTTATATGAATTTTTATTCAATACTTATGATTTATCCAATCCAATAACTATTTTCTATTACCGAAAATATTAATTAAACTAAATTAATTTTTTAATTAAATTATTTTCTCAATCCAATTCTAATTTCGTTAAAGTCATGGAAACTTTACCGTATTAGAATCCATGAGGAAATTAATTTAATTGTGTTATTCAACAAACTTATGATGACTAATTAATTTAATTCTCACTTTGAACTTCAACTATTTAATTACAATCAATTAAATAATAATTTAAAGAAATTAAATTAATTTCCAAGTCATCTTTTGTACTTTTTGAAGAAATGTATTTACTGCGAATAGTGATACATGCGATCTGTTTCTCTTTCTTTTTTTTTTCCATTCATTCCACAATTTATCAATTCTATATGCAATTCATTTCAAGTTATCTCTATAACACCTCTCACCCATCCCCGTCGTTGGGATCGAGTTACGAAATGCTATAGTACAAAACAGAATAGTTATAAATAATTAACAATTAAAACTCAATAACTTTAATCACTTCAATAATTAATCACTTCAATAATTTAATACAATTTAAAACTTTTCCCTGAGTCTTATACGAGCTTACATGAGTTCTAAAGTTGACCCGAGAACAAAAAAGGATCAAAATGCAACATTTTCAAATGCAATCCGATTGAGCTTTTATTAAGCTAACAAAGGGACCAATTGGACATATACAATAGGCTCTAGTAATTGCAATTATGTCTAGAAGTATCGTTTCGATAATTCGCAATTACTTAATCATGGAGTCAGTCCACAAGAAGTATCATGATTGAAAACTCATTATTGTATACTCTTTATGAAAGCAATTCATTCAATTGCTTTGTCCAATGACCTTGTCATGTGTGTGTTACCCTCATATGATATCTTTGATTCCTTTGAGTTAAATCCATTCACTCAATAGAATCATATTTTATCTCATTGTCACCATTATATCTTCTTAATGATTAATATGATCACTGTCAACAAATGACTATGATTAATTGCTCGTTCGAGAACAAGCAACCCATGGTCACGTTCCATGTTTATCAATGCACACAATGTCAATGAGAGGATATCGTTAACTCTTTAATTGAGCTATAAATTCCACTATTGCTAGTAAATCATGCCATATACCCAACATATTGGCCATCGGCTGGATCATTTTTAGAGCATAAGCCTCCACTTATATCAAAGCACATGAGTTACATACGCATGGTCAGTGACTAACTCAGGATTTAGGTAAATCACACCATGAATGTCACAAGTGAATTAATTTACAAACGGATTCAGAATTAATTCATCTTGGGTCTAGTCTTTGTGAGGTTGTTCTTAACTTGAACCATTAGGGAGTTAGAATAGTTCATGAACTTCTTCGTACTTCCCCAACTGCCAAGATAGCCTTCGTAACGATCTTCTTAGGACCAGTGCTATTGACAGAGATAAGAGTCTTCTGACAAGATTCTCGATAATGAGTAAATGAACAAAAGTTAGACATTGCCTTCATTTATGGAGATAATGTTTCATTATCATTGAGACTCTGGTGAACTATAAACGCAATGCCAATGGTGACTCCCACCACAAGAATGACTTAAACCCTAACAATTATCACTTTTCTCAACATCTTTGGTTTTTTTTTTTTCTAATGAAGATACTATATCTCTATCATTGTTTAGAAGTGGCAATAACCATATAGTAGAAAAATTATATGATACCCAACCAATCAGGATAAATAAGGGGAAACTTTTATTGGGACATGAAGCTTCCCTTCCCTTTGTATTTGCTTCTGTTGTTTGATTAAAGTCATTATACACGATGATTGTGTTTTATAGCAAGTGGGAGCTTGTAAAATTAGGGCTTTTTGCATGGAAAAACGAAAATGATGCCTTACGGATTGTTGCCGACAGGTTATAACATATTGATTTTAGACAAAGTGTTTAATTGATAAGTGATTATCATCTTTAATTTTAGAAAAAAAAACAAGTTTGAAATTGCTCTTTGTTGGAGTGAAATTTTTTGTTTGTCTTAGTTTTATTTTTAATTTGTTTTGGATGGTTTTATTTATTAAGATGTTAGGGCTTGAAGTGCAAAAAATATTTTTCAGAATTCAATCTTAATGAAAAATGTACAAAATTTTGAATTTTATCGTATGCATTTACCCTCCTATACAATAGGAAAATTATTAATTTGCTACTTAAAGTTGTATAATTATAAAAATATCTCAAATTATAATAACCTAGAAAAGTTGTACACTTTTTAAATCATAAAATTATTTTAAAACCTCTCAAAATTAAGATTTTTTAATTATAAAAAATCTAAAATTATAATCGCAATACAATGGTAAATTGATTCTTTTGAAAGTTTTATAAAATTGTTAAAATATCTAAAACTTATGTAAATTCTCTGCAATTTAAAATTTTCAAAAAAGAAAAAAGAAACTGAAATTTATTATTATTTTTCATATTATAATAATGCAAACAAATCGTAAATTTGTGAACAGTGTTGAGGTGATGAATAAAGTAGAAAAGAAAAAGAGAGAAGCATTGCCTAACCTTTTCAAAGCTTGTAAAGCTTTTTCGCTTTTCAGTAATGTAAAACCCTTTTCTCTTTTCTTATGAATCCCATTGATGTCTCTTTTCTTGTTAAAGATGTTTTTCTTTTTTCTTTTTTGGGGTTAATACTTAATAGTAATACTTAGAGTTTAAATTTTAAATTTTTTTGTGAACTTATTTTTTTATTAAATGATTTTATTACCATAAAATAAAATGGATCTAATTAATTTATCTATAAATTACTCAAATTGATAAATTAATCCATTTACTTTAATTTGTTAGACTTTAATTCTTGTACCTTGCGAAGATTGAAAAGTTAGTCCAATTAAAATACATTGCTAAGCATTATTGCCAAATTACTAACCTAGAAACCAATAGTTCTATAATTTATATGGAAAGAATTAGGAACATAATCAATTGTGTAGCAATTTATATAATACAATTTAACAAAAAAAAAAACAGCAATTTAAGTTTATCTATTTATGTTGATTGAATCTTAGTTTAATTGGTATAGGCATTATTGTCAATGCAAGAGGACGTGAGTTCGAGTGCGCTATGGGTTGGAAAGGAGTTATGAATAATTTTAAGTATTGAATGAGATATGAAAAACTATGGAATGATGTAAAATTGATATGGTGATGGAATGGCATTAGGAGACTTAAGTTTGAAGTTGGAAGATTTAGTGATGATTTCGGCATGCAACCCTCCTTTATATCATGACCAATGCCCCTAACTAAACTAATTATATGCTTCATTTTTCCCTGGACAAGTTAGGCTTGGGTCCTTAACTTTGAGATTTGTTTTTTAATCTTTGGAGTTACAATGATTGAGAAATATAATGATGTGCCATTGTCTGCTTCATTTTTAAATTGAACCCGACCGTAATGGAGTCCGAGACCTCTGCCCTCTCCACCACCCCCACATCTCTCCAAAATTGCCTCCACTAAAAACAAGTCTATAATGGTGTTTGAAAAGATGTGGATTTTACGCTACATCTACCTCTCATTTCTAACCATTGTATGGTTAAAATTCAAATGAATGTTGGTAATAATGTGTTTCAGGTTGGAATATTCCCCCCAAGAGATCGACGGAAAATGAGTTTTGATTGGCCCCCTGAGTTCAGATCTTCAGCTTCTTCGACGGTGGGGGGAGAAGGAACGATGGAGGAGAGCGGTGGCGGGGAGGAGAGGGAGAGGGAGAGGGGTGGGGGAAATATTTTTTTTATTTTTTTAGAATTATTTTATAGAAATAATAAGGTTGTTTGCTTATGTGGCTTTTTGCCACGTGTCGTTTGGTGATTGGGTAACAGCAGACTAGCAGTTGAGCAACGTGGGAAAAAATTTAATTTAGGTACCCAAATTGAAAAAAAGAGTAGTTATTTGAGAAAACAGGTATAGTTTAAGGGGTAATTTTTAAATTAAGCCTTTAGATTAAACAGAATTTAACGTGAATCCCTAGTAAGAAAGAAGAAAGCAAGGAAAGGAAAAAAGTGGAAGAGAAGACGGATGCATGAAAGAGATGATGATGGGATGGCGAGGGCACAGTGTCTGGGAAAACAGGGCAAAATTTTGAAATGGTCTGTCTACATGGAAGATGGGTTTAGAGAGATAAAAGTGATGGCATAGGATAGGATAGGAGGCGTGCGGTGGACCCCATGGCAGTGGCCCATCCGAACACCCTGCCACCGCGTGCCTACCCCTGCACCTGCACCTGCACCGTTTCCACTCCATCAATCCTTCTCAACTCTCACCTTGGGCTCTTCCTTGGCCCCACTTTCCTACATTGTTGCTTCCTGTCTTTTCTTTCTCACCCTCACTTTTTTACTTTCAATTACATAAAAAGGCAAGAGATACATATTTTATTTTCTCCTTTGTACTTACTCCACATGTCTTTTATAATGTCACATTGATTTGTATAAATCCTATTACCCTAATCGTTACCAACAGTATTATCTAAACTAGGCACACCTAAAAACTATTATGTATAAAATAAACTTTAGTTTAAGTGGGGCAAAAGGTATTATTGTGAAAACACTGAATATATTTCATTTTTATTTAAAAATAAATTAATTAACTTTTATATATTAGATTAAAGGGTAAGTTAACCTTCTTTTGTATAAAATAAATTTATTTTTATTGTTAAAAACTATCGTAACTAAAAAATAATCAAATAGTTAATTATGATATACCACGATATCTCATACAGCCGTATAGTTGCCAATTTTAATAATTGAAATGGATGAAATATTTAACAAAATAATCAATTTTCTCTTTAATTCAAAATACAATAATTAATTTATCAAGTAGAGTTGACAAAATGTAATCTTAATTCTAGTATAAGGACGTCCATAATACTATCTCATAATGTGAATGTTTTTCTAAATTGACTTTTATAGTTTTATTCAAATATATATAATAATAATAATAAACAAAATAGTCTTTTCGACTTCTTAAAAACAATAAATTTTAATTATTTTCTAACTAAATTAATACAGTTTATCACCACACTTAAATATTCTATAAATAAATTGTTTATAATGAGTCTACCACATTTTTTTGCTATGTTTTTAGTGACATACATAATAAATTATGTTTAGATTGAATACATAAAAGAAACAATTCGTTATCGGTATTATTTAAATAAATTGTGGCTAAAAGTATTCAAATCAATATTTTTTAAACAGTAGTCAAATTCTAATTAGTCCGATTAAAAATTTTAAAATATTCAAAAAATTCAAAAATCCAGATTTGATAACTGATTCAACCGTCTGTTCAGTCAAATTTTAATTAATTTAACCGATTTGCATAGATTTTCAATCTAATCAATTCAAAGTCACTTTCAAAACGAATCGCCCAATCAGGTTCAAACAACACTGGTTCAAACTAATATATAATTTATGTTAGAAAAATAGGTATGTAATAAGCACATGAAAATGTTATCAAGAATTGGGATCGAATTTATTCTTTGTTGATAAAAACACAAAGGACTAAAAGAAATTGAAAAACTTAACAAAATAAGAAGAAAAAAGTAGAAAATTAAGGAATAATATTGAATTAAAATAAAAATGAAATAAATGATAACTTCCCCTAAGTAAAAGAATTAAAATAATCATAATTTACATTGTTAACTTGAATTTTTAATTTTATAAGTAGTTTAAGAGAGGTTGATCAGTGTAATTTTGCTAGTATAACCAAGTCTAATATCTTCACGTCAAGACTGTCATCTATCCTAACAATGCCATCCGTACCATCAACGCCAATTAACTTACCGGTTACACCGCGAAGTGAGCCGCCCATGATTTTGATCTTGTCCGATTTCCTCGGTGGCACTACCTCCATCTCACTAGGCATCGCAATTACTGTATCACCGCTGCCATTTGGACCCAGAGCCACCTTACAGGACCCATCCTGTGGTATACGAACCCATCAATCCTCAATATAAAATTCTTTGTAATATTATTTGAGAGAGTATAATCTATGTTATCTGAACTCAGATGAATATCAGGTACAAATGTGTGGTACTCTAAAAGAAATGAAATTGTATTGGATAACATATCCTATGTATGAGGTTTCAACAAGAACATTGTCAACAAATGGATGGAAGACGTACCGAAAGCACTTCTTGGATGACTCCAAGAGACTCATCTCCAGATTTGCGCATGTTGACCAAAATATCTGGCATGAACCAAGGTCCTTCATTGTCAGCACCTGCAAGCAGCCAGATGTTAAATTGGTTGGAGGTATACCTAGAGTTCGCATTTTTCTGTTATTTTCTTAAGAATTTAGACTTCAAAGCCCTCAACAAATCCTACATAAGTACTCAGACCTAATTTATTAATAACTATCAAAATTGGATCTCAAAGTTCACAACAAAAAAATTAAAAATTTGCCAGGATAAGCTCTCATCAGCAACTGGCACCAAAATGTCTTCAACATTAAAAGGTATGAATTAAGTACACGAGTAAATTTAAATCCCATAAATTATCTACTAGAAAATTTGGATGAAGATTGTCCAGTTCCCTGGGGAAAAAACGAAGACAAGGAAACAGAAATAGCACCTATTACTGGAGACATCATATCAAGACCAGTTCCTGGTGTCATCGGCTGCCCTCCAGGTGTACCCGGAATATAGGATCCTGAGCTTGGTGTCATAGGCTGCCCACTAGGAGTTGATGGCATATAAGGACTTGGAGCGTTGGCTACAGCAAACATTGAAAATGAGTAACACTAAAAGACACTAAAAGATTCGAATAGCAAAAATAGGATAAAATACTACCATAAGCTGAACTGCTATCTCTCAGTATTCCAGCCTCACTGTAACTACCGCCAGGAGTACTAGCCCAACCTGAACCAGGAGTAGGTGCTTCATATGCCCTTGAAGGAGGACTTCCTGGCTGAAAGAAACATTATTACAATTAAAGAAAAAGAATAGTCATATCATCGATAGCCCTTAATTGTGCAAGAATCCTTACCTGATACTGAGGACTGGTTCCCCAAGAGGCAGGGTTTCCTTCTTCCCAATTATCCCTATTTTGCAATCATCATTATAAAACAATGAGACAAAATACAGCATGAACATAAACAATGATTAATTAATATGCGATTCTCCAAATGAATGGAATCTTCAAAGGAACCTGGGTGGACTCATAGGTGCACAAGGATTCCAGGCCCTGTCACGCATGGGTGTTCTCATGCCATCATGGATAGGTGTTGCTGCGGAGAACATAGAAGTAACTATATTATTATTATTTTATTATTGCTAAATAATAGAATCATGTAAAATGGAAGCATCAACACTAAAAGCATAGGAAAACGCTGATCGCAATAAAAAGTACCTCCAGGATCTCTCATAGGAGTCATGTATGGATGTAATGGAGTTCGTGAAGGGTGCATAGGAGTTTCACTTCCCATACCATACCGGGATGACTCACTGGTGAAACAAAAGAAACATAATGTCAGAGAGATATAGCAACATGGGTTTTCTCCAATAAACTTAGGAATTTTGAAGAAACCAAATTTACCGGTGGGGTGTTGAAATAACCACGTTATCAGATATGGAATTGCGATCAACTGTAGACATAAAACAAATTTTATAAGCAATAAAGATACTAAAAAGGAGAAAACATTTCAAATATTACCCTGGACTTGCCTGTAACAACCTTCATTTGAGACTCCAGCTCAACTCGAACTGATTGACCTTTAATATCTACAACACGTCCACGGTAACCCTTATAAGGACCCTGGCGAATTTTCACAGAAGTACCAACCAAAGCATCATGCCCTCCTCTTCCGCCTCTGTGCCTTCCTCCAGCTGTTTTAAAGAGGCAGAAGTTAATAGCTTCAGCCTTCTAATGAAATTTAATTGCTTGAACCAAGAAAATAACAATTCAATGAAATTCAGTAACCATAAAAGTTTGTATAAACAAGGATGCTAAGACCACCGGCAACATACAATCAAATGGAGGACCTCCCCTAGAAAATCTCCTCGGTGAAGGTGGTACACGGGATGGAGCCTTGAAGCCACCAAATCTTGAGAGAGAACCACCCTAAAAGATTGAATCAAATATGCTAGAATGAGAATGATTCAAGTTATACATGAAATAACATTGAAAAGAACAACAAAAAAAGCTTACATTTCTGTCACCATTGGAACGTGATCCTCCCACTATACAACAAGAATCAGCTTTAGCACATATAAAGCCAGCATGTTCAAGGTGATGCCGATCATACACGAACAGGACTCCTTTATATATGTGCTCTACAGGACCTTGTTCCCCCTAATATGATAAGGGAGGACAGTATGTAAACTGTAAACAAGTAAAATAACTGATAAAACAAATCAAATTCAAAAAATCTTACTTTACAAGGGCCTTCAAGGATCCTAACTACATCTTTCACAGCAACAGTATTCCTATATCTGTCTTGCACATTAAATTTCTTATCAACCTTACATTTGATTTCCCTCAATTTGACAAGAGAAACCTCTGGTCTTTCTGGGACACCCTTAAGAACCTAAAAGAAAAAAGTACAACACTAAGAGCATATTCAAAAGATGACCACTCAATATCATGCCATTCAGGAGAGGTTGATGCACCTGAAACGCTTCGCTTTCTACACGTATAATTACACCAAAGCTATTGTTACTGCACCAACAGAATGAATAGATTAGGCTCCCAAATTAACACTAAATAGAAATTCTTCAACAAGGAACTACTTACTCTAGTAGCACAAGATCATGAAGCTCATACTCTCCAATTTTTGTAATACCAGTAGTCACTTCAGAGCTCTCAACAACATCATCAGCAAAAACACGAATCTGATAAAACAAATGCCAATCGTTTTTCTAATAAGATAATCCTTAGATCAGAACCAGACTCGAATGGTACTTCACTCACATGTTCCTTGGTCGTATCGGATAAAATGATGAGCACATGCTGCTCCACCTTAACAACCATGCCAGTTGCACCTTCCTTTGTCCCAGACACAACCTTCACATGATTCCCAGGCTCAAAGTACTTACACAGCTCTTTTTCGTTAACAGCAAGAGTTTTCTGCAAAACATCATTAATGGCTAAGAATGAACTTGCATGCACACCAGTAACCAAAATCTTAATTCAAAGAACACAAATAATGACTGAATTCTTACTGGAAGGCCTTTCATTTCTGGTCTGATATGGACATTCTCTTCCTCAACCTTTTCAACCCATCCCTTTAAATTTTTCAAATCCCCCTTGACAACAATCACGGCGTCACCCTTCATGAAGTGGCCTTTCTTCCTGTTTGCGAACAAAGTTGACAAACCAACCATTTCAACTCCATTCGTGCTAGGTGCCCGGAACTTTTCAAGTTCATCAAAAGTCGGTTTTATGTTTTGAGCACTAATTGATTTCATGGACACTGTTTTATACAAGAATCCATCTTTGAAAAGCATGCCATCAATATTCTCAAAGTAATCACCAGTAACTGGATCTCGCCTGCGTTCTACACGAATATGAAGTTCCCTAGGAAAACAATTAATATAGGTTATTATGAAGAAAGCACAAGTGTAGCAGATTTTTCACCAAAGGTTGGAATCATTTGCACCTACCTAGCCTCATCAACATTCAATAAACGAGGAGGAGGGACAAAGGCTTTCTTCTTTGCAACCTCTCTGCCTTCCTGAATAAAATAGTAGAGAGTGGATCAAGGATAGTAGAACCAGGCAACTGAACATTATCAGTTTAATATTTTCCTAAATCTGCAATTTCATATATAGACGGATAAAGCTCAATGGCTGCATAAGAAGATTAAAACAAAATTCTATTGTAAGGTTTAACATGCACAATCCATGAGATAGGCACCTAACATAAATGTAGTCCATTCCATACCAATTTATTTGCAAGAGCCTGTAAGTCAATCCTAGGGATCAATTTCACAGTGACTCTCTGCCTCACGTTATCCACATCAACTACCTGGGAAATGGAAATTAGGATGTCAGACTATAAAGTTTAAGAGAAGAACTCATGGAAGTGACATGGATAAAACTCATACTTGAGCAAGATCACCCTTATATGTCCCAATCTTCATTCTGACCCAGGTATCTCTTGAAAGATCAATTGCTTTACTTTCAACTGATAAAACATCAGTCATTTCTCTTATTGGAACAAGCATAATCTTTGCTGGAAATATATTACGTAGACCTTTGACAGCCTGAAGAAGATCAAAGTTAGTCAACAAAAACATGTTTAGACATCTAGCTATGCCACTCATGAAAAATAAAGCCGACGAAGAAATAATCACATACCTCTCGTACATGGGCTTCCTTGTCTGCTTCAATATAAATATAATTTTTGAGGTGATCAAGAGCAATAACAGACCTGATCTGCAATTCAACTCCTTTATCAATGAACTTCTGCATGAGGCAAACAGCAGTCTCTCGTTCACGACCAATCTAGCATACATAAAGATTACCTTAATTTCCATGAAAAAATGTCCCAATAGTCATTAACCACTACTGTCCATTTTAAGAATTCCAAAACTTATATTGCAGAGAAAATCATTAGCATACCGCACATTTCACCATCCACAGCTTTGGATCTCTTACTGATGGCAAAAGTGCTTGCTGTTCCACATCAGTTGTCTCCTCATCATATTCTGTGTGACTTGATCTAGCATACCTAGCCTGAATGCTTCTCTCAAGAGCTTCAACATCTTCTTGTTCATCCTCCCGCATTGGTAATGGGCGACGGTGCATCCTTCTACCAACATCTTCATCAGGAAGATCAGCTCCAGTCTCAACTATGAAGTCTGCATTTCCAGTTGTCAATATACCAGCAACATACAGAAAATTGAGGATAAAGGGGCCAGCACAAATAGAAGATTGAACAGTCACCAAACTCAGATATGCCATCAGACCATTTATAACCATAATGAGGGAAATAGGTTGCCATGAAACGATCCCATAAAGGTTTATCAATCATTTAATTGTGTTGATAATGAAATGCCTCTCCAGCTAAACTAAGCCGCACTTATCTTTTTGGATCAGGGCAGAGTGTGGGATAATTGAAAGCAATATAACTTTGGAAAGACATTAAAGAAGGTAAAGAACAATCGATATCAACCATGAGATACACATACATAGTTTCCATTCATCATTTCAAGCTGTTACTGCATGACCTCCTAATAACCAATTGATTTTAGGTGAAATTGTCATATATGGTAACCAAAAAGATTCTCAAGCACAATTTTCTAAAGACCAAGAGGCTTCATAGGGGAGGAACAAGAAAGTAAACCAATTAATTTAAATTCCAAAGCAAAGAAAAATTCTTAGAATTTGCAGAGAATGAGTGCTAAGCATCCCAACAGATGTACAGCTTACAGCAATAGAACTGCCACACGAGCGAACCAAGAATTACAGAGAAATGATTTTTTTTCCAGCCTGACTAGCATACAAATAGGGGAGAAAAAAGAATGCAAACCAATAAAATTCAATAGAATGATTTAAATTCCAAAACAAGGAAAAATTCTTAGAATTTGCAGACGAATGGGTGCTACATATCCCATCAGAGGTACAACTTACAAAATATAATGGAGTTCTTCGCAGAAAACTTCGGAAAAACAAAAAGTTGGAAAACTAACAGCTCGTTCAGATTTTGATAATTACCAAAGTAGCAAACTTCAAAAGCATCAGATGCTCAGTGTTCCAGCACAGTTAAAAATGAAACAGAACAGCAAAGAAATAGAGAAAGTAAAAGTATACACCCAGCAAAGTTTTTTTCCTGCCATGCCTGGCAAATAATAATCATACAAATGACTATGAATTCAATGAAATTAATCGGAATCTTTCAGGAGAAAAAAGTTCAGAAGAAGAATTGTTGGAAAAATAGGAGCTAGTTAAGAATCAAATAATTACAACAAAAGGAACTACTGATATTACTCCTGTGGTTCCATTCCATGATTGCATAGTTATCAAAATGACATACAACCAAGTAAATGGAATACTGTTATTTAAAAATTTTACTCGGTAAACAGGCCTTTCAAGAAATGTGAAGAATGAGACACAAAATGGATTCGATAAAAATTCAGAGAGAAAAATAAGGTTCAAACAAATCAATTTAAAATATAAGCCGTTCATGACTTTCAGATCAAAATAAAAAATGCTACATTTTTATATGCCAACAATAAAAATTTTCAGCGACATATTTTACAACTGCAAATGTTAGATTAATATCTCCAACAAATGATTCTGAATTTGTCAAAAGTTACTACACACAGAATATAAATGCCACATACATAACTAGAATGCAAACTTCAGCATCGTTTAGCAAAAATAAAACGGAAAGAAACTATATTCAATGCTGTAGATACCCATTTTCGGTTATTAACATTTCTTTCAATAGTAATGCTAGGAAATACTATCCCAACACTTCTTAAACATGTTAGCCTTGGGAACAGCTTTCATATTGGGTAACTTGTGGGGCTAAGCCTAAGAATTTCGGCAG
This sequence comes from Gossypium raimondii, assembly GCF_025698545.1. Lineage (NCBI taxonomy): Eukaryota > Viridiplantae > Streptophyta > Magnoliopsida > Malvales > Malvaceae > Gossypium > Gossypium raimondii. The sequence goes on from NC_068567.1 coordinate 9,747,113, forward strand.
GATTCTTGCGTCTCCCCACTTTTGGGATGTCTCGGAGGTTCAGATACAGACACTATTAAGAAGTCTACTTGTTAACCTTTCTCTAGAGTACAAGTTTTTTCTCCCTCTCCTCGCTGATTAAACCATGCACTTGCACTTAAGTTTGCAAGTAGCAATCTCATTGCCAAATGAGTTATATGAATGTAACTTCCATGGAACTACCATTATATCCACTATCTTCATAACTCTCGTTACCTATCATTCATAGCACATTCTTATGAATTAACTCACATATCTCCCACGTTCTATAAAATACACCATTTGTTTCATAAATGTTCTTTTGAATATAGGGAATCCAAGGTTTCATTAAGGGGGACTTTTGGATTTTGATCTTTTGGTCAAATTTGAGAACTTCAACATTCTCTGTGATTTTCTTTCTACAATTATGATAACCACCGTAGCTCTCACCTTTCTCACCCCACTATTGCTTCCATCACCACCACATTTCCTCACTTAACCAAAAGAACCCTTTACAAATCCTAAATTTTAAAATCCTAAGCGGATTCTAGAACCAGAATCAAGATAAAGAGACTTTTATTAAAAGGGCATGTAATTGCAATCTCCAAAAATACCATAGTGAACTAGCTTAAGCATAGAAAGTTGAAACTCATTTCTAAACAAGAATTAGATTCGGTTTCTTCCAAGATAAACTCGGATTAGAGCACACTAATCATCATTTCTTTTTCACTTCACTAGCAATTTCGATCCCAGTATGAATAAAAAGAAAAGAAAGAAGAGGAAATTACCGTCTTCGCCCTCCTCTTCTTCCTCTTCCTCATCGCTATCCACCTGTGCTTCAAGATCAAAAAACTGAGAGCCAACACGCGGAGCCTTGCTATGCTTTTTGCCACCGCCCCCATAAACCTCACCGTCGTCATCTTCATATTCATCTTCCTCATCATCCTCCTCCGCCGCGTCATCGATGAAATCAGATCTGCGTCGCTTCCTGCTTGAACCACCTCGACCTCTCCCTACGTCTTCGTCCTCCTCGTAATCCTCATCGTCCACTAACTGGTCCTCCTCATCTTCGTACTCTTCATCACCAACATCATCATCTTCCTCGTCTCTTCGTCTCGCCATCGCAGTAACTTAACCAGAGCTCTGAGGTTTCCCTTCGTTGATGATATCAAGTTCTGAATTTCTGAAGAAATGGAGAAATGGAACCCTAGAAATGGAGGGGTAAGCTTGTAATTTTATTTTCAATTAATCAGAAAGGTGACAGATATTACCTTTTTTTTTTACAGAGAAAGGGGAAGGAGACAAGGCGTTATTTTTTTTCCTTTTTCCGACGCCTGTAAAATGGGCCAGGTGGATTTTAATTGGGCCACTCTTACTTGAATTGTCTGTTAGATGTCAGAGGAAAATAAGGAATCCAAAAACTGCTTTGCTTGATAGTGTAGGCCGAAATAGGAAAGATGAAAAATCAAACCAAAAAAAAATCGGTAGGTGTGAAGAAAATTGGTTAGTAAAGTTTGAAAAATAAAATATTTGAAATTTGTTATAAAATAAGGAGAGATGGAGAGAATAAAGAACAAATAAAATATGAAAACAATAGATAATGTACTTTATTGATCAAAAAGGGTGATTATGATGTTTCATCAGAATCTCTATTTATAGGCATAAGAAGTATAAAAAAAATAGATATCTAATTCTAAAGTACATTAAAACTTTATCTTGATCATGATTGGCATCCACTTAATAAGATATTCATAACACTCCCCCTTGAATGTCCATTGGTAGATAATGTGCCTCGTTAAAACCTTATTAGGAAAAACTCTGTGAGATATAATATGCTGTCTTATTAAAAACCTTATCAGGAAAATCTAATGGAACAAAACTTAGGTTAAGGGAAAAAGAGTACAACACGTATTTACTCCTCCTCATGAAAACATCACATACTTTCTCATGTTTTACATTTTCAATCTTGAATACTAATTTTTCAAATAACTATTTGAATGTATAGCTAAGCATTTATATTACCATTCTTTTAAAAGTCATGAGTGATAGAAATTTGGGAAAATATATTTTAATCTCTTGGTGATTCAACAATAATCATAACAAACTTTAATCATGATTCTTTTATAAAAATACAAATAGGTATTTTGGATCATTTTATAATCATCTTTCAACTACTATTGACTAAGTCAAATTTACCACATATGTTCAATTATTTCAATTCATATAAATGAATAATTTCTCAAGAATTTCAATATGCTTCTAGCATTCTAAATCCTTTAAGGATTTTAATATAAACTTTACTATATAATGATTCATAAAAGGTTGTAACAATAACCATTAGACGCAAGTTAAATTTTTATGAATTATTAGTTTAATAATATATCTAAAGGTTATTGCATCCACCACAAAAGAATATTATAGTTTTTCATAATCAATGCCAAGACTTAGCGAAAAAATTCATATTTTTATTCCGCTTTTGCAAAACTTTAATTGCACCCTCATTGGCTTTATATACATTTAGATATTTGGACTTTTAATTGTACTTGAGTTGCGTCTTTCTATTTTGATCAATTTATTCCATATCTATATTTCTCAATAGATTTATTCAAGATCCTCCTTTTATTTCATTATTTCAGTAATAATATCGCATGCAAAATCATTGTCAACCGCTTTTATTATTCGGTTCCACATTTTCTCGAATTGACATAACTTATCGAGATCTCTTATTTTCATTATTGTAATCTTTAGTTTCAGGTACCTGAATCTCTTCTGGAGTTTTACTTATTAGTTATGTCATGGGTCTCTTCTAGAGCACCCGCCTCCACTATATGACCATCTAGAAGAATTTTCATCTTTGAAACCGATCAATCTATTATTTATTAATCTAATTGATTGTCCTACTGGGACTTTGGTTTCAAATTAAAATGTTAGATGGTATTTAACACTTGGTTATTCTCATTAAGTTTGTAAATACATCTAACAGTTAACTTGTAATAAGTTATCCTTATTGCATTTCTGGTTCAAATTACTCTCCCCTTAACTTATTATAAGTTATTATTTCTCTCCCCCTAATGTCGGGAAACTATCGAATCAATACTGTAATCACAAACCATGTCATAATTGAATCTCGAATACATTCAAAACATTTAATAATATAAATAAACTTGTAATTAATATATATTCCTAACTTTCTTTGAGGATTCACTCATCTTTGTGCGTTGTGGTGGAGCAATTGAAACATATACGCACATCCAAAAATTGTAAGATGAGAAATACTTGGCTCTTGACCAAAAATCAATTGTAATGAGGAGTATTTATAATTTATTGGCTTGATGCGTATAACACGTAAATCAACATAATCTCATGTTAAAATAGGAAGTTTAGTTCTCATAAGTAATGGTTTAGACATTAATTAAAGGTGTTCAATCAATAATTTCTCTAAACCATTATACGCATAAATAATAAACTTTTACAAAAGTTTTTCAAACTCAATCAATAAAAGACTAAGATATAAACTCATCAATATTAGCAAGATGAATTGTCTTAATTGTATTGTCTGAAATTAATTATTTAAATAAGCAATCTTGCAAACGGCAGGTTGCAAATTGATAATACATATGTGATTATTTTGTAGATGCATCTACTAAAATCATATAATATCAAATTCATCCACATGGTGGATGAATGTGCCCATATTCATTTCAGAAATGCAATACATTAAATCTCGACTTTAGCTAGTGAGTTTCTAAGAACCAATTTTTATTGAGAACAAGCAACAAATGAGAATTCTTTAAATTAAAGAATCTTCTGGTTCTTTAATGGATGTCCATATGAATTCTCAATTAATTTTTGCATCATATACAATCCATGATGGTCTAACTGGTCACGCCAAGTAGTAAACACATTTGTATCAGTAAACTTCTGGTTTAATTTAACATGTGTTTCAGTTGTACTAAATTGTAACAATTTGATAATTTTATTATCATTCCTTTTAATTTTTATCCACATATAAGCACTATTGTGACATTTACTACTGGAAATGTCTAAATTAATGTGAAGTCTATAATGCCACCAAGTTAATAAATATAATTTCCAAATAATTATATGCGATTCGCCTGGGAATAGCAAATTTTGTGCTTTTAGATATTAATATATTAGCTCTTCGGAGCTTTCAACTAATTTTGTACTATCAAATATTGGAATAATATTTGTTTGTTTCATACCAAATAAGATAAATATTTTCTATTTATAATGATAGAATTCATTACTACATTCTTATATCATTCCTCAAAGAATATTAACAAAACAAAATATTTGAGCATACGCCACATACGTGGCCAATAATATTTCATATCACATTGATAACATAAGTTATATTTACCCTTTGAAGAGTTATCTTGAGAACTCTTATTGTTCTTTTATTTATTACTATGTTCCCACTTTTAGGGGTCCATGAGTATATCTTTGATTTTTTTTTATATTTACATTCACTTCGGGGAATACAACAAATTTAGTAAGACAGACTTCTAAACGCCTCTATTGATTTTTTATTTCATAATTACCATCGTAAATATATGTGGATTTTGAATTAGAATCTATCCATTCATGTTGTCATGATTATTCTCCAATTATAATATATATGATATAATAAATAAAAAATAGTAAAATATACCTGAAGATCTTTAACATCATCGTCATCACCTTAACTATTATCACGAGCATCCATTTTGAGATTGAATCTTTCAACATCCTGAAGATTAATTTGTGGGACGACTTCGAAAGATTTTGAAAAAATAGAGAATCATCGTACTGATAACGTGTTATAAAATAAAGAGAGATGGAGAGAATAAAGAACAAATAAAATATGAAAGCAATAGAGAATATACTTTATTGATAAAAAGGTGATCACAATGCTTCATCGAGTCTCTATTTATAGGCATAAGAAGTATAAAAGAAATAGAGATCTAATTCTACTAACTACTAGAATTTAAAGTACATTAAAACTTTATATTGATCATGATGGACATCCACTTAATAAGATATTCATAACAAAATTTACATAATTTTAATTTAATATATATATTTTTTATTTTTTCTCTTCTTATTATTTTAATTTGAAATTATTGGTTTTTATACATTAGACTGGAAAATAATTATCTCTCTTAATTTTTTCCTCAGTTTTCTTTCCTATCAAACAAATTTAAATTTTATTTTATTTTCCCTTTTACATTCTCTTTGTGACACCCTACATCCGATCTCATCGTCGGCTTCGAATGTGCAATATTACATTACGTTGCTTGAGCAACTCAGGCTATCTCAAAGTAATTACGAAATAATTTAAACAATTAATCATAATATAATTCAAAACATTTTCAATCTCGCATGTAATCATACATTATTGATGTCAAAACAAACTTATATAACACATCTCAAGATTATTCAGGGTCAAGTACGGAGTCAAAACTCGAATCCAAACTCAATTATCAAAATTCAATTAAGTGTCTCGAGACATTGTGAGTCATGTCTCGAGACATAGCATCCAATGCATCGTCACTTAGTGTAATTATACCATTTATTAATCAAGCATAATTATGTTTATAAACATCAAAATTAAATAGTTAATTCAACTTTAGGACATTCAAATGTCCAACAAGTACCAAAACATATCAAAAGGCCCAAAAATGTCATTGAACCATATGACTCAACTTAAGTACATGCCTTTAACCATTTATAAATAAAAGAACACAAACTTGATCTGAGCAGAACTATTGAGTCTTGGATGCTTCGCGAAACTTTTAATCTATCAAAATTATGCTAAATTCATGTACAAAAATAAATAAATCTGTACTCTAAATATTAAATACTCAATGGTACTAACATAAAATGAAATCAACATTAATGCATTAAACCACAAAACATATTAACAACATTCAGTATTAAGTATTAAATCTAGTTCTATAAAATGTATTTCCCCAATTATATAGAGAACCATGTTACCTTAAAGTATTTTTACTTTAATAATATTCATATTTCAATATATCTTAATTTTTATATTACAATTCCTTAATAGATACGCATATAACTAGATTCATACTTCATAGCTAAGAATCACATTTCAATGTTAACTTTTAAGTTTCTTACCAATCTTATTATCATAATAATTTCATATTCATTTTAGAATCAATATGACATTTGATTACTAGTGTCGAATAACATTTTAGTATCAAAATTAAAATAACATATCGTTGTTTACTTTTAGCCCCTATTAACTGGATGCAAACACAAGAGCGGGTACACGAATTAATCCCTTAGCACTCCACAATAAGTATTAAAGTGATGATCAAGCATCAATGCACTGATCTCGCTAACACTCCACAAAATAAATTACACTAAAGTGCTAGAATGCTTCCTCCAACAACTTATATGAATCATATGGCATGCCAACTATACCCTTACTATGTCTAGCATTGTTTAATTAGACGATTTCATAATTTCATAGTACCATTACATGCAATATTCATAGTTTCAAATCTCTTATACCAACCATACATATATCATTTTCTCGATATCATTTTATAACCTTTAATCAACATGAACACATAATTTTACATATACAACGCCCTTAATCCAATCCAATTCACCAAATTCGAATCTCAAGTGGTACATCTCTACTATAGACTTGCATAAAACAATACATACAAAAGTTGGGCTTTTAAATCTTGTTTAAGAATACTATTCCAAATAATCTACAACTGCACGTACTGTAAATAATTACAACCATTGTATAAAACTTTTCAAATAGAGAGAACTTACAAGTGATTAATACAACTTAATTATATTGTTTTATCTGTTATAAGCATATTAGTCCTTAGTGATAATACTGACTACAATTGTGCTGCCAACCCGTTCTGTATGCATAATAACCTTTTTAGCCACCTCTGGCGTAGCCTTGGCGTAGACCCAAACTACTTACCTATAATATAAAACATAGAGGTAAGTTCATGATAACTTAATGAGTTTAAACTCCATTTACCTATTTCGCACTTATGCAACGCATCTGATAACTTTATTGATCCTCTCATTGTTCTTCGTTTGGTGGCTTGTCTCTAGCAAGTACAATTCTAGAATTCTATCCTTTGTATCGTAGACATCGTACCTTACCTTTAAGTTAAGTTTTCCCTTCATCCATCAATGTATTACTTATATTATTTGTTGGGCCCTTTCTGAGGTTCCTTAGCCATTCTCATTCTAAGTTCTGTACAAACTAAATAATGTTATTCGACTTGATCTTCAAGTCCATTTGACTCATACCTTGAATTTGCAACTCATTTTGGTGCGTACCAATTTCTCTGTTCATGTCTTAAATTCACATGGACCACGCCAAGGTATTTAACGGAACCATTCCTTCAGAGTTTGCCATACTTATCATTCTTTCAAAATTAGTCGTTCATACCATTCTCTCGGAGTTTCACTATACTTACCATTCTTCTTTGTTAGAGTCTACCACAGGGGTGTTCCCTTTAAATGATAGCTACAAGGGCCTTCCTCTAAAATGCGCCACGAAGGCGTTCTTTTCCTTAGATCGCCAAAAATGCCTCCATTTTCATAGATTACCATAAAGGCTTCCATTTTCACACATTTTCACAATAGGGATTCGCCTAAACTCATATTACGTGATGTTTGCCACTCATCACCTTGGGTCACGCAGAAGACCCATTAGGTAATAACTTTCCTTTAGAACTTTCCATATGACGCCATAACCCACCAGTTATGGTATTACATTATATGGTGCCATGGAATTTTTTTCGGATGATTGTGTTTAAAGTCCTGACGGACTCCTTCAGACGACTCAATCGTGGTGAACAGACTCAAACTCACTTGACAGACCTTCATGCATTGACTCCATTTAAGACTTAACATATTTCCTTTAGATTTATCCTATGTATTCCAGAATTATTCCTATAGCTTGGTTTCATTGCCAGAACATCCATCACATACTCGACTTATCAAATACTATATGGATTGCACATACAAAGCTCGTTTATCGTTCATACTACAGTTCTGGTTGGAATACTAAATAAATAATAAAATACTGACTGATTGTTTGGAATCGTGGTATCAAATCTACTGTTTTCGACGCCATTGAAAATGGGCTTTTACAAGGACTTTCCCCTATATATACCCTAAAGTACAAAAAGCTCGATATCGTTCTTCTTCCCCACAAAAAAAACCCTAATTTCACTAGCCTTCTTCTTTCTCACCTCCTTTGTTTCATACTCTAACTCTTCGCCTATCACAGGTGAATCGGCCTTCTAGTCACCACCACTTTCTCTTATTTATCTCCTCCTTATTGATTCCTTGTACTAACAAGCTGATATCATATACAACTAGAAGAAAAATATCTTATAGTTGGTCTTAATGATAGTTTTCAATCAACATACTCTTTTGGATTAGAGTAAAAAAAATTTATTTTAACTAAAGTCTTGTTTGCTTTTTACATTTTTTGTATAAATACTAGCTTTTAATGTCATATGCGTTACTAGAAATTTACATTCAATATTTAATTAATATTTAAATATTATTTTTAATTGTAGTAATTAACATAAAATAATACTTCTTATTTGAATTATTAAATATACTTAAAATATATTAGCTTATCAATTTAAATATTATAATATAGAAAAATTTCAAATGATAACTAAAGCAATTTTAACATATTCAACATGCAATATGGTTTTACTTTATGTAATTAATGAAAAGTAACATTATTCAAAATAATAACTAATTAACATAATTAAATCTAATATTAATTAAGTGATAAATAAGATGCTTAAAATTCTATTCAAGTAATAACTCTATTTAATATCAATGTTTGTTTATGTGAAAATTTTTAAACTAATAATTATAATTATCACAACCATTTCCTATATTTTATACTTAGAGTTCTATTTTAAAAATAAATTTATTTTAAGATTACCATAACTTTTTAACTAATAATTGTAATTCTTTTAAATGTGTAATTAGTACAACTTTGATTAAATTATAATTATTTTAAATGAATAATTATAACAACTTCTATTATATTTCAACTTTTTAACTAATAATTATAAATTAAATATTGTGATTATTTTTAAATCTGAAATCAATAATATGATAAAAATAAAGGATATTCTTGTCAATTCAAAAATTTCTCCAAACATATTCTTATATATATTATAGACATATTTTACATTCTTTTTCCCCAATGGTTTCATCATAATAAACATTTTCTTAAAAAAAAACCTAAAATGGTAAGAAAACCCTCTTAAAATAAATGAATACACGCGCGCAAATGAGTATCTAATTTAGATTAATGATGTGTATTTTTAAATAATTTTATTTTATAATTTCAAAAATAGTTATATAAAAAGGTTGATCTTTTAAAAAATTCCTAAGTACTTTTTAAAGAAAATTTTAGCAATTTTTCTAATGTTTTAGAATTTTTATACGGTAACTTAGATCCAAAAATAAAATATCTTTTTGAATAAAATATAAAAATATAATTCTTGGTAAGTTTTGAACAAGTTACAATTTTTGAGTTAATTGATATGTTTTATAAATTTTATAGTTTTATATTTTTTTGAAAATTTGTTTTTAAAATAAACTTTGTAATTTTATAGTAATTTTATATTTTCTTTGTTTTCTTTTTTTTAATATTTCTTAATTACTTGTCATTCGCTACTTCATCAACCAAGTCAAAATAAATTTAATCGTGTTAAGGTTCCATTAAACAAAGAAAATAAATTATTAAAGGGTAAATTTCACTGACACTCACTCAACTTTGGGATAGCTGACAAAACAATCATATTGGTTTCATTTCAGTCACTCAACTTTAGACAAATGACAAAACAATCCTTTTTGCCGTTTTCCGTTATAGACGTAACAACAAAGTGACATGACAAATGACGGCTTGCTTGGTGTCATTAATCGTCCAACTGGCCGGTTAGCACTAATTTAAATAGCCATATCAATAGCAAATTAGGGTTTATGCAATAGAAGAAGAAGAAGAAGAAGAAGAAGAAGAAGAAGAAGAAAAAATGGAGATGTCTGGAGATAAAATAGATGCAAAATATGCTCCATCCTCTGTAAATCTTATTAGACTTCAATTTCCCCTTTCATAAATCTTTAGGTTTTTATGGAGGAAATCAATTGGGATACCCTTTTGCTCGAGGTTGACTTACCCGATTTCGGGGATATCTTGGATAATGAACCGAAACAGGTAACAGAACCTCCTCCTCAACCTTGTTCGACCAGAATCCAGATGAACAATCGACGGTGTCTTTGCGGATCGGGGAGATCGAGAAGGTTTTGATGGGGGATGATAATTTTAATCACAGGGTTGTGACTCAATCTGTCCCCGATGATGATTTCTTGGCCGATTTACTGGTTGATTCACCTCCTTGTAGTGGCGGCGATGTGGTTGGCATCGACGGTGGTGATTTGCACAAACAGAGCCAGACCCACATCAACATCAATAAAGACGATCCCATTGCTAAGAAACCAAAAAGGTAATTGATATTCCTAATTTATCATCTTTGTCTATTGTTTTTTGAAACTTCATTTTGTTTCAATTTTTTTAGTTGCATGTCTATTTTGAGGTAGAGGTGTAACTGTCACGGGGCTAGACCTTTAATCTCGCAAACCGTGTGGCCTTAGGTGATCCGTTTGCTCCAAACTCGCCTAAGTCAGCCTTTACGCCCAAAAGTGAGGATTCCTTAGAACTCCTCCAAGGCACCAATTTGTATAGCGGAAGCGATTGTGCCAAAAGAAGCTACAAGAGAACAACAGAAAGCCAAAAAAAGAATGCACACAGAGTGTTTGAGTAAATGCTCAAGAATTCTATTACTTTTAAGAATTCAAGTTACAATGGATGAATACAAATGAGGGGGAGGCTCTCTATTTATAATTGAGCTCCCCCAAAACCGACGGTCAAGATACATTTACATCGACGGACGAGATTCACTATATCCCTTGATTTTAGGGATTTACAAGATTTGCCATATCAAATCTAATCTAATCTTTACAAGATATGATTCTCTCTATCTTTTAAGATTAGTTACCAAAATTAGCCTAAGTTGCCATGTCTTCATCATCGGGCCAACCAGGCTTCTCCAATAATTCCTTGAATCGGGCCAGTTCTCGTGGGCTAAATGTTCCCCATCTTATCAATGGACCTCCATGGGGCGCATCTTGTGCCATGGTCACGGGCTTTGCACTTTGGCCCGTGACATAATGGCTTACTTGAGGAATTCAAGCTCAATCTAGTTTTACTTTTAAAGCTTGATTGATCTTCCCAATTTTCATACAAACCCAAGTATTTTGCGAGTACCCAAAACTGAAGATAATAAATGGTATTACTGCAATTGATGAATCTGAATGATTTTTTTTTCAGGCAGTTGAGAAACAAAGATGCAGCTATAAGATAAAAGGAGAAGAAGAAGATGTATGTCAAGGATCTTGAGATGAAGAGTAGGTATTTAGAATGGGAATGTAGACGACTGAGCTGTGTGCTTCAGTGCTTCATTATTGAGAATCAAGCTCTTCAGATTTTCTTTTCCTCCCCCCCTTAATCACAATCAATTTATGTTGTTTTGCCCTAAATCAACCCAACCCTTCAGTTTTTTCCCTAAATTTGCCCAAAACCTTGACCCTTCAGCTACTTCACCAACATAGCAAGTTAACTGGCCACATCAGCTAATTAACTTGCCATATCAGCGATCCCGTTAAAATACTAACGAAAAATGTTAATAAGTGACTAGTTTGTCACTTTTTGATAATGTTAGTGACTGTTTTTTTATTTTTCTAAAGTTGAGTAACTGAAATAAAACCAAAGTGACTATTTTGTCAGCTACCAAAAATGAGTTACTATTGGTGTAATTTACCCATTATTAAAAGCATAATTCTAATCTTTTGAACTAGAGTACGGCCTAGGTTGGATCCAAGTAATTCTATTTTTTTTTTCATTTAAGCAAAGAAAACAATTGTATCTTTATTTACCTACGAAAGAAACGACATCGTTTCAGTCGCTGAAGCTAGTATCCTCCAGTCTAGAAGGCTGGAAAGGGTTTAAGCTCTAGCTCAGGAAAATCCATTTGATGCTCCACTCGACTGTTTGAGTCTGTGGGATTCCACTGTTTCTGAATCCAGATAATCGACGGAAAAAACTGTAAACAAAGCAAATGAGTCCCAAGCCTCGAATCTTCTCAGCGCATTCCCACACCGCTCCTTTATGCACTCGCACTCACCAGATCGCCGCTCTCATCCTCGTAACCGCCACTTTCTTCTTCACTCGTCTCTTCGACCAATCCTTCCCTCCGTCTCCCTGCTACCTCGATCGCCACCTCAATCTTCACGTCGCCAAAACCAATGACGCCGGCCACCTATTGTGGCCCGACCGAGGGTACGGCTCCCACCTCTCTCTCAAGATCTATGTCTACGACGAGAACGAGATCGACGGCTTAAAAGACCTTTTGTACGGTAGAGACGGCTCCATTTCCTCCAATGCCTGTCTCAAAGGCCAGTGGGGTTCTCAGGTAATGTTCTTCTTTTGAGATTTTATTTACTTTAATGATCTTTGTTTTTAGGAATAATTTCTTTAATATTAAAATTTAATTGTTAGTAAAAAAAAATTGTAGGTTAAAATCCACAGGTTATTGCTTGAATCTCGATTTCGAACCAGAAAGAAAGAGGAAGCTGATTTATTCTTTGTACCAGCTTATGTTAAATGTGTTCGGATGTTGGGTGGCCTTAATGACAAAGAAATCAATCAAACTTATGTCAAGGTAAAACCTTCATTTTACTTGTTGAATATATACATTAGATGATTCTTATTCATTTTTAGCAATAAATAACAATTGTTTTATTTCAGGTTTTAAGCCAAATGCCGTATTTCAGGAGGTCAGGAGGGCGTGACCATATATTTGTTTTCCCAAGGTATATCTGTTAATGTTTTGCTTCGTTAGGTTTGAATATGATTAACTTTGATTCCAAGGTTGTTTGTTTTTTATATGTCAATCACAGTGGTGCTGGAGCTCACTTGTTTAGATCTTGGGCAACCTATATAAATCGATCTATAATTCTCACTCCTGAGGTATTGGTCTTTTCTATCCAATAGATCTTATGATTTGTGTTTACCATATGCATTTTATTTTTCTAGGTTGTGATCGGTTGTATTGGGTAATGGTTCAATTTGGTGCCTATTAATATGCCTCTGAATTTGGGTCGCGATCGGTTATACTCAGTGGTTGAGTGTATTGTCTCTATTACATTCATGGGGCATAAAAGTGTCATATCACTAGTATGTCCCCAATTAAAGAAGCTGAACAAAATTGAAAGAATACGACTGATTGTAGGGTCATATAACCAACTTATGGAAAATTATCAAAATCTGTTTTCTTGTGGTTTGAGCTCCTGTGTTGGTTTAGATATTAGATTTTCTGTAAAGACAGTATATATATATATATATTTGTTTATATGCACCTGGCAGCTTTGGCTTTGTCAAATCTAACCATGGTAACCGGCTAGATGATTTCTTTTAAGGTCTTTATGCCACAGGGCAAAACAGCAGAAATGAATCTCAAATTCTTTGAATTGCTATCAGTGGAAAATCCTTAGGTTCTAGAACTGAGGACTCTTATCTTGAAAATAGGTGTTAAAGTTAGGTGCATGGGAGGAAACATTCACCTTTCTTGGTGGAAGAATTATTTTGGTCCAGGCTTAACTGCCTATATATATATATGTATCCATTTCTTTCTCTTGAAATTGCCAGCCTCACTTGTCGACCAGAAATTATAAATGACTGCTACTTATGTATTTGGTGGACGAAAACTAGTTTCATTGTTCCTAAATCTTCTAGGAGATGCAGAATTATTAAATGTGTTGTAGAATGATTATTAGCTATGCTTTCTACGAGAGAAAAATGGAAACATGGAAAAACTGTTTTTCTTTACTCACACTAAGTTAGTACTTTTCTTTTTCTTTCCAAATTGTAAACACTGCAGAAGGGAAGGAAAGAGGTTTTGAGTAAAGGATTATATATTTTTCCCCTTATTTTTTGTAAATTTGGTTTTCTATCTTACAAATGGTATATGTTAAAAGCCATTTTGTCTCAATTTAAGTTATTCCTAATTTTTCACATTTCAATTTTTCTTACCAATTGAAGCCTTCAGAATTGAAGTTCTCTTGTGTTTTATGTTGACTTTCTTAACAAAAGAATACTGATTTGTGTATTGTGCAGGGAGACCGTACAGATAAGAAAGACACTAGTGCTTTTAATACATGGAAAGATATCATCATTCCTGGAAATGTTGATGATGGGATGATGAAAACAGGGGCTACTGTTTTCCAGCCGTTGCCTCTATCTAAGAGAAAGTATTTGGCAAACTATTTAGGCCGGGCGCAAAAAAAGGTTGGTCGTCTTAAGCTGATTGAGCTTGCAAAGCAATATCCAGATAAGGTATGTTTCCCTTCTTTGTCAGTTTAAGTTTTTAAAAAAAAGCACTAGCCTGAGTGGAATAAAGCACAATATGTATATTATGAGTTTTTTCCCCCTTTTATTGCATGCAATTTTTCTATTGGTCAATATGCACGACTTCCTTATGGTTGAATCCTTGAATATTGAGAAGTATAGAGTTTGATACTATCCCTTTCTTTAAAGTAAAGGTATATCTAAGAAAAAGGTGAAAATGGATGAAATAAAACAGAAGTTAGGTTAGGCAGGCTGTTTTTTTATAACTATTGCATTACAGGAAAAGTGTGTAGGTGCTCCAGGCTTGTGCCTGACCAAATGAGCCTCACCCGAAAGGGTTTGAGGTGCTTTACGACTTCCTTATGGTTGAATCCTTGAATATTGAGAAGTATAGAGTTTGATACTATCCCTTTCTTTAAAGTAAAGGTATATCTAAGAAAAAGGTGAAAAATGGATGAAATAAAACAGAAGTTAGGTTAGGCAGGCTGTTTTTTTATAACTATTGCATTACAGGAAAAGTGTGTAGGTGCTCCAGGCTTGTGCCTGACCAAATGAGCCTCACCCGAAAGGGTTTGAGGTGCTTTTGTTCTCTACTGATAAGGAGTAAGGTGCAGGTGCACGACTATAGAACCTCAAAATAACAATTTAAAACCTTGGAATTGAACTTATACTTCTGGGTAATCTCACTTTTAATTAATTAACCAATTTAGTTTTCCAGTTCTTTGGGTCCCTGATTACTATGTGCATTAAGTTGATCATATTTCATTCATATACCAGAAAGAAATCCTATTAGGTCCATTGTACTTCACTGATCTACTAAGAATCTTTTTAGAATCAAGAAATTCTATGTTCTTAATATTTCTCATATTGTTATTTCTTTACCCCTATTTTACTGTTAGTAGAAAATTGTTGCCCATGCTTACTGTGGTTAAGTGTGTGTGAATGTGAGATAAGGTGAAGCTTCTTAATTCTATCTGCATCTGGATGATTGATGTGAAGTATGAAATCTCATAACTCTGTTAGCAGGCTTTCTTTTAAATACTAAATGGATTGATTTTTACTAGAATTTTCTCATTTATCTCGTGGAAAATATATGCAGTTGGAATGTCCAGAGTTACAGTTCAGTGGTCCTAACAAATTGGGAAGAGTGGAATATTTTCAGCACCTGGGCAATTCCAAATTTTGCCTCGCACCACGTGGAGAGTCATCTTGGACCCTCCGTTTTTATGAGTCGTTTTTTGTGGTCTCTCTCTCGTTCTCAAACACATGCACACAAGCATTTTGAGGCTGATGGAAGTATAGTAATTTGCTTTTATTTTTTCATGAACAGGAATGTGTTCCAGTCATCTTATCAGATCAAGTAGAATTACCTTTTCAAAATGTAATTGACTACACAGAGATATCAATCAAATGGCCATCCACATCAATAGGGCCTGAGCTTCTGGATTACCTGGCTTCGATACCAGGTCAGATATTCTATTTTTTGCTTCTTACTCTACTTATTGAGCTCTTTAGCATCATGAAACGGCCGAACTTTGCATTTGTGTTTCAGATGAGGTCATAGAGCAGATAATAGGTCGTGGCAGGCAAGTAAGATGTTTGTGGGTTTATGCTCCAGACTCGGAGCCATGTTCTACAATGCGAGCGCTAATGTGGGAGCTTCAGAGGAAAGTGAGGCAATTTCACCAATCAGCTGAAACATTTTGGCTGCATAATGGATCCGTAGTGAACAGGAATCTTGTTGAATTTGCAAAGTGGAAACCTCCTATGCCTCTGCCTTGAAAACTGGCTGCCTGGTTCTGGTTGGCACAGCGCTCCTTTTTGCTTCAAATTTAACACTTGCTGTCACAATCCTGAAAGGCTGTTGGGATTCACTATTTCTTCTATAGGTTGTAGAGCAATTCATTTTTCACCTTATTGTTGGCAACTTTAAAACAAAGTATTGCAATTCTAGATGTTGTAAAAATGTCACGAAATTATTTTGTACATTATACAGTGATGAAAGTTGATAATGATGATTTAGCTGATTGTTACAATTTAATTCAATCTCTTTCTAGATTTACTAGAATTTGTTACGAAAAAAAGGCAATGTGAATTTTACATTTAAAAATAATGCTTCATACATTTTTTGAAAAAATGGTAGATTGTCTTTTCTTAATGATGAGAAGTTTGGTGGTTTTAAATTTTTATCTGAATGTTATTTTTCTTTTGTAGATTTTGGGTATGTGATTTGCCTTTCGAAGTTACCTTTTTGTTAGTCATCTTTGAATTAGCAGTTTAGATTAAAGATGCATAAATAACCTATGGTTTGATCATCCGGTTATAAGTTTATTAGATTTATTTAAGATGGCACTTTGTGTTGAATTAGTTAGACTGGAAATAGAACTAAAAACAAACAAGCGGTCTTTAAAAAAGTAACTAAGAATTTTAACATCACTAATTTTTCATTTAAAGTCACCTTATATCATGATAAAATGATAAAATTTATTAAATTTATAAAAATATTAAAATTTATTAAAATTAAAATATATATATATAAAATGTATAGAAATGTAGAAAAAAATTTATAAAATTTTATAAAATTATAAGAAAGTTATAAAAATTGTAAAGAAATATAAATTTCATAAAACAAATTATAAAAATTATAGAACTAAAAGAAGCATTTTATAATTTTTCTATAACTTATTGGTTTTTATTTTTTTATCATTTTTGCCACATGTTACGCTGTGTTGCGACACTTGATGGCTTTAACTGAAAAAAATTGGGGGTCGTTAACTTAACAGTCAACGGTTAAGTTAATGGTTAAAAGGTCTTTTTGATACATTTATAATTTTTTTATTATTTTTAAAAAAAATTAAAATTTTTAAATATTTTTTACTAATATTCTAATTTTAAATATTTATATATTTTATATTAAATTTAATAATTTTTATAACTTTTATTGCCACATGTCATGTCGTGGTTGTGGTACGGAGTGGATTCAACTGAAAAAAAATTAGGAACTATTAAAGTTAACGATCAAATGACCTTTTTGATAAATTTAACAGTTCAAGTACGCAATTGAGTGAAAAAAATGTAGGGGCTTAATTTTTTTTTTTGAAAAATTTTGAGGGCCTTTTTTATACATTTTAAAAGTTCAATTACCTAATTGAGAGAAAAAAAAAGGGGCTTAATTGCTTTTTTTTGAAATAGTTTGAAGACATTTTTGATGCATTTTGAAAGTTTAAGTACCCAATTGAGTAAAAACAAAAAAATAATTAATTTTTTTAAAAAAATTGAGGACCTTTTATACCTTAAATTTAGAAAAAAAATAAAAAAATAGTGGTTAGAATTAAGTCACGGCCAAAATACTAAAAAAAGCCAATTTTTTTTAAATTTATCGAAATGGCCCCAGTATTTTATTATTTATCGGAATTGGCCCTTTTTCCTTAAATCGCGTCCACGTCAGCGCGATGTTAGGGGATATATCAGTAAATCGCATCCACGTCAGCGCGATTTGCTGACATGGGAACAAAGCGCGATTTGTGTCCACGTCAGCAAAGTGTGCTAACGTGGACACGATTTCGCGGTGTTTCCCACGTTAGGTTTTTTAGGGTTTTTTGGATTTTTAGGGCTTCGGAGAGAAATTAATTAATTAATTAAAATTAAATTACGTGGACGCAAAGAATTTGTGAAATCGCACCCTCCTGGACGTAATTTTGCTAGAGTTGGTCCTGAAAGAAATAATTTCGATTTTACGTTTCTGAGCAAATAGTATAAAATCGCTTCTACCAGGATGCTTTATGAGAAGAATTTGTTAAATCGCGCCCACGTGGACGCGCTTTTGCTACAGTAGGTCCTGAAAAAATTATTTCGAGTTGACGTTTCTGAGTAAATAGTATAAAAAACGCTTCAAGTAGGATGCTATTTGAGAAGCATTTCTGAAATTGCCCCCTCGTGGACGCGCTTTTGCTACAGTTGGTCCTGGAAGAAATAATTTCAAGTTGACGTTTCTGAGCAAATAGTATAAAATCGCTTCTACCAAGATGCTTTATGAGAAGAATTTGTGAAATCGCGCCCACGTGGACGCGCTTTTGCTACAGTAGCATGTTTGAGCTGAGGCTATAAATAAGGCAAAAAATGTTCTCAGAATGCATAAGTCACAGCAGAAACAATTTAGAGAGGCTAAGAAGGTTAGAGTTTCAAATATGAGTGAACGTATTAGTGCTGTTATTTACTACGATGGTGAGGTTTGCCACATCGAGAATGGTGTTGTTTTTTTGTCGGAGAATACGGTGCGACTGGTTTTTAATAGAGCATACTCACCTCTAGCCCATATGCATAATGTCGATCTATCTGCAGATGATGCGTTAGAGTTTCCAAATCTACCACACCAGTTGCGTGATCGTACAAGTTCGGGGGTAGATTCCGGTGAATTTGAAGTTGGTAATCAGTTTACCAACAAGGATAGTTTTATTGGTGCTTTGAAACAACATAGCATAAAAAATGACGTTAACTACCTTGTCGTTAAATCTAAATCTGATAAGTTTGAGGCGAAGTGTGCGGTCCAAGACGGTACATGTTCATGGAAAACCTACGCCTCGTTAAGGAAAATGACAGGGTTGTGGGAGATTAAAAAGTACAAATGTCCACATACATGTGCTGCAGATACAGTATTGACGGTTTCTGAATAATACTTTTATTATGCAATGTTGCATTATTTAATGTACTCGGTTTATAAGTGTTTCACAAGATCATCCCAAGATGGATTCAGCTATGTTAGCTAGCTTGATACTGCCCACGGTTAAAGCAGATCCCAAGACTTCAGTGCCGGTGTTAATTGCCAATATTCGTAGCCAAATGGGGTACACGCCCTCTTACCGTAAGGCTTGGATAGCTAAGCAAAAGACGTTGGAGAAGATGCATAGTGGGTAGGACACCTCATATAATGAAATATGACAGTGGTGTCAGGTGCTAGAGAGATACGTCCTAGGTGCCATCACAGACTTTGAAACGGAACATGCGTACTACAACGGTCGATTGCTACGTGGATGCCAAGTGTTCAAACCCCTGTTTTGGACCTTTAAGCAATGCCGAGACGCATTTCCATACTGCAAGCCGTTGGTAGAAATTGACGGTACCTTTATGTTCGGTAGGTATACTCATCGGCTATTGCTTGTAGTGGCACAGGATGGCGATGAGAGAATTCTTCCAATTGCATTTGCAATAACACTGGGGGAGTCGTCTGATGACTGTGATTTCTTTCTCTCTAGGTTAAGGTGGCATGTATGCCCCCAACCTAATATCTGTGTTATTTCAGATCAGGGCGCCGGTATACTAGCTGCATTTGATCGATAGGGAAGCTTATGGAAGCGTACACACCATAGATATTGCCTAAGACACGTTGCTTCGAACTACTACAGGCAATATCCATCTAAGAGCAAACGACGGTAAATGACCAACATGGGTATTTAGTCTATATATGTGTTATTTCGTTTGTCAATTTGAATTAGTTTTATTGGTAGAAGTGGTATAAATTATTCACTATGATCTTATATTGGCAGGGTATAAAATAAATAAAGACTGTTTTCACGAGATGTTGGCAATTTTACGTTCAATTAACGGAGAAGGGGCGGACTACCTTTGTAACATACGTTTTGAACAGTGGGCACAAGCATACGACGGCGACCTACGATATGGCCATATGACGTTGAACCTGGCTGAATGCATAAATTATGTTCTTAAAAGAATATGCCATCTACCAAAAACATCGATTGTGCAAGAGACATATTTTCGTTTGCCGGCGCTATTTCCAAAGCGAGCAACAAGTTATGCAGGCCAGATGCAGGGAGGTCATGTATGGTGCAATAAGGTAGTTCAAGAAATTAACAAGGCCAAGGCGAGGGCAAACACCATGCACACAGTGTGTCATGATCGAGACAATTTATGGTTTCGTGTGACAGAGATTGACAGACCGCACCAAGGTGTTATTGGCGGGCAATATCGCGTACGGACTTGTGACTGTGGGATGTTTGATGCACTTCGTTATCCATGCACTCATGTTATTGCAGCTTGTCAGAATCTCCATCTGGATCCGATGAGCTATGTGGACGAAGTGTACAAATTAGAAAACATGTACAGCGTCTGGAGACACGTTTTCCCACCGGTCCTAGATAAACGTAAGTGGCCGCCCATATCTCTTGCTCCTTTTAAGCTGTTATCGGAGAGAGAATTCCGTCGTAAACCAAAGGGTCGACCTTGCTCGACTAGAATACGTAACAATATGGATATCCAAGAAACTGCCAATCAACAGAAGTTGTGCGGATGGTGTAGGAATCCAGGCTATACAAGCCGATCATGCCCTAATCGGAATAGTTGAATGTAATTGTAAGTAAATTATATTTTTTCAATTATTTATTGATAATTGTATTAATTGTTAGTAACAGTCAAAATATTTTTTCAAATCTAACATTATGTGAATGTAAAAATATTAACTGATAATTATATTAATGGTTAGTATAATTCTCAAACAATATCAAAATATTCAAAATATTTGTACAAATTAATTAAGCTCATGTTATTACATTAAATAATATCAAAATAACTAAATTTTTTTAGTTTATTACATCAAATAAACTTCTATTTTATTACATCAAATAATATCGAAATAACTCAAAAAAATTTCTATTTTATTACATAAAATAATATCAAAATATTCAAAATATTTGTACAAATAAATTTAAATACGGTAATCAATGTCTATGCTCGGGGGATTCAGTGCCACATGGCGGCCGTCGACGGTTACGCGCTGGATTCCTCCTTTGTCTAGCTTCCGGTGGCGGTTGTTGTTCCTCCGTCGGGGATTCTGGTTCTTCCGGTACGACATCTGGTTGTCGGACTTGGGACGATGATCCACCTTCAAAGAATAGTGTATGTGGAGGTGTTTGCATCACGAACAGTGACGGTGTTTGAAACCCATACGTTGGTGGGGATTGGTAAAAAGGAGAGCTCTCCGACAGCCCCTCTTGCGATCCCTCGTGCGCCGCTGGCTTATACATCGGCGGTCCACTCGACATAACAAGAAATGAAGCTGAACTGGGCATTTGGCTCCAACCTGCCATAGGACTTGGAAAATGATACATATAAGGGTTATGATACATATAAGAGTTAGGAAATGCACCTGGCATCATCTGAAAAGGCAGTTGCGTGGGTATTATCGGTTGAACTGCTACGTCGGGTGACTGTGTCGGTGCTCTCGTTGGGCCTGGTGATTGCATGGCCGCTGATGATGAGCCGGGTGAATGTCTGGGCCTCGTTGAGGGGCTGCCTTTGTCGTCTTGTCTTCTTGAATTTAGAGGCCCGCGCCTTTCCCTTTGGACACGTATTTGCCACTGCCTCTCCTCTAGCGTCAGTAAATATGGTTTGCCATGGATCCTAAATCATGGCATATATTCCAGAACGCACGCTAACTTCGGAACGATGATTGGTTCCCGAGTAGGCATATATTCATACCAATCTTCCCACATTTCCATGTACTCGGACCAGTATCTCAGCCAATCCGTATTCAATTGCCGAATGTCAACTTTGTGTTGATCGTCAAACACCTCAGGATCCACGGGAATCAGTTGTCTACATCCAAACTGTCGTAGCACTCATCTCGGCAGTGCGACTCCACGTTGCGTAGTTGATCAACACGACTTTCACGTGCCAAGCTAGTGGATTTTGTAAGAACTTATCTGGAATTACTGCCCGAATTACCGGATTCTCGTATAGTGTCCATTGAAACTATATGAACATTATAGAAATATTAGTTATATACATAATACTAAATACTAAATACTAATTACCAATCGACTAGCAAATGATGGAAATATCAATTTTATTTAATACTTACATGTGCTTCCGACTGTTGGTCTAATAGAAGCCGTATATCTTCAAGTTCCGTAGGTAATTGAGCATGACTTGCCGGATGGTTCCACCTAATTAAATAAACTTTTAGCATACTTTTATTTTTAAATATCTCCATAATAATTGTAAACTCTAATATAAAATTTACATCGTTATGAGTGGGAATGTATATGGGTGGTCCACTCGAGAACATAGAAATGGAAAACGAAACCGTGCCCATAACTGCAGTAGTGACAGGCAGCCTCCGATTTTTGCTCTCCTCAGGTCGCGTCGCCCCGCACATCTCCCGATATAATGTGGCTAAGACGGCAGACCCCCAACTCAATTCACCGGCTGCTCTAAAATCAACGAGTTTCAGCAGCCATCTTAGATGTACGCGGCTCCGTGAGAAGTCTGGCATCAGATAACCTCCAATTAACTGAAGAATGTATGCCCGAACATATCAGATTCTTTCTATTTCGGTTGAATCTTCATCCGGATCCTGGAATGTGTCTCACAACCAGCCCATCTCGATCTTATCTCCATTCATTTTCTCTGGAATAGCGCCCAGAAGCTTGTAGCACACCGCTGACCAATCGCTAGATTGGGCAGACCCCGTGACTGGGTACCCGTCCACCGGCAATCCCAAATGCAGGCTGACGTCTTCCAAAGTGACAACGCACTCTCCACATGGAAGATGGAATGTGTGCGTCTCAGGTCTCCACCTCTCGATCAACGCACTGATTAGTTTCGGGTCCACCTTGCATCCCCAGCCTACCGTCGCCACGTGCCAAAAACCCGCTTCCCACAGGTAATTCTCTACCAACGGTGATGGAGGAGCATGCATATTCCGGATATTGCATTCCAATACCCGATCTACAGATTTTTATAACAAATAATAAATTAATAATTATCTAAAAATACATAAATAAAAAATTCTTAAATAATATTTAAAAATTATATTTAACGCTTACCATTTTACGGCCATTGCTGAAATCGTACAAAATTTTACGGTATAAAAAATTTTAAAAAATAAATTTTTTTAAAATTATTTAAAAATAGAGATTTAAGAGAAATTTAAGAAGAACTTGAGAGCAAATTGAAATTAAATATGGATTTGAGAGAAAGTTTGAAGGAATTTGAGAGCAAATTGAGAGGAAATTGAGAGAAAATTTGAGAGAGGATTAGTTTGTGAAAAAACAAAGGGGTAGGGGTATTTATAGTTTTTTTTTTTTACCGTTGGGAGGGGGCAACGGTCAAAAATTTGACCGTTACACTGTTTACGCGTGGGTCAGATCGCGGCCACGTCAGCGCGCTTTGTTGACGTGGACACAAATCGCGCTCCAGAGGACGCGATTTGTTGCCATGTCGAAAAAGCGCACCGACGCGTGGCGCGATTTCTGAACGATCCCCGACATCGCTACCGACGTGGATACGATTTCGGGGAAAAGGGCCCATTCCGGTAAATAATAAAATACTGGGCCCATTTCGATAAATTTAAAAAAAAAATAGGTTTTTTTTGGATAAATTACCCTTAATTCACCGCTAATTTTACTGTACCAAATATTTTCATAAAATAAATAGTGATGTGTAATTAGGGCAAATGACCAAAAAAAGCCTTTTTTTTTTAAAATTTACCGAAATGGGCCGATTTTTTGATTATTTACCGGAATGAGCCATTTTCTGCGAAATCGCGTCCACGTCAGTGCGATGTCAGGGTACGCGCCAGGATATCGCGTCCACGTTAGCGCGATTTGTTTACGTGGACACAAATCGCGCCTACGAGGACGCGATTTGCTGACGTGGATGAACAGTTTATGTTTTTAAGCTTGGAAAACTTTGAAAGGCCATAACTTTTCGCTCGGTTGTCCGATTGAGACGATTTTTTTTATTTCGAATAACTTTTCGTCGAAAAAGATCCTTTTTTGCCCCTAAATTTTGATTTTTTTGGTTTAAAATTAAATTTTGAAACATTCAAATCATTATTTTCCTTACTTATTTGAAGTAAACACTGGATCTTTTTTTACAGAATTGTCTTATATCATCCTGTTATAGGTATAAGCTCATTCCACTTTTGAGAAGTTCTCTAAAATTTTCCATTTTATTCAATTTAGTCCCTAAAACCTAAATAGTCATATTTTCAAATCTAAGCTTCGTTTTCAATTCAAATTCAATTTCATCCTTCCATAACATTCAAATATTCTTAAATACAAAAATTTCATGCTAATTTTGAAATAATTACACTTTAGTCCCTATACTCTTAACTAACAAATTATACTTTACAAATTAGTCCCTATTCATCTCTAAGCAGTTTGTCAGCGCGTATATCTCGAAAAGTTATTCGAAATAAAAAAAAATGTCTCAATTGGATAATCGAGCGAAAAGTTATGGCATTTCAAAGTTTTCCAAACTAAAAAACATAAACTGTTCATGCCACGTTAGCAAGTCGCGTCCTAGAGGGCGCTATTTGTGTCAACGTCGACAAATCATTGGCGACGGACGCGATTTCTGGCAGCGATACTCGACATCGTTGACGACGTGGCGCGATTTCATGAAATGACCTATTCCGGTAAATAATTAAAAATATGACCCATTTCAGTAAATTTTAAAAAAAAAAGACTTTTTTTGGTAAAATGGCCGTGTAATTAACCACCAAAGATACAGATAATTAAAAGTTAAAATATAAAAAAGAAAATTTGTGTGCGGAAAAATTATAGAGAGAAAAAGTAAATAAGATAATCCAGGTGTAAGGCTAAAAATAATGATATATTATCGGGAAGAATCCCAAAAATGCACTGAGATGCCACCTCCTTCACAAATATACCAATTTGACTTCTTCTACACTTCAAATCACAACTTCTCCACAACCTTCTTGTTATTGATTTCTAGATTCCGAGTGTAGGAAGAAAGGACTTCCTTTTTCTCTTTACTGGTTGAAGCTCAGCTCTATAAAAAAATATGGGCACCACATTGTTTTCCGGCTGTCGTAGCTTTTCATGGCAGCAACTATCTCTTTCTTGCAGTTTCGCTCACTCTTCTTCATCAGAAAATGGGATTTCAAGGCCAAAAGCTGTTCCCACTTCAAGAGGAAATGGGTTGGTTGATAAGGAAAAGGACAATTCATTGGGGATTTCGAGTAGACGATCCCTTTTGATCACTGGGATATCAGTAGCGTCATCGTCTGTATTAGGATTTCCAGGTGAGGGAATGGCAGTCGTCAAACAAGGTCTTCTAGCAGGAAGGATACCTGGCTTGTCTGAGCCCGATGAACAAGGTTAGTACAACAGTTTCAATACATCATGCATATGATATCATTACATTCCCCAGTCCCAGCATCTAAATTTGTGAAGAAATTAAAAGGAGAATTACTATTTCTTGCAACTACTTCCTATATTTGTGAGGATGATGAGAAAAAATCATTTTAATATCTTTTCTTCAATCTCTGTGGGTTCCTCTATAAATCAATCTATTAGAGATTTCTCAGTTCCTCGATGAATGAGCTTAAAAATGGGCGTTCTTGAAGAACCCCTACATTGCTTGGTGGGAAATCTGCGAAATATTGTTTATCATAGGTTGACATATTCCCTTAACAAATCTGGACGGTTTTGTCTCATAATTCTATCGATAGTGTTCCATATTTGATTTAGTGGTATTTGAAGTTATGTACTTGGACAATATTCTTAGGTAAGTGAGCTCACCTTATCTCAAGGAGGGCATTCTATGTTTTATCCTTCACCTGAGACAATAGTTAGACCTCATCACCCAGAAATTTCGTAGGACACTCTCTTCACTAGGTGCATGTTCGACCTCTTCTTAAGACATTTGGCATAAAACTTGAAACACTTGGTCTGACAAAATCCTAATAGAATCATTTTCACCTCAGGTAGGCTTCAAATATGGACAATTTGATCCAATTCAAGAAATTTTGCACATGTTGTAGCGTCACTCCACCTACACAGGAAGGTGCACGTAGGGCCTTGGCCTCCCCTAAATTAGAAAAATTACTATGCAAACCACTTCAGAAATATTTAATTATAAATTAAAAAAATATAATAAGTCTCTTTAAAAAATAGTGAAATCATAAATTAATATATAATAAAATTATATTTTGAGCTCTCAAAAATTTATAATTCAATTTTATCCCTTCTAAAAAATTTCTAAAATTGCCCTTTTACCTACACCTGATGATATGGACTATTAGCATATCTAAGCCTTAATCGTAGTAATAAGAGAAGCTTGCATATATAAACTAAGGGCCCAATGAGAGAGGCAAACAAACTCTATACCAAGCACTTTCCTGTAAATACTCAACAACCTCCAATCTCAAAATCAGTGCCTCCATCTGTCCTACTGGCTTGAACCGTCTTGAATCACCATAAATTCCTTCACGTATCAACACCATATATTTGACATATTTCCAGAGATGGGTGTCGGATATGATTCCAACCACACACCCATTTCAAGCACATGCTATGTACTTAACTAACATAGCCAAATAGAAACTAATAAAAGATGAGGCATCGTAAATTTGTGAAAAAGGTAAGCAGACTTTGCTTACACTGAACCAAAAAAAAAAGTGAATAGATAGATGTTAAAGACCTAGGCTAGTAGGGAGATAGAAGCAGGGCATATTCTGTATTTGTGGTTATAGTGAAACATCATCTTCACCAGCAAACAATGTGCTCAGACAGGTTGGAGGACTTATCGAAGGCCAGATGACAAGTCAGGAGGGCATGGTGTTGGATGGAGTCCTATCATCCCTTATTCCTTTTCAGTGCCTCAAGATTTTGAAGAGGTACTCAATTCAATTCCATTAACACATTCCCCCATTTCAATCTCTTGACTCTGAGACTTACTTTCATTATATATATCCCTGCAACAGGTTCCTGTATCTATAGCAGATTTAGGCGGTACAGAGATTGACTTGAGGTTTGCTAGCTCGAAAGAAGGACGATTGTTTGTCATTGTTGCACCTGTTCTTAGATTTGCTGACAGTAAGTTTTGCCAAACACTTGAAGAGTGCTTCTCTCTTTTCACTTCCATGCCTACTTAAAAACATATGAAACTTGTCTGTCTTGTGATTGTATATAGATCTTGGTGACGATGCGACGATTCAAAAGATCGGACCTCCGGAGAAGGTGATCAGTGCATTTGGACCAGAAGTGATTGGTGAAAACATAGAAGGCAAGGTTCTAAGCATGAACACAGTGGAGCACGGTGGCAGAATGTATTACCAATATGAATTGGAGCCACCCCATGTATTGATTACCGCAACTGCAGCCGGTAATCGCCTTTACCTATTCAGTGTAACCGGAAGTGGTATGTACTTGTATCTTACTCCTTAGTACTGTTTTTTCCAAATCTGTAATCTTTGAAAGCTTGTTCAACATGCATTTACCTATATTGCTTCAAGTTTTAATTATTTTTGCTGTTTTCGACAGGTCTTCAATGGAAGAGGCATTACCAGGATTTAAAGAGGATATCCGAGTCTTTTCGTGTAGTCTAGTTTGGGATCTCCCTGGATTATGACATGAGTAGATTAGTAGTGATGGATATTTTTACTCTGTAATTTAAAGTTGCAACAAAAACAAAGAGTGTATTTGCAGCACAGTTATAAAATGTGCAACTTTCTTCATAGTAAGATTTTTGCAGAAAAGCTATACAGCTTGCTAGAAGCCACTTATCTGAACTTGGGATAAGTGTCAGATCTGTGTATATATCCATTGCGGATGTACTCTATATATTTAAAAGATCATAATCTCATTTTCATATCAAGTGTGTTGAACTTGAATGCCTTTGGACTCAACTAATAACTTTGGTTACCATTGTTGAAAAAATTGAATGAATCGATTCGAACATGTCCTTAAGGATAATTTCTCCTTAGGGGTGATATGAATCTCACATAGGATCTCATGGTGTAGTGGTGAAGGGTGTGCTTGAGTCATTTGAATTGGATATTTCATCATTTATTGCAAGTTTTCTCTCTTTCTGTAATGTGCTAAGTTAAGAAGCATGTATAACCTAGGATGAAAGATAAATGTTAACTACAAAAAAAAAAAAAATGGAGGCCTTTGATTGTTGTTGCAATTTCAGTGAGAGAATTCTAATTGAGCCACAACCAACCTATGAATGACATTGCCCATTGAAAGCTAATTTTACCCTCAAATATCTCCAAATCAACCACACTGAGAGAGACTTGATTTTCTATATTTTTTCATGTATATGAAAGGTTTTTAAAGTTGTGGTATCCTAATAACCATATCCAAACATTTGGAGCAAAAAAAAAAAAAAATGAAGGTTGGGATTAACATAGCACCGGCCATTGGTTTGAGAAAGAAAATACAAGTGGAGTTGTTGAAATGTAGACAAAATTACATTCTATCCTGATTTGCTTACTTGTAAGATTGCAACTCTTTGGTAGGGAAAGACCATGAGAAAAAGCAAAAGGCAATTGCATGTTGATTAATTCAATGACAACCTAGTGTCACGGCTGGCAGATTAAAGCCCGTAACCATTACGCATAGAATGAATCATAGATGTTAACTTACTAAATAGAGCTCATTTGATTCATTTGAATTGGCTCAACTTGTGGATTAAATAGGGTTTAAGTCCTTTAGGACTTTCAATTGTAGATAGACTCTAATATTCACTATCAATGTAATTCAAATTATACCTTTGAATTTGTAGAAGCTCAACTATAACTAAAATTATGAGGTAAATGCATTATTTTCTTATGGCTTTTCAATTCTCTCATTGCTCTTTCCTTTCAACTTCACCTCCGTTATATTCTTCGTTGTCATAGAGAATTTTCAAGATTTTTATCCCTTTTTGAATGTTAGTCTAATTTAAACAGATTTAAAATAAAGAAACTATCTAACTCGCGCGATTTGTCAAATTAAAATGTTAACTCGTAACAATGTTATTGGATTTTCTTTTTATCTACAAATATATGTAATTGATGTGTGTATGAAAACATAAAGATTGGAACCCCTGGATATATATGAAAAAGGAAAATGAGAATGGGAGGGGATAATTCCAAATATAAAAGGCATAAATTCCATTAATCAAGATAAACCTGTTTTTGGCAAAGGGAATGGTTTTGGGGTTGTAAAGATACGACACGTGAACATGACATGCGTCTGTTCTAACCTGCAAATTATATAAAATAAATAAAACTTTGGGTGGTAATGGATGAAATTGGAAATAATTGAGAGATGACAAAACTCAGAAAAGAGTTGGTTTATGGCTCTCTTTTCACATCTCCACATTCTAAATCTGGGTTTGCCTACTTGATTTAAATGATTTCTTTTATTTTCAAATATTACTATCAAATATATTACCCTAATTCAAAAATACCTTTTAAATTATACTCGTTTTCTCAAATAAGTATCCATGATAGTCAACCATGATCAATGATGACGTGACCCAATCATCAATTAACACGTGGCAAAAAATCACATAAACAACCACCTTATTATTTTTATAAAATAATTCTAAAAAATGGTAAAATAATTTAAATTAATATTAATATATAATTAGAAAATTGGAAACATAATTTAATTTTCTTTTTATTTTCTTTGCCACGTATCAGTTGGTGATTGAATCGCATCATCATTAACTAAAATTGACTAACGGCTGACAACGGAGGTATTAATTTGTGAAAAAATAGTTTAGGTACTCAAATTGACCAAATATAAGTTTAAGTATTTATTAGGGAAAACTAGTATAGTTTAAGAAGTAATTTTTGAATTAAGCCAAATATATTAAACTATAATACACTCACCACATAGATGAAAAATAGAACTATGCAAAAATACATTTATAAAAATGGATATAAATAATAAATAAAATTTTAATTGAACCGATTGAAAATGGAAAAGACTTGGCTTTAAATATTATTATGTCTATATTTTTTTATATAAAAAAATATAAAATAATAAAAATATCCTCAAAATAATATAATTTACTTTCTAAAATAAATATATTTCAATTATTACTCAACTGATTAACATATTATATCAACTTAATTATCCCACGTTCACTAAGTAGGGTCCAAATCTGACCTAAAATATGGAAGAAATGGATCCAGAAATCATGGGACTTGCAAAGAACACCACACATGATTTTACTACTTTTTCTTTCATGCAACCCACTTCCCATGTTGCTTAAAATATAACAAAATGTTGGCTCAAAAAAATAATGTGACAATAACATTTTATAATCTGTAAATTTACTTCTATTTTAATAATAGGTATTATCATTTGTTTTATATGATTTCAAATTTTGAATTAGATCCAAATGTTTGAAGAAAAAAATTTTATTTGCTGGTGCTTTTTCTTTTCTGTTTAGCATTTTCAGTCTATAACTTCTATTTGACTCTCACGACAAATTAGTAGTAGTAGTTTTTACAAAAGGTGCTTGACTAGTACTGGTTCACACCATATAGGGTGTGGGAAAGTTGCTAAAGTCAGGGTGGTTAACACCGTGAAGGGTGTAGAGGGCCGCTAAGCCAGTGGCTTGAGCAAGTTTTGGAGCGGAATAGCAATGATGTCAACTAATATGAGACTCAATCTACTAATACAATCAACTTTAAGATCGACTAAGAAAATACATGTGAGATTTTTAATCTTAACCATAAATTAGAAATTCACCGTTGATTTATCAAATACAATCTCTTTAAGGCCGTGTATGAAAAGCTACATAATATTTGAATTTGAGTGCAATTGCTTGTAATTACACATGGGTGGCATGTTTGGGTAACTGTTGTAATTGGTGGATCCCATTGAATTAGGTATAAATGGAGCTACCCATTTACACTTTTCAATTTTCAGGGGGAAGGTGAGAATTGGGGTAATTAGTGGATAATTACACTTAAATCTATAGCTTTCCAAACACTTATACATGATTAAACTTTAAAAAATCATTAATTTTATACAAGTTTAAGTTATAAAATTATATTGTTAGCATGAACATGTATAAATGTTTGAGATGGTTATAGCTAATTTTTTTTAAGATTATATTATAAATCCTACAAAATTATATTATGAAAATTATGTATATCTTATAAAGTTATAAAAGAATATTATTTAAATCCTAAAATTCTAAAATTATGTCAAAAGTATATTATAAAAATTAGTTTACGTGTTATAAAATTGTTATAATTTACTTATTTATAAAAAGTTATGGCCAAAAAGTAAGAACATAACTTATTTACGTGTCCATGGTATATATTATAAAAATTAATATACTTATTTATAAAAAAGTTTTATAATTTTTTCCATAACTTATTTATAAAAATAACTTTATTAAATTATGGTAAAATTGTATTATTTACAATGAGTGTTATGAAGGTTATTAGACGCTTCATAAAATATTTTGTAAATGTTATATATTATAAATTTTATATTATCATTAACTAATTTAGATATTATAAAAGGTTATAACCTAGTATAAGTCTTTCTCCACATTAAGTTTATATAAGTTTTTATAATCAAAGCTATCAATTGTTTGTGTCGTGAACCCAAGTATTATGTGCTAGATGCTTGTTATGCAAATAGAAAATATTTTCTTGCACTATATCGTGGGTTTGATACCATTTGAGAGAATAGAGATAGACACAAACAACAAAGGCAACTTGTGACCTCTTTAATTCGGTACATTCAAAGCTTCGAAACGTGTTTAAGAGGGCATTTGTTGCTCTAAAAAATATTTCTCATACTAATAGCATCACCTCGGTTTAGTATAAAAAAAGTTAGGTAGTACTAGCATCAATTATACTTCATAACTTCATTCATAGGTGGAATTAGGATTATTCATATTTTGAAGAGTTAGAAGAAAGATATGTAGATAATCTTAATAATACATATTCAGATTCAGATGATGAAGAACTCGATTAGAGACCAATAGATGATGATAAGGAGTATATGTTAAATGTTAAGGAGGGAATAGCCCAACAAATATTGTAACAGCCCGTTTTCAGTGAAATCGGAACAGTGGTTTCAGGACCACAAATCCGAGTCAGAAAGAAAATTTATTTTAATAATATTGCATAATTTGCATTATGATAAGAAAGACGTATGAAAATTTTGATAAGAGAATTTTACCGATTTTAAATTTAATTAGGAGGGAAGGACCAAATTGCATAAAATGCAAAAGTTGAATTCTAGTAGCTATAGGTAGCAAATAGCTATAGAATTCAAAATTTGAGGTCCTTATATGACAATTAGACCATTGAGAGAAGTTACTAGATGTTTTTTTTGATGATTCATCCATGAAAATTAGAAAAAAGGACTAAATTGAAATTAAAATAAATAAAAGATGATAAATAAAATAAATATCTAATATCATCATTTTATATCATCTTTCCCAATTAAAAAGCCATGGAAACCCTAGTTTGAGAGCTTGAATAAAGAGAAAACTTATTGGGCCAAATTAGGTGAGTATTCAAGTCACGTTTTTAGTAATTTTTATATTTCTGAGATCGTAATAACCTAATCTATCTATTTTGGGGATTAATTTGCAAAGTTATCAAAGTATCAAAATTTTTCCATGGATTAATATGCTAAAAATTTGAAATTTATGGTAGAAAATGAAACGTTGTTGATAGATAAACAACTTTTGTAAAGTGAATTTTATTGAAATTGTGATTTAGGGACTAAATTGTAAAGATGTAAAATTCATGGAAAATTTCTGATTTTTGTGAAATACATGAGCTTTAAATGTTATATGAAAAATTCAGCTAGGCTTGGAATAAGGATTGAATTGCATGAATTTCATTTTTTGTGCCTAGGAACAAAATTGGAATTAATCAAAAGTATAGGGGCAAAGTGGTACTTTTGCCTAAGATGTGGATTAGGTTTATTTGAATGTGGAATGTAATAAATTTATGATTAAATTTATTTATATGGATCTGAAAAGACCAAATATAGAATTGGATCGAGGAAAATAAAAAGTATCAGATTAGTAGATTCTTGAATACGAACAAGTATTGAGGTAAGTTCATGTAACTAAATTGTGTATATTTTCATGTTTGAATTGAATGTTGTATATGTGAATTATGAACTTGTTATTTATGTAAAAATAATTATATATCTGACATGCCCGAGAAACGTTTAGTCCCGTTTGAATAAATGAAATTTGATGGATACCAGTTTCCTGATTGGTTGTGATCTAGCATATGTTGCGGACACACCATAGCTCAAAAGAGCGTCCCGTTATTAACCCTCTTGAGCTTCCCATTATATGGTTCTTGCGAGCTTCCCGTTATAGCTCTTCGGAGCGTCCTGTTACGTTGTGATCCTACATGTGTTGTGGACAGACCTTAGCTCTTATGAGCGTCCCGATATATGTAGTTCTTTGGAACTTCCTATTTATTGGCTCTTTGTGAGCTTTCCGATAGGGCTCGCTTGAACTTCTCGATATATGGCTATCCGGAGCTTCCCGATTGATGGCTCTTTGGAGCTACCCGTTAAAGGCTCGCATGAGCTTCCTGTTATACGGCATGGATAAGCTTCATGTTACATGGCTCACATGAGTTTCCCGTTATATGGCTCGAGTGTGCTTCTCGATTATGTGCTCTATTGAGCACTCCCAAATATGAATTGACGGATTACAGTTTTGTACACTTCAAGTGTACTGCCGATGTATCCATTGAAATTTCAAATAAATTCAACGGGCAAAGTTTCGATATGAAATAATCTTAATTTGAGATGAATTATTTTAAATGTAAAAGTTATATGAATATATGATGAGGAAAACATATGTATATGAAATTGTTATATGATGAGCTCATCTTTGTTACATGAAAGTACTTGGAATTCATGACTAACATGCTTGATGAAGATTTGTATGTGTTTAGGCTATTGATTTTATTGGTTTGGATGTACTATGAGTGCTTATTTTAAATGAATATGATTGGTAAGTAAATTTCCTGTTATACGAACTTACTAAGCATTATATGCTTACTCTAATTATTTTCTTCTGTTTTATAGTGCTCGGAAGCTCATAAAGGTTGGAAATCGGTCGGAGCATTATCACACTATCATTCAGCTCATTTTGGTACAAATAGCAAACTTATTTTGGTATAATGGCATGCATACCATGTATAGGCTAAGTTAGGCAAAATTGATGACATGTTTTGGTTGTAACTAGCCATTGGAATGGTTGATGCTAGTATGGTTAAAGTATATGTATGAGGTTATACTATGTTTGATATGTAAGTGTGCATGATTGGTATTATAGGTTTAAATATGCTTAAGTAAGAATATGTTCAATTGAGTAAGTTGGATATTTAAATCAATGTCATGATATATCATGCATAAGAATTTGGTTTTGACTTGGTTTAAATGTCTTGGATTGGTTGGTGAATGTGCTTAAATGCGGTTGTAGGTGGAAGACCAATTGGGTGAGAAAAGTGGCCTTGAAAATGGTCTATTTTCATCCACATGGGTAGACACAAGGGCGTGTGTCTCAACCATGTGTGACACACGGCCATGCGCACGAGTATGTGGTTTGGCGGTGTGTCCCCTGCACCTAATTTTTAAAAATTAAATTGTCCACATGGCCTAGCACACGAGCGTGTGATTGGCCATGTGACATAAGTCAGAGAGTTACACGGGTAAGGACACAGGCTGGGACACGGCCGTGTGCTTCATATTGAATGCCTACACGGCCTGGAACACGGGTGTGTCAATTCACATGGCCTGGCCACACGGGCGTGTGTCCCTTGCATCTAGGAGAAATTTTTAAAATTTCATGAAAAATTCTCTGAGTTCTCGATTTAGTCCTGACTTGTTTCTAACTCATGAATTGGGCCTCGAGGGTCCATTTAAGGGACAATATGATTGAATATGTCTGATTTTGGATATGAATATAATGATACGATTTAATTATATTTGATCTGTAAACTCCGGTAATGCTTCGTAACCCTATTCCAACAACGAATATAGGTTAGGGGTGTTACAAATATGAAATACAAGAGCAATTAAATAAAATTGCATATGATGTTTATTTTTCTTGTTATTTTTATTAGTAATCCTATTATCGATTACTTTATTCAACTAACATATTACATATGATAATTTGGTTTTAATTTTATTACTCATTTATATTTTTTTATCGTCTTGATGATTTTTATAGTAATTAATATTTTTAAAATATAAATTATATAACTTTGTAATTAGAATTTATAATTATAATTTGTACTACCAAACATAATATAGGAAATTGTGATGTAATTACACTCTGTTAGTGAAACACATCTAGGGAATTACAATATTTTTGTAACTACAAGAGAGTGTAATTATACCTTCATTCAACCGATTGGGTTTTAACTCGATTGGCATGAATATTGTTGTCAATGTAGGAGAAAGTGACTTTGAGTGCGCTGAAGCGCATTATCCTCATATTTATGGGTTGAGAGGAGCTACGGATAATTTTAAATATTATCTTAAAAAGAGTAGATATGATTAAAACTTATAATGAAATTGTTCTTATTTTATGCCATTATGATTAGATCGTATTATAAGTAGAACATAATGCCTTAGAAAGGGAGGTATAGCAAATTATAGCATCAAACTTACGTGATTCACTTGAATCAAACCCATGTGTTATGTTTCCTAGATATCTTCCAACATTTCAGCTTTTTGAACTTCAAACATGAATTATCATGCATGAACATTATTATAGTCAACATTGAATTTAATTAGGCAGCACAATTCAACACATATTATTAACTATGGATGGATGTCATGATTTTTAAGATATGATAAATAACCAGATCAAATGTTAGGATTTATAATTTAATGTATAATGATGATTGATATAATTTACTTTGCCATAAAAGAAGAGAAAAAGAAACGTGGCATCGAGAAGTTTGGATTTGCCCTTCTTCTTAGGGAACTAAGACATAACAAAAATCAAAGGGAAAATAAAGAAGAAGGTCATTGATTTAATACATGCATCCAATTCCAGCAGCTCCATTGAGATGGTAGCTAGCCATGAATGTCCCACCGTCCCTATCCACCGTTTCAATTATAAATTTCAATGGAGTTTTCCACTTCCTTTGCTTATATATATAAATTAATACGGGTAAACTTCTTAATTGGTCATCCAACTTTCACAAGTTTTCATTTAGGTGTTGGAAATAATTTTTTTTCAAATTGAGTACTGCCATCAACAATTATTTTCATTTTAGTCACCTAACTTTAATTAATTTCTATTTTAGTTACTCATTTACTTTTTGAAAATTATATTTTTCTAAAAAAGTTTTGATTTTTACTTAAAATTAAGTTATTCAGCTGTAAAGATGAAAGCTAAGTTTTCTTGATAATTCAATTCTTTGTAAAACCCATTTTATCCTGGGAAACCTACGTTCCCCCTTTATGGAAAGAAAATGAAAAATTAATTCTAAAAATAGAAAATAATTTTTTAAAATGATAAAATAATTTTTCCTGTAAAAACCTAAGTAATCTTTTGTAATACTAGAAGCTAGCTTTTCCCTTTTCCTAAAAAAACTAAAATTAATTCTAAAAATATAAAGTAAAAGAAATTAAAAGATAAATTGGTTTTATCCTATAAAACCGAGATAGTTTCCTGTAAAATCCATGTATTTTTCCTTTACTAGAAAAAATTAATTCTAAAAAGAAAATATAATAAAGGAAATTAATAGGACAAAATGGTTTTCCATGTAAAATTCAAGTTTTTTCAAAAAATTTAAGTTTTTCCTTTTACTTAAAAAACTAAAATTAATTTTAAAAAGATACAATGAGTTAATAAAATAAAATTTATTAATATTGGGTGAGTAAAATGAGTGTACAATAACATGAAATTAATGGCAGGTGGCCAAAATAAAAACTTATTAAATTTGAGTGGCTAAAATGTAAATGATTGTTAGTGGCAATGATCAATTTGCAATTTTATTTTTACTTTCGATGTTCAAAATAAAAACTTTTAAACTTGAGTGATCAACTATGAATTTACCCAAATAATATATATTTCAAGTAAAGAAAAGTTTTGTGACAGGCAGTCTTTCAGCCATTAATCACTTTGGAAAGAGTCCTTACTTGGAGGGTAATGCAGCCTTTCTATGGCCTCCAATTTTACTTAGGTTACCTTTAAAATTTTGAATTTTATTTATTATGTAAATAATAAGGAAGAAATGGGTTTTTAGATAAATAATTCAAATAAATTAAAAATTATGAAAATGACTCTAGCACTAGATTATTTAGAAAAATGACCTAATTCCTATAATGTTAAAGGATATTCATGGAGTTAATATGGTGGAGGCAATAAATTGAGTGATCTTCTTTCTTTCAAAAAAAAAAATGAAAAAAGGAAAAAGAAAAGAAAATTATAAAAATAATAGGGTGAAAATTTTTTTTGTGCCATCACTTCCCAAGGCGACACCCATATAAATTTTTTTGTATTTTCACGTGTATTTCTAGAGTTAATCGAAAAATATAAATTTTTTATTATTTCTGGTGCCGCCTCCTTTAATGGAGGCACTAAATTGGATTAATTTTTTTTTGGTGTCGTCTTCTTCCATGGAGTGACCAATATTTGTTAAAAAAAAAATCTCTCTAATGACTACTTTAGATGTGGCGGCATCAGTATTATTTTTAAGATTTTTTGGTGCCCCAGACACCCAATACTGTACCCCTGAATACCAATTTAGTGCCGCCACATCTCAAGTAGTCATTAGAGAGAATTTTTTTTTTTTACAGATATTGGTCACTCCATGGAAAAAGGCAACATCAGGCAATTTTTTTAAATCCAATTTGGTGCCTCCATTAAAAGAGGCAACACCAAAAATAATAAAAAATATATTTTATTTTTTAGATTAACTCTAGAAATATACGGGAAAATACAAAAAATTTATACAGGTTTCGTCTTGGGAAGTGGCGGCACTAAAATTTTTTTATCCTATTATTTATGTAATTATAAAGCAATGATTAGGTCATTTTTGGGGTGGTGCAGCCGTGAGAAGTGAAGGCACCTTTTGACACAGTAGAAATTAAATTATTATTTTTTAAATAATCTAGTACTAAGGTCATTTTCATAAATTTTTAATTTTTTAAGTTATTTATTTAAAAAACCCGATGAAATATATATGTTATGGATAAAATAGTTGAAATTAATATAATATATATTAGAAACATAAAAATAATATGAATTTGCCAAATTTAAAAATATTTTAAGAATATCAAACTCATTACTATATTAGCATCTAACAAATTTATAGATTTGAAAAATCATCATGAATATTACATTTCTAAATAGTTTACACTATTTTTAAAATCTAAATCTAAATTTTAAAATATTAATTTCCAAACCCCAAAATTTACCTTTTTTAATAATATTTGGAAAATATTTAAATGTAGGAAATAATTTTCTAAAAGAAAATCCAAAATCACAAAAATATAACCTCACGTTGCAACAATTATTTAAATTTTACTCTCAAATTGAGTAATGTCTCCACGAACATAAATGTTACCTTGGAAAGAGTCCTTCCTTGGAGGGTAATGTAATCTTCAAACCTACCGATACCATACTACCCAACAAATTATAATATAATCAACCCTAATAATCATTCATTTATTTGTCAAAATTTTAGTTTTAAATTTTGGAATTGATATTGCTGAAAGTGTTTTACTTGAATATCACTCTTGATTTAAACAAGATTAAGCTTAGACTGTAAAATAGATGAAATCACTTGTGATTATACAAAAAAATTATAAATATAATTAAATTTATTAAAATTATTTCATTTATTAAAATATAATTAATAGATATTTTATGTAAATTTTAAACATTTTATTGAAGTAATATCTTAGTTAAAATGTATTATTTTTATTTCATTTAGGAATAAAATTAATTTTACTAAAAGTTGAGACAAGATGCTACTGTAGAAAAATAGTTTACTAAAAAATGTACTTCATACTTTATGGTTGTTGTTATGGATGACAAATTGTTGAAGGAAATCAGCTCCTCCGGGAGAAGTCTTCGAAATGTTATTCTCGAAAAGCCGACCTGATTCCTTAACAATGAAAGGTATTGTCCCTCGAGGGAGGGTTTTGCCCCCATTTACAGAGAGTTGTGTACAGCTCACGGAGAAGGCGCCTCGACCACATATCCACATTCAACCACCCACCAAAAGGCAACATGAGCGTCTCTCGCCCTTTGTGGGAATTGAACACTAAGGGGGGCAAAACACTCCTCAAGAGATAATACCTTCTATTTTTGA
This sequence comes from Gossypium raimondii, assembly GCF_025698545.1. NCBI lineage: Eukaryota > Viridiplantae > Streptophyta > Magnoliopsida > Malvales > Malvaceae > Gossypium > Gossypium raimondii. Next base: position 9,786,724 of record NC_068567.1, read on the forward strand.
GAGATTGAGCAGTGTCCCCAAAGACGACACTTCGAAAATTTCTCCCACAAAAATCTATCCCCTCAACAAAAATAAAACATAAAAAAATAAATTTATAACCAACTTAATTATTATAATAAAATTTATTAGAGAAGTTAGCTGCCATATAGAAGAGTGAATGTAGTAATAATGGGTTAATCTTGGAGTTGAAACCTAAATAACCCCTAGAGCTATCTCTTGACAAAAAATGTATGTATAATACCAAAGATCAGTTAATGAAGTGTCTTAATCTGATCCAGCAGGCTGAATGCTGAGATCCCCCTCGATCACCATTGGAATTCAAAGGGTCATTTTGTTTGATATTTTATTATATCAGCTATTTTGTTCGGCCTCCCGTGATATACATTAGTTCATGCATGCATGAATACTGGGTTTTCCAAAGCTGACAAACGGTGACAGTTTCTTCATCCAATGAATAGGTTCCAAAATCAGTAATCACATCTCTGAAAGACCATCAAATTAGCATTGTTTCACTTTCCTAAATAGATTCCACTTTCTGCTTTTCATTCAGTAAAATCATTTACACGTGCGAAAGTTTCTATTTTATATAATTCACACGAGCTCCTTTCCTTAATTTGTATTGAGTCACCAATTCGGTTAGAGGAATTACGAAAATATTTTTTCATAATTAAAATAATTTATATTATTTAAATATATTTTAATCTTTTATTTTAACAAAACCAATAAAATATACATATGGTGGGATTTGAACCCACACCATTTAGATTAGTAAAATTTTAAATTTACTAGTCAACAAAAGTTTCATTTTGCTATATTTTATACATTTTATTTTAATATGCATAATTTATTATCTCTATCAGTTGTATATCTATAAATACTATTTTTAAGTGTTTTACTAAGTTGGTGTCACCCTCAACTAGGTCACCAACTCGATTAGAGAAATTATAGAAATGCCCTTTCGTAATTCAAATAAGTTATATTATTCGAGAGTGTTTAGTCTTTTTCTTTTTAACAAAAACCAATAAAAATATGCATAAGGGGATTTGAACCCACGCCATTTAGAATAGTAAAAATTTAAACTTACCACTTAATCAAAGCTTCATTTTATTATATTTTATGCATTTTATCTTAATATGCACAATTTACCATCTCCATCAGTTATATATATGAATAATGTTGTTAATTGAGTTGGTGTCACAATTTAACTCGACACTAACTCACAATTTATGACATCACAATGATAAACAATTGTAGTGCATTTAGTCTTTATTAATATGATGCATTTATGTATTTAAATTTTGTTTTATTCATTATTTAATATATTTTTATTTTAATATTGTACATATTTCATTTATTATTATGATTAATTAGCTTCAAACCATACAGTTCATTAATTATTGTATGTTATCTTTAAATAAACATCTATAATAATAATTTAATCTATTTTTTATTTTAATATTGTACATATATTATGTGTTATTATGATTAATTAGTTTCAAACCATATGTTTTATTAATTATTACATGTTATTTTTAAACATACATCATATTTTAAATACATACATCTATATTTTAAATCATGGTTTCCACACATATATATGTGATAGGATTTTAGTTTGATTAAAACACTTAGCATGTTCTCATATTATTCTACAATATTTTAAATATATTTTTAGAAATTTATTTGATTCCAAGTTAAAAAAACTCTATAAGTAAAAGGTAAAACATTAATGTTTTCTTAGATGATATTAAAAAAAATCAAAATAGACTAGAATATGATTCACTCACAATGTAATTGAAAATAATTATATAAATAATTGAATTCAAATCTTATCAGCGATGTTTTATTAAATTTTATATAATTTAAAATGATAAAAATATCCTTATAGTGATGTTTAAAATTTTATAAAAAGGAAGAGTTTTCATAAATGCTTTGAATTGGGACTTAATTGATAGACAACACCTATTCAGTTAGCCCTTTAAATATAGTACTTAAATACATGTCATTTATTTAACCCTATTTGTGAACTTAAATTTTTTACTAACCGTGGACACAATAATAACAATTTTATACTGCATTTGCATCATGTAGTTATGTTACAAATAATGATTAATATTTGATACACTACTATTGGAAAATTTTAATTCCATAAGCAGGATTCAAATATGATCACATGTTTTATTTTTTTAGAATATTTTTATTTTACTACATCCTTAAAGAATATATATTACCCATTTAATTTTATTTATAAAAATTTTAAACTCCACTAGTATCATATAAAATAATTTTCCTCCCTCGTTGATTGAGTTTTAGTTTAGTTGGGACTATTGCTATCGCAATAATTAGGTAGACGTGTGTTCGAGTGCGCTTAAACATGTCTTTTCCTCTAGTTGAAGGGTGAGGATAGAGAGTATGGATAGAAGTGGGCTTTGTATAAAAAAAATAATTTTCCTCCCCCTATTTGGGATAAGTTAAGAGTATATGGTAAAAGTACCATGGAGGCCCCTATACTAGGAGTCGGATTGCATTTTGCTCCCTCTACTCAAAAAATGGGTAAATTAGCCCTTTTACGTTAGAAAAAAGTACAAATTGGATATTCTATTAAAAATTCCATCCAAAATTTCTATTAAGTGATGATATGAATTTTTTAATTTTTTTTATGTAAGTGACGTGGGGAGGCATATACTATTGTTCTCTGTGTTGGCAAGTTAACTTGTTAACTGATTACTCTTGTTCTTAGCTAGAGATTAGATACATACCATCATCTCCGCTGAGGGACAAAGCAGAAAATTGCTTTCGAGGGAGGGTAGAGATGAATTATAAATGATTGGGGGGGGGGGTTAAAGCACAATTTTACCATTATACTAACATGTAATTCCTTAAAAATTTAAGGGACTAATTACAAATCTACCATTTTTGGGGTCGTCCCTATCTCCACCTACCTATCCATGTCAACGAACAACTCAACCATTAGCTGTTTTATGTGTTATCGAAGGAGTGATTGTTGTCGGTGGTCACACTTTTGTTGATGTTGCTCGAATTCCTATTACTGTAGGAATTGTTCTTGTAGGTTCCAAAATTTTTCTTAGAGCTTTGAGACTTGTCTAGTTAAGATTTCTAGTTCAGAACTTGGTGTCTTGGAGCTGGCAAAGGGTATTTGAAATAAGGGTTATAATATCAAGGAAAATAATTGTATTAGGGATATATTGTTACTGACTAAACAGACCACAAGGATCATGGTATTGCCGGCCAAAATTTTAGTTTTCTAGTGGGATTTGGCTACTTTGGCTAGCTTGGTTTTGGTAGTTGGGGAATCTTAATTGTTCGGAAAGTTAGGGATGTTCAAATTGTTGGGGAAGTTGTTGTTGGGAATAATCCGCTCTCTTGATTGATTTTGAAGGTCAGGAGTGATTTTATGTTCACCATACCAATTGCTGATACAAGGAGGAAGTTGTGGAGTTTTGTGATGATTCACATAGTGGGCAAAGAGCCATAAGAGGATTGAGCTGGTCAAAATGCGAAGGTTGAGAAAGGAGTAGAGAAGGGGAGAAGGAAGAGTTGGTAATGCCTAAAGGATGAGTGTCTTAGCTCTTTTCTTAGTGTTAGCAAACCTTTTAAAGGATTCTTTTGTTATAGTGCCCAAGGTGCGAAGTCTTGTCTATGTGTTAATTTTAGACTTTATGAAATTTACCCCGCTTACTAATGTTTTGTCATAGTAGGTATAACTTATCATGTCCAGGGATGGATATGTGTGATATGTGAATGATAGATATCATGTCTGTGTTAGGCGTGTGATCCCATCAATTCGGGTTTGCAAGGCCTTGTGCTCGTGGGTGTTCTAGCTCGTGAGATGTCTCCTTAGTCAAAGGTGTTGACTTGTGGGGTTGTAGGCTTGTGAAAAGGGCTTGTGAGGTGCAGGTATACATCATTGTAGTTAAACTTAATCGTTTTTAGTATATATACTTTTGAAGTTTTGAAATTTCAATCGTCATCCAAACATAGTTATTAAAGTCATGAAGTAAAATTTTGGTATTTAAAAAATCTCATGTAGCAAACATATTATCACATATGTAATGCCATATCAACTTGCTTTTTCCATATAATAGTTACAAAAGAAGCCACATTATGTTAGTTAATGAATTTAACAACTACTTCTTGAGTCAAGACTAAAAATTTAAATTTTGAAAAGTATAGGAATTAAAGTTGATCAAATCAAAACATATGATTATATCCACAATTAAGAATAGTATGAGACTAATAGTAGAATTTGACCTAACAAATTTAAGTGCTACCATTTAGGTTAAAATTAAAAGTTTAAATTTTGAAAATATAGAAACTAAAATTAACTAAATTAAAATAAAAAAACCTAAATTTGTAACTTTAATTAGTAACCTACATTTTAAAAGGATATATAAATAAAAAAAATCAATAAATTACTGGTGAAGTGATAAAATAATTTCAAACCTAAAACTAGTATCAACATTTTTGTGTACAATCTCCTATGAAACTCATCCCCTCCCCTTCTGTCTGAGGTTAAAAAAGTTCGAGAGCGGTGAGAGAGTGAGTGTGGGTCCTAAAGTAAAGAACAGAAATATGTCATAACTCATATATATATATAAATAACCAAACCGCACTGTTTGTAGCAGCCCATCCACGGCATGGCCATCTGGATAAATGGTGTCATTAATGCCGAGGAGATAGGGTTACTTCCCTCACGACAACCATAGCTATTAAAGTCCTTTAATCATCCCTCAATTTGCAATGTAAAATAAAATTAAAAAAAACAACAAAAAAGGGTAAAAATAATAAGATTATAGTTGCTGAAATCGGATAATATAAATCGATCAAATTAATAATTGATTGATACAATGATTTAGATTAAAGTAGAAAATTAATTGATCGTAATATGAACTGAGATAAAAATTAATTGAGTCAACTGTTAAATTTTTTTTTAAAAATTTAATTTTTAATAATTTATTTAATTAAAATAAAATTAAAAATCTCATCCATTGAAATGAAAATTAATTAAGTGAGGGTTCAACCATCTATTAATTTCAAAAACCACAAATAGGATATCAAACTTGCAAGAACCAATTTCGATAATTAATATATTAACTACATAAATATATTAAACTTATATGACAAATTATTAATATATTAAATTTATATAAATACAGATTAGGACACATTCTTTAAGTGGATGAGAATAATTATCTAATAAATTTAGTAGAAATTGAAATAAATGTTAATATAATTTTGATTGAAATGATAAAATTGAAAGAGTGAGCATTAAAATATCTTTAGTTTAATCCCACCAACATACATATAATTTTATAAAAAAATTACTTTAAAATAATATTTGTTCATTTGTAAAATGAATGGACATTTGATAATTTCACAAATGAGTTAAGACCGGTTGAGGTGAAACAAATGATAAGTTAAAAAATTGTGATTATTTGAGTTGAATCATTATTATTTTATTTTATTTTTTTATGATATAAAAAATAAATATTTGTCAAGTTATATAGATCAGTGATTAAATCTCTTGTTAGATAGCTGTTTGATATGGGTTCAAACTGTGTGACCCTATCTTTTTTTTAGTAAATAATAAACAGCACTAAGCGATTACAATAAAATCACAAATCAAAACCCAAATTGTCCTTTTGAATCAACCCCTTATAGCTTGAAGAGGGATGGAGAACATCTGGATACTTATGAAACTTGGGGTAGCATGTTTAGCCATAAAATATGCAACTTCATTGTGAGCTCTGGGAATGTGACGGATCTGAACTTTCTAATTTCGATGCAAAAAATGTTTAACCCCAATATTATATAAAAAATGTTTATATTTAAAATAATGAAAATAGCGTAAAATGTTGATACTCGCATAGTCTCTCCTAACTGCGCACTCAAACCCATGTCCTCCAGTATTGACAACCATGTCTATGCCGGTTAAAACTCAATTGACAAAACTCGTTTATTTTTTAATTAAAAAACATTTAAGTTTTTTTCTTTTTTCTCTTTTGGTCCTGATTTCTCAAAAGAAAAAGAAAGAGTAAAATCTAAATCTAGTATATGATTATAATTATAATTAGAACCTTATGTCTCCCTCATAAAAGGTTGATTAGGTTAAAGATGTTCAGAGCCCATATGAAAAGTAAATCATGATTAGTTACTTAATCTCTTTTGTTAGGAAGACTAAATAATTAGTCTGTTTTATTCAATTACTCATAAATTATTTATTTAATATTTTGTTAACATCATGTTTTGAGTTTATCGTAAAATGTGATTTTTAAATTAGAAATAAAGTATTTTTGTATATCAAAATTAGGCTTAATATTTATAAATTTATATTTAAAAAATAGGAATAAATAATAAAATTTCATTCTCACCTACTTTTACGAGCGTAATATTATCCAAATGAAAGAAATAAGGGAAATTAATTGATTCCTTAAAACAACAAACCTTGGAGACTGTATTTGTTTGAGCTATGGGTTGTTCTTCACGTAACTTCATTTCTAGTCATCCTCTCCTAACTTTCCTCTTCATTTATTTGTCCTTTTTTCTCCCTTTGCATAATTTATTCTTCCTTCTTCCAAATCCCCATTTCATTCAAGTATAAATATTGCATAACATTTGATTAAATCACTATTATGATGTCACTGTTCAAATCACATGGACTTGTTAAAATTTCATATTATCTGTAAAACCAAAACAAGTTAAAGGGGGTAATGTGAATAAATTGAAAGTTTACGTCTTCGAATCCGTCCAATATCACTGTCAACAAAACCGCCTATATCCAGGTTCCAGAGTGATATCAATTTTACCATGGTTTCTCCAGTATAAGAAGCAAGCAGAAATGGACGCTTCTCCTTACTGGGGGGGGGGGGTCCTTTGGATAAGATCAAACACCACAACATATATTTTCTTTTTTACCGTTTTCCAGTTAGTTTTCAACAGTTTTCTCTCTTCTCCCTTCTTCCCCTTATTTTCTATATAAACCGCCTTGCCTTCCTTCTCCATTTCCTTTCTTCTTATACTTACCATCTTCACTCTGAATATTTGGGTTTTGGTTAAGGTTTCAACAATGGAGGTTTTGCATTTCGTGTTTGGTGTTTTTGGTGGGTTTTTCTGTTTCTTTTCTTCAACTTTGTTTAATGTTTTTTTTTTAATTTATGGTTTTTTCTGTGGTGTTTTTTTTTGGGTACAGGAAATGCCACTGCTTTGTTCCTCTTCTTGTCTCCGACGTATGTATAACAAAGCAACTGTTAAATTATTTTCTCGGGAAACAAACACACAAAGACTAATCTTTTCTTTTATGAGTTTTGATTTTAAATGTGAGAACTTTAAAACGGTTCTTCTTCATCAATGGAAGAAGAACAAGTTTGATCTTTTCTTTTCTTTCTTAGCCAGTTTGTTGGTTATTGGAAACACATGCAAACAAAGACTAATTTTTTGCCAGTTTCTGGTTTTTGGAAACCAAGTTGAATCAACAAATATATTATTTCCCCCCCAAAGAAAGGTGAAACCATTTGTTTTTCTTAATGTAGAAATTCATGTTGTTTTTTTTTTCTTTTTAAAAATATAATTTTCCTCCATTTTCTAGTCTTCAAAATGGTTATAGGTAATACTTGTTCACTTAAAATTTTTCTCTTCTCTACACATTTTGGGTATTAAAAAAAAAAAAGAAGAGAAAATTTCAATTACCATTCAAAGATTGATTTAAAACTAATTATTTTGTTAAATCATGTTTAAAATTTGAAGGATTACATTTAAGAGGATCATTAGAAGTAAGTCCACAGAGCAATTCTCTGGAATTCCCTATGTCATGACCTTGCTCAACTGTCTCCTCTCTGCCTGGTGAGTTTTTATAATATTTTTAGATGATGTCAAATTCTTTTTTGGAACTCCAAAAGTGTGCTTTAAGTTTGTTTTAATTATCTAGAAAAAGTTAAAAAGCAGCCTTATCATTCATTTATGGCAAATCTTTATTTGTGGTTTGTGACAATTTTTCCTATAGGTATGGCCTTCCCTTTGTATCTAAAAACAACATCTTGGTATCAACAATCAATGGGACTGGTGCAGCAATTGAGTCCATTTATGTATTGATCTTCATCATCTATGCCCCAAAGAAAGAGAAGGCTAAAATATTTGGGCTTTTCACTTTTGTTCTCACTGTTTTCACGGCTGTGGCACTCATCTCCCTCTTTGCCCTCCATGGAAATGGCAGAAAGCTCTTTTGTGGCCTTGCTGCCACCATTTTCTCCATCATTATGTATGCTTCTCCACTTTCAATCATGGTAAGCCTCAACCTTACAAAAAAAGAGGAAACCCTTTTTCTTTATTTGTGCTAATTCCATCCCTATCATTACAGAGGCTGGTGATCAAGACCAAGAGTGTTGAGTTCATGCCATTTTTCTTGTCACTATTTGTGTTCCTCTGTGGTACTTCATGGTTTATCTATGGTCTCCTTGGTCGTGATGCTTTTGTTGCTGTAAGATATATGCCAAGTTCTTAAATCTCATATATTGTTTGTGCATCAAAATTGAGAGGCCTGCCATTGTGGTGTTGTTTTTTTCCAGGTCCCCAATGGGTTTGGGTGTGGGCTAGGGACCATGCAACTCATCCTTTACTTCATCTACCGCAACAACAAGGGGTCTCAGGAAATTAAGAAGCCAAGTGGTAATGGAACAAGCATTGAGATAGGTGAGAAGAAACCCCACCAAGACAAGCAGCAACCCAATGGCAAAGTCCCTCAAGATGAACAAGTTTAAATCTTTTGTTTCAAATTTCAGTTTCCTGCATCTTAATTTCTTGTAATGAACTGCAAAAAAACACAGGTTAAGGATGTCAAAAATTGACAATTCCTTGTAATGAAATGCAAAATCAATTTGAGTATGCCAAGAAATACATGAGAATGGGGCCGTGAAGTCTTGTTTAATTTTGGGCTAAAAAAGTGTTTTAATTTTTTTGTTGAAAACGACCTTTGGATTCTCTGATAAATGGTTGGGCGATTCAGGTCCATGCAATAATTGTCATGGTCCAGCCACAGGGAAGAATTAAACAGAATCTTGGTTTATTTTCAACATCCCTTTGGACATTTAGGAAAATGCATATGTGTTGAAATCATATTTCATATAAACAAAGTAAGCTTTACATTTTCTTTTATATAATATGGTATGCCATAATTTTTGGTCTCCAGAGTTCACCAAACTTCAATCTTTGTGTTGACATTTTTCTTTTTATGAAATTTGGAGCAACTGCGGCCTCCATTTTTGAGTTTATTATAAAATTGAAGGCATATGGTCCGAATAGAATATATGTTTGAATCCATATATTATTTCACTCATGTTTTTATTACCAAAGGAGTTGATAAAAAATTATAATTTAAAATTTGTTTAAATCAACAAATATAAATATCCAGAAGATGAAAAGGTTTTATTTAACCGAAAAGCCAAGAGCACAGCATTAATAAGGTCATACAATACTAATTAATTACTATAACATTAAGTATATATAGTAATTATTAGTAATATTTCCCATGCTGCCACAACCAAACCAACATGAAAATAAAAAGCAATACATAGGGATATCGGGTGACACAATTACGATAGAAATTTACAGGTTGAATTTAACGCATCCTTTGCCACCTACTTTCCCTGCAATTTTCTTCGCCGCCTTTTCACCAACCTGAAACTCAATTCCAAACCAAATCTATGTATAAATTGAATCTTTCCAACTACATTTGTTATGTTTCGGGTTCGAAACTTTTCAAGTGTAGCTCAAGGTGTTGGTGGTACCTAAGAAAAGCTATCTATTGTAGTTTCCGGGATTACTTACTGGTGGCGCGGGAGCTTTTCCTTTTCCTTTGGCGGAGGCTTTGATCACCGCAGCCTGAAAAGGAAATGTAAATTTTAGGCTTAGAAAAGATTGAGTAAATGCTAGCTGTACATATATTCAAACAGATAGATAGAATACCAATGCAGCTTGGTATTGCTTCTTGGTTAAAGTGAGAGGTTCATCCATCTCAAACGATGATGCCCTTTCAAGACTCGGAGAGGGTTGCCTTTCCATTCTTCTCCTTTCACACAATGGATCACCCCACCGGCTAGCTCTCTACTTCAAGCTCTATGAACCAAAAAACAAAAAGACAATAACAACAGAAAACTTGTTTTTGCTAAGGAATTAATTGTGGTTTGTTTAGTAATTTATTTGCTCTTTTAAAACAACAGTTTCAGAGGAGACAAAAGAAACAAAGAGACAGAGAAAGCGTCCAGCCAAAGTCACCATGCAATCGACGTCGTGGCAACCATGAGCGACTGGTTTCAACATTTGGCACCTTTCTTTTTATCTTTTTTATTATACGGAGTTCGAGAATAAAAACACAAGTTATACATGAATCAATTGAAGAAATAATTTTAAATTTCAATCCAAGCATTGGTCCAGTTGCTTATTTTCTCTTTTAAAACGTATTAGAACCTTTATTTAGGTGGTCGGTTTCTCTAGCCAGCTTTTTCTTTTACAAATAAGGCCAAAAAATCTTTGAATGGCTCATGAAATACATACATGGCTAGAGCACTGCCAAATTTGAATTATTGTTAAATAAATTTTACCTTTATAGTCTGAAATTGAAAGAAGCATTAAGCACAATTATAAGTATTTACATACCAAAATAAATGGCAATTGGGATATCTGAACTGCGTGTGAATTTCAGTGAGGAAGATTAATAAGGAACAAAAATCTAATCATCCCAACATATTGTAAGAATATTTTAGATTTTATTTCGACATATATAGTATATGCAACAAATTAAAATTTCTTCTTTTTTTATATGTGACAAAATTTTCCTTTCGAGTGCGTTTCGACAAAATTTTGTATTTAATATATTCAACAAAATAGGTACGACAAAAAAGAAATCGTTAATATACTCCACAAAATGTTCGTTAGTTTTTGTTATCATACCAAATCGTAAAATTGTCGTATGTATCAATCGATGGTGTTAAAACAAACTTTATAATAACATTTAAAAATGGAAAAGAAAAATTCACTGGTAAACATTCATCACAAACATTTTCTTTTAAAAGATAATATATATATATATATATATTAATTCATCATAATGTGCTCTTCCATGACGCCCATATGCATATATCATAACAAATACAAAGGCACAAACAACATGGTAGTGAAAGTTGAAATATTTAAGGCAAAGCTAGCTTCACTGGTGAAGTGATATCATAAAGCCAAATTATAATAGAAGAACTAAGCTGGCCATGGGAATGGCACTTTGGGTTGAGTTCCAGCTGCTGCTTCATCAGATTGGGTGGCTGAAGTGCTTGCTTCCCCCTTTGCCTTGCTCTAAATAGACATGCATTATAGAACATAACCAATTCAATAACAATATATGCTTCTATTTTAAAACTAAATTCATTTGTATATCATATGTCTCTCTCAAATACATACCCTCTCAAGTTTCATTTTAAATATGACCGAACGCATTTCCACCGCAGCTGCCGCCGCTGCTAGCGCCGCCGCCTGTACATTATATAAAATATAAAAGAGAAATGCAGTCACATAATATATATATATATATATATATATATATATGCATGTATGTATAAAATAATGCAGACCTGAGCTTGTTTGTATTGATCCTTGGAAAGGGTCTTAGGTTCAGGCTCTTCTATAAGTGGCAGCTTTCCAAAATCCTTCACAGGAGGTTGATTTTCCATTGGCTTACCTTAAGAAGATGGGCAGACAGGCAACAAGGTAAAATAGAAGATGAAGCTTGAAATTTTTGGAGTTTGGGTTTGGCTAAATGTACAATTGTTGAGGTGAGATGGTTAATTAGAAGAAAACGTGGCGATTGATGAATTCAGCAGGGTATCTCTGCCACCATAAACTTCAACTTTTTCAACACTACTGATCCCATTTCTTTTGTCTCCTTCCTCAAATGTGTAACCGTATGTTTTTTTCCTCTTCCTTGCTAAGCTACTTTTATCGAATTTCTCCTTAGAAAATATATACCTTCCATCACTCAACTCTATTCGAAGAGAGTGGGATATAAATCACTTGATGGCCTATCTGTTATAGATTAAGGGTTCGAAACTTGCCATGCAAAAATTCTTCAATTCTTTTTTATGATTTCACCTTTTCTAGCACTACCAGGCACTTAAAATCTCAAGCCTACAATGGAGTATAGTAGACCTGTCCATGGGCCGGGCGGCCCGGCCCGACGGCCCGCCCGAAATATGGGAGGGTTCGGGTAAAAATATAGGCCCGGAATATGGGCTTGGGAAAAAAATGAGGCCCGTTTAAAAAATGGGCCGGGCTCGGGCTCAACTTTTTTGGCCCGAGCCAATAGAACCTTACCGAATATAATAAATATATATTTTATTTTTATTTTTTTAATTTTAAAATACTTTAAAAAATATTTTTTTATTTTTAAAATATTTTTTTGTGTTTATTAAAAATCGGGCCGGGCCGGGCCGGGCTCGGGCTTATTATTTTTTCCGGGCCGGGCCTGGGCAAAATTTTAGGCCCATATTTTGGGCAGGGTCGGGTCCGGGCCTAAGAGTCGGGCCAAAATTTTTTTCCGGGCCCGGCCCATGGACAGGTCTAGAGTATAGACACCATGAGAATATATCAAACTTGTTGAGCAAGATCCATTAGTTCTCAGAGAACAACATTTCTCAAACTTCTCGCGACAGAGTTAGGGACAAAGTTTAAACATGTTTAGGGAAATTGAGATAAATTTCTAAAATTTTGAGCGGACCAAATTTAAAAATTTTATTTTATAAGGGCTTAGATTATGTAATTACATTTTTAGAGGGGCTAAAAATATTATTTTTCATTTATTGAAATGATCAAAGAGCTTAAATTGAATTATTAATACTTGAGAGAGACTATCGAGGAAAGCTTTTCATTTGAGTCAAAAGGGCTAGGCCCTTACTTGCCCTCGACTTCGTCTTTAGGTAGAGTCAGCAAACCACAACAATAGTAATGAAAAAGAGATGCATAACTCATATATGTTGTAATGACAATTATAGTTAATTAATACTTTCAAAAAACAAGAACTTAGATTTAAATTTCGTGTAACTAAAACTAAATGCAAAATCATTGATAAGTCTTTGATGTACTTTAGTCCTCTGTCCTAACACTCCGATAGGACTGAGTGATTCTATTGCGACTATTTTAGGTGTCTTAATGAAGGAGGTTCCAACTAATGATTTGGGTTTACTGCTTATGGTAGGAAAGAATAAAACTAATGCTTTTAAGCAGTTAGTACATAGATTGCATAAAAGAATAAAAAGTTAAGCTTAAAGGATATTGTCATATAGGGAAAAGGAAGTGTTTGATAATCCCTTCTAATCCCTTCTTCAGTTTGCTTCCCACTTATGTGTAGGTTTTCGTGGGATGGAAAAAGTGAAGATCGAGTATTGGCCATGTTAGCTTAAGATTCAATAAGAAACCTGAAAGGGTTGGGGGCACTTGGGCTTTCAATATGCAAGGTTTTTTAACTTAGCCTTAATGGAAAGTAGGTTTGCTGACTAGTTTTGATCTGTCGTAAATTGATATGTCAAATTAGACTCTCTCGAGTACTTAATTAGCATGTTTTCAAGTAGCTTACGAATCTTTTAAATGATTTTTATTGATTCTTAAATTTTAGTATTAATGATAGTTTTTCTTATATTTTTATCTCTTTTGAGACCCAAATTGGCAAAACTATGACATTGAGAGTCTAATGATTGATTTGAGCTTATGTAGGGAGACAACGACAGCCAAATCTTGAGAAAAATTGCATCTGACGTGGGTGTCGCAACACTAACACCAAGATGTCACGACACAAAGCCTCCATCACCTCAAGGGTGCAAGACTTCAACGAGAAATCAACTTGGAGTAGTCTGTCAAGGATGTTGCGACACTGAAGGTGTTGTGTCACGACGCCAAGCTTCCAAGGTCGCGATATTATTGAAGGTTGTTGAAGTGAAAAATCCATCGCCATTACCAAGGATGTCACAACACCAGCCAGACAATGTCACGACTTTGAGAACCTATAAGTCAAGATTGTGCCTACTGTCGAGGATGTCGCGACACCAAAGCTCTAGTGTTGCAACACTGAAGTCTGATGGGTGAAAAACTACAAGGGAAATTTTGTGTCCAAACAAGCTTAAGTCACTTTTCATTTAAGGGCATAATTTTCAATGTTAGGTGAAATGTTCTTATAAGCTTTTGACAATAGATTTTGGGGGGTTGATCATTGTAACAACTTATTTTTTAGTGATATCGAAAACGTGGTTTCAAAATCCTATTTTTGATTAATAATATTTACAAGTCTATTTTAGTATATAATTGAATTTTGATTTACTGAATTTTCTTAATTTGATATTTAATTAAGGTACAAGTGTAACGACCCTAAAGTTAGTGGTGTTGGAAAATGAGTTATCGAGACATTGTTTCAATAAATCGAGCCTGTAAATATTTAATAAAAATATTTACGAAGTTTTTGTGTAGGTGAATTGAATTTTGGATAGATAATTTTGCCAAATTAGTGACTAATTAAGGTACTAGGACTAAATTGTAAAAGTGGTAAAACTTAATCGTTATTGATTTTTATTTGTTAAAAGGACTAAATGGTATAAAACCAAGGTTTAAAATGACAATTTGACCATTTAGAAAGTTAGTGGATAGTTGGTGTATATTTTTATGTGCATAATGTGTAATAAGTTTAATTAAATTAACATAAAGTATAATTTATAATAATATTAAACAAATAAAATGTAAAGAGAAGAAAAGATGGTGACCATCTTTTCTTCTCCAACCGAACCATCAAAAGAAAAAGGGGAGAAGCCATTGTTTTAACTTTAAGAGAGTTTGCCATTGCATGGTAAAGATTTCAAAATACGTTTTTGTAAATTTTATGTTTTTTGAGATCCTGAGAGCTTGATTTAGCTAACTCGGGTACCAATTTGTACAACTGCTAAAGTTTTAAAAATTTTCCATAGTTGATTTCTTGAAGTTCTTGATGTTAAATTGTTAGATTTTAAGCTTAGAAATGAAAAAGGACTAGTTTGTAAAGTTTAATTGCTAGTTTTTTATACAGGGACTAAAGTGTGTAAATTTCAAAATTGATGATGAATTTTTGTAATTATAGATAATAGAGGTTGTATATGATTGGTGTATATTTTTATGTTCATAATGTGTAATAAGTTCAATTAAAATAACATAAAGTATAATTTATAATAATATTAAACAAATAAAAATGGAAATAAAAGAAAATATGGTCACCATATTTTCTTCTTCAACCGAATCACCAAAAGAAAAAAAAGGGAGAAGCCATTGTTTTAACTTCAAGAGAGTTTGACCATTGCATGGTAAAGATTTTGGAACCCGTTTTCGTAAATTTTATGTTTTTAAGATCTCATGAGCTTGATTTAGCTAACTCGGATACCAATTTGTAAAACTGTTAAAGTTTTAAAAAGTTTCAATGGTTGATTTTTTTGACGTTTTTGATGTTAAATTGTTAGGTTTTAAGCTTAGAAATGAAAAATGACTAGTTTGTAAAGTTTAATTGCTAGTTTTTTATTTAGGGACTAAAGTGTGTAAATTATGAAATTGATGATGAATTTTTATAATTATAGATCATAGAGGGTTGTACAAGGATGAAATTGAGATCAATTTCGAAATCGAAGCTCCAATTTGAAAGTTATGACAATTTCGATTTTAGGGACTAAATTGAATAAAATGCAATATTTAGGGAGCTTCCAAAAATTAAAATTGAATTGATACATGCATATATAGACTGCCATAAAATGTTTGGAATTAATTATTTGAATTAAATAATTGAATAGATCGGGATTTGGACTAACTCATAGATATTCTCAAAAGGTAAATTAGCGATTAGTCCTCGATGTCTCCTTAATTGCTGATTTTGTCTAGTAAGTTCATATGGTACAATTATACTTAAGTTTTATTTAATTTAATTATGTATGTATGAATGTTTAATTATACTTTGAAATCTTTACAATTTAGTATGGAAGGTGATATATGGACTAATTTGTAAAGTACTATAATTGCGATTTATAAACTTGTATGAAGTACTGAAGGGATATGAGATATGTTACAGTAGACGATATGTACATGATGATGCTATAGTAATATAAATGTTACAAATTCAGTATTAATGCCCGTGTGAACTTAGTAAACTATTAGGATACGATTGACATGCCAATAGGGTTAGTTACGCGCTTGTACATGTTTGCACTTTGATGCCTCTGTTTGCACTTTGGTGCCTTTGTTTTCACTACGGTGTTTTTTGGTGTGGTGTAATTATCCGTGTATCCGAATTTATTTGCTTAAGTTCTTGGGGCTAATTGATAAATGGTAAATAGTGGAATTAACACGAAGATATATGATTTTTTTATATTGATGAATAAATAACTGATGGACTTGGTAAAATGATATTGACTCATTGATTGTATATAAGGAGTATTGATTATGATTGTGACAGTTGAAATTTGCAATACAATATAACTCTATTATATGTTAAACTCACCTGATGTTGTGCATTATTATGCCAGGCAAATGTTGTAATGTAAATTAGTTTGTTGTATTAACTGTAATTCAAGGTACATTTACCATTTTATATTTATGAACTTACTAAGCTTTCAAAATGCTTACTCTGTTGCTATTTCTTTTCTTTGTAGTTTTTCGGTTTGAGGAACTCGTCGATTGGATCAACTGAAGCTCACATTATCCACTTATCAACTTGGTAGACTTTTACTCATTTTGTAACTTGGTATTATGGCATGTACATAGGTGTCTGTCTATGTGTTTCTTGTGAATGGTATTTTGGTTTGAACTTAGTTTAATGCTTAATATTGTAAATTTATGTGCATATATGTAAAAATACATGTTTTGGTATGTTTGGAGGTTGATGGATAAGTTAAGTATTTGAATGGAAATGTGATGCTGAATAGGTAAGGTATGACACTCATAGTGTATAATTAGCATGAAATGGTATAAGAATTTGATAGTAATGGATAACTTATATTCATGTTAACATATTTGGTATGATTTGTTGTGAAATGGTGCCAATTGTGGCATATTGGTTTGATGTGGTAATGTTGATCTATCATCCAATTGATATTTTGAGTATGTTTTGATACAATATGGTTAAAATGATAGATTAAAATGGAAGCATATGTTTGGAATGAGTAGTGATGTATGTTTGAATGATTATGAATTCATAGGTTTAAATTACATACTTAAGTATCTAATTGGTGCATTCCAGTTTGATGGCTATGAGATGGTAAAATATATGTTTGTTATATGCTTCGCATTGGTTTTATGTAGGATATAAGTGTGCATTATGCATCAATTGTGCTAATGGTTGGGCTTGACATGAAATAAGTACCAAATGACCTAAAATGTTCCAAAAACAGAGTCCACGTCAAGGCGAGAAACTTTCCTCATCGCAATGTCTGTCAACAGTTTGTGACATCCCAACGTTGAGTGGTCGAATGTCACAACGTGACAAACTATTTGGCGGCATCACAATGTCGGCCCTATATTTTTAAAACTTTGCAGTTTAGTCCTAATTCATGCTCGAGTCAACAAAAGAGCTTTCCTAAGCTCAATTAAGGTTCAAATTTAGCTATGAACCGTATTATGAATGTGTTTAAGTCATAATTATTTATTTTATTGATATATTTATTGTATTCTGTTGGAAGTTATTCCGGCAATGGATGTGGCATCTCGCAAAAAAAGACTAAATCGTAAATATTGAAAAGTTCTAGGACTAAAGCTAAAATTTAACCAAAGTGGGAATTGGGAGTTATTAGTGACTAATTGGGGTAAGAATAAGTTGGATTATATGTTAGTGTAATGAAAATCACTTTTGGGACCAAATTACAAATTTATTATTTTAGCCAAGAAAAGGGTAAATGTATAATTTTCAGTACCCAAGTATGTTTATTAAGAATGAAAAGAGAATTACGAATTGGGGTTAATTAATAACTAATTGTTATGAAGAAATTGTATTTAGAGACAAAAAGGGTAAAATGACAATTTTGCCATCTAATGGCATATTTGTCATTTCTCAAGGATTAAATGATGGAAACATTATTTAGATAATATATTTTTAATTGTAATTAATATGGACCATTTGATGTGATTATATTAAAGAGATGGATTACGGATCACATGTTGAGATTATTCTTGTTGTTGTGACCTTTGACTTGGTATCTTTTTTAAAATAGGATAAACATGGGAAAAGGTGAAAAGAAAATGATCATCTTCTTTTCCCTTGCTTTTGTCCACCATTGAAAGAAAGGAAGATGTTTCCCTTTTCAAAATTTCCACACTTTCCTCTGGATCAGATCAAAACCTTCTTGATAAAATCAAATAAAGAACTTGATTTCAAGCTCATTTCTTCCATCATTTTCACCATTAAAGCTTAGGGTTTATATGGTTTTTGAGAGAGAAAATGGAAGCTAGAGAGAGAAAGCTCCATAAATGTTAGTAACAGTGTTTCCTACTTCTCTAATCTTGATATTTGAGTTTAATGATTATAAAAAAGTTTGGAAAGATTTAATATTGATATTTTGATATATTTTTTATGTATGGAAAATGAGGAATGTTGGGAAATGGGGTTTTCAAGCTAATTAAAAGATAGAATCAAGTTTATGGAGGCTTGATTATGTGTGTTAGAGCAACCAAAGGTAAGTACCCTTTGATAACCTTACTTTTTCCTATACTAACATGTTAGGGGAATGATATAAATTATGTGTTAAACATGAAACTCATTATGAGGCAAATAGTTTTCATGGCTTAATTATGTTAAAATAAGTAGTTGGTTAGTTGTTGTAAAATGATTGGTTATGAAATGTCATATTGGTTGATAGTGTATCATGAAATTTTGATGGTTAGGATATGGTTAATTGTTAGCAATATGGACATTTGAGAAAAATTATGGAATATGACTTTAATGTGGAAAAAAAGTGTTAATATGTTATGACATGGTAAATTGGTTAAGTATAAAATTGGAAATTTTTGAATAAAAGTATGCCTAAGGTGATCAAAATAAATTATGAGAAGTGATGAACAAGATTCTTGATAAAACAAAGTTACAAATTTGCCTAATAAAGTCAAAGACATGGTGATCCAGTCGGTTAATAAGTATTTGATTATGTGAATAAGGAAATATGCTAGATTTATGTAAGTATTGTGAATACATTTGCACCAAGAATATGATAAATATTATTCAGTATCTGCCATGTGATCGAGAATATGAAACCTTTTTGAAATATGTAAATATGTGAAATGTCATATGTATAGTAAATCTTTTTATTTATATATGTTGATTGTGATTTTAAAGTGCCCTAGTAAACTTAGTGAAATAGATAGGATACGATTAACATGCCAATAAGGATTTATGTGTACCTGGAGTTTTGTTGCCTTCGAACTTTGCACATATTATGTGCACCTTTTGTTGCCTTAGGGCTATACTGTCACATGTATATTTTGGTGCCTTCAGGCTTAGCACTTCGATGCTCTCTTTGGTATGTTTAAAGGGATGTATTCTATTGCCTTCGAGCTTAATACTTTGGTGCTCTCCTTAGTGTGTTTGGGTGGCTTGGTACTTTCGTGCCCTTGGTGTGATCATGAGGGATGTGGTATGGTACCTAGCACTATGTGCTCCTTGGTGCGTTCTGAAGGGAGTCTTGTGTATTTGATTCATTTTCCTAGTGCTTACTATGGGCTAAGTGAACTAAAATCTTGATAATAAAATCTGCTTATGTTTACGAAATGGAAAATGTATTTTAAAGTTGAATATGTTAAAAGCTTGACAAGTTAAAATACTATGTGTTTAAGTTAAACTAAATGCCAAAATTATATGAAATTAAGAGCAAGACTTCTCGTTTGTATTCTCCTAATAAGGAAATTGAAAAATGAAGTAATATTTACACAATGAATAAATTATCATAAGTTAAAAGTTTATGTGAACATGTTATGGGTTGGTAAAATGGGATAAACCTTAGCAAAAGATTGGAACTTTAATAAGAATTCTAAACATGAACCTTCATAACATGATTGGCTAATAAATTAATAAAAAAGTAAGTTGAATCCTTAAGATTCGGGTATAAGAATTGAACTCGTTTAATAAATTAATTGTGGAATGAGTGAATCTTGAAATAGTTATGGCCAAGGGGATAAATATTAATAATGGAATGGGATAAGTTAGATTATACTTGAGTACTTACATAGCTTTTTAAGCTCACACGTTAGTTGTTTAAATGTGCAAGTATCAGATTTGTCGTGAAGCTATGGTTTCGGTTTGGGAGCTTTGCATCACCCTTCATTTGAGGTTGTAATGTATTTATATTAGTTGTTATCGTATAAAAACTTTGACATGTACATAAAGACTTAGATTTTAATATTGTCTTTGTAAAATTTAAATTGTGATTCAAGTCATTTATGTGTTTTTAATCAAGCTTTATTTAGTTATTTGACTTTAATGTGCTTATGACTTGAATTCTGAGTCTAAATGAGTTTAGAAATTGAATTATAATGATTTTAAATTCAATGATATGCTATGGTAGTGTTTGGGGGTTATTTAAAGTGCTTTAGGATTGATTTTCACCTTTAGGGGCCTTGCAATACTTGGCCTCAATGATATCGCAACAAGGCAAACAAAAGGGATTTGCTACAGTGTAGGGAGATGTATTAGTACATTTTGCCACTTGTGTGGACACTATAGTGTCTAGGTGAAGCCCATGCACTGTTTTAAGTAATTTTGACTTTGCAAGGCCTGTTTCAAGTACTAAACACCTCTAATCATCCTCAAACCTCTTCAAAATGATTTTAAAGTCCCCAAACCATCTCAAAATTTATTTTATAATTTTATTTAAATTGTTTTAATGTTAAGTTAGTGGAAACTCCTACTCTTCTCAATTTGTATGACCCCAAACCATCCTCAAAGCTCTTTTTAATGATTCAAAATGTTTTATAATTGTAATTAAACTTATCTAAAATTCTGAAATTTGTTTTCTAGAATATTAACATGTTCCCAACAAGTATTTTATTAAAAGAAATTTTTTGGTCAAAGTTTGAAAGTTCTCGATAACCCATTTCATTTATATCGTATGTCGGGACGGGTGAGAAGTGTTATAATTTTTATATAAAATTAGTTAATTATTATTATTTATAATGTTCTAATAGAAAAGATACTGATTAGAATATAAAGAAAAAAGAAAAAAATTCATCTCAAAGTTATTAAATAGTTAACATGTATTTGTATAAAATTTATTAAACATAAATAAAATAAAATAAAAGAAGACAAAAACAAAATATAACTATCATTATATTGCCTAGGCCTTGAAAACTTTTAAGACCCTAAGTTGAAGACTCTTTCTATATAAATCATGCGTGGGTTCTTAGACCATGTTTATTCTTGTTTATCTCTCAACATATTTTGATCTTATATAGATTTAGTCTAGTCCAAGTCAGAATATATTGTGGTTATTAATTCTTAGTTATTCGAATCTATTCATTGTAATTGTAATGCGACTATACTTGTAACTACAAAAAACTTACACATATTAATTGAAAAGTATATTATGTTTAACATATGGTTATATTATAATTTAAATTAATAATTAATTAAATTTTAATATTTTAATATAAAGATTGAAGTTAAAAAAGTAATTATTAATAAAGGATAAATTTAGTTTTATTTAAAATTCATTTAATAAATAAATGTTAAAAATTAGCGTATTTGCCATTTAAATTTAGGGGTAATGGATATTTTCTGATTTCAGGGTATTTGAATACTTTTCTTTATAAATATAAATCTTATATTATAATTTAAGAGAAAAATATTAACACTAAAACTGGAAGTCTAAATGTTGAGATACTATCAGACTTTTAAGCAGTTGTTGTTGATAGGCAAGCTCAAATCTGTTGTATAGTATTTTTAGGAAAAAGAGCATGAACAGATCTTAATTAAAAGAAAATCCAAAGTATATGCATTAATTTCAAACAACAACATAATCATGTTCATCTATGAAGTCTTCATCTTCGCTGTCTGACTCCGAAATCAATACCTCTTCCCGTATTGACCTCACTGATGTCTCTACGGGCTCCAACCCCTATCCATGATCAAAGCCCATTATCTTTTTTCTATATAAGACACAAGAAATTAAACAATTTTGTCCACTAAATTCATGAAGAGGGGAAGAAAATTTTACCTGCAAAAATATCTTCAATGCTTGTTCTTGGGAATTATTGTTGATCACTTCCAGAGCTGCTTCCTGGAACCAAATCTCAAGAATTAACTAAAAACCAAAGCATAAATGGAAACAAATTTGTGTATTTGATGATCATCACTGACCCTGGCTAACTTCATTTCCTTATCAAACAAAGCTTTCGGTTCATTTTCAATACCTAAATGCATCTCACCATGTTCAGCAGGTGATGATGATGATGAAGAAGAAGATGAAGGATTCTCCATTCTACTTTCTCACCAATCAAACACAAAAAAGAAGAAGAAGAAGAAGAAGAAGGAAAAAAAAAACCTAGATTCAAAGATAAGGTGCAAAAACAAAGAAGTTAACGTAGGGTTGTTACATATAAATGAGCAAAGATCGACTCACCTGTGATTTCATTATAAGAATCATGTATACAAATGTCAATACCATAAGTCCATAGAGTCTAACCGTCTTCTTAGTGACGAGCAGTAAACTCCAAAACAGTCATTCAAACTCAGTGTTTGAATTTGTAGGATTCCAAATCAGATATAAATGTAATTTGCGTCAGTCATTGGCAATGCAAAAATTGTTGGTTCTCTATTAATAAATTTTATAGTAATATTTTGACTTTGTTATCGATTCACATGCTTCCTGGATATCAGATTTGCCTGTATAATGTACATGTTTCTCCATTAATGACACACAACTAACTTTGATCTTTCAAAGGGAATACTATGCCGCAATACGTAGATGTTGCTCCTTATTTCTTGTAGGAACTGAGATTGCGTATGTATGACCTGTGGAGAGTTACCCTAGAGTAATTGTGGGAATCGTTGTTCATGGATTTCGTTGTTGATTCGATGCATTTAAGGTTTTATATTCGAAATATTTTTCTGAATGATGAAATCGTGGAGTAAGATCCTCTTCTTGTTGAGGAAGCCGACTATCCAAAATCTTTGAAACGGGAATTGATTCTAATGCTTTAATTCAACCAAACCATATTTCATTCATTAGTAAATTGTTGGTTAATTCAAATTTATTCTTGTAATTAAAAAAAGAGCAATGTGTTTATCTATTGCTAGTGTAAAAACAGCAGTGGTGGTGAAATTAGATATTATAGAGTAAAACTAAAAGTAAACTAAACACATCGCACCGCAACCTATCGCCCATCCAAACTCACCCTAACTGAGTGAATTTTAGATAATAAAAAACTAATTTACTTTTTCTTAATAATATTGTATTATTTATTTTACATTTAGTCTTTTTTTTATTATTTTATATTTAGGCTTTTTAATTATAAAATAATGAAGAAATCTATAAAATTTTGAAAATATTTTCTTTCCGGTACAGGGACAGCCAAATAATAGCAATTACAAACCAATGAACTTCTTAAATAGCAATAAAGGACGATGCATTCAAAATTTCATACATCAACACTAAAAGCTCTTCAAACCTCTGTACATTATTAAGATTACCATAAGTTAATTTAGTTGTGTGGTCTGTAATTTTGAAATTATTATTTTTATTAAATTGAACTATATTTTAATATAAGTATGTATTAAATATAATATATTTTTGAAGTTAATATAAAAGTTTATTTTAATAAAATATTAAATTAAAATTAAAATTAAATCTATTTTAACAGTTAAAAAAGAATAAATTATATGTATGCCTTAAATATAATTGTATCGGATAGAAGATTGTCCACGTGAAATAAGATAACTGATTAATCTGGATTTAACACACCTTCATTATTAACGTAATAAATATTCTGTTAGAAAAAGTTACAGAGATGAGATACAAGGATGATGACTATCATGAGTTCCATTTTACTGGGAATCAAAATGTATCTGCTCACAGTCCGAGTCATTCGTTCAAGCCTGAAGATTCACCAGAAAAATAAAAAGGTTTGGATAAAATACGAGGCTCGAAAAATGGGTTTGGATATAGTTTAAGGCTCGTTTTTTATATGGGTCAGGCCTTGGGTAAGATTTTTTTATCTAAGCCCGGTCCAACCCGAATATATTATGTTATAAAAAAATTATATCAATTATATATGTTAAATAATAATCATATATTTTTATAATTATATTAAATCACTAACCCAATAATTATTAAATTCATTATCCAAAACCTAAACAAAGAACTTACCCAATTAAATAACCCAACCCAAAATATAAAATTTTAAAAATTATATTCAATACAAAAATATATATTATAATTATTTGTGTTTTTTAATATAATAAAATATTTATTATATTTATGGTAGTGTTTTTTAATATAAATTATTTTTAATGTGTTAGAAAACTTTTATTTTAGCGTTTTTAGTGTGTGAACTGTATTTAAAAAAAAATTTTAAATAGAAATTAATCTAAAAAAATCAAATATGAGTGAGTCAGGCGAGTCGGATCTGAGTTTAACTTTCTGAAATTAGAGGGCATCTGTATGAAGTTTATATTATGTTGGAAAAAAGTGTAGATAAACCTATGATGAAGGGGAAGATGATTTTTCTTTTCTTTTCTGATGTTATAATGCGAAATTGATTAGTGCGTGTAATATTACATTGCACCCGATCAATTGATTAACATGTTATTATTATCACTTTTGCGTGAAATTGGAATTTTATAGCTTATTTAATCTTTTACAGTGGCTAAGGATCTTTAGAATTTGGACCGAATGTTGAAGAGACAACATGAAAAAAAAAAAAATTCAAACTTGGACATTAGATGCTAATTCAGTTAAAAAATTAAGCAAAGAAAAGAAGAAGAAAGGAGTAAACAAATTGAAATAAATTTTTGGATATTAGAAACATGAAATTTCAACCAACATCAGAAAAAGATTCATAGGAACAAAATCAAGATTGAAAAATTTAGGTAGCGACGGAAAAAGAACGAAAGGCGATGTACGATGGAACCTTTTGAAGAAATAATTCATCGAACTCCACTGAAGGTTCTAGCCAACCCTCCAAAAAAAGTTTCTTAGCAAACCGAAGTGTGAAAAACAACAACCTTGATTCTTGAAAAGAAACCGAGTTGCAAGTACTTCTAAAAAATACAAGAAAAAAATTTTGCAAAGAGAGAAAACTCTAGGAGTTTTTATTCATAAAAGAATGAAACTAAATCATATACATAGGGGGCATGCATTGCCTTTTATAGGCGAAAACTAGGATAAATTGAGAGTCCTAATTGTTGACACCATTTTTTGGATGAAAAACGGGGTCGACTTGGGTTTTGAAAAATGAAACGGGAGTCGCCACCAATCCTTTTTTAATGAGGTGTGATTGGATCACCTCGAAAAGTGGTTGTTTTTAATAATCGGTTTGATTTTATTAAAACAACAAGTTTGGTCCACGAAATTCAGAAAAAACGGGTTCGGGAGTCGGTTACGCACGAGGAAGGATTAGCACCCTCGATACGCCCAAAATTGGTATCTAGTTGATTACTTAATGTCTTAATGTCGAAAATTGAAAACTTTAAAGAGACTTAAAAAATACGATCCTTGTATTAAAACGTTGAAAATTTTCAGGGAAATGGGGCATATTTCACGTTATTCGAGAAAGAGAATCATGTCCAGTAAGTTAGGACACAATGTCTCGAATTCCCGATACGCGAATGAAAAATGCTTATTTAAAAGATATTTAACTATCTTGGATTAAAAAAGGGATCACGACCAGTAAGTTAGGACACGATCCTTTTTTAATTCCCGATATCGTTTAAAACTTGAGTTTAAAAAAAATCGTGTAATAAAGTTTAAAAGAATATTCATTGTTTAAATCAAATGAAGAAATCGCAACCCAATATGTTAGAGCACAATTTCTCAAAATATTAAACATTGAATATTGCATTTATTTCAAAAACTCCTCGTCTCGAGAAAACAACGTGTCACATCCAATGCGTTAGGACACAACGTATTGAATTCTCGATAACAAGCTTTTCATCATTTTTAAAAGAGTAATCCCGATTATTTAGATTCAACGAAGAAAATCGGAACCCAATACGTTAGGGCTCGATTCTCTCGAAGATCTAAAATACCGAATATTACTTATATTTTTAAAATTTCTTTTTTAAAATCTAAAAAATGGGTGTAATGAAATGATGATGATAATGTAAGTAAAATAATCACGAGCAAAACAAAATATAAATAAGTAATGAGACTAATATATAAAAAATACCAAACAGACAAACCGAAGCAAGATAAAATAACAATAGCAGAAATATACATGAAGAAAATAAATAAAGATATATATATGAATTATAAAAATAATAGAAATATATAAAAACATGTATATATGAAAGTATGTATATATATACAAATTAAAGAGTATATAAAAAGTATAGAATTACGTATATATATATATATGAAAATTAAGAATATGTATATAAATATATATATATATTTATATGTATATATAAGGTATAGAAAACATATATATAAAATAAGATGCAAAGATATATAAATAGTTATATAATAGTAATATAATAGGACAAGTTTATTTAAAATTTAAATAAGTAAATATAAATAAAATATAACAATAATAAGGAGGAACTAATAGTATAATAATAGTAGCGTAAATATATATACATAAAGGAAAATATAATAATAATAATAATAATAATAATAATAATTATTATTATTATTATTATTATAACATCAAATTTGTCAATTTTAATAATAAATTAACCAAAGTAACGAAAAAGGACCGATTTGAACTTAAAAGTAAATATGGGGTGAAAATCGCAAATAAAATAAGAAAGGAGTGGCGAGGATCTGAAATAGAATGCGCCAAAGAATGGAGGGCTGATTGAGCAAATATTCCTAAACTTTAGCGCATCATTTCGTTCAGACCAAATTGGAATAAGCGCAAAAATCGCAGGCCAAATTAAAATGATAAAATACTTGATTATAAAACCATTAAAAGCGGAAGGGCTAAAGGTGCAATTAGCCCTTCCGTTGAAAACACGCGGATCTTTCAGGCGGGTCGGGTTGAAATCGGTCAAGAGCAAAACGGCGCCGTTTGGTGCTCGAGAAGGTGCCCAAAACGACGTCGTTTGGAAGCCTATTAAGCCAATTTTCTAGAAAAAAATTCATTTGCCTTGTTATTTCGAAAAAACTTAAAGTTCTCTCCTCCCTCTTTCAGTCAAACTCGCCTAAGGTCCGGTCATGGGCCACTTTTGCCGGCCACCGTCGCCGGGCATGCCGCCATTGCAGGCGTCTTGTGGCGAGAGACCAAAAGTCTCCTTTTTTCATTGAATGGTCTCCTCGTCCTCCGATCGCTCCGACGTCGGTAAAGAGGGTAAAATGCCTCCTTTCTTGTTTTATTTTGTATTTGAAATAAATAAAAATAAAAAACGAGACAAAAATAAAAAGAGTGACCTTTATTGCCTTTTTTTTCCTTGATTTCCTCTTTTTTTTTAGAAGAACCCCCCTTTACAATGAAGACATTTGGCTTTTTTATAGCCTAAGTTACATGTTATTTTTACTATTTCTCTTGCGTTTTCTGTTGTTCTTGCGTGTTTGCTCCATTTTGCAGGTGATTGACAGGCAAGTGGACGAGTTGGTGGCGGTGGGTGGTGTCAGAAGGGTAGGTGGCCGTGACTTGCGGCGCTGGAGGCTGAAGACCTAGGTGGCTAGGGTTTCTTCTTTTTCCTTGATTTGGTGTTGGGCTGCTGTTGGGTTTGGAGGTAGTTGGGCTTAGGTTTAGTTATTGGGCCTATTAGGCCCGGGTAAAAATTTGGGTCTTACAGCTGCCCCTCTTTGCTCGTTTTCGTGTAACGAGAACAGAGCAAAGACTAAAAAAGACCAATTTTGCCCGGTCTCGCCGAGTCTTGACTTCTTGTTGCCTTTCTTCTTCAGGTAACCTCTTTCCAGTCCGCCGTGTCTTGTTGCTTCGATCCATTCCACTGCACTTCAGAGAGATCTGACTTGTAGCTTCAATTTTCTTCGCAGCAACTTCAGGGGGATGAAGCTTGTGGTTTTAAATTTACTTCCCTACTACCTTGGGAAGATAAGATTCCCACTACTGCTTAGGGTGATAGGACTAATGGCTTAAATCTGCTTCTCCACTGTATTGGGAAGATAAGATTCACCATCTTTGATCTGCTCCACTACTGCTTAGGGTGACAGAATCTGCAATCTTCAACCTACTCCACTACTGCTTAGGGTGATAGGACAAATGGCTTAAATCTGATTCTCCACTGTATTGGGAAGATAAGATTCACCATCTTCGATCTGCTCCACTACTGCTTAGGGTGACAGAATCTGATTCGTAGCTTCAGTCTTCTTCACAACAACTTCAGGGGGACGAAATTCATAGTTTCAGTCTGTTCCACTGCAACATCAGGGAGATAAGACTTGTAGCTTCAACTACAACTTTAAGGGGAATAAGGTTCGATGCGATCTGTTCTACTGCAACTTCAGAGAGATATGATCTATTATTTTAATTCGCTCCACTATAACGTCAGTGAGATAGGATTAATTTCTTACATCTTTAATGCAATTTGTGAAGTAAGATTCGCAGTCGTAGCTTTAATCTATTTACTTGCAATGTCGGGGAAACGAGATTCACTGTCGTAGCTTCAATCTGTTCTGCTGCATTGCCTGGGAAGTAAGATTCGCCATTGTGGCTTTAATCTTTTGAGTTGCGATGTCGGGGAAGCGAGATTCACTGTCATAGCTTCAATCTGTTTCGCTGCATCGCCTGGGAAGTAAGATTCGCCATTGTGGCTTCAATCTTTTGAGTTGCAATGTCGGGGAAGTAAGATTCGCCATTGTGGCTTCAATCTGTTCCGCTGCACTGCCTGGGAAATAAGATTTACCGTTGTAGCTTCAATCTTTTAAATTGCAATGTCGGGAAGTGAGATTCGCCGTTGTAGCTTCAATCTGTTCCATTGCATCGCCTGGGAAGTAAGATTCGCTGTTGTAGCTTCAATCTTTTTAATTGCAATGTCAGGGAAGTAAGATCCGCTGTTGTAGCTTCAATCTGCTCCACTGCAACGCTAGGAGAGTAAGATCCGCTGTTGTAGCTTCAATCTTTTTAATTGCAATGTCAGGGAAGTAAGATCCGCTGTTGTAGCTTCAATTTGTTCCACTGCAACGCTAGGAAAGTAAGATCCGCTGTTGTAGCTTCAATCTTTTTAATGTCAGGGAAGTGAGATTCGCTGTCGTAGCTTCAATCTGTTCCACTGCAACGCTAGAAAAGTAAGATCCGCTGTTGTAGCTTTAATCTTCTTAATTGCAATGTTAGGGAAGTAAGATCCGCTGTTGTAGCTTCAATCTATTCCACTGCAATGCTAGGAAAGTAAGATCCACTGTTGTAGCTTCAATCATTTTAATTGCAAACTATGGTTTCTTCGATCTGCTTCGCTGTTAGTACAAGAAGGCAAGATCTGCTATCTTCATTCTGCTCCGCTGTCAGTACAGGAAGGCAAGGCTAATGTCTTCGATCTGCTTCGCTGTCAAGGCAGGAAGGCAAGATCTGTTGTCTTCAACCAGCTCCACTACAACCGAGAGAGGCAAGGTTTGTGTCTTCGATCTGCTTCGTTGTCAATGCAGGAAGGCAAGATCTTTTGTCTTCAACCAGCTCCATCACAATCGAGAGAGACAAGGTTTGTGTCTTCGACCTGCTTCGCTGTCAATGCAGGAAGGCAAGATCTTTTGTCTTCAACCAGCTCCATCACAAACGAGAGAGGCAAGGTTTGTGTCTTTGACCTGCTTCGCTGTCAATGCAGGAAAGGAAGATCTTTTGTCTTCAACCAGCTTCATCACAACCGAGAGAGGCAAGGTTTGTGTCTTCGACCTGCTTCACTGTCAATGCAGGAATGCAAGATCTTTTGTTTTCAACCAGCTCCATCACCACCGAGAGAGGCAAGGTTTGTGTCTTTGACCTACTTCACTGTCAATGCAGGAAGGCAAGATCTTTTGTCTTCAACCAGCTCCATCACAACCGAGAGAGGCAAGATTTGTGTCTTCGACCTGCTTCGCTGTCAATGCAGGAAGGCAAGATCTTTTGTCTTCAACCAGCTCCATCACAACCGAGAGAGGCAAGGTTTATGTCTTTGACCTGCTTCGCTGTCAATGCAGGAAGGCAAGATCTGCTCCATCACAACCGAGAGAAGCAAGGTTTGTGTCTTCAATCTGCTTCGCTGTCAATACAGGAAGGCAAGATCTTTTGTCTTCAACCAGCTCCATCACAACCGAGAGAGGCAAGGTTTGTGTCTTCGACCTGCTTCGCTGTCAATGCAGGAAGGCAAGATCTGTTGTCTTCAACCAGCTCCATCACAACCGAGAGAGGCAAGGTTTGTGTCTTCGACCTACTTCGCTGTCAATGCAGGAAGGCAAGACCTTTAACTTCGTTGATCTGTTCTCTGGGGAACATGACCTGTATGTTCTATTTTATGAACCTAATTGTGCCTAGTGATTAGGATGACATGATCATAACGAATCAAATGCTCCTAACTATATGTGTATGAATGACATTTGAATGAATGCAAAATGTCATGAAAATGATTCCTTAATGCTTAGGTTATCATCACGCAAAAGCTTATTAAGGCTTTATCACCGACGTGCTACATCGCTTTCTTGCTCAGCTAGTATATCCAAAGAAACACTTAATCTGATTGCCTCCTACTGTGAACGTTAAAGTTCAAACCATTGGGACATAAAATTTGTACCACCAATCTCCCACTGTAACCCAAGGGTAGAAAGATATGGCTTTTCTCAATCTTCTCCTATCGCAATTCAAGGATACCGGATCTGAATCTCTTTGGTCTTCTACACCATTCCCAGGGTTTCATACCAAATGCTCATACAAAATTTTCTTCTCCGAGAAAACCTTTTCTTATCACTCGATGATCATTGCTTATTTGTTCATTGAAGCTTTGTCACCAACACGACATCTTGTCATTTTATTCAATCAATGTTTGGACAACAAAATCTGAAAGGATAGTCTTTAACTTAGACTCTTCCTTCTTAGATATTTCACCCTTTAAACTTGGTGTTTTCTAAACAATAGTTCTGTTTCAGGTTCCTATATTATTTAGAAACTTCTAGAGTAATATGCAAAACTTTCATTGTAAAAGTATCATCATTCCAATGCAACATACTTGCAAAAAAAAGAATATAATGATGGATGAAATAAAATTGATTTGAGAGCAAGCTTAAAATGAATGAATTATCAAGGGTAGCAAGAATAAAAGAGGAAATGATTGGAACACGTATCTTTAAAAAGAATGAAGTATTCCAAGAACAACAACAAATTCAATATATAAATAGTATGAAGGTTAGGTGCCCCAGATATCGCAGCTTGAACTTCTCTGTACAAACTTTCTGAAGACTTTCCTGAGTTTGACATGTGTTTAGGAGATCTACAGGACTCTGTCGATGCCACAAGATGTCGCCTTACCCTTTCAGGTATAGCAAGATCATCACATGCCCCAATCTGATCACTTTATGCCCCATTCTGATCAATATTTGAGTCGCCCTTTTCGGGTTTTCAACTCAAATCCCTTTTGGCCTAAGGTGCCCTTTGCGGGTTTTCCCCTTAGCCTCTCCATTTTTACTTTTTCATTTTTTTCATTTTTTTCATCTTTTTTTTTGACTTAGAGTGCCCTTTGCGGGTTTTCACCTTGGTCATTTCTCCTTCTTTAAACGAAGTGTTTCTTGACTGGATCCGAGTTTATAGGATTAGCAATCTCACTCAGGATCAGTATCTGACCCTGAAGAATAGCTTTTAACCTTTTTCCTAGGTTCAACTGATCACATTGCGATTTGATCCATTCTGCTTCATCCAATTCTAGCTCAACTAATACCCGGAAAGAAAGGATTTCAATCAATTTTAGATGTTCAACTCTAGGCAATTCAGTGACGAATCGTGGTGTCCACTTCTGAGTTAATTTGAGACCTCAGCTATCGTGCAATTGTTTAAGCTCAATGTATTCTCCAATACAATTCTCTCTGAAACTCTGTATCGGTATAGGATGACCTTGATCCATGAAGTAGCCTCTAAAAAATGAAGCAATGCCCATTAGAAGTCTTCGATAATGGTGATGTCCATGCCCCGTTTTGCTTAAAATTTGAGTCACCTTTTTCGGGTTTTCAACTCAGATCCACCTTTGGTCAAAGCGCCCTTTGCGGGTTTTCGCCTTGACCTCTCGTTTTTTTTAAAAAAAAATTTTGACTTTGATTTTTTTTTTGATTTTTTGATTTTTTTAATTTTTTTTTGAATCTAAACTCACGAGATCAGGCAAGTCCTGATCATACTTTTCGACCAGAATCAATGTTATTCTAAAGTCTTCCACATAAGATCTTCCACTTTTATCTTGTTTGTGAAAAACCTTCTTTGGTACCAGATTTCTTTCATAAAGCCCTTTTGGGACGCAACTACGACATAAAACTTTGGATCTTTCTCTTTAATCAGGATAAAATCCAACAACATCTTGAAGGGATGGAAACTCGACTTCAAATGGGCAAAGCTATGCTGACTCAAAGAGAGAGGCATTGCCTCGGCAAAGAATTGCATCGTTCGCACTGTAAATTTCTGACATCGTGCTATTGTACAGGTTTTATTATAAGAATCGAGGCATACCCTGGTATGATACAAAGACATCTTTGAACTCTTGAGGTAACTCAACAAGGTCTTGCTTCGTCTCTGTGGTCAGATCAACTCTAATCTTCACCAAGCTCACAATTTCTAATGATTCCTTGAGAGGTAGGATCTGTTTATCCTCTTGTTCTACCATCCTCAACAAGTTTGGAGATAAGCTATGATCTATGTCATCTTCAAAGTCGTGAGATCCCTCTAAACACATGTCTCGCTCAAAAGGAGATTCTAAGTCTGTAGCAGTGTCATTCATGTCGTTGATATTTGGGGACCTATTATAGGTACAAGAGAATATACGAAGAATGTATGAATTTAAGAATGATTATTTGTACAATATGATTACAAATGAATGAATGGTTTGGAAAAAGAATTAAAGAATAATTATTCATAAAGAATGAAAGAATAGTGGCTCAAAAATGATCGCAAAGATGCATTTCATTAAAATGAGTCTATTTCACAAAAGAGTTCTTGTTGCTTCTAGGCTAAAAGCAACAAGTTTGTTTTGAATATTACTCTAAGTAAGTTCTAAATACTATAGGGGTCTCTTCTACAGTCTGACTATTTAGAACACCCCCAAGTTTATAAGGGCGGATATCTAATAAGGTCCCTTTTTGTCTTCATGTATGACATTGATATGAAAATTTTTTTGACCCCTTCACAGAAATCAACGTCTCTTTTTGCATTCATGCATTTGCATTACATTGCATCATACGCATTAGATTTTCACAAGTGACCCTAATTGAGTAAAATTATTTCAGCTAACCGCTCATGTATTTGTAGTTGGTCTTGCCTCCCCCTTTGGAGTTGTTCAAGTTCTTCCAATCTTTGGCCCATGTCCTTTTGTTCCTGTTCGGGTACCGCAAGAATGTTGGTTTTTCCAGATTAGCTGAAATAATTTTACTCAATTAGGGTCACTTGTGAAAATCTAATGCGTATGATGCAATGTAATGCAAATGCATGAATGCAAAAAGAGACGTTGATT
Source organism: Gossypium raimondii (assembly GCF_025698545.1). Taxonomy (NCBI): domain Eukaryota; kingdom Viridiplantae; phylum Streptophyta; class Magnoliopsida; order Malvales; family Malvaceae; genus Gossypium; species Gossypium raimondii. Next base: position 9,820,553 of record NC_068567.1, read on the forward strand.
TTTGATTCAATTATATTAGAAGAACTTTACTAGAAAACAAATCTCTTTACATAAAGTGGATATACATACGGCCTTGCCCTTATATTCCAAGACAACGATCGTATTAGATGAATCTCACGAACTCTTCGAAAGAGACTTCTCTTTTATCTCCTTTTTGCTTGATCCAGGCCTCGGCTCGTTACTCGTTTATCCTCATGATGCTCGTTGGCTCCTCTTTAAGAAAGTTCAGCGGTTCTTGAATAATCTTCGTCATCTTGAATCCTCGGGCATCAGAGCAATAGTTGTGTTGTCCTCTATCATCTATCTTTTGTTGTGTTTTCTCGGAACATATTCGGGCAACCGTATTATTTTCCACTTTATCAAAAGACCCATTTCCTTATGAAAAGCTCTTTATTTAACAACCGAACCTGAATCAACACCTCTTTATGATAAAAATGCAATGCAATCATCAAAAAAGGAAAATAGGTTAGTACAAAGCAAGCAAGCAAAAATAAATAGAACCCCTATTCGGGTGAATACTAGGGGTTCAAAATGGTTCTACCTAGGGTGGGCTCCTAAGGTTCACTACATGAGGTTTGGTTCTAAAGTAAGGGGTACCCAAACCAGCAGATTCCTCGATCCTCACCCATTATAGGCTCATACGGACCGAGTTCGGTTCAGGGGAATACATTTCCCTATGGCTGCACGGAGATGAAAATCTCACGAAGACATAGGTACGAATGTATCCCGAAAGTGATCCACTATCCTGCACGGAGGTGAAAACCTCACGAAGGACTAGCTTCTCACTCCCACTTAAGAAGGTGCGACCAACCGTCATGCCATGCAATGCAGAAAGGCATAAAAAATTTAAAATATAAAACATGATGAAAACTCAAAACAATTGAAATGCAATGGGAGGATCTTATATTTAAATCACATTTTCAACTTTCGACAAAAAGACAAGAAATAATCAACTCGTGGCTTGACTCTCTTATTTAAATTCCCCAGCGGAGTCGCCAAGCTGTTGACACCATTTTTTGGATGAAAACGGGTCGACTTGGGTTTTGAAAAATGAAACGGGAGTCGCCACCAATATTTTTTTATGAGGTGTGATTGGATCACCTCAAAAAGTGGTTGTTTTTAATAAACGGTTTGATTTTATTAAAACAACAAGTTTGGTCCACGAAATTCAGAAAAACGGGTTCGGGAGTCGGTTACGCACGAGGAAGGATTAGCACCCTCGATACGCCCAAAATTGGTACCTAGTTGATTACTTAATGTCTTAGTGTCGAAAAACTGAAAACTTTAAAGAAATTTAAAAAAACGATCCTTGTATTAAAACGTTAAATTTTTTTAGGAAAAGGGGCATATTTCGCGTTATTCGAGAAAGAGAATTATATCCAGTAAGTTGGGACACAATGTCTCGAATTCCCGATACGCGAATGAAAAATGCTTATTTAAAAGATATTTAACTATCTTAGATTAAAAAAGGGATCACGACCAGTGAGTTAGGACATGATCCTTTTTTAATTCTCGATATCGTTTAAAACTTGAGTTGGAAAAGATTCGTGTAATAAATTTTAAAAGAATATTCAATTGTTTAAATCAAATGAAGAAATCGCAACCCAATACGTTAGGGCACAATTTCTCAAAATATTAAACATTGAATATTATATTTATTTCGAAAAATCCTCGCCTCGAGAAAACAACGTGTCACGTCCAATGCGTTAGAACACAACGTATTGAATTCTTGATAACGAGCTTTTTATCATTTTAAAAAAAATAATCTCGATTATTTAGATTCAACGAAGAAAATCGGAACCCAATACGTTAGGGCTCGATTCTCTCGAGGATCCCAAATACCGAGTATTACTTCTATTTTTTTTAAAATTTTCCTTTTCAAGAATCTAAGTAAAAATGTATGTAGTGGATAAATAAATAAATAAATGAATAAATAAATCAAACAAATGAAATTATAAAAAATGCAAGAAATGTATGGATGTACACATGTATGTATGTACATATAAATTATAAAAGGTATAAAAGTATATTTTAGACACATGTATTTTAAAGAAGAAAATAAGTATACATATAGACATATATATATATGAATATACATACATAAGTTACAAACTATATAAATATGCACGCAGATATATTTGTAAATAAAATATAACATACAAATATATATAAGTATATGAGTTATAAAAACAAAAGATATCTACAAGTGAATATATATTTTTAAAGCATAAAAATATATATAAATGTATATACTCATGGAAATGGGACATGGATATAGCTATATAGATGTATAAAATATAAAATATAAAAACATATGCAAGCATATACACGTATACAAATGCATAATGGAAGTATGTGTATGTATGTATAATCGTATGTGATATAGCAAATTTAAAAGCTTGAAAATGCAAATAAAACTTAATAATTTCAACAAGTAAGTAAACGAAATAATGGACAGGACTAAATAAAAAATTAAAACAAATCTCAGGGTTAAAATCTGTAAATAGATAAAAAGGTGGCTCAGGACCAAAATGGTACACTCTGAAAAGGGGGAAGGGTTGATCAGGAAATATTCCCCTCCCCAGCATGCAGTGTTTCAATATGGACTAAAATAAAACACGCGAAAAACCAGGAGGCCAAATTAAAAAAAACAAATGGGACCAAATTGCACTCAAACGCAAAAGGGGAAGGACCACACGCGCAAATAGCCCACATCACGAAAACATGCGGATCCCCCCTGGGCCGGGTCGGATCACGCGCGGGTCATGGGGCTTAAACGGCACCGTTTTGTTATCTCATTAAAACTAATTTTTTTTTACAAAAATTCATTTTTTTTTCATTTGGAAATAAAAAAAATTTCAAAACATTTTTTTTCTCTTTGTTTTCTTTCAAGAAAGACGACCCCTCCCCTCCCATCTCTCAAAACTCCGGCCTTTTAGGCCTTTTCGGCCTCCGGCGCACCGCCATCGTGGCCCTAGGCCGACGACGAGGGAAAAGGGCTACTCAGGTATATTTCTTTTCCTTCCCCCTTTTCTTTGTTTTCGTATATACAAGAATAAAAATAAAATAACAATAATAAGAGATTGAAATCTAGAATATTAAGATGAAATCACCTTGAAACTAGTTTCTCTGTTTTTATATTTTTTAAATCTCTGTTTCAATCCGTTTCTTGTTACAAAAAGTCCCTTTTTTTATCAAAAATAAAGATCGGTTCCCCCCTTTTACAAACATAAAGATCCACCCCCCTTTTTCTATTTGAATGGCTTTATATAGAGCCATTTTACAATTTTTTCTATTTTTCTTTGCTTGTTGTTGCTGTTTTCTTTATTTGTTTGCAGGTGAGCAGTTGGGTAATGGCAGAGAGCAGGTGCGGCGCTGGTCAGAGGCGGTGGCAGGGGGTAGGTGGACGAAGGCTGCTGTTTCTTTTTTCTGCAAATTGGCTAGGGTTAGGTAGATTGGACTGAATTGGGTTGCTGATTTGGGCTTTGGTTTTGGTGGGTTAGGATTAGTTGGGCCTGGGTAGGTTTTTTTTTTTGTTTGGGTTATGGGTTGTAATGGGTTAGGTCAAAATGGGCCTGTACACTAATCACACTCGAATTACCTAAATCGCAAATAACAGGTAAAAACCCTACTTGATTATAACTTAACCTAATAGGGGGAAATTTGGTCGGCCTATGTGAATATGCTATTGAACCAAATTTTTAACTAGGAAATATCAAATAACTTAATAAATAAATTGTCTATAATGGGCCAATTAACAAACAGGCCAAAATAGAACTTAATGAAATAAACTAAGTCCTAAAAGAATAAAACACTCAAATTAGGTTGTTCTTCGTGGGCTCAACATTGTGCGCTAATTTGCACAAGGGAGCACATAAACTAGGCTTGTTAACACCCTCCAAATGGGTTGGTCATCATGGATTGCACTCTTGAGCCTAAGAATGGGTTTGAGGCCTTTTGATTCACCCTCTTTGTTTAAAATAGCTCAAATTCCATCATTTTGAAACTTTAACTACTCTTCTTGCATACTTTTTGGTAACAAGGTCTTGAATGAGCATATTGAGGTCAAACTTAAACTATTTGGACTTGGATATCATAATTGGGCCTTGAGAAAAATGAAGCCCATCTTCATCATAGGTTTGAGATTGGGCCTTGGAACTTGTTTCATTCTCCCTTCCTCAAAAGGATCCATCCATGAATCTACAATGTCCAAGGGAGAAAGATTAGTCACATTATCTCATGCTTAGTCTCTTTCTTATCAAGAAGTCTGCAAACTCTTCATTCTTGAACTCACACTCGTGATCACTTTTAATCCTCTTGATCATTCTAATGACATGGCCTTTATCATTCATAAGGCCTTTGCAAAGTTTTCTGAATTCATCAGAGGTACCAGATTTGTCTCTAAGGAAACTTTCCCAAGGAAACTTGAAAATCCATCCACACAAACAAGCACATAACGTTTTCCACCTATGCCAAAAAATAGTGGTGTCATTGTTTGAATGTGAGCCAATTTCCGATGATTTTTCCTATGTTGCTTGCCCTTTAAGGAGTTACCACACACTTAAGGAATGGAGCCACTCAGCTCTGGAATTCCTCTGATAGCATCATATCGAACTAGCCTTTAAAGTTTATAATAGTATATATAGCCAAGCTTCTCATGTCATAACTTCAGGTCTGAAACATTAGCATTATTGCATTTGATAGATCGAATTACTCTATAGTAGTTGTAAAATGTGTAATCCCTGTAACGCCCTCAACTCGACCTGATTCTCCAGGTCTGAATCGCAAGTGTTACTACACACAATACTTAACCAAATATCTAATAGTTAACAAACATTCCTTGTTTAAAACATTTTACTTATTAATTTAATTGAGAAACTTGAGATCTAAGAATAAGGGACAGTATTAAAAATAAAATTTTAATCCAAACTTGTTACAACACATTATAGTATAAAGTTTGTGAAAGACAGAATCTTAGGGCGTAACCCTAAACTACACCACTTCTCCACTGTATGCATAATATTCCAATTCGCCACTATCCTGGCTCCCTTCTAGCGTATTCTCATACCATACACATGAAACAACAACAAACATTGGAAGTTCAAAAGAACTTAGTGAGTTTTATCATAATAATACCTTAGCAGATAGTTTATAGGATTGGAAGAACATCAGTGTGCCAGTTACCCTTCTGAACCACTTACTTTCATTTTAGGCAGATACAGTTCCGGCACACACTTCCACACCAACTATCATACTCTTGACATACCAGTTCTTTCTTAATTGTCTAACTGAAGATCCTTTTAGACATTTCATAAATCATAGGCACTCCTCAAAAGAATATACCTTCAGATTCAAATTCATATAAATCCTCTCTTAACATACAAACTTATCCCAGAATAGTTGTTCACAAATATTAATCACTAGCGGATACATATACATTTGGTGAATACTTACGCAGATCTGAACACCATCAAACTACTAATCAAATCATACATTGGTTAAATACCATACAAACTCTCACTGATAATGTACTACACAGATAATTCAGATGAATTTCACATCACTTTATTTAGGAACCTCAGATACTCAGGATAGTGATAACTCACATTCCATATAATTTTAGAAGAAGACATTATACAACTCAGACATAATAGATTCCAAATAACTCAGATTCAACCATTTCCTACCTCAGACGAACTTGAATTAACAATTTCTTATGTCTTTCATAACCATGAATACGCCCATTTTCAAAACAAACAAATTGTCATGGTGGATACCCTTTTTAACTTACAAATACACACTTCTTTTCAGAACTTCCTTTATCTAATTCAACAAACTTAACTTTAGATATTTCATGACCTTATCATAGAAGTATCTATCACAGAACAATCAGAAATTACCAAAAGGGTAGATAAGCATACCTTGCCAAACAGACTTAGCAGAGTGCGTCATAAGGGCCAAATAGAATACGCCATAAAGGCCTCATACAGATTCAAGTGTTTATTATCCCAGCAGACTTTCATAGAAGGTGTCATGGGTGTCTTCCCCATTGATCTATACATAAGTTCATGTATCGTGATCTACCCATTCAATTTACACATCGTCGAAGGTTACACCATGAACATTCATACACACATATCTTGCCATGGGTCTTAACGACAAGGTCTTACACACATTCATGTATCGTGGTCTATCAATCTAGTCTTCATTTTACTAGAGGCTACTGTAATAGCCCGTTTTTAGTAAAATCAAAACAGTGGTTTCGAGACCACAAATCTGAGTCCAAAAAAATTATTTTAATATTATTGCACGGTCTGAATTATGGCAGAGAATTCATATGAAAATTTTTTTTAAGAAAATTTTATCGATTTCATGTTTAATTAGGGGGAAAGGACTAAATTGCATAAAATGCAAAAGTTGAATTCTAATAGCTAGAAGGATCAAATAGCTATGGAATTCAAAATTTACGGTCCTTGTAAGGAAAATAAACCATTAAGAGAAGTTAGTAGATATTTATGATGATTCATCCATGGAAAATTGAATAAAGAAAAGGACTAAATTAGAAATTGGAAAAATTAAATATGATAATAAACTAATATCATCTTATTTCATCATCTTCCCCAAATTAAAATACATGGAAATCCTAGCTAAGTGAAAAGAGTTCAAGCAAACTTAATTGGTTCAATTGGATAAGCATTATTGTCCTGTTTTTAGTAATTTTATATTTTCGAGATCGTAATAACCTAATCTAGTTATTTTGGGGATCAATTTGTAAAGTTATCAAAGTATTAAAATTTTCCATGGATGAGTATGCTAAAATTTTGAAATTTATGGTAGAAAATGAAAGGTTTTTTTTAGATAAACAACTTTTGTAAAGGAAATTTTCGTGTTGTGATTTGAAGACTAAATTGAAAAGATGAAAATTTCATGGAAAATTTCTGATTTTTGTGAAATACATGGGCTGCAAATGTTATATGAGAATTTTGGCTAGGCTTGCAATAAGGATTAAATTACATGAATTTCATTTTCCGAGCCTAGGGACGAAATCGAAATTAATTAAAAGTATAGGGGAAAAATGGTACTTTTTCCTAAAATGTGAATTAAGTTGAATTGAATATGAATTGTATTAAATTAAGTTAAATTTACTCGTATAGATCCAGATAGACCTAGTACGGAGTTGGATCGAGGAAAACAAAAAGTATCATATAAACAGATTCTCGTATACAAACAAGTGTTGAAGTAAGTTCGTGTAACTAAAATGTACGTTTATATGTTTAAATTGAATGTTATGATTGTGAAATGTATGATTGCCATGTATAAGCATTAATCACATATCCGATAATGTTTGACAAGTGTTAAGTCTCGTTTGATTAAATGAAATTCGATGGATACAAGATTTCCCGTATTGGTTGTGGTCTTGCATATGTTGTGGACACACCATACCTCACATGAGCATCCTGTTATAAGCCCCCTCGAGCTTCTCTTTACATGGTTCAAGCGAGCATCTTAATCGGTATTTATCCTGCATGTGTTACGGATATACCGTAGCTCTTTGTGAGTGCCCTGTTATATGATCTGTATGGATCCTGCATATAATACGGACATACCACAACTCTTTATGAGCATCCTGATATAGGCTCTTTGTGACCTTTCTGATATAGCTCGCTTGAACTTCTTGTTATATGGCTATCCGGAGCTCCCTAATAATAACTCTTCGGAGTTACCTGTTAAGCTCAATGAGCTTCATGTTTTAAACTCTTATGAGTTTCCTATTATATCCCGGATAAGTTTTCTGTTACATGGCTCACATGAGCATCCTATTATATAGCTCGAGAGGCTGCTTCCTGATTATATGCCCTAATGGATACCTTTGACTATGAGTTGACAGATTACAATTTTGTACACTTCAAGTGTACTACATGTGTATCAATCTATATTTCAAATAAATTCAATGGGTAAAGTTCTAACATGGCTAAACTTAACTTGAGATGATTTGTTATGGAAATGCACATGTTATATGGAAATATGATATGAAAATCATATGTTTATGAAAGTTATTACATGATGAGCTCATCCTTGATTCTTGATGTTATATGTAATATCTGACTAACAAGTTTCTTGAGATTATATGTGTTTAGGCAAATTGCCAAATTTCTTTGGATAAATTTTGTATGCTTGTCTTAAATATAAATTATTGGTAAGTTGATTTTCCGTTATACGAACTTACTAAGCATAATATGCTTACTCTGTTTCATTTCCTCTGTTTTATAGTACTTGGAAGCTCGTAAAGGTTGGAAGCGGGTCGAAGCAAGATCACACTATCCTTCAGCTCATTTTGATATAATTAGTAAAATTTTCCCTTGTTATAATGACATGTATAGGTTAAATTGACCAAATGATAGCATATTAATATTTGGTTGTAATTAGCCATTAGAATGACTAGTGATGGTATGTTTTGATGTATATGTATATAAGACCATATTATGTTGATATGTGTTGTGTGCTTGAACGGATATACATATTAGGTATAAATATGCTTAAATGAATATTTGACCAATTTGGTAAATTGGTCACTTGAAAATATGTTATGATATTTCATGCATAAGAATTGGTTTTGGCTTAATTTAAATGTTTTGAATTGGTTTAGGAATGTGTTAAAATGTTAATGTAGGTGCAAGTCAAATTTGGGTGAGAAATAAGGCTTGAAAATGACATTATTTTGTCTAAAAGGGCGTTTGTCTCAACCATGTGTGACACACGGCCACGCCCACTAGTGTATGGTTTGGCCGTGTGCCCCCTGCATCCTAAATTTTAAGAAACAGAATGGTTTGAATTGCTCATACAGGCAGGGACATGGGCGTCTATCTCAGTCTCATGTGTCCCCTGCAATTAATTTTTAAAAATTAAATTGTCCACACGGCCTAGCACACGGGCGTGTGGCTAGTCGTGTGACCCAAGTTAGAGAGTTACACGGGTATAGACATGGGTTGGGACACGGCCGTGTGCCTCACATCGAATGCCTACACGGCTTGAGACACGGGCTCACATGGCCTGACCACATGGACGTGTGTCCTTTGTACCTTGGAAAAATTTTAAAATTTTGTGAAAAATTTCCTGAGTTCTCAATTTAGTCTCGACTTGTTTCAAATGCATAATTTGGACCTCGAATATTCATTTAAGGGACAGTATGATTGAATATGATTGGTTTCGGATATAAATAGTAAATAACATGAATTAATTATATTAATTCTGTAAACTATGGTAATACCCCGTAACCCTATTTTAACGGCGGATATAGGTCAGGAGTGTTACATTTATTATCATTAGAGCTATGGTTTAGCCGATTCTCGGACTAACGTAGAAAGTACGAGTTTAGCTTTATATGTCATTATATAATTTGTGATAGTGTGATATCTCCTGACCATTTTAAACATGTTTTTCATATAGTAATGTCGTACAACCGAGCTGAATCCGAGGAAGCTGAGAGCAATGCTCAAGCTTCAGTTCAAATATCTGCGTCAAGTAGTAAAAGGCCGGTATTTGTGGGCCGATGTGAGGAGGCATAAGAAGCCTTATTTCAAATGATGAACGAATAGTTCACTGAATTTTTTAGAACAAATTCTGCTGTACAACAACCTCCCTGTCCTGTCCCTCAACCGGTTCCTGATATTCCACAAGGTACAGAATCTGTTAGAACTGGTAAGCCTCCGGTAGATAAAATTCATAAATATGGTGCGGAGGAATTTAGGGCTATTGCTGAAGACGATCCAGAAATGGCAGAATTCTGGTTAGAGAATACTATCAGGGTTTTAGATGAATTATCATGTACATCGACTGAGTCTCTGAAATGTGTTGTATCACTGTTGAAAGACTCAACTTATCAGTGGTGGAATACTCTGGTTTCTATTGTACCGAAGGAAAATGTTATATGGGAATTTTTCCAGAATGAATTTTAAAAGAAGTATATTAGCTAGAGATTCCTTGATCAGAAAAGGAAAGAATTTTTAGAGCTCAAACAAAGAACATGACTGTATCTAAATACGAGCTGGAACTTTTCAGATTAAGCAAATATGTCAGAGAGTGTACTGAAATTTCTATGTGTACACGATTTGAAGAGGGATTAAATGAACACATTAAGTTATTAGTTGGGATTTTGGAAATAAAAAAATTTGTGGTACTGGTTGATCGAGCTCATAAAGTCGAAGAGTTGAGTAAAGAAAAGAGACAAGCTAAAATTGAAGCCCAAACTCCTATTAAAATATTAATGGGAAAGTCACAATCATCGGCTTCAAAGAAATCAAAGAAATATCATGATCGTTCAATCATATCTGTGGGGTATTTTAGAAAAGACCGAGCTCTCAACGTTCAAATCTGAGATCTCCAGTCCCATCAGTAGCAACTGCGTGAAGTATCAGAAACCCCAAACTCAGATGAAAACATTGTAATAAATTTTATTTTGGTGAATGCCGCATGAGAAGTGGAGCGTGTTTTAGATGTGGTTCTCTTGATCACTATCTCAAAGACTGCCCGGAAATACTTGAAAAAGATACCGTTCAAACTTTAAGGTTGAGTAACCCCGCCTCGAGAGGTAGAGCACCCCGTAACCTCGGTAATATGAGTGATAACTGTGGTACAAGAAAAGATTCAACTGCCAAATTTGAAGCACAAGCACCTGTAAGAACATATGCTATTTGTGCTAGAGAGGATGCCTCTGCACCATATGTCATTATTTGTACTTTTTCTCTTTTTGATATTGATATTACTGCTTTAATTGATCCTGGTTCAACACATTCATACATTTGCACGAATTTAGCATTTATTAAAAATTTATCTATTGAATCCACTGAATTCGTGGTAAAAGTTTCAAATCCACTGGGCCAGTATGTGATGGTGGATAAAATTTTTAAAAATTATCTGTTATGGTACGGGGTTATTGTTTCTCAGCTGATTTGAGGTTACTATAATTTGATGAATTTGATGTGATTCTGGGTATGGACTGGCTAACTCAGCATGATGAAATGGTAAATTGTAAATAGAAATATATTGTATTAAAATGTTAGAATTGTGAATTGCTTTGTATGGAATCTGATAAACTGGATGGGTTGTCGAATGTGATATCAGTCGTGTCAGCACAAATTTATATCAAGAAAGGGTATGATGTCTATCTTGCATATGTATTGGTCACTAAAGTATCTGAATCGAAGATTAAGTCAGTGCCAGTTGTTTGTGATTTTCGTAACGTGCTTTCGGAGGAATTACCCGGATTATCTCTAGCCAGAGAGGTGGAATTTTCTATAGATCTTGTTCCAGGGACAACACCGATATCTATAGCACCTTATAGAATAACCCCTACAGAGTTAAAAGAATTGAAAGCACTGTTGCAAGAATTAACTAACAGAGGTTTTGCTCGACTTAGTTCTTTATCTTAGGGTGCACCGGTTTTGTTTGTTAAAAAGAAATATTAATATTTCAGACTATGTATTGATTACCGACAGCTTAACAAAATCACTATTAAGAATAAGTATCCATTGCCTCGTATTGATGACACTTTTGATCAGTTGAAAGGTGTTACTGTATTTTCGAAGATTGATATTCATTCTGGTTACTATCAGTTACGAGTGAAAGACTCAGATGTACCAAAAACAACATTCAGAACCAGGTATGGACACTATGAATTTCTGGTGATGCCGTTTGGTTTGACTAATGTACCTTCGGTATTTATGGATCTGATGAATAGAATTTTTAGATCGTATCTAGATAGATTTGTTGTTGTGTTTATTGATGATATTCTGGTACACTCCCGAGATGAAAATGAACATGTTGATAATTTGATAGTTGTGTTGCAAACTCTGCGGGAGAAATAGTTGTATGCTAAATTCAGTAAATGTGAATTCTGGGTTCAAACATTTGGTTTTCTTGGGCATATAGTATCTGCTGAAGGCATTAGAGTGGACCAGAATAAAATTTCAGCAATTGTTAGTTGGAAACCACAGAAAAATGTATCTGAAGTCAAAAGTTTTCTAGGATTAGCTAGTTACTATCGGAGATTTGTAAAAGGATTTTCGATGATAGCTTCTCTAATGATACGGTTGTTACAGAAAGATGTGAAGTTTGAATGGTCTGATAAATGTCAGTAAAGTTTTGACAGATTGAAAGCTTTGTTGACTGAAGCACCAATTCTAGTTCAACCTGAATCGGGTAAGGAATTTGTAATTTACAGTGGTGCATCATTGAATGGTTTGGGTTGTGTTTTGATGCAAGAAGGTAAAGTAATAGCCTATGCTTCTAGACAGCTAAAACCACATGAAAAGAATTACCGATACATGATTTAGAATTGGCAACCATTATTTTTGCTCTTAAAATTTGACAACACTATCTGTTTGGTGAAAAATGTCATATATTTACTAATCACAAGAGTTTGAAGTATTTGATGTCGCAAAAAGACTTAAAATTAAGACAGCGCATGTGGCTTGAATTATTGAAAGATTATGATCTGGTTATAGACTATCATCCGGGAAAAGCCAATATGGTTGCAGATGCTTTGAGCAGAAAATCTCTGTTTTCTCTGCGAGCAGTGAATACCCGATTGTCGTCGTCTGATGATGGTTTAATCATAGCTAAGTTAAAAGTCAAACTGACGTTTCTGCAGTAGATTTGCGAAGCTCAGAAAAATGATGATGAGTTATAAGCTAAACGGGTACAGTGTGAGTCAATTTCTGATTCAGAATTTCAGATTGGGTCTGATGATTGTCTATTATTCAGAGGTAGAATATATGTACCGAAGAATCAGAACTTGTACAGGAGATTTTAAACGAAGCTCATAATGGTACTATGTCTGTTCATCCGAGAAGTAACAAAATGTACAATGATTTGAAAAAGATGTACTAGTGGCCAGGAATGAAGCATGATATTTCTCAATTTGTATCTAAATGTTTGATATGTTAGCAAGTTAAAGCTGAAAATCAGGTTCCTTTAAGATTATTACAGCCAGTTACGATACCGAAATGGAAACGGGAAAGGGTTACTATAGACTTTGTGTCAGAGTTACCCTTATCTCCAAAAAAGAAAAATATCATTTGGGTAATCGTTGACTGTTTAACAAAGTCTGCACACTTTATTCCAATACGTATGGATTTCTCCCTGGATAAATTAGCAGAGTTATATGTTTCTGAGATAGTTAGATAACATGGGGTACCAGTCTCCATTATTTTTTATAGAGATCATTGGTTTACATCCCGATTTTGGAGCAAGTTGTAAGAAACTTTAGATACACAGTTACATTTTAGTATTGCATTCTATCCTCAAACTGATGGTTAGTTTGAGCGTGTGATTCAGATTCTAGAATATATGCTTCGGTGCTGTGTACTAGAATTTAAAGGTAGCTGGAAAAAGTATCTACCTTTAGTTGAATTTGCATACAATAATAGTTATCAGTCCAGCATTAAAATGGCACCGTACGAGGCTCTGTATGGCCGTAATTGTAGAACTTTGTTGTATTGGACAGAGCTCAGTGAGAAAAAGATACACGGAGTTGACTTAATCCGTGAGACTAAAGAAAAGGTGAAAGTGATTCGGGATAGCTTAAAAGTAGCCTCTGATAGTCAAAAATCTTATGCTGACCTTAAATGAAAAGAGATAGAATATCAAGTTGGCGACAAGGTATTCTTGAAAGTATCGCCTTGGAAGAAAGTTATCTGATTCGGTTGTAAAGGAAAATTGAGTCCACGGTTCATCGGGCCATATAAAATTATTGAAAGAATCAGACCCGTTGCGTACCAATTAGCATTACCACCAGAGCTTGATAGAATTCATAATGTTTTCCATGTGTCTATGTTGCGACAGTATCGGTCAAATCCTTCACATGTTATTTCTCTGACAGAAGTTGTAACTCAGCCTGATATGACTTACTGTGAGGAACCAATTAAAATTCTGGCATGTGAGATAAAAGAGTTAAGAAATAAAAGGGTAGCTTTAGTAGAAGTTCTTTGGCAACGACAGGGGATAGAATAAGCTACCTAGGAACCAGAGGAAACAATGAGAAAGCAATATCCGAAGCTCTTTACTAGTAAAATTTTCGAGGACGAAAATTCTCTAAGGGAGGAGAGTTATAACAACCCGTTTTCAGTAAAATCAGAACAGTAGTTTCGAGACCACAAATTTGAGTCAGAAAAAAATTTATTTTAATATTATTGCATGATCTGCATTATGGTAGAGAATTCATATGAAAATTTCGTTAAGAAAATTTTAGCGATTTCATGTTTAATTAGGGGAAAGGATTAAATATCATAAAATGCAAAAGTTGAATTCTAGTAGCTAGAAGGATCAAATAGCTATGAAATTCAAAATTTGAGGTCCTTATAAGGAAAATAAACCATTAAGAGAGTTAGTATATATTTATGATAATTCATCCATGGAAATTGAATAAAGAAAAGACTAAATTGGAAATTAAAATAATTAAAGATGATAATAAACTAATATCATCTTATTTCATCATCTTCCCAAATTAAAATACATGGAAACCCTAGCTTAGAGAAAAGAGTTCAAGCAAACTTAATTGGCTCAATTGGGTAAATATTCTTGTCTCGCTTTTAGTAATTTTATATTTTCGAGATCGTAATAACCTAATCTAGATATTTTGGGGATCAATTTGTAAAGTTATCAAACTATTAAAATTTTTCCATGGATTAGTATGCTGAAATTTTGAAATTTATGGTAGAAAATGAAAGGTTATTGGTAGATAAACAACTTTTGTAAATGAAATTTTCATGAAATTGTGATTTAGGGACTAAATTAAAACGATGAAAAATTCGTGGAAAATTTCTTATTTTTGTGAAATAAATGGGCTGTAAATGTTATATGAAAATTTTGGCTGGGCTTGGAATAAGGATTAAATTGCATGAATTTTATTTTCCGAGCATAGGGACGAAATCGAAATTAATTAAAAGTATAGGGGCAAAATGATACTTTTTCCTAAAATGTGAATTGAGTTGAATTGAATATGAATTGTATTACATTGAGTTAAATTTACTCGTATAGATCTAGATAGACCTAGTACGGAGTTGGATTGAGGAAAACAAAAAGTATCGAATCAGTAGATTCTCGTATACAAACAACTGTTGAGGTAAGTTCATGTAACTAAAATGTATGTTTATATGTTTAAATTGAATGTTATGATTGTGAAATGTATGACTGCCATGTATAAACATTAATCACATATCTGATAATGTCTGACAAGTGTTAAGTCCATTTGAATAAATGAAATTCGATGGATACAGGATTTCCCGTATTGGTTATGGTCCTGCATATGTTGCAGACACACCATATCTGACATTAGCATCCTATTATAAGCCCTCTCAAGCTTTCTGTTATAAGCTCTCTCGAGTTTTTCATTACATGGTTCCTGCAAGCATCCTAATCGGTATTTATCCTACATGTGTTGCGGATATACCGCAGCTCTTTGTGAGCGTCCTGTTTTATGATCGGTATGGATCCTACATATAAGGCGGACATACTGCAGCTCTTTATGAGTGTCCTAATATAGATTGTCTTTGGATAAATTTTGTATGCTTGTCTTAAATATAAATGATTGGTAAGTTGATTTTCCGTTATACGAACTTACTAAGCATAATATGTTTACTCTGTTTCATTTCCTCTATTTTATAGTACTCTGAAGCTCGTAAAGGTTGGAAGCGGGTCGGAGCAAGATCACACTATCCTTTAGCTCATTTTGGTATAATTAGTAAAATTTTCCCTTGGTATAATGGCATGTATAGGTTAAATTGACCAAATGATGGCATATAAATATTTGGTTGTAATTAGCCATTGGAATGGATAGTGATGGTATGTTTTGATATATATGTGCATGAGACCATATTATGTTGATGTGTATTGTGTGCTTGAATTGATATACATATTAGGTATAAATATGCTTAAATGAATATTTGACGAATTTGGTAAATTGGTCGCTTGAAAATATGTGATTATATGTCATGCATAAGAATTGGTTTTGGCTTAATTTAAATGTTTTGAATTGGCTTGGGAATGTGTCAAATTGTTAATATAGGTGCAAGGCAAACTTGGGTGAGAAATAAGGCTTGGAAATGACCTTATTTTGTCCACACGGGTAGAGACACGAGCGTGTGTTTTAGCCATGTATGACACACGGGCGTGTGTTTTGCCCGTGTATGACACACGGCATGTGGTTTGGCCGTGTGTCCCCTGTATCTTAAATTTTAAGAAACAGAATGTTTCGAATTGCTCACATAGGCAGATACACAGGCGTGTGTCTTAATTGTGTGTGCCACATTGTTTAGCACACGGGCGTGAGACTTGGCCGTGTGACCCCTACACTTAATTTTTGAAAATTAAATTGTCCACATGGCCTAGCACACGGGCGTATGGCTAGCCGTGTGACCCAAGTTAGAGAGTTACACGGGTTGGGAAACTGGTTGGGACACATCCGTGTACCTCACATCGAATGCCCACACGGCCTAGGACACGGGTGTGTCACTTGGCCGTGTGAGCCACACGGCCTGATCACATGGGCGTGTGTCCCTTGTAAATTGAAAACTCTTTGAAATTTTGCAAAAAATTTCCTGAGTTCCTGATTTAGTCTTGACTTGTTTCAAATGCATAAATTAGACCTTGATGGTTCATTTAAGGGACAGTATGATTGAATATGATTGGTTTCATATATGAATACTAAATAACATGAATTAATTGTATTTGTTCTATAAACTTTGGTAATTCTCCGTAACCTTATTCCGGAGATGAATATGGGTTAGGGGTGTTACAACTACACCATGAGTATTTCCAAATCATATCAAGATGCCATGGGTCTCAACCTCATGGTCTTACAGTTGTTTTCATACCGTGATCTACCAATCTGGTTAGCAATATAACTGCCCTACCAGACACTTCAGAAAGGGACGTTTCCCATCATTTACTTACCCAGATTTATTTGCATTCCAGACTGTCTCATACATTTCTTATCTCAACTTTTACTTGCATACTTATTAATCAACATTCCTCTTCAACAGAACTTATTACATGTCATCATAGCACTTATCTCCTCTTTACTATACTCGTACACTTACCTTTTATTATAGATACCATCATCTTCTATATATATATATATATATACATTTTCTTATACTTGAAAATTTTACATAAGAAAGGGTGATAACATCTTAAATTTGCATGATTTTTTGTGTTTAAATTGGCTAATTCTTGAATTAATCCCTGCTAAATTAGTGATTTCATATTTTAACCCTGTTAGGAATGCAATTGGGATGCTATGAGTTAAAAAGAAGCAGAAAAGGAATAATTTGTAGCACAGTCAATAAAGTAGGGTTGAATCAAAAACTTGGAAATAATCAAGGACTTATCAGATTTCTTTTGACCTTGTAAAAACTAAAATTAGAAGAAAATTTGATTTTATTTTCATTTAATTCTAATTTTGTGTAGTGGGTAGTTAGGCCAAATTAGTAAATCATTTGTATATAATTAGGGCATTTGTCGTAGCTTCAAAACACACTTGAATTTTCTTAAATAATTAAATTAAACCATTTTTCCCTTCTAATTTTTTGTGTGTAGCATTTCATTTCCATTTGCTTGTTCTTTTGCAAAATAGTTTAATTGCTTTCCAAATCCCTTCCATTTCTAACTTTCACCATTTTTCATTCAAATCCACTATATAACCAACCAAAGCGTGATTAATTTCATGCTTTATTATATTCTAACTTAGCTTTAGGCCAGTATTCTTTCCGGTCAAGATTCGTGAGATACGTATCTGTACTAAAAATCCTTCCAATCGATATTCACTATTTTTCTCAATACCAGGATTAAGAAATTCATCCCTTAAAGTTAACTCGATTTTAAATCAAAAAGTGCGTTGGGTTTGAGTTGTATTTGTGGACAGTTGGAGAAACGAGTCGTTCATGCTGTATTCGGATCTCCGAGAACACATCAAATGAGATAGTGATCGAGTTTAAACATCCCGTACGGTTCTGGCCGTTAATCCGAGTTGGATTTTTTGGAGCGCAAGGCTGCCAGAATCTTGAATGGGGAACGCGTGTATCTCAGTTAGATAATTGGAAAGGGTTGGTTTGCAGGTCGTATTGGGACCAACTACGAGAGGAAGAATTGGTGGTTAAGACACTTTTAGCCGCTATAACCAGCTTATTGTTTGGGGAAAAAGACTAATTTTTGAGGATCGGTTTAAAGATCGGAATTCACCGAGTCTAGGGCTAAGGCTTACTTATTTTTTAGGGAAAAATACTAATTTTTGAGGATCGGTTTAAAGATTTGCAATCTCCAGGATGTCGTTTACCACAATGCTTGCACTCGGATCTATTCTACCGAATGTTGCCAACACTAGCAATCGAAGTGGCTCGTGAACTCACAGGAGGTCGATCTCGATCTCCTCTAGAAAATCCCGCAGTCATTTTAGATCGGCAAATATCCTCTCTAAACTTCTTCGATGCTGAGTGAAAAGTCTTACCTGATGATCTTTTACGAAAATCTCTAGCTTCAAAATCAGTTTTTCTTTTCTCTTTCCCGAGCTCTTCGGCTTTACAAGCTCACTCGACCAGCACCACGAATTCTTTGATTTCAAGTATACCAACAAGCAATTTAATATATTCATTCAACCTGTTTTCAAATCGTTTACACATTGTAGCTTCAGTCGAAACACACTCTCAAGCATATCTGTAGAGTCTCACAAATTCCCGCTCATATTCAGTGACAGTCATACAACCCTGTTTAAGCTCAAGAAATTATTTACATTTCTTGTCAATAAATCTCTGACTAATATATTTCTTGCAGAACTCAGTCTAAAAGAATTCCCAGGTGATTCGCTTTTTCGGCACATTCCCAGTCTGAAAGAACCATTGATAGGCAGAATCGCGTAACAAAGATATGGAACATTTCAAACATTCGTCGGGTGTACATGACGATTTTTCAAATACATGGATAGTGTTATCGAGCCAAAATTCAGCCCGCTCAGCATCATCATTAACTATGGCCCTAAATTCCTTATCTCCATATTTTCTAATTTTATCAACAGGGGGCTTACTAAATCTCATCGGATCAATCATCGGAGGTATCATAGGTATCGGAGATGGATTATTCAGGGGTGAGGATTGTTGAATAGCTAGATTAGTCCGGATATACTGAGTAAACCAATCGTTCATCATTTGATAGAAGTCTTGTTTAGCCTCCCCCTCTTGGCTACTCGAGGTAGGCCGAGAATCAACTGGCGCTGTCCCTTGCACGGGAGCAGGCACTATACTTTCAACATCATTCGCTACAGCTCGATCGGGATCCATTTACTATACGAAAACATATTTTAAATTGTCAGAAGTCATCACACTATCATAGTATAAATTATGGCATGTATAGCTAGACTCACACGGACTACTTTAGTCCTAGAATCAACTAAACCTTAGCCAGCTTATTGTTTGGGGAAAAAGACTAATTTTCGAGGATTGGTTTAAAGATCGAAATTCACCGAGTCTAGGGCTAAAGCTTACTTTTTCTATTGTCAAAACTCAAATTCATTTTCTAATTTAATTTTACTTTCGATCTCTTTAATTGCTTCTTTCTATTATCTTAATTATTTAATTTCTAGACATTGTCAACCCCCTAATTTTTTTTTAAAAGACCATTTGAACTGAGTAACCAGGGTAAGGTGCTTGGATTGTCATCCTAGTTCGCGTAAAAAGGTTTGACTACGTCCAAAATAAAATAAAAATATTATTACTGCATGATTAATTGAGAATAATACCTTGCAAATTTTGGTTCAAACTCAATTTAGTGAAATGATTTAATTTACATGTTTCAATTTTATGGACACTTGTTGATCAAACTAGATATTTTGAGCACTTATTTTTTTTGCCTATATTGTTTGCATTGATCATGGATGCGGAAACGAGGTTTGATTTCTAATAAATTATTGATTGATTTCTAATGTATGAAAGTACAATATGCTTAAGGGTAAGCATGAGCTAAGTAGGGGGATTTGATAACATGTCAAATTTGCTTGATTTTTTGTGTTTAAATGGTTGAATCTTGAATTGGTCCCTGCTAAATTAGTGATTTTATATTTTAATCCTGTCAGGAATGCAATTGAGATGCTATGGGTAAAAAACAAGCATAAAATGACTAATTTGCAGCACAATCAATAAAATGGGGCCGAATCAAAAACTTGGAAATAGTCAAGGACTTATCAAATTTCTTTTAACCTTGTAAAAGCTAAAATTAGAAGAAAATCTAATTTTATTTTTATTTAATACTAATTTTTTGTAGTGGGTAGTTAGGCCAAATTTAGTAAATCATTTGTATATAATTAGGGCATTTGTGGTAGCTTGAAAACACACTTGAATTTGCTTAAGCAATTAATTAAACCATTTTTCCCTTCCAATTTTATGCGTGTAGCATACTACCATTTCATTTCCATTTGCTTGTTTCTTTGCAAATTAGTTTAATTGTTTTCCAAATCCTTTCCATTTCTAACTTTCACCATTTTTCATTCAAATCCATTCCATAACCAACCAAAGCATGATTAATTTCATGCTTCATTAAATTCTAACTTAGCTTTAGGCCGGTATTCTTTCTGGTTAAGAATTGTGAGATACGTATCTATACTAAAAATCATTCAAATCGGTATTCACTATTTTCCCTAAATATCGGGATTGACAAATTCATCCTATAACGATTTCAAATCAAAAAGCGCATTGGGTTGGAGTCGTATTTGCGGACAATTGGGGAAATGAGTTGCCCGTGATGTATTCGGATCTTCGAGAACAAATCAAATGAGATAGTGATCGGGTTTAAATGTCCGCGCAGTTGAGGCCGTTAATCCAAGTTGGGTTCTTTAGAGCGCAAGGCTGCCGGAATCTTGAATAAGGAACACGTGTATCTCGGTTAGATAATCGATAAGGGTTGGTTTGTAGGTCATAACGGGACCAACTACAAGAGGAAGAATTGGTGGTTAGGATGTTCTTAGCCACTATAACCAGCTTATTTTTTGGGGAAGAAGAGTAGTTTTCGAGGATCGATTCAGAGATCGAAATTCACCGAGTCTAGGGCTAAGGCTTACTTTTTCTGCTGTCAAAACTCAAATTCATTTTCTAATTTAATTTTACTTTTGATCTCTTTAATTGCTTATTTCTAATATTTTAATTATTTAATTTCTAGAAAAAGGGAATCAGGGTAGAAACTCACTTTAACTCACCTACTGCAGTTCTAAGCTCCAGACTTAAACATCCTTCTTGAACCAGCAACAACAATATAATTTATTATAATTATTATAATTTACGATTAAAACTCATTTACATGTAATTTATTATCATCTCAAACTCTGATAACTCCTATGCAAAGGCTTATACTTACAACTTATTGTTCATATACCACATAAAGACTCATTCTCTCAAAATATCTAACATGCAAAACTGTGATACTTACCTAGAGATGGAATGATCACTGATTAAACCAAGAATCATTAAATTCTAGCTTAATGAGGAAAATATACCATTGGATTAAGGAAAAATAATCAGAAAGTAGCATTGAAGGATGAAGAAGAATCCTCTTCAAAACTTTTTTCACATATATATATGACTCATCCTACCTAATGGAACTTAACAAGTGTCACACATTTCAGAATTTGTCTTCTTAATGGTTTATAGTTTTCGAGAGCAACATAAATGAGGATTATGTATTATAGATATCAGGTTAGTCTATCCAGTTGGTTTCTAACCATATTACTTTACAACCTAACTAGCACAATACTTCAAACAAACATGGCATACAATACATTTGACGATAATTCAAATCGTACTTACCCCTTATTACTTAACACTATCATTTCCTTTAAATAGCAAAATATCCTAAAATAAAATTTTCACTTGCTTACACGGTAATTACTATACGCTCACACCTTTGTGCCAAAAGAAACATATGGGCGGATTACACTTCGCCAAACAAATTATTTTTCCGTTATACGCCAAAATCATAGGTTCACCAAACTTGAGGTGTGACAATTCTCCTCCCCTTTAAAAAATTTCTTCCTCAAAATTTCTAACTTTGGAGAATTTCATTACATAACTGAAACCTAGCTTTTAGCGCCAGGCGTATACCACTAATTTTTGCAAATTTAGAATTTGGTGGCTACCCACGTAAATTCAAATGTTACATAACTTACCTTTTTGACAAATGTCAAAATTGTATTAGAGAACTTGAATAGTTTTCACGAATTAAACTTCTTGCACACGTTTGTTTTTATAAAACAAATACTCAATCACCCCTTCAAACACTTTTCCTAAATCAATCGAAACCTTAACTTTTTCTCTGCTTAATCTTTCTGCCTCCTTCGTCTTCAGTCTCAACTTTCACAAAGGTAACATTTTTCTTCCTTTCACTTCCTTTCTTTTCTCTTTTTCATGCAAAAATGGTTAAGACAAACATTAAATGGAGGGGTCGAGGCCAAAATAACCAAAATGCAATTCCCAGAAATCCCTTCTCCAGAAATTTTATCAGCTAAAAATAAAGAGACAAGGAACTACTATTAGGAATGTTCACCTCTGCATACGCCAAGGTTGTGAGCTAATAATACAAAATAGTATTTCAAACTTGCACCTAAGAAATGAAAAATTCATATGAGTCATCTGTAAGCTTGAATGTGGATTTGGATTTCGTACATGTTGGTCTATTCCTTAGAAATTTGTTTATTCTCACTATCAGCCAGTTAATTCAGAGGTGGCCTTAAAGCAATATAAAAGACTAAAGAGGGGGTGTACACTTAAACTAGTAGAGACTATTATAGTTAGGAATGTCTTCCAATATTGTTTATAGAATCTAAGACCAAATTATCGTTGGGAAACTGACCCCATTAATTGGTTAGATGATTACAATGTGCCTGTAACACTCCTAACCCCTATTCATTGCCGAACTAAGGTTACAAGGCATTACCGAACAAAGTGTGTTTTACCACAATCATTAACTTACCAAGGAATAACTATACTTTTAAATCCATTATCAGAGTTAAAATATTCACAGAACAATTAAAGGACTAATCATAACTTACGAATCACTCTATTTAAAAATTTCGAACTCGAACTTACATATATAAACATAGAACATGTTCATTGCTTAAAAGTCAATTCTACTTGACATATACTAAACCATTCAAACAAATAATGTTACAAAATTATCACCATAAACGAACTTAAATAATCTAGGTATATTCAAATTTATATTTAATTCATGACAACCTACATTTTAATACTAAATTTGCAATAAAGCAACCATTTCACTTGAGCCAATTTAAAACATTTACTTTTCATAATAATAACCATTTAGCTAACTTAAGCAAAATACATCATTGCATACAAATTATTTAATCCATAATATATTTATATAATATTATAACAAAATCTAATTTATATCAACTACCATACACAAATATGAAATATTACCACTCCATATATGTCTCATCATTTAATACATCTTATATTCAAATATATTAGCACCTTATAACCAAATTTATAACTACACCCAAGGTCGAACATATACCCACTATTACATTTTACTTATTAAACAACCAAACCATTTTAGTAATTACCTATCATTATAATATAAGTTTACGATTACATGTCATAGACATACAAAGCAAAACATTAAAATCGAACATTACCACACACTTATACATATAGCATGTTATACTATAATCTTTAGCCGAAATTATCGTTATATCGGTTGAGTCATAACCATATCATCAATATAATACAAGTGTCAATACAGAATATTATAGGTAATTACAACTTCAAATCAAACATTATTTAAGACTCCAATGTCTAATATAAAACATGACCTAATTTGATATTCATTGACAAAACATGTCCACCAAATCAAACATAAACTTAACAACTATATTTCATATATAATAAGCTAAGGTCAATTTATTAAAAACCATTTTTTAATAGAATGTAATCAAGAGTTCATAACCTAGCAGAATATACATAGGTAACGGCATCTTTTCAAAACAATTACTCAAAAAATATAAAGACCAAAATCAAGCTTTCAACTACAACCCATAGCCGAAATCATATCCGATTGAATATGGTATACTTACTAAAATCGATCCATACACACACTTTCAATTTAATATCCTCCAATACATGTACATTAGACTTTTAGTTCAACTCATAACAATCCAACTCAAATGCATAAAAATTATATATATATATACCTAGCATAAATATTATACTATATCCTAATATAAGTAAGTAGAACCCCCATTTTATATCTTTTTACCAAATACCAAAACCAATGTCAAACAAAAAGAGATAAGCTATTTTCGCATGGCTTTTTATGTACACAACCAAAATTAAACCAAAATGCTTACTAGCCTATACATGCCATAAGTTCAAAATGAAATTTTTAAAAGTGCCGAAAGTAGTCGATAGTGTGATTGACTTCATTGATGATCCCCGAGCACGTAACGACCTCCAAAATCTATAAAACATTGACAAATAAATATACAAAGTAAGCTAACTTAGCTTAGTAAGCTTTAAGCAGAACATATAAAATATATATTTTCATAGGCAATTTATCAAAGTCGAATATCATATATAATACCATTACCATTACATTCATTTATCTCAAGTCATTTTAGCCATAGTAATTTGATATTACAAAAGCTTCCAAACATTTTCTTAAAATTGACATAATGCCGAATATACTTATTATATATACACATTTACTTATAATAGCTATATGTATCATTATTTTGTTATATATAACCAACCAAATTATTTACTTAATTATCAAATAGGTAATGAAGCATCACATACCTGACTAATTTAATTCCTCAATCTCATTTGGTACCACATCAGCTTAAAACTTACTAGGCACGAGTATTGAAATGATACACCGACACGAAGCCTGCTAGGCCTAAAGCCTGATTTGGTACACCGGCATGAAGCCTGCTAGACATAAATCTGAAATAATTCACCGGTAATAAGCCTGCTAGGCACAAAGCCTGAATTAATTCACCGGCAATAAGCCTGCTAAGCACAAAGCCTGAATTTCACTGATACAAAGTTGGTCTTACACATAACTCTTATATAATAAAGTCTAAATATGCTTTAAGATTCATATAAGGCTTCTCAATCATCGTATCTCAGCAAAAATCGAATTTATACTCAAATCTTATTAATAAATATACATTCGGCTAATGTATATAAAATCCATAAAATTAAAATTCAGCTTATATAACTCATATATATTCTAATTTAACAACGTTTAATTGCTAAAAGACTTACCTCGATTTATGAATATCGAATGTATGATTAATCGACAACTTTGGTTTTTCCTCGATCCAACTCCGATTTCTTTGGTTCTTGATCTAAATGTATTCAAAATAAACTAATTTAAATATAATTCCATTAAATTTAGTCCAAAAACACATAAATGGGAAAATTACCATTTTACCCCTGACATTTTACATTTTTTTGCAATTTAGTCCCTATTGTATAAAACACAAAATACACAAAATTTGCACACACCATGCTAGGGCCAAATGTTCCTTGTCTTCATACAAGTCCACACATTTCATTTATTTCACATTTTAGTCCCTCAAAAATTTATTTCTCAATTTAGCCCTAATTACTCAAATTCATCAAAAATTCAAAGACAAAACATGTTAATCTAACACATATATTTCATATTTCATCATCTAACATCATAAAACTCAAACATTCATCAATGGAACATTTCAAAATCTTCAACAATTCACAAAATTAGGACATGGGTTTTGAAGCATTCAAAGCAACAATCTCAAAAACGTAAAAATTATCAAAAACCGAACAAAGAACTAACCTTAATCAAGCTTTAAACATGGCCAAATATTGCTAGGCTTCTTTTCTTTTTCTTTTGTTTGAATCCGGCTAGAAGAAGATGATAATAATCTTATTTTTTTATGTTTTATTTAACATATATTAGTTATATTAATTAGTTTACTTATTTAACATTAATAATAATAAACTAACATATATATAACAAGGTTATACTTGTCCTTTGCCACCCACTATCTTCTTTTTGGCCTAATTGCATCTTCAAACCTACAATTTATAAAGACAACAACAATTAGGTGCTTTTAGATTTAACCCCTAAATTTTCATTTTACGCGATTAAGCCATTTTCTTTAATCGGTCACTCAAACGACAAAATTAAAACACGAAAATTTCACACAATCAAATTCACACATAATAAACACACAAAATAATATTAAAATATTTTTCCAACTCGGATTGGTGGTCCCAAAACCACTATGTCTAATTAGGGTCAAAATCGGGATGTTACAGTACCTTCAGATCTTGAGGCCTGACCTTTTAATGCTACGAGCAATCTAGCACAATTTTTAATTGGGCGTAAGGGGAACCTCCCTTCTTTTTCTATATAATTTGTGGGATTCGTTCTCGCAATTGGATATCACATTCCGCCCAATCAAGCACTAGATATGGATATCACAGCTCTTTTGAGTGAAGCCCGAGCTAAAGAGAGAGCTACTACTGCCCCTTCGAAGAAATCAACAGCGAAGAAAAATTAGAAGAGGCCCAAAGTAAGTAAAGGTACTGAAGAATATGAAGAGAGCGAATGCCCGTAACTAACACGGCATAGACTTAGAAAAGGGTTAATAACACCAAAAATTCTCCAATTCTAGCACTTTATGCAATTCCAATGAAGTCTAACCAATCTGTAGAATCTTCAATTCATAATGTTGATCCTCCACTAGCTGAGGTCCCAACAACAACTTTACCCTCAAAATAGCTAGTGGTTCCCACTAGTTCTTCTCTTTGAGGTTTTTCCACATAAAATATTTGTGTTCGTTCCACTCCACTTTTACTATATCGTTATTTATACGTGTAACAGCCCGTTTTTAGTGAAATCAGAACAGTGGTTTTAGGACCAAAAATCTAAGGTTGTAAAATTTATTTTAATATTATTTTTATGGTTTATAGTATTATAGTATTATTGTATAAAAATTTCGTTAAGAAATTTTATCGTTGGTATGTTCAATTTGCGAAAAAACACTAAATCGAGTAAAGTGTGAAAGTTGTATTCTATTAGCTAAAGGTGTTAAATAGATATAGAACTTTAAATTGGATGTTCTTATATGGTAATTAGACCATTAAATGAGTTAGTGGATGTGCATGGCTTGGTAATTGAGTAATTTTTAAAGTTAGGTAACGGTAAAATGGTATTTAGGTAATTAATAGTAAATTAAATAAACAAAAGAAAAATGCTTCATTCTTTCTTCATCTTCCACCGATTTTTCACCAAGAAAATAACCATTGGAGAGCTCAAAATTTCAGCAACTTAAACCCTTTCATGTAAGTGATTTTTAAGCCTGTTTTTTTATCATTTTTATGTTTTCGGGATCGTTGTAGCTTAACCTAGCTAAATAGGGGACTAATTTGCAAAACTATTGAATAGTTTGAGATTTTAAATTGATTAAACTGCTAGGGTTTTGAATTTTAACGGAAGAAAATGAATCTTTGTTGCTAAATAAACAACTTTTGTTAAAGGAATTTTAATGAAATTACCAATTAGGGTTTAAATTGTGAAATGTGAAAATTTTGTATTAAATATGTGAATTTGTGGAGTGTGTGGGCTGCTATAAGCATATAGTAAATTCGGCTAGGCTTAGATGTGGATCAAATTGCATGAATTTCATTTTACGAGCCTAGGGACTAAATTGTAAAGAAGTCAAAAGTGAAAGAGTGAGTATCTATATAAGATATGAGATAGAGGTGGTTTCGACCACGTATTGGCACTTAGTGTGCGAGATACCTGAGTATCCGATAGTATTCCAAATGGTTCAACGGGCACAGTGACGATTTAAGGTTACATGAGTTCGATTCGAACTAGTACAGGTATTTATGTGAAATACGCGAAGTGATTTATATTTGATATATAAATGCATGGCTAACATGATTGTGATTGTATGATAGGCTTTGGGTCATATTAAGTTGCATCTATACTTTTATTTTTGTTTACTTAAATTGTAGATGATTTGGTAAGTTGTATTTATTAGTCATACAAACTTACTAAGCTTAATTGCTTACTCCGTTTTAATTTTCGTGTTTAATAGTGATTCAGAAGCTTGCTCGGTTTGGAA
Organism: Gossypium raimondii; assembly: GCF_025698545.1. Taxonomy (NCBI): domain Eukaryota; kingdom Viridiplantae; phylum Streptophyta; class Magnoliopsida; order Malvales; family Malvaceae; genus Gossypium; species Gossypium raimondii. Next base: position 9,848,733 of record NC_068567.1, read on the forward strand.
GTTATCGGAGACCGCGTCACACTATCAAATGCTCATTTCGGTACTATTTTGGGTAAATGGCATGTATAGGTGATTTAGCTAATGTAGCCTATATGTCTTGTTGTGTTTTGGCCATTTAATTTGGCTTGAAACTGGTATATGTTTGGTTATGTAAATATGTATAAATGACCTTATGGTATTTAGTGTATAGTTGCTATGTGAATGCCTTGTTTATGATTTAGTATTTTGAGTACCAAATGGTTGAAATTGAGATGTGGTATGCATGTTGAATTTAGGCACAATGTCTCATATATGTGTGTTGCCCATTTAGGTATATTTTGGAAGCATATTTTGGCATGTTATAAATGGTCTTTTGAGGTACCTAATAGTATCATGATTGTGTGTGATACTATAACATGTTATAAATTTGATATTGGTTGGTTTTGAATGTCTATTTATGTCATGGTTGTATGAACATTGTTGAGCTTAGGTTGGTACCAAATTGGGTAAGAAACAGGGCTTGGAAAATAGCCTATTTTTGTCCACACAGGTATGTGTCTCAGCTGTGTGTGACACAAGGCCAGGTGACACAAGGGCAGGTGACACGGCCGTGTGTCCCCTGATACTTCTATAAAAATCAAGTCAGTAGCTTCACACGGCCTAGAACACGGGCGTGTGGCTTGGCCGTGTGACACAAGTCAATATACCCTCCAGTTTTCACACAGCCTAGCACACGGCCTGGCACACAGGCGTGTGGTCCGACCATGTGACCCAAGTTAGTGAGTTACATGGGTTCGGGCACGAGCTAGGACACGGCCATGTGTCTCCATTTCAAATGCCCACACGGGCGTGTGTCCCTTGCACTTTGAAAATTTTCCATATTTTTCTAAAACTTTCTTGAGTACTCGATTTAGTCCCGAACCACTTTTAATGTTTATTTTGGGCCTCGAGGGCTTGTATTAGGGACCATATGATTGTCTATGAATGGTTTTTAAATTGAATGAGAAATGAATTCGAGTTGTTTGATTGTTTGATCTATAAGTCCGGTAATACTTCATAACCCTGTTCCGGTATCGGATACGGGTTAGGGGTGTTACAATACGGATCGATCCCTAACAACTTTTATTCTAGCTCTCAGTTCTTTCAATCTACTGATAAAACTAGTTCTTCATTAGGTAAGGGTTATTTTGCAGCATATATGGCGTCAACTCCTCAAACTTTTCCTGGTATTCCTCAACTGTAGTTTTCTAAATTAGTTTATTAAATTCTTCAATAACATCTGAACATGTTCTGTTACAAAATCTTTAGCGAAGACCAACAGAGAAATCTTGCCATTACACATACCCCTTTTGCATAATGTAACAAACATACCACACTTCAGATTTGTTTACTAAATACATAGATGTCACCTCTAATTTTTTACGATCAGAAATAGAAAAAATTGCAAAATATTTCTTACATTTTTTAACCAATGCCCTAGGATTAATCCCATCAAAAGTAGATAATTCTGTTTTCGGTCTACAAGCAAAAGGATTGTTACTTGTGCCAGAGTTAGACCCTTCTACATATTCGTTGTTTTGAAAATGACTGCCATTTACCCCTGATAGAGTCTTTGCTAGCAATCCAGGTTGATTTAGCTTATAACTATACTTTCCATGTTCATCAATAAGAGTGACTTCAATAAGGGCTCTTACCATTTCTTCTATTAGAAATATCTACAGTGATTGAAGGTGGTTGGATGCTTGTATTAGCAGGTTCTTCGGCAGGGCTCTAACATCACTAGGGGTTTTCCTTTTTGCATCATCAACTCTAGCATCCTAGACGTGCAAAACTTGATTTTCAGAGCAGTTTAGCATTATTTTCAACTAACTTGGCCTCAATGCTTTTTATTTGTTCTTCCCACCAAGCTAGTATTGTCTTCTCAACTGCTTTCAAACTAATTTTACAGTGCTTGCATGTAATGAGTTCAACCTGGTAATTTCTACCATTTATTTCTTGTTTTTGGTTCTTGCCAATGTAAGGGTGGATACTAAGCTAAAATGTTCGAGGAAATGAGAAGAATGAAGAAAGGATCAGAGAGCATGGATGAATTTAGAAACAAAAAAGGTCTCATATTTCATTTATAGAATTCTCAGTACATACGTGCACTATATGTAAATAAATGCTACTACATAACCAAATTTAGCAATTAACAACATATATTGAAAAATAGAAAGTGATAAAATATTATTTCGAGGATATTCTTATATTTTTATATAAAATTTAAAATACAAATTTTATTTCAATTTTTAATAACTTCATTAAATAATTGTATGTAATAATTTGTTTTGTTTTATTCTTTATTTATTAACTTCAGCTTATCTCTCAAAATTCTATTCAACTTTTAGAACAGATGAGTGAAGAAGAAAAACACCATAATGTTGGTTTTTAAGCTTTAGCTGGGCTGTTGGTATTGGGCTTCTTACTTCATTAAACCCTTTTATATAAATTTGGACTTGATTTTCTTTAAACTTACAAGCTAATTTGGGCTTGTAAATTGAATTAAAAATAGGCTTTGTCTTTAATAACACAAATCAATAAAATTTAAATTTAATCATTTCATAATTCGTAATAAAAATCAGAATTATAAAAAGTAATAAATAAATAACTATTTACCGCTTATCATAATATTTTCTTTTCTTTTCTTTTAACATTATAGTATCCTTTAAACCATATATCATCCTATAACGAAGTGTAGAAATAACACTCTTTTAAGAAAAATAAAATTTTATATTTTAAAATTTTAAAATTCACATTACGTATATATTATAAAATTTACATAAATAATAAATAAAACTTTGTTTGAATTGATAAAGTACAAACTATAAAAGTTTGGGTTCAAAATTTTATTTTACTTTTTTGTATTGTTATGTTTTATATAAAATATAAATTAATAAAAATATTTTTCAACAAATACAATATAATTTATAATGTTAGAGTTGTGTGACTCAAATTTCTGTTAAAATAAAATACAAGTGGCAATATAGGGGGATCTACAAGGACAAAGGCTGAGGGCCGAAGTGAAATCGATATAGAAGTTTACTTCCTCTATTTGATGTTGATTAGAATAAGGTGTTTTAACCTTACTGCATTACTTCTATTTTACTTTGATTAGAATATGATTTTACAAACCTATAAATAGACGTAGTCTTTACTCCTCTTGTAACATTCAAATTTCGACATAATGAATTTTCTTCTCCTTTGCTCGTTGTTTTTTCCCGAAAGAGTTTCCACGTAAAATTCAGTGTGTTCTTTTCTCTCTTTCTTTACGATTCATTGTCATTATCGACATTCAATTTTTTACATGTAAAGTAAGAGTATTTTCATCAATACTCAATCGAGTTAATGCTTGATTGGCTCATGACAGTAACTTAATCAAGTGCTTAAGATATAGTATGAATAAAAGAAATGGGTTGTAATAGCCCGATTTTCAATGGTGTCGAAAACAGTAGTTTGAGACCACCCAATTCGGCGAGTAAGTCATAAATTTTATTATTTAATATTTACGAGTCAAATAGGATTTTAAAAAGATTTTTGAATTGGTAATTTATGTTTTATAATGATTTATTAGGTTTGAGTGGTAAAACCCTAAGTCAAGTGGTTTTAGAAAATAAGATATTGAGATCTCGTTTCTATAAACCGAGTCGTAAATATTTTTATAAATATTTACGGAGTGTCATTAAGGTAGTACTAAAGTTTCAGAGAAAAATTTTAATGTTTTAATAGTTAATTAATTAAAAGGACTAAATTGAAAAAGTACAAAACTTACTAATTATAATCATTAAGTGATTAAAAGTCTTTATTAATAAATAAAGAATGACCTAGATAGTAAATATACCTAAATGAATAGGATGAGGCGGCATAACAAGGAAAAAAAAAATAAAGGCATTTAATGGCAAAATGGTAAATAAGTTGAAATTAAAAATAAACAAATTAGATTTTAAGGTTTCATTTCTTCTCCCATTTTCGGTTCAAACAGACATTGGGAGAGCTCCTTGAGCTGGTTTTTGCATATTTGCTTCATGTGAGTTTAATTCTTACCCATTTTTTTGTAATTTTTATATTTTTGAAATTGTTACAATTAGGTCTAACTAAACATTACCTTAATTTTTATTTTATTAAAAATTTTGAAAGTTGTCATTAATGAACCTTGTGATTTTCTATATTAAATGATGAATTTTAGAGATTAATTTTATTTAAAAGTATTTTATTAAGTGATTTTGATAAATTTTTCGATTAGGGATTAAATTGTTGAAATAGTCAAAATACAAGAGTTGTTGTGAAATTATTGCAAAAATGGACTGTAGTAAATGCCATGAAAATTCGCTAGCTTGAATTTGTATTAAAATGGTTAATTTTCATGTTTTGGGTTTAGGGACCAAATTGAATAAAAATAAAACTTTAGGGACAATTCTATAAAATGTCAAAATGACTATTGCATAAAATGAATTGTTTTATTGTGTAAATTAATATATGAAATGAAATTATTAATTTAGATCAAGTTCGAGAGAAAAATCGAGGAAAATAGAAAATTGCCCAAATTCTCTTGAATCTTGGTATTTCTGCAATTTAACCAGATAAGTTCGTATGAACTGTATTCTGTATAATTTTAATTAAAGTGAATATTAATTGGTGATTGGTATTATATATATGTTATATTGTTGGAATTGAATTATTGTTGGAAAAATATTATCAAATTTAATACTCATTTTGGATTGAACGCGGAATTTGAGTACATTCATAAATTGGTGTATGGTGGTATTGGAGGGAGACATCAGAATATTACCCAAGTAAACCGGGGTTCAGCATTTGTTGCGAACTCTCATGGTTTACTTTCTATTTGGAGTGATTTGGGTGGATCAGCTCTCACGAGCTTCTGTTCAGCTCTCACGAGCTTCTATTCGTGTGTTCGGGAGGACCAGCTCTTATGAGCTTCTGTTAACGATGTACTCTTATCCGTAAGTCGTTCTTTGATTTGGGAAAGTTATCCAACGATATTCTAAATGGTTCAACGGGAAATGTTCTGTTACAAGACGATATGAGTTGATACGAACTAATACAGGTATATATATGAAATGTATGGAAATGATGATACATGATATATGGATGATATATGTTTATGAAGAAACGGTAAGAGAATGATATGTATCATGACATGTATATATGTGATTATATTTGACATGTTGATACATGGAAATTATGTAAGTTGAGATGAGTAATAAACTCAAGTGTAACATGTTGAGAAAATAAGTTTACCAATGTTGAATTTGTATGAAATATGTTCAAGTACACTAACAAGTATTGTTGTTTGACGCTTAGGCAAGTGTCAAGCTATTTGTTAAATGGTAATATGTTTATTTATATGATGCATTGAAAGGGTAAGTACTCAAATGAAAATATGCTAGTGCTCATGAAAGAGTGGTAACGTTTAAGTTATGTAATTTCTTATGAAATGACTTATCATGTAATTAATTCGAAAAAGGCTATGTTTAAATGCACTAGCTTGTGGCTATGGTTGAATGATATGCTTATGACTGGTGTGTTATGCATATGGAATGAGTGTGGAAAGTAAAGAAACGCAAATGAAAATAAAGAAATTTGGAAGAGTTAAAGTTGTTTAAAATCCTACTATGCTAGGAATAATATGTATAAGTGATGTTGTGGATTTATTCACCTCGTGAGTTGTTGAATATAACTTCATGAGTATTGTGGTATCAATATTGGATTATTCTTGATATGTATAAATTTCATATTTGAAATGAATTGTTATGATTAAAGTTTATACGAGCTTACTAAGCACTCATTGCTTACGTAGTTGTTTTTCTTTACTTTTCAGATTATCGGAAGCTCAATTGGGTTGGAAGCTTGTCAGAGTTATATCACACTATCCATCAGTTCTATTTGTACTTTTGAATGTTTTGATTTTGGTTATAATGGCATGTATAGGTTATTTTTGGCTAAATGTTGGCCTATATGTGTTTGTTGAGTTTAGCCACTCATTTGGCTTATGTTTTGGTATTTTGGTATGTGCATAATTTACTTTAAAATGTTGATGTGTGGAATGATTTGTGGTTGAATGATGAAAGGTAAAATAGTAGTTGAAAATGCATATGAGGTACGTTTTCTAACTTGGTGTGATTTGTTACTATGCTATAGTAAGTGTATATGTATTTGATGCTATTGAATAAGTAGTACGATTGGTACCAAATGGTAAGTTTTAGTAAATGATTTACATGTTGTGTATTAATGCGATTATACATAAAAGTTGGTGGATTACTTGGTTACATGGATTATATTGTTAAACATATTTGTAATTGTCATTTAAGATGCCTAAGGGTATATTGGTTGTATGTGAATATATTACATGTTTAGGGATTGATTTTACTTGTTTTGGATGTCATAATATGACTTGTTTATATGCACAATGTTAACTGAAGGTACATGCCCTGTTGGGTGAGAAAAATGGCATATAAAATTGCATATTTTCGTCCACACGAGCAGAGACACGGGTGTATGTCTCAGCTGTGTGTGACACACAGTCAGGTGACACGGTCGTGTGTCCCTTGTATCTTTTAAAAGAATGCAAGTCAGTGAGTTGCACGACCTTAGACACGAACGTGTCTCTTGACCGTGTGAGTCACACGGTCGTATGACCCATACAATGTTAAAAATATTAAATGTTTTCGAAAAATTCTCTGAGTTTTCGATTTAGTCCCGATTTATTTCTAATATGTATTTTGGGTCTTGAGGGCTCGTTTAAGGGACAATAAATATGATTTTGATAGGTTTTATTATGAGTATTGATATGTAATGAAATGTTTGAAAATTTTTGTCTGATTAATCCATAAACCCTGGTAATGCTTTGTAACCCTATTCCGGTGACGGATATGGGTTAGGGGTGTTACATGGGTAAACTACTTAATTAGCCACTGAATTTTTACATATTTCTATTTTGGTCACCTAACTATGAAAATTTTCAATTTGATCACTAAACTATTTGAATTTGTTTCTATTAATCACTATGTCACTAAGTTTGAAACAACTAGATGATGTGGCCGTTATAAACTACATGAATGGTCACTCAACTATGAGAGTGTTTTGTTTTGATCATCCAACTATAAAAAAAAATTATTTAGTCACTAATGTTTCCAAAATTAAATTTTTTAGTACCATGCCATTAAATTTATAACAAACATTGGACATGACCATTTTTTATTGGCTTAATAACAAATTTTACCATTCAATATTTATATGTTCTATCAATTTAGTCCTAATTCTAAAAAATCAATAAATTTTAACTCTAAACATTCTTACTAGTGTTTGGCACTAGAAAGTTTTTAATAAGACCTGAGTGTTTTGGGCACAAAAGAACCACTATTTTAATTACAACAACAACAATAATAATAAACAAATTTCCGATGACTTATTATCTTTTTGGCGTCGGAAACTAAAAACCTTTGAATTTTCTAGTGTCGAAAAACATTGTTTAATCTAAAGTGTTAAAAAAATTTTACCAACAACTTAAGATTTTTGACATAAAAACTAGAAACCTTTGAATTTTATTGCAGTGAATAACACCACCTAAGAACCTAAAAGAGTAGGTAAAGAAAAAATGCAATAATTAAGATGAAATTAAAATTTTATAAATATTAAAGGTTAAATTTATTAGGTTTTTTAAGAATTTGAACTAAATTTATAGAAGATATAAATATTAAATGGCTAAATTTGTTATTAAAAACTTGGTGGCTAAAAATCTAATTTCAAAGAAATTTAGTGATTAAATCGAAAAATTTTATAATTAAATGATTAAAACAAAACATTCTCATAATTAAATATCATTATTATAGTTTATAACAGTCATGTTATCCAACAGTTTCAAATTTAACGGCTAAAATTATAAACTTAAATAATTTAATGATAAATTAAAAATTTTCATTATTCGATTGCCAAAATAAAACGCAAAAAATTCAGTATATTAGTTATATATAAATAATAAATAATAAAAGGACAAAGGAAATTAACGTGGTATTCGTTTATCCTTTTTGGAGCGGTCCTATAATCACCGTTGATAAAAATCCGAATTTTGGATAACATATTAAGTAATGTAGTCCTCTCCACATGTTAACACCTCACCGCAGTCATCGGGAAAAAATAGGGTGCAGTGTAGTGCTTTTTGTCCCTGTGCATCCGTGAGCCACACATTAATTAACTCTTTGTTTTTTTTCATTTTATACTCGTATTAAATTATGAGACACTTACAACTTACGTGAAAGAAAATACATAAAAAAAAAACTGCTTAATATATAGATTTTCTCCTAAATTTGACAATTTTCTCACATTAATCCCTAAATTTCTTTAATCATATTGGTTCTTAAGGTTGGCATGTGTTACAAAGACTGATCTCTATATTAACACTGTATTTTTTTAGGAATTTGTCGATGTGGATAAGTATGGGGTTGAAATTTTATTTTTTATATATTCAATTTTTTTGAATTTTTTTTAAAATTTAAAGTTTTTTTTTATGTTTTAGGAATGATTAAAAATGGATCTAGATGTCGTCTCTTTATTTCTTCACGTGTCACTCTCATACTTGTCCACATCAACAAATTCTTCAAAAACAAACTGTGTTAGTGTAGGGATCAATATGTTTAGTGGATGACAATCTTAAGAGCCAATATGATCCAAAAAAATTTAGGGGCTAATGTGAGAAAAGTTACCAAATTTAGGGGTCAATCTATATATTAAGCCTTAAAAAAACTAATGATGTTAACAATAAGGACCAATTTATATAACAAATACCAACCTTAGGAAGTAATGTGATAAAAAAAGAGAGTTTAGGGCCAATTTGAGAAAAGTTACCAAGTTTAGGGGTCAAACTATATATTAAGCCAAAAAAAACTAATGCATAACACTCCTTTGAAGTACTAGTTTATAAGTTTAAACTTTGACGTTGTATTTTAATTTTTACATAAATATTAATTGAAAAGAATATTTTAATTATTTTCTTCTGACTTGGATCCAATTAGAGGGAGATATATGCGCTCTTCTGGTTCTAGCCTAGCCCACAGGATTTTGATAAAAAGTTCACTGTTTTTGGATTTATTCAAATTAACTTTTTTCTTCAATTCAAATCAAATTTATTGTTTTCAAGTTTTGCTACTTTCTTTTCTTTTCTTTTTTATTTTAACACTCATTTAAGTCCTTATCAAATTTGTTAGTTCCGGATTTTGTATTTCATATCTTGTTTGATAAACTGAAAAATTAAGTATTGAAAATTTGAATCTTGAAAAATTATGTGCGAACTTAAGTTATAAAATCTATTTGGTATATTATTATTTAAAATTAAATATGAAATACAATTAGGTTCTTTGATAAATGTAAATTTTAGAGGTAAATTGTTTAAAGGATAACATTAAATGCTTCAAATAAATTAAAATTTTCTACATGTAAGTAACTCCTTTGTCTACTTATCATTTTTCACACTTTTCATTTTAAAAATAGTTTATATGTTTTTATATCAAATATGCTTAAAAATTTAAATTAGTGAATATATTATTTTTTAGTTGATTTAACATTTTCAATAAATTATCAAACAACACCTATTTTTATATATTAAAAAACTGTTTTTAATCATTTTGAAGGAATTTTTTATAGTTAAATAAGTACACTTTTTATTTTCTTTAATCCATGAACATCATTAATTTTAATAGAGATAATAATATTTTTTTGAAGGTAGAAGTAATAATATTTTTAATTTTTAATAATTGGGCAATTATGCTTATATGAGATTTGATATGACAAAGGTAAGAATTTTGCTTATTTGGACAAATTTTGAAGAAAATGGTATTATTATTAATAGTAACAACAATAATAATATAAAGATATGGTATATAGAGCAAATTATAAATAAATTACTATAAACTAATGCACAAATGTTATGGTAAATTGATAGTAATAATTTAGAAACAAACCAAAGATGCATCAACTTGATTAAATTATTAAAATTTACATTCTAGTCTCGCCACCATCAAATCGGCTTAATGATGAACACGGATCAACAAGAAAAAATTGCCAAAAGCCCCAAGAGGCCTACCGCATCAGTGATGCACAAAATGAAGTCTCAAATGGTCTATCCTCCTTATCATCATCATCTTGAATCTACCGCCATCACTATGATTTATTATGATAAAGTTTTTCGAAAACGATTCCTAATAGATTTAGCGGCACCCTTATATTGACAAATCTCACATATAATATGACTAATAATTAAAAGTAAAATAAAATCACATATACTTTCAAAGAAAACAGACTAGACAAAACAAAAACCACAAAAAATCTAGAAAACCATGAAACTATAAACAAAATAAAATCATAAAATTGTGGACAAAACCACGACTAAAATTAAAGATAAAAAAATATTGAAAAAATCGCAACCAGCAACCAACTCGAAAGTTGACCCACTACTACAATTTTGTTTGTTTGTTTTACTATTACAATCACAAATTTATTTGTTGAAAAATCTCATCCAAAATTTTAACTAAACATATGGGATTATAAAATTATCAAACAAAACTTAAAACTATGTCAAAATTACAGCAAATTTTCTCCATCAGTTTAATTATTGTATTTAAATTTAGATAGATTAAAAAATTTAATCACAATAGTTAAACTTTTAAATAATATCGCTTGTAATAAGTGAGACTTTTGATCCGGACAGAAAATGACAAACGTATTCTCACTTTAATTAAAATCAAGAATTTTCGAATAAAATTTACTTAATTAAATTCTACGTATTTTTGTAAATATATCTTTTCACTCACATCTAATAATTTAATGGATATAAAATACTTGTTCCAAAAAGTGCAATAAATTGACAAAACTTTTAATATATTAACAATAAAAATGATAAAAAATATATATTTAATAATTTAAAAATTAAAGTAAGAAAATTACTTGGTGGGACTTTCAGACTCCACAATCAAATTAAAAGAATGACATGCGGGCATATATCATGGCATATAGTTAAAAAATAGATACGTTATTCGTTCGACATAATATCCTCCATTTTAAAGATTAAATCATGTTCTATGAAATCTCATTTTGTTTTCATTTTAACTAAAACTTCGTTAATTTTCATATCAAAACAGATTTTTACACAAATTACTGTTATAATTTTTGTATTTTAGAAATGATTTCAAGATATTATTTTCTAAATTTAATCTAATATCAACTATTATTGAAAAATAATTAGTTTGTAAATATGATAAATCAACTTTGCTTGATGTTTCGTTGTAACGATAGTTTGAATAAAACAGGCAGCGTAAAAAATAACAACAAAAAAGAATTGACACAACCGATTTTTGTTAACACAGTTCAAGCACAATAATCCCACGTCAGCAAAGCCTTGCCTGGTGAATAATTTTATTCAATAATTGCCTAGGTCACCTATTGGCTTAAACTCGATTTACCATTACATAAAGAAATAATTACAGCCCCAATACCAACCTTAATTGTCACAAATCACTTACTCACAACCAATAAACTCTTCAAAATTTACCTAAAAGAGTGTCACAAAACACAGCAAAGTTACACTCCAAAACTAGTCTTGATGTGTGACATAAAACAACCTATTTATAGCCCTCTTCAAGTGGTCAATCAAAAGTGTTTTGATAGGCTTTAAACTTCTATTTAAAAGTTGAAATTACCTCATTAATTATCTTGAGTATTTGTCACACAAAAATCTCAATAAATCTGTCTTTCAACTGCTCCAAAACTCTCTCGAATAAATATGATATTTATCTCTAAAAAGTAGCATTTTAATAATAAGACTCTTATGCTTATCCAATCACGTCAATCGTTGGGAGCCTTGCACCCTAATCGATCAATGTTTCTAATTTTGTCAAATATGTCACATCTAAGTGGACCGAACTCAACATAAACGAAACCTATTCAAGGCCCAAATTGATGACTCAAGTAGAAAAACAATTTCGATATAATAGAATATGGAATTTGAAACAACATTCGCAACAATCATGATTTTAAAATTAAAATTATATATTATTATGTTTTAATTTCATATATATATCAAAACTAGTTGTATGTTAAAAAATACTAGTGTGAATCTCATGTGATGGCTTGATAGTCAGGGTGTTCACTGTCATAGGTGTAGCATGGGTTCGAATTACGTTAGTTGTATTTATTATTCGGGCTTTGTCCTATTCTTGTATTTAAAAAATATGGATTTAACTTGAAAATAAAAAAATAATTTAAAATAATATAAATTCCCGCTGTGTGTAGTATTAATTACGAATATTATAATGCTTTCGTGTGGTATTCAAAACTATAAAAGCACTTTAAAGTCAGTGTCCAACTGTCATCTGCTCTCAAATATAGCCTTTGCTTTTAAACGGCCGTTATGCCTTTTCTCTCAATAACGGTGCCCTTTTCAGTTTTCCGTCAATTTCTACTTAACACGTGACTGAGCCATCCCCCATGATACATCATCATCCATCATACTATATATCTACATGTCATATCATCATGCTTTTTCTTCCTTTCATTTCTCTATATAAATTATCAGATGATGGATGGGGTAATGTGAGCATGTAGGCATGCACGATACATGATGGGTAGGGTTAGGGTTTCCTGTATCCAGCTATTCAACATGGCGTCACTTCAACTCAAATTACATTTATAGCCTCTATGGTCCTATTACCTAGTAATTACTATTTTTTTCATTCTTCAATATTTATAAGATTCCTTTTACGGGTATCTACAATTTATTATTTTTTTCAAAAATATTATATTATACAAAAGAATAATTAAGTTGTTTTATGATTCAGTTTTTTTTTGGTTGTAAATTTCCTATTCCATTATTAGTTTAACTGGTAATTTTTTAAAAAATTAAAATTATTTTTAGTGGATGGATATAACGTAACTCATGTTCTCTTAAAAATATAAATTAGTCTCTCTTTAGTAGTAAAAATTTTCAACTTTAATATATTATTATTTAAAACTTATTATGGAAAAAAATAAAATATACATTATAAAAACTTTGAATGAAGCAGTTTTAAATATATTTTATAATATTTAATTATGTAAAATATCTGAGGTCAAAATTCAAAATTTGACTTAAAAATGTCAACTTGAGAATTTAATTGGGACAAAAGGACATTTGATATATTCTTTATTAAACTTTTCTTCAAAAATAATTTATTTATTATCATAAATATTATTTCATTATATGCTATACAAAGATATGTTAAAGTTTGATTTAATTAAAAGGTATTAAATTTTATTCTAATTCATTCATATTTATAAATGATTAATTTAAATTTTTTAAGTTCACTTATTATTTTTATATTTTTTAAGAATTACAAATATAAACAACTTAACATAATTTTTAAAATTTAGCGTTTTCATTGTACATGTGTAATGCTATTAGATACATGTTAGCGTTTTTTTTCTATATCATTACAAGCTTATAAATTAGGGAAGAGGATTTAGTATCTAGGACTTGAACCCTAAACCTTAATATGTCAATACAAAACTTCAATCGCTTACGGGGTGTTTGGTTCCTAGAATGTAAATTTACCTCTAGTAATAGGATTATCGGGATATTATATTACTTAGTATATTACCAGATATGTTACATTATCCTATTTGGTTCATTTAGCCAAGATGTAATGTTTTCCTACCGTTGTTCCCCTCCTCTCCCCTGTTGTCATTTGTCATCGTTGACCCCTCTCATCTCGCTATTCATCATTGTTGACTCATCCGTTCCGATCTCACCATTCAACATCGTTGACCCATCTGCTCCCATCGCGAAAAATATTTTCCTCCCCTCCCTGTTGCCATTCATCATCACTGACGCCTCCTCTCCTGATGTTCATCATTGTCAACCTATTCGCTCTCATCCCACCATTCATCACCTCCGACTAATCCACTCCCCTCTCGCCATTCATCATCGTGAAGCTCGACCCTCACCCCCATTTTTTTAACAATATTAAAAGTATCCATTTGATTTAGTTTAAATTTGCAAAATGGATTATGATGGTGTTCATTGCAATTTCTAGCATAAAATCTCTTATTATTTTTGGTACTTTACATAAATTTCAAATGCCTTATGGTCTTTGAACAAGCTTTCTTCTTTTATTTATGGATATTACACTTTTATTATTGCATGAATTTTAAGGAGTTTGAAGGCAAGTTAGGTTTTCAAGAAAACAATATTGACGAACAAAGAAGTTTAAGGACAAATGTCTTATGGTCTTTGAACAATTTTTCTATAACACCCCTAACCCGTCTCCATCGCCAGAATATTACGACAATTAACAAGTCAACTAATATCTCAGAACAATTCAAAAATCAATTTAAATATTATAAATCATTATCCATTCATTATTCATAACATATATACAAAAATGAGACTTAAATCGAGCCTACGGAACCTAAAAATTAGTTTAGAAACAAGTAGGGACTAATCTGAAACAAAACAAAAAAATGTATTAAAAATTGAAAAAAGGGGTCACACGGTCGGGTGTCCCACATGGCCATGTGGTAGACCGTGTCACAAACAGTGTGCCCAAAATTTCTTCAAACTCAAGCCAATTCATCTACAATTTCTTAGACTCCAAGCCAAACCTTTATCATCTCATAAACCTATTCAAAAAGTACCAAAACATACCAATTCACATACAACCTATATGCCTAACCAATATGCCACAATTGACACGACAATTCAAATATGAAACATCAACCATTCATGCCATTCAAGTCAATCATACCAACATAAAAAATTACCAACATTCATTACCAAAATATGCTATTACCTAAACACGTGTAAAGCAAATCAAAACTTGACCAACATCACCTCATTACCATGTATCAAAGAGGTACTAAACATTTAATACTTCAAAGTTTCATACAATCTCATTCACAACCAAAATACCAAAAAACATGACTGTCGAAACCATTTTTTATATTTGAAAAACGGAAATCGATTTTGAAAATGGAGTCGCTACCAATCTTTTATTAAGGTGTGATCGGATCACCTTAAAAATAATTTTTGGTCTACAAATTTTGAGAAAATAAGTTTGGAAGTCGATTACGCACGAGGAAGGGTTAGCACCCTTGTAACGCCCAAAATTGGTATCGAATTGATTATTTAATGTCTTAGTGTCGAAACTTGAAAAGATTTTTAAATACGATCCCATAAAATGAAAGCTTAAATAATTGAATTGGTTAAATGGACAGACCCATTTCAAAGAAATAGACCGCCACACTCAGTGAGTTAGAGTGCAACAGTTCAATCTTCGAAGTTAGATTCGTCCCTTTTAAATTTTTTTTAAAAAAAACATGTTTTAAGAAGGATATTTGATTATTTAAGTCAATCGAGAAACCAAAATTCTTAAACATCAAATATTGCCTTTATTTTAAAATCGAGATAACAAAATATCGTATCCAGTAAGTTAGGGTCCAACATTTTGAGATCTTAAGAATTTTATTTTAATAATCGTATGATTTTAATAAAATGAACACTTGATTATCTAAATTCATCGAGAAGAATTGAAGCCCAGTAAGTTAGGGCACAATTCTCTCGAGAACCTATGAACATCAAGCTTTTTTAAGGATTATGAAATAAAACGATAATAAGCTTTAATTAAATTCAACTCTTACAAATGGAGCATGATTGAATAACGATACATATGATGTAAAAGATAAATGACAATTTAAACTTAAACTAGAAGCATTTAAACAAATAATAGACAAATACAAACATTGACCTTAATCATATCATACAAACATCCACATTAATAATTTAATAACAAATAAAATAAATAAAGTTTAAGAAGAAAACATTTATATATAAAAATTATGTAAAAAGGGTAATCCGAAGTTAATGATATACTCTATATATGTATGTATACTAAAAATAATTCCATATAAATTATATATATATATATTAAAATAATATTGATAAATTTAAAACATA
Source organism: Gossypium raimondii (assembly GCF_025698545.1). Classification (NCBI taxonomy): domain Eukaryota; kingdom Viridiplantae; phylum Streptophyta; class Magnoliopsida; order Malvales; family Malvaceae; genus Gossypium; species Gossypium raimondii. The sequence goes on from NC_068567.1 coordinate 9,864,745, forward strand.
TTGATAATAATTTTAAAAATGTATTATTATTTTGAAAAAAAAAGAAAATTTCTACTAATAATAAGTCTGAAAACAATATTAAGTTAATATTAAAATAATGTTAAAAACAATTAATATAAGAATCGATTTATTTAAAAAACTTTTGAAATCAAAATTAAACATAAAAAGCATTTTTGAAATTGAAAGAAAACCAAACTAAATGAAAATACAATTGAGTCAAAATATTAGTGTATAATGAATTAAAAAATAAAATACAAACGAAAATAATAATTTATTACATTTTAAACTATAATAATAAATTTAAACACTATTAAAAATAAATATTACAAATAATATTGAATACTGTAATATATGAAAGAAGGATTTATTATAATTAAAAATATTCTTGAATTTTAAGAAAGAAAACTAAATTTGTATTAAATTAAAATTTATTTCAAAACGGAAGGACCAAACCAGCAATTAAACACAAATATTGAGATAATCCAAATCAATCACAGAAACGACACTGTTTAAGCTTAGATCTAAATGAACACAGAATTAAATATGCGGTACAAATTACAAACAATTAAAGAAATTAAATCGCAATTCCAATAAACGCACAAGGACCTATTGAATAAATAAACCAATCGATCCATAATGCACGGATCCTTCTCGGATCGGGTCATCGTTCGGATCGGGTCTTCAAAACGATGCCGTTTCAGTGCCATTGTATTGGCTCTGAACGGCGACATTTTAATTCTTGTGTTTAAAACTAAAATAAACCCTAAAAAACCTATCATTTTCATTACAAAACCTAACCTAAAAACTCTGTGCCGTTCCACGAATCCCTTCCTTAGGTTCTCCGATCCCCACTCAACTCCGATGACGACGGAGAGACAGAGGATGCGGTCACCAGGTACGCCCTTCTTTCCCTTATTGTTAACTGTTTCTTTTAATAAATAACCAATAGGTGCAAAACGAAAAAGAAAGAAAAGAAAAAAAACGATCTGCGAATGAAAAAAAGAAAAAAAGAACCCAGAAATCACCTTTTGGTATTTCAGTTTTTTGTATTCTGAATGCGTTCGTGTTTAATACAAAGGGTTTTCGGTTCTTATATCCTCATTCGACAAAGAACCGAAAAATCGAATAAAATAAATAACAAAAATAGAAAAAAATCCTCATTGGTTTGTTCTCTGCTGTGTTTTATTTGCGTTTGTAGGTACGGCGTACGGTGTCAGGGGACATGGCACGTACGGAGGCCAGCTGGGGCGTGCTTGGGGTGGAAGCTCGGCGCGTGCGTGGAGGCTACTAATGCGGCGGCTGGAATTTCTAGAAACCCTAGGGTTTCTTGTGTTTCTGTGTCTTGGGCTGATTTGGGTCGTTGGGTATTTAGGTTAGTGGGCCGAATTGGGCTGGTAATTTGGGTAGTTTAGGTTAAAAGCAATTCGAGCCACGTTAGGCTCATGTATTTAGACTGTAGACATTTAATTATTATTTTTGGTTTTTATTATTACGGGTCGGGCAAATATTGGGCATTACATTAACTTGTAAATAAACATTCTATATACATGCCACAAGTAACCAACTATCAAACTTCAAAATTCTACCGAATCAAGTTGATTCGATTGATACGTTCTGAAAGTCTAAAATCTACAGAAAGATAATAATACAAGTAAGTATATCAAATACTTAGTAAGCTCATGAAATTTAAACTTCACTTACCTCAAATTTTTATCATATACAAAATTCAATTTGAGATATAATTTAACCTATCAAAATTCAACCCACATCATTAATATGAACATCCATTAGTATTTTCGTTTCCAGGTAAACCAACTTTAATCTCATAACTGAACTATAATAGTCATCTAGCTAATCTCACAGATATATCTCCAAGACTTTAATAACAAACCTTCTAGATGAAATTTCGTAAAAGACTTCAGTATACAGATGAAAGCAGTAATGTTTGGTTACCTAATAGGGTTAACCTACACGGTAAATTTCCTGGCCAGGGCTTAATATTTTTGTATTCTCAAGTTCGCAATAGATGCAGGAACTTGGAACCTATTTTTGTATTCTCAAGTCCGCAATGTATGTAGGAGCTCGAAACCTAATCCTATATTCTCGAGTACGCAACGTATGCAGGAGCTTGGAACCTATTCTTGTATTCTCGAGTCCACAACATATGCAGTAGTTCAAAACCTAGTCAAACTCATATACCTGTATACGAGCGTTTACTAATTTCATTGGGAAATATCTTGAGATACATCATAGTAGATAAACATAAATGAGTGGATTCATAGTGTATGAACTTACTTGTCCAAATGGTAACGGTTCAACTATCAGAGACTAGTCGACAATTTTTCCTTTTCCTCGTACGTCCTCCGATCGTTGAGATCCTTGATCTAAAGTATAATTTGATTTAATTAATCAATCCAAACAACATGAAGGCATCATGTTCTAACTCAATTTAATTTATACTAAAAATTCTTTAACTTTTACATTTACCACAATTTAGTCCCTAAAGTTGAAACTATTATAATTCTCACATTTAAGTTTTGATTTCAAAATCAATCTCAATTTAGTCCTCCAACAGTCCACTAAAACACAAAAATTCATGATTTTCCTACACATTTTGGACTTATTGCATTTAGTCCCTATGTTCAAAATTAACAACTTTTACTTTACAAACTAGTCCGTTGACATATCTAAGCTTCAAAACTAACCAAATAACCACAAAAGCTTCAAGAAAACATCAATGCTAACTTTAACAAACGTTAACAGTTTCGCGAAATAGCCCCTGGGTTAGCTAAATCAAGCTCTCAAGATTCTAGAAACATGAAAATTGCAAGAAACAGACTAGAATAACTTACTCAATCCAAGACCGAAAGCTTGAATACCCAAACCTAGCTTTTGCCCCTTTTGTTTTCGTGAGAATATGAAGAAGAAACAAGTAAAATAAAAATGTTTTCCTTTTTGTTTTATTATTGTTTTATAATATAAATTATAACACCTTTTAGCTAAATAAAATCCCACTTATCGTTCATCATTATTAGAAATGATATATTTACCATTTAAATCCCTTAATATTCCTTAATCATGCTCTTTAGTTAATAAAATCAATAAAGATTAAATTTTATATTTTTTACGATTTAGTCATTTTTCTTTGATTAACTAACTAAATGTAAAAGTTACTGAACCAAATTTTAATAAGACACTTAAATAATTTCATAAATATTAAATAATTAATATTTATTGAATCACACGTCGGAATTGTGGTCTTAAAATCACTGTTTCCGACACCACTAAAAACGAGTTGTTACACTTTCTTCCTTTGCTTATGGATATTATGCTTTTATTATTGCAGGAATTTTAGGGAGTTTGAAGGGAAATTAGGTTTACAAAAAAAAATATTGACGAATAAAAGAGTTTAAGGGCAAATGTCTTATGGTCTTTGAACAAGCTTTCTCCTTTTGGACCAAACAGGGAGTATCCACCACTTGATGAAGATGACGAGGATGAAGATGCTGGGTTCAATAGTACTTGAATTATTGTTTACAAATGTAAGGGATGGTGATAGGTATATATGGATGGTGCACTTTTGCCACTGAACTGTTTGTCCAATTATGGATGTCAACTCTTACTATTTTTTATCTTAGTTATTATAGTTTTTTTTTCTTTTTAGATATGGATAACATAATATAATCTAATATTATTTTTTATGTAAAGTCAGTAAAGTGTAGTCAAATTCAAAGGAATAAAGACTTGTATTTTCTTCATACAGCATTCATAATGTCATCCAAATGGCTAAGAAGCTGTTAAGATGAATGAATGCATTTCAAAACCTCTATACTATAAATTAATAAATTATATAATGATTTAACAACAATATTGATTTACCAATATTTATAAGACTTTACTAAAATTTATAAGATTTTATCAATATTTCCAAATTTTCTAAACCCTTACCAACTCTTAATAATTCCTAGAATTTCTATTGTTTTGGTAATATATTTAATGGTTTACTAAAATTTCTAAGGATTTATCAAAATATTTGACGAGTTACCAAAATTTCTATCGTTTTACCAATATTTATGAGACTTTACCAAAAATTTTAGGCATCACCAATATTTCCAATTTTTCTAAACCTTATACCAAATCCTAACAATTACCAAAAGTTCAATCGGCTTATCAAAATATCTAAGAATTTACCTATATATCCAACGACTTACCAAAATATCTAACAATTTATCGAAATTTATATTGTTTTACCAATATATCTAACAACTTATCAATATTTCTATCATTATATCAATATTTATGAGGCTTTACCAAAATTCTAATACTCTACCAATATTTCCAAAATTTCTAAATCCTATATCAAGTCCTAATAGTTACAAATTTTTTAAAGATTTACCAATATTTCTAAGGATTCCCAAAATATCTAACGATTTACCAAAATTTCTAAGGATTTACCAAAATTTCGTCATTTTACCAATATTTATGAGACTTTACCAAAATTTAAAGATTTTATCAATATTTTCAAATTTTCTAAACCTTATACCAAGTATTAACAATTACCAAAATTTCTATAACTTTACCATAATATCTAAGGATTTACCAATATTTCTAAGGATTTACCAATATTTCTAAGCATTTACCCAAAATTCTATCTTTTTACCAATATTTATGAGACTTTACCAATATTTTCAATTTTTCTAAACACTATACCAAGTCATAATAATTACTAAAATTTCTATGACTTTACCAAAATGTCTAATAATTTACCAAAATTTCTAAGGATTTACCAATATATCTAACAATTTACCAATAATTTTAAGGATTTACCAAAATATCTAACAGTTTTCCAAAATTTCTATCGATTTACCAATACTTGTGAGGTTTTACCAATATTTCTAAGGATTTACCAATATATCTAATAGTTTACCAAAATTTCTAAGAATTTACCGATATATCTAACAAATTACCAAAAATTTAAAGTGTTACCAAAACATCTAACAATTTACCAAAATTTTCAATGTTTTATCAAAATATCTAACGATTTACCAAAATTTTTATTGAATTACCAATATTTATGAGACTTTACCAATATTTTCTAAAATTTTACTGATATTTTTAAATTTTCTAAACCTTATACCAAGTTTTAACAATTACCGAAATTTCTATGACTTTACCAAAATATCTAAGGATATACTAGTATATCTAACATTTTCCCAATATTTCTAAGGATTTACCAAAATGTCTAATGATTTACTAAAATTTTAAGGATTTACCAAAATATTTGATGATTTACTAATATTTTTAAGGAATTACCAACATATTTAACAATTTACCAAAATTTCTATAGATTTACTTAAAATTTATGAGATTTTACCAATATTTCCAAAATTTCTAACCCTATACCAGATTTTAACAATTACTAAAATTTATGTGACTTTACCAATATTTCTAATAATTTGACCAAAATTTATGAGTTTACCAACATTTCTGTAGAACCAAAATATCTAAAACTTTGCCAATATTTTTATAGAGATATAGTAAAATATCTAATATTTTACCGAATAATTAACATTTTGGACATACCAAAAATATGTAAAACCTTACAAATATTTCTAGCAAGTTATGGATAGTTATATGGGTTTATGGGATATCTAATATTTTACTAAAATTCTTAAAATTAAACCCTTCAAAACTCTACAAACCTTTTGTAAGTTTTTATGTCGAAGTAAATGGCACAGGTAACGCCACGTGTAAGATAAAATAAATCCTAAAAGGGGTATCATCTATCTTAATCATCAACTGTTAAAAGGTTGAAAACAAATCTGTCAACCGGACGGTCTACAATCCCTGGTCAGATGTATTGCCTGCCCTTAATAGTGGAATGTTTCTGCATTTCCAAAATCTATTGCTAGATTAGTATTCAAATAATTAATCTGGAATTTTTCTTTTAATATTTTAATTTTAATTTTATGAAAAAATATGAGATAAATTAGAAAAAATAACTAAATAAAATGAATATGAGAAGGAAAAAATATAAAGCGATTATTATTTATTAATGCATAAAAACCATAGAAATATTTTACAAAATTAAACTATATTTACATAGGTACACAAATTTATGTCGTTTTTAGTTTGAAAAGTAAACTATTGTCGTCATCAATTTTTCTTTTTCTTACTATTTGTAGGTTTTGGGTTACCATTAATGTAATTACAATTTTAATTATATTTCCTAAATCATAAAATGGCTTTTATTTTCATTTATGAAGTTGGTTTAAAAGGGTGGTTTTCTTATTGGAGATAAAAAGTATCGAATTGACTAAAGGAATATCGAGTTGAAGAATAATGTTTTATCCTTTTAACCCAATTTAAATTCTTTTAAAATTGAGTTGAGTAAAATAAAATACTGAGTTAAATCGAATCGAATCAAGTGAAATTAAAATTAAACATAATAAATTAAAATCTTATTACAATACAACTAATTCCATATTAGAGCATGTAAATTTGAAACCATATGTATTTGAAAATATTTTCAAAGCAAATAAGAAAAGAAAGATACTTTAGTATGATAAACTTGAATCATTAATTAACTTATTTGGGTCCACAAATTATTGTTTTAAAAAATATAAATTTTGAAATTTTTATAAATATTTTGATTTAAATTTTTTATAATTTTTGTTGAGAGAGACCAATTTGTTCATTTTAAAATTGACAGAGATCAAAAATATATTTACATCAATCTATTATTTGAATTATTCAAATTATTCAATTATAAAATTCAATTCGACTTGGACTCAAAACTCGAATTACTTATTCAGTTTTTTAAAGTTGCAAAACCATAAGTTATGAGATAATTTTTAACAAGATTAATTTAATCAACAAAATACTTCTCAACAATTTTCTAGAACAACTTTCCACTGACCTTTTAAGAACAAAACATCGGAATCTGGAATTTTTTACCATCGGCGTCGTTCCAACGCTGGATGGGCTATTTGCATAATAACCCCCCGGTCATTATAAAACTATTTACCTTATTAATCCTTTCCATTTCATTGTTTTCAACATTTTCGAAATTTTATCTCCATAATTAAAATAGTAGTCCCCAATATATTAACAAATTTTTAATAAAATGTTTTTCTTCTTCTTACAAATCAAATAATTGGACAAATAATGCTTAAATTAGTTAAATTAATTATGAAATTTCCAGATTTTATAATACAAAATGCATTTCTTACAACATTAAAAATTAACTTTGAAAACATTCAATAATAATAGTAAACAAAATTACTTGTATGTTTTGCAGAGGTCACGTATTAGTATAAAATTTAAAATTTATTTCTTAACCTATTAGATTAAATTATGTTAATTTCCAAATAATTTATATGATTATCACATCCCTAAAGCTTCAACATTTAGAAAAATATTTTATTTAAAACATCAATCTTAATTACACTTATAAATTTAATAGAGAGGATCCATTTGCATTAATGTAAAAGTTTTACATATTTTTGTAATTTTTATATGATGAATATTTTAAAAATTCAACCATCATATTTCGTACTCTATTCATATATAAAATAAAAAAAAGTTTAACTATTAATATTTTAAACATAAAAAGAATACAAAAATTCATGAAATCTTTTTGTTGTCTTTCCTTTGCTTTGCTCCCTCCCTTTTCTGTTTTCTTTATTTTCACTCCCTCCTCTTTTCTTTTCTTCTCATCTAATGTCCCAAACCCCAAAAAGAAAATAATAAGGCATAACACAATGAAGCTAATTGCTTTTTGGGTTATAAGGCTAACTCTTTTAAGCAATTTCATGTGAATTGGGGATTAAGAAGGTTCACGAAATTTGGTTGACTTCAACTTTCAGATCTATTTTTCTTTTTGGTTGAGTCCTTCTATATTATATATAGATATTCAAAAGTTTGACATTCCTCATGTTTTCTTTCCATCAACTTCAAATCATTAAAAAAATTACAGAATTGAACAAAGGCAATAAGAAGTTGAAAAATGGATCGTCATAGTTAACCAGTATTCTAATATTATATTTGAATTCAACTCATGTATGTGTTTCATTATTTGTTTACAATTTGAAAGTTACAATCAAAATCTAGATATCAATATCTGTTTTTATTTATCTAATATCATTTTCAAACTTATTGAATTTTGAAGTTCTTGGTAACAATTTTTTCCTTTTTGAGAGCACCAGTTGTAAGTGAATAGAGTTCAAATATTTGTATAAGTACAACGGACTTTAATGATAAATGAACGGAAAATTATTTGGATTGTTGTTAGTGGAATTGAAATGCTTCAGGGATTGGGTGAAATTCTGTCATGTGTCTTTAAACATAAATAAATGAAGGTTTGATTAGACAAAGAGCATTGATAGGGGTAAGTGATTTTTTTTGCTTTAGCAACTACACTTAAAGTTCAATATCCTCTGTTCACAATTTGTCTCTTGGCAACCTCCCTAATGGGGTTGGAAGAAATTGAATATGGACAATTCGACACATTGAAATCCTGGTAAGACGGAGTAGGTGTGTAACACCCCTTACTCGATTCGAGCTATACGATGCTACATTCGTTGCCTGAGCAACTTCAATTAAAAAAACATAAATTTTCCATAAATACAACAATTTATTCTAAATATATGATTATTGAATCATTACATCATTTCATATTTCAATCTGGGATTTATACGAGCTTATGAAAGCTCTATCGATAACCTGGAACCGTTGGAGGACTAAAATGTAACATTTTTAAAAGTTTTCAAGTTGATGTCTCGACATCAATGGTTCAATGTTGCAACTTGCAAAACAGTATACAAGCTTCCTTAATCGAGAACCAAATTGCAAAGCTCTCCAAACTATACTAGATGAACGTCACAACCTTGGGGTTCAACATTGCGACTTCAAAGGATGGTGTCGCGACATCCAATGGGTGGTGTCGTGACTTTGAAGGCAATAGCCAACTTTCCAACCTAAGGACCAATTTTTAAAAATTTTAAACATTATAAATTCGACATCGCGACATCAAACAGGAGACGTCTGGACAAGATAGCCTGGTGTCGCGACATTTAGGGTAAGAAGTCGCAATATTCACAATAGCCTACTAAGTTCCCATTTCCATACATTTCCTAGCTAACATAAGACTACAATTGAACTTGGTCATTCCACACCTATGATAGATAAATATACAATCTCAATTCAACCAATACCATTTTCATGCATGACCAATACCATTGTAATGCCCTAAATAATTTATTTATGTTCTTGTAAATATCTAACACAAATGTGTATCTGTTTTAATGGTTAAGTGTTTTGGGTGTGTGTGTGAGGTCTTGGGTTCAAGTCTCACCTTTGCCAAATTTTGTTTTTCTTTTTTCTAATCCTAGTCTTACCCTTGTTGAGCGGGCTTATATAAAATTGTCTGTTAATCTATACTAGAATGAGCCTGCTGGTTTGAGTGGTAAGGGAGTTAGTGTGAAAAGGGTCCTGTGCTCGAATCCCTACACAAGTGTGGAGGTTAATTTTTGCCTCGATTGATTGAGAGAGTTTGGATGGGATTCGAAGTTTGTGTGAATGGGTGGTTGAGGATGAAAGGATAATCGAGAGTTGGGATATTGGGAGTTATCGGGCTTTATTTTTTTTTCAAAATTCATTTTTCTCTCTCTAAAAAAAACTAACGTCAATTTCTTTTACTTTTCCCATTTCTGATATTTTCTTTTCTCTTTCTCTGCAAACCTTTTCTTTTTTCTTCTTCGTTTCGATTCGTCAATCTGTTGTTCAATCATGCTGTTGGAATTGTCAGGTTCTCCTTCTGATTCGGTAAGTAGAACTCTGTTTATCGCTTCGGCTGGTTCTGAGATAATAGCGGTGTTTTGGGAACCTTTATTTGGTGTTTAATCGATAAAATCTGTGTTTACGTGAAGGTTGTGAGGCGAAAGATTGCACTGCAGCGGCTTAATTCGAGGTCGTGGTTATTTTTGTTAGTGGTGAGTCGATTTTTATGTTTTTGGTTAATCGTGTTAGACTCGTAAATTGGTTGCTGAAGGTTTTGGGTACTCTATTTTTAGGTGTTGGTGGTCTCGGAAGTGGTTTCGCATAAAAAACGTACCAGGTGTGTACCCGAAACACGAAAAACTGAGCTTCGACGAAAGCTAAAAGTGCATTCTGTCGACGCCACACGAGCGTGTGCCTGGCTATGTGGTTGGCCATGTGATTGACGACGGCATGGCCGTGTGCAAGACACGGTCGTGTGGTGGTGTGAGTGCATTCCAAACTATGCATTAAAATAATCTCGTCAATTATTTCAATTTGTAACTTTTCACATACCAAACTCAAGCAAGTTCAAAATAATCATTCATATTAGCACCAAACTTGACCAAACGATGCATCAATTAGGTTATAAGCAATGCTAAACACAAGCTCAACCATTACCACATTTACCACATAACTATCAACTAAAAATGACCATTTGCACAACAAGGTGCCCTTATATACATGTCACAATATTTAGATTCAAAATGGACATAATTATACCATCTCGTTGATAGTGTGTGCCCTTATAACAATGTTGCGCAAGGTGATGATCTACAACTAGGAAAGAACTAGAGTAAGCATATAAATGCTTAGTAAGTTCAAATGGAAAATGCTATGTTTACCTTGTTTATACACAAGCATGTTAGATACCTTAATTTGGCATAAGTTTGGCTAGGATATGGCACTTAAAAATATCAACAAGTGAGCATAAGTATCCATGTTCATTAGATAACATAAGTAGCTCAAAATATACCAATTTATATCACAATCACATAGCTTATATCAAAGACATATTCTATCATCAACCCTTAAGAACATATCTATTTGACATGGTTCATTTTCAGTGTTACAATCCATTATTAATATATAAGTTATATCAAACATACACATAGTTCAATTCAATAACATGTTCCATTATCAATCTTTAGGATTATGCTCAATACACATGATTCAATTCAATAGCATATCAAATTGGCTATCAATCCATTTCCGAGTTTCAATTTCATTTATATCATTTTGCCTATTGAAACCCTTGTAAAACTGAATCAGATACAGGGGTAAACTACACCACACCAATTATTCGTCCAAGTTGAATATATTTTAGGTTACTCGTCCGGGCTAAACCTATATCATGACACATTAGGTTACTCGTCTGATCTAAACTTGTGTCACATAATACTCAAGAATCCATAACGAATATTGGATCTCGTCAAAGTCTGTAATAATCCTCGTTCAAGAGCGCATAAGACCTTGTTGACATGTCAATTGTATCTTAACATTTTACTAAGTTCACACAGGCATCGTTTACATATATAACATTACCAATCCTTGTAAACAATTGTTTTCACTTGATTATCCCCTACAATTATTCATATTTCATATCGTACACTGTACATGATCACCTGTTTCATTTACATCCCATGTAATCAATCAGACTTTTGCATTTGTACCCAATATTGTTACGTAATAGTCAATTATCACATAACATTTCAATTTAGTTTGTTAAAAGCCATACATGCCAATTTCACTAGTGTTCCAATTATATTCAAAAATATATATATGAAATCAAACACAAAGTTACACATAAAATAAATTAAGATAGTAAGTTCCATATGAACTTACTTGTTCAAATTGTGAAATAAGTGGATAATTTAATGACTAATCTATAATTTTAGCATTTCCCTATTAGCTCCATTTATATCCAAATCTTGATCTATACAATTATTTTATATAACTAATCAATACCAAAAGTTTTCATACTATGCCATGATATGCATGATCCTATATAATTTAATTTTTCAATTTTTCCCATATGTTACATTTTTAATTTAGTCCTTGAACTGGGATAAACATAACTTTCGATTCCTATCTTGGATTAAAATCTAATTTCATATATTATCATTAGAGACCTTATACTTACTATTTCTAACCTAATTTTATGACAAGTTTTACATTTATTCTATTTGGTACCTAATAAAACAAAGTTAACAAACAAACTAAATTAACTTTACAATCTAGTCTTTTCCATAATCTAAGCTTAAAATCTATCAATTTCAAGCCTAATTCTTCATTAAATCAACAATGACAACTTTCTAAAACTTTAACAGTTTCACAAATTGGTACATGAGCTAGTTAAATCCAGCTCTCATGACCTCAAATCTATAAAAATTGCAAGAAAATGACCTAACTTACTTACCAAATTGATAGCTGAATAGTAAGAAAATTTTTGAAGCTTTCTACAATCCCGACCTATGGTGGATGGTGGAATGGATGATAAAGATGAGAGATTTCCACTAACCTTTCCTATATATATTAATTAAATGTTAATTAACCTTATTTAATTAATTAAGTTATGATTTACTTAACATAATTAACTTTTTAATCAATCTCAGTGGAATTCCCATCATCATCCACTATCACATAATTAAAAATCATTTAATTGCCATTTTATACCTTTTCCTAATTGCAATTTAAGTCCTCAAACCATTGGTCAATTTAAACTTTATAACGATTGAACTTTTACAAATTAGTCTCTGAGCCTTAATTAACTATCAATTTGACAAAATTAATCGACCAATATTTTAATATAATTTTATATTAACCTCGTAAATATTCATATTTAATATTTATGGACTCGGTTTACAAAAATGAGATTTTGAAATCGTATTTTTTGGTACTACAAAAAATTAGGCTGTTAGACGGTGCAATTCTAAGAGGCCACGGAGGGAACTAGACCAAAGGTTATTGTTGACACATTCCTAAAGCAACTAGTATAGAAACAAATATATGAGCTTTGGGAGACAGACTGAAACTGGTTAAAGACTTGAACATCACACATGCTTAAAGGTTGAATTTATGTAACTATTGTTATTAGCATAATATGTTACTTGCTACTTTGATTCATGATTGCAGGATGCTCTTGCTACTTTCTAGAATTGTGACAGATCACGTGTCTAAGTCAACTTTCGATCCTTGCTCGAGAAAGGCATGTAGCACACTTAGCTTAGACAAGTAATGAAAAGGGAACTTAGATTGCACCAGAGAGTTGGGAAAATGAGGAAGTATATTACTGAAATGCAAGCTAGCTTGATTGTACAAATGAAGGAGGCAAGCCTTTACTGTTGGAAAAAATCTGGTTCAAAAACAGTTTTCTTGCACAGCGAAAAAATAAAAATTTTAAAACAGAGCCAATTTGTGATATTTATATCAATAAAATTTTCCCGAAACCACACCTATGTTTTGGCCTAAACGGATCATTATCGTTCCTAGCTTTCAATCAAATGACCTTCTCCACTATTCTCGTACTATGAACTACTTCAAGAGTGAGCTCAAACGCTTTCGAATCAAACATAGGAAGAGAAAATATTTTCTTTACTTTTAGTGAGAAGATATTTTCTTTACTTTTAATGGGAAAATAACACTTTTTCTCTTATAGAAACCAGTAGAATTGTTATTCCCGAAATATATATTTTATACTTAGAAATAAATTCTCACTATTTTTAGGCAGAATAATAATATCTTAAAGTTGTGTGTAACTTATTGTCTTTTTTAGCCTTACCAGTGCTATCTATTTATATGGAGAGGAACTGAAACCCTAATTGAATTAGTAGAATGCATTTAATGCCTATTTGATAGAAAAACAATCCCTTAGTTGAACTAGGAGAGAGAGGGACTAATAGGGTGTGATTCCCCTCATATGTATTATGATGGGGATTTGGGCCTCTCTTGTTGATCGCCTCCCTCTCGAGCAACAAGAGAAAGATAAATCAACACTGGGACTAAAACGAATATAAATATCGCAGCTTACTACAAGTGTGAGAGGTTAGTTGTAATATTTTTAGTGTTACAATGGAACACAAGAGTATTTCAAGGATAAATTCAACTTTTTGTTAAGGGGAAATTTCAAGGATAAATTCAATGTTTAAAATTCTTCAAAGTTAGAAATTTCGAGGATGAAATTTTGTTAAGGGGAGAAGATTTGTAACACCCCAGATCTGGAAATATTACAATTGACTTGTCACACTACAAATTCTGGAATTTGATAAATCCAACCTTTTTAACACTTAGTGATCTTGTTTTCTAGCAATTTACTATTATTTTATTTAATTTTTAATTTTAGTAATTAATTAATAAAATGAGAAATTTTTAGTGTTTTATGATCTTTTAGGCCAATCCAGGCCTAAGGGAAGACTAACATGCTGATTAAGTGTGCAGGACACCAATTCAGGTCAAGGGGACAGTGGATTGCCCTCGATGTTGCAAAACCTAGCTTGGATGTCACAACACCACCTCCATACCACCTAAGGAGAATACTGCCCTCGATGTAGCCACACCAACCATGCTATGTCGCAACACCCAACCTAGACGTGTAAAGGAGCATACTACCTTCGATGTCGCGACATCGCTGCGACGAGGCCACATAAATTGTCAAGGGTGTTTTTGTTTGTATAAATTCAATCAGTTATGATTAGTCATTTGTATTAGGTCTAAATGACTCATCTAACATGAATATTATAAATACTATTGCGCTGGACCTTATTAAGGATGGTCTTAACAGCCCGATTTTCAGTGGTGTCGGAAACAGTGGTTCAAGACCACCAAATCCAGCGACTAAGCTCGTAAATTTTATTATTTAAAATTTACGAGTCAAATATGGTTTTAAAAAAAATTTTGCATCAGTAATTTATGTCTTATAATGAATTATTAGTTCGAGTGATAAAACCGTAGTTCAATTGGTTTTAGAAAATGAGGTATTGAGACCTCGTTTCTATAAACCGAGCCATAAATATTTTTATAAATATTTACGGAGTACCATTAAGGTAGTATTAAAGTTTCGTTGAAACATTTTAACGTTTTGATAGTTAATTAATTAAAAAGACTAAATTGAAAAAGATGCAAAACTTGATAATTATAATATTTAAGTGATTAAATGGTTTGATTAATAAATGAGGGAGGACTTAAGAAATAAATAAAACTAAATCTAAAGGATGAGACGGCATAAGAAAAAAAACCATTTAATGGCAATTTTGTAATTAAGTGGAAATTAATATAAATTAAAGCGAAATTAAAACATTTTTATTTCATTTCTTCTCCATCATTCCACGAACACCATAGCCATGGGGAAGGTTTTTATTTTGGCTTTATTCCTTTACATGTAAGTATAATCGATCCTATTTCTTGTAAATTTTATGTTTTTGAGATTGTTACAACTAGGTCTAACTAAACTTTACATTAGTTTTTGATTTTATTGAAAATTTTGAAAGTTGCTATTGATGAACCTTGTGATTTTTATATTAAATGATGAATTTGAGATATCAATTATTATTTAAAATTATTTTATTAAGTGATTTTGATAAATTTTCTGATCAAGGACAAAATTGTTGAAATAGTAAAAATACAAAACTTTGTTGTGAAATTATTGCAAAAATGGGCTGTACTGAATGCCATGAATATTCAGCTAGCATGGGTTTGCATTAAAAATGGTTAATTTACATGTTTTGGGTTCATGGACTAAATTGAATAAAAGTAAACCTTTAGGGGTAATTTTGTAAAATGTCAAAAATGACCAAATTGCATGAAATGAATTTTTTTTATTGTCTAAATTAATATATTGAATGAAATTATTAATTTAGATCAATGCCGAGTGGAAAATCGAGGAAAATGAAGAATTTCCAAAATGCCCCTGAATATTGGTATTTCTACAATTTAAGCAGGTAAGTTCGTATGAATTGTATTCTGTATAATTTTGATTAAAGCGAATATTAATTGGTGATTGGTAATATATATATATATATATATATATATATATATATCTATATATATATATGTTCTGTTGTTGGAATTGAATTATTGTTGGAAAAATTATTATTGAAATTAATGCTCAGTTTAGATGGAACGCAGCATATGAGTATATTCAGCAATCGATGAATTGATGGCATTGGAAGAAAGTGACAGCGAATTACCCAAGTAAACAAGGTTCAGCATTTTTTGCGAATTTTCGTGTTTACTTTTTGTTTAGCTCTCACGAGCATCTGTTTAACTCATATGAGTTTCCGTTCAGCTTTATTGAGCTTCTGCTTAACCCTTATGGGTTTCCGTTCAGCTCTTACGAGCTTCCGTTCAACCCGTATGAGTTTCTGTTTAGCTCTCATGAGTTTCTATTCAGCTTTTGAGCTTCTATTAACGATATACTCAAATCCGTAAGTCGTTCTTCGAAAGGTAAAATATTGGAAGTTGTCTTGAATAATATATGTATATGAAGAAATGGAAAGAGAATGATATGTATTATGATGTATATATATCAATATCTTGATATGTTGATACATGGAAATTATGTAAGTTGAGACAAGTAATAAACTCAAGTGAAACATGTTGAAATAGTAAGGTTATCGATGTTGAAATTATATGAAATATGTTCAAGTACGCTAACAAGTGTTGTTGTTTGATGCTCAGGCAAGTGCCAAGCTATTGGTTGAATGGTAATATGTTTAATTATAAGATGCATTGAAATGGTAAGTGCTCAAATTAAAATATGCTTGTGTTCATGAAAGAGTGGTAAGTTTAAAGTTATGTAATTTCTTATGAAATGACTTATTATATGATTAATTTGAAAAAGACTATTTAAATGCATTAGCTTGTGGCTATGGTTGAATGATATGTTTATGACTAGTGTGTTATACACATGGAATGAGTGTAGAAAGTAAAGAAATGCAAATGAAAATAAAAAAATCGGAAGAGTTAAAGGTTGTTTAAAATCCTACTATGCTAGGGATAATATGTACAAGTGATGTTGTGGATTTATTTACCTTGTGAGTTGATGAATATAGCCACATGAGTATTGTGGTATCAATATTGTATTATTCTTGATATTTATAAATTTCATTTTTGAAATGAATGGATATGATTAAATTTTATTTGAGCTTACTAAGCATTTATTGCTTACGCATTTTTTTCTTTACTTTTCAGATTATCAGAAGCTCGATTGGGTTGGAAGCTTCTCGGATTTATATCACGCTATCCATCGGTTCTATTGGTACTTTCAAATGTTTTGATTTTGGTTATAATGGCATGTATAGGTAACTTGTTCAATGTTGGCCTATATGTAAATTGTTGAGATTAGCCACTTATTTTGGCTTGTTTTGGATGCGTAATTATGGCTTGTTGATATGTATAAGGTCCATTGTAGGTTGACACAAAATTGGGTGAGAAATATGGCTTGTAAAATGGCCTATTTTCGTCCACATAGGCAGAGACACGAGCGTGTGTCTGAACCGTGTGTGACACATGGCCAGGTGACACGGTCGTGTGTCCCTTGTATCTTAAATTTGCATAAAACAGAATGCTCACACGGCTTAGTACACGGGCGTGTGGCTTGGCCGTGTGACTCAAGTTAGTATGCTCAAATTGTTCACACAGCTTGAGACACGGGTGTGTGTCCCCTACAACTTAGACATTTTTTTGATGTTTTCTGAAAAATTATTTGAGTTCCTGATTTAGTCCCGACTTATTTCCAATATGAATTTTGAGCCTCGATTGCTCACCTAAGGGACAATCTAATTGATTTGACTGGTTTTTTATATGAATGCTAGATTAAATGAATGTCTATTATTTAATTTGTAATCTCTGGTAATGCTCCGTAACCTTGTTTCGGCGATGGATACATGTTAAGGGTGTTACAGTCTTTTCTTATTTTAGTTTGATTTTCTCATATTAGGTTTTTTATTTAGGTTATTCCTTGTACGACTTTCTTAATTTCAATTCCAATTCTAGTTTTAATATTAGCACTTCAATTGTTCGTGTTTCTTGCATCCAATCCTCAATCACTCAACATCTGTTAAGGGATTTACGTTGCTATGTATAATCAACATCTTCGAATCCAAAATTCTCTCTTCCCTCTTTTTTTTTATATTTCTTTGAATGTTTAAAATAAATTTAGGGATGTTGGTATTTAGATCTATGGATAAATAAATCCTATAGAAGATTAACGAGTGGATGCAAGATTAATTAACGAATGTTATAAGGTTTCTTCGAGAATTAGTCGGATCAAGTTGAGTAAAATTAAACCTTAGGATTGATGACCATAGGATGTCATTTAGGTATATAACTTGGGAGAATAAGCCTATATTGCATCTCTCAACTTGTCCCAGTTTGAATTGTGAGGTTGGGAGATAAGTAGTTCCTATTGACTAGTTAATTTAGTTAGAGGTCAAGAGGTAAAAACTAGATTAATTAAGGGCTAATTAGTAAAACCCTAAATTGGTAGTTAATTATGAACACTAAAATGAGTGAGTCTTCTGTTTGTGTATTCGAGTGATTTTCGATCATTTATTTTGTTTTCGTATTTTGCATGTTATTTCCTAACTTATCTCTAGCTTTGTTTGTTCGTACTAGAATTTTATCTTAGTACTATTTAGACTTGTAGTGTAGGAATTAATTGTTGTTTAATCAGGCCTCCATTGGGTACAATCCTCAAAATACTCTGTGTTCCGTTGTAAAAACAATATTACAATTTGAATCATAGATTTGCGGACATCGCCTCATTCTAGATATTTTGTTACCCTATTTACATTCTCGACATTCGCACGTCGATAGGCGATCAAGTTGTTGGTGCTGTTGTTGGGGAGGCTTTGGCAGTAAATTAGTTTTTAATTTCTACAATTAGTAACCTAAATAGGAAAATTTTAAGTTATAGATACGAATTTTATTTTTTATTTATAATTTTTATTATTTACCAACTTCTTCAATTTTTTCTAATTTCAGTGCATGACCTGAAGTAGGGGCGGCCTATCGAGCCAATCACTGATCTAGAGAGAATAATTAAACGTAATCGAAGGTAGCAACAAAAACAGATGCAAAATAATCCGCCAGCTGTAGCAGGTCCACCACACGAGAATTCATTATTTGAAGAGCCACCACAACCAATAACATCGGTACAAATAGAGCCACCCATGGCACAACAGTAAACAACTTAACGCAATTATGCGCTACCCATTCTAGATACAGTGCAAGGCGTCATTGATATGCTGTAAATTAATTCCAATAATTTTGAAATCAAGACAACCATTATCCAAATGATACAAAAGAAACTGCAGTTTTGAGTTAACATCACTGAGGACCTGAATCAACAGTTGAAACATTTCTTTCAATTATGCGATACTTTTAAGTTTAATGGGGTTACTGATAACGCTATTCATCTGAGGTTGTTCCCCTTTTCATTATGTGATAAAGCATTTATTTGGCTAGATTCGCAGGTTCCGAGTTCAATTACTACATGGGAGGAGATTGTCAGATGGTTTCTGCACCAATTCTTTCTAATTAATGATACCATCCAGCCGAGATGCGATATTGCTAACTTTTGTCAATTAGAGGGTAAGAATTTATATGAGGCGTGGGAACATTTTAAACTATTGTTGAGGAAGTTTCCCTATCAAGGTATGCAGGAGTGGTTGCACATGCAAATATTTTATAATGGGTTGGATGGAAATTTGACGTATGGGCTAGATGAAGCATTAGGGGGGCTTTAATGAATAAAACATACGAAGATACTTATTAGTTGATCGAAAACATGGCCATGATTTCATGTATTTGACCAAACAAAAAGTTTACCTATATTTCGAGACCACCAATGGTTAAAGCTGTCCAAGAAGAGGACAAATACCAGCAAATTTTAGTCAAGGTAAACCATTTGGAAACCTATGCCACCAAACCTTTATTGCAAAAACTAGCTTGAACGAATGGGCAGTACTCAAAAAGCCAACCTAAAGAGGTGAATTATTTGGGAAATAAGGGTGGAAACCCCTATTCCAATACATACAATGTGGGTTAAAAGGATCAACCCAATTTAAAGTGGGGAGGTGATCAAGGAGGGGGAACTACATGCAAAACTGAAAGAATCCTCCTTATCAATCTCCATACATGCAGAGAGCTCAAGAGAGGCCCATGATAAATGATCATACTGCATGTGGCCATAGAATGGAAAAAATAGAATTGGAGATGTAATCATTGAGAACTGAAATCTGACATGTGCAGTATGATTGCACCCAAACCTACACTCAATTGGCTGACATCAGTGACCAACTTAACCAGATGATGACTATGATTAGTATTATGCAGAGACAAATTCCTTCTGGCATCCTTAGCAACATAGAGAACAACCCTAGAAGGGATGGGAAGGATTACGTGAAAGCAATTGCGCTCTCATCGAGTAATGTGCTTGAAAATCTTAGTGAAAACATCCAAAAGGAGATAAAAGAGGGATTCCTCAAATCATGATGATATTGAGAAAATTGAAAAGGTGGCTGAATTGGTAACTTAGCAGAAATCAAGCAAAATTATGAACCTTGCACGAAAAGCATACCATTCCCATCTAGACTAGAAGACGGATGAAGAAGGGACGAAGCGAAGATTGTAAGTTTTTTAAACATTTTTTAAGTCCGTTAATGTTAATTTAACCTTAATTGAACTAATAAAGAAAATTTCATGATATGCTAAGTACTTTAAACAAATAATGGCTAGGTATGGGAAAATTAAGAAAGGGAAAAGACTAACATAGATGATTCATGTAGTGTGATAATGTAACGCACCAAACCCGACCTGATTTATCGGGTTCGGATTTCGAGTGTTACTTCACAAAAGTGAAGCCAGTAACTAAAATAGTTTACAATTTTCCATTTTTTAAATGTTTTCTTTGACATATTATTTAAAAAATTATTGTTTGAAATCAAGAGAAGTAACTTAAAATAATATTATAACAACATACTCAATACAAATCCTTACAAAATGAAAGTTTATTTAATACAGACTCAAAAGGCGTATTCCTAGACTATACCACAACTTCACTTTATGCAAAATAGCCCACTCCGCCACCACCTTGGCCTACTCCAAGCGTCGTCCCTCCAAAAAAAGTCTCTTATTAGATACCTGAAAAGTAAACACAAATCTTGTAAGTATAGGAGTACTTAGTGTGTTTATTATAATAATACATTGATGGATACTTTGCAATCTTGTATGAACTACTATGTGCCAAATATTCTGCATCATTTATTTTTGTGGATACCACCATAGTTTACCATTCTTTTACACACCAGCTATCATATTCTTATCATACTCAATCCTCATTGTCTAACTAACTGAGGAATTCTTCCCAACATTTCATAATTCTCTTGTACCACAAAAAAATTCTTAACAGAACATACCTCCAGAAACCACTTCCAACAATCCATGGCTTAACCCATTCTCTTATTTCAAACAGTTGTTCACTAAGATTTATCACAAGTAGATACATATATTTTTGGCGAATACTTGTACAGAATTTACTACCATCAATTTATACTCAAACATACCCTGATTCAGTACCACACACATCCATACTGATAAATCATTTCTTAGACTATTTTGACGAATTCCATATCATTTTATACCAGAATCCCATAACACAAGATAACACTAATCCAGATTCAAAATAATTCTAGAAAAAGATACAATACCCCTCACTTCCCATAATTATAGATCATCATAATGAATATCCTTTTAACATACAAATACATATTTATTTCTTATGGAAACTATTAAGACTTATTCACCCTAACTCGAACATATCAATACCTCATTTTAACCATACTTATTATAGAACTAAAAGAACTTACTCATATCTTACCATAGAAACAAACATTCAGAGTCAAATCATACCAGACACTCCTAACAGTTCATGCCACGTAGACGAAACAAAGCACGTCATACAGGCAATTATACAGAATCTCTTATTTATTGTCCCAACAGGCTTCACAGAACACATCAGAGGAAAATAAATGATATACCGAATGCGCTATAAGTCCTTATTACAGAATACACTCTAAAGCAATCTAATCAAAGTATTTCATAAAGGTGATCCATACAGGAATGCCACAAAGCGATTCCCACAGCACGCCACAAAGGCGATTCATTTAGAAATACGCCTCAAAGGTGACTTGATATCACGCAGAGAACCCTATTAGATAAAATGTCATTCAACAGTTCTTTTTCAGAGTATGCCATGGTCAAGGACTTTTTTTACTTTAGAGTTCATATCAGAGTTCGTGTTTACAATCTCAACAGACTTCCTTATTTACCACCGCGGTGACTCGACTCAATTTACAAACTTTATGAACCAGACACATCCCAGATCCAAGCTTTCATAATTTCATAACACTTTTCATACATCGTATAGAAATTATTTTCAAGCAAGTTAACTTATCTCTTAATCTAATCATAACTTTATTCCTAATGTTGTATAAGTATCATATTTATTCTATACTATCCATGATTTCCAATTCATAGTTGGATCACTTTCGAGTAGATATACTTACGTATGAACAAGATACATGCAAGAGTCGAGTAGAAACTCACATGATCCTCACCTATTGTAGTTCAAAGCTCTAGATCCGGATATTCATCTCGAACTAGCAACAACCAACGCTTAGGAACATAATTTCACTACCACTACTCCTGTACATACAAATTATTCATCATCTAAATGACCGACAATCCCATGTAGAAACCTTATACTTACAGTCTCCTTTGTTCAATTATCACATCTGATTTACTCATTCGAACTTAACATGCAGAAATGAAACACTTACCTCGATGCGAACCACTAATCATCAAAGAACCATAGCTTTTAAATCATCGATTTAAGATACATTCAAACTTAACAAAAGTGTCAGTATATACCACTTAAGGAAGAGGAAGAAGAAAGAAAAACCCTTTCAGAACCCATCTCCCACATATAAATATGACTCAACTTACTTAGTGGAATTTAATAAGTGTCATATGTTTCAAAATTTGCCTCCTTAATGGCCTACAGTTTCTGTGATAAATATTATTAAATACCTTGCAATCACAATTATCTAGCTTGACTATTTACTTGATTTTTAACAAAGTTACTTAAAATTTAAATAGTATAGTATTCTAGACAAATCAGGTGTACTATAATTTTGGCGAATACTTTTCCTATACTTAACCTTAATATATTGACATGAACTTCTCCTTAATACGAACTTAATAATGGCTAGGTATGGGAAAATTAAGAAAGGGAAAAGACTAACATAGATGATTCATGTAGTGTGATAATGTAACGCACCAAACCCGACTTGATTTATCGGGTTCGATTTGAGTGTTACTTCACAAAAGTGAAGCCAAGAACTAAAATAGTTTACAATTTTCCATTTTTAAATGTTTTCTTTGACATATTATTTAAAAATTATTGTTTGAAATCAAGAGAAGTAACTTAAAATAATATTATAACAACATACTCAATACAAATCCTTACAAAATGAAAGTTTATTTAATACAGACTCAAAAGGCGATTCTAGACTATACCACAACTTCACTTTATGCAAAATAGCCCACTCATACCACCTTGGCCTACTCCAAGCGTCGTCCCTCCAAAAAAAGTCTCTTATTAGATACCTGAAAAGTAAACACAAATCTTGTAAGTATAGGAGTACTTAGTGTGTTTATTATAATAATACATTGATGGATACTTTGCAATCTTGTATGAACTACTATGTGCCAAATATTCTGCATCATTTATTTTTGTGGATACCACCATAGTTTACCATTCTTTTACACACCAGCTATCATATTCTTATCATACTCAATCCTCATTGTCTAACTAACTGAGGAATTCTTCCCAACATTTCATAATTCTCTTGTACCACAAAAAAATTCTTAACAGAACATACCTCCAGAAACCACTTCCAACAATCCATGGCTTAACCCATTCTCTTATTTCAAACAGTTGTTCACTAAGATTTATCACAAGTAGATACATATATTTTGGCGAATACTTGTATGTAATTTACTACCATCAATTTATACTCAAACATACCCCGATTCAAGATACACACACATCCATACTGATAAATCATTTCTTAGACTATTTTGACGAATTCCATATCATTTTATACCGAATCCCATAACACAAGATAACACTAATCCGATTCAAAATAATTCTAGAAAAGATACAATACCCTCACTTCCCATAATTATAGATCATCATAATGAATATCCTTTTAACATACAAATACATATTTATTTCTTATGGAAACTATTAAGACTTATTCACCCCTAACTCAGAACATATCAATACCTCATTTTAACCATACTTATTATAGAACTAAAAGAACTTACTCATATCTTACCATAGAAACAAACATTCAGAGTCAAATCATACCAGACACTCCTAACAGTTCATGCCACGTAGACGAAACAAAGCACGTCATACAGGCAATTATACAGAATCTCTTATTTATTGTCCCAACAGGCTTCACAGAACACATCAGAGGAAAATAAATGATATACCGAATGCGCTATAAGTCCTTATTACAGAATACACTCTAAAGCAATCTAATCAAAGTATTTCATAAAGGTGATCCATACAGGGAATGCCACAAAGGCGATTCCCACAGAGTACGCCACAAAGGCGATTCATTTAGAGTACGCCTCAAAGGCTGACTTGATATCACGCAGAGAACCCTATTAGATAAAATGTCATTCAACAGTTCTTTTTCAGAGTATGCCATGGTCAAGGACTTTTTTTACTTTAGAGTTCATATCAGAGTTCGTGTTTACAATCTCAACAGACTTCCTTATTTACCACCGCGGTGACTCGACTCAATTTACAAACTTTATGAACCAGACACATCCCAGATCCAAGCTTTCATAATTTCATAACACTTTTCATACATCGTATAGAAATTATTTTCAAGCAAGTTAACTTATCTCTTAATCTAATCATAACTTTATTCCTAATGTTGTATAAGTATCATATTTATTCTATACTATCCATGATTTCCAATTCATAGTTGGATCACTTTCGAGTAGATATACTTCTGTATGAACAGTATACATGCAAGAGTCAGAGTAGAAACTCACATGATCCTCACCTATTGTAGTTCAAAGCTCTAGATCCAGATATTCATCTCGAACTAGCAGCAACCACTGCTTAGGAACATAATTTCACTACCACTACTCCTGTACATACAAATTATTCATCATCTAAATGACTGACAATCCCATGTAGAAACCTTATACTTACAGTCTCACTGTTCAATTATCACATACAGATTTACTCATTCAGAACTTAACATGCAGAGCTGAAACACTTACCCTGATGCGAACCACTAATCATCAAAGAACCATAGCTTTTAAATCATCGATTTAAGATACATTCAAACTTAACAAAAGTGTCAGTATATACCACTTAAGGAAGAGGAAGAAGAAAGAAAAACCCTTTCAGAACCCATCTCCCACATATAAATATGACTCAACTTACTTAGTGGAATTTAATAAGTGTCATATGTTTCAAAATTTGCCTCCTTAATGGCCTACAGTTTCTGTGATAAATATTATTAAATACCTTGCAATCACAATTATCTAGCTTGACTATTTACTTGATTTTTAACAAAGTTACTTAAAATTTAAATAGTATAGTATTCTAGACAAATCAGGTGTACTATAATTTTGGCGAATACTTTTCCTATACTTAACCTTAATATATTGACATGAACTTCTCCTTAATACACGAACTTCAACTAGGGTCTTACACGGTGTAACCCCATGTTTTCTATCACGATGAACTATCAATGATGCTATAGCATTTTTCAATTATGGTCTTAGTCTTTTTTTACCATGATGCCATAGCGTCTTTCAGCCATGGTCTTACTCATTTTCGTCATGATGTTATAGCATCTTTCAACTATGATCTTACTTATTTTTACACCTATAGCCTCCGGTCGGACCCATGGCCTAGTCATGATCTTTACTCTTCTCGTTTGACTCATTCATTCCTCCATTTAATCATCCTATACATTAATGCTCGAACACCGCAGTGTCCCCTCCGCAAGGCTTGAAGCTTTGCTTATCATGAGTGCACACAGTAACACTGTATAGCGGTATTTAACAGAATCATCTCATTTTCCCTTTCTAACTTCGCCTAAACCCAGCAGTTTTTCCTTCCATGTATTTCATGGATGCAATACAATGGAATTATAGTTAATTTATGCTCACTAACTACCATGGCAGGTACTCATACACCCATGTAACCTTTCAACATACTTAGCAGTTCGGGGTTTGAGTATAGAAACTCACCTGATGCTCCTTTGTCTCACCTTCTTAGCTTTTCCAAATGTCAGAGCTTCCATTCCCCAAGCAGCTAAATAAGAAAACCAACTCATGAGTTAAACTTAGTTTTCTAGAAACATGTAGAATCCCTTAAAAATGGTTTCTAGAAACTCTTAACTTTCTTTTATAAGACTTACGTACACCGAAAGGCTCAGAACCTTACGAGCTCACTAGTTTCTCTACTTTTCCAACTTAAACATTCTGATTATTGCTCCATGTAGAGCTTTCTTGTAACCATCTCCTCTAAGAGCTACTAAGGAAGAAGTTAAAGAAGAAAAATGAAACAGACTAGAGAAAAAGTCTCTCAAGAAGTCATTTCTCAACTATTTATAGCCCTACCCACACGACCCTTAATCGTGAAACATCCACCCATTCACAATCATTTTCCCCCATTAAGGAACCGATTGGTTATCTCTTAATCGGACCAGAATTGGTTTTCAACCATATCCCATTTTGTTCCTAATTTTTCCTGGTTTTTCAATAGAAACCTCCATCTTACAATCTCTTTCAACCTAAACCCTAAATGATTCCTAAATTACTAGGTTTGAAAGAATCTGAGTGTGACAACATAAGCCTCTACTTATATCAAAACACGTGAGTTACATACGCATGATCAGTGTCTAACCCAGTATTTAGGTAAATCACACCATGAACGTCACAAGTGAACTATTTCTAAAATGGATTTAGAATTAATTCATCTTGGGTCTAGTCAAATGTATCATTCTTCCAAAGAAAACATCTACATCTCTACTCGTGAAGTCAACTGCTCTAATAGCCAAGACTAGTCATCTCCTCAATTGGAATTATAGATGACATAATAATCCTTCTAAGTATTTGAATCAAATACTCATTTTGATTCTTTTATGGGATTATGGACTCGTTTAGATTATCTACTGAAGTAAGCTATCTTTCTCGCAATATAAATGTTCTTACAGTACCACTTATCATCAATTTGAACTTAGATAATCAATGAGCTAATATTTGCTTGTCACAATTTTTCTATGCATGCAAAACATGAAAGACAAAAACGCAAAAGACATAATAGTGAAATGTGAAATTAACTTTATTTATTCATAATTCAAATACATGGAAAAGCAGTTACATGTTTACTACAATATGGACATATTTCCCAACAATAACTAGATTAATTAATGTTTAATTAGTAAAACCCTAAAATGAGTTAGCTAATTATGAACAATAAAATGAGTTAGTCTTCTGTTTCTGTATTTGAGTGATTTTTGATTATTTATTCTATTTTCATATTTTGCATGTTATTTCCCAGCTTATCTTTATCTTTCCTTGTTCTTACTATGATTTTATTTGAGTATTGTTTAGACTTGTAAAGTAGGAGTTAATTGTTGTTTAATCAGGCCTCTCTTGGGTACGATCCTTGGAATACTCTCTGTTTCATTGTAAAAACTATATTACAACCTGACTCGCATACTTGCAGACATCACCTCATTCTAGATATTTTGTTGCAGTATTTACACTCTCGACGTTCACACGTCGGGAAGCGGTCAACTCGTCGGTGAAAGAATCGAGTCTAAGGCCTCACATTTGCTTGGCTAAAATTCTAAGCACCTGACATATCTATCAAGTAATAAAGTGATAAGTAGGTATTGTTCCCATAAGGACCAACTTCTAAGTTGTTAAGTACCAAATATTCAATTGTATCTAATTTGGATCAATAAAATAAATTCTACTTACTATTAAAATTAAACTAAGCAAATTATGGAGATATTATTAAACTATAACAATGAAACTTTTGAAATTTCTTAATCAATTGTAAAGACTTGGAACTCTAACTTCAACTAATCTAGTTAATCAATTATCGCTCATTCAATTGTTCATTCTATGTAATTACTAGCTCAGGATTCAATGGCATTAATTAGATCCTACCAATATTTAGCTAAGTTAATCACCTTGCCCACTATTTATATTCTTATGCTAGGCAAGTCGAGTGAAGTTGCAAAGAAGAAACCTATTAGATTAATTAGGGCTTCAAATATTTTCCTATCCTAGCCATAAATTAATTCGTTCATCGACGCTATTAAAGTTAATCCTAATTTATTTAGTCTAGATCCAAATTTTAATATTCTCTTCCAAGACAAATCAAGATAATCAAATTAATACAACTTGGTGACAAGCAGATTAAATAAGTACAAAATTGAATAAGTAATTAACAACCATTAAAACAATTGAAGAGAAAATAAATTAATTAAGAATTAGGATTCATCATTGTTTCAAGAAAATAAAGTTTTGTTCATATTGAGTTGAAAAAACAACAAAAAAAAAGATATTCAAAACAAACTTGCATCAATGAAAATTAATATATGTAGAGAGAGAAAAAATAATTGAAGGATTAATGTCAAGCTATATGGATATCTTTTTCTTCTCTTCTTTGCAAGCTTGAAGTTTCTCTTGGTATGTGAGAGTTTTCTTTTGCCTCCAAGTTGATTTCCTCCTCTCTCTTTTTTTTCACTCAATTTTTGTCACCCTTATTTTTAGGGTTTCTATTTGTTCTGCTCCATCACACACAAGAGTTGTGGTGGAACAAACTGCTTATTGCCAAATTTTTTAAATTGAAGTGCATGCTCCGCCGAATGAATTAAATCCGGTGGAGTTGAAGGCTTCTCTTCACCACTTTTTACTCTATGTTTCAAGTCTTCCATTCTTCATCTAAGACTTACAATAGGAAAAGGAAAATAACAAATAAGTTCAAACTAACTTTAAAAATGATAAAAATTAAACAAGATTCAAATAATATATAGTTAATCGAAAAACTATAAATTGCAATAGAAACTAATCTAAATACTAAAATTACCTTTTAAAATATTATGAATATTATATTAAAATAACTCTAAATATGAGAGTTATCAAAATCTAATGAGCAATTTACAATCAAATGACTTCTTAGAGGAATCGTCTATAAATGTTTTTATTTATGATTGTAATAAGCCCCCTAACGCTTTAGTTTCTATTTTCTAGGTTGAGGCTAAGAGATCCCTATCTTAAGAACTTTGCGTAAACTTTATATTTAATCAAAGGTAGAATTTGGAATGATGGAAAGTGATAATTTTCTTGAAAATTTAATCAGTTGAAAAATTACTCCAACATTTGATATGTCAAAAAAAATTACTTTCTTTGAAATCTAACTTCCCTTTGGGAATTACTTTTCCATAAACATGGCAATGTGATTCCCATAATAAAAGGTGAGAATAGGTTAGAAAGTTAAAAGATGTCAAAGACAAAATTAACCCTATTTTACTTTGATTTAGGGTATTAATTTATTAAACGTAAAAAAGAAGAAGACTATTACCTCTTTTCCACTACCAACTCTCTTGTCATTTCAATTGATTCTTTAAAACTTCTTTTTTCCAATTTTATTTTCGACGTGTATATTTAATCATCTAAATATTATATTATTTACATATGATATTTATTTTATATTGTTTTTATCTCTTTCCCAAAACAAGTTTTATACATGCAGGATTTTATATATGCATTATTATATTTAGGAAACACATGCAAGATAAATTTGAAATAATTTTGATTTCAATTAAAATTATAAATTGCAATATTATTAAATATTTAGTCCAAAGATTTATTAATGATAAAGTTTATTGTAAAATGTTGGATACATAAATATTATTTTAATTTAATAGGAGTAAATTTGTAAAGTATCAATACATTTTAAGAAAGCATTTAGTGAATCAAATGTGATAATGTAATTTTCTAAAGAAAGCACGTAATGCTACCTAAGTTTTTTTTTTTGCAAGAAAGAACTTTGGACATGTGTCAAATAATGGTACCTCTTGGATCTTCCTTTTATAATATATAATATAAGTATATATTTGAATAACAAATGCAATTTAATTAAAACGAAAACAAATTTGAATATTTTTATCCAAATTTACTCCAAATTAACAAAAATAACAAATCGAAAAATATACAATTTTTTTATAAATTGTAATCTATTTTTTATTTTTTATTTTCTATGTACGCTTTTATTATTTATGTTTGAGGTTTGTGATTGTTCTCTCAATAATATTAATTTTAAGATTCAAACTTATATACTGTATTGAGAATATAATGTATCTTACCATTGTATGATATATATTAATTAAAATTTTCCAATAAATTTTTTTGACCCAAACAATTTTATAATATAAATTCAATTTAAAATTTAAAATATAATTTTAAAATGTTTTTCCTAAAAAATAAATAATATTTAAATTTATTACTATAATTGTATTTATTGTTTTTATAAATTTTCAAAATGATATTATACTTTTATCATATTAATTCAAAATCTTACTTTTTATAAATATATATATACATAAAACAAACAATCAAATTCTTTTACATACAATTTGACTCGCATGATTTAAGTTAAAGGAATAGAAAATATGATATTTAAATTATTAAAATATGAATCACACATCATGAAAGGGTAAAATTGTCATTTGCAAGAAATAGGAGCAGAGATATTGGATATGTGGGCTATATTTCATCATTAGAAATGATACAGTCGATAACATTGAAGGATCAGCTGTCGGTTTGTGATTATGGCATTTTCGTCATTTCACTCACAAAGGTCATTCATAAATCAATATTATTGAAATATTAGATTTTATCTCGTATAGCTAAAAGAAAATTTTAATGTTAAAAAATATTACTTAAGCTAAATAAGGGAAATATGTTGTTTTTGTTTTTAATTGGCCTTTTTGGTCGGTATTTTTATTTAAATTAGAAAAATAGAACGTTTTGAGGGAGTGCGTGTGAAAACTTGTTC
Source organism: Gossypium raimondii (assembly GCF_025698545.1). Classification (NCBI taxonomy): domain Eukaryota; kingdom Viridiplantae; phylum Streptophyta; class Magnoliopsida; order Malvales; family Malvaceae; genus Gossypium; species Gossypium raimondii. Next base: position 9,895,739 of record NC_068567.1, read on the forward strand.
AGCTGGATGCGCTTTCCTCTAACAATCATTTCTCCAATAGTTTTTTGAATGTTGACAACGATAAAATTTTTTAAGACCCCAACGGTAATTCTTTTTCTTATAAATACCAGATCATTTTTTATTTCATTCAAATCCAACTCTTTCAATTCTCTCTAACCTCTCAACCCTCTTAATTTTCTCAAGTTTTATTTTAAATTTTCCGATACGCTTGTTTAAAAATATTATAGTTTTATTTAAGTATTCCGTATATTATTCATTTCGATTAAATTTTCACGAATTGCAAGCTCTCTGATTCGTTTCGACGACAACCATATTTTCGCCGCTCAAGTGATAATGGTAAGACGGAATTTTAAAATTTGTTATTTTCAATTAAGTTAAATTTAAAGTTTTTATTTTTAAAATTAATTTATTTTGTCGATATAAATAGGCGGATGATCGTGTTTTGGAGAGGTTCATACATAACTTGTCAAAGAGCCCATATATTCAGATTTGTGGTTACTTGCAAGACGCGGGATTCTTACATGCGTCTCAAATGCTCGAGGACTACAAAATTGATCCTACACTCATCAGCGCATTGGTGGAAAGATGGAAGCTCGAGACATACACTTTCCATCTTCCATAAGGCGAGTGTACAATCACACTCGAGGACGTTTCTATGTGTGGTGGTGGTTACCGTTTCTACGTTCCCAAAGTGAACGACACTTATATGTTCCTATTGGTGACAAGGTAAAAATCATTTTATAATAATATGTAGTTAATTTAGTAAATGTTATTTTTTTTATTATATGCTTGAATTAACGTGTCGCTTAAATAGGTGGATCCATGGGCCAAGTTACGTGGGACTACCGGAGCAGCTCGAAGATATCTGGATGTTGTTAGATCAACACTCGAAGGCTGAGGTTAGTTACTGATTTTTTTCAAACCTATAATAATTATGCATTGCAGTTTGAATAGATGTCATACGCCATCCGAATATCATAAAATGCGTCCCGCCCAAATTTTTGGCTATTCAAAATATGTGGGACACGAAAGAGCCATTGATAGTGTACGCGATGGTGGAAATGCATGAATTGGACTGAGTGATGGGACAGTTTGGGTGGAGGCAACAAATTCACTGTACATACTAGATCTACATGAGAAGACCGACAAGAACTGGTGAGATTACCAGAAGGAGTATATCTATAATATAATATATATACTTAATAATTAAGTAAAACACATTTTATTATAATATATATTAAATTTATAAAGATCTTAACTTATGCCGCCTCATTAAAGAACAATGACATAATTGCTTCTTTAGTCCCTTTAATTTTTCTTTAATCTATAATTTAACTTTCACCCTATATGCAATTTAGTCCTTATACCTAATTACTTTTAGTTCAAGCAAATTTACTTAATCCGAACCTAATTAACTACACAAGTAGCCTTGTAAATATTTATAATAAATATTTACGAGTTTGATTTACAGGAATAGAGTCTCGGGAATGTACTTTTTTTAATTTGATCCTTTTTAATTAATTAACCATCGAAACGTTAAAATTTCTTAACGAAACTTTAATACCACCTTAATGACACTCCGTAAATATGTATAAAAATATTTTTGGCTCAGTTTATAAAAACAAGGTCCCGATACCTTATTTTCTAAAACCACTTGAACATAATAAATCACTTATATAACATAAATTATCAAATCAAAAACCTTTTTGAAAATCACATTTGACTCATAAATATTACATAATAATATTTACGAACTTACTCGTCGGATTCGGTGGCCCGAAACCACTGTTTCTGACAGCACTGAAAAAATGGGTTGTTACAACTCTTCCCCCTTTACAAAAATTTCGTCCTCGAAATTTCTTACCTGGTACAAGCTATTAAGTAAGTCTTCCTTCCACCTTTTCAATCGAAGTCCATACAAATCAATCATAACTTATATCATTTCCGAACTCATATCAAAACTCATTTTAGAACTTGATACTAGACCTGAACTTAACTAAGTAGCTCTGATGTTCTCCTGTCATTAATTTTTCATTAGTAGTATAACTATCGAGAAATTCCCAGTAATCGTCTGTCAAAACATAATCAAGAAACTTGGATTATCAAACTTTGACTAATGTTTCTGACGTGGTTGCATCTGTAACTTTCAACTGATATTTGTTCCCCTTTTTCCAGGAAAGCGTCAAGCAATATTATTTTACACAAGTGCAATAACTTTAACCCATAATAAAATTTCCCAATTAGAACTGACCTGATAGATATATTTCTGTATCAAGTCTTCTAGAATTTGAATTTCACATTCTGATTGTCCATCTATTTACCCATGAATGTACAAAATTTATTCTCGGACCTGAGGATAGACTCAAATGCGTATAACTCAATTAAATTTTCAATGAATAATCCACTTTGATTAAAAAAAACTGAGTCGATTTTATCTATTAGATAATAACATTTCAGAATAATCCTTTCTTCTTTTTGTCAAGACAACCCAGACATAAAATCTATCACAATTCCTTCAGAATACTAATCAATGATCCTTAAAAACTACATTAACTTAAACGAAACATAACATCCCATTTTAACTTGTTAACATTAATCAAGATTACCCGAGGAATGAAAACCAATAAACAAGTTTGAGCTCAATCTTCCGTCGTCTACTCTTTTGCCGATGTCAACGCTTTCACGAAAGCTAGAAAAATGATTATATATATAACAAAGCTATTTCAATTATTAACATCGAAGCTTTGAACTATACCGAAGCCACATCCATCAGATAGATTAAAAACCATAGTGCTATAATAGGACCGACGTTTCAACCGTATAGATAGAACAATACCTCAACATTAATAGTGCACTCCAAAATAGAAGAGGAAAATTGAAAGTAGTCTCAAAAATAACTAGTGCAGTAATACAACTTCTATAATCTGAGATCAATGTCACCGAGCTCCCATGATCGAATCAGGGTTTATAACAGTAATAAATATAATTACCTCCAGCCAATGAATAACTTTTACAGATGAACCATGTTTGATAAATTAAACAATAAGAATGATAACAAAACTGAGATAATAAAATCCAAGATGTAAAGCGATACTGAATTTTCGAGAATAAAAATCACATTGAATGATAAAGAGATCGATGATATCCCAGAGAAAGTCTAGAAGAAGAATATCGCTCATACGCACTAGAAACAGTTGTGATAGAGATAATTTAAATTGCTTATATGTAATTCAGAGCATCAACCAGTAGAAATAGAAAATAGCTTCATATGAGTCTTATCATCATGTCTTCTATTTAACATAATGGATTAGAAAACCAAAGAAAGATAGAGTAATGTCAATCATGAATCAACCAGACTAATAATAATTATGTCTAACATTATTATTAGCTAACGTTATCTTGCGATAAGAATCACCACTGAAAATGAACAGTTACATATATCTCTGAGAATAAAAGAACATATAAAATACCCAAAAGAGATCACTATAAGATACTCGACTATAACAACTGCATTCAAATATTTTTGCAATTTCAACACTATCCCACTGACTACTATAGTCATCAATGATCCCATATTATCCCAATCACTAAAGAAATCAATTCAGAAGAAATTTAAGTTAACCCGTTCTTTAAATACCATACCTAAATAAGTCGATTACTCGTGAATAACTTATTCCTTAATAGTGACATTGCGTATCTCAAATAATCCTCAGAAAAATCTGATATCTCTTTTAGAACTCTCTTTACTTGCTAACCCATCCTTAGCTCTGGCCGCATTATTATTCATTCAGCTATTAAACTCTCCAATTTCACACTTGTAAGCTTAATGAATATAAATCTTGTAAATTCCATTGTATCAGACTGTACAGGTTAGGGGGTGAAGGTTGTAAAGCCTCAAAATTTGACTCTCATATATACACACTTATATCATAACATTTATCATCAACATAATCATTATAATCATTCGACATTTTCAACTATAAAACAATAACAAATATATTAGCATCCAAATCCCAACTTAATTTGACTCAATTATGGCATGTACCTCTAAACTCAATTCCTGCAAAGCTCTGATACCACTAACTGTAACACCCCAACTAGTATCCCTCACTGGAACCGGGTTACGGAGCATTACCGGAGTTTACAGATCAAACAGACAGAAATTTCAAACATTTCATATCATCAAAACAAGTCATCAAAGCATCATTTTAATCCAAATTATAAACATATCAAATCTAAATCAATTTTGCCTAGTTCATGAGCACTTAAACATAGAATTAAATTCACATGTACCTATCTAAATTTAGTTCAATTTATCATGCCATAATATGGCTTCAAAAACAAAAACATATTTATATGTATAAAACCAACCAAAATTAAACTTATAACCTCATTTACAATCAAACCACAAAATAACTATTATTTAGACACCCTAGGTACATGTCGACACAAAGGATAAACATCACCACAATTGAGTTATGAGATTGTTGTTGGATGTTGAATCGACGATCAAAAGTTAAGTACCTAACCTGCACATGGGAAACAAAACCTTACGATAAGTATAAACTCAGTGGTATTTCTATAATCTGAATATTTAAAGATAAGAAATTACAAATATACAATTGAAATATAAACACATATTAATATTTAATTATTACAACAACCACATCATATTTCATTTGTTTCACAAATATCTCAATTCTCATACTTGCTATATAAATAGCTTTTCACAATTTATTTCACATTTCATTATACAATTGCAATATCCATTCCATAGTCATTTCATGAGCATATAACTCATATATTCCATATATTTCCAACATATTTCACATTTTATTTTCAATTCACTATTTCACTTCCATTTCTCATGCCATACCATTTCAATATCAGTTATAAAAATTTATTATTCATTTACCCCTATTAACACGACTCGAACTCGGACGGATACATGGTTCCAACCAAAACACACCAGTTTGGCACCCAGTACCTCATCGAATAATTCGAAGTAATAAATTGACACTAGTGTCTCATCGGTTAAACCGAAGTAAATTGACACCCAGTGCCTCATCGAATTAATCCAAAGTAGTAAATTAACACCTGGTGTCTCATCGACTCGAAGTCAAAGAAATCCCTGAACTCTTCTAATCTTATGGCATGCCATCTATATCCGACTCATCTCGATACAATTAATAGGGTTTCAATTCATCTTTCAAATACAACCAATATTCATTTCAATTCAAATAATCAATATATTAAATATATATACCAATTCAATCAATATAAATTTAATAAATTCATCACATACTAAATCAATCCATTTCAATTACAAAACACAATAATTCTCACCTCAACACTTACCATATACATTAAATTGAATTATAACAATTAACAAGTAAATTCGGATTATAGAAATACAAACCAGAAATTTCGATCTATTCCTCGTCCACTTTATCTTTCCCCTTTTTAGTCGAGGATTCCGGTACGACGTTAGCTACGGAATTAAAACAATTAAAATTCATCAAAACAATACAATTTAATTTCATATTCCATATTTCAATTTTTACTCAACATTTATCTAAATTCCAATTTAGTCCCTAAACCGAGACTAATTTTATCTCTTCACAATCAATTCTATATTTTCATTCAATTTCCACTTTAAACTAGATTTAACACTCTAATTTCAGTTAAATCCCTAAATTTCAAATTTTCACAATTTAATCCCTATTACTCAAAATTTGCAATTTATTCTACAATTCAATCTTTTTCACTTCTAACTTAAAAATCTATCAATTTAATCCCTAATACTAAAATTATTCAACATTAACAACATGTAAAAACTTACTAATTTCTAAAATTTTGACATGGGTCAGGTAGTATTTAATACTGGGATTTGAAAAACATAAAAATTAAAAGAAAAAGAAACTAAATTAACTAACCAATTGAAGTTTGAACAATTGAAGCCCCTAAGGCCGTGGCTTTCTCCTTCCTTCGTTCCCTTTTTTCTTTTCTTTCTTTCTTTCTTTTTCTTTTTGTTTCGTTTCTAGCTTTCTTTCTTTTTATTTATTCTTTATTTATTTTGTTTTATTATAATATAATATAATATATATACTTAATAATTAAGTAAAACATATTTTATTATAATATATTAAATTTATAAATATCTTAACTTATGCCGCCTCATTAAAGAATAATGTCATAATTGCTTCTTTAGTCCCTTTAATTTTTCTTTAATCTATAATTTAACTTTCACCCTATATGCAATTTAGTCCTTATACCTAATTACTTTTAATTCAAGCAAATTTACTTAATCGAAAACTAATTAACTATACAACTAGCCTTATACATATTTATTAAAAATATTTACGAGTCCGATTTATGGGAATAGAGTCCTATGAAATGCACTTTTTAAATTTGATCATTTTAATTAATTAACTATCGAAAACGTTAAAATTTCTTAACGAAACTTTAATACCACCTTTCATATGACACTCGTAAATATTTATAAAAATATTTACCACGAAGATTTTTCCTTTGTAATCTCTCCTTTCCTCTACGCCTTATAAAAATAGGATCCCGATACCTTATTTTCTAAAACCATTTGAACTTAATAAATCACTTATATAACATAAATTATCAAATCAAAACCTTTTAAAATTACATTTGAAAATTATGTTGATTACACCGGAAAGCCCTCCGTTTTCCCTATGGTTATGCCCTCAATCTTATGTATAATATATAAGGTATCATGTATCCAAAAATCTTGAACTCGTGACTGTATAACGACCGCCGATTGAGACCTCCACTTAGATTCGACCAATGATCTTATCAAGCACTACCACCCCGAAACCTGACTTCCATAGGATAAATTTATGAGGTAATGGTCCTATCCCAACATGCCATATGAAATGTATGTGTTCTGAGATGCGTTATCACATCCTCGACCCCTCAATTTAATATATAAACTTTCGTGGTTTTACCCCTAAAATTTTAAACCCTAAAACTCGTAACCCTAACCTTATCAAAATAAAAAAAAGACGAGGAGAGAGAGAGAGTGTGTGTGAAAACGACGTGCTTCCACACACTCTCTCCAAAAATGGCCTATTTCCCTAATTAAAAAAAATGACCTAAAAGGCCAATTAAAAAAAAAACGTCATATTTGCCTTATTTAGCCAATTACTTAACAATTAATTCTTACATTCATAAATAAGTTTTCTTTACGCTTGAATTCAATCTTTAAACACATCATTTTTAGTTGTTTTATTTTAAGCATTTCATATAAAATAATAAAAGAGTCGAAATAATCGTTATATTAATACTCAATACTTTATAAAATTATAATTTTAAGTAATTTTATGACCGAGTTGGTCTTTGAGTTAACTTGTGACATCAATTAAGTCAAATACATCATACAAGTATAAATGATAATATATATTGTTTTTATTTTTAAAGTACTATAATTATAATTATTTGATATATTACATAAAATTTGATAATTTATTTTATTCAAATTATGTTTGTCCTTTTTCATTATGATTTATTTATATTTATTATATAATTATTAATTAAGTTGGTGTCACAAATTTATTGTTGACCAACTTAATTAAGAAATTATATAAAAATCATTTTCAAAAATTAATAAATATTACTATAACAATATTTTTATTTTTTCATATTTTATATAAAATCTATAAAAAAAACCGAATATGAAGGATTTTTTAGATCAATAGATTTAAAAATATGACACCATATTTCTTAACACCTCAATTTTACCATTTCAATCAAAACATTTTTACTTTTCAAAAGAATTATAAACGTAAAATCTACATAATTTTTTACACCCATACCACAAAATTGTGTCATAATCTACTTTTAATAAATTTACTTATATTATGTTTAAAATAATTAAATATTCAAGCATTATTTTTAAAATAAATGGAAAATACTATTGGCATAAAGTTTTCTTTTCATATTTTACTTGAATTTAATTTTCTTCTCTTTGTATTGATTTGATGCATTTAAGATTGTCGACCCTGTTTTTAAATACAGAATCATGATTTACAAAAAAAACTAAAATTAGTGTTTTCATTATGAACCATATAACCATCTTAGTTGTCAACAATTTCTTAATTCAATGGGAAATTCGATTCCAAATAATTTCATTTTCTTCTCTCAAATTTTTTTATTATAAAAACCCATCTTTTAATTAATTAAAATTTAATGTCTACATGAATAAATAAAAATAAAGTATATAATAATACCACAAAAGTCAGTTTCAGTAATTAACTTTTACTTTTCAGAAAAAAACAAATTCAAAAAAAAAAAAAAAGACATACAAGAGTAAAATTAAATGCATTATACATAATATTTCTAAGAACAGGCTAAAATAGGGAGAAAATGATAGGTTAATAACTAAAATTATAGATCTTAACTAGGTTCAAATATTTTAAACACAATACGAAAATTTGATGTAAGCTAGTTTAATATATATAATGTATTTAAGTTTTAAAAATTCATAATAAATTTATTAAATCTATTTTTGTGCTAAAAATAAAAATATACATTAAAAACAATTAATTATAATATCTTTTTGTATATTATAAATGATGCTTGATAACCCTTTTAAAAAAAAAAGGAATGGCAAACACAAAGCATCAAATGACATTATGGCTTATGACAATACAGTATATACTACTCCAAAAAGCACTTTATAGTGAATAAATAAGGTTTTAAAAAGTAATGGCTGAATACCAGTATTTTGAGTTTCATTTTGTATAATATTTGTAAATTCTCATTATTTAAATTTAATTATATATTAATTTTATTTTAATTTAAGTTGGAATATATTTAAAATTTAATTGGATTACACTTTGGTTAATATATTGGGATATCAATCTTATTACATTTATAATAAATACCTTAAAAATATAGGGATGTATAGCAGGGAGGGTGGGCCTAGGACTCCTCAACGGCCTCGATTGAGACCACCAAACGAACAACATATTTTGTCTAAATTGTTCCTTTTTATTAGAGTAGTATGTGTATTGTTTTTGTTTTGACGTTATTTTGGGATTTCCGACCATTTTTTAATTTATCTATATTAAAATATTACGCTAGATTGACATTGGAGATTCGTAACAGGATAATGAGGACTGGCAAGTGGAGATTCGGTATGTATCACGAATAACGAATATGACTATTAATGCTAAAACAAGATAGTAAGGTGTCGCTAAACGTGGTTTTATTTTTTCTCATAATCACCTTTGATGGTGCAATATGTAATGTTGAGGTATAAATACTGAGTAATCAGTCTATTATTATCAGTTGAGCGTTATAATTCAACTTCCTTTTGTAACTAAAAAAAAAGAGAAGAGATTATATGAAATTGTGATTCCACGTCATCACTATCCCTTTCTAATAGGAGAATGACAAATTAGATTTTTCTTCCTGAAAAAATTTAAATTCAACTAAAAATGTTAAAATTAAGAGGAAAAATAGAATTCGTCATTTTCCTATTGGAAAGGGATAGAGATGACATGAAATCACAGATTCATACAATCATTTCTCCTAAAAAAATAGTTAAATATGATTTTGATTTAAAAGTAAAATTAAGATAGGTTGTCAAGAATGAATTCTTTTTAGATTTGTTACTTTCTAAAGAAATTGAGTTTTTAATTGTTTTTCAATTGAATTAATATACGGTTGACTTGTGATATAAACTTAGCCAAAAACTTAAATATAATATAGATGTTTATAATTTATTTTAAATTTTAGTAAAACATATAATATATAAATTATAAATTAAATTAATAACATAATTTTATTTTAAAAAATAAATATGAACTGCTACAAACATAGGCAGCTACTGATGAATACCAAGATGGAAGCGATACTCTAAATATAATCGAATTATTCAATTTCTAATTTTGAATAATTCATTAAAAAATAAATTTCAATTAATTTATCATAGTCTCTTTTGATTAAATTAAATTTAAATAAATTATATTAATTCTTATGGCAACAAAATTTTACTTTTAACCCCATACTAAGCTTATGGTAATTTAATTTTAAAATAATCAAATTTGAAAAGAAAATTGAAACAATCATGTGGCATAAGTGTAAGCATACACATGCAACGAAACAAGTGCGTCACTTTAATACATCCCATCATCCATAATTCATGATGGATGGATGGATGGATGTGATGCCATCCATCATCATCATCATCATCATCATCATTCCATGGAAACAAAAGAAGGGAGTGAAGGGGGGAAAATAAAAGAAAATTCAATCTAATGGAATGAAATTTTGACGTCCGCAAAGGACAATACAAACACTCTCTTTCTCTCTCTAGATACAGCGAAGAAGAACAGGGCACGTACTGAGACAAGAAAAAAGAAAAAGCAGAAGAATTGATTTAAGAGGAGAGCAAAAAGAAGGTTTTTTTTTTTTTGGTGAAGTGTAAACATATTAATTGCTTCAGTTTATTGAAGCAAAAAAGAAGAAAAAAAAGGAGTAGAAGAATTGAAGAGAAAGAGAGTTCAAAAGACATTTTGGTATTTTTTGTTTTGGGTATGTTTTGATTGAAATCAAAGCTTTGGAGATTTGGGAAACTTTCTTTACTTTTTTTATTTTCTTTCCCCTTCTTCTTTGTTTATCTTTTGACAGTAACTGTGAGAATTTTTCAACGCTGGTAAGTCTTCTCAAAGTCTCTTTAGCTTTGACCCTTTTGCTAGTTTTTTTTTGGGGTTTAAGTCTGGATCATTGATTTCTGCTGTCAGTGGCTGGATCGAGGTTAGTTGCTTTTTTAATGTATTTGGTTAAACGTTCGTTTTTCTTCTAATAAAGTTGCAATTTCTTGGGGGTTTGGAGGTTAAAAATTTCAGCTTGGTCAGTTGATTTTACTGTCTTTCTCTAATTTTAAGTAAAATTTTGTTTGAGTTTTAATGAAATTTCTACGGTTTTGAGATTTGGGTTTTTCTTTAAGATTCGATTGGAGTTTGATTTTACGGTTATCGGATTTCAGTTTTACATTTCTTTTTGTTGACAGTCTTAATTACTTTTTGTGCTGAATGTTAGTAAAATTATTTTTCGGATGATTTATGTTTCAGTGGATCTGAAAATTCTTATGTCTTCTTTTCTTTTATTAGGAATTCGAGGGAAAGCCATTCTAGTGTTGCTTGACTGTAAATGTTAGAATGCTCAGAATCAGAGCTTCTTCATGGGCTTCGGTTTTCTTTGGTAATGGCCGCTTGTATGGTGGAGCAGAAAGCTATATGCTCAGGCACAGAACTGATCCCTTGTTATTTGTCCACAATGAGGACTGGAAAGTTAAAAGCAGCCAAGTTGGGCTGATTTCTTGAACTCTGCGGTTGATTTTTTTGTGTTTTGTTATTAACTGTTGTTTATTTAGTTGAATTCATGTTGTTTTAGATAGTTGTTACATTTTTGTGAGTGAGTTTTAGGTAGTTAGTCTTGAAACATGGTGCCATTAGGGCCTTCTACTCCAATAGGTGGTGCGCAGTCTGTTCCGTCATCTCTTTTGCGAACAAATTCAGGGATGCTAGGATCACAAGGCGGTGGTCTTCCTTCTCAATCTGGGTTTCCTTCATTAGTGTCTCCTCGTACTCAGTTTAATAATATGAATATGCTCGGGAACGTGCCTAATGTTTCTTCCCTTCTTAATCAGTCATTTGGGAATGGGGGTCCGAACCCTCAGCTTTCTGGTCCTGGGAGTGGCCAGCGTGGAGGAATCGATTCAGGGGCTGAATCTGATCCACTTTCGAATGTGGGTACTGGGATGGGGTTTAATGCCCCATCGTCATTTGTGCCATCGAACATGGCAAACATTGGGTCGTCTGGTCAAGTTCAAAGTCAGCAGTATTCTAACCTTTCTGGTAACCATATTTTACCAGATCAACAACAGCCCCAACAACCGGAGTCACAGCAGTTCCAACATGGTCAACAAGGGATGCAACAGGTCTCTGCCCCTCACAACACCCAACAAGGACAGCAGCAGCAGCAGCAGCAGCAACAGTTTCAATCTATTAGAGGAGGGATGGCTGGTGTTGGGGCTGTCAAATTGGAGCCACAACTGACTAATGATCAGCACAGCCAGCCACAGCAGTTGCAATCGCTGAGAAATCTTGCTCCTGTGAAATTGGAACCACAACAAATCCCGCCTTCAAGAACTTTGGCACAGGTAAAAATGGAACCTCAACATTCAGATCAGTCATTTTTGCATCAGCAGCAACAACAGCAGCAGCAACAGCAGCAGCAGTTGCTCCAAATGTCACGGCAGCCCCCACAAACTGCTGCCGCCCAAATCAGTCTTTTGCATCAACAAAGACTCTTGCAGCTACAACAGCAACACCACCACCACCAACTCTTGAAAGCAATGCCTCAACAAAGGCCTCAATTACCGCAGCAGTTTCAACAGCAGAATTTGCCTTTGAGATCACCTGTGAAATCAGCATATGAGCCTGGGATGTGTGCTCGGCGACTGACACATTACATGTATCAGCAGCAGCATAGACCTGAAGTAAGATCTCCATGGTCTGAAGATCTATTTCCACATGTGTGCAGTGGCTTTCTGGATGTAACATTTCTGTTTTTTCATGTAGGACAACAATATTGAATTCTGGAGAAAGTTTGTTGCTGAGTACTTCGCTCCAAATGCCAAAAAGAAGTGGTGCGTTTCTATGTATGGAAATGGCCGCCAAACAACTGGTGTTTTCCCTCAGGTCTGCTGATAAAAACTTGCCTATACTTCTCACTCTGAACCATATTCAATTGGCATCTTATGTAATTGAATGGAGACAGTTATCTTTAGAACTTTACATCTTTGTTTGTTTGCTCACCTGATGATAAATACTTATACATTGAATTTCTCCTTGGGTTTTGGGTATATATTAATGGCAAAAGGATAATTGAACTGCTGTATAAATGTTACAGGATGTATGGCACTGTGAAATATGCAATAGGAAGCCAGGACGTGGTTTTGGTATGCCCTTTTCTTTTAAGTCTCTTTTTGTTCCTGTTCCTCTTTCTTTTTTTGGGATACAGTCAATGAACTAGTTTTCCATCTTATATTATTTGATTAACATGTATTAGTGCTTCTTATTGGTATGTCAATATCCTATTACTGCATAAAGTGGTATACATTAAGTTTGTTGTGGCTTTTATTTATCCATTTCTACCGTATATCTAATCTCTCCCAGTTGTGCTTTCAGAGGCGACTGTTGAGGTTCTCCCTAGGCTTTTCAAAATTAAATATGAAAGTGGTACTTTGGAAGAACTTCTTTATGTTGATATGCCCCGTGAGTATCAGAATTCATCAGGACAAATTGTCCTGGACTATGCAAAAGCAATACAAGAAAGTGTTTTTGAGCAGCTTCGTGTTGTTCGTGATGGTCAGCTTAGGATAGTTTTCTCACCAGATCTGAAGGTTACAAATTGAAGTAGTGGCTTTCTATTGACTCTCAAAGTTTTGGGATCTCATTAACTAAATTTCGGCTCTTTCATTCTTTTTAGATTTGTTCTTGGGAATTTTGTGCTCGGCGTCACGAGGAACTCATCCCTAGAAGATTATTGATACCTCAGGTTGTGATTCTCTATTGCTTGAGAATGTCCGATATATGCTTTTGATCTGTGTGCATAGTATGTTTGAACCGTATGAAACCTGTGTTGACTTGTAATATTTCTTTTTATGTTGCTTTTATGAGATTATCATATCAAGAAGTTGGGATGTCTTTTTATTTTATGATTGGTTGCTTGAAATCTTCCTTTTGCGCATTCTTGCAATCTAGAAAATGTCATATCAATGATGATGATGAATTCTCACCCTAAATCATGAGCAATTTGTTATATTTATTCTTTGGATTCTAAGAGTATGACTGCTGCTTCTCTGGTTTTTAGTTGTATTTGATGGTTGTAAGTTGGGTTGTACAGGTTAGTCAACTTGGGGCTGCAGCTCAAAAGTATCAAGCTGCAACACAAAACGCATCAACAAATTTATCTGCTCCTGATTTGCAGAATAACTGTAACTTGTATGTCTTTTTTTTAATATTGTACTTTTTTCTAATTGAATGAATGGACCAATAATTCATTTACTTAAAATCATGGTCTGTTTCATATTCTTGAGATTTTTACTTTTTCCTCTTTACGGTTATGATAGATGCTTCATTATGATAGATTTTGATTAGGATCTTGGTCACACACACACACACGCTCACTCGGGTTGGGTTGGGCACATCAAATTAACTTGCAGTATACCATTTACTTATTTTCGATTTATTAAATAATAATATTGCATTCATGGAATTCTAATTTGCTATGAATGAACTTTAGGTTTGTAGCATCGGCTCGGCAATTGGCTAAAGCCTTGGAAGTGCCATTGGTAAATGATTTGGGTTATACAAAGAGATATGTGAGGTGTCTTCAGGTAATTTCCTGCATCTGCTCTACCTATTTTCCAAAATTATCTTTTGTTTCTAGGGCAAATTTGTATCCTTTTAACACTTACTAGCTTGCAAGTTTCCACTGCAAATTACTCTGTTCTATGATCTTCTCAAGTTTGTTTGGATCCAATGTTGTATGTACTTGCATCATCGGAATGCTCTAGCAGTTGCTTCTTTTGAAGTCTAAGAGCAAATAAAAAATATTATTGAAATATAGTTAACATGTTTTATTATCATGTTATGACAACGGGAAAAGCTAAAATGTGAAGATGAGTTCTACAGTTGTACCTTCTTTTCGAAAATTTTTGCATTGACTTGTATTCAAACTACTCATGTTTCCTTATTTTATTGGGGTTTTAACAGATATCTGAAGTGGTTAATAGTATGAAAGACTTGATTGATTACAGTAGAGAAACAAGGACTGGACCCATGGGTAAGTTTTGACAAGATTTCCATCGCTAAATCTATTTTGATTTTGTCATTTCTTTTTTTTAAAAGATACTTTGTAATGCTTGAAAGTACCAGTCAAGGCTTCCTGTAGTAACTAGTCTCAATGGGAGTTCTATAAGCTGGTTGACAGTCTTGGATCTGGTAGCCCTTTTTGTAGCTTGTGACTGTATGAAAATGTTCTGATTTTTGAGTTTTGATGGTGAAGGGTTGTGTTTTTTAACTGGTTATTAACAGCCAAATGTATTCATTTAACTCTATCATTGAAAATAGCGTGTTCTATTTTACCAGTTGCATTTTGGAAATAGTGTGAGAAATAAGAACTTTACAAGTGTAGCTTCAGATTCATTTGTTATTTATCTCATTTATTTAGTTTTTCCTCAGAGAGTTTGGCCAAGTTCCCTCGAAGAACGAGCACTTCATCTGGTTTTCATGCACAATCTCAACAGCCTGAGGAACAGCATCAGCAACAGCAGCAGACACCACAACAGCAAATGATGACCCAGAGCTCTAATGGTGATCAAAGTTCTGCCCAGGCTTCTGGGATGCAGCTTGCTGCTAACAATGGTGTGGCTAATGTAAATAACTCGCTTAATGTAGCATCTGCATCAACATCTGGTGGCACCATTGCTGGGCCTCTACACCAGAATTCCATGAACTCCAGACAGCAGAATTCTATGAATAATGCAAGCAGTTCCTATGGTGGAAACTCTGTGCAGATCCCGTCCCCTGGTTCCTCTAGCACAATACCCCAAACACAAGCAAATCCTTCTCCATTTCAATCGCCAACACCTTCCTCATCTAATAATCCTCCTCAAGCTCCGCATGGTGCCTTAGCAGCTTCAAGTCACATGAGTTCTGCAAATTCTCCAGCAATGAACATGCCTATGCAGCAGCCAGCTCTTTCCAGTGAGGCGGATCCCAATGAATCCCAAAGCTCTGTTCAGAAAATCATTCATGAAATGTTGTCTAGCCAACTTAATAACACTGGCGGCATGGTTGGTGCTGGCACTCTAGGCAATGATGTGAAGAGCGTAAATGGAATGCTGCCACCGAGTAACAACATGGTTCTCAGCGGTGGCAACACTTTGGTCGGTAATGGAACCATCAGCAATAATTCAGTTATTGGTGGTGTGGGGTTTGGTTCAATGAGTGGTGGACTAGGGCAGTCTGCTATGGTGAATGGAATCAGAGCCACAATGGGAAATAACCCTGTCATGAATGGAAGGATGGGAATGGCACAGATGGCTCGGGATCAGCTAATGAATCAGCAACAACAGGATATGGGGAACCAGCTACTGAATGGACTTGGAGCAGTTAATGGTTTTAATAATTATCAATTTGATTGGAAACCTTCCCCATGAAAGAAAGTGCAAAAAGCTGATGGTTCTTTGATTACAGCTGTGCTGTTGTGTGCAGCATGGGAATCGGCTGACTTGCCTGTGGCCCTGCCAGATTCGTGGTACAAACACTATAATGATAGATCAAGGTCTTCCCCTCCCACTGTGTACTAATTTCAGGAAAAAAGTGAAAAACAACATATAGCATAGTGTTTTTATCAATGAAATGTTAAAAGCAACTTTGAAGTTGCTCCAATTTCCTATTGTTTTCTGTTCCCTAATTAATGATCACTTAAATCAAATCCTGCAGCTTTGAATTTAAAAGAGCATTGGGGATGACAAAGTGAAAGGATTATTTTTGTTGCAGAACACTAATTAAATAATATTTACAAAATATTTAAAAGAGGAAAATTCATAGATATGTCATTGTGAATGAATGGTACATAAAGAACTGGCATAGTATGGCATGAACATGAAACTTTGATATCGTTTCATGTTCAGCCATCAACATATTTGTCAATAGTGGCAGCCAAGGTAGATTTGGGCACTGCACCAATGATACTCTCTTTCTTCTCTCCATTTTTGAAGAACAGCACGGTTGGGATGCTCCTGATACCGAATTTTGTGGCAATATTTGGGCTGTCATCAGTGTTGAGCTTGTAACAAACAATCTTCCCAGCATATTCTTTGGCTAATTCAGCTATAACTGGTTCAATCACCCGACAGGGTCCGCACCATGGTGCCCAAAAATCCACTAAAACTGGTGTCTTACTGCCAACCACAAGCTCTTCCCAGTCTGCTTCTGTCACCACTTCAACTGCAGATTGCAGATTATGAATCTGTTTCTAACAATCACTAGTTTCTTCAAATTTTAAACAGGGTTTTCTTTTCTGGGACATTATCAACAATCCACCATTGAAACTCCGGAGCTTTCTCAACATAAACTTAAGGAAAATGCATATAGCATTAAGGGTAATAATAAGACTCAAAAAGATTAAGTAAAAAAGAAACAGATGCATACCTTGAGCAACAGCCTCACTGGCTTTACATATAAGCCTGGATTTTGGGCATCTATCAGCAGTGAAGGATAAATTGGGTTTATTCAATTTCAACCCTTTAAATGTCTGGAAATGGATCTTGTCAACAGAAGAAACATGATGATGATGGTAGCTTTGAAGCACACTAGCTCTGGTGTTGCAAACTGAGGTCAACTGGAAACAATTTTTTAGAGCCATCCTTGATAGTCTGGTTGGAAGGGATGATAAGTGGCAATAAAATAATGGCCTTTCAAGACTGGATTTTTTGTTTTTATTCTTCTTCGTTCTTGGATCTTATTCTGTCCTTTAGCTTTCCGTAAACTAAAAATATGAGGTGCTGGAAAGAGTATTACAAATTTCATTTGGATAACATTTGATAATTTTAGTGTGTATTTTTATTTTGAGCAGAGGAGAATCATAGATTTTGCCATTTCTTTTTGTGTCTTGTATACTTCCCTACACAAATTATTAATCAAATCCTTATGCTTTTAATGCTTTTTTTAGATATACCTACTAACACCTTTAAAAATTTTACTGAAAATAAAATTTTAAAAACTAAAATCTCACTTAATAATCAAGTGACCTAAATTTAATAGTATTAACAATTCTTAAAAATTTATTTAATATTTTAATTAAAATAACATAGGTACATTAATTAACCGCGTTATAAAAGTTGAGGTACCAAATTCTGTAAAAAAATGAAGTATAGAAATTAAATTTTAAATTTGATAATAGTATAAGGATAAAATTAAAATTTTACCATTATTATATAATCTTAAAAAAAAAGTGTTTATTTGGACATGTATGAATAAGGAAGCCTTAGAGCATTCTTGTCCCTTTAAAAAAAGCAGTCTTAACTTGACTCGTGAATAAATGTATGGATCAACTCTTTGAAAATATAATATAAAATTTTAAAATTCAAGTGAATTAAGTATCAACTTGCAAATCAACCCATTTAAATGCAAAATTTAAATAATACATTATTAAAAATATTTTCTCAAGAAAATATATTATTTAGAAATGAAAAACAAAATATTAACAAATCATTTTTGCTTTTAATTTTCTTTCTTAAGCATTTCGAAAACAAATAATGAATTGATTTGTAAGTAGGCATATTCAATACCTTTAAATGCATATTTTAAGAATAAAATAATTAACAAAAAAATTTTAGCTGGATTAAATATAAATGTTAAATGTTGAGGCGAAATTTTCTTTCTTAAAAGTATACATTTTAATTTATTATGTAGAGATAAATTTGTGTGCGTTAAAAAGGTGTTTTAGGAAAAAATTATGTCAATGTTTTAATCGAATTAATTGAGGATAATAATTATTTGGACTAATTAATGTCATTGTAAAAATAGAAGATCAAATCATGTTAAATTAAAATATAAATATTAAATATCAAATATAATCATAGTGAAACTAATAGAAGGACCAAAACTGAAAATTTACCATTATCTTTTAATCACCTCCAAAAGGAGGAGGATATAGTAAATGTGTCATGTAGAAAGGCTATACATCTGTCATGTGGGAAGGCTCTTATGACCTTACTTTTATTAGGTTCTTCTATTTTTAGGTTGGGTTGATTTTTTTATTAAATAATAGAGTAAAAATTTTGAAGGTTATAATATGCTTAAAATTTTTGTATTTTTTATATATTTGAAATTTAATATTTTATTTTTATTTTCAAAATTTAATCTCTATATTTCTGAATTTTAAAATTTAAATTTATTTGTTAACCTCGTTAAAATATTTATTTACCGTTAAAATTTAAGTTTATTTGTTAACCCGTTAAAATTTTCAATTTTCATATTTAAGATGGACTTAAATTTACAAATAATTATTTACCCTAATAATAATGAAAAACTATATATTTTGATATTGGACAACCAACCATCGTTTTTGCTCTATCGAATAAAGTTATTGTAACTTCTTGTTATTTTGATAGATATCTAAAATGAAAAAAATAGATGTTGCATAATGTTATTAAATGATTGGTTTAAACAAAATTTAAGAAATAGAAAAATCAAATAAAAATATCTTCGGCTATTATCTAAACCAAAATGTTAAAATCATACCACTTGTCGAGTGCATCAAACAAACAATGAAGTTATCGTATTTAGGTATACAAAAACACGAAATTTAGAACACATAAAAAATTATCAAAATTTTCTAAACACTCGAAAACCTTAGTGGATGAAATTGTTTTTATGTTGGGTGGTTTCCATAAAGAAAAACACCGATTCATGCGCCACTATCACACAAACAACAATGAAAGTGGTGGGCAAAAATGTGGGAACAACCCCAG
Organism: Gossypium raimondii; assembly: GCF_025698545.1. NCBI lineage: Eukaryota > Viridiplantae > Streptophyta > Magnoliopsida > Malvales > Malvaceae > Gossypium > Gossypium raimondii. Next base: position 9,915,327 of record NC_068567.1, read on the forward strand.
GAACCAGTAACTGCTGTTAGCAGTTCCAACAGTCACTGATGCAGTCAACTGGAAAACCTCTATAATGATAATTTTGTTGACATTTGGGTATGTAAGATTTAGTCCTTGGACTTTAGGATTTGGGTATGTAAGTCTTGTTCTTCAAGAAAGTATGTTTGAGCTTCAATATTGCTTCAGTAAACAATACATGGTGATATTTGAGTTGTCTCATAATAAAAAGTAGCAATAATATCTTATATCTTCTTCCATCAGTACCATCCTCTGTAATCTTCCTGATTTTGATGCGCCAACAGATGTATTTGCAACTCTTTTAGCCATAGGAGCTTCATCCCATATAATATAACATGTGTTTTTTTAACAATTCTACAAACACCATCTTGTTTTGAAAAAACACATAAAGCTGTATCTTTGGGATTTAACGGTAAAACAAATCTTGAATATGTCGTCCGATCACCTGACATTATTGCAGCAGCTACACCAGATGTTGCTATTGCAATCATTCCTCTTGATCTAAAATTAGTAAGTAAGGCTCGATATAAATTTGTTTTTCCCTGTTCCCCCAAGTTCAACATTTAACTTTGTTTGCATTTCATAATCTTCAAGAGGAATTTCCACTAATGTTTCATAAAATATTTCTTTGTAAGTCTGTAATTCATCTTCAGTAGCATTTATTTATTATTTATTTATTTTATCAATAATATCTATTTTTAAAGAAGGCAAATCATAAGTTTTGATAATTTTGCCCATAACTGCTATAAGAGTTAGAAAAATAAAATTTATTTAAGATTATATTTTCCGAATTTTTTCTCAAAACTTTAAATTTTATTTTTAACAATAAAAATTTATTTAATAAAATACTATTAAAATAAATAAGGGTATTATTGTCATTATTTATCTTCTAAGAAATAGTTGATACTTTTTAAAGTGTTTGATATACTTGCAGCCTCGCCATTTGCATGCATCCCATAGTCTTCTTACATTTCCTTGTTCGCAATGTTTCAATATCACTGCAAATCATGTTCCAAGTGTTTGTGACATCTGATATGTACTTGCTTCATTTCAACAATATGATGTGCTCTCGTTTGATTTCAAATTTCCTCTGTTTTCTACAACTTCTTTAAATGTTAAATATGAAGTACCATTTACGGTTAAAAGATCTTGAAATAAAGTTGGACCCGTACCATAATTCAACAATAATCTAAGGTACAATTTTTCACCTTTTGGATTAGCACTATGTATATGATCAATGAACTCTCTACTTCGTTATTCTCTATTCTTGTGTTTTCTTACGGGTAAATTGTGAAAATAGTAACTTTTGTTTGCCTTAAGTTACGATTTAGCTACCTATGTTTGAAATATTGTGTTTTAGTCATTTATGTTATCGTTTTGTTATGAAATAGTCACTCTATTTTTAAGATCTGTTACCTCTCAAATGACAGTCCGACGTGGTGGCGAAAATGTATTTTAAATGCCAACATGGATGTTCAGTTAGGATGAGAAAAGTTAAACTTTTTTTTTTATAAAAATAGAATACAAAATTTTGGGATATCTGAGTGAATGATTTGGGTTTTAGGGCAAATTTTGTATTGTATTTTCATAAAAAAAATTAACTTTTCTTATCTCAGGTGGACATCCATGTTGGCATCTTAAACTCATTTTAGCTGCCACATCAGACTGTCGTTTAGGAGGTAACAGATATTAATGGCAGAGTCACCATTCCATAATAAAACGATAACGTAAGTGACTAAAACGTAACATTTCAAACATAAGTGACTAAAATGTAATCTGAGACAGACAAAAGTGACTATTTTAATAGTTTACCGTTTTCTTATTCCATACATAATGCTTTGGAAACTCTTTATACAAATATTGTCTTGCTTTGTTATGTTTTGCATATGTTGCAAAGTACTCTATGAGCATTGTTCTTAATATATGATCCTATCTCCAAACATGCTCTAGATTTTGATTTTTGGAATAGCGCAGAATTTATTTGTTTGGAAGGTGTAAGTGTAAACTAATGACTACAGGAGATATTTCATTTATTTCTTACTCAAAAATTCTTTATAAAGCTTCTTTAGGAGAAACCCACAATGCATCTTGAAACTGTTTTATTTCATCAACAATATCTTCTTCATTGTCTTGTGTGATTTAAACAACTTTATAATTAATCATTTTCAATTCGATTCATTCCTCACACGTAAAGTCGTGACTTGTAATTGCCAAAATTTATATTTTGGCCGCGTAACAAGATGTATTCGCGATCCAACAGATTTGCCAGCAAGAACTAGCTTCCCCTTGCAACCCCAAGATCTTATCGAATTCCAGCTTATGTTACCAAAATGAGTAACTTGTCAGGGTGGGACGATTGATCTTTTATTTTACCAAAAATTAAATAGTATAAAATCGAGATCAATGGAGGTAAGGTTCTATGGTGTAGTGGTTAGCACTCTGGACTTTGAATCCAGCGACCTGGGTTCGACTCCCGGTAGGACCTTCGTTTTGACCTTTTTCTTGGAATGTGTGTAATTCCAAGTTATGTTGATTAGATATAAGTAGGATCCAACCAACATCTCCAATAATTTCGAGTGAAATTTGAGTTTTAATTCAGAAAATTTTATTTACATTCGATAAATTATTGAGTGTAATGGTTAGACACATTATATTTTTAAGAGAGAACATAGTTTGAATCTTGAAGACAACAAAAATATTTATAGGACTTAATACATAATTGGGCTTATACATAATTAAAATTAAGTATTAAAATTTAACTTAATATGACTTAAAAGTTAATCCAAAGTGTAGTCATTCTCGAATTTGGGTAATACAGACAAATTTATTTGTGTTATCTTTACTAAACAACCCTAATTTGATCTATCAAATGTGAAATAAAGTGATTCAAAGTGCATTTAAAAGTTAATAGACAACCCTATATTGTATATGAAAACAACTCTTCAATATGTATAAAATCATCTCAACCCAGCAATGCCTGAATCTCATAAAAAAATACGACACAAGTCAACTCTTCCCGACTTAAAAATTGACAGTTTTGACAACTTTAATTGAATGAATTTGAACCCAGCATGCAACAAACTAGTTAGCTGTTTCTAGCACTATCTCTTCGATCTCGTCCAGGCAAGAGGTTGGTGATAATATCGACGACTTAATGTATGAATGTATATCCGACATTCAATTTGAAAGGGTATCAAACACTGTTAGAGAAGCAGCTCCTTGTACTATGTTCGATGAATTCAGGCACTAAATAATGAGTGATCGTCCTATTCTTTTTATTGATAAAGAAATTTTAGGAAGGGTTGCCAGGGAAACTGAAACAAGTTGCTTAACTATGAGTAGACAAGACAGAAGGACATTGAATTTGAGATTTTCATAATCATTTGCTCCATGAAAGGCAAAGCAAGCAGCTACATTGTCCACAAAGGGCTTTTCTCTCCATGTTTCTCAGACTCGGATGGGAGACGGGATTTATCGAACACGCACATGTTCCCTTTTCTCCAGGTTTTTTTTTTTTTTTACTTATTTCCTTATACTCACGTTTGAATACGGGTAAATAACTTATAACTTGTTTTGTTGTTACAAATTTTTTAAATAATTTATAACGACAAATCGTTGTAATCAGTATATGACAACATTTTATGATTATAATTAACATTGTAACATTTAACATTTAACAATAACTTATTTTGTTGTTATAAATTGTATTAATAATTCATAATGACAATTTGTGTCGTTGCAATAAATAAGTATAAAATTAAATTACGTAAGGTTGTTACTAATATGTTAATGTTTAACAACTTTTTAGTCGTTACAAACTTCATTAACAATTCGCTTTGTTGTAATAACATTTCAAGGTTCTTGCTACTATTTTAAGGTTTAGCAACAGATATACATTTTACTAATAATTTATCACGGCAAATCGTGTTGTTACTATTAATAGACAGAAAATTAAATTACACAACATATGTTAAAGTCATTGCTAACTTTATAATAATTAGCAATAATTTAATTTAGTTACTGTAATTAGTATCTTAAAAAATTAAATTATACGAGAATAACCAATCATCTGCGGAGTTTAATGTCTTTGAAACAACGGCCAAAACTGTGAATTCTAATGTCAAAAGTTTCCATATGTTTTCATGCATAATTAAAGGGTCCACCCTAAATAAGTAAACTAACATACATCATCATATAGGTTGTGGACATTTAACAGAAAAGGAAAGGCAGCTGTTTTCCACCATAAGAGGGGGGGTTGCTGGTTTTGCAAATTGTTTAGCTGACAAAGACAATTCATCAATGCAGTAAGGACACTTTGGTTTTATTATAATGGGACACAAAACCAAATAATATCTAAAATGTAGCGGATAGCGTTTTGATGAATTTTATTTCATCAATAATATATCCACTGCCATGTCCACCAGGGCGCATGCATGCAGTTGAAACCAAGTTGATGAGTACTGAATGTTGTCTTCGTGGCTTGCACTTGTTTGAACTTTCCAAATCTGTGTTTTTCTCATGGAAGCAATTTTCTGTATTGGAGAAGTTGCAGATAAGTCAAATGTGCAGAAGAAGACAAAGCATTAAAACCAAAAAGCTTATGTCTGTTTTTCAAAAGGTGACATTTAATAAGTTAGGGTTGGAATTGTTGGGTTTTCTAACACTTTCTTCAATTAGCAAGTTTCCCTCCATTAACAAGTTACAATCCTTTCCTATATAAAAAGAAAAGGTTGTCTGATACAACAAGATGCAAGATCTTTGTTAGTGGATGACTGTTAAGGAAAAAAGTGGTTAATGGTATATTTAATAAGGACAAGGCTGCGCAACTGAAAAGATGCTCATAATTGAATGTATTTGATCTGCTCTGATATATTGTTTTAAAATGGAGAATTTAAGAAGTGACAATATGTTTTTCTGTTTTGCTTTGGAATCATAAATTCGTCATCATTATGTAATAATCTGACCAATCTTTTGCTCTTATAATGAACATCTAAAGGAGGCCGTAAGACAGTTTACAAGCTAATTGCAGATAATCAAAGAGTCAAGTACATGTCCTTAGATATATGCTTATTTTCGAAGTTTCTTCCAAGTAATATTGATTTCCTATCCAAAAACAAACCAAAAATGGAGAAGACCTGACTCCATCCAGATAATTCGAAAATCAAAAGATACCTGGAGTTAATTTTATATAAAAAATGGATTGTCATAAAATTTTACCGTAGGATTGGACGTACATTAAATCATTTCAAACCACCAAGTAGCCAGTGGAAGGCCCCGGTAGATAAACACACCCGTGTATATACGGGCAAGCACGCGGTATCACATTAATGTTAAGTGTTAACCACTATATAAACCAGTGTGTTCACAAAGAACAACTTCAGCCTAAAACTTACTTAGTTCTTTCTCACACAGTGCTTTATTATATGGAAGAAAAGAGCATGAAGAAAACTTATACAACAAGGAACAACGATAAACATAGCATGGAGAAGCCAAAAGGCTTGCATGAAGCAGCTGCAGTGAGTAAAAAATCTCCGAGAAACAGTTATGATATTGAAGTTCATCCAATCTCCTTTCATGGGTGTTCAGCGTTGTGGGATTCTGATTCAGATTTAGGAAGTAAAAGTAGGGAGAAGAAAGCTTATCCATTGCCACAGCCTTCAGCTTCTTCATGTAGGGCATCAATGGAGTCCCATCAAAGGGGTTCAAGTTTTGGTTCAGAAAGGGTGTCAGTTTCAAGTTTTACCTCAAATGAATCTTCTTCTGATGATGATGATGATATTCATGGGGATTTCAGTTCCTTCAGGTTTGTGGCTTATATTCTCAAGTTCCTTAAAAAACTTGTTTCATCTTCTGTTTTGCTCATGAAGATCAAATAATAACTATCTGATACAGATTTTAGTGAAAATTCCATAAATTTCCACTCAATACTGGTTTGATTTTCAGAAAACTTCACCCTCTTTGTTTTATATTTCTTTATCAAATTATATACAACATTTAAAAATAATGAAGATATTGAATTATTATAAAATAAATTAATTAAAAATTAAAGAAAAAATGATAAAATGAATTGCTTCAATGTTACAGTAAGTAATTGAGTATATTTAGCATAAAAATTATTAAGAAAAACAAAAAGTAAAATAGAAGATATAATTATCATTTATGACAAATTATTTAACATATAATTTATAATTTAAGTGCCACATATAACATTAGAAAAGCTATGTGTAGAAATGTGTCGGTTATCATCTACCAAACTTGTAATACTAATTAATGTATTTTCTTTTGCCTTAATGAAGAAAAAGCAAATATAATAGCTGGATATTTTATACAGGTCATCTGGTGGTTCCCCTGTTGTTAACATCATTAAAGCTACGGTGCTCACATGATTCTTTTAGAAAATATTAATATAAAAACTCTGATATATAAGCGACATAGTTTATGATTTGGTTGCAGAGTATATGAAGAAAATAACAGCAACTTATGGTCAAAAGGCTCAAATTCAGGATCAAAAGCTTCGTATATGCATCAATCACCTCGATATCTGTCACCATGGGATGCCACTTTAGAGTCCCCAACTGAGAAACATCCATGTCATCGTCTTCCCCTTCCTCCTCCTACTTCACCTAATAAACCTCCAAAGAAATCTCCATCTAAATGGAAGAAAGGGAAGCTTCTAGGAAGAGGGACATTTGGACATGTTTTTGCTGGTTTTAATAGGTAAAATATTTGATATAATTTCATTGCCCTTTCATATGAATGAATCCAAAAGAAAAAGCTTTATATGTTACTTTTTCCAACAGTGAAAATGGAACAATGTGTGCAGTGAAGGAAGTTAAGGTCATTACAGATGATCAAACATCAAAAGAATGTCTCAAACAACTGAACCAGGTTGGTCTGGTTTTTACAAAATCTCAGTGTCATAAAACATCTGTTTCTTTCACGGCAATGTTTGGGGGTTATTGATTTAGACTCTCTTTCTTCTAATGCAAAACAGGAGATATCCTTGCTTAGTGAGTTGTCTCATCCAAACATTGTCCAATATTATGGGAGTGAACTGGTTAGGCTTGGCAACCTTTACATGTCTATTAATCCAATTTGTTTACAAGTTTGGTCAATAAGTTGAAACAATCCAAGTTTAATTTATGCAGGGATCAGACAAGCTTTCGGTTTACTTGGAATACGCTTCAGGGGGTTCAGTCCACAAATTACTAGGTGAATATGGACCTTTCAAGGAACCTGTTATCCGAAGTTACACAAGGCAAATACTCAGTGGCTTGGCTTACTTACATGCAAGGAATACAGTACATAGGGATATCAAAGGAGCCAACATACTTGTAGATCCTAATGGTGAAATCAAGCTTGCTGATTTTGGAATGGCTAAACATGTACGGACTTATCCATTAACATTGTGTTTTTAGTAAGGGAAGATGTTTCTGATGAATTTGTGTTTTAAAATCCAGATGACATCTTGTTCTTCAATGCTTTCTTTTAAAGGAAGCCCTTATTGGATGGCACCAGAGGTACCTATTTTTCCATATCTATTTTATACTATTTTTTCTCCCATGTTTTAGAAGTTGTTTGATCTTAACATCCACTGATCTTTCCAGGTTATCATGAATGCTCATGGATATAGCTTAGCTGTTGACATTTGGAGCCTAGGGTGTACAGTTCTTGAGATGGCAACATCAAAACCTCCCTGGAGCCAGTACGAAGGGGTACGAGCGCCGTTATCACCGATATTTATTGTAATTGATCATGATGACATCCATTGCAATTATAACCAAGACCCCTAAATTTTGTTTATGTTGTTTTTAAACCAGGTTGCAGCCATATTTAAGATAGCAAACAGTAAGGGTTTTCCAGAAATCCCTAATAACCTTTCAAAGGATGCTCAGAATTTCATAAAACTTTGCTTGCAAAGGGAACCAACTGCACGCCCTACAGCACTGAAACTGCTTCAGCATCCCTTTGTCCAAGACCAATCTATGGTGGAACCAACAAAATTCAATTTGGTTGATGATAGAAGAAGACCTTCAAAGGGTTCATGGTAACTGCTAAACATCTCATGATCTTGTCCTTGTCCCTACTTATAGTTGTCTCACAAAAAGCGTCTTACAAGCAGGAGAGTAAATTCATAGCTAATTTTGTCATTGATTGCAGGGACGAAATATCACTTGCTTCTTCTTTACCCGAGTCACCTTGCTCGAACTCGACTCAACAATGTAAATCAGCTTGCGGAAGCTCTCATCGTTCATCTTATCAAACATCTTATTAGTCGGTTTCATTCACCATCAATATTGTAGAAATCTCCTGGGATCCCACACGTTATGTAAGTAAAGTAGAGGCATTATGTTCGAAATTTTCCAGAGAGGTGAGAAGCAAGAAATGAGGGGATAGATTGTCTTGTGAATGTCAACTTTGAAGATGTAAAGTGGATTGCTTGTACATATTAGGAGGTTTTGTATTTGTTAATATAATTATTTGTTTTCGGAAATGAATTATGTGCATCAAAAAAAGTAAATTTATGAATCAAAGTTTGTCTTACTCAAGTTTATGCTATTGGAATTAGCTAGGAGTCAAATTGTAGCATTTATTTTGGGACAACTTTGGAATGAAACAAACCTACCTAGCAATTGCTACCCAGCTGAAATCATAGTCCAACCCCCTCTGATTTCATCCAACGACTATTTTGATTAATTACATTATTTTAATAAACTTAATTATAATATATTAATTTATAAGAAGACTTCATTTGCAGATAACTAAATCCATTTTGGTATTTACATTTCTTTTTTATACTCGAACTTGACAACTATATTCATTTTTATCCCTGAACTTAAAAACTATAAAAACTTGATGGCATGACACTTGATGATGATCTGGAATAATTTTAAAGTGTCACATACAGTGTTCTAATAACTAAACCTAGAAGTGTTCATAATTTCGTTAAAACCGAATTAATCGACCGATGAACAAATTTAATTTGATCGGAGATCGGTTAATTATTTTTTTAGAATTTCAGTTATTGGTTAATTCGATACGGTAATTAATCGAAGTAACCAATTAACAGAAATAAATAATCTATTTGGAACATTACATAAATCTTGAAAGTTAACAATTGTCAGCTTTCAGGTTTTTCAAATGTTCCAAATGTCTTATTTGTTATTTTCACTCCATTTAAAATTTTTGGAACTATTAAAAAATTGAATATTAACAATGTATTTTTAATATTTTATACTTATTTTAATCAAAAGACAAAAATATATAAATTTCAATTAATTCGGTTAATTAACCAAATTAACCAAAATATTTCAGTTCAGTTTAATGTATTTTAAAAAAAACCTTTGTTCCGATTAATGGTTAAAGAAATTTCCATTTCAGGTAATTCGGTCATGGTTATTTGGTTCAAATATTAACTAAACCGACCGTTTGAACATCCCTAACCAAACTAATTATTAAACCAATCAAACTACTAATTTTTCATATACATATATTTGATCGATTCAACTGCTAAACCAACAATAATTAATAATTAATAAAAATTTTTAAAAAATTTATTAAATCAGTTCAACCTGTTCAACTATTAATTTTTGTTCTAATTTTTTCTTTTATTGATTTCGAGCAATTTCTGATTCAATCGATTTAAACAACCCCTTTATTTGAACAGTGTACCAATCAATTCTCAATCCACTCGATCCGAATTCTCAATCCACTCGATCCGATCAACTGACCAATCTAGTTATATTCCAAGAACACTGGCTACAACATCAAAGCTTAACGAAAACAAATCCCAAAGTGATCTAAAAAAAATTCAGATACCAAAGTGGACCTAATTGGTAAATTCAAAGTCCAAAAATTATTTCAGACTAAATATTTATTAAAAATATCAATAAATCCATATTATTATAAATATACCCTAATCCTAAGACATATCAGTACTAATACTAAGAGAAAAAAAATCTGTTCACTAATATGATATTACCTTGGCTGAAACGCAATTAAAAATATGCATGTACACCACCAGTTTTATAAGCTAGATTCTTCAGATTAATATACTTAATCCATGTCCATTACATAGCCAATCACAGACATACCTTAATAGAGATGTGCTCCTTCAAAAATCCTCTAAATAAAAATCTTAAACAAAATTTGACATATTCGTATCTGAAACTCACACCCGAATACCCGCATCTAATGGCCATACCCAAGTAATACAAAGCCAAATTTACAACTGAGTTCATGTCCAGCTGATCAAAACAACGAAAGATAGTAAAAGAAAAGAAATGGTATATGCACTCACATTAGTTTTTAGCCCCAAATCAAAATGAATAATCCTGCAAATCCGATTTTGAGTCACTCAATTCCACATCAGCTAAGCACTCTTCTGCAGTAAGAGGAGGAAGTTGCCTGGTTTTCCGTTTTAAATTATGCTTGTGCCACTCACTCTTAAAGTGATCCCTGTACTGTTTGGAATCCCCCACAAATGCATTGCATGTGCTGCACTTATGTTGCTTTGCCTCCCCTTCAGCATTCCCATTTCCTGAAGAGATGGTATGCTTTTGTATTTTCTCACTTAGTTGGACAACTGAATCAGAAGATTCTGGGGGTAAACGTGATGATGCTGACTCGGCCGAATCCTTGGGCAGCTGTGATGATATATCCTCATCATCGTAATTATCCACTTGCGTATCCCCCTCGGCATGTACAGACACTGAAAGTATTTCCAATCTACCCTGTAAATTCCTCACAAGGGAGTCACATTCTCGGAAAAGCCCTGGTTCTATTTCACAAATCTGAAAAACCAGCAAACAAGAGCTTAAGCACTTGAAAAAGAAAACCGTAAGATAAAAGGTAAAGCACACAGTTAAATAGCTATCAACAGCAGCTCAGTCACTTGGATAAGCTAACTTAATCCCAAAAGTATTAAGTAATGATAAACACAGAAGTGACAGACAGGTAAACATAATGTGCTAATTAGAAAGTTCCAGATATGCTTCTCAAGTGTACTGATGCACATATAACTTTAGTGTCTATGACCACTCGAGTGAAGGTCAATCGGAAACTTTGGGTGCAAGAAGCATGGAACTAAAATAAGAGTAAAATTCCCAATCGGGTACAAGCTTCTACCTGCTTGACAAAGTTTATGCTCATGCATGGTTAAATACGCCTTCATATTACTTGGCTTCAATCATGTAGTTATTAAAATCAACAAAAATCAAAATTAACAAAAAAAATGCATCAACACTATTCAAGCATCCTTGCTTGACAAATTATCCTAACTTCCAATTTTGATGGATTAAATTCATGACATTCACATAACTAGAGAAAAAAATGACGCTTGAATAACTACCCAGATGGAGCATCCAGGCAAATACCTTCAAATATATCAGTAAATAATGCTAAAAATGTAATGAACTTATAACCATTGTTAAGAGAAAATTGATAAAATGACTAAACCAAGAGTCAAAAGCTTCTCCTAGAGGGAACAGAAGATGCAGCTCACTTACAACTGACAGCTGAGTTCCGGATTCATCTTTTGAAACAATGGTAGCACCCCATTCATTCAGCTTCTCACAAAGAGAATAAAAGTTCTGTCCAGGAACTATGAGTCGTAATCTCATGGGCGACCGTTTTATGGGGAAGTTATTCTGAAGCTGACGAATAACCTCTAGAGCCTGAGAAATATAAACCATCAGGCAAAGAAGAAAACACAAAAAGCCATCATATTATACATGAAATTCAACTAAAAGAATACTACTCCAATGAACAACTTTATGTCAGGCATAACTACGCACATCTAAATATGAATTAAAGCAGAAATAATATATCTGATGCTAAATCAATTGGAGAAGCATGACTCAACATGGCATGAAAAATTCCATTGAACAAAGAAGATTCATCAGTTTCTTTTGCTAATCCATAACTAAATACTTTAACAACAACAAAAAAACGACCTGCTTCTTGGAACTACTATTGGGATCAACAGCGAAATGAATTTCATGCATTAGTCTCTCAATCATACTAATGGTGTAAGGGCGCTGAGTTTCAGGATTGATGGTTTTTTGCATGACAATCGTCGCTATATCCCGAAACTGACTCGAAAATTGCGATTCCCTTTCCTTCCCAGCAACTTGTAGCTCCCCTTTCTCCAAAATCTACCACCCAAACAAAAACCCACAATCAGCAAACAGAGAATTAACCAAAAATAATTTTATCTTAGTAAAATAATTGAAATTTTAGAATTACCTCCAAACAAATTTTAGTCTGATCATCAGTCCCAAAAGCAGCAACCAAATCTTTGGTCTTAGCAAGAACCCCTTTCGAAACATTGGAGTACACCGTATGGGACTGTAGAACCTCGTCCAAATCTTTCTCGCTGTTGCAATAAAATTCTTTCCCTTTTTAAAAAAAATTGAATCAAAATTCAATAACAACGATTAGTAAGTGAAATTTGTAAACAAAAACTTACACCCGGGAACGCCATGAGAGGACTTTGTTTTTGTAGCAAGCGATTTCAAATCGCATGCCGTGTTTCTTCAAACGCACGACGGCCACATTCGTCAGCCGCTTTTGCCCTATCGGTTGCACCAGCGTTTTCGACATTCTTCTTTTTATCTCTCTTGCCCCCTCGCTTCTTTCCCTCTTATTATATACCAGACTTTCCAGGTTATGTTTAGGAAAAATTCTGCTACCAGTCCCTATACCATGCGTAAAGTTTAAATTTAATCTTTATATTTCAATTTGATATTTTTAATCTGAGTATATATTAAATTCTTTCATCTAAATTCTCTTATTTTTAAATTATTATAGGTAAAAAATATTACCAGCTTCTTATTTTGACATAATTTTTATAAAATAATAACTATTTTAATTAATGGATTTAATGATTACCTTTTGAGTTAATATTAAAATTAAAAATATTAAATTAGAGAAAATATTTAAATTCACAAATTATGCTTAGTATGAGATTAACATAAAAATTTAACTTATTCAATTAATTAATTAAGTTCTATCATTTAGGTTAAGAAATAAATTTCAAAATTAAAAAAGTATTAAATTGTAATTTATACATAGTGCAAGGACTAATAGAAAATTTTGACTTTATATTTAAAAGCCGCAGAAGATTAAAAACGCACCGTTTGGACCTTAAAGAAACCCGGTTCAACCCAAGGCCCCATCTCAGTTAGCAATTAGCACAAGGGTTCAGACCATTTTCCATTACTGTACTTTTCCAATTCCCTTCTCTGCCGAATTGCCCATATTTGTTAAAAGAAAAAATAGAAAAAGAAAAAAATTGTTTGGGTTCCCAGAAAAATATTTAGAGAGAAACTAAGAAGATTTGTTTTTTTAAAGAAGAAAATGGCGTCTCTAAAGGAAAAGAGTGAAGAGGCAATTCCAGAGGAGGAAAAGAAGGAGAGCTCTAATTATTTTGATATTTATGGACCTCAAGTACTCTTCCTTTTTCGCTTGCTTTCAAGTTTTATGTACAGAATATATTGGTTTTCTTTAGTATAATGGGAGAATGGAATGAAACTTGAAGCCTTCCCTTTTGCAGGCAAAAGCAGAACTTGTTTTCAAGACGCCAGAAGCTGACAGTACTTTGAATTTGCAAGTAAGTTTCTTAAAACTGACGTTGTGAGGGGGAAAACCATTAATTTATACTCTGAGAAACATAGTTGAACTTTGGGGATTTTTGTTTTGGTACCAGGATGTTCAAGGACTTGTTACCTGGGTTCTTGCCGATGGATTCATGCCTTCCTGGGTCTTTATTAAGGTAAAGAATATAATGTTATGTATTAAACTTTATTATTGGTTTCCTCATTAATGGGTGGAACAAAGTCTTTCATTATTGGGTTTTATAAAAACATGTTCTTGTTTTACATTGTTTGCAGAATAAGCCGCTGATACCGAAAGTTGTTATGCTTTATGTCCCTGGCTTGGATGCAGCTTTGTACATAGCTCAATCCATGAAACTTTCTGGTTTTAAACAAAGTTGTGGCAATCCTCGGGCACTTTTAGCACTTAGGTTCGTAATGATTTTGTTTCTGCATTTCTTGTCTATGATGCAATGTGCTGTGTTTATGAGTTCTGTTGTTTTTATAGTTGTGTATCAGATGGGATGCAGACAATAGACGCACTCCTAACGTGCAAAGTGAAGAGAAAGAGAAATGTAATTGATTCAGCAAGGGATGTAAGCCAATCAGCTGAGCAAGGTGCAAAATCCGTCTTTGCATGGTCTACTTCTTTGTTTGCATAAATTTCTTACTTGTATGCTGGAATTAGGTGCTTGACAGGGTTAGTTGATTTTCGTTAGAGGATTGCTAGTCCAACTTGTGTGACTAGAAAAGAAAAGCTTTGGGGACCTTAAACATGTGCCATGTACTCTTCTGGTGGTCTTAACTAATTTTCATTGAGACAGAATGAAGGTATTTCAGCTGTTCCACACTTGTTGATAAATGGTGTTCCCAGTTCTTTACTATTCACTCAGAGTTGGGCTGCAATCCTTAAATCATGTTGGTTATTTATCATATCAAATAAGGTTATTGGGAGTGTAAATTCTCTGTGAGAAAGAAAATATTTAAATAAGTAGAAAGGCAAATTCGTAAACAATTATGTTCTGTTCCAGTTTACTTTTCATATTTGTAAAATCAAAATCATAGTAATCACTCACTATCTTGATTAAGATTTTTTCTTTATAATGTCTACAATTATCAAAAAGTTATATTTAGGAGATGAGATGGTTCCTATTATGTTGCAAAGGTTATGTTGCCGCTTGGCAATCCTTTTGTTGCTTTCAGCATCACAACATTACAAGGTTTTGCTTAATAACATCTTAACTTATTTGAGTATTTCTACCAACGCAATAACCTGTTGATTATAAAATGACATCTTTATGCAGAAACATCCATCTCTTCAATGGACTCTGCAGAAATCTTGAAAGACATTCCTTTCCCCATTTCATATTATACGCTTACAGCAAAGGAACTAGAAGACAATGGATTTTGTTATGATCAACCAGGTGTGCTAAATGTTTTCTCTGACTGTTACATATACTTTTCTTAGCATCTTAATCTTGCTTCTTCATTGTTCAAATGTCCTTGGTTCATTCTTGGATTTGTTACATGTAGGTTTTATTCCTACTCGTCCTGCTCCTGATGGATCTTCTCCTTATGAAATGTTGGCACTTGACTGTGAAATGGTAAATCCTGTGTGTCAGCTTATGACTAGATCATGATGACTTTTTGCTTCTGTATTGTGAAATAAGATAAAATCATGTAAACTATTAGTTGGAGAATGTACAGTGACAAGATATTGTTGCTTTCTTCTGAAGAAGTTAGATAAAATCCTACATAAAGCTTGAGAGCTTTGCCTAGAATTTCCTTGGTACACTAATTTTGTCTCCAGACCCACCTGTGGCTTAAAACGTTCATCTCTGATCTGAATTCATGTGATTGTTTGCTCAAGTAGAAAATAAATTATTATATACTCTGGACAATTGTGCTTCTTACCTTCTGCTCTGGCTATTAAGTTTTCTTGTGTTTATGTAGTTAATTCTGTGTGCTCATCATGATGGACTTTGTTTTCTTTCTCTTATTTTTTTGTCTGCTTACGTTCATGCAGTGTATAACAAGTGAGGGTTTTGAGCTTACAAGAGTGACCCTGGTTGATATTAAAGGACAGGCATGTTGAATTGAATCTCTTCTCTCTTTTCTTTTCTTTTCTAATATTTCTTATCAGTTTCCTAGCCAACTATTTATCAGTTTCTTTTAGATAATTTTGATAGTGGCCTATAATTGACATTTAAGGCATACAAATAATACTCCTATATCTTTTTAATGAACTTTTACTCCCATAAGAAAGAGGAAAAAAAAGAAAGAAAAGAGTAAACCATCTTTTTATTGCTGCATCATGTAAATGATACAACACATTTACTAGATAAATTGGCTAAAAGTGCAATGATTTTTGTTGACAGGTTGTACTGGATAAATTGGTTAACCCATCAAACCCTATCACCGATTACAACACAAGGTAAATGCAATTTGGAACTGTTGAAGTTAGGTCCAAGTAGAGTTTCATGAAAACTATATTTCTTTTGTCTACTATCTCTTAGTGTCATTCAAACAAAAGGAAAAGATCTATTAGTTGGTCAAGTTTATGCTGTTTTTTTTTTAATATGTGTGTGAAAAAATTTCCCATGCTTTGAATTGTTCGACTCAATTTGTATTGACAGATTTGAAATCTTCAGTCATCCAACTCTGAGATCACTCTCCCTGTCTCTAGGCATACACTTTATTATTTCTTATCATTAGGTCAATTTCATAATTTTGTTTATTGCTTAAGCAGGTTTAGTGGAATCACATACGAGATGTTGAGTGGAGTGACTACAACTCTTCAAAATGTTCAGGTTTATCTCCCTTTGTTGACTATCACTAATCATTGTCGTTATATTTTTACTGCACTATTGTTGAATTAATGTTCCATTAAAAAAAGCTCATGTACAAATTATTTATATTTTCTTCCTGTTTTCAGGAAGATTTTCTGATGCTGGTTCACAAAGATACCATCTTAGTCGGGCACTCCTTGGAGAATGACTTATTAGCTTTGAAGATTTCTCATGATCTGATAATTGATACATCTGTATTATACAAACACCCTCGCGGTGGATCTTATAAAAGTGCTCTTCGAGTTCTTGCGAAGAGATTTCTTTCTCGGGAAATACAGCAGTCGGGGAGTGGACATGATAGCATTGAAGATGCAAGAGCTGCTATGGATTTGGCTCTGTTAAAGATTAGAAATGGCAAGTACTTATTTTCTTTGCATTCACATTGATTAGGTTCTTTTACGTGAAGAAGTCAGATATACCTTGCATCAGAAGGTTTATCATTTGATTATCTTTTTTATAATGTAGAAACGCATATGTAAATTCTTATAATGTCTTTGCTTCTTGTGTTAGGACCTGATTTTGGTTCGCCACCATCCTTTATGCGTAGGAAGCTCCTTACACTTCTGGGTGAGTGTGGCAAGACCTCCTCTTTCATTGATGATATTTCCATAGTGAAGCGATATGCTTCTGAGTCATCCCATGCAATCCCAGTTTGCTCTGATGATGAAGCACTTTTAAAGGCTAGAAAAGAGGTAAGGCTTCGTTATATTGCTTTTCTGGTATACCTTCTTCTATCCAAGCTTGCGTATCAACTTCGTACATTTATCTGTTGTGGCAGGTCAAGAATGACCGTGTTCACTTTGTCTGGACACAGTTTTCAGAATTGAATTCCTATTTCAGAAAACAAGCTGAGGATGACGTAAAGTTGAATGGAAAGCTTGCGGAAATGATATCATTGCTTACATGTGATAAGAAACCTGCCAAACGCAAAGGAGTAAAATACAATATTTCAACTGAGCTAAAGGAAATTTTAACACGCATCGACGCTAGGGTTCGTAGTCTCCACACTGCATTACCCACTAACTCGATGTTTATAATATGCACCGGACATGGAGACATAGCCATTGTTCATAGGTAAGTCTTACTTAACCTGTGTCACTCATACACTATGCAATGTACCTTTCTCTCTCTTAAATCTTTTGAATAATGTTACCCTGATCCATTTGTAAGTATTCAATTACTGTTGCATAAATATGGTTTGACATCAATGAGATTTTAGTTACCTGGACTTGGAGGTGAGTGTTGCACCTAAATATGTGTCCAGAAACGGTCTGCTCAATTTTTCTAAGTTTTTTCATTTATTTAGAGGATTATATCCTTATGTTCATGTCCAAATATTAAGTGTCAAACATGAGTACTTTAAGAAAAATGAAGTCCTAATAACATGTCAATAATTAGCTTTCCTTTTCCCATTGAATTTTCAATCATAATATTAATTTTGGCTTGCCCTTTTTCATGTGCATGGATGAAGATTAAGGAAAATGCTGACAGAGCAAAGTGAAACAATGATTCCACGTGAGAAACTTATTAAGGTTTTGGAAGAGCTGCAGGCCCAAGCTGAGGTAGCTTTATGTTTTGTTGGTATGAAGCATTAGATATAGACACACACACTAGTTTGTCTTGCAACTTCCGAGAGCAATGAGGAATGCTCATGTAAGTTCACAGGCTGTTACAATTTTAACAAATTACAATCATTCTTTTGATGCTGTACTGGGAAAATTTTGTAAACAATGATCAAATTTCTATACTGCTAATGGTTATTAAAAGTTTTGTTCAGTTCTCTTTCTTGTTTCTCCGTTCTTTTTCAATTTACTTGGACGTAACTCGAAAAACTCAAGCAGCTCAAGTTATTGAGGCGAACAGAGTTCAAATGTTTCAAAAAACATATATTATTCAAGAAAAATGTTAGATAATTAGCAATACCTACTCTTCTCTGGAATTTTACATAAGCACAAAGGATTAAAGTCATTTTTCTGGAACAACTCTATAGTTTACAATGAACATTCAGAGCTGAACTTCCTAACTCCATGCTGAAGCAACAATCAAGCTTTTGTCTTCCCACCCAAAATGAAGTGCACCCACATCCTCCTTCAGCTTGTACCTGTCACAGTATTCCTTGATAAGCTTCTGGATTGTATCAATTACATTTGAACTCATTGGACATGACTTGAAGCCAGCCATTATCATCCTTGCCCTCCATTTCCCTGCGACTTCGTATCGTTCTATCCTTTCCTCTCCTTCACATGCAATGATGTTAACTATGTCCCGTGCCAGGCACTGTCTTTCGACGTTCATCCGATCCTGGCTCTCCCTAGGAAGGGTGGCGTCCAGGGAGTCAAAAACAGCAGAGTAGTAACTATAGGCTTCGATAAACCTTGGGAAGAATGGTGATGTGTTTGTGTTTACATCTTGCTCGACGACAGTAACAAGTTTTGGATTCATGCTCTTAACCATCCGAAGAAGCTGATCCCGCTGATTGATCGTTGAAACACTCTCATCAGGCATGTGGTGGAGTAGAAATGCAAAGTTCACTATAAGTGCTTCGCCCGGCTTGCAATCCAGCATAGATGGAGCAACAAGTGAAGTCCTTGAGGGAACTGCTCGAAACTCGAAAGGTACACCGAGTATTTCTGCTAGCTTCTCAAGTCTTAGTCCGACAATTTCGAGGCCTCCATTAAGACGTTGGACTGACTCAGGGTCATCAACTCCGGTTAACCTCAAATGAGGTGGCTTACCCGGCAGCTTAGCTATTGTTTGAATCAGTGTAATATATTGACTACCTTGACTTATATCAAAATCTATTATATGTACTCTTTTCTCACCTTTAAATGCCTCAATAATTGCACCATTTGCTGCCATAAATCCAAACTTGAAACAAGGGCACACTTCAAAGAGGATTTGCATTGCTGCAAGCCTATCAGAAGAAGGGGGCTCTTTGCATCTTAAAGCTTTGTAAAGACATTTTCCGGATGCTGCCATGCGAGCTGCAAGGCCTTCGACCATGTAGGCTGCAATTCTCTGGGGCGGATCTCCTTGAATCGAGACCTTCTGGCGAAGCTCGTTTATTATGGCTGAAGCTTTTTCAATGTGACCTTCTGAGAGTATAGCAGCACATTCAATCAGCATTTGCTTAGGAGTCTGAGATGAAACATGTGAAACCTCTTTGTTACCACTAACGCTATCGAGATAAGTACCGGAGGATGATGACTCCTTTGGCGAGTCGTGATGAGAACCCATCCTGATAGGATCAGACCACTCACCATCTACTTCCATGCTTAGACCAGTGCCAAACATGTCATCATCCCCATCAACATCATTATCAGCAAGCAGAGCTCTCTCCAGTTCTTTAAGCTTCAGTTTCATCTTATCCGAATCAGAGTCTAGTGTATCTGGGCTTTGGATTTCCAAGTAATCTTTTAAAAGAAAATGGATTGGACAATATAAGAACATTGAATTAACGAAATAGAAGACTTCAATGGTTTTAGATCAGTCAGGGAGAAAAATGAATTACCTCTTATCTGGCAAGAAGAGACATCTTGTAGGCGAACCGAACTTCCAGAAATTCCAGAACTAGATGAATGTATAAGCTCATCTGTAGGAGAATCAAGGAAGTACTTCTCGTAGCTCTCGCTGCTGTAAGAATCCATAACATAAACAGGCTTATGCTTATCAGAACCAAACATTCGAATGGCCATGCCAGTACTATCACTGCTATCCTGTATTGAATAGAGATTCGTATTTCTACATGACGCAGTAGCTGGTTCGGCAGACCTTACTAAAGACATGGTTCCAACTCTCTGGACAGTCGAATTATAAAATGGTTGCTGCAGAAAAAATCACAAATCAAACACCGATGCAAGACATGAACTCAAATAGCTTATGAGTAACATGAAATAATCTCCATCATGTGACAAATCATTGGCAGCAAGACGTGTTAGCACAAAACAAGTGGCCCTATGTAAGAAATGGACCATGTCACCGCCGTATTTAGATTATGGAAAACCGGAATTTGGGATCCCTTCATTGTTCAGATCAGGCTGGACAATCACTTGTGAGTATGGTGAAAGAGCCAAAAATATAACTTATTTGGGTTTCAGCATTCCCAGACCAGACCGGAATTTGGGATCCCTTCATTGTTCAGATCAGGCTGGACAATCACTTGTGAGTATGGTGAAAGAGCCAAAAATATAACTTATTTGGGTTTCAGCATTCCCAGACCAGAAAGATCTTAGAAAGGTTGCCATAGACATGTTTTGCTATCATCCTTAACATACAAATAACAGAGAAAGCATTGATCCGGATGAAGATCCGTCAGCAAAAAAACTCGATTTCAAGGACAAACATAGCCGAAAACCGAAACTCCTAAACAAGCTCGAACAATGATCAAATTCAAGGTTTTGTGAACTGATTTTGATGGAAAAAGAACAACAGGCAACATACAGGACACAGCAAAACATTGAACAATTCTAAAACAAGTTCTTGACGTTCCATTTCAGGGCTTAAAAAACTCATCAAAAAGTTAAAAAAAAAAAAAGGTTTTCCCTTTACCTGATGCATGAGAAAGGTCTTCAAGAAGAAGAGGCAAAGATCATTATTTGTACAGAAAAATCCTACAATTTCAACAGATAAAATTCTAGATAAAGCTGAGCCTTATAGCACTTTGCTTCAATGGAGATGAAAACGATGGGATTGACCTTGTATTCAACTAATTAAATACCAATCCTAAAGCAAATATACCTATTCTAAACACTTTAGATTATGCGGTTAGGTATGATTAAATAATCAACGAAGCACAAGGAAAAACACCCAACAAAGAAGTAAAAACAAAACCAAAATTGTAAGAAAAAAAGAATAAACAAACAAACAAAGAATACCCAGATAAGGATATATACAATATAATAAATGGGTAACTTCAAAGGACTACAAGAATCTGAACAGATCAATATTCCATTATGACCCAAGTTGTAATAATAAGAGAAGAAAGAAAAAGACCAGACATGAAAAAGCAAATTCAATTTTCTAGTGAGAAACTCACCCTCAAACTGAAACCAAAAGGGTGTTTTCCTTTCCTTTTCTTTTTTCTTAAATTGTTTATTGTGACTGTGTGTGTTTCTTCTATCTCATAAAATGAAAAGCAGGTTTTATTTATTTTATTTTGTTTGTTTTGTCAGAGTCTGCATGTTTATACCAACTTGTCTGACTCTGAGACGCTGTTTAGAGAGCGCAATGGGATGATGCTTTGTGGCTCTCTCTTTTTATGTGGCGCCATCATTGGCTCTTCTTTTTCTAATCATTCAATCCTCACCGTCTAATATATTTCAAACCCCCTGCACTAATATTAATATATATTAAATTATTTGGGTAAATTCCAATAATAATCACCCAACTATTGGTAAATTTTTTGTCACCCAATTATAAAAAATTCTAAAATAGTTACCTACTTTTTTCATTTAATATAATAGCAACTTTTACCCTTCATATTTATACGCTATTAAAATTTGTCTTGATTCTAAAAATCTAATCTTCAACATTTGCACATGATTTAAATTGGTCATTTTACAATTTTATTTTTTGTGATCCTTTCACTTAAAAATTTAAAAAACCACTTTTATTAACACCAAAAATCTAAGATAATAATTTTATCTTTTCTCATTTTTTAAAAAAGTAATCCTTAATGCCACCAAAAAACTTTAAAAAAGATCAAATTATACAATGTGTAAATGTTAAGAGTTGAAAATTTTAGAATCAAGACTAAATTGGCATAATTTCTATATGTTGGTGGCTAAATTGGCCAGTTGGTGACAAAAAAGATAAAACTGAATAATTGAATGACTATTTTGTAACTTTTCATAATCCCTTAACCTATAAATTTTTTACTAATAATTAGATGAGTAGTATTATAGTTTATCCCAATTGTTTTTATTAAAAGTATTAAATTATGTGATACTATGATTTAAATGAATGAAAAAATTATAAAAAATGAATTTTAATAGTGGTCGGAGGCTTCTTTTTTTTTTGTCAGCATAAGGTTTAATGTTTAAACTTTAGTATTGTTTTTTTAATTAGTTTTTTATAAATACAAAATTATTAAAATATATAAATATTTTTAACCATGTTTGTTGTTTTATTTAAAAATAATTTTTAGACTTTCTAGTTAATGTATATTTTACCCTTTATTTTAGACACTTATTTAGTTTGTGTTTACTTTATTTTATTAAATTGGTACAAAATTTAGATTTCCTCAGGTTACTCCAAATATTTAACAATATTAAATTTTTATGATATAATTGCTATAACCAATTAGAAATTAGATTTTATTTTACCTTCCAAATAAATCTAAATAGAAGAATATTCATTTTGGAGGTGTATTTTCAATAATTTATAATTTTTTTGTAGTTTCAAACAATAATAACATAAAAAATGATAACTTCAGAAAATTTCCAAGTATTTTAGGATATTTTAGATTTTTAATTTTTTCTATAATTTGGAATTTTTTAGAATGTTTATAGTTTTATAATTTCTTATAATTTTATATAACATTCAAATTTGTATAACTGTTTATAAATTTATATATTTTTAAAATGTTAAATCTTTTTATTTTCAAATGATTATTAAGTATATTACTTTAAAGTCACCACGTATCATTATATTATTAACGATAGTGTCACATCGTCAAAAATAAAAAGAAATAACTAAAATATTTTTAAAGTTTTAAATTTAAATACTAATTAAATAAAATAGATATCAATTAGTAATAAATTCAAGACAAAATATACCATGGCTTAAATAAATTTTTTATGTAAAAATTATTTACTTTTGAGAGATGTGTAGAACTTTTCGTTGCATCTCAAAGAAAAACAATGGGTCATATTCCATCTTGTTTCAATTCTAAGAAAATAAAATAAAATAGTAAAATTTTCTTCATACGTTTTCTCAAATTCGTTTAAAATTGCATCATTTCTACATTTTCAATCATGTTAGGTTGAAACACAATTAGATAAAAAAGTAAATTTTATGAGTACGAAAGGTGATACTTAATTAGAGAAAAATAATATATTTTATAATTAATTTATGATATATTTTTACACAGTGTTTAAAATTATTTATAATATTTTTTAATTATTAAATAAGAGAGTAATATATTTTAGCGTATTTAAATTCACACATTCTTATATTGATAATAATATTTATATCAATTGAGCTAAAATCGAATAAAAAAAACAAAGAAAAATAATAATTTCATTTAAAATAATAATTATTTTACTTTTAGCGTGTAAGGTAGTGGAAACGCGTGCAAGGATAAAAAGCCAGTCGTGAAAGTTCTCTACGACTACAATATTCAATCTTCGTGGCTAAAACACGTAGTACAGAAGGAGATGTCAGAAATAGTCAACCTCTTAACAACTTCGATGGCTTTTCCTTTTTCTCCTTTATATTAGTTTATATTCTTTTTTAAATTACTTTTTTGACATTTAAGCAACATATTATCTTTTAATTTGATCACTATCCTTGTGCAATTTTCTATATTTTTTTAACAATCTAATTATACATTTTAATTATATTTGACTTTTTTGACAGAATGTCTAGAATATTCATAACCACTCTTTAACAGAGACGAAGTCAGAATAATTTTTTAAGGGGGCCGAATGAAATTTTAATTTTTATAGTCTATATCTTTATAATTTTTAAAGAATTAAATCAAATTTTTATAATTTTAGGAGGAGCCAAAGTATAATTTTATCTTTACAAATTTAAAATTTTAAATAATTTTAGAGGGCCTAAATGATAAATTTTCATTTTTAGGGGGTTGGGCTCATGCCAACCACCTCCTCAATTTATAAATAAGATGACAATAATACTCATGTCAATCGAGTTAAGACTTAATCGATAATTTTTTATATTTTAATTCAAGAAAAGATAAAAAAAATTCAATTTTTTAAAACTCCTTGTATTGAATTGAAAATATACCTACTTCCAAAAAGAGGAGTGTATTTTAAGTTTGGGTTGACTTCAATTGCTTCATTTATGTTTTTACCATTGAAGTGTGAAGAATATGCAATGTGAAATGAATCAAAACCGAGTAGTGAGCAATCATACGATAAGAAATAGGGAGACTTTGGCTTTGAAATATATGCCAAAGTTTAATTTGTCAAATCAAATGATAGTTGTCCTAATTCTGTAGTTAAATTTACCAAGGATTATCTTGATTTTAAAATACTGAATTTACTACCTTTTTAATTTGATTTTTAGAAAACTTTGGTATTTGTCAATTTTCCAATTTATTTTCATTTTGATTTTTAAATTTAAATTTCGAACAAAAATAATAATATGATATTATATGGTTGCGAGATGTTATCATTTAAAAATTATATAAAATCTAAAATATACAAAAGTATTAAAAGTATAAAGAAATTCAATATATAAATATTAAAATTCAAATTATAATTTGACATAAATTCAGAATGTCACTTCATCATACTTTAACAAAATTCAAGTTTAAGGGTCAAATTGAAAAGAAACTATTAAATTCTAAGAATAATGTAACACCACAAACATGGCCTAGATGTTATGGTCGAATCCGGGAGTGTCACAAGGAAGGGTTTTGAAAACAATGTTATTTTGTTAAAGCTTTGTAAAATTGTTCGATAAATCATCCAAGTTTTATAACTCATATTCGTTTGTAACTATTACTGAAAGTGTTATTTAATTAATTCATTTGTCAAAACATAATTTACAGCGAAAGTCTTAAAAACCGTTATATTTTGGAAATTCAGTTCATATTTTCAAAAAAGAAACCTTTGTTTTCGTAAAAACCATGTTTCTAATCATCTGTCACAAATAAAGAGTTAAAACAAAAATCCAAATCCAAAATAACAACCAAACAGTCCGAAGAGTCCAATAATTACAAAACTCCCAGAAATAATCCTTAATTAAATAAAAACCATATTTAAAGTCAATTCACGAACTTGTGGTCACCGTAAGACCCCGTCGCACCGATCTGCCTAAGTCTGTGGATTACCTGAACAGAACAGACAAATAGATGTGAGTTTTCGTAAACTTAGTGTGTAACCCAACAAAAATAGACAAGCAACATACACAGATTTTCATAATCAGTCAAATACAGAATCGGACCTAAGTCCATAACAGATGCAGTTTTCAGAATCAAATAAATAGAACAGATATAGTGAGTCTTACCCCCATCTTCTACACACCATCTCTGACCATCTCATTACACCATGTGGGGTTAAAAACATCCACCCATCCCTACGCATCAAATAGTGTCGATGCGACACATTACAGATAATATGTAGTCAACCTGCTAGAATATAAGCGAAGTGTCGCCATACAAATCACTTCCTCTACATAAACAAAACTCACTCCAAACACGAATATGGAATACATATACAAAATTAATAGATTTAACATGCTTAACATGTTTGTATACAGATATCATGCATACTTAAATAGTATAGTCAGACATGTATATTGTATCCTACTCAGATCAGTCTATCAGAATATCATAACACACAAAATAGGGTTTGGTTAGACCTTATCGACCCTACAAGAGGGCCGACAATGATCGAATACGACAGTATGAATCGGCTCATCAATGGTTTAAGCACCACCAGTGAATAAAAAATTTTTTTTTTTTTTTTAGTGTCGAATAAGATATAAAATACGAAAAAATAAAAAAAATTTGGGTCTTGGCACATCAATGGTCAATCACCAAGACATAGTAAAATTTTTTTTAGCGTTAGAATCGGATATAAAATACGAAAAAATAAAAAATTTCTATTTCCTCCTATTTACTATTACAAAATTAAAATCCCCAAGTCCTATATATTTTTCTAAATTTAGAATTTAGTTTGTATATTAAAATCCCCAAGTCCTATAATTTTTTATTCTTTTTCGTATTTTTATATCCGATTCGACACGAAAAAAAATTTATTATGTATTGGTGCCGCCATTGATGAAGCCAAACACCCAAAAATTTTTTACATTTTTTGTATTTTATATCGATTCGACACTAAAAAAAAGAAAAATTTTTTATCGTTCATCTGGTGCCGCCATTGACAAAGCCAAGACCCAAAATTTTTTATTTTTTCGTATTTTTATATCCGATTCGACACGAAAAAAAAAAAAAATTTTATCGTTCATCTGGTGCCGCCATTGATTGTGAAAGACACCAAAAAAATTTTTAATTTTTTTCGTATTTTATATCTAACTCGACAAGAAAAAAAAAAAAAAATTCTTTGTTCTTGGTGCCGCCATTGACAGACAAGACCCAAAATTTTTTTTTTTTTTTTTCTTTTCAGATATCAAGATATACAATTTTTTTTAAAAAAAATGCATGGGTTCCGGCCATTGACAGGATAAAATCTAAAAAAATAATTTTTTTAAGTCTGATACAATGATTAGGCAATCATTGGTGCAAAAAAAGAGTGGGTACTGTTCATTTTAGGTTATTTTGGTAATTGTTTTTAAACTTGGGTTATTTTTGTAAATATAATATTTTTTTGGGCTATTTGGGTAAAAGAGCCTAGTTTTGATATAAATTCCATGATGATTGTTAAAACCCAGAACACTGTCTGCTTCTGATTGTTTGGTAATACATTTAGAATGTTAGTTTCGGATTTCAACATAGCCATGGGTTTTACTGACCTTGACGATGTTCAATCCGATTCATACCACATTGTTTTACTTGACATGCCTAGCGATTTCAATGCTGGTGCTGCTTATTCGGCTCTTACTAACTTTATATTTCGCACTTACAATTTTAAAACTTCTAAAGCCTTACCAATGCATAAACTGGCCCTAAGATACATTCACAGGTTTCTTGCTTTTAGTTTTTCGGGTCGTAATGAAACTTTATCTACCCTAACAAAGATGGAATTATTCTTCTTATGTTGTATGCACTTCGATTATAAGGTCAATTTAGGATATTGGTTTGCACGTGGATTCCATGTTGTTTTACGAGCTCATCGGCCACTCATTCTCGACCCATATATCACGCATTTAACCATACAAATTTTTCCATCAGAAATTGATTTCTCATCTCTTGCATGTGCATATGTTATGGATTGTTTAGATTCAATGGGTTACTTGCCAGCACCCTTACTATGTTTTATTTTGTTCCCCCAAGTACTCAAATTGCTCGCAACAATAGAGTTTTTCGTCAACAACACAATCTAGCTCCTAGGGAGCAAGAGAAGCAGCCCCCTTATGCTGTGGAAAAACGACTAAGCCGTATTGAGGCTTGCCTAGACACAATGGGGGCTAAAATCTCAATTATCCTCGCTATATTACAAAACGGCCACCCACCACCCTACGTCAAATTAAGACGGGGAGTACACTTAATCCTTCTCTTTATTATTCTTTTAAAATTGCATATTGAGGGCAATGTGGGCTAAGTAGGGGGATTCGTAGGATATGCCATACTATTACTTGTTCTTCTTTTCATGTGTTAATTCTTATGCTGAGATTATTCCTTAATTTGTTTCGAAATTGAATCTTCAATTCTTATGCTTAGTTAATTCAAATAATTGGGTAATTCATAAATAATTGCTTATTGCTTAATTTGATCGACAAGTGTTTTGTAGAATTGAAAATATTATGGCCAAGTCAACATTTCATGGAAATTGTTAGCTTTTTAAACTTGTTTAATAAAAGTACTCGAGTCTCATTTAAGTAATTTTATCTTCTGAAAAAAAATTGAAATAATAAAATATATACATACTCCACTAATGGCTTAGTTATGAGTGAAGATTTCAGAAATGGATCAAATTGAGAAACCGGGATGAGGTGTTTGGGTTGTCATCTCATTTCGTGTCAAAAGATTTGAGTGACGAATCAAAACTTGCAACACTCCGCTAACCGAGCTACCATGAGTAATGAAAAATAAACTATTTGGAAATGTGTCAAATTGAGTAACCGGAGTGAGGTGCTTGGGTTGTCATCTCATTTCACGTAAAAAGATTCGACTATGTCCCAAACTTGTGAAAAAAATTGATTGAGTACGATCGCCTCACAAGTTTGATTAAACTTTAATTTAGTGAATTAGTTGGTTTTTGCATAATGTTAGAATTTTATAAAACGTTTGTTGGTTAAACCTAGCAACTGCTTATTCATGCTTCATTTAAATTGTTTGCATTAAGCTTGATTGTGGAAGGATACTTGATTTTGGAAAAATTATCGAATATTTTCTAGTATGGAAATACACAACATGCTTGAGGACAAGCATCGACTAAGTAGGGGAATTTGATTGCAAACTAATTTTGTGTATTTAATATACTTTTTTTTAAAATTTTTGTTGAATAGAATGCTACTAAGCTTGTGATTTCTTGTTTAAATTTTTTGAGGACACAATTGGAATGCCAAAGTTCAAAAGAACAAGCAAATTTAACTAAATTAGAATGAAAAGCAATAAAATGGGCCAAACTGAAAAGTTGTAGAATTGGGGGCTGATAAAAAATCATATTTTAATTTAGTCAAACTCTATAATTAGAAAAATATCTGATTTTTGTTGGTTGTTAGGCATAATTTTAGAGGGAATCATGCTAGCATACGAGAAGTGTATAAAAGCCTGGAAAAAGTAGCATAGAATGACACACTTGAAAATGAATTAAAAATATTTTTTCTTTCCCTTTTCACGCGTTTGTAACTTATCAAGCTTACTACCATTTTTTTTGTTCCCTTATTTTGGTGCAATTGTTCTTTAAGTTCCCTCTCCTTTTCACCTATCACCATTATATTTAAATTTATTCTCATAATCCAATGAAGCAGGATTAATCTCATGCTCAACTAATCCCCATTTAGCTTTAGTCCGATCATTGTTCTGATCAAGAATTGTGAGAAATGAATTTGCACTAAAATCTTACAACACGATATTCATTATCTCTCTGGAATATAGGATAATCACATTCCTCCATCAAAAGTTAATCCAATTTCAGCTCAAAGTGCACATTGAGAGGAAATTGTTTTGGTGTACAGTTGGAAAAGCGAGTCAGTCGTTTGCCGTATTTGAGTTGCCGCGAACAAATGGCGTGCCTAGTTGGAAAATTCTAGTTAGATTTCGTCAAGGGAGATAATGATCGAATTTAAACAACTCACACAGTTGAAGTTGTTAATTTAAGTTAGGCTCTTCTAGATCGCAAGGCTGCCGAGATCTTAAATTACGGACGCGTGTTACGTGATCAGATAATCGGTAAAATTTGGTTTGTTGGTTGTACCGAAACCAACTACACAAGGAAGAGTTGACGGTTGAGGCGTCCTTGATCGCTATAACTAGTTTATCATTTGGAAAAAAAATCCACTTTCAAGGATCGATTCGACTTCGGAGTGTACTGAGGCTAAGGCTAAATATTCACATATTTGATTTACCAATTTAATTTAAATTACTTAATTTAATTTTGCAACTATCATTTTGTTATTGTTTCATTTTATTTTATACTTGTTTTTCCTTTATCAACTAAAATTCTCGTTTATTTACTTTTTAGTTCTACATGTACAAGTCGTGGGCACGACAACTGCCTAGACTTAGGAATCTGGTAATGTAAATAGGAAAATTAGGAGTCTCAGTCCCTGTGGAATCGACCCTACTTCTCTATGCTACAGTTTAATTTAGTTAAAGCGTAGAAAATTATATTTGGTGGTTTCAACACCCATCAACTATTAGAAAATATATATTTTAGTCATTCAACTTTAAAAAATTACAAAATAATCATTGAATTATTTGAAAGTTATAAGTTGGTGATTGGCCCGTTAAGTTCCTAATAAACATTAGATGTGGGGTCGAGCAAGTTTACAATTTGGTCACTCAATTATTAGTAAATTTATAATTTAGTCACTCAACTATTAGTAAATTTACAATTTAGTCACTCTTTGCATAATTTAATATTTTTTCATTGATACAAGTAAATAAAATGTGCTATAAAATTATTTTATATTTTCTCAACCAAATTAATATCCTAGAGATTTTTTTCTTTTAATTTTCTCCTCGTTAAGTGCCAATTAATCAAATATTTTTTTCGGTACATTAGAATCTCAAACTCAAACGCTCATTTAAATTACCATATAGGCACAATCTATAGATCATTTCTTGATTTTGAAGATATGATAAACACTCTTAATCCATAAGCCAAATGCTAGGATTCAAGATAACTAATAGCATGTCTCTTTAGTTATTAATTGGATAAAACTAAAAGTGATCTGTAGATAAATAAGAAGGAAAGCAATACTGATGAAGAAGCTTTTTTTTCATATATTTAATAGTTAGAACCAAATCAAAGATAAAACCTATATTGTTAGACAAATTTGTTAATTTCCTTCAAATATTTTTATATTTTATTTAGGGCTATTTTATTAGTTAACACGCTATTGGGAATGATGATTTTTTTATAGTTGATAAAATTTAAAGATTCGTTTATTTGGTTGAGAGTATAAAAAAAATACTTAATTCCATCTTTTATTTAATCGTATCAATTAAAAATATTAAATTATATTTAAAGTGATGAAATTGTAAATTTATACATTCCACATTTAATGTCTTTTAACAAATTAACGGATAAGTGATCTTTTGTAACTTTCAATAATTTATATACCCTTATTAAAAGTTTAAATGGAACAAGAAATAGAAAAGAGAAAATCAGTCATTAATGAAGTAATAATAATAAATAAATGGCATAATTGCTTATTTGTCTTTTAAGTTTACAAAATAAAGTTATTTTAGCTCTTCATTTAAATTTTATTTTTTAGTTATTAAATTTATATTTTTTGTCAAACCTCTCCAAAATAAATAAAAATATTAATGTATTTCAACTTTGCTAACATTGCATACATGTGAAAACAATAAAGCAAATAGAAAGGTATTAGAGAGTTCCCCATTCCCGGTTTTTGGCTGGATTTTTATTGGTTTTTTAGGGAACGTTTTATTTCCCCAAGCATTTTTTTTACTTTCTTGGTTTTACTATCATTTATTATATTTACGGCCTAAATTGTTTATTTATTTAATGAATGAAATCTATTTATTTTCCATAAAAAATATCTTTTGTATTTGATGTGTTGTTAACTCATTAATTAACCCATTATTTTCTAAAAGAAAAAATTAGGTTCATAAATGCTAATTAATCTAACTATTTAACCGTTTTCTTTATTATTTCAAAATTTTTTTTTCCATCTCCCCATAATTTTTTACTTTTCTCAAAAGTTTTCCGGTTTTCTTTCTTACCATTGAATTTTCAATTTTAGCCAGGTACAAATCAATTTTTTCATTCTTTGTCCTAATGTTTCTTCGCCCGATGATGAAGGTACCAGTTTGTTTTTTTTGCCGCACCAAACCCAGGTCTTCGTTTTAGAGAATGGATGACAATTTTTTTTAAAATTTCTCCGATGCTGTCATAGAGGCCAACAACACCCATTAAAATTTTTTTTTTAAAAAAAACATACTAGTGCCGACAATATCAAGGCCGATAACAAAACATTAGTGCCACCAATGGCAACGGCAGCACCAAAAATATGCCTGACATGCTTTTTTAAATAAAAATGTAGATGCCGCCAATGACAACGACAATACTTATTAAAATATATATTTTCTATTTTTCCTAAAAATAATGTCATGTACGCGTATTTTTGTTGGTGTCGCCAAAGGCAACAACAACACTAAGGTTTATTGTAGCAAACGAGTTATTTTTGTACAAAAATTTTCAAGTGGGTCATTTTTGTAATTAATAACAAATTTTAGATCTATTTAAAGAAAAAGTGACATACCCCTTCATTAACATTCTCGTTACCTTTCTCATTGGGGCTTCACCCACTCTGCCGTAGGCAAATTTTATATTTTCATAGATTCATTTATATTTGCTTTTTCAAGATCTATTATTTGATTTATTTTCTTTAAAAAAATGGGGTTTTTTCTAAAGATTATTTTCTAGATTTTTTTGCCCATGCTACAAGATTATAATCATACTAAGAAACCTTATCAATGAAGGGGTTGACCTTAAATTGCTTCCCTTTTCCTTAAAACTATAGGACTTGTCACTCTTGCAAGTACACTTTGTATATCTTCTCTACAATTCCTATTTTTAGACTCAATTTTTAATTTAAGATATCCATAAGTAATATGCTTGATCACATGCTGACTCAAGTTCTTTGAGTTGATGTTTGGCATTGGTTAAAGGAGTTTCTCTTGTAAGTTTTATGGTTTGCTTAAAATGTTTTTTAAGATTTCATTGCGGAGTTTGATAATCTTTAAGTATTGCTACTAAAATATTTTGAATGCTAAATTCATGGAGAGCAGTTTAAAATAAATGACACTTCCAAAGTCCCATTATCTGAATTAGTAAATTCAATGGTCGAATTAATTAGTGCTCAATTAAACATAGATGTTGGGAAGGTGGCAACAACTTCAGTTGGGAATTCGTCGGTTAAAACTGGGAATTCTCAACAGTAAAGGTTGGTTCATGTTTTTATCTTTTATAATCATGAATTTATCAATCTTTTCTTGGGGCTATCAGGGCTTGCTAATGTCAAGTTTCCAAGGATTTTTCATGAAAATAATTTAGAATATAATCTAGACATCATCAATTTACTAGAGACAAAGGTCAGTGATGGCAAGGCAGATAGAGTCATTGCAAAAATGGGGTTCTAATTTTCTCATCCTGTGGAGGCGATTGGATTTTCTGGTAATATTTGGGTTGGTTGGAAAAAATCGGTTCATGTAGAGATTATTTCTAATCATCCTCAATTTATTTTAATTCGTGCTATTGGTGCTAATGTTAATCAGTTGATTCTTATATCTTTGGTCCATGGCAGCCCAAATAGACTTAAAAGGAAGAATCTATGGGAAGGTTTGAGAAATGTCATTCCATCTAGTAATATTCTCTAGCTAGCAATCGGGGATTTCAATGCAATTCTATCTCCTAATATAAGAAGGGGTCGTATGGAAGGAAACGAGCTTGGACTTGAGATTTTTTTAAATCAAAAGGATTCGACTCGATCCATTAGGATTATTTTTTTAAATTAGTTTAGGGACAAGTACGATTAGACCTGTTCAAGGGTTGGAGAAGCCTGCCTGGTCAGATAGACTCGACTCGACTTGGGCCAGGTTTGGACAAAGATTTTTGGACTTCAAACCGGCTTGACTTGAATTCAATTTAAATGATAGAAAAATACTTTTAAAATTTAAATTTAATTATAAAATATATAAAACATCAATATAAATATTTTTTTAATTTTTAAACAGTGAAACAAGCTTTTCGAATAGGGTAGACCAACTTGAAAACGAGCTTGGACTTGAAATTTTTTTGGAATTGAACCTCAACTTGGCCGTGGAACCTTTAAGTTGGATGAACTTTGAAAAATA
This sequence comes from Gossypium raimondii, assembly GCF_025698545.1. Classification (NCBI taxonomy): domain Eukaryota; kingdom Viridiplantae; phylum Streptophyta; class Magnoliopsida; order Malvales; family Malvaceae; genus Gossypium; species Gossypium raimondii. The sequence continues at coordinate 9,949,139 of NC_068567.1, forward strand.
GTCGAATCAGTTCGAGGTCGAATTTGAGATAAATTGACTCACTTGTTTCAAGATATTTACAAAAATATCATAATATATATTTAGTTTTTACTTTCAATAAATAAATATTTTAAGGTTTAAGTTTAAACTCAAAATAAAAATTATACTTGGCTCAAAATAAAAATAAATAAATTTTATTTGAGTCAAATTAAAAAATAAAATAATTAATTAAATTCGTGTGGAGTGGAATCTCTGTGGCATTTGAGACAATTTTTTTGTTTTTAAGAGTCGAGGTGGGATGGGACTTCATTCCAACTCGAAATTTCCTACGAAATTGTCTTTAGGTATCAACACTATCGCTATCACTATCACAGAGCTTTAAATTTCCTATGAAATTTTCTTTAGATACAGGACTTGATCAGAAACAAGTTACCTGTATAATGTTACACCACTCACTTCCCCCTATCAATCAAAACTTTGAAAATAACAATTCGACAGGGTTTTCTCTGCAACTTCAATTACTGCTCCTATAACAACTATTGGATCTCTTAACGGATCAAATCCAATAAATTACTTTGTTTTAATGCAAAAAACTCATCATCATCATCATCATGACCACCTTTATTTTCCTACTGTTTATTTCTTCCAAACTACTTGTTATAAATGCTTCTTGTCATGAACAAGAAAGAGAAGCATTGATGAGCTTCAAATCAAACATGGCAGACCCTTCAAATCGTTTATCTTCATGGAAAGGCCAAAACTGCTGCAGCTGGTATGGAATCAACTGTTCGGACTCGTTTCATGTGACAGCCATTGACCTTCGAAATCCCAAACCAGACAACCTTATTCTGGACATGAATTCCCAACTTGTTTCAACGTCTGATGTCCCATCTACTGCTCTTACTGGATCCATCCCCCCTTCTTTGTTCTCCCTTACTCATCTCAGATACCTTGACCTCAGTTTCAACAACTTCAGTTTCTCAAAGGTTCCTTTAGGATTCTCAAATCTCACCGGACTCACGTATCTCAATCTATCGAATGTTATGTTCAATGGTTCCATTACAACCCAGTTTTCCAACCTTACTTTCCTGATGGAACTTGATCTTTCGTGTTCTTCAAGCATTGACGACTACTCATCAATTTACACTACCTTGTCATCTACCCCGACAATTCATGAAGGTTTCATACACATACATGAAAAGAGGCAACTTGCATGCACCGAATTTGAGTTGGTTGCAAAGGTTGAATAATCTCAGAAAACTAAAACTGAGTGGTGTGGATTTATCCAAAGCATCTCGATCAAACCTGTGGGCAAAATCGGTATCGACTCTTTCCAAGCTGAGGTTGCTTGAGCTGTCTAATTGTAGGATTTCTGGGGAGGTTCCAGTTGAACAACTTCTCAACCTCACTAAATTATCTGAATTGTACATGGACTACAACTTCTTGGCATCGAAAATCCCGAGTAAGTTGGCCAATCTCACCTCTTTCTCAGTCCTAGACCTCACCAGATCGTACCTACAAGATCATATCCCTTACCTTCCTCAAGTAAAGACACTTCATGTGGGAAACAACGTCGATGTTATGGTTGATCTCCATTCAATGTTTTCCGTCCCCTGGCCTCGATTAGAATCAATCGACATATCATCTACTCATGTCATTGGATCCATCCCATCCTCCATCGCCAACATCACCTCATTAGTTGATTTCATAGCATACAACAGTTTGATTCAAGGACGGATACCTGCCTCCATGATGAACCTTTCAAGGTTGGAAATGTTGCGTCTAGATATGAACAACATAAGTGGTGAGATTTCACCATCAATATCCAATCTAAAAAGCCTGCAAGTTCTATCTTTGCTTCAGAACTCTTTTCATGGATTGATCCCGGACACAATTTGTAGTATCTCCTCTCTCTGGTGTCTATTGTTAGCAGGCAACTCTTTCACCGGAAACATTCCAAATTGCATAGGCCAGCTCAATGATCTCAGCCACCTTGAGGTTAGTTCCAACAAGATGAATGGATCAATCCCTTCATTGTCATCTTTTTTCAGAAACTCAACTCCATATCTGTTAGTTCTGGGATTTAGTGGGCTAACTGTGAAAGTAGACCAACAACCATTTCCACCAAGGTTTCAGCCACAAATCTTGTCCCTTGATTCATGTAATATAGGAGGCAAAATCCCAGATTTTATATCAAACCTGACCAAACTAGTATATTTAAGTTTGTCCAATAACAGCCTATCAGGGACAATTCCTTCTTGGCTGTTCAATCTTCCCAATTTAGGCTACTTAGATCTCTCTGTCAACAGGCTCCAAGGTGTCATCCCACCTAGTATTAAGCTAAAGTCATTTTTCATGCAGACAACACTTAAATTAAGAAACAATCTGCTTCAAGGATTGATCCCTCAGCAGCTCGAGAATATTCGAGCTTTGGATTTATCAGCTAATAATTTCACAGGCAACGTTCCTGCAGAGGTTGGACTAGGCAACATTAGGTACTTGGCACTCTCTGATAATAAACTTTCTGGTCGGATCCCATTCTCTTTATGTCAAGAAAACTGTGAGCTTATGCTGCTAGATCTTTCCAACAACAACTTGTTCGGAACCATTCCGACCAGCTTCGGGAATTGCAGTCCTTTAGTATATCTAAACCTTGGCTCGAACAATCTTACCGATGGTATTCCAGAGGAACTGCAAGGTGCCAAAAGATTGAGATTTTTAAATGTTAGTGGCAATCATTTTGATGGTCCATTCCCTTCTGTTGTTCGTAGACTTGAGAGAATATCGGTTATCGATATGGGAAACAACAAATTCAGTGGAAAGATCCCTGAATTCATTGGAGACCTCAAGGACCTCCGAATTCTTTTGTTGGAATTCAACTCCTTCAATGGTTCAATCCCGGAAGAGATAAATGCATTAGAAAATATGCAATTCATTGGCTTATCTAATAATCAACTGTCTGGTCCAATCCCTGAAAAGCTATCTGGTTTAAAGACAATCATAAACAGGCCAAAGGATGGAAATCTTCTTGGGTTTATCATCTCACAACTGTACATTGGTGTTCAAGTGAACCTGGTCGCCAAGGGACTGTCAATGCAATTTGATGTGGTTCGAACGTATAATAATGGACTGGATCTTTCATGCAACAATCTTACTGGAAATCTTCCATCGGAATTAGGCCATCTGCAAGGGCTTTATGCACTCAATCTCTCCCATAATCGTCTCTCTGGTAACATCCCAACCGCCATTGGAAACATGAGTCTTTTGGAATCTCTCGACCTCAGTTACAACAATCTAAGCGGAGAGATCCCCGTATCATTGGCTTTGTTGGATCCACTCTCAACTTTAAACTTGGCACACAACAATCTGAGTGGCGAAATCCCGACGAGCCCACACTTTGATACGTTGAGCAGAGATGGGTTAGCATACATTGGCAACAAATTCTTGTGTGGAGCTCCTGATGGTATCCACTGCGACAGCGAAGATTTCCCAACGCCAGAATCATCTGAGTCTGAGCATAGCGAAGAACAATGTGGGGAGTGGAAAATGGTGCTCGCACTGGCATTTGCAGGCTAAGTAGTTGGTTTCTGGGGACTTTTCGGGGTTGTTTATTTGGTGAATGAGAAATGGAGGAAGGCTTATTGGGCAAGCGTTGACCGAATCGTAGATGGAATCATCAGATGCAGAAAAATCAGAGTATCATCTGTTAAACCAGTGATTTTCTCTTCTTTTTATCTCTTTGTATGCTAAATTCGGTTGATCCTTTTTCCAAAGATTGTTTCAGTTCTTTTAGCTCTTTGATGATTAGTAGGTACATTAATTGCTTGTACATAAATATTCGTAAAATAAAATTGTTTGTTTGTTTGAACTAAAATGTTTTTAGAACAATTTTTTCTAAAGTTTCTTGTTGAATGCAAAATTGCTTCCCTAAAAAAAAAAATGAAAGCCAATTGCTATGAAAATAATTACTTTTTCTTCTCCTCGGTCCTTCGGGGCTTTTTTTTTTAATTGACTCAAAATCTTTTATTAATTATGAAAATGATTTACTTTAAAAATTATGTACGTAACTTATATGTTTGCCATAGTAAATCTCGGTACTGTAGTTGTCATTGGCAATACTACCCTTAATGAGTACCCAATCATTGGTCAGTTTAAAAAATAATAATTTCCTTTTGTATCATCGTTGTTATTGGCGGCACCGATAAAAATACGGTACATGTCACGTCAAAATACTTTATATTCTAAGAAAAAAATAAAAAAAAAAGAGAAAAGAATTATATTTTAATTGGTGTCGTTGTTTCATTGGTGGCACCAATATTTTTATTAAAAAAAGCATGTCAAGTTTTTTTTTTTGTTGTCGTTGCCATTAGCGGCACTGGTGTTTTGTTATCGACCTTGACAGTGGCGGCACCGATGTGCTTTTTTAAAAATAATTTCTGTTATCCACTCTCTAAAACAAAAAAAAATTTGATATATACTTGGCTAAAAATAAAAGTTCCAATAGTGAGAAATTTGAATATAGAATTAGAGAAATATAGAAGAAGAAAGAAGTGATTGTTTTGGCGGTTAATATGAACAAGCCTTTGACAGTGGAGAGTCCACGTTGGTGGCGAAGATTTTTTGCTGGTAATGAATTACTTCCGTTAAAAGATAAAATGAATTAAAAAATGGTGAGAAAAGAAAATTTAGAATGAGGGAAAGATGGAAGGAGAAAGAAATATTGTTTTGGTGGTTAATCCGAATGGAGAAAGCCTTTCATGATAGAAAGTTCACAGCGGCGACAAATTTATCTTCAATTTTTTTTTTCTAAACGATAATGAATGACTTTCATTAGAAAAGAAAAAACGCATTGAAAACTGAAAATTAAAATAAGAAGAAAACTTATCAAAACCTTTCTTCTCCCCAGACATATGAAAACAATAAAGCAAATAGGAAGGTATTAGAGAGTTCCCCATTCCCGGTTTTTGGCTGGATTTTCATTGGTTTTTGAGGGAACGTTTTATTTCCCCAAGCTTTTTTTTTTTTTTTTTTACTTTCTTGGTTTTATTATCATTTATTATATTTACATGCTAAATTGTTTATTTTCCATAAAAAAATATCTTTTGTATTTGATGTGTTGTTAACTCATTAATTAATTCATTATTTCCTAAAAGAAAAAAAAATTAGGTTGATAAATGCTAATTAATCTAGCTTTTTTAACCGTTTTCTTTATTATTTCAATTTTTTTCAATCTCCCCCATAATTTTTTACTTTTCTCAAAAGTTTTCTAGTTTTCTTTCTCACCATTGATTTTTCAATTTTAGCCGGGTACAAATCAAATTTTTCCTTCTTTTTCCTAATGTTTCTTTGCCCAATGATGAAGGTACCAGTTTGTTTTTTTTGCTGCACCAGATCTAGGTCTTCGTTTTAGAGAATGAGTGACAATTTTTTAAAAATTTCTTCGATGCCGCCATAGAGGCCGGCAACATCCATAAAAAAAACCTTTTTAAAAAAACACACTAGTGCCAACAATATCAAGGCCGACAACAAAACACTAGTGTTGCCAATGACAACGGCAGCACCAAAAATATGTCTGACATGCTTTTTTAAATAAAAATGTAGGTGCCGCCAATGACAACAATAGCACCTATTAAAATATATATTTTTTTTTATTTTTCCTAAAAATACAAGTATTTTGGCATGACATATATGTATATTTTTATTGGCACAACTAATGGCAACGACAACACTAAAGTTTACTTTAGCAAATGAGTTATTTTTGTGCACAAATTTTTAAATGGGCCATTTTTGTAATTAATAAAAAATTTTAGGTCAATTTAAAAAAAAAGTTGTCCTTTGGCATAGCCCTATCATCGACATTCTCATGAGGGCTTCACCCACTCTACCATAGGCAAATTTTATATTTTTATAGATTCATTTATATTTACTTTTTCAAGATCTATTATTTGATTTTTTTTCTTTAAAAAATTGGGGTTTTTTTCTAAAGATAATTTTTCTAGATTTTTTTGCCCATGTTACAAGATTATAATCATACTAAGAAACCTTGTCAATAAAGGGGTTGACCTTAAATTGCTTCCCTTTTCCCTAAAATTATAGGACTTGTCACTCTTGCAAGTACACTTTGTATATCTTCTCTATAATTCCTATTTTTAGACTCAATTTTTAATCTAAGATATCCATCGGTAATATGCTTGATCATATGCTTACTTAAGTTCTATGAGATTGATGTTTGGCATTGGTTAAAGGAGTTTCTCTTGTAAGTTTTATGTTTTGCTTAATTTTTTTTTTGAGATTTCATTGGGGAGTTTGGTAATCTTTAAGTATTGCTACTAAAACATTTTGAATGCTAAATTCATGGAGAGCAGTTTAAAATAAACGACACTTCCAAAGTCCCATTATCTGAATCAGTGAATTCAATGGTCGAATTAATTAATGTCAATTAAACACAAATGTTGGGAAGGTGGCAACAACTTCAGTTGGGAATTCGTCGGTTAAAACTGGAAATTCTCAGTAGTAAAGGTTAGTTCATGTTTTTATCTTTTACAGTCATGAATATATCAATATTTTCTTGGACCTGTCAAGGCTATGCTAATGTAACAGCCCGATTTTGAATCTAGTCGGAATAGTGGTTTTGGGACCACAAATCCGACGAGGAAAAATGTAATGGCCTGAATTTTCAGAGGTGTCGGAACGGTGATTTGAGATCACTAAATTCGAAAAATGGGTAGAAAATATTATTAATTTAGTGAGTATAAGTTAAATGTGAAGTTACGAAAATTTTTGAAATAGTGAATAGTGCACTAGAAATAAATATTAAAATAATTAGAATCGAAAATAAGGTATCAAGACCTCAGGGATTTTAAACCGAGCCATAAATATTTTTATAAATATTTATGGAGTGTTAAAAAGTTAGTATTAAAGTTTCGTTAAGAAATTTTAAAGTTTCGATAATTAATTGAACAAAAAGGACTAAACTGTAACAAATGTAAAACTTTGGGAAATGATTACATAGCTTAAATGATAAAAGGAAGAGGGCTTAAAAGGAAAATAGATCCAAGGTCTATTTGGGCTGGACGGCAAAGGCCTGAAATCAGCAACAAAGTCAGGAGAATTAAGGGCAAAATTGAAATAATGCAAAATTTACTTAATAAAGTTAGGACCAAAGTGGAATTATCTAGATTTCTCTTCATTTTTCTGCATTCTCATCAGCTAAAACACCATAGAAGGGTTTCCTTAAGCTGGTTCTTCCTATTTTTACTGCAGGTAAGTTCAATTCTTGATTATTTCTTGAAAATTTTGTGTTTTTGTGACTTTTACAACTAGGCCCACTTATGGTATTCATTATTTTTTTGATTCTATGAAAGAAGCTTAAAGTTGCTATGAATACATGCTGGAAGTATATGATGATTTAGCATGGAATTAGAGCTTTAAATTGTTCATATGCTGATTTTATTGAAAGAATTGAATAGAAAGTGAATGTTTGGGACCTAATAGTAAAAGAGTTTGAAGTTAGAGTTTTATGTGGAAATTCTGAATTTCAATAGTTGTGAAATAATTATAATGTCTAGGTAAATTGAGAAAATATAACTTAATTGAGGGGTTAATTGATCAAGGATTGAATTGTATGAACTGTGAAATTTGGGGCAAAAATGAAATCAACATTTTACACTAAAACAGATTTGGACAGCAGCAGTGGTATAACTTTGAAAAATCAACAAAAATTGTGGAATTTGAATTAGAGGGTGAATAAAATATGAAATTAAAGCTTATTAAGTCTAAGTTCTCACAGAAGAAGCGGTGCAAGTAATAAAATTGTAAATTATGAGATATAATAAATTTTGTGAGACCATGTCAGAATGATTTCAGGTTCCCCTGTTCTGATTTTGGAAAATCATAAAAAATTGAAGAAAAATAATTATGGGTTATAATTTATATTCTTAGAATCCATAATGAGTCTTTTTCAAAGGAATAAACGGAAACATCATCCGAATTCTGTACAATTAGATAATTCATTTTTAGTGAAGAGTGGTCGGAACTGTCAGACAATGAAACAAGGGAAACTTTAAAGAATAAACTGTACTATTTGGCTGAACCAAAAATTTTGAAAATTTTATGGTAAGAAGATATGTGAGTCTAGTTTTAGGGAAAATTTACGGATCTTAATTTGGAACTCTGTAGCTCCAGATAAAAATAATTTAGTGACTATAACTCGACTAGACAGCTTTGAATTTAAATATAAGTGAATAGTGAAATTATGTATAATGCTATTTAAGTGTGTTATATGCATCAGGGATGTGGGATGGAGAGGAGGAGGAGGACAATAAAGTATATGAATGAATTGTGTATAATTGGTTATTTTTTTATTATAAGTGATAAACGATGAAATAGAAATGATGCTTATATTTGTGCATTATTGGTCATGGTCTAAGCTCATGTATGAAAATAAAGTTTCATAGTATGTGTGTATGGTATATTTGGTATATGATTTGGCATGAAAAAAATATCATGAGTGGTTTATGAATTAACACATGTTGGTAAGCGTGATACATGAATAAATGTTGTGCTCATCCATGCTTATAATGCTTATGCTATATGTGTATTGGCTAACATATTTAGTGTACATGCTTAGACTTTGGCCAAGTAGTGGCTAGATTATGCCACGTTAAATTTATAAGTTATGCATTGAAATAGTAAATTCATATGATTGAAATCTAACGATTAAATGTTAATTTCATGAGTTATATAATGTATGTTGAGATATATTTATTGTTGAAATGAGAATAAAATAAAAATGCGAAAACTGAATAAATGATCAAATGAGCGGAACGCCGGATTTGAGTACTTCTGATCAGTGACAAGTGACAAAGTGATAAGTGGTAGCTTTAGCTACACTTATCTGATCAAGTAACAAAGTGATAAGTGGTAGCCTCAGCTACACTTATCTATCAAGTGAAAAAGTGATAAGTGGTAGCCTTAGTTACACTTATCTAATCAAGTGAAAAAGTGATAAGTGGTAGCCTTAGCTACACTTATCTGATCAAGTGACAAAGTGATAAGTGGTAGCCTAGCTACACTTATTTGATCAGGGACAAGTGATAAGTGGTCATACGTAAGACCATAGTTATACTATGGCAAAGTGAAAGTGAAGTACTCAATTTTTCGTAATCGTTCCCTAATTTGATTAAGGACGATAAGTGACAAATGGGCCCAAAAGAATTAAAGTAAATGGATAAGTGGTAGTGCATTTATAGTAGGATGATGTTGTTATTTAAGCTAAAGTGATATTTTCATTGCAAAATTGAGAATTTCATAAATGTGTTATTGAATGGTATAATCGATAAACGTTTAGTTAAATGGTAAATACGTATTAGTGTTGAACTTAATGTCATTGAATTGTACGTGAATTAAATGGAAATTGTTAGTGATATGATTTAAATTGTGAGCATGAGAAATTGCGAATTGGATGAAATGGAAATGAAGCATTAAATTGCATGAGTATGTATCAGGTCTCGTATGCCTTAATTATTATGATTATAATATTTTGAGAATATATTGTGAAAAGTTATAGAAACATGTTAATTATTTTGAAAGTTTTAATTTAGATGAAATTTTATAACTCGGTTAAATATGTTTATAAGTGTATGTGTTTTGGTAATGCCTCGTACCCTATTCCGGTGTTGGATACGGGTAAGGGGTGTTACATTTAGTGGTATCAGAGCTACGGTTTAGTCGGTTCTTGGACCGAACATAGCATATGTGAAGTTTGAATAACATGTATTTATATAACCTGTGATAGTGTGATATCTCTCGACTCTGATGAGATTTGTTTTACTCATAAACATGAATGCTTTCTCAACTGAGCTAATTTCGATAATGTTGAAAACGATACTCAAGTATATGAATAAAAAAAGAAGAAGAGAAAAAGAAAAACTAAAAGGTCAAATTGAGTAGAACGCAGGAATGAGTACTTTTGTTCAGTGATATGTGATGAATTGACGGAAAAGACCATGGTTTGACCATGGCAACATGTGAAAATGTGATTATGTGATTTCTGTGTAAGACCATAGCTGGGCTATGACATCGGAAAGTGATATGTGATTTCGTGTAAGACCATAGCTGGGCTATGGCATTAGTATGTGATTTGTGATTATGTGTAAGACTATAGTTGGACTATGGCATCGAGAAAACGAAGTACTCAATTCCATAAGGTGTTCTCTAATTTGACAAATGTCGGTAAGTAAATGGAAGCCAAGTATTGGAATTTAATTAGATATTAATATTGAGCTCGGGTAAGAAAATCCATTGTGTGAAATTGTGGGTGATAGAAAACATTCGTAATAAATAGATGTGTTAATTTGCTTGGAATGAACTACGTGGTTATGATGGTATTACATTGATGATGAAAGCTAAAGTCATATATATATGTATTTATGAGAATAAGTTAGAGACTTTACGACCTCACCATTACCCCCTTATCAGTATTGCTTTATGACGAAATTTTTACGATGTTGAATAAGCTCATAAATGTGAACTAAAGAAGAAGTTAAATTTGATGAGACAAAATATTCAAGCATGATACCTAAAGAATGTATGTATTAATTAGAAGTTTTTCTGAATTGATTTTTCTTAGTGAATAAAATAAAGTGAGGATTGTGATAACAGAATTAGTCAGAGAAATGATAATTAAGTGGTAAAGATGCCTGTGTGTGATGATTATAATCGAAATGAGCACGATGATCTTTTCTGGATATTCTATATATTCTTTTATCCTCAGAGATATGTGTATAATTGTTCAGTTCTGATAGAATTCTTATGTTGTGAGAATGTTAGCTAACTATGATGTTAGACGAAAGTCCTGTTGGTCTAGTTGGTTTATGACCGGTTATTGTTCTATTTTACATGCATATTTAGAAAGTGTACTATTTTGCTACGATGAAATTCCAGAGCTGAAATGTGCTGATTCTGGTATCTAGACTTCACTGATTTTTGTGTAAGGAATTGTCATCAGCAAGGGTATAAATAATGAGAGCATAAGCTCAAAATTGAATGATGGAATTTTTCCTCAGGTAAATTTGAATAAAGTTAATGAGTTCAATCAGAATATCTAACTCCTTGAACTAATACGGTTTAAAGGATCTCTGATTCGCATGCTAAAAAAAATGTTGAAAGATTGTGTGTTTGAGCTGTATCCTCAGCATAAAGAAAAATAGTATTTTGACGTGTTAGTGTTTGATAATTGAAATCAACTCACTTGTTTTATTAAAATGAACTAGATTATCGAGATGTGATTTGAGTTATATGTATTTAAGCATGTCTTCAGCTAAAAGAATAAATTTTGTGCATTCATGAGTATGAAGACAGATAGTTGGAATGAAAAATCTATATTTCAGAAAGCATGATATAGAGATATATTTATTGAAAAGAGATATATGAGATTAAATTGATTAGTGATTCTGGAAAGTTAGTGAAAGTATTTCATAAGAGTTGGAAGTAACTTCTTCTGGCAAGATTTTCGGGGATGAAAATCCCTAAAGGGGGGAGAGTTGTAACAGCCCGATTTTGGATCTAGTCGGAATAGTGGTTTTGGGACCACAAATCCGACGAGGAAAAATGTAATGGTCTGAATTTTTAGAGGTGTCGGAACAGTGATTTGAGATCACTAAATTCAACAAATAGGTAGAAAATATTATTAATTTAGTGAGTATAAGTTAAATGTGAAGTTAGGAAAATTTTTGAAATAGTGAATAGTGCACTAGAAATAAATATTAAAATAATTAGAATCGAAAATAATGTATCAAGACCTCAGGGATTTTAAACTGAGCCATAAATATTTTTATAAATATTTATGGAGTGTTAAAAAGTTAGTATTAAAGTTTCGTTAAGAAATTTTAAAGTTCCAATAATTAATTGAACAAAAAGGACTAAATTGTAACAAATGCAAAATTTTGGGAAATGATTAATAGCTTAGATGATAAAAGGAAGAGGGCTTAAAAGGCAAATAGACCCAAGGTCTATTTGGGCTGGACGGCAAATGGATGAAATGAGCAACAAAGTCAGGAGAATTAAGGGCAAAACTGGAATATTGCAAAATTTACTTAATAAAGTTAGGACCAAAGTGGAATTATCTAGATTTCTCTTCATTTTTCTGTATTCTCATCAGCTAAAACACCATAGAAGGGTTTCCTTAAGCTGGTTCTTCCTATTTTTACTGTAGGTAAGTTCAATTCTTGATTATTTCTTGAAAATTTTGTGTTTTTGTGACTTTTACAACTAGGCCCACTTATGGTATTCATTATTTTTTGATTCTATGAAAGAAGTTTAAAGTTGCTATGAATACATGCTGGAAGTATATGATGATTTAGCATGAAAGTAGAGCTTTAAATTGTTCATATGCTGATTTTATTGAAAGAATTGAATAGAACGTGAATGTTTGGGACCTAATAGTAAAAGAGTTTGAAGTTAGAGTTTTATGTGGAAATTCTGAAGTTCAATAGTTGTGAAATAATTTATAATGTCTAGGTAAAGTACTAATTGAGAAAATATAACTTAATTGAGGGGTTAATTGATCAAGGACTGAATTGTATGAACTGTAAAATTTGGGGCAAAAATGAAATCAACATTTTACACTAAAACAGATTTGGACAGCAGCAGTGGTATAACTTTGAAAAATCACCAAAAATTTTGGGAATTGAATTAGAGGGTGAATAAAATATGAAATTAAAGCTTATTGAGTCTAGTTTCTCATAGAAGAAGCGGTGCAAGTAATGAAGTTGTAAATTATGAGATATAATAAAATTTGTGAGACCATATCAGAATGATTTCGGGTTCCCCTGTTCTGATTTTGGAAAATCATAAAAAACTGAAGAAAAATAATTATGGGTTATAATTTATATTCTTAGAATCTATAATGAGTCTATTTTAAAAAGAAATAAACGGAAACATCATCCGAATTCTTTACAATTAGATAATTCATTTTTAGTGAAGAGTGGTCGGAACTGTCAGACAACAAAATAGGGGAAATTTTAAAGAGTAAAATATACTATTTGGATGAACTAAAAATTCTGAAAATTTTATGGTAAGAATATATGTGAGTCTAGTTTCTGGGAAAATTTACGGATCTTAATTTGGAGCTCTGTAGCCCCAGATAAAAATAATTTAGTGACTGTAACTCGACTAGACAGCTTTGAATTTAAATATAAGTGAATAGTGAAATTATGTATAATGCTATTTAAGTGTGTTATATGCATCAGGGATGTGGGATGGAGAGGAGGAGGAGGACAATAAAGTATATGAATGAATTGTGTATAACTGGTTATTTTTTTTATTATAATTGATAAACGATGAAATAGAAATGATGTTTATATTTGTGCATTATTGGTCATGGTCTAAGCTCATGTATGAAAATAAAGTTTCATAGTATGTGTGTATGGTATATTTGGTATATGATTTGGCATGAAAAAATATCATGAATGGTTTATGAATTAATACATGTTGATAAGCGTGATACATGAATAAATGTTGTGCTCATCCATGCTTATAATGCTTATGCTATATGTGTATTTGGCTAACATATTTAGTGTACATGTTTAGACTTTGGCCAAGTAGTGGCTAGATTATCCCACGTTAAATTTATAAGTTATGCATTGAAATAGTAAATTTATATTACTGAAATCTAACGATTAAATGTTAATTTCATGAGTTATATAATGTATGTTGAGATATATTTATTGTTGAAATGAGAATAAAATAAAAATGCGAAAACTGAATAAATGATCAAATGAGCGGAACGCCGGATTTGAGTACTTCTGATCAGTGACAAGTGACAAAGTAATAAGTGATAGCTTTAGCTACACTTATCTGATCAAGTGACAAAGTGATAAGTGGTAACCTCAGCTACACTTATCTGATCAAGTGACAAAGTGATAAGTGGTAGCCTCAGCTTCACTTATCTGATCAAGTGAAAAAGTGATAAGTGGTAGCCTCAGCTACACTTATCTGATCAAGTGAAAAAGTGATAAGTGGTAGCCTTAGCTACACTTATCTGATCAAGTGACAAAGTGATAAGTGGTAGCCTAGCTACACTTATTTGATCAGGGACAAGTGATAAGTGGTCGTACGTAAGACCATAGTTATACTATGGCAAAGTGAAAGTGAAGTACTCAATTTTTCGTAATCGTTCCCTAATTTGATTAAGGGCGATAAGTGACAAATGGGCCCAAAAGAATTAAAGTAAATGGATAAGTGGTAGTGCATTTATAGTAGGATGATGTTGTTATTTAAGCTAAAGTGATATTTTCATTGCAAAATTGAGAATTTCATAAATGTGTTATTGAATGGTATAATCGATAAACGTTTAGTTAAATGGTAAATACGTATTAGTGTTGAACTTAATGTCATTGAATTATACGTGAATTAAATGGAAATTGTTAGTGATATGATTTAAATTGTGAGCATGAGAAATTGCGAATTGGATGAAATGGAAATAAAACATTAAATTGCATGAGTATGTATCGGGTCTCGTATGCCTTAATTATTATGATTATAATATTTTGAGGATATATTGTGAAAAGTTATAGAAACATGTTAATTATTTTGAAAGTTTTAATTTAGATGAAATTTTATAACTCGGTTAAATATGTTTATAAGTGTATGTGTTTTGGTAATGCCTCGTACCCTATTTCGGTGTTGGATACGGGTAAGGGGTGTTACAACTAATGTCAAGTTTCCAAGGATTTTTCATGAATATAATTCAGAATATAATCTAGACATCATCAATTTACTAAAGACAAGGTCAGTGATGGCAAGGCAGATAGAGTCATTACAAAATTGGGGTTCTAATTTTCTCATCCTGTGTTGGCTATTGGATTTTCTAGTGATATTTGGGTTGGTTGGAAAAAATCGGTTCATGTAGAGATTATTTCTAATCATCCTCAATTTATTTTAATTCGTGCTATTGGTGCTAATGTTAATTAGTTGATTCTTATATCTTTGGTCTATGGCAGCCCAAATAGACTTAAAAAGAAGAATCTATGGGAAGGTTTGAGAAACGTCATTCCATCTAGTAATATTCCCTGGTTAGCGATCAGGGATTTCAATGCAATTCTATCTCCTAATGATAAGAAGGGGGTTGTATGGAAGGAATGAGATGTTCCACATTGGGTAATTTTCTTGGGAAAGTAAAGCTGCAAAATTTGGGATTTAGAAGTCCCTCTTTCACTTTGGCATAGGGGTGGTGTCTTTGAGCATATTGATCAGGCTATTAGGAATGATTCTTGGGTCAAGGCTTTCCCACACTATTTTGTTACTCATCTTTCTAGATTAAAGTTAGACCATAGGCCTTTGCTATTATCTCTTACGTTAGTTATTAATTTTCCTAGCAGGAGACCATTCAGGTTTTTGGCAGGTTGGGTGGAACACCCTAATTTCTCTAATTTTGTCAAAGATAATTGGCATTTTAATGGTAATATGTTTGAGGCTTTAGCTAGCTTCACTTCGAATATTAAAGTGTGTAATAAATCTGTTTATAGACATATCAATATTTGTAAAAGAAAGTTGATGCAAAAGCTTTTTGGGATTTAGAGGACACTTGAAAGTTTAGAGTCAAATTACTTAATTCAACTAGAAATTCTGGTTCACGAGGAACTTGAAAATGCTCTTCATCATGAGGAGTTATTGTGGAAATAGAAAGCTAGATGTGATTGGCTACTATTAGATGATCGTAATGCCAAATATTATCATTCTCAGATGATAGAAAAAAGAAAAATAATAGGATTATAACCCTTAAGAATAATAATGGTGATTGGGTTTTTTATATTGATGAGCTCTAAGTAAAGGCATTTAAGTTTTTCAGAAAACTATATGGTGAAATGCCGAGTCTTATACCTAATATACCGCCTAGTAATTTTCTCATACTTGAGCATTGTGATGTTATTTTTTTTTTGGTAAGAAGGTTTCTAATGAATAGATCAAGTTAACCATGTTTGATATGACTCTCTTAAAAGTGTCAAAAAATGATGGTTTTCACGCACTATTATTCCAGAATAAGTGGGATTCGATTGCTGAAGTTGTTTGCAAATGGATTCAGAAAGTCTTTGATTGGCATCCTATTGATCTAGAGCTTGACGATAAGTTGATTGTACTATTACTGAAGGTTATGAACCCTGAGGGTTTTGGGCAATTTAGACCAATAAGTTTATGCTCAATTCTATACAAGTTGGTAATAAAGATCATATATAATTGATTTAATGTGGTTTTCCCCAAAATTATTGCTCCTGAGCAAGCGAAGTTTATCACAGGAAAGAGCATAACATATAATTTTATTGTGGCCTAAGCAGTTATTCACTCTATGAAGAGCAAACAAAATAATAGAATATGAATGGCCATAAAGATAGATTTAGAGAAGACATACGATAGGGTGAGATAGGAGTTCATAAAAGCTTATCTGCAAGTTGTAGGTATTCCTAATTTCATTATCAATGTTATTGTGTCTGCCATTTCAAGTTCTTCTATGCAAATTTTGTGGGATGGTGTTCCATCTAAAAAATTTCGTCCTGCAAGAAGTGCTTGGCAGGGGTGCCCTTTATCTCATTACCTTTTCGTTTATGTATGGAATGGCTAAGACATAGTATCTGCTCCGGTATTAGTTTTGGCTAGTGGTATCCTGTTCATTTATCGAGGATTGGACTGACACTTTCACATTTGTTCTTAGCAGATGATCTGGTCATTTTTGGACAAGTAGATTTTAAACAGGCCAAGTTGATTAGAGATATTTTGGATAAATTTTGTGCTTAATCTGGGTATCAAGTTAATGCTTACATAACTAATTTTTTTCTCTAAAAAGATGAAGGAAAGGTTGTAGATAGGTTGTGTGATATCATTGGTTTTCCTAAAGTTTAAAACCTTGGGAAGTATCTGGGAATCCCACTATTCCATGAAAAAGTTACAACTAGTTCTTTGAGGAAGGTTGTAGACAAGGTCCAAAGCAAATTATAAAGATGGGATGTGAGACAATTATCCTTAGTAGATAGAGTTACTCTAGCCCAATCTGTGCTTTTGTAAATTCCTAATTTTTTCATGCAGTCTTTGAGTGTTCCATAAAATATTTGTGAGGAGATAGAACGTTTGGCGCGACAATTTGTTTGGGGCATGAACGGGGGGAATAAGAAGATTTCCTTAATGAGCTGGTAGACGGTGTGCTAACAAAAGCTTTTGGTGAACTCGAATTGCGTTAGTTTAGAGGTAAAAATAATTCTTTCATGTTGAAATTAGGGTTCAATATTGTGGCTGACACTACTTCTCTGTGGGTTTGTATTCTTAGATCAAAATATGGGGTTAAAGAAGGTATTCCCGATTCCTTAGCTCGCAGTAGGGAGTCATACCTTTGGAAATCTCTTTCTAAGATTGGGCCCTTACTCCAAGATAATATTTTCTGGTCAGTGGGTGACGGTCTTAGAGTTAAATGTTGGAAAGATAACTGGATTCTTGAGATTAGACCCTGATTAATCTAATTCTTGCACATGCAAACCTTGATTTGGATTGTCTGCTTAAGGACATGATTACAAAGGAAAGTGTATAGAATTTAGATCGTTTCAAGGATAGATTGTTAGAATATATCATAAGACGCATCGTGAGTATTCCCTCGCCTCATTCTTCAGCAAGATTTGATAGAATTGCTTGGGCCAGGAGTGGATCTGGGTCATTCTCCATAAAGAGTGCTTATAAAATGCTTACAAAGAGTTCTTGGTATCAAAGAGGGGAAGTTTAGAATTTGGCATGGAAATTTTTGGGACCTTAGAGGGTTAGGATGTTTATTTGGCTAACCTTCAAACAAAGGTTACTAACACAGGTGGAAAGAGTTAGACACAACATTAGGGTTGAGGAGCGTTGTACGATTTGTGGGCTTTGAGCAGAGGATGTATTACAAGCTATCAGGGACTGTTCTGTGCCTAAAGGTGTTTGGTCACAAATTATTCCAATTGACAAGCAGGAACAATTCTTTTTAAGAGCTTTGCATGAATGGCTTCCGTCTAATTTGGGTAATCGTCAAAGTCTTTCTATGAGGGATATTTACTAGCCGTGTTGTTTTGGGTTAGTAGCTTGGCGAATCTGGAAAAACAAAAATATTTTCACTTTTTAGGGATTGTCGTAGAATGTAGATGAAATTATTAAATGTTTGTATAGTTGGTGTAACACCCCTTACCCATATCCAATACCGGAATAGGGTACAAGACATTACCAGAACACATACACTTGTAAACATATTTAACCGAGTTATAAAATTTCATCTAAATTAAAACTTTGAAAATTATCAACATGCTTTTATAACTCTTCATAATATATCCTCGAAATGTTATTATAATTTTAATAATTAGGGCCTACGAGAACCGATACATACTCATGCAATTCAATGCTTCATTTCCATTTCACTCAATTCGCAATTTTTCATGCTCACGATTTAGATCATATCACTAGCAATTTCCATTTAATTCACATACAATTCAATCTCATTAAGTTTAACACTAATACGTATTTACCACTTAATTCAACGTTTGTCCATTATACCATTCGTTAACACATTTATGAAATTCTAAATTTTGCAATGAAAATATCATTTTAGCTTAAATAACAACATCATCTTGGTATAAATACACTACCACTTATCCATTTTCTTTAATTCTTTTGGGTCAATTTGTCACTTACCATCCTTAATCAAATTAGGGAACAGTTACGGAAAATTGAGTACTTCACTTTCACTTTGCCATAGTATAACTATGGTCTTACGTATGACCACTTATCACTTGTCCCTGATCAGATAAGTGTAACTAGGCTACCACTTATCACTTTGTCACTTGATTAGATAAGTGTAGCTAAAGCTACCACTTATCACTTTTTCACTTGATCAGATAAGTGTAGCTATGGCTACCACTTATCATTTTGTCACTTGATCAGATAAGTGTAGCTAAGGCTACCACTTATCACTTTTTCACTTAAGTGTAGCTAAGGCTACCACTTATCACTTTGTCACTTGATCAGATAAGTACTCAAATCTAGTGTTCCGCTCAATTTGATCATTTATTTAGTTTTCTCATTTTTATTTTATTCTCATTTCAACACTATATATGTTAGCCAAATACACATACAGCAGAAGCATTATAAGCATGGATGAGCACAACATTTATTCATGTATCACGCTTACCAACATGTGTTAATTCATAAACCATTCATGATATTTTTTTATGCCAAATCATATATCGAATATACCATACATACATACTATGAAACTTTATTTTCATACATGAGCTTAGACTATGACCAATAATGCACAAATATAAGCATCATTTCTTTTTCATCGTTTACCAATTATAATAAAAAAAATAACCAATTATACACAATTCATTCATATACTTTATTGTCCTCCTCCTCCTCTCCATCCCACATCCTTGATGCATATAACACACTTAAATAGCATTATACATAATTTCACTATTCACTTATATTTAAATTCAAAGCTGTCTAGTCGAGTTACAGTCACTAAATTATTTTTATCTGGAGATACAGAGCTCCAAATTAAGATCCATAAATTTTCCCTGAAATTAGACTCACATATCTTCTTACCATAAAATTTTCAGAATTTTTGGTTTAGCCAAATAGTACAGTTTATTCTTTAAATTTTCCCCTGTTTCGCTATCTGACAGTTTTGACCACTCTTCACTAAAAATGAATTATCTAATTGTACAGAATTCGGATGATATTTCTATTTATTTCCTTTGAAAATAGACTCATTAATGATTCGAAGCATATAAATTATAACCCATAAATATTTTTATTCAATTTTTGATGATTTTCCAAAATCAGAACAGGGGAACCCGAAATCATTCTGACATGGTCTCACAAAATTTATTATATCTCATAATTTACAATTCCATTACTTGTACCACTTCTTCTATGAGAAACTAGACTCAATAAGATTTAATTTCATATTTTATTCACCCTCTAATTCAATTCTCACAATTTTGGTGATTTTTCAAAGTTATACCACTGCTGCTGTCCAAATCTGTTTTAGTGTAAAATGTTGATTTCATTTTTACCCCAATTTTACAGTTCATACAATTCAGTCCTTTATCAATTAACCCCTCAATTAAGTTATATTTTCTGAATTAGTACTTTACCTAGACATTATAAATTATTTCACAGCTATTGAAATTCAGAATTTCCACATAAAACTCTAACTTCAAACTCTTTTACTATTAGGTCCCAAACATTCACTTTCTATTCAATTCTTTCAATAAAATCAGCATATGAACAATTTAAAGCTCTAATTCCATGCTAAATCATCATATACTTCCAGCATGTATTCATAGCAACTTTCAACTTTTTTCATAAAATCAAAAACTAATGAATACCATAAGTGGGCCTAGTTGTAAAAAAACACAAAATTTTCAAGAAATAATCAAGAATTGAACTTACCTGCAGTAAAAATAGGAAGAACCAACTTAAGGAAACCCTTCTATGTTGTTTTAGCTGATGAGAATGCAGAAAAATGAAGAGAAATCTAGATAATTCCACTTTGGTCCTAACTTTATTAAGTAAATTTTGCAATATTTCAATTTTGCCCTTAATTCTCCTGACTTTGTTGCTGATTTCATGTCTTTGTCGTCCAGCCCAAATAGACCTTGGGTCTATTTCCCTTTTAAGCCCTCTTCCTTTTATCATTTAAGCTATTTAATCATTTCCCAAAATTTTACATTTGTTACAATTTAGTCCTTTTTGTTCAATTAATTATCGGAGCTTTAAAATTTCTTAACGAAACTTTAATACTAACTTTTTAACACTCCATAAATATTTATAAAAATATTTATGGCTCGGTTTAAAATCCCCGAGGTCTCGATACCTCTTTTTCGATTCTAATTATTTTAATATTTATTTCTAGTGCACTATTCACTATTTCAAAAATTTTCCTAACTTTACATTTAAATTATACTCACTAAATTAATAATATTTTTTACCCATTTGTCGAATTGAGTGATCTCAAATCACCATTCCGACACCTCTGAAAAATCAGGCCATTACATTTTTCCTAGTCGGATTTGTGGTCCCAAAACCACTGTTTCGACTAGACCCAAAATCGGGCTGTTACAGTTGGGCTTTAAAATGCAACTTCATACACAAGAAAAATCATTTCAGAGAGTCGATGACACGCTCAATACCAACCAGGACTGATAATTGGATTTGTTTATATTCGATTGGAGTTGTTAAGGTCAGCTCAAGGGATGCTGCTGTTGGGGGTATTCTCAGGGATCAACATGAGAATTTTATTCTTGGATTTAATAGACGGTTGAGACAATGTTATGTTTTTAACGCTGAACTATAAGGTATTTTAGATGGCCTGACTTTTCTTCAGAGCAGACGATACGATAGAGTTGTGATTCAGACAAACAACTTGGAGGTTATTTAGGAAATTCAGGAAGCATTTTCAAAGACATCTCATTCAACACTAATCAGACGTATTCAGCAACTTCTATTGGAAACAAATCTTTGAGAATTTGAACATATTCCTAAAGAAGAGAATGTAGAAGCAGATGGTATCACTAAACAGGCTTTTGACATGAATGAAGAGCTATAGCGGTTTGTAGAGAGTCCACTGAATATTTCTAGATAATAGTGTTTAATTTATTTATTTTTTTGCATAAAAAAATATTTGTTCCCTCCCATTTAGGATTTAAGGATTATAAGTAAAAGTAGGGTTTATATAAAAAAATTTAAAAAATAACATATTCCTTTCATATCTAAATTCATTAAATATTTAAGTTCAATAAACCATTTTTAGTTCACCCGGGTTCAACTTTGGTTCGGTCTCGCATGATCAGTCAAAGTTCGATTTAGCCATTGCCAATTGTCAACAATTGCAAAGTGAATTTCAACATGTTTCGTTTACTTGAGTTCGATGAGTAGCAAATCGGGTCACTCACCAGTTGGCACAGATAGCCCATATCTATGTTGTCTCGTTTGTACATACTATTGCCTCGTCTTGTTTATGTAGTTTTCTTTGAGCTGATGCACATTTTGTATCCAGTGACTTAAGGCATTAGTTATTGGGTGTATAGGGCTTAAGCTATTGACTAGGTGTTAATTTATATAAAAAAAATTATTAAAAACTATAAAAAAATTAGAAAAAATAACTTATTAAAATTATTAGAAATTAATTAAAAACTATAATTTTTTATATATTTTTCATTTCGATTAAAATTTTTCACTAATATAACTTGTGCAAATTGAAAATGAGAAGAAAATATAACAAAAAAATTGTTAATCTTCATTTTATGATAAGTTGTTTGATGTTCCTTTTTTTACTTAAAAGTATAAAGTTAATAAATTATTTTATAAATTTTATGATTTTAATTAATTTCTAGTAATTTCTATATATTTTATAATTTTAATGATTTTTATATTTTTATGCTTTTTATAATTTCAAAATGTAACTACACAAATGGGTGTTCGATTCAAATGAACTGTGACAATCATTGTCTAGATTTATTGTGTACTTGTTTTAAATATATATATATATATATATATATTTTTTGCTGATATGATATCTGTTAACAATCATATCAAGATTGTCGTTAAATACTAACGGTCAATATTAATCAAAGGATTTATTTAGCCAATTTTGTTAGTTCAATGCTTAATTTGGTATAAAAAGTTCATAAAGACTTAATTGATCTTTTTAAAAATTTCAAGGGCTTATAATACCCTTAAGCCATCATTTAACACATACAAAGAATTTAACCCAACTTGACAGAGCTACTTCTAACATCTTTAAAAGAAAAATTAAATTCTGTTATTAGTTTCAATACTTTGCAAAAATCATGAATTTAGTTTTTATACTTTAATTTGGTAATTTTAATTTCAATACTATTCAAATTTTAAAATTTCAATCCTCTCCAAAAGAAAACTATTAAATTCAGTAATAAGTTTTGCTATTTTCAAAATCTAATGCGACAAATATATTATCACGTGTGAAATGCCATGTCAACTTACTATTTTCACATATTACTCCCTAAAAATTAGTTAATGGATTAAAAGAGTCATTTACACCAAGCTAAAAATTTCAAAATTCAAACAATATAGGGACTTGAAATGATTCAATTGAAGAATATGGATTAAATCCACAATTGTATGCATAGTACATGACTAGTAATTGAATTTAACCAAATATTTAAATGGTATTGTTAGGGTCAGGACTAAGAGTTCAAAATTTGAAAAGTATAGGGACTAAAATTGACCAATTTGAAAAGTAAAAGAACTAAAATTGATCAAATTAAAATATAAGGACTAAATCCATAACTTTTGCAAAGTGCAGAAACTAATAGTAGAATTTGACCTAAAAATGGCTTTGGGTCCATTATCAGTTATCCAGTTAACCTTATCCAAAACGACAACATGAAAGCAGAAAATCCCCGTCGTTCACGTTGATAATATTGCGCGCAATCAATCCATAAAAACCGCACATCAAAACCCGACCAAACCCCAAGGCTACTTCCACTTCCAGCTTCGAAAATGTCGACGATGACCACCATCATGCTAATGCCACCCAAAGCCACTTCGCTTCAACACTTCAACTTCAAACCTTCCACATTACGCTCAAGGTCGTCGCCTACCAAGTCTTCCTATCCGACGGTCAGAATGCAGACGCGGTTTCACCGTCTGATTGAGGACCAAGGCATCGTTCTAATGCCTGGCTGCTATGACGCTCTTTCGGCTGCCATTGTTCAGCAGTCTGGTTTCACAGCTGGCTTCATCTCTGGATATGCTCTCTCTGCTTCTCTCCTTGGGAAACCTGACTTCGGCTTGCTCACGTGAGAACTCCGGATCCATCTTTTCTTTTTTTGGGGCTATAAAACATTAAACAATGTGATAATTTTATTAGGTTTTTGATGTTTTTTGAAGGCCACCGGAGATGGCGGCGACGGCTAGAACGGTTTGTGCGGCGGCTCCGATGATACCCATTATTGCAGACGCTGGTATTTATTTATCCTATTGCATTTCTATTTTACTTTTCTTTATTGGTTTCATAGGTTAAAGCTCAACTCTCCAGGAAATGGAGCTTAACTGGTCGTTAATCATTTCAATACTACATGGTTATGAAATGCATTGATTCAATATTTCAGTAATAACAATGCTATTAATCTGCTTGTTTCAGATACTGGTGGTGGCAATGCTCTTAATGTTCAAAGGACTGTCAGGGATTTGATTGCAGCTGGTGCTGCTGGTTGCTTTCTTGAGGTACAAAAGATCAGTTCTGCAAGTAAAAGGCTCATCTTTTTATATATATTTCACCATGTTGGATTCTTGTTTCCCTATATGCAAAGTAGAGATGGAAATACGATTTTAGATGAACTTGCTTTTATAGATTATAAGTTTGCTTTATCTTGCCATAAAATTATGTAAAAGCCCATTGGATTTATTTGTTTGTGAAGAACCTGTTGCTTCCTCTTGTTAATTTGGCTTACTTTCCTTCCAGGATCAAGCATGGCCAAAGAAGTGTGGTATGAACTATGAACTTCCACTTCATGTTTTCGAATTAGACCGGGAAAAGATTCTACCAATGATATCATAGTCATCATTCTTTATGTTTTCATATATTCTCTTGTTACTTAGTGTACTGATTGTTCCTTTGCCTTTGTATTCAACCAGGGCATATGCGTGGCAAGCAGGTACTTTTTTCGTATTCCCGTTTATTTGAATTAAGAGTTTCTTGATCGAAATTTCAGGTTCTGTTATTGGTTATTGCATCTGGTGATACTGATTGGATTTTATCATATGGAGAAGAGGTGTTTTTTGTTCATCTCTAATGCCTTTCCCTCCTCCTGTTCCCCCTTACTCAACTTGTCCTTTTAGGTTATACCTGCAGAGGAGCATGCTGCAAAAATTGCATCCGCAAGAGATGCCATTGGAGATTCAGACTTTTTCTTAGTGGCTAGAACTGATGCACGTGCTACATCAGCAAAAACCGGCCTTTCTGATGCCATCGCGAGAGCTAATCTTTACATGGAGGTACTCCTCTTGCATTGACCTTGAATCATATTTATCTTTCATACAATCTGCTAAAACCGCATTCAATCTAATCTGCTTTATCATTGTCTCCTTTTCCATCTGCCCCTTGTAGTAACCAAATCTTGTAAAACTAGATATAATTTTATCCGTGAGAATCACTACACTCTCCCCCATGTGAAAATTCTCACTTCTGTTGTAGATCCTGGAAGAGTGTGTTATTGATCAAGCATGAAAAGAGGCAATTATCCGTTGGCTACATTTACCTTTTCTTGCATTGTTAAGCAAATTTGAACTTTGTGCAATGATGTGGTATGGCATATAGTTCTCTTCTAGATGATGTTGCTAAACTTTTGATCCTGGGATCAATGTACAGGCAGGAGCAGATGCTTGCTTTGTGGAGGCACCGAGGAACGATGACGAGCTTAAGGAGATTGGAAGCCATACAAAAGGTTACAGAGTTTGTAATATGATTGAAGGTGGGGTCACACCCTTGCACACGCCTGAGGAGCTTAGAGCAATGGGGTTTCATTTGATTGTGCATCCACTCACCGCCCTCTATGCTTCAGCTCGTGCATTGGTGGACGTCCTCAGGACCCTGAAAGAAAACGGAACTACCAGAGATCACCTTCACAAGATGGCTACATTCAAAGAATTTAACCAACTAGTCAAGTTGGACTCGTGGTTTGAACTCGAAGCACGCTATTCAAATCAGAAGAGTCCCATGAGAGTAAAATCATAAGGAAGGGAGAAATCTGTAGGATTTTTTTTTTTCCTTTTTACCAATAAAAGGGAGGAATTAGTCTTTACCAAGAAAAGGGACAATGCAAGTTTTGGGAACTAGATTTCATCATTCTTTGAAGAACTTGTATGAAAATTCATGTGCTTCGTTTAGTATCCGAGCTACCGGCATGTGTTCAACAGTGCTGAAAATAATTATGCATCTTGATCATGATTTGGAGACAAATGTCGCTCCATTATTACTAAAATTATAGGCTAGCTAATTAAAGCTGGTAATGTTGCTTATATCATTAAGACTTAAAGTGTCTTATTCAGGTACCTTGCCTTTAGTTTCCAGGGCATCATAGGAAAAAGTTCTAAACATGTGTAGTGGCATCTATTTAAATATTTCATTATAGGGAAGTTTTGTGGGATTTTCGATGGTGATCATGTCAGGTAAAATTGAGTTTACAAAGAAGAGAAAAACTGATTTTCAAAGGAAGGAAAGAACTTTATTTTCAAAGAAAGCAAATATTCAATAATCGATTTAGATTCCTAGGTACCATGATTTTCCAATTTTTTTTATGTGGATTTAATCAAACAATTACAGTCTCTATTTTCTAATTAGCTTGTTGATTTGAATATACTCGTATTGGACATATGTAATAGCCTTTTCCAACTATCCTTCGGCAGTTCAGCCTCCAATCTTTTAATTCACGGGCGGTGATTGCAATTACTCTTCCATGTGAGTACCATAGTCAAGCACTTTCTATTTAAGACCCGTCACGGTCCTTTTGATGACACTCAAGCTAAACAAACAGTAGTTGGTAATGCAGTCGTTGGCTTCGACTAGTTCAATCGGCTTATAATTATTAAAACAAATATTCAACGTCACTGTTCTAAACGGCTTATAAAAGCATGAAACTTTAGCTTTCCCCACCTCACCCAAACGCAGCCGAAAATAAATCTACAATTTTTCCAGTTACAGTTTAAGCTTTTTCTCAGAAATGGCGCAGGGAAGTGGCAGTGCAAGTCAAGCCAAGTTCTGGGTTGCATTGCTATTTTGCTTTCTTGTTTTCTGGGAAAATGTCGATGCAGCAACTTATACTGTTGGTGGCTCCAATGGTTGGACCTTTAACATGGCCACTTGGCCTCGAGGGAAGCGTTTTAGGGCCGGTGACACACTCTGTAAGCATATACATATACGATCTAAAATGGGTTTTGAAGTTACATAATTGTGAATCGGGAAACCTGGAACGTTGTATGATTGTGGTTTTTTTTTTCTGCAGTCTTCAAATACGATGCAACAATCCACAATGTGGTGGCGGTGAACCGGGGAGGATACAGAAGCTGCATAACGCCGGCGGGAGCAAAAGTGTATAAGTCAGGGAAAGATGAGGTAAAACTGGGGAAAGGAATGAACTACTTCATATGCAACATTGCTGGTCACTGTGAATCTGGTATGAAGATAGCCATAAATGCAGTGTAAATCACCGGCGCCGGCGTACTATCTTTTTCTTAAGGAGTGTGAAACTATGGTTTGTTGTTAAATCAGTTATATTGGGCAAATCTGAGCAGATCTAATGTCATTATGATTATGGCCTTTGTCTTATTTTTGTGTTCACTTTCAGAGTTCAGTAGAAATTGTAAATTTGTCGGTGATGTTTGTTTTACTTATCATTGTCCCTGCAGGGTTGTGTACTTGCATCGGATCCAGTTCGATTTAATTTTTTTGAAGATCTAATCAAATTAGAATATTATTTTCAAAAATATTAAATATATATTAATAATTATATATTTTATATTTTAGATTAAATTTAAATTAAATATTGAGTATTGTTTTATTTAAAAATTCATTTTCTAAAGGAGGCAAGCAGTATTTGTTTAAGTATAATTAAAAAAATTCCCCACAAGCATGATCTAAATAATGTTAAATGTCTTTTTAAATTATATTTTATTATTTTATTATTAAAAATATTTATACATTTTAAATTCAGCAAGTAGAATTATAGTAATGACAAGTGTAGTATAAGATATAATAAAATATTTTAAAAATAAAGATACAAAAATCGAGAAAGGAATTTTTTAATTTTCCTTGTGGAATTAAAATAGTACATTATTAGTATATAAAATATTAATATTTTATATTTTAAAATAAATAAAATTATTCTAAAAGCTTGTGAAATTTTTTATTCCACTGACACTGAGGGTAAATAAGATAATAATTTTTTAATATAGAAATATCATTATTAATATAATAGATTTCAATATTTCAATTTACTAAATTCAAACTCATGCAACCAACGAAAATATGTTTGTATTAATGAATTCTAATTAGAATATATATTTTAATTTAATTTTTTTTTAAATGTGGAGTTGACAGGCTCTCTCTTTGTCCTCAATAGTTAGGTGCTTCTCACTTAAACTTCAACGAGGTTGAGGAGCTAGTAAACAAAAGAAGCAAAGAAAACCAAAAAAAAAAAGAAAATGTAGAATTAAAAATAAAGTATAATTTATGTTATTTTATAATAAATTTATTATAATTGAAGATAGCTGCTAACTTGCTATAATTTTTTGCTTGATCAAATTAATGCAGGTTTAATTTTTCTTGAATTATGAATTTTAATAGGTTAAAATGGTTGAAGTCTAGAATTTTCCGTATATTTGAAATTTAATTTTTCTTTTTATTTTTAGTGCGACTAATATCTCAAAGAATTTTGTGTTTCATTCAAAGATAAAACACATTGACTAGTGACGGAGCTTGAAAAATTTTTTTGGGCGGTGGAATAAAATTGTATATTTATACTATAGTAAAATGCAATTTCATCATTTTAATAGCTTATATCTTTATAATTTTTAAAGGGTTAAATTAAATTTTTATCATTTTTGTGGGGGTCAAAGTGCAATTTTATCATTACTAATTTAAAATTTTATAAATTATAAAGGGCCTTAATTAAAAATTTACCTTTTCAAGGGGTATAGCCCCCCTGGGTCTCCACTACGTTTCTTCACTGACATTGACATCGGGCATCACTTCATCAAATAGCTAGTTGAGAATGGCACAGTTGAGATATTCAACTAGAAATCGATTGGTTGATTTATTTATCAAAACATTGAAAGTTGCCAAGTTTAAAAAATTGAGGAACAAAGTGGGAATGTGGCAAATTTAACTCAACATATAAGGCACAACACCAAAAATCATTAATTCAATGTTGTATTGACTCAATTCGACATATGCTACTTTTTTAGTTTCTTAATTTTATTTCTAGTAGGGTGAAAATTGCCAAAATGTTTGTAAGAAAAGATTAAGGTTAGTTTAACTTTTCTAAACCTCTCAAGAACCCTAAAATTATTGCCACAATAACTCAAGAAGCTTTTCTTTCAAGCAAAACTGCTTCTAGAATATCATTCAATGGCTCGTTTGAAGAAAACCAAAACCCCCAACCCCGCAATTTTTGAAAAATCATCTTTGAGATTTCCTTCTCTTAAACCATTAATTTAAAGAAAAAGATCAAGTGAAAAAAGCGAGGGAGCTTCTTCCTCGGTACCTCAAGAAACTTTACAAGTCGATCCTATGCAAGAAGATTGTTTTAACGCATAGGTAGAAGATCGTTTTAAAAGTACCGTTTGGAGTTGATAGTTAGAATCACATCTTCTTTAAGAGTGTGAACTTTACATTTTGGTTCTTAGAATGGCATGTACATAGGTCTAGAGCTATGTGAATGTAAGTAGTAAATTAGTTTGGTAGTACAAACCTATGCCTTGCATACTTATTGGTATTTTGAACTTTGTGATGTTTAATGTAATGACCTGAAAGTCAGTGATGTTGGAAAGTGTGGTTTCGGGACCCCGTTTCCGTAAACTGGACTCATAAATATTTTTATTAAATATTTATGAAGTTACATTAGAAGGGAATTGAATTTCGGTTAGGTAATTTCGTTGAATTAGTTTTTAATTTAGGTATAGGAAGTAAATTGCATAAGTGATAAAAGTATGAATTGATATTAAATTATAATGTGGAACTTGATTAAGGGACTTATTAATTAAATAAACCATTATCTATGATTACAATGGTGGCCAGTTATGACTTATACTATATGTTAACTATATTATAAAAATTTAGTTAAAATTTATGTTAAAATAAAAATAAGATAAAACAAAATGAAAGTAAATAGAATAGTGGGGAGAAAGAGAAACAAACCTCTCATCTTCATTTTTGCATGCTAAAATTGGGGAGGAAGAAGAAAGCTTTGAAGCTCAAATTGGTTAGTGTAATTTTACCCGTTTCTTGTTATTTTTATGTTTTTGGAATCCTCGTAGTTCAATTTAGCTAATCCATGTTATAATTTTTTGTACTGGTAAAGATTTAGGCTGTTACAATTATTGAATATTTAGAGTTTGAGGTGTTATTTTGATAGATTTTAAGTTTAGAATTGATAAAGGACTAAATTGTAAAGTCAACTGTTGATTTTGTGTAATAGGGGCCAAATTGCAAAAATGTCAAAATTTTGTGGTAGAAATGAGAAATAGAGAGTTAAATTTGGCTTAGAGTGAAATTGGTATAAAAATTTGAGGTTAAATGTGGAAGTTTTGTTAGTCCTGGTTTTAAGGACAAAATTTAATAAAATGCAAAAGTTGTATATAATAGCAATTGAATGTGAAATTGTTTGTGTATTGATGAAATGTGTTGCTTGTTTTATTCTATAGCTAACGTCGACTTGGATTCCTTGAAAAAGAAAAGAAAAGATAAAGTCGTCAACAAATAGCTCGGAGTTTACAGTTTGTGTTTCTATAATCCGAAATAATTATAAATTGATGCATATTGATTTGCTCATTCCTGGTAAGAATATGATGTCAGAATTCTTATTCACTTGAGATGATTTGAATCGAATAATGATTATGAGGATTGAAATAAATATGTTTGATAAAATATGTGTGTTTTTATTAATTATGAAAATTGATTATGAATTAGGATAATTATGACTACTATATATGTTGAATAAATGTTTACTTGATTGAAATATTTTTTAAATTGAGACATTGGTTGGTATTGGATTATGAAATGAAAACCCTATTAATTTTTTAGGCAAAGCCGGATATAGTTGGCATGCCATAGGATAGGAAGAGTTCAGGGATTTCTTCGACTATGAGTCGATAAAGCATTGGGTGCCAATTTGCTTTGGTTTAACCGATGAGACATTAGGTGCCAACCTATTTGATAACACTGAGCACAACTATTTGCTTCGGATTTATCCGATGAGGCACTAGGTGTCAAACTGGTGTGTTAGTTGGATCCATATATCCGTACGAGTCCAAGTCGTGTTAATAAGGATATAAAGAACGAAATGATTTATATGTGATTTTGATATGGAAAAAAAGAACAAGAAATGAAATTAGAAATGGAAATGAAAATGAAAATGAAATGTGAATTTTGAATTAAATTGGGAACATTAATATGTTATGTTCCATGAAATCATGAAATTGAATTTTGAGATGAAACCTATCTCACATGAGTTATAAGATTATTCTCTTGCAAAACGTGACAGGCTTAAGTTGATAATGTGATATAGCATATTTGACTTGATGATTTGCATGTTATTTTCATTTTAAGTTTGTGCTCATTTATGTTTCATATTATACTTATTTTTTGAATTATAGAAATACCACTGAGTTACTCAGCGTACGTTTTTATTTGTCCGTGTGCAGATTAGGTACTATTCAGTCAATACGTCGATTCAGCATCCAGCGGCAATCCCGAACTCAAGTGTTGGTGATGCTCTTATTTTGGTTTTAGCATGTACCTAGGAAGTTTTGTGTTTGAAATGTTGATTTTTTAGTTGATGGTACTTTGAATCTTTTTGGCTTTGTAGGTTATGTAAATATGTATAGCATGATGGCAATGGTCACTTTGTTGATAGCTTGATGGTTGCTTTGGTTATTTGTTAAATGTTTTCATGGATGAAATGGTTATATGTTAGGCATTAGGTTTGATATGTTTTGATATCTAAAATGATTTTGAAACATGAAATTGTTTTAAAGGTTAGTTGTGCTTAAGTAAGTGATTGACAAAATGTCATACAACGTTAATGATTTGGTATGTTTGAGCATTTTAATTTTGGTTGTTTTGAATTACAAATTGAGGTGCCTTTGTGGGCATATTGGTTAGACACTTAGGTTGAATGGTATATGACATGTTTTGATATGATTTGGTGTGTTTTAAGATGCGTATTTATAGGTTCAAATGGTATGGCATGGTAACCAAGTAATTGTAGGTGAAATGGCTTGATTTTGAAGTTACTTTAGGTGTACATGGCTTGCAACATGGTCTACTGCATGGTCGTGTGTCCCGCACGGTCGTGTGTCCCACACGGTCCTTACATGACCATGTGGCCTATTTAATTTTAGTATAGGGTTGTCCACACAATCTTAAGGAGTTACATGGTCTATTGACATGGATGTGTGACCCTATATTCGAATTGTACATGGCCTAATGACACGGCCGTGTGACTCTATATTTGAATTATACACGGTTTGCCCACACGACCATGTTATTGAGCCACATGGGCTAAGCTTTGTCACCCGGCTGTGTGACCCCAATTTCACACTGCATCGAGTTGTTACACGGTTTACTCACACGACAATGTGACCTATCCACACGGCCTCGAGACACGATCGTGTGTCCCCTTTTTTCATATTTTTCTCATATTTTTAAATTTGTTTCAAACTGATCCAAATTGATTGCCTGCTTAGTTTTAACTTTCTGTATGTTCGATATTAACCTATAATTGATTGAAACACATGTTAATTTATTTAATTATGATTTGCTTGATAGTTAATTTATATTTTCAAAATTATAATTTGCTTGTAATTGTTTAATATTTAGTTGTAACATCCTATTGTCCAGGTTTGACGACCAAACAGGGTGAGGGGTGTTACATTTAAATTCTATGATGGAGCATACTTGCATTATATGATGTTTGGGTGATAATTATATGTATTTTATGGTTTATAAATGTTGGAAAAAGTTTGGAAGTGAATGGTGAACAATATGGCATGCTTTGGAGGTGTTTCAGGCTTGTTTTGACTTTCAAGCATCTTAGTATTGACACAAGTGGGAGTTGTATTGGTACTTCCTTAGCAGAATGCAAAAAAATTAATAGTTCCAGTGCCCAAGTACCGATAAATTGGGTCAAGGTATCGATGCCTCTACCCTAACTCCCCTTATTTGTTTTGTTTAGCCTTGAACAAGCCCCAAACAATGATTGAATGCAACCAAAGCATAAGGGAAGCTTAGAAGTGGTTCAAATTACCTTAAATTACCTTAATACAGTCAATATTAAGTAGGAAATATGAACCTCAAATTTAGTAAACCTAGTATTCAAATGTGACATCCTTTGCTTGAATTATCGACTAATCTTGAGTTAAGGGGTGCTACATTTGTTTTGGTATCAAAGCCTAAATTTAATTGATTCTAGAGTTGTAAATGAGACTAGAAGACATGCGATATATGATATTTGTAACACCTCTTGCTCGACCGATCGTCGGATCCAAACTACAGGATGCCACATTTATTGCCAGAGCAATTACAGTCAGATTCACAATAAAATGATCATTTTCACATGCATTCACATATCAATCATGATTTAAATACAATAATATCTTATTTCAAAGTCTTAATCGAGCTTAAAAAAGCTCTTAGTCAACCCATGCACAAAATAGGACCAAATTGTAAAGTTTTAAAAATGTATGGATCGATGTCACGACTTCATCTAGCGCTCGTCACGACATGGCCATCTCAGCATGTCACGTTGCGATGACAAGCCCTAGCTCGTCACAACGTCACTCACTATAATGGCAACGTTGTGACGTCCAAAATCTGAAGTCGTGACGTGGTACATGTTTTTGGTAAAAATTAATCATTTGGTACCTATTTTATACTCTCCAACCAACCTAACAATTTAAGCAACAAATACCAATTTCATTTGGATCAAACATACCAAAACAAGTCAATTAATCATTTCAAATAAGCTGTATTGCCCGATGAACTCTAGTAAATGGACTCGGATACACAGATATCTTTGATACACCAATTACTCGCCCGAGCTTAACATATATTCGTGTTAGGTTATCGGTCCAAGCTAAACCTTTATAATGACACATCAATTTACCAGTCTAGGCTAAACCTGTGTCACATGTGTCTTTGATTCCCAACAAATACTAGATCTCGATAACATTTGTAACCAATCTTGTACAAGCACGCACAAAACCCTATTAGCATGTTAATCGTATTATAACATTTACTAAGTTCAAATAGGCATCTATTATACACATTAACATTTCTTTACAATTTAGTCCAAATCTCACCTTTTATACCAATTTACCACCAATTAATTCACAATCGATTATACATATACAAATCAAACACACAATTATTTAAACACATAAATACCATATAAACTTACCTGGTCAAGACAACAAGCAAATTAGATCCTTAAGGACTATTCGACAATTTTGGCTTTTCCCTGACTATAGTTTGATTCAATTCTTAATTTAAACAATTATTTTAGACAATTCATCAATACAAAATATTTTTATAACATTCCATGATATGCATGAACCTATTTAATAACATTTTTTAATGCACTTTAAGTTTTGCCTTTTATTCAATTTAGTCTCTAAAATCGAAATAACATCTTTCAATTTTGAGCTTCGGTTTGAAAACAGATTTCAATCACATCCCTTAGGGACTCCCTAACTATCTATTATTACTAAAATTTCACATAAATTTTGAAATTTATTCACTTTATTCCTTATGTACAAAACTATCAAATAGACTTTACAATCTAGTCCTTTTCATATCTAAGCTTAAAATCTATCAATTTAACACCAATTTCTTCAAGAAATCAATAATGGAAACTTTCAAAACTTTAATAGTTTTACAAATTGGTACATGGTCTAGCTAAATCAAGCTTTCATGACCTCAAAAACATAAAAATTAAATGAAAATGACTTAATTGAACTTAAAAATTAGGGGTTGAATATTTAAAGCCTCCTTAAGGGTTTTATTTCTTTCTTTGTATGATGGAGAAGAAGATGAATAGAAAATGGCCTTTTCTTTCTTTAATTTATCTTATATAGTAAAATTAGTGGTTAATTAACTAGGTTTAATTAAATTAATTATAATTAGTTTAACTTAATCTATCACTAACATTCATAAGTGGAATTTTACATCATATGCCATTAACACATATTATACTATGGTTTAATTGTCATTTTGGTTCTTTGGCTAATTAAAAATCTATAGCGATACACCTTTTACAATTGAGTCATTGTACCTTAATTAAGTAATTAATAGGCAAAATTGAAGTACTATGTAACACCCTAAACCCGACCCAATCGTTATGGCTGAATTTGGAAAGCTACATTGGCCACCAAATGTCCTAGAAATACTTTTGTAATTTCAAACGTACTTTTTAAACCATTTGCGCAGTCCATTCAAAATTAAAAAAATCGAAT
Organism: Gossypium raimondii; assembly: GCF_025698545.1. NCBI lineage: Eukaryota > Viridiplantae > Streptophyta > Magnoliopsida > Malvales > Malvaceae > Gossypium > Gossypium raimondii. The sequence goes on from NC_068567.1 coordinate 9,984,404, forward strand.
GTTCAACTTTATTTTCAATCACATTTCAAATCCATTTGTCCACGAAAATGGTCGAAATAATCTTTCGGAGTTTTGAAATAAATATTTTAAAACTATTGGCTTATCAATTCAAAACAAAGAAGTAAAGTGTTTGTTTTTATTTCGTAAAAACCGTGAAAGTTTCAAGAATCGAAATAATTAATATCTCAATCGTAGGCATTCAATCATTTATTCAAAACTATTTAGGGTTTTGAATCATACTTTTAAATCATTTGTACATTAACTTCAGGAATCAATTGCATTTAGAATTCTCATTTGTAAACATTTATAATTTTGAGAACTAAGTCTAATTTTATTAAAAACTCATTTTTAGAAATGAAACAAAAAAATATTATTGCGATTTTATTTTTTAAAAACTGAGTTTCATACGAAATCTTATCAAATACTAACTTATGCAGTTTTTAAAACTTAATGTCTTGCAATCAAGTCATGCAAATCAGAATAAAATCCCCAAAGTAAAGTCTCATGTCACAGGTCATACTCAAACTTATTACAAACCCAAAATATCAAAATGAAATTTAATTACTTTAATTTAAAAAGACTTCCGATAAACTCCTCCAAATGTCATCATCGAATCCTAACATCAAGGTTATCTATAAAATCAGAAAATTAAAAGGTGTGAGCTATAAAGCTCAATGTAAGATTAACATAAACACAATCGCATACATATAAACATATAAGTTATAAAATCATAATAATCATATTAGTTTCATATAACTCAATATTTCACACTTATACTATGCATGATCATGTCAATGTACATTTCGTAGAACGATGCAAATTTTTATGAAAACAGTCCTACCTATCTTCGCTGTACACCAAACTCGAGTTCCTCGGAACTCATCCATCCGATAACACACCAATTAGTGAATAGTGTCACAGTAGTGCAGATAAACTACCACATAATCAAAATCATGGATAAGCCACCAAAATCGCAGATAAACTGCCAATAACTTCCACCTTTCACATATCCCACCCTATGCATGTGATATGGCCAAAATCACTTGAAATCACATAAGCATGTTTAACATGCAAATCACATATGTACACATGGTACCAAAATTTCACATTTTATAAATCATGCGAAAATCACATATGGCATAAGATCACAGAACATGAAAATGAAATTTACATACTTTTCAATCAATAATAATCATCAATACCATACAACATGCTTTTCACAACATATACGGTTTGGAATCACTTACTTTACATGGCTCATAACAATGAGTTTTATCACTCTTTATGGATACATAAAGTATCCTCATAAAACAAACATAATTTAAATAATGACGATTTTATCAGTATAAAACATAAACTTAATTAACACACACTTGATCGTAGATCCAATGTGAAACAACTCTCTAAGAATGCCCACACTTGGATCTAACAAATAGATTACCCAATCAATTAACAAATTGAGATCTTATGTTAAGACTACCATTTTGAAAGTAGATACAATAAGTTAGTTATCGATTTCTATGAACACTTACCCTTAAAAAATAATCACTCAGATTAGTGATTTCGATCCCAACGTTAATGGTCTCTCGGATTGGTGTCGGTCGGCCCTTCAATAAATATGACATACAAGACTTTGATACATGAGAAAAATATTTCATTATGGCCTTTTGAAAAATATTCGGTTAAGAGAAAAGTAGAGAGATTTCTACTCAACCCTTATGCTTATACTAACTTGGCTGAAACGGGAAGATCAACGGATCATCTTGATCACAAATTAGAGGGGAAAGAATGATCTAAAAAGGAGGATTATTTGAAAGTAAGTTCAAGAAAATAAAGTTTAGGATTAAAAATTAAATACGATAAATAGTGCATAGTTTTTTTATTACTAAAAAGAATAACGAAGGTGCAAAAATGAAAGAACATGAGGAAAATCTCAACCGTCAGCGGTGGTGCTGTGGCGGCGGCGATAGCTTGCTAAGGGTTTGAGACAAATTTGCACCAAAAAGAAATTAATGAGAGGAAAGGTATTCGAACTCAGATCATCAAGGGCAGCTCCGCCACTACTCAGTCACTATAGTTGATATTTATTTATTATCAAATGAGCAAAATATTATCTAAATAAAAATTCGGTCATGACCACTCTTTGTTCATTAACCCAATTTCTACTAACCTGATTTTTGGGATGTGACAGACTAAAATTTAATAAACTTTTATACCAACTTCGTAAATATTTATATTTAATACTTACGAACCCAATTTACGGAAATGGGGTTCTGAAATAGCCTTTTGTCAGCACCACTAAAAATTGAGCTGTTACAATATTGATGTGATGAGATGTGATTTTGATATTGATAAATGTTTTAATTGTGATTATAGATTAGAGATGTCAATTGATTCAAGACAATCAGTTGAAGAAGAAGTAGAAAGTCGTGCTTCAAATTTGAATAGAGAAGGGAATGTACCTACGGCTAAAAATGATCCTATTGAGCCGGGAAGGTTAAGAAGGCCTCCAAGGGAAGTAAGACTCACACGAGAACAAGTACCTATCCCAGAAGAAAGACCCACATAATAGGCTTTCTTCTAAACAATGAATTAATTCTTTCAACAGTTTATGAGAGTTGGTCCTCAAGCTCCTCCTCTACCACCTTCACTAGCTCCTCTCGTGCAACCACTTACACTTGAACCTCAACCGCAGCCTCTTGTCCAGAATCAGTGATCTATTTTAGGAAGAATTAGAAAGCAATAGGTGAAATAATTTAGAGGGAGAAAAGAAGATGATCCCATTGTTGCTGAATATTGGTTAGAAACAGTTAGCAAGTATTTAAAGCATTACAATGTCCTAATGCAAAAAAGTTGAGATGTGATGTTTCTCTATTAAAAGAATAAGTCTACCAATGGTGGACTACTATGAGAAGTGTAAATTTGGCCAAAAGGATTAATTGGAACTTATTCTTGACAGAGTTTAGGAAGACATATGTTGACCAACTATATCTTGAAAAGAAGAAGAGGGAGTTCATTATTTAAAGCAGAACAATTTGCCACAAGAATAGTATGAGAAAGAATTTGTTAGATTGAGTAAGTATGCAAGAGAATTAGTGGCAATAGAAGCTAATAAGTGTGCAATATTTGAGTGGGGACTTAATGAAGACATTTTTGTTCTTGTGACAACTTTGGGGTTAAGAGATTTTTTAACACTTGTTGAGAGAGTTTAGAGAATTGAAAAGGGTATTAATAGACAAAAAGAAAAAGGCTAGGTTATGTTGGAAAAATCCCGGTTATGTTTGAAAATAGTTTTTTTGCACAATGGAAAGTTAAAATTTCGAAAACCGATATAATTTGTGATATTTATAGAAATAAACCTTTACTGGATATGCCCATGTGTTTTCTGATAAGCGGATCCTTGATGTTTTTTTTACTTTCAACCAAACGATCTTCTCCGCTATTCTCATACCACGAATTGCTTTGAATGTGGGCTCGAACCAATTGAAACAAAACATAGAACTTCAAAAAGTTTTTTTTTTTGTGAAAATGGAAATTCTCTTGTTTAATAGAAATAGGTAAAATTGTTATTTTGAAAAAATATATTTAAAATTTGAAAATAAATTCTCTCTATATTTTAGCATAATAACAATATCTCAAAAGTAGTGTAAATAGCTCTATTGGTGCCATCTATTTATAGAAAGGGAAGGTAGAATCCTTGTAAAGTTGTAAAAGTTTATTTTCACTAGAAAAACAATATCCTAGTTTATCTAGGATATAGGGGGCGACAACCCTAGTTAATGATTGATAAACAATGAGGCAGATGAATGCAAAAGCTGATCGTATAGTTTGTCAATGTTGCGGATTTGACTTAGGGATTTAGACGTTCAGAAAGAAACTTGGATTTTGACACAACCTGAAACGAAATCAAATCCAAGTCAAATAAAAAAATTAAAATAAATAACTAAAATAAAATAATCAATCAAAGATTAGAATAATAAGGAATCAAGTAAAGAAGATAAATGAAAAAGATAGAACGTGGCATGTAAAAGTCCTAAGAAGCCTTAGAAACACGAAGAATCCACAACCCCCTTCAAGCGACTCTAATTTCCCCTTCAAGAAAGTCAACTTGCCACGAAAAATTTTGAAGACGATCCCCACAATTTGAAAAGATCGTTAAAACACTTCTAAAAGAAACTCAAGAGAAATTCTTAGAAATAAAATTTAAAATGAATTTATTAACTCAAAAGAGAAGTTTAATAATAATGAATTGAATTATTTGTGTACAATGCAAAGGCCTATATCTAGGCTAGCTAAATAAATCTAAATACAAATTTTTTGTATACTAGAACTCTAATTAACCTAAACAAGAATTAGTTTTAAACTAAACTTTCTTCTTGACATATCTTGACATAAAACTCCTAAATAACTTAAACTACTTAATCATTATTAAAAATTTGGAATAATAAAATAATAAAATAATTAGAGCTGATAAATACAATATTGGGCTTATACATAATAAAAATTAAGCCCAAAACTTGAATCCTATATGATTTAAACTCGAATTAAAAGCCCGCAACTTGTAATTCCTGTCATAATCACGTCCAGAAATTTTGGTCACCCAGTCTTTATGAAAACAGTCATAACTTGAGCTCCTGAACTCAAAATTGAGTGATACAAAATGCATTTTGAAGCTAAGAGATAGATATTTGAACGCCATGAAGACATCTCAACTCAGAAATGTTTGAATCCCATCCAAAAAGGCATCGCAAGTGTGCTGATTTCCCAAAATTGAAAATTGGTAGCTTTGGTGAATGGAATCTAATAAATTTGACCCCATCCGTGCATGTATCATTCCCCCTTTCCTCAAAAAGAATCTTCTTCGAATCTTGTCTTTGATCGAATATTCATTTGATTTTCTAGGCCTTTAACATTATTGTTGGGCTTTGAGGTAGTGTGAGCCCTTCACATCCACGGGTTTGAAATTGGGCCTTGAGACTCGCATCATTCCCCCTTCCTTAAGAAGATTCAATCCTGAATCTTCAGTTGCATAAAAAGAAAAGGGATTAAAATAAATAAAAACAAAATGAAAAAAAATACTTACCTAAGCTTTCTTTTGCTCCAAAACTATATCCAAGATCAAAGATATGATTTTGATCTCCCAAATCAGCATGGATCATGTATCTCTCCTTCAAAAACAAACCATCGACACTAAAAAAAAATATATGTTAGACACATGAGTATTCAAGTAAAAAATAGTCTATAACTGTCTTTGAGTATACATTGTCATCCATAAGAATTTCCAATGATGAGTTAAGAATTTCACATAATTATAAAAATTAAGAATGTTAATATTATGTAAAAATTTATCGTTAAATGTCAAAATAGAAAATTTTGTTACAAGAGAAAATATATAAAATGTTTTAATAAACCTATCTAGTGCAACATAATTACTATTTTTAACCTTTACAGATCTAGATAAACCCATAAAATCAATTGAACTTTCAGACCAAGGTTTAATGAAATTTGACCAACGAGAAAGCATGTTGTAAGGAAAAACAAAATTAGTAGCATACTTATCAAAACCAATCAAGGTGTGCCTTCTTAAATCAATTTCTAATGTTTCCTTACTTTTCTTACTTTGTAGCATTTGTGGAGAAATATCAATTTTCAACTTACCTCTCTCCCATAAGTAAAATCGTCTATCGATGGTAGAGTAATAGAATTGGAAGTCTGTCAATGGATTCTTGAAATCCTGTAATAAAGAAACATCACTAAACAAATTTGAGTTAAGGTTAGTTAAAACATAATCATTCCTCACTTTTGTATTATTATTTCTTTTTCCAGTTGAGAACTCTCCAATTTTACCTTATATAGATTTTTACTCACCAAATTTGGACCATCAAGTAAACTTTTATCACTCAAGGTCTCTTTTCTCTTTGTCTTTTCACATAATTCTTTCTCAATTCCCATATTCCCCTCACAAGTATTATGAATATTCAATTTAGTACAATATATCTCAATAGGAGAACCTAATGTTTGTATATCATCTAACTCTATAGATTCAAGGAAAAAAGTTCTCATTATCATCTTTTTCCAGTTCACAAAGTTCGTTATCACAAATCGTTTTACCACTAGAGTAAGAGCCAATAAAAGGCACGAAGTCATACTTACTTTATTCTTTAGTTGGATATTTAATTGGACATTGCAAACATTCATGATCTTTTGAACTACACCAATAACATTTCACAATAAGTGGGAGATCAATTGTACTCCTTTCGTTTGGTCATCTATTCTTGAAATACTTATCAACTGATCGATTAACTTGAACATGGTGTCGACATTTAGTTTTGACCTCTTTGTAGTAATAAGAAGCGTAACGCTTTCGCATCACTTGCTTCAACTCATCCCATGTTTCAATTACCCTTTCATAGTTTTTTTGACAATTAATTTCAAGTTGAATCCACCAACTCAATGCATAATCCGAAAATCCAAGGGCCGCCAATGGGACTTTTTCCTTTTCCGAGCATTCATAGTGACGCAACATAAGTTCAATTTTTTATTCCCACTCACAATATGCTTCAGGATCATACTTCCCTCAAAATGGTGGAATGTTGAACTTTGGTTTAGCCACAGAAGGTTGGCCTTGATTAGGAATACCCAAAGTTTCATCAGTGTGACGATATCCTCGTATACCATTATTAGAACAAATACCAAGTTGTTCATTGTCCCCATCATCATCACTATCATGAGCACGAGACTATCGATTCGAAGAAGTTTCCAAACGAGCAACAACTTGAGTTAGCATTTGAATTTGATTGGCAAGCTGATTAATGTTCTCTTTTTGTTCCGTTCGATACTAAGTCAAATTTGCCTCAATTGTATCATGTAACTCCTTCAATTGTTGATGTCGATAATTAACCATCCCCACAATATTCTCAAATGTAATATCTTGTTCTTTGTTATCGGATGGTGTCTCATCATGGTTTTTACGATTACGAGTGTCAAAAGTCATTGTAAAAGCTTGAAAAAACACAACACTCAAAAGAAAAATTAAGCAAACCTCACATTTATGCACTCAGAAATAAAATAAAATTCTAAATGAGATAAGAATTAATCTTGTGAGTATTTTAAAAGTGTCTATATCAATCAATCAGAATGTATTAGAATCAAACTACTAAAGCAAACCTAGTAGCACTAGGAGTCCAAAATCAGCTAGACACCAAAGAATTATGTTGCTCGGAGGAAGGAATGTGCAACGTGCTTTAACCTACTAACACAAGAAACAATAAAGTGTTAGAATGTGTAAAGAAATAATAAAAACAAAAAACAAAGGAAAACCTAAGGCTAAGAGTCAATGAAAATTGCTGAAACACGAAAACCCAAAAACTATGGAGCAACTTGACAAAATTCGTTCGAGGTTTTCCCGATGTCCAAAAATCACGAAATTAAAACTAGAGCATCCTCAAGTAATGCAGATCTGATCTGGAAAGTGTCGGCACAAAATTCAACCTACACAATATTTTTAATTTTTTTTGTATTTTTGTATTTTATTCCACTTTTTCAATCACTTTTTTTTAATATTTTTTATATTCTAAAATAGTGCTAAGAAGTAATATATAAAATTTTAGATTGTTTGAAAAACGTTTACATACTGTTACGAAAATAACTACTCAGTGCCCGTCCAATGACCTTGTTATTAGTGTGTTACCCTCATAGGATGTCCTTGATCTCTTTGGGATAATATCCGTTCTCCCAATATGATCCTATTTTATCTCATGGTAACCATTACATCTTCCTTCATGAAAAGTAAATCACTATCAAATAGTGATCAAGTCATCCATCCCAAAGACAGACAACCAGTGGCCACGTTTACGTTTCATCAACCATGTAATGCCAATGAAAAGATGTCAGTGACCCATTTTTTGGGCTATGAATTCCACTATTGTGAATGACGCTACATACTATAGAAGTCATACACCCAACATCTCTCAATTCCTTATCTATTTGAACCCAGGCTGTTACTTATATCAAAGTTTATGAGTCACACATATATAGTTCGGCATCTACTTAGGATTTAGGTATGTCACACTATGAACATCACAAGTGAATAAATCTAAAAACGGATTTAGGATCTATTCTGCTTGGCTCCTATCTAATATACTGTCAGTCCAGTCAGTTACATCTATGTTTCTATCTTCTGGGAGTCATCCGCTCCAATGTCCAAGGCAAGACATCTCCCCAATTAAACTTGATAGACGACATATTAGTCTTTCAATCGGTTTGCTTATTTTCTATTAGACTAAAGACATATTTAGGTTCATCTACTAACACAAGTTATCTTTCTGTACTACGATCTGACCACGTAATAATGCTTAGTATTAGTTAAACATTTAGACAACCAATGAGCAACATTTGCTTTTCTTTTGCTTTGCGTGCAAAAATCATGTGAGGAAAATAATACAAAATATATTAACTTAATTCATGAATTATTTTATTAATCAATCAATTTGAAAAAAATTACAAGTTTACAAACAAATATACTATATTTAGAGCACTAGATCCAACAGGTTAAGTGAGTAGCAACTAGTTCATTGCCACCACCTTCAGCCAAGAAGCTAATAACTTTTGAGGATCGACGTACTTATCTCCTGTTCAAATACAAAGGCAAATGGGACAAGGTAGACAAACTCAACAAGCTACCTCAGTTGCAAGTACTGGGGTTCGGGGAAAAGACCTACACTAACTTGTGAACATTGTGGAAAATTTTAAATAGGTAAGTGTAAGAAAATTCCTAGGGCATGTCTTAAATGTAGTTCAAAGGAGCATATGATAAATGATTGTCTGAGAATTACTGAGGAGTTTGTAGAACAACCTGTGAGAACTACTTCAACAAAATAAAAGGGTAGAAGACCTAGTGCTAGTAGTGGGGTTAGGGAAAATCAGAGGTTCATGAGAGAAGCTACAAATAGACCCAAGTCTCAAGCACTAACAAGAGCATATACAATCAAAACTCGAGAGTAGTATTCAATCAACTTTGAGTCAAATTTCAAATCAAATACAAGTTCATACTTTTTGTTATGCAAACTCAACTCGATTCGATTACGATATATTTTTTTGGTGAAAGAAATGAAAAGCTCTACAAAAGACTAGAGAGACTCAAAAGGAGATGTTTCAAATAATTGTAAACCTGCCCCTCTACCAAATGCAAACTGAGCAATGCAATCAACTTCAATACTTTCTTTTCTAAGGGTATATTCAAGAGACCAACTTTCCACTTTCTGCAAGAGCTGAGCAATGAGCTTGGTTATTGCTAAATTTGAACACTTCAACAAGGATTCCTTGATAGCCTCATTAACTTTCATGTTGTTTGTATGTACTAATATTTTATCATAACGTATTTATTACATCAACAACACACCATCAAGAATGCCCCACAATTCGACTTCAAATATTGAAGAAGTCCCCAAATGACGATCAAAACCAATTATCCATTTCCCATTGTGATCTCTCACTACCCCTCTTGCAGCAGCGCATCCCATGTTTTCCACTGAACGCACCCTAGATAATTGCCTCGTAGAACCTCCATTGCGAACAACAAAATATTGCTTAGCCCAGCTATACGCATTTTCGACAATTTCTTCTGTACTCTATGACACACCCTGAAAGATGCAAATATTTATGTTCTTCCAAATACGCCAAGCAACAATGCCAAAGAAGCTCGACCAATTGACATTCATCATAACTAAATTATGACGATTTTGCAAATTAGATGCAAGCCAATCCTTTAAATTACCTGAAAAGAAATAAGCCTGCTTTTGAGGTGGAATGATTTGAGACCATACATTGTTTTTACAACACAATCTCTAATAACATGAATTACATCCTCTAATTCATGTCCACAGATTGAATATCTCGCATTACTACCAATTCCACGCCTTAGTCGCTCTGCCCGAAAGAGCTTTAGATTCCACAATCCTTCTTTTGTAACCATCTCCTTAAGGTAACAATCAAAAGTAAAGTTTGCACCAACTAGAATTAGATTGATCAAGGGACCAATCTGCAAAATCCAATTATCCCTCCAACACTTAATGTTGTTACGGTCCCCAACTGACTAATAAATATTTTCTCGAAGTACATGTCATACCTTAGACAGAGCCCCCCATAAAAAAGTAATTGTTACGGAAGATGCCATGGGGTAAGCTTTCCTTCATTCCATACTTCAACCGTAGGACACGAACCCATAGAGCCTCTAAATTCGCAAAAATATTGAAACCCAACTTCAACAAAAAAAAAAAGAAATGCTCTAATCCTTTAGATGCCGAATCCCAAGTCTTCTACAAACTTTTGCCTGGCACAGCAAATTCTAACTAACAAGAGTCATCTTTCTGTTACCTACAATAGAACCCCATATGAATTGTCTAACAATAGTTTCAATTTCATCACATATTCCTTGCAGGATCGTCAATAACTGTATAAAGTAATTAGGAATATTGAGGAGAACCAAATGTGCTAAAGTGATTCTGCCAGCTAAGGACAACTGCCTCACATCCCACTTTTGCAACTTATATTTAACTTTTTCCTCCACAAACCTCAAGGCAGTGATAGTAACCCTTTCGTAGAAGAGAGGAACTCCCAAGAATGTTTCTAGGTTATGGACTTTATGAAAACCAAACAAATCACAAAGATGCTTTGTCAACTCTTTATTCACCCCTTTAGAAAATAAAATATTTGTCTTATGAGCATTTACCCAATGTCTAGAATAACTACATAATTCGTCTAACATCTCCTTAATTAAATGAGCCTGGCTCAAATTATCTTTCTCAAATATAACAATAGCGTCAGCGAAAAACAAATGAGAAAGCGTCAACCCTAACCTTGATAGACGAATGAGAGACCACTGACCTGAATTAATGGATGAACAAATGCACTGTCCCAACCATTCCATGTAAACTACAAATAGGTAAGGTGACGAAGGACACCATTGCCTGATACCCCTAATTGGACTAAATTTCTAAGTGGGCACACCATTCCATAGGATCTGTATAGTTGAGCTCATGATGGCCGACATAACAACTTTTCGGAGGAAATCTAGAATGCTTGCCACCTGAATGGAGACATCTATAAATTCCCATCCCACCTTGTCATAGGCCTTCTCCAAAATCAATCTTGACGGTCATCCATCTTTTTTGTTTACTTCTCATGGAGTGGATAACTTCTTGGGCCACTATGATATTGTATATGATATTCCTACGACAATAAAACTTGTTTGTTCTAGACCAATTATCTTAGAAAAAAACCACCTTAAATCTGTTTGCAGTGATCTTCATTATCAGCTTGTAAAGAATTGAACATAAGCTTATTGGGCGAAACTGTATAAAATTTTTAAGATTATTAACCTTTGGAATTCACTACACCAAAAGAGGGCTTTAGCGGCATTTTTTGTGGCGTTTGTAGATAAAACGCCGCTAAAAATCAGGCATTCGCAGCGCTAATTCTAAATCACCGGTAAAGATCCAGCAATAGCGGCGCTTCTAGGAAAACGCCGCAAATAGTCAGACCCATAGTGGCGTTTTATATAAAAACGCCACAAAAGAGCATCATTAGTGGCATTTTTAAACAAAAACGCCGTAATAAATCTGACAAAACGCATCGTTTAATATTCAAGAATAGTGGCAGTAGCAGCACATTATAAAAACGCCATTATAGAGCACAATTAGCGGCGTTTGTTTGTAAGCGCCGTAAAAAATGTTAAACAAAACGCAACGTACAATATTGAGGTGTAGTAGAATTAGTGGCGCTTTTGTAAAACGCGCCAAGAAGAAAGATTAAGCGGCACTACAAATCTAAGCGCCAGAAATATTTGAACCAAAACGCAGCGTTTGGTAATGAGGCATAGAGCCAATAGTGGCGCCTGTCGAAAACGCCGCTATAGCCCGCTATTAGCGGCGCGTAACCGAAAAACGCCGGAACTTTTGAAACCGAAACGCAACATTTCGTCTTGAGCTATAGCGCCTTTAGCGGCGCTTAGCCGAAAACGCCGCTATATATCAGCTTTTCGTGGCGCTATTCCTGAATCGCCGCAAATATTTTGAACAAAACGCATTGTTCGGGCTTGACGTATAAAGGCATTAGTGGCGCTTACCTGCAAATGCCGCTATATCCCATAAATAGCGGCGTTTAACTAAAAAATACCGAAAAATTTTAAACCGAAACGCAACGTTTCGTCTTGAGCTATAGCGCCTTTAGTGGCGCTTACCCGTAAACGCCGCTATATATCAGCTTTTAGTGGCGCTTCTGCTTAAGCGCCGCAAAAATTTTGACCAAAACGCATCGTTTCAGCTTCACGTATAGATTCATTAGCGGCGCTTATTTGGAAACGCCGCTATAGAGTAACTTTTAGTGGCGCTTTAGATTAAAAATGTCGCAAGAAACTTAATTTATTTTTCCATTATTTTTGCTATAGAGTTTTAAGGTTTATGGTATATATACTATTTTTTATTTTGGGCTAGGGATTGAAGGTTTGATGTTCAAGGTTTAAAGATATATATATACTACTATTTGAAAACTAATTAAAGAATAACATTTTAATTTTACTGGGATCCATGCCACGTTGTAGCACACCTATATTAAATAATTAAATAATATAAAATATATGTTCTGTACTAAACTAACACATTGGCCACCCGAATTTCCAAAGATATGGTTTAGGATTATGGTTTATGACTTACGGTTTAGACTTTAGGGGCTTGGCCAACTTTAGGGTTTAGAGTTTATGATTTGGTGGTTGTTGTTTGTGGTTTACGGGTTTAATGTTTATGGTTAATTTAGGGTTTAAGATCTACGATTAATGTCTACGATATATTGTGGATTGGATTTTATGGTTTGGTGTTTTATGGTTAATTGACGGGTTTAGGGTTTAAGTTTTACGGTTTGAAGTTTGAGGTTTAGGGTTAAGGGTTTGTAGTTTGGGGTTTATGATTTACGATTAATTAAGGCTTATAGTATAGTAGTTTATAGTTTGGGGTTTGATGGTTACGGATAAATAATATGGTTGACGATTTTAGGGTTTCAACTTTAATTTGGGGATTAGGGCTTTTGTGTTTAATCTTGGATATTCTAGATTAATATAAATGAAAATAATATAAATATAAATTAATATTTTAAAAAATATATCAAAATGGGTTAAATCCCAAAAGCGTATACGAACAATGTTTTATTGTTCAACTATTTTATACATTAACTTTTATCGTGTGTGATCCGATAATCTTGTAAAATAGTAACATAATTATTGATATAATTAAAATAAATTTTATTTATATTGCATACATAAATATTTATATTTATTCAATATAAAATATCTTGATGTATTTTCTTTTAAAATGTGTAATTATTAGTTAAAATTTTCTCTCTAATTTAAAAGAAATTATTGAAATATTGGTTAATTTTATTGAAATGTTAGCAAAATATCGTCGTTTTGTTCTTTGCATTTAGTGGCGCTTTTTGTAAACGCCGCAATAGTGTATTATGAGTTAAGAAACTGCGTCATTTGGCATTGTCTTTAGTGGCGCTTATTTTAGTTGTGGCGTTTAGGGTTGAAAACGCCAGGAGTTGGATTTAACTAATGTCGAAACGACATCGTTTGACTGTATATTTTGTGGCGCTTATGTATAAACGCCGCAACTAGGTTAAATAGAAAAAAAACAGCGTCGTTTGTTTTCCATCCTTTTGACCGAAACAAAACCAAAAACCTCGATTAATCTACCTCCCCCCAAACTATCATCTCCCCCAAATCCCTAAATTCCCCTAATCCCTAACAGTTCCCCAAACCCGACGTATCCCTGTAAAGCGCCGTCTGCTTTGCCACATCCCAGTCTCCCTGCGTCTCTGGTGCCCCAACAATCGGTAAGTTCGGCATCTTCCTTTTTCTTTTTCATGCGTGGATGTTATCTGGAATACCGATTTTGAACAAAAAAATCCATTTCGGGTGTATGGCCAATCTCGTGCATTTGGGGCTTCCGAACTAGTGATAGTTCTATTCATTTTCAGAAAACGTTATAGGTTGAGAACTTTGCATAAAAAATCAGTTTTATATATCGACATTTCATTTTTATCAAAAACCAGTTTCAAATATCCTTTTCATTTCATTTAGTAGGGCGAATCCCGTTGACATTTATATATATGTATATGTATTAAAACTAAAGCATGCTTATTTTTATTTCCTTTTTGCCTTGTTGAAAAATTCAAGAAAAATGAAGAATTGAAGTGTTACGGTACTTATATGAAAAAGAAAATTCAAACTGTTGTACTATGTTTTACCCTCTGTAATGGAAAAAAAATTGTTACTTGGAAAAAGAAAAATATTAAGTTATGATTAAGGGAGATGAGAAATCAGTGATTTGTTCTCATTTTGATTTTTGATATGCTTGAGCTTAGGTTGATTTATTTGTTAACTTGTTAGTTCAGTGCAACTATTTACTCTCTCTTTTTTTGTTCAGTAGCTATTTATTTATTCGTTATTACTTTTTCAATGTTTTAATATTTTCTAAGTATTTAAATTTTTCAGTAACTATATATGCAGTAAAGGTTTAGTCTTTTAATATTTTCTAAGTATTTGAAATTTTTTAAAATCGTTTGTGCATAGATGGCATTCTTTATTTTAACATATTTGAGATTACTCAGTTCTGTAACATGCAACTTGATTTTGTATTTACATCATTGTATTGTCTACATTAATGGACGGTTATTTCATGGAGAAGTGTGTCAACATAAACTGGCATTATCGTGAGGTTGTATACGAGCATCTAATTGTTGATGGGTTTGTTCGGGGTTATAAACAATGGTTATTTCATGGAGAATGCCCGCCTAGTACTTTCTCTTCTACGATCGAGACATCAATAAGTTGTTTACAGAATCTTTTTATGAATGGTTAAGCCAAACGGTATGCAGTTGGAGCTTAAACACAAATAATAATGTTTTCTCATAACATTTATAATTACTCGATTCTTGTCTATTCAATAGGTTTGGAGTGGGAAGAACGTAAACGACGAAGTTAAATGGCTCTCCCAAGGTCCAAATCGAGTGGTTAAAAGATATAGTGCGTTCCTCATCAACGGATTCAGATTTCATACAAAATATCGCGAGAGGTTGAGGAGAGCGCAAAATTATGGAATAGTTGTTAATTCCTCAATTACAAGTTATGCTAGTGCTAGGGACAATAATCCTGTCGAGGGAAATGTGGAATATTTCGGACTTCTTACTGACATAATTGAGTTGGATACTGACATAATTGAGTTGGATTACTATGGCAAATGGAAAGTTGTCTTATTCTGAGGTGATTGGGCCGATGTTAATACTGCTCGTGAAATTAAGCAAGATCAATTTGGTTTTACAATGGTGAACTTCGCTCGATTGATTCACACAGGACAACAACTGATAGATGAGCCGTATGTATTCTCATCTCAAGTCAAACAAGTTTTTTACACAAAAGATCCAACTGATGAAGGTTGGTACGTTGTACTCCGTAACATCCCTAGAGACTTGTTTGACATGACCAGTGGAAGTAGAGATAACATCAACGACAGATCAGAAACTTTGCCCTTTTCGGAACAAAACTTAAACGATAATGTCCCTAGTACTAGTGCACAATTTCAATGGGTTCGTCAGGATACGGATGAAGATATTTAAGAATAATGACGTAGTAAGATTTTACGATTGTTTAATTATATGTAATATCATAATTTAAATCTTGGTCTTATTATATATTTCAACTATTTTATATGTCTTTATTATTGTTGTAATTAGTTATTAAGTTTACTTACATTTTATGTGTATTGCGATAAAATGCCTAGAAGAAAAATTCTAAGGGAAGCATTGTTCAAAATGATCCAAACTCGATGAAACAAATAATCTTGAACAACGACAAAGAATTGGATCTTGAATGTTAGATTACACGAGGATCCTCTGAAGTCCAAAGTAATTTTACATTTAATTTACATGCGTGTTGACTTATAATTGATTTATTTTTCAAATTCTTATATTATAATATACCATTTGTAGCTGAAAATGGTGGGACGCGCAGAGGTCGAGGACGTACACTACTTAGAGAGTTATACGAGTTAGATCCAGTCGAGCGTGTCAAAGTTGGACGAAACGGTTTTGGTCAGCCTGTTGGATCAGAATCTCGACTTTTAGCAAGATATATGGGCATTTTAGCACGAAATGTGAATATGTTGCCTATCAACTACGAGTCATGGCATCAAATGCCCGATAGCAACAAAAACCAAGCCCTCGATAATATTAAGGTAACAAAATGTTAATGTCATCTGTAATGCTTGAGAAATAGTTTCATTTATATTTACTTTATTAACTTGTGTTTTTTGTAGGCGATGTTTGCTTTAGAGGTCTCGGATGCTTATGTAAAGAAGGCATTGGGAAAAAGATGGAGAGACAATAAAAGTACTTTGAAGAAATATTATTATAAGATAAAAACAACCCTCGATGAGAAATTGAAAAATGTCCCGCCGGGTATGCTGAGGTACCAATGGGAAGATGCGGTTAGATTTTGGCATTCGAAGAAAGGCGAGGTATGACGTACTTCCAAACTATTGTAATTATTTTGGTTTATAGTATTTACTATTTACGTACTAAAAATTTTATAACATAGGATCGTGAACGAGTTGGAAAAAGCAGCAGGGAGAAACAAAAATTCACTCACACAGCCGGGTCGAGAAGTTTTGCATGTGTAGCTGAGGCGTAGGTATTTTTAATTTTTCAATATTCTCAAATATGTATAAATTTTCATTAAATAATATTTTTACTACTATATTGTAGGAACGGTCGTCCGGTCAAAAAGTTAGACGCTTTCAACTTTTTGAAATTACACATAGGAAGAAAGATGGATCTGCTATGACTCTGAAGCTGGTGAAATTATGGTACGTTTACTTAATATGATTTGACTTGTTTTAGTTATTTATAGTGTTTATTTTCTAATGGTTTAATTTATTGCTTGTAATGCGACTAGTGTTATGTTGCATTTATTTTTTTAATATATATTGAGTTTCTAACTATGTGATTTATTTATTAGGAAAAATTAAAGGATAAAAAGGCGGAGTACGAAGCGATTGCTTCTAGTGATAGTTCTGTTCATCCTGAAGACATTGATAACTGGATTATTACTGAAGTTTTGGGTCTTGAAAGGTATGGTCGGGTTCGATTTTAAGGATCTTTTGTTAGTCCAACCCAATATTTTGGATCCATTCATGACAATACATGGCTTGAGGAGTCAGCTCAAGTGAAGTTCGAGGTTAAAAGACCAGATGGCTCGGATGCAAGCGACCACATTTGAGGTTCAAAAGAAATATGAAGAACTCCAGCTACAACTTAAAGCAGAGGCGGCATCGAGGGAAGCAGAGGCTGCAGCGAGAGAAGCAGGGGTTCAAAAGAAATATGAAGAACTCCAGCAAAAACTTAAAAGCAGATGTAGCATTGAGAGAAGCAGAGCAGAGCAAAAAGTACGACGAACTTCAACAGCAGCTTCAGATTATGATGAAGATGTTTCAGTAGTCGCAACTTCCGCCGTCATAGTGTATTGAATAAATATTTTTATCATTTTAACTTTTAACATTTTTGTAAAGAAAAGTATGAATTCACTTTTATTTATTAATTTTAATATTATTTTATTCATTTAATTTGAAATATTATAAAAAATTATTGTTTTTGGCTGGTTTAGATCTAGTTGCTTTTGATTTTTTGTTGCAGGAGGGCTGGAAAAATGAAAAATTTTATTTTACAAAAATCCCAAAATTAGTGGCGTTTTTCATAAAAACACCGCTAAAACTCATGTTCTCTAGCGGCGTTTGTGAAGAAAGCGCCGCTAAAGAACATGATCTTTAGCGGCGTTTGTGATAAAAGCGCCGCTAAAGAACATGATCTTTAGCGGCGTTTGTGATAAAAGCGCCGCTAAAGAGCATGATCTTTAACGGCGTTTTTCGTTAAGCGCCGCTAAAGAATATGATCTTTACCGGCGTTTTTAGATAAGCGCCGCTAAAGAACATGGCCTTTAGCGGCATTTTTTTCTGTAAGCGCTGCAAACGTTAGCGACGTTCTCATTAGCGGCATTTTTTGCGGCGCTTGAAAAGTAAAAAAAAAAAACGCCGCTAAAAACCTATTCTGGTATAGTGTCGAATAAGTACAAACAAGATGTTATTAAGTTCCCTATTTATAGGTTTACCATTAAAAATTTTCTTAGTCAATAAAAATTCAATTGAACTAGTAAGGATTATATTTTATTATTTATTATAATTAAATTAAATTAAATTTAAAGCTTGACTTTTTAGTTATATATTAAAGACGATATTAATAAACTATACCCCAAATGAGATTCTGAACTTTGTCTATCAAGATAATGGAGGAATGGCTTTTCCTAGATTTATCATTATGTAATGTTGTTTTACTCCTTGCCCCCACCCAAAAACCACACGATATTATTAAGTTAAATGTAATTTTTTTAATAGGGTTAGAAATTAATTGAGTATCAATAGGAAGAATTTATTTTTATTAAATATTTATTATTTTAATGAAATTTTGTCTTTTATATAATTTTAAATGAAAAATTAAAATTACTATACTCAAAAATTAAATATATGTTGGATGGATTTATAAATAAGTTCTTTAGCATTACACCAATAATAATTATTAAATAAATTTTTAAAAATATTTTCTTCTATAAAATGTTTTCTTTCGTCCACATTGTGTATCTATACTATTATTTAAACTTTTAATTGAGTTGGTATCACGAGTCAATCGAGCACCAACTCGGTTAGAGAAATTACAAAATTTCCTTCCATATTTAAAATAAGCCATATTACTCGAGAGTATTTTAGTCTTCCTTTTTTTTTAATAGAAAACCAATAAAAAATTTAGTTTTGAACCCATTCAATTTGGGTTGATAAAATATTAATTTTACCTTTAAACCAAAATTTTAATTAAATATAATTTATACATTTAAATTTCATTATGTATACTTTATTACCCCGATCAATTTTATATGAATATTATTATTTAAACTCCTAATTGAGTTAGTATCACAAGTCAATCGAACACTAACTCGATTAGGAAAGTTATAAAAATGCCTTTCCATATTGAACCCCATTTGATGGTCTAATGGTCAAAGGTATTCATTGCCCCAGGTGTGGCTTGGGGATCAAGTCGTGCTAAGTGCGTTTGTTGTTTGGGTTTTACCTTGTTATTGTAATTCACCAAAAAATAATTAAATTTTTAATATTGAATTTTTACCAACATGACAACTTATTGACATATTGCATGTGTTATTATT
Source organism: Gossypium raimondii (assembly GCF_025698545.1). NCBI lineage: Eukaryota > Viridiplantae > Streptophyta > Magnoliopsida > Malvales > Malvaceae > Gossypium > Gossypium raimondii. The sequence goes on from NC_068567.1 coordinate 10,003,719, forward strand.
AGTTTCAAACAATACATTTTATTATTTGTTGTATGTTATTTTAAATATATACTTATATTCTAAATATGTGTTCCACGCTATACATGTGATAGAAGTTCTAGTCTATCTTGTTATTTAAGCACTAATTTCTTGAGTTGATGTCACCATTAACCAAATCATCAACTCTATTATAAATTACAAAAATTATCTTCTTTTAAATTATAATTAAGATTATTATAATGTCACTTTTATCTTTCCATACTTTTATATATCTTTAAATAAAAGAATTAAAATTATAAAGCTAAAGATCAAACACCTATTTAATAGTATTAAGATACAAATTTATTAGGGTCCACCTATATATATTAACATAAAATATTTTATTTTAAACGCATCATAGATGCGATCCTATCTAGTAATTTTAATTTTCTTTGTTCAGTGTTTAAACATAAATATATATATATATATATATAAATCATCATTCATCAAACTCATCTAAACATTTCGATCCAATTTTTCAACATTTTGCATGATACGTTGTCATTGAATGATTTCTTTAATATTTCGACAAACTTTTATATCAAATATGGATAATTCCATCAAAGATCTCTCAATTATATTGATTCTCAACATTCTAATTTAACTCTTAAAATATTAATATTATGTTATAAATGTCATTTTGGATTTCATGCGAAGCATTTTAAAATTAAATCGTAAATATGTGTATATTTATTATATAAACGACTTAGATTTGATGTGTTAGAAAATAATATTATTAAAAATTATGTCGATCCAAATAGTTCATTTAGTAGATACATGTATATTTATAATTTAACCTACACATTTTAAATATACTTCCCGTAAGATTTGAGCTAGCATTTAACGATCTAACTAATGGTAAGCTAGAGTTGAGCAAGTGATTATTTGGTCAATTCAGACCATTTTTCCAACTTAAACAACTATCATATACAAAAATCAAACAGACTTATATAGTACAAAGAATAAACCAACACTATATCGACTTAAACATTTGTTAATTAAGTTAATCAACCGATTTATATAAAATATATTCTAAAATAATGAAAATATAAACATATTTAACATACATAAATCAAATTATATATATTATAGAATATAAATATTTTTAAAATAATTTAAAATATTAAAGATTAAGTTAGTTGGATTCATCGATTTGATTATGAAATTCAATAATTGATAACGGAAGACATAATCAAATAAACCAACATTACAATACAATCGGTTTCATCGTAAAAATTGTCTAACCAAAACCACATTAACCAAATTGGTTGGTTAAGTTAATTTTAATTTCAATTAAGTTGGTTTTAATATATTTATACTCTCTCTAGGTGAGATGGATAGAATGACTTGATTAATATGGTATTAATATTTTGAGTACTCATTTAAAATAGTTTGAGGTTGAGGGGTGAATTTAAAGCCTATGGATGTTTGGTGAAATTAACCTAGGGGATAATTCGGTAATTTGAAGAAGGAAGAAAACTTGGTGGCGACCGAGCAAGAGAACAAAACCGTGTTGACTGAGCTCGATTGAAACGAGGACTTTCCCTGTGGAATAATTTGGCATTGGCCAAGCATTTTGGCCTCGGCGTGGACGTAAGGATTGGCCTAGTCTTTGCCGTCTTTTCAAAGACAAAACAAAAACTTCCATATTTCACTTTCCATGTCTCTCTCCACTCTCCTTCCATTTCAATTCAAATAACCAAACAATCTTTTCATTTACAAACACCCAACTCATCTCTTCCATCTCCATTCCCTAAACTTTTTCTCTGCAACTCAAGGTTCACCATGGACAGAGAGCAAGAAGAGATGCAATTCCTTGGCTTCTTCGGCATTTACAAAGAATCCTACAAAGTCATCATTGCATGCAGAAAAATCTTCAGCAAAATCACACTGTCTCTAATCCTTCCCCTCTCTTTCATCTACCTCCTTCACATGGAAGTTTCCAGTCTTCTCTTCAGAAAAATCATACACACCAAGGTGGAACTCGATGAAGCTCAATCACCCGCCAAAGCCCAGAAACTCCACGACCTTATCTCCAACGAAATGGCTTACTTTTGGCTTTTCAAAGCTGCTTATTTCACCCTCTTTTTAATCTTCTCCCTTCTCTCAACTTCTGCCGTCGTTTACACCATCGCCTGCATATACACAGCTCGAGAACTCACCTTCGGCAAAGTCATGAGCGTCGTTCCCAAGGTCTGGAAAAGGCTCATGGTCACTTTCCTCTGTACTTTCCTCACCATGTTTGTCTATCATGTTGTGGCCATTTTCATCATGGTTGGTAGCGTGATTTTATTACTAGGCAGCGATGCGGTCGATGCGGTGTTGGCTGTTTTACTGGTTTTGTACTTCGTGGGGTTCCTTTATATGACCATAATCTGGCACTTGGCTAGCGTTATCTCTGTTTTAGAAGAGTGTTATGGGTTCCAAGCCATGTTGAAGGGCAAGAATCTGATCAAAGGAAAGTTATGGGTAGCCATAATCATCTTTTTGAAACTGATTATCAGCTTGGTCATCATCCAGGCAGCGTTTCAGAGTCTGGTTGTTCATGGAAGCAGCTTGGGGATAGCTATGAGGGTTGTGTATGCAATTATTTGCTTTTTGTTGCTTTCGAAGTTGATCCTGTTTGTATTAGTTATTCAGACGGTGATTTACTTTGTGTGCAAATCATACCACCATGAAAACATAGACAAATCAGCCTTGTCGGATCACTTGGAAGTGTATTTGGGAGAGTATGTGCCATTGAAAGCCAAGGATGTTCAGCTTGAGCAATTTCAAGTGTAGGCTGACTCGATGATTCCAAGTCAATCAATAATAAAAGTAATTGAATGGGTCATGTGATAGTTTTTCATTGTAGGCCTTAAGATACATGTACTTGTTGGCTTTTGAAAGCGCTTTGTAATTTCATCATCAATGGCCTTTTTTTCTTTTTCCAAATGAATGGTTTTCTACATTTAAAATTAAATATGTTAAATCAATTTCAAACCAAAAATATTTTTTCTCCTTATTTCATGGACATTAAATGATTTTTGTTCAAACCTATGTTAGCCACTTTATCTTCTGTCTTGCTCCTTGCTTTCTTTTTTATTTGACTTCTTTTCGTTATCATTTTTATTCGACTTTATTTCAAAATTATAAAATATTTAGAAATAAAAATTATAAAATTTCTAAATAATTAATTTTAATGCAAAATAATTTTAAACCATTTTAATATTCCCAAAATTATGAAAAATGTTCAAATTAGAAAACCAAAATATTTTTGATAATTTAGAAAATAAATAAAATTTTAAAAATTATTTTTCAAAATTTTCAAAATTATAAAAAATTCCCAAAAATATGATAAAAAATTTATAGTTATAAAAATAAAACAAATACTTGGTTTTTGAATTTTTTATGAATTATATATTATTTAATAAAAATAAATAAAAGTTCGAGGCCAATACCAAATAAACAAGTGTAAGATGCAAAATGACACATGAAGTAAAGGTCGAAAGTTAAATTTATCATTATATCATTTTTTTTTGTTGAAGTTAATGGGTCGGATTTAGATATACAAGATCTAGTCGTGAGTTTTTAAAGTCATATTGTTGAATCATGATTAAGCATGTTAGCATTGAGTTGCTTATCAATTGTATGTTGAGTTCCAACTAAAGATACAACTAAAAGAGTAAATAACAGATATTGACACAACAATTTGTTACACAATTTGACACATTTTCCTATGTTTGCGGGGCCTTATCAAAAGAGTAATTAACTATAAATCAATTGTCCAAATTTATGTTTTAAATTAAACTCACTCATTAAGCTGCAACCTCACACCTATACATCAACAGAGATCACTATTCCACTAATACTTTAGTTACAAACCCAACGTCAAAATAGTTTGATAATAAAACATTTGAAAAGACTTTGTGGGAGTTCATAGCAAATGCATGAGTCCGAGAGACATGGTTAGCATGAGGAGATGACTCCAAAGGAGTTTTATCATGCTCAATAATCTCAACAACTTTAGTTTTAAAACTTTTGGATATATTTGAAGTAAGGAATCAAAATTTTCATTGTTGGCAAGTTGTGAAGGCTTTCCATCATAATTATCTTGTTGACCAATGGCATTGGTTATAAACAAATTAATAATGTCACCGCTAATCTATTAACTTTGGTTAATGCTAGCTCAAATATGATACGAAACATATTTAAAAGGGCATATTAAATTATAAACACTCGTAGTTAATAACCTCTTGGCTAAATGGCAAGGGTATTATGTTGCGCATGAGAATTTGGGTTTCATACCAAGTAACCCCATTCCTCTCTCCCCAATTAGAGTTTTTTTTTTTTGAAAAAAATGTTGTTTAAAAGTGATTTTTTGTCACAGCGGAAAACTAAAATTTTGAAAACTAAGTCGGTTTGTAATATTTGTAGGAATAAACTTTTCCCGAAAAGTATTTGCGCTTTGTGCAAGATGGATCCTTGACATTCCTAACTTTCAACTGAATGACTTTCTTCGCTATTCTCGAACCACAAATCGCTTTAAGTGTGGGTTGGTGGAGGGACCAATTGGACATATATAATTAAGGTTCAAATGATTTATAATTAAGTTTCAGCTTTTTGCCTATTAATTATAAACTCATTTAGTCACGAAGTGGTTCCACTATAGTATGTGGCTGAGCTCTTCCCAATTACATACCATTACAAAAGATACTCGACCAATGCTCGTCCAATGACTATATCATAAGTGTGTTACCATCATAAGATATCTTTAATCTCTTTGGATAAATTCGTCATCCCAATATGATCTTATTTTATCTTATGGAAACCATTACATCTTCCTTTATTAAAAGTTAATTACCATCAAATAGTAATTAAGTCATTTATCACAAAAACAAATGACTTTTGGTCATGTTTACTTTTCATCTATCATGAAATGCCTATGAGAGGATATCATTTACCCATTTATTGGTCTATAAATTTCATTATTATGAAGGATGCTACATAATGTAGAAGTCGTACACCCAACGCACCAGCTTTCAGTTCCCTATCTATTTGAAGTCAGGCTTTTCCTTACATCAAAGTATACGAGTCACACATACATAGTCCATCATCCAGTCAGGGTATGTCACACTATAAATGCCACAAGTGAATAAATTCATAAATAAATTTAGGATCTATTCTACTTGGTTCTTGTCTGATGTACTGTCAGTTCAGTCAGTCACATCTATATCTCTATTTTATAAAAGTCATCCACTCCAATGCTTAAGACAAAGCATCTTTCCAATTAGACTTGATGGACGACATATTAATCTTTCAATCAGTTTTCTCATTTTCGATTAGATTAAGGACATGTTTAGATTTTTCTACTAATACAAGTTGTCATTCCATATTAGTTAAACATTAGGTAGCTAGTGAGCTAATATTTGCTTTAATTTTCCTTTGCGTGCAAAAACCATTAAAGACAATATACAAATAGTATTAATGTAATTCATGGATAATTTTATTAAACCAATATGTTCGAAAAATATAAGTGTACATAGACGAAATACTACATTTAGGGCACTAGATCCAACATTTTGAACAAGTTCTTAGATAACAAGCTTAAAGGTTTTTTATTGATGCTATTGACGCTATTGATTGTGACATTGATCCATCGTTTTATTAGTGAGCTATCTCTCTAAGGATTGTAAAAGATGTTCCACTAAAAATATTCTTGTTATTGCTTAGACTCATGTTCCCCAAAGTGGATCCCACTCTAATAGCCCTGAATAAATTAAATACATGTATTAAGATATAAAGGCTTCTTATTCCACAACAATGAAATCACTTTTTCACTCTTTCATATACTAGGGGATTTCACTTGGAAAAGAAAATGTTCCGTACTAATGGATTCGAGTCCATAACCGTGGTTCCAATGCACGAGATCTTGTAGCACTTAGCAATGAGGCCCTATCGATTAGTATTACACAGAAGAAATCAATTATAAACACTAATACAATTAGATCTGTTTTTCATAAACAAACTTGAGATTTGTGATCCCAAGTAAGATCGATATATATATAAACACTTGTATATCTACCACATAGACAATTTGGATCTGAAATAGTAAAAAAATTGCCCTTCAGATTTCATTGACAATATATGTATTTTTAACATACCAAACCTAAGTTATACATATAGTAGGTATACATATGTATAAAATTTGAACATGTATTTTAAGTTTGCTTCATATCAAATTTGATAGACAATTGGATCTCAACTATTGAAAATATCATTAAACTAAAAAGTAGTAGAATATAAAAAAGATGATGGTTAATGAAGGGAAGTCTGGAACGACAGAGGATAAAAGTGGCAAACAAATGTTGAAAAATGTGCATCGTCGAGAATATGAATCACCAGATATGGGAGATCAAGAGATGACAGGGGGAAGAGGTTTCCTTTCGTTCAAAGTAGCAGTTACTGGTAGTGTTTGGAATTGTGAAAAGAAGGATGACTACAAGTGTGACGATTTTGAACTAAAGGAGGGAGATGTCACTACTACCAATATCGATGGATGTCTAATATCCGGTTCTTAAAAAATGTCACACCCCAAATCTGGCATATCCGATTACAAGACGTATGCGTGTGAAGTTATTTATTTGTCGTAGTGTATTCCGCCTATTAGCCGTTTCTGGCGAATAAAAGCTGGCGTAAAGTTTTCATCGTAGAAGTTATTAAAGATTCTATCTCAAGTTATTTAGCTAATTAAGAGAAGATTATGACTAGTGAAGAGTAAGCCTGGTGAGAGATACCGCCAAATGTATAGTATGCCCAGTTTGCTTGAGCACTAGGGATGAGCATTCGATTGAATCAAATGAAAATATTTTGAGTTAATCGAGTTGATGAATCATATTTTATCTTCCTAACTCAATTTGAATTTTTCTCGAATCGAGTTGAGTGAGATGGAATTCAAATTGAATCGAATTAAAAAAAAAACTTTGGGTCCTTGTAACCACTATCACCTACCGTAATCATATTTGCCCACTGTAATCAAATTTGTTATTAACTTTCATCACCTCATAATTTATTTATTAATCTTTTATATACAGGTTAGCTTATTTGCTTGCTTAGTTGCTTCAATTATCTTCTGAATCTTGTCACTATGTATTTTGACATTAAAAAATATATTAAATGTAAAAATGTTATTTTTTAATAAAAGTTATCTTAAAGATAAAATGTGAAATTGTTACCAACATAAAATTTTAACACGAATATTTTATGTCATCATCAATAATTCAATTTTAACATAAATTTATAAAGATTCAATGTGATTAAACAATTCAACAATATAAATAGTACAAAATGTGAAATTTAATTTAATAATATAAATAGTATATATAAATAAAAGTATTACTATTTAGGTTTAGGGATTGTTTTGAATTATTTTGATTTTTATTTGAGGGTAAAGGGTAAGAAGTAAAAGTTTAAGGGGAAATAAAAAGTTTTGGGGTTTATGGAGTAAAATTTGGGGGAATAAATGGGGGAGTAAATTTTTTGGGGAGGAACGTTAAAAAAAGTGGGGGAAATGGGTTTGGGGTAGACCGAGAGTGGGATGGGAGTAAAATTTTTTGGGGGAAAGTAAAAAGGTTTAGGGGTTTGGGTTAAAAATATAAAATATTATAGTTTAATATTCATTTTATTCGAATTATTCAAGTTATTTTAATTTAAAAGCTCAACTTGATTCGAATCGAAATTCAAAAATTCAAGTTGACTTAAATAACTCGAATAACTCAATTCTTTTAACTTGAAATTTGAAGAAAAAAAATTAATTTTTTAGAGTCGAATCGAGTTTTGCTCACCCCTACTAAGCATTGTGCTAAGCGGGTTTTGTAACGTGATTTGGTTAATGATCAATTGAATTGACTGGTCAAATAATATTTGTATATGATCCTCAATTATATTTCTTTCGAATTTTGTAAGCCAATTATTAGGACAAACTCTAGATACATATGATATATGTTAAGTTCCACTGAAGGGAATTGGATATATATATTGTGAGAAGGGTTCGTCTGAAGGGTTTTGCTTCATTCAATACAACTTTCTGGTTCTTCTTCTTAAACTTGTATGTTTTCTTCTCCTTTATTAAGCTCGAAGTTAAGGTTTTCGAATTAATGAGTCGATGTTCCACCTTCCAGTAAGTCTGATAACTTTGCATGTTAAGTTTTTGAAAGATTAAGGTTATTAAGAAGCATATGAACAATGAATTATGAATAAAAGACCCTACGCGGGGGTCATTTGTAATTGGGATGTTAGCAATTTGCCTGTATATGGGTTTTAATAGTGGTTCCATGTTCTTTAAGTAGTTGTTTCTATTGGTTCAAGAAAGATATTCTAGTTTGGAATTCCAAGCTACAGTTTAGGTAAGTAATAGGTAAGTCTCTATCCCGGCTCCTGTATGTGAATAGTAAAAGCAGAGATATATAAGATGATAACCTCTCAGACAATTTTTAAGTGTGTATGTGAAGTTTTGTAAAGATTGTGCATGTGTAATGATTTTATGTGTAAGGTATTGTTTAGGGTTTAGGGTTTAAATGGTAAGTAAGCAAGTGAAAATTTGATATGAGAAAGTAAGAATCATTCAGGTATGTGAATAAGATCTGAGTAACTAACTTCTAAGTGAAAACCTCTCTTTGTGATGCCTCTGGTAAGGCAGACATATTGCTAACCAGACTGGCATATCACAATATGAAGGTATGTGTAAGTCCACGTGGCTGAGACCCATGGCATTATATGACAACGAAAACACTCATGGTGTTACCTCTAGTAAGAAGAAGACTGGACTGATAGATCACGACATAAAGATGTGCAAGTCCATATGGCTAAAACCCGTGGCATGATATAATAAGAAGAAGACTCATGGTGATGCCTTCAGAAATATGTAAACCGGATTGGAAGATCACGACATGAAGTTATGTATAAATCTATGAGGAAGAAACCCATGGCGCCTTTTGTGAAAGTCCGCCAAGATAGTAAACACGTGATTTTGCATGTTACCTATGTGGCGTGATCCTAAGCCTTAGTGGCATATTTTGTATTACCTCTATGACGAATCCCGTAATGCCTATGTGGTGTTTTCGGTAGTGTGTGTGTGTGGTAAAATTTGGTTATCTGCATTTTTGTCAAAATCTGGGTAAGTTTTGAGATTTCTTATATTTATTCAATAACTAGTTCTATGATAAAGATCTGATGAATTTGAAGATAGCTTGGTTTGTTTGATCTTGTAATAAAGGTTAATAAGCTTTAAGGGAAATTTTCTGAATGAGAATATGCATTTGTAATATTAAAGAGATTACCTGCCCTAGTAGCTCGTCAGTATAGGATATGTGGCGTATTCGTATATATGAATGGTCAAAGTGTTCACTGGACTTCGTTCATTTATGTTATGTACTGGTGATGTCTGATATCTAGTATCCACCATATATGAATAGTATCATGCCTCATCCTAGGGATATTTGAAACTTGAGTTATTTGTCAATTTGGGTGTTCTTGTGTTGTTAAACATAGACGTTTGAGATTCTTATGGATGGATTGGAACTTTTCGTCATCAATATAAGCTTGTCTTAGGTTTGAGTCAGGGTATGATCTGATTGATAGTCTGATAGTCATCCAACTTAGTATGAGAATTCTCCAAATGTAGGTTCAATTAGTAATTATCCGCCAAAGAATATTATATGTGAATAACTATTCTGGGAAAATGTAAAGCGTGTGTTTGAAGAGAAAATTTGTTAGAAGTGGGTTCAGTATGGATATTCTATTAGGAATTATGTTGTGTTCTGGAGAGGAATAAGATCTATATCGACTAGTAAGATCTGGAATCAATTAAGGGGTGAAATGAGAGTGAGACGTTAGGTAAGGAAATTGGTGTCTATGTAAATATCCAGTATTATAAAAGTATCCGCCAAAGGCAGAGTGGTAATCCAAAATTTTAAGATGAGGATTTCATCTCGAAAGTTTTCAAGGTGTTTGTATTCAAACTCACTAAGTTCGCATGAACTTACAAGTGTTTACTCATGTTTCAGGTTCTGTTGGAAAAAAATGAGTTTGCCAGGAAGGACCAAGCCAGGAACTCGCCAATGGAGTAGTCTGAGTGGTGATATTGTGCATACAGAGGTTCTATGGAGCATAGAGATATTACTTTTTGCCATGTTAAATTTTTTCTTAGTGCATTTAAAAGTTGTAATAAGTCCGTTGTATTCTTAAGTACTTCTTTTATTTTATCAGTGGTAAGACATTTAAAATAATAATAAGAAATGTGTTTACGCTTACTGTTTTGTAATTCTTCTAAGTGATTTTTGTATAGTAGTACCAAAGATTTAGACTCGATAATTCGGGTTAGTGAGGGTATTACAAAAAAGGTACATTTGTTGATCTAGAAAAGTATGTCAAAGTCAATAATTATCGAAATGCTGAGGAGAAAGGTTGGGTTTAATACGTTGAGTAGCAAATTGTATTCTATGTGGAAACCAACCCGAACCTTTCAGCTAATGGACTTGGACAATGATTACTACATTGTTAAGTTTCAAGCAAAGGTTGACATTGAGAAAGCACTTGTAGAGATGGTTGTGTACGGTCAATACCTAATGGTACAACCTTGGACACCGTCGTTGAACATACATGAAAGTTTCTCAATGCGGGTGGTGGTGTGGGTTAAGTTACCATGCTTTCCAGGGGTCTGGTACAAGAAATGTCTATTGGAGGCAGTGGAGAGTACAATCGGGCAAGTTGTGAGGGTTGATGACAATACGGAGAATGGGTATCGAGGACGTTTTGCTAGGATAACAATGTGTGTTGATTTTAGAAGGCCATTGATAACGAAAATAAGGGTGTAAGGTAAGGTTCAGAGGGCTAAATATGAAATTCTCCTTAATGTATGCTATGAATATGGTTGTTTTGGTCACGTGAAAGAGGGCTACCTAAAGACTCGAGTAGAAAAAATGACTGAGTGCAATAAAAAAGAAACATGTGAGCAAAGTAAAATGCCGGCAGTGAAACAACCATCTACGATGGAGCTTGATAGGTAAGACAAAATTGAAGCATATGGTAACTGGATGATTGTGTCTTGATATCCTAAGAAACAATCATGAAAATCTGTAGCTAAAATTAATAGACAAATACTGACTATTTTGGGGTTTAGATTTAAGGTGATTGCCAACTCCATTTATGAGAAAGATGACTCATATGGGCAGATGGAGAATAATATGTCAGTGGGGGTTAGAAGGGATGATGGACAAGGACTTAAGAATGGTAGTGGATATTGGAGCCTTTGGTTTTGGTTGGGCCTGAGGAAGCAAGTGGATCATCAAAGGAAAAATCTATTTTGGTGAATGGGGCTAAAGTTGTAACAGTCTGTTTTTCAGTGGTTTCGAGACCATAAATCTGATGAGTGAGTTCGTGAATACTATTATTTAATATTTACGATTCAAATATAGTATTGTATTGAATTATGATTTAATAATTTAACCTATTTGAATGAATAGTTAATTTCAAGTGATTTTGGAAAATAAAGTATCGGGATCTCATTTTTGTAAACCGAGCCCAAAAATATTTTTTATTAAATATTTACGAGTACATATATAGGTGTATTGAAATTTAGTCTAAAAATTTAGTGACTTGTTAGCTAATTAAAGAAAAATGACTAAATCGTAAAACTTAATCACTATTGATTAATATTGGTTAATTGAGCTAAAAAGTGTTTTTGCAAGGCTTGGAATGGCAATTAAGCCATTATAACTTATAATGGACAATAGTTGCATAGTTTTAATTGTTTAAGCTAAAAAATTTTAATTAAAATAATATTAAAAATAAATTAAACAAAAAATAACAAAAGAAAAACCTTACCATCTTTTTCATTTCTTCTCTCCCACCAAATATGCCACTAAGGAAGAAGAATTTGAAAGTTTCAAGCACCCTTAGAATTTGGCCTTTTTCATGGTATGAAATTTAAGCCCGTTTTTAGTAATTTTTATGTTTTTAATATCATTGTAGCTTAATCTAGCTAACCCAAGGATTAATTTGTGAATTTTTTAAATGTTTTTAATTATGTCTGTAACACCCCTAACCCGTATCCGTCATCGAATTAGGGTTAAGAGGCATTACTAATCAAAACAGAACTTAGAACAGACATTCAGTATAGTTCAATAATTTTAACGGTTACATATAAATTGCTAGGTCTAATATTAAACATGTAAAATTTTAAACTTCTCTTTAAAATTACAATCCAGTTAAAGCATAAGAATATAAGTAATTTTCGTATGACTATTAATTTCATATACAATATATCAAAGTACGACTTTCCAAAACATTTATCTAGCCTGTACATGCCATAATTAAAATTTAAACAGTTTAATACCGAGACAGTAGATAGAGTGATGATCTTGCTGACGATCCCCGAGCTTGAAGCTTGATCTTTAAGTATATAAAACAGAAAGACATAAACAAACAAAGTAAGCTTTTATAGCTTAGTAAGTCTATTGCATAATGAAATATATATATAGAAATAATATAACTTTTTAATTTAATTTACTGAGATTGCAATTAACACATATAATTAATATTTATACATTTATCGTACTCGCACCATTTTATTTATAGTCAAATATATGTACACAATAAATCGTTCAATTGAATATATATATTTATACCAAACAACATTACAACCAAATGAATATAACCGAGCATATATGTATGTTATACACATATCATATCCAATCGTATGTATACTCATAATAAACTTATAACCAAATACAAATCTAATACATGTGACCAGATGCATTCATCTTCATCAAATAATTATAAATAGAGGTGTATACATTTCAAATGCATATGTAGATACTTATCAAATACATATACCGAATATTTATATGTATACATTTATCGACAGCATAAATCGAAAGCATGTATGTATATTTTTACAAATGCATAGACCTAACATGTACATATTCATTAAACACACTTAGCCTAAGGTATATATGCTCATCAATTAAAGATAACCAAAATCATATAACTGTACACTTAATCACATTCTTTAAACAGATTCACTAGCACTTAGCCTGCTAGACTTAAAGCTTGATTTAGTACACCGGCACTTAGCCTACTAGACATATAGTCTGAAATGTTTCACCGGCATTAAGCCTGCTAGACGTAAAGTCTGATATTGTTTCACCGGCATTAAGCCTGCTAGACGTAAAGTTTGAAATTATTTCACCGGCATTAAGCCTTCTAGACGTAAAGTCTGATATTGTTTCACCGGCATTAAGCCTGCTAGACGTAAAGTCTGAAATTATTTCACCGGCATTAAGCCTGCTAGACGTAAAGTCTGATATTGTTTCACTGGTAATAAGCCTGCTAGGTGCTAAGCCTGAAATCTCAATTTCACATACACAAAATAATTCCTCGAAAAATTCTTAATAGCAAACACATGTTTGTTGTAGTCCATGTTCAATCATAAAAGAGTTTACAAATCATACTTTCAATTCAATTCAAGTATTTATAAATTTATAAACATATATATATAATCGAACCTCACATATGAAAATATAAGATTTTATATCTTTAATTCAATCTAAGAACCTATATACGAATATACATATAGATATATTCGAACTCTCATGTACGTATTTAACATTTATAACTTTAGCTAAAATCATAAACTCATACATGTATATACATTTATATTCGAATCTATATGTATATATATACACATTCTTTTCTTTATCTAAGTTCATAATTTATTCATGTATATATACACATATATAATTACTTAACTAAATTCAATACAAGAAATTTACATGTATATATACACGCTTAATAGAAAATAACATATATATTTAATTCTATACCTAAGTTCAATATAAAACATATATATGTATTCATACATATTCAAAACTCCACATGCATACTTAACATTCATACCTTAAAATATATTCAAGATTTATTCAAGTATTTTCATATACATTCGAACCCACATATACATACTTATTCAAAATTACCTACACAATTACAATATACTTACCTTCAATTAAACCAAGAATTTATACATGTATATACATATATGTATTCGAACCTTGTGTATACATATATAACCCTCACACAATCAACTAAATTCAAGAACATATACATATAGATACATATATAAATATTCGAACATTATATATATATATATATCTATATACCATTCATACTTTAACTTAATTCAAATATTTATATAAGTATATACCTATATATTCGAACATTGTATATACATATATACCATTTATACTTCAATTTTTTTTTCAATCGAATTACTTTTATTTATAGCTCAACAAAAATACAATAGATATACATACATACATACATACATACATACATACATACATACATACATACATACATACATACATACATACATACATACATGCATACATACTGATTTGATAACATTAAATAGCTAATAAACTTACCTCGGACAGTGTAAAATCGAAACCGGACGATTAGTCGACGACTTTAACTTTTCCTCGATCTAACTCTGATTTCTTTGGTTCTTGATCTAAATATATTCAAAATGAGATAAATTAAATATTGTTACATTCAATTTAGTCCAAAAACACATAAATGGGAAAATTACCATTTTACCCCTAATATTTACATTTTTTTGCAATTTAGTCCCTATTACATAAAACACAAAATACACAAAATTTGCCCATACTATACAAGGGCCGAATGTCCCTAGTGCTCATACAAGTCCACAAATTTCATTTATTTTACATTTTAGTCCCTCAAAATTTTAATTTCTCAATTTAGCCCTAATTACTCAATTTCACCAAAAATTCAAAGACAAAACATGTTAATCTTTCACATATCTTTCATATTTCATCATCAACTATCACAAAGCTCAAGCATTCATCAATGGCATATCACAAAATCAACACCAAATTCTAAAATTAAAGCATGGGTCTTGTAGTACACAAAGCAACGATCTCAAAAACGTAAAAATTTTCAAAAACCGAACAAAAACGAACCTTTAATTAAGCAAGGATATGGACGAACTTTAGGAAGCCATAGTTGAGCTTCTTTTTTCTTAACATTCGGCTTGGAGAAGATGATAAAATCATCTTTTCTTAAGTTATTTTAACTAATATATATTTTAATTACTTAATGACTACTTTAACCTTAGTTTAATTAATTATAAAACATATAACTTAAGGGTAATTTAGACCATTGCAGCCCACTAACTATTAAATGGCCTAATTTCCATTTATAACCCTTTTAAAAGACAACAACAATTTGGTGCTTTTAAATTTAACCTTAAATTTTTATTTTACGCGATTAAGCCCTTTTTATCAAATTGTGCACTCAAACGATCAAATTTTTATACAAAATTTTTACACATAGTAATTCACATACTGCAAATATCAAAAATAATTTTAAAATATTTTTTTGACTTGGATTTGTGGTCCCGAAACCACTTTGTCTGATTAGGGTCAAGATCGGGTTGTTACAATGTCATTGGTGAATTTGTGAGTTTTTGAAATATGATGATAGATTTATAAGCTTGATGGTTAAATAGGATAATTTTGTAAAGTGATTTTGGTTGATTTTTAAGTTAAAGGACTAATTTGTTAAAATAGTAAAATTACATGAAATTTTTGTGAAAATATAATAAATATGGGTTGTATGGGGACTATGGAAAATTCAGTTACCATGATTTGAGTTAAATATGTTTAATTTGATGTTTCGAGTTTAGGGACTAAATTTAATAACATCAAGGTTTAGGGACTAAATTTAATAAAAGGTGAAAGTTTAGGGTAAAAGTGTAAAATGTTGAAAAAGGGTAAATTACATGAATTTAAGTATTTTAAAGTATTTGAATTGAATAATTTAATTAAATTATTATATTTAGGTTAAGAAATGAGTCAATCGGATAATAATCGCGTAAAAAAAAATTAACGATGTAATCATTGATGTTGGGTTCGTGGCCGCTTTTGGATTTGGTAAGTTTGTAACTTAGTTAAATTAATTAGTTGTTGTTTTTATGATATAATATCTCACTATATAAGATGTGATTGAGTTCCTTTATTTGTTTAAGTGTAAGGAACGAAATGGACTAAGTTGAAATGCTAATTAAATTTAAGGTTATGTTTAAAAATGGGAAACTACATGGATGAATTATTGTGATGAAATAATGTGTATATGACTAAATGGTATAGATATGAAACACGGCCCGTATGAACCTCATGAATGCTTAGGATACAAATGACATGTCATTAGGGTTATTTTAGTTTCGGGTGCTGGCTTTGGATGTCCTACCGATGGTTGAGGTCCTGCATTTGTTACGGATCTTCCATATCTCATGTGAGCATATACAGTTACAGTTACAAGCACACTTTGTGTAAGCATTGTTCCCGCGTATTCGACGTTATTTCATTTGGTTCATCGGGTGTTAAATGTATAAAATGAGATGGGTAACACTAAACTATTATATAGAATGAGACATTGAGTGGAGAAATTGATATGAATTATTGAAACGTAATGTGATTTATGAAAGGATTGTATGTTAAATGTATAATACGAAATGGTTATATGAGATGTTTATACAAAATTGTTATATAAATTAGATATACGAAATGATTATATGAATCAGTTATATGGAAAATAATTATATACAGTGTTTATACGGGTGTTGATA
Organism: Gossypium raimondii; assembly: GCF_025698545.1. Taxonomy (NCBI): domain Eukaryota; kingdom Viridiplantae; phylum Streptophyta; class Magnoliopsida; order Malvales; family Malvaceae; genus Gossypium; species Gossypium raimondii. The sequence goes on from NC_068567.1 coordinate 10,020,424, forward strand.
TGAATAGTTATGTAAAAAAGGGACATTTGAAATGAAAATTTGAAATGGAAATGTTAAATGTTAAATGAATAGATGTTGAATGAATGGTGTATCAAATGAGTTTATTTGTATATAGTTTATGACATGATAAAGTTATAAGTTTTGTATATGTGAGCTCACTAACCTTGTGAGACTTGTGATATGTATAGGTTAATAATGAACTCATGACCTTACTTATGAATTTAATTGCAAAAACTCTAGGTTACAACCTTTTACGGTAAGTTAAAGTTTAAGTTTAATACGAACTTACTAAGCAAATATTTTCTTACATCCATTTTATTTTATTTCTTGTAGATTATCGGAAGCTTATGCCGGTTGGAAGTGCAAGTTGGAGCTCACACTATGTAGCACCCCTAATCCGTATCCGTCGTTGGATTAGGGTTATAAGGCATTACCTAACACAACATAGTCATTTATCACAATTCATGTCTACTAATCATACCTCATATACAAACCATACTTCTTTTCCATGCAAACCAATTTCACAATACAATTCATACACTGAAATTTAAACCAAGTCATAACCATTCTACTATTTAAATTTCGAACCAACTAACATACATCGAATCATATTACATTATAACAAAACACATCCACCAACTAAATCATTACTCAAGCCGAATTTTATAACCAAACATTATCATACATATATACCTCGAAACATACTTCCCAAAAGAGCTTATAACATGACCGAATATACATAAAAATTAGTATCTCTAACAAGCCATTCCGCATGGCAACTTATATACAATTCAAAATTTGCCATAGTCTATATATGCCATATGTCATAATATCAAACGTATATGTCTTAGTACGCCATAAGCAAATAAATCATCTCAATGATATTTATAATTCAATTCAATTAGGTCAAATTTAAATAAATCTCAAACACATATACGTTTAACTGTCTCATATAAATTCATATTATCCCATTAAGCACTAAACTTACCTTATTATTTCATGAAAATATAAACTTCACGCATACTTGAACCATTTAGCTCAAATTCACATTTAGAATTGTTAAGAACACACGTAAATCATATAAAGCTCGTACAATGCCATATCCCAGATATGGTCTTACATGTTAACGCATATCGATGCCACTATCCCAGACAGAGTCTTATACGAATCATATACGATGCCAATGTCCCAGACATGGTCTTACACATTTTCTCACTTTGGTGCCAATGTCCCAGACATGGTCTTACACGAAATCACACCTCGGAAGTCATAATATCATGACATCAGTATCCTATACATTTCCTAAGATTCATTTGGAGCTTTCGACTTCGTAATTAAATTAATTCATGCACGAAACCAGTCATTCAATGCTCAAATCAATTCGAAAATGTATGTATCTATACTTAAATCAATTCGGCAATATATAAAATATATACATTTGAATTCAAAAACATTTATATACTTACGAACTTACCTCGTACGGAAACGAACGGATTGCATCAACTACTCACCAACTTTCAATTTCCCCCAATCTAAATCTGATATCTTTCTTTCTTGATCTATATGAATTTAAATTTAACTCATTTAATCACCTATTCATTCAATTTCATCCAAAAATACCTATTTGGAAATTTTTTCACTTTAGCCCTTAATTTTTCACATTTATTCAATTTAGTCCCTATTTCACAAATACACAAAATTCATACAATTCAATATAACCCAAGCTTAGAAAAATTACTATAGTGCCCCTAGCAGCCCAAAAATTTCATTTATTTCACATTTCAACCACTCAATTTGCATATTTCACAATTTAATCCCTATTTGACATTTTTGTCAAAAATCACTTTACAAAACATATTAATCTATCAACAATTATTCATTTTCCATCATCAACATTAAAAAAAATCAAGCTATCATCAATGGCAACTCACAAATTCATCAACCAATTCAAAAATTAGGGCATGGGCTAGCTAGAACACGAAGCAACGATCTCAAAAACAAAAAAATTATTAAAAACCGAGCTTAAACCGTACCTTAATCAAGCTATGTGTGTGCCGAACCCTAAGTGTTCATCAATGGTGTCTTTCTTCTTCAATATTTGGCCAAGGAAGAAAAGATGGACAAAATTTTAGCTTTGGTTTTATTTATTTTATCATTAATTTACTTATTTACTATTTTACCATTAAAAACATTAGTAATTACACCAAATGCCACTCCACCATCATCCACTAACCCACAAATGGCCTATTTACCACTTAAGAACCTTTACTTTAATGTTCTATAGCTATTAGACACCTTTAGCTTATAGAACACAACTTTTACACTTTACGCGATTTAGTCTTTTTTTACCGAATTAAGCATTCAAACAGTAAAATTTCTTTACGAAACTTTCACACATATATAACCACATGCTGTAAATACTAAAAATAATATTAAAATAATTTTCTAAACTCAGATTTGTGGTTCCAAAACTACTGTTCCGATTTAACTAAAACTGGGCTGTTACAACAAGCACCACAACAAATAAGACAATTCTTGTGGCTATGTCTACATGGCAGACTTTTAACAAATGGTGAGCGATGTACAAGGGGCCTAACAGATGATGGATCATGTTCTTAGAACATGTCCTTCGACTCAAGTTGTATGGAAAAGGTTAGTGCCTAATTGTATCTATAAAGATTTCTTTACAACTGAGTTTGAATATTGGTTACTGTCAAACGTAAAAAAATGTGCCAAAAACGGGTACCAAATGGATACAATAGGAAATAATGTTTGTAAATACCTTGTGAAGACTCTAGAAAATAATGAATTTGGTTATTTTCATAGGTCAAAATCTTAGTAAAGACAAAGTGGTCATGACCAGTTTGTCTTGGTCTAAAGTATTGATGTAGGTGGCCTCTAAGTCACAACAGATTGCATCTACATAGTGGGAAACTCCTCAGACAGGGTAGTATAAACTCAATACGAATGGGGGAGTTAACATGTGATTTGGAAGTCCGACGACGGGTGAGGTAGTAAGATGTCACTAGGACGACTAGGTATTTGGGTATGGCCGCAACATAGGCGTTAGCTCGATCCTAAAGGCAGAACTTCGAGAAATTATTGATAGGCTGGAAATAGCTTGGGAGAAGGGGGTGTGTTGACTGCTAATTGAGAGTGATAGTAAAACAACAGTAGACCTAATACTTGGAGTCAAAGTGGTGGGATGCTGAGATTGGCATTGAAGGTTCGCAACTGGATGAATAGGAATTAGCAAGTGAAGATTCGGCATGTACCACGAACAACGAATATGGTTGTTGATGCTATACACAAGGCAATAAGGTGTCACCAAATAGGTTTTTATTTTTTCTCACAACCGCTTTTGGTGGTGCAAGATGCAATGTTGAGGGAAAAGTGCTAAGTATCTAATCTATTGTTACCGGTTGAGCATTATAGTTCAACTTCCTTTTGTAACTAAAAAAAACTTGAATTAGTAACTAGGTTGACGGAAAGTCTTAATAGATAAAAATAGGGATAAATTTTAAAATTATACATAAACTTTAGTCTAATGTGCAATTTTATACATGAACTTTAATTTTGTGCAATTTTATACATAAAATTTTGATTTGATCCAATTCTCACAAATTATTAACACAATTATTTATATAACTTTATTTTATGTTTTATATTGCATATACAAATAATTATATTTATCCAAGATAACAATAAATTGATATTTTTTTATTTAAATGTCTATGATTTAATCAAAATTAAAGTTTTATGTATACATTTGAACCATAATCAAAGTTTCATGTGTATAATTACATCAAATTATAGTTCATGTATCAAATTGCACATTGAATCAAAGTTTATGTATAATTTTGAAATTTATCCCATAAAATACTAATATTTTGAAGACTTAATTAGTACTTTTTAAATTTAAAGATGAATTTAAAATCCAAATGATAATGGGAGGAGCTTTGGTGGAATTAATTCAATTTTAATACAAAAGATTGTTGTGCCTATCGGTACCTCATCATGCTTGGATAATTTACACGTACAACATTGGGACAGTTCATCAACCAGCAATTTTAAATAAAAACAAATACATTATACTTATCATGCGCACAAGCTTCCAAATTTTAATTTGAGGTATTAAAATTTAAGGTAAACTATTAAAATAGTCACTTTTGTTTACTTTAGGTTATATTTTAATTACTTATGTTTGAATGTTACGTTTTAGTCATTTACGTTATCGTGTTGTAACATTTTAGTTACTAAGCTGTTTATTGTCCGTAATGGTGTAACCAAGGGCGAAGCCAGAACAAATTTTTAGGGGGGGCCGAATGAAATTTTAATTTTTTTTATAGTTTATATCTTTATAATTTTTAAAGGATTAAATCAAATTTTTATAATTTTAGGGGGGCCAAAGTACAATTTTACCTTTACTAATTTAAAATTTTAAAAAAATTTCAAGGGCATAAATAGAAATTTTCCATTTTAGGGAGGTCCAAGGCCCCTGCCAGCCCTCCTGTATCCGCCTCTGGGTGTAACGGTAAGCTAACGTGGCACGCTAAATCATCATTTCAAACAAAAATTTTAGATTAAAATTATACAATTGGTCTTATATTTTTTCGTTTTGAGCAATTTAATTTTTTTCTTTAATGTTCTTTTAGCTTTCCTTTTTTTCTTTATTTTTCATTCTCTTCTGTTTCTCCCTCTATTTTCCTCCCTTCTCTATTTCTTTATTTTAATGTAATTTTTTTTATATTTTTCATTTGTTAAAACTTTTTTTATGTTTATGAAAAAAGAAAATGTGAAAAATGAAACCAAAATAAAACTTGCTTCACATATTCTCACCCCAAAATTACAAACCCTCGTTGTCCATCACCGCTTTAACAACCCAAATTGGATCTCTTAATGAACTAGTCCACAAGCTCGCCTCACTCGAAGGCCTCGCCAGCTATGACTTATGGTAATCCACCCTCAACAAAGTTTCCCAAGCCCATTCCCTCAACCTCTTAACCAACCCCCACGATCACCTTCTCTATATTACCTACAACATTCTCACCCTCTTGAAACTATGTTGTTTTATGGATTCTTCAAACGAGCTCTACACTCTCAATGATTAAAACGACCACCCTCAACTTTACCCAAACCAGTTTGGTTCTATGCTCCCTTTCTCTCTTCGGTTCATCCATTCTTGACTTCCAATCAAGCTTGCTTAGGCATATCCAAGAAGGTTTAGATCAATTTTATCGTTTACTTAATTTTATTCATCAGAAAATAAAAGAAAATGAAATGAATAATCTACATGATTCTGTAAAAATTTGGAAACGAAAACAATTTGTTTTGAATATAAAGAATTCAATTTATATTTAGATTTGATTAAGGATATAGTTTTTATATTGATTAGTTAGATACAATTTTAGTTTCAAAATTAGATTATATTCAAATCGAGATTTGATTAAGAATGATTGGTATTCGGTTTTGAGTGAAATTCAATTTAGGAATCATGTGAAAGAAACAATGACTTGGTTTATATGGTGGGCAAAGATTATGTTTCAGTAGTGAAGAATATGAGAAGAGAGAAAATAAATGGGAAGAAGAAAAAGAAAATAAAGAAAAAATTCAATTATTCAAAAAAAGGACTAGTTTTAACAAATGGAAAACATAAAAAATTATGTTAAAAGTAATGAAGAAGCGAAAGAAAATAGAAAATAAAGAAAAAATTAAAAGAACATAAAAGAAAAAAATTAAATAGCTCAAAACGAAAAAATATAGAGACCAATTATATAATTTAACCTAAAATTTTCATTTGAAATAATGATTTAACATGTCACGTCAACTTATTGTTATACCATTAATGACAATTAACAGCTCAGTGACTAAAATTTTACAACACGATAACGTAAGTGGCTAAAATGTAACGTTTCAAACATAAGTAACTAAAATATAACTTGAGGTAAACAAAATTGACTATTTTGGTAGTTTACCTAAAATTTAAGGTAAATTACCTAGTAACACTCAATTTTAGGACGTTTTTTTTTATCACCTAAAATGCAATTTTGTAATTTCGTTACCTAACTTTTACAAAACATAACTGTAAATTAAAGATAAAGACTTACAATGAACATACTTACACTTGCATTTTAGTCACGTAAGTGTAAAATCTCTAACGACGATTACCTGTACATGTTATATCATACTTACACTTGCATTTTGATTACCCAACTTCTAGGTCGTTTTTATTTTGGTCACAGAAAAGAAAAACTTTTTAAGTATAGATTGAAGTAAAAAAATTAAAGGATAAAGTAAAAAATGGATAGAAACTAAAATAATATACAAAATTGTCAAATTGTATTTGTTTATCCTATTGTGAAAATTCTAAATTTTTAATAAATTTCAAAACATAAAAATAAATTAAATAAATTGTTGAATTTTTTTATCTCTTGATAATGTTAATCAGTTTGTTACTATAGTATTGAAATTAATTAATTTAATCTCCTTCTAAATTTTAAAATTTTATTTTATATTTCCAAATTATCCTTATCGGATCAACTCAAATAACCCATATTTAATAATTGCCTCTGAAGTTTAATTTTTATTATATAATCTTGAATCTTCCATGCTAAACTAAAAGTAAAGGAAAACAATTCTTACAATTAATTAAAGTTACGTGTTCTTTGTTCGGGTAAAGAAGTGATGAAAAAATTATGAGTTTTGTTTGGCAAGTAAGATAAAATTAATTAATTTAATTGATTGCAAGAATTTTCTTTGCTTTTAGCTTAGTATGGAATATTTAAGATTATATATAATGAAAAGAAATTTGTGTTTCATAGACAACTATAATAGTTAAGTTATTTGAGTTTATTTTAATTTGGAAACATAAAATAAATTTTAAATTTTAGAAGGTCATTAAATTAATTAATTTCAATATTATAGTAACAAATCGATTGACACTATTAAGGATAAAATTTTTCAATAACTTATTTAATTGATTTTGATGTTTTGAAATTTAAAATTTTAAAATTTAAAAAATTAGAACTTTTAGCAAAGGGTAAACAAGTACAATTTGACAACTTTTAACGTATTATTTTAGTTTCTACCCTTTTTTACTTTAATCCTTAATATTTTTTTTTATCTCGATCAATACTTTAAAGAAAAATATATTTTTTTGGGCGACCAAAATGAGAGCGGCCTAAAAATTGAGTGACCAAAATGACAGTGAAAATATGATGTGGCATGTACAGTTAACCGCCGTTAGATATTTAACTCTTGTGTGACTAAAACGAAAGTGTCTTAAAATTGGGTGACTAGCTAAGGTAATTTACCCTAAAATTGAAGTAACATATTGTAATTAAAAAAAGTACAAGATACAAATTGTAGGATTTAGCTGACCGGATACAAGAAAATGATAAAATAAATGAACATTCACAGTATTTACTAATCTTAATATCATCATGGTTAAAATTTGTTGGATAGTCACTGTACTTTGTCAAAATTTATGATCTAGTCTCTATACTTCAAAAATTAAAAATCAAGTTATTGTACTTTTAAATTTTACATAACTTAGTCCAATTATTAAAATCATAAATATTTTTTGTCAAAGTTTGTCAAATTGGCATAGTGCCTTGTGCTCTTATGTGATGTGGCATATGATTGATGAAAATAAGTACCTTAAATTAACAAATTTTAATGGAAAATACCAATGACAAAAATTATTGAACTAGGATTTTAAATTGAAAAAATTAGGAGGATTGAATTTTAACTTTTAAAGTATAGAGACTAAATCTCAAATTATATAGAAGTACAAGGACTAGCAGCATATTTTAACCTATCTTCATAATTTTTACTATTACTAGTCAACAGCTATAAAGGCAGGAGTAAATCAGCTAGCCTACTCTATACCGCACCAAAGCCAATCCCAAACCGCTTGAGCAAGTAATCGAGCAGGGTTTTTTTTCTTTTTTTTATTAATTTAAAAACGCTTATTTCAAGCTTTGTTATAGAGACCGACAGAAAAGAAGACTAATAGAAGATTTTAGATTCTTCTTTCTTACACTTTACTTTCTGTTTCGCATTGATTTTCTCTGGAAATATACAAATCTTATTCCTCCATTCTTTTTTTCCAGATCCAAATTGCAATATCAATATCGTAGTTTTTAAGATATTGGAAAAAGATGGAGGCATCGTCGACGAGTCAACCTGAGTTTGACTATTTGTTTAAGTTGTTACTGATAGGGGATTCGGGTGTGGGGAAGAGTACTCTGCTCTTGAGTTTTACTTCCGATACCTTTGAGGAACTCAATCCTACCATTGGTAACCTTACCTATCTTCCTTCTTCTTTATTCTTTTTTGGTTAATTTGTTTTTAAAATTTTGAAGACCGAGTGATTTGATTTTTTTTTTTTAGGTGTGGATTTTAAGGTAAAGCACGTTAACATTGGAGGGAAAAAGTTGAAGCTTGCCATCTGGGACACTGGTAAACGTCGTCGGATCCTGTTTCTTTTTCCTGTTCCATTGTGTGTGTGTGTGTGTTTTTAAGGAACTTTTTCCCTTTGATGATTAAGATAGAATATAGCATTAGATATTGAGTGGAATTTTTCAATGTTTATTGCTTTCGTTTTAAGTTCTTAGAGCACATTTGAGTGTATTATGCATTAGATCATGATATTGGTGGAAGTTGCAAACTTCATACATATACATATAGGTATAGGTATATACACACACATGTATTTGACATGGTACTGCAAGTTAATTTGAAAGAGAGACTGTCTAAGTTTGCAATCTGTTTCCATATTCCATATCAACTGTAGACTAATTATGAATTATCTGCAAGGAGCTCTTATTCTCCTTGGACACCTCCTATAGGATGTTTGTAGAATTTGGTATTGTTTATACATTGTGTTTGTTTCGCATAAAATGAGTTGGTGATTTGAATAGAATAAGTTGTTATTCATAACTTCACTTTATGCAGCTGGACAGGAAAGATTTAGAACGCTAACAAGCTCATACTACAGAGGAGCACAAGGGATAATTATGGGTATAGTACTTCATTCATCTCTTGCTAGCGGTCTTCTATTTACTTCTGTGGCACATCAGTTGTTATAATTTGTATCTGTGTTGTTAAACATGACAAGCATAATGATGCAGGAGGTCTTGTGCTAAGAATTTGTTTCATCCGTGAAGTTTCTTTTCCTTCCTTCTTTGCTTCAATTTTTTTTTTCATTTTTATCAGTAATCATACTTTTGAAGTTCTTATTGGTATTTGTTAGTTATCATTATTATTAGATATTCTGGGGTCATGCTTCCTATGATGAAATGAACTTCACAATGAGGGTAGATTGGGTCATTTGGATGTAGGGTTCTTTTGGTAAGGTGAGGAGACATTACAATTTAGCAAATGAGATGTTGTGGAGAGATAGCAGAGAGGAAGATCAGAGCAGACTCTGGAAAACAAGTGCGATGGCAGGCGGTGGTGATGGACACAATAAGGGGTTTAGAAAGAGTTACAGTGGTTGTGATTGTAGAAAGAAAGTTGCAGAGAAAACTTTAGAGTGCTAAGTTTGCCAAAATATCAAAAAGTTTCTAAGGAGACATTCAAACCTTTATTTATAGGCCTTGAAAAGGGGAGTTAAAAGGAAATGGTTATGAAGGAAATGTGGGCATGAATGTGCTAAAATGGTTGATAATGGGATTGAAAGGGGTTACTTGAACATAGGAAAATGGAAGGTAAATTATATGGATAATGAATATAACGGCAATTACATGAAAGTTTACCCACTTAACCGTTTGTCCAATGAAGAGATTGGAAGGAAAACATTTGTATTCCAAAGAAGTTTAAGTGAACTTCTTAACTATATCTGTATCTATGCCTCCAAGCCATGCTTTCCAGTACATTCCAAAATTGGATCAACCTAGGAGTCATGCCAACCTTCCAAGGATAGCTCCAATGGTAGTTGTTCCCAACATAGGAACAAAGTGTTAGTAACCAAAAGCAAGCATCTACTAGTTCGCTTTAGGCCGGTTTGTTAGGTCGTTCTACATAGGATTGAGAAACATTTTTTATCTTCTTGTTGAAGAGATGGGTGCAGAAAAGATGCTGCTTTAAAAACGTCGGATCTAGCTGTAGATTGATTTTCTACCCACTTTATTATTATTTTAGCACTGCTTCTAATTTTTTGTTCTGCCAAAGTCACCTTTTCTCTTTCTAAAATTTTGGCCCAAGATAGTTAGATCTCTGACCATAGATCAATTTAGCTACCAGACAGATTTAAATAAGTTATTCCCTTCAACTAAGGTAGGGGACTCCATGTTTCTATGTATTCAAATAATCAGCTGGTTTATTTATTGCTTTTGGTTCTCATCTTAGTGGCTCCTCATATGATGCTAATTATTACATTTGTACTATTACAGTTTATGATGTAACTCGGCGAGACACATTTACAGATTTATCTGACGTATGGGCTAAAGAAATCGATCTGTACTCAACAAATCAGGACTGCATCAAGATGCTTGTTGGCAATAAAGTTGATAAGGTATAGTTTGAGAAGTGATTTATATCTCACCAAGGTTATTGGTTTTTTTGTTCCGGTATTCCTCTGGTTCTTGACCGTTATCTACAGTGTTTTGCCATTGGATTGTTGAACTCCGTCTACCCCTTCATGAATGCAGGAAAGTGAAAGAGTGGTCAGCAAAAAAGAGGGCATCGACTTTGCTCGGGAATACGGATGCCTTTTCATTGAGTGCAGTGCAAAAACACGAGTAAATGTGGAACAATGCTTCGAGGAGCTTGTCTTAAAGGTATTTACCAAGTAACTTCAACGTTGACAGGCATTTACAAGAATCCCTATGAATGCTCATTTACATAGACATGCTCAGATAGTTTAAACCCGGTGATGATGTTTGATATGCAGATATTGGAAACCCCAAGCCTCGTGGCTGAGGGATCATCTGGAGTGAAAAAGAACATCTTCAAACAGAATCCGCCTCAAAGCGGTGCCGCAACCAGCGGTTGTTGCTCGTGGTGATTTGGTGATTTTTATCGTTGAACGCTTCGTTTACTTTAACAGCTTCAAACCTGTTTATTTTAGCTTGTTCATGTGGGTGTCATTAATTCTGAACTTAATAGTATTGAATAAGATCATGTTCCTGCCCATCTCTTGTCAAATATAGTGCCATATTTTATATTTGGTTCCTTTGTAGGTGGTATGTATTTCAAGTCCAATTGAAAGTGTGTATTGGGAATGGCCCAATTGATGGTAAAAAGCATATTTCAAAAATGGTGAACTTGCCATTAATGAGATGCCTAGGAGATGAGAGGAAAGCACATGGCATATAACAATCAAATAGAATCAATGATGTAAGGAATTTATTTATATTCTATAGAGTGCTGGACTTTGGCAGAGTTCACTAAATGGAATTCCAGTAATTCTTTATGAAAAAAGGAAATCAAATCAATGGACTGGGAACGAATTTTCAGAGTGAAGCAGATAGATATGTTCAACAGCTAACCTAGTTTTGTCTAGTCCAAAAGGATAAGGTCTTTTGAAATTTATTTATAATATATAAATAAAATAAAATTTTAATAATGAGACGAGTTCTCAATCCATTCATATTTATCCCAAATTAAATAAAAACTTTATAGAATTTTATCAGAATTTTTTATTTATATAAACAAATGTTTGTTTTGTGGGTTTATATAAATAAATTAATATCATCTATTAGTTGCGGTTTGAATTTATAGTTTCTCTTAAAAAGATAAAATTCAAGCCAAGAAATAAATAAAAAATGCAGTGGTGGTGCTGTAGATCTGAAACATTTAGGTTGGGGGGATTGAAGCATTAATGTCAATGGCGATTCAACAATACTATATAGTGTTTATCTTTATATTGAAATTTAAATTTCGGGTGAATTACAAACTTTTGTTTGCGTCAGATTATATTTTAATTATTTATATTTGAAATGTTACGTTTTAGTCACTTATGTTATCGTTTCGTTACGAAGTGGTCACTCTATCGTTAAACTCGTTACCTGATAGTCTTACGTGACAGTTCAAATAAGTTTTGAATGCCAACTTGGATATCCACGTAACATAAATTTTTAATTAAATAAATTTAATTTGGACAGCCACGTAGGACATCCAAGTTGGCATTTAAAATCCATTTGGACTGCCGTGTAGGACGTTAGGGAGGTAACGGAATTTAACGGTAGAGTGACCACTTCATAACAGAACAATAACGTAAGTGACTAAAACGTAACATTTAAAATATAAATGACTAAAATATAATTTGATATAAACAAAAGTGACTATTTTTGTAGTTTGTCCAAAAATATAAATTTAAATTTCAAAATAAAAAAATATGAGAGACAGAATTATGACATTAATCTAACTAATTTAATAAATATCTGCAGAACATCGTTATCAAAGCCTATAAAAATTGAAAAAAAAATTTGAAAAATGAAAAGTCAAAATTCGATCCAAATCGAATCCCGACATGCTATTATTATTGATGTTGTTGGCCCTACGTTATTAAGCTTACTTCCATTTGTAAGGGTGAAGCTTCAAAGTAAAGCCTTAAAATCATACTCCACCTCTCTGCTTCCCTCTCAAGTCACGGCGGCGGCGCCACCTACTTTGAGCTGCTTCTAGCTGAAACCATCGACTACCGAATAACAAAAGAGGAAGAAACCTGACGGACCCATCCGTGGCCGCCTCCTCCTTTTCCCCGCCGCGTGGGGATGCCGATATTGAGGCTCTTCGCCCTCCTGCATTGGCTGACCCACCGCAACTCCCACCGCTGCAACCTCCTCAGTCAGACGCTATGATATCATCTAGGGACCCGCACGCGCTCTTTAGTGGCGGCGGCATAAGGTTCTCCAACTTCTCTCTTTTTTTTTTCTGTTTACTAAGTAGCCGTATAGCTTCATCAAACTAGAGTATCGCACTGAAAAAAAATTGTTTGGAAATTATTCTATTTTTCTTTTTGTTAATCATATAATCGTTTGGCTTGTTCTATTTTGAAGGATGACCCTATTAATTATACAATAAAAAAATTTTAATTCAATGCAAAATTACATGTCAAGGACCATTGTTGTGTCTAATAGCACTGCCGTGGGTGCATTTGCTGGCTCTGATTGTATGCTAAGAATTTACTGTTAGTAACCGTTTTATTTAAATTAATTGTGTTTTCTTAGTCTTTGCTTTTTTGCATGTTAAATAACATAGTTATTCTTCTTTTATGGATTGATTGGTTTTTATTTTAATCAACCTAGCTTTGGTGTCAGGGTGGAAGTTAAGATGCAAGAACATTACATGGTAGTTTTTTGTTTCACTTATCATAATAACTAGGATCTGAATCTGTTTGTTTTCCAGTTTCGATCATGTATAAACATGAACTAGGATTAATAACATGAACATCCAATTAAATGTGATACTTGGTAATGGTTCCCTTGGTTTCTACTTTCTAGATAGTGAATTGTCTGGATCATCAGATGTAAAGTTTTTGAAGGTTTAAATCTCTATGAAGTTTGGTAAAATTGCAGAAGCTGCATGAGTTTTTGTGCACAATACTGTGCATTAGATTTAGTGGCCCATGAAAGTTACAAGGTGGCTAAAATGCTTTGGTTCTTTTGGCAGCTTTCTCACTGGAAGTCGAGCTGCTAAATTCAGCTATGGATATTCCAGTTTCAAGGGCAAAAGACCTTCAATGGAGGATTTCTATGAAACGAGGATATCTGAAGTTGATGGTCAGATGGTTGCCTTTTTTGGTGTTTTCGATGGTATGCCGTCATTTCTTTGCCTTTGTTGTCTCGACTTTGTTCTTTACAAGATGTATTTTATGGTTTCAATTTGCACCTTTTTAAATACAGGGAAAAGGAACTCGAGCAGAATTAGGTGAGGGTGTGTATAGCTGTTTATGATTTGATTTAGTTTCCCTTCTTTTATCTTTGCACTATAGGTCATGGAGGTTCAAGAACTGCAGAGTATCTTAAAAACAACCTCTTCAAGAATTTGAGCACCCACCCTGATTTTATCAAGGACACAAAAACAGCTATAGGTATGAAGTTGGCGAAGTTTTCACATCACTGTATGATGAGGAGTTCCATGATTTTGTTGGTGTATGTGTATTTGTTTATGGCAATGTTACTATTGCAGTTGAAACATTTAAACAAACTGATGCTGATTACCTCAATGAAGAGAAAGGCCAGCAAAAAGATGCTGGCTCAACTGCTTCAACTGCTGTATTATTGGGTGACCGGCTGCTTGTTGCAAATGTTGGTGATTCTAGGGGGGTTGCTTCTAGAGCTGGATCAGGTTGCTTTCTTACCTGCTAATGTAGTCTAAGAATTTCTTTGGTTAGATCTTTGGAATGAAAAGCAATATATCAAAGAATATCAGAATGAAAATCTTCACGTCTGTGTCTCATATACTATCAAGTAATAGCTTGATGGCTGTCATGTGTTGGACATGCTATAACAGCCATTGACAGGTTTCGAAGGCTTTGTCTTAACTATTTCTCCTCCATTTAGAAGTACAAATATAAGGTTTTGGTTTAACTTATAAGATTAGCAATATATGAAAAAAAGGTTGAATTCTGTGGTGTTTAAACAGCTGATGATTTACTTTTGTGTTTTCTGCAGCTGTCCCTCTGTCAATTGATCACAAGCCTGATCGATCTGATGAACGCCTAAGGATTGAAGATGCCGGAGGTTTCATCATTTGGGCTGGTAATATGCCTTTCACAGTCTTTCATGTCCTCATCTTTTCAATCAGAATGCACTCTCTGTATGCTTGTATTGTCATGCTGATCTTTCCTCTATGAATAATGGTTTCTTGCATTTTAACTTTAAGTATTTTCATTTGGCTTATAAATTGGGTTTGCACATTGTTGCACTGAAGTAATATAAATTCAGTAAATTGTTTCTATTTGTTGCAGAATTGAACTAAAATGTGTTGCATTTCTTTTTTATGTTAGGGACATGGCGGGTTGGTGGTATTCTCGCTGTTTCACGTGCATTTGGTGATAAACTACTTAAACCATATGTAGTTGCTGAGCCAGAAAT
The DNA here is from genome assembly GCF_025698545.1 of Gossypium raimondii. Taxonomy (NCBI): domain Eukaryota; kingdom Viridiplantae; phylum Streptophyta; class Magnoliopsida; order Malvales; family Malvaceae; genus Gossypium; species Gossypium raimondii. The sequence continues at coordinate 10,035,471 of NC_068567.1, forward strand.
TCAGGTGGTATATTAGGGTTCATACTCATAAAATTTGTTCTTTTTCATTCTTCTAATCACTTTTTAAGTAGAATTTCTTGAGTGAAATAAATGTGGCAACCAGTGTAAAAACATGTGATAACCGAACCATTAACCCCTGGTTTTCAACTGCTAAAGTTTCCTTCATTCATACTCTAAGAGTACTTATTAGGGTTCATACCCTTTCTATTGCTTAGGAAGAAGAAATCGACGGTGTTGATTTCATAATCATCGCCAGTGATGGGCTTTGGAATGTCTTATCGAATGAGGTGAGAACTTTTACCATGTTCATTTCTCATATTAAAAAAAAAAAGGAAAAAAGGGAGACTTTATATTGATGTTTCTTGTATTTTCCCAGTAATTGTAAATGACTTCTATGGAAATTAAGCATCTGGACTTGTTTCACTTGCAGGATGCTGTGGCCTTAGTGCAGCACATAACTGATGCAGAAGCTGCAGCAAGAAAACTTATAAAAGAGGCATATGCACGAGGGAGCTCAGACAACATTACCTGCGTTGTTGTCCGGTTTGACAGCTCATGAACTTGTTCGAGGTTTGTAATTTATCTGCAAATAATCATGTTTTCTATCTTGTTCATCGGGCGAACCACTTTTGTAATCAGTAATTTTTTTTATTCCTTTTACAGGTATTGGGGACACTATTTAGCATAAGGCAGGAAATAGGATTATGATTATGAATGGATGCAAGTTATAAGCTCACTTTGGCCTGATCGGTTACTGCAAGAGGTAGTCATTTCAACTGGTTACGAGTGAGAATGTTGTATGTGTTTTAAGATTTAGTTGTTTCTCATAAGAAAATTATCTTACACCATTGATGGAATTTTTAGATTCCGAAGGGGTTAGTAATTGAAACATTCGTAATGTTAAAAAGATTACATTCTTAGTGTATCAAAGATGAACTCTTGTTATTGATCTTGCTTGAGGCATTGGGATGTTTTGATATTTGATTATACAAACCCTAGGTAATCAATTTGTTTCTCGGTTTTATCAAACAAATATAACTCTTTACTTGAATTTTTTAAAAATATACTTTTTCTATAATTAAAATGAGGTGTTTGATTATATTGAGATTTGGTAGGATTAAAAAAATTATATTAAAATTTTAGTCTCGCAGTTCATGTGACTTACATTATGAACGAATATAATGGTATAAATTACAAATGAGAGAGGAATGAAGTATAATGAGATAAAAATGGGATGATTATGATTTATTTACAACGATGATTAAGTCAATTTACAATTTGAAAATTTTAAGAGATTTATACAATCATCTAAAATTATAAAATCAAATTGTCTAAGATTATAAATCTTTTAAATTAGTTTTCATATTTATCATGGTAACGTTAGTTTTTTTTTAGGTAATTTAGTAGGTCACCAAAGTTTCAAGTAGATAGATTTTTTTTTTACATGTTTTACGAATTAGATAAATTCAAGTGAGTCAAATAAGTCTCATTTAATCAGTTTGAGTTTTAAAGGACGTTTTTTTTGTGCATTAGTCACTGACTTTGATCCACGACTCATGACATATCCATGGGATAATTTTTTACCTCTTCAACTGGTTTTTTTTTTCTCTTTACTCGTTATCGATTTTCTCTCTCTCCTCATGTTATCTATCTTAAATGTTTTATTAATTGATTTTCTTTTTTTGTTTATGTTATTCAAAATAATTTAGTCTTTCCCTTCTTCTCTCAGCCATATCAGATAAGAAATCAAAAAATGACCACCGTAAATGGCGTTGTTCATCTTGTCTTATCGCGTACTAACACCGGTTCAATTTGATTAAGTTCATAAAATGAGGAGACGAAATTAATCAATATTCAAAAAATTAAAAATTATAAACTTAATGTCATTGATTCAATTCGATATATGGTTGTACGATTAATCGTATTTGGTAATAAAATAATTGAAATTTATCAATACTCATAAATTAGAACTTATAAGCTCACACCAAATTACATTGTAATTCATTTGATTAATTGTATAGTTTATTTGATTAAATCCGTAAATAGAGTAAATGAAATTAGTCAGTACTCAAACCATCAGAAATTATAAAGCTTAATTCCACTGCTTTTGTACTTACATCCATTGAGAGGGATTGAATTTCAAAATTACAAAGAATTTAGGGACCTATAACGTATTTTAACCAATTTTACATTTTATTCCATTCTTAGGCTCACTTTTTTTATGGCCCAAATTTAGGCCCATAACTTTAGATGGAATAGGCCGCAAAAATCTTTACACAGAAAACCCCTTCGGAGGGTTTTAGGCAACCGATTCGTGAACAGAACAAAAGAAAAGAGCCAGCCAGGTCTGCCGCTTTCTTCTCTTCCTCTCTGTTTGTTTCCCCAGAAAAAACACTTTCCGGGAAAAAAGAAAACGGAAGCTGTAAACATTCGATGGCTCCGGTAGACGAGCGTTTTGTAAGCTCCAAAGCGGAGCTTAAACGAAAACAGAAGGAAAAAAAGAAGGCAAAATCTGGTGGCTTCGAGTCCTTAAACCTAAGCCCTAATGTCTACAGAGGAATCAAGCGGAAGGGATACAGAGTCCCTACGCCGATTCAACGCAAGACCATGCCTCTTATTCTTGCTGGAAACGACGTCGTTGCCATGGCCCGGACTGGTTCTGGGAAGACGGCGGCTTTTTTGGTCCCCATGCTGGAGAAACTGAAGCAGCACGTGCCTCAGGGCGGTGTCCGAGCTCTCATTTTGTCTCCGACCAGAGATTTGGCCTTGCAGACTTTGAAGTTTGCCAAGGAATTGGGAAAATTTACAGGTTCCTTCTTCTTATGATGTGGAATTTAAAGTTAAATTTTCATTATTCATAATTTATCTCTTATGTTTTTGAATGATTACAGAATTAGAATTTTGAATTTTATGCAGCAAAATGCAGGAATTTAGTTTTATTGGTAACCACTACATTTGATTTTTTTTTTTTTTGGTTCTAATCATTTGTTTATTTTTAATAAAACAAGATCACGCTTTTTAGCACTCTTTGGGGAAGCCAAAAGCTATCAGTAAAACTAATAACCAAATGGAACATTAGCTTTAGATTGTAACAGATGAGTTTCAGAGACCACTGAGGATTTTATCCCCTAACAAATCTACTTTGTCCTTTCATTATTGTAATATCGGTGATTTGTAGTAACTGAATAAGAAATTGGTTTTAATTGGCTTGCGTTCCTTGATGACAACTTACATATAATCTCTTGTGTTCATTTTAGATCTTCGGATTAGTTTGCTTGTCGGCGGTGATAGCATGGAAAGTCAGTTTGAAGAGTTGGCACAAAACCCTGATATTATTATTGCTACTCCTGGTAGACTGATGCACCATCTAACTGAGGTTGATGATATGACACTTCGTACAGTGGAATATGTGGTATTTGATGAAGCAGATTCCCTCTTTGGCATGGGTTTTGCTGAACAGTTGCATAAAATTCTTACCCAGCTTAGTGAAAACCGTCAGACCTTGCTCTTTAGTGCAACCTTACCAAGTGCCCTAGCAGAGTTTGCTAAGGCTGGTCTGCGAGACCCTCAACTTGTGCGTCTTGATTTAGAAACCAAGATTAGCCCTGACTTAAAGCTTGTTTTTTTCACCTTGCGTCAGGAAGAAAAACATGCCGCACTGTTGTATTTGGCAAGGGACCACATTAGTTCTGATCAACAAACTTTGATATTTGTTTCCACTAAACATCATGTAGAGTTCCTTAATATTATGTTTCGAGAGGAGGGTATCGAGCCTTCTGTGTGTTATGGTGATATGGATCAAGATGCTCGGAAAATTAATATTTCAAAATTCAGATCAAGAAAAACTATGTTGCTTATTGTGACAGACGTTGCTGCTAGGGGTATTGACATACCTTTACTAGATAATGTTATTAACTGGGACTTCCCTCCGAAGCCCAAAATTTTTGTTCATCGTGTTGGACGAGCAGCAAGGGCAGGTAGGACTGGAACTGCATTTTCCTTTGTGACATCTGAGGATATGCCATACCTTTTAGATCTTCATCTATTTCTGTCAAGACCAATCAGGGCGGCACCTACTGAAGAGGAGGTTTTTCAAGATATGGATGGGGCAATGAATAAAATTGATCAAGCAATTGCAAATGGAGAATCTGTTTACGGACGTTTCCCCCAAAACATTATTGATCTTATATCAGATAGGGTTAGGGACATGATTGATTCATCTGCAGAACTAAATAATTTGCAGAGGACATGTACAAATGCTTTTCGTCTGTATTCCAAGACTAAACCATTGCCTGCAAGGGAGTCCATCAAAAGGGCAAAGGATTTGCCCCGTGAAGGCTTGCATCCTATCTTTAGAAATGTACTGGAAGGAGGTGAATTGGCAGCACTTGCGTTTTCTGAACGTCTGAAAGCTTTTAGGTAATTTCTAAAGCCTTTCATCTGGGATATACTGGGCTTTGTGGTTAAGTGCTTCTGTCTTTTTGGCTTCTCTGTGTTCTTCCAAGTCAATTTGTTATTTGTAAGTTTCTTAAGCTGCAAAATTTTAACTTACTGTCAATGATTTATGCTAGACCCAAGCAGACCATTCTGGAAGCTGAAAGTGAAGCCGCTAAATCAAAGCATTCTCAGGTAACTCCTCAATTTTTGTGGCATTTTCTTTCTATTATCAATGATGATTTTTTTCTTAAATTGGTTAACTTTCTTGCCTTCGATTCTTACATTTTTCTTTATTCTGATTACTCTGCCTTTTCTTTATTTCTTTTGAATATCTTGCTTTTTTGCACTTCAAAACCTTGTATGAGAATTATGCTGCATTCCTTTGGTCAAACAGTGGGTCGATGTGATGAAGAAGAAGAGAGATATGCATGAGAAGATCATTAATTTGGTTCATAAGCAGCGCTTTAGCAATCATGTGGAAAAGGTAATTTTTGTTATTTAGTAATGATATGCATAACAGTATCCAGTGAGTTTTCACCCCTATCAACCATGCACCCACGCACGGAAACTGAACTTCTGATATTGATATAGGGTTTTTTTGGTTTCTGTGCATGTCATTTTTGGAACTAGTTAAATAGTCACGTCTTTCTCCTGATCTATTTTCAAATTCCGTGGTGTTGAGAGGTTCCAAATGCTATGGTTTTGGGAAGAAGTTTATTTAGACCTATTTTATTTACAAAAACTGATTGATAATGAATATTTTCTTTGTTTTCATTTTTTTTTTTGGCCTTCAATTTTATTTATTGTCTCACAGCATCTGTTCTTTCTATTTAAGTCGATCTTTGATGCATGCAGGAAACCGAACCTGACATTACTTCTTCAAAGATAAATGACACAAAAGGTATTTTCCTTACAATTTTTTAATTTCTTCCTTCTTATTGGAGCTTTGTCTTCCTTCCTGACGAAGTCCTTAATGTTCAAGGAGTGTCTTATTTTATTTATTCTCTATTATTTAGAGTGGCAGACAGGCAGAGTGAAGAGGGTAACAGTAGCTATATTTTTTGGTTTTGAATGTTTGAAGCTAGCAAAGCTCATAAGAAATAATCTGGGTCTTTCTGTCACATTTGTTGGCCAAATGTGAGCTACCTCTTCAAGTGGGATAAAAAAAAATCAACACTTAATCAATGAATAAGTCGGTAGAACTTGTTAACAAAAATGCATGTATCCAAGTGTATTTTTCCAAACAATTATATGTATTCGTTGATAACTGATGGCTCTTCTTGGAGCATTCATTATTTCTTGTTTTTTCAGTAACAATTTTTTTTTTCTTTTCTATAGTAGAGGCTCGTGGTTCTAAAAGAAAGGCAAGGAGCTTCAAGGATGAGGAGTATTACATAAGTTCTGTGCCAACAAATCATGTATGTTAATTTATCATCTTCAGACACAATTCTTTTCTATTGTGGTTTCAATGTGTCTATGATATTTAACCCTTTTTAAATCTTATTGTCTAATTTGAGCTTTCTTTCAATTTGTTAACTTGCTAATGCCTAACGAGTTTGTGTTCATATTGCTATCAGCATACAGAGGCTGGTCTCTCAGTAAGAAGTAATGAAGGGTTTGGATCAAATAGGTAAATTTCAGATCTTGATACCTTAGCTCATTTCCCAATTTGGTTCTTTTCCCTTGCTAGTGAGGAGTTAGGTGTATAAATTTAAATTTCCTGGAATAGTTTGGAACATAACTCAGCATTTTTATGCTTGAGAATGTTTCATGATAAGTCATTAACTTATCATGCTATCTAAAATCCTTGTATATTTGACCCTTTCCTGTCTCTAGCTCACTTCATATCTGATTAGCACGTGTGCATTTGCATGCATTGCTGCAGAAAAGATTCTACTTTAATAACGTTGTGCATCTGTGCTATTATAATGTGAAATGAAATTTGAAAATGATTTTTAATTTTGAAACATTTAATTTGGGAGTTATCCCCCTTCTGAAATGGTTGCATTCACGCTATTAATTTTTTATTTGCAGGTTGGAGTCTGCTGTACTGGATCTTGTTGCTGACGATAGTGAAGGTTTGCAGAAACAAAAATCCAGATATCATTGGGATAAGGTGGATAGAACTATTTGAATACTGATATTTTATCTTTATCCTAAACAAATTATGTTTTTAGTTCAACTCATATGAATCTTTTACATGCAGAGGGGTAAAAAGTACGTCAAATTGAATAATGGTGAACGTGTTACAGCTAGTGGAAAGGTACTTTTTACTGCCAATACTATTTGTGCTTGCCTTTCTGGAAGTTCACTTCCCTTTAGTTTCACCTTTCAAGCTTATTGGTTTAAGTTAAATTGGATGCTATCTCTGTATCTCTACTATAGTCAGTGAACTATTCTGGTGCTTAATTGAGCTTGATGGCCATGCTCGTTCTTTCATTCATATACATCCCTAGCATTTGGCTTCAGTCTGCGATGACCTAGGTCCACTGCTTTTTTTTCCCATTGTTCTCTGTGGTGCAATATGGAGCAAATTTGCTCTACTTGTTCATTTTAAATAACTTCTCCTTGATGTTTTTGTATTCCTGACTTATAAGGCCTTCCAGGTTGCAAACCTGTTGTTTTGCCTAGACCTCAAAGTTTTTCTAAGTGGTCCTATCAATTATCTTCCTAATGAATCTCTATTCTAGGCAATTCTTGACTTGTATAAAAGAATGGCAAGGGTTGTTTAGGTAAATAATATCGTCTGTAATGGCTGTCTTAATGGAGGTGCTGTAGTGATTAGTAATGCAAAGTTGGTGTTAACTAGCTCAGTAGCGTATCTGGTCGTTCGGGACAACTGACTTTCATACTTTTCTGTTGTTTGCAGGTGAAGACAGAGAGTGGTGCCAAAATAAAAACTGAGAAAACAGGAATTTACAAGAAGTGGAAAGAACGATCTCACAAAAAGGTATATTTGAAGGGAACCACCAACGGAGAGAATGGTGAGGCAACAACAATTTCGTCAGGTTGGATTATGAACTTTTTCTCCACCGGTTTTGATTGCTATTATTATTCTGATGATAGAAAGAATACATTATTTATTTCGGAAAATATTTCATGCAGGAGACTATCGGTCACGAGGTAATGGTAGAAACTTCAGAGGGAACAAGAAATCGCAGCATTCTGTGCCTAATGCTCATGTACGTTCAGAGATCAAAGATTTCAATCAAGTGCGAAAGGAAAGACAGAAGAAGGCAAATAATAAACTGTCATATATGAAGGGCAAAGCCAACAAGAAAAAGGGTAAAAATTTCGGTAAAAGTGGTAAAAGAGGAAAGTCCAAGTAGCTGATTCCATTGTTGCAGTGTCTTCGGGAGAGCATATACATATAGGTCAGTACTTGCTAACCAGAAGTGGATTCAAGAAGTTTTTGGCCTTTTTAACGAGTATTACATTATACCATTTATGATGCTCAAGTAAAAGTGGGTTCTGGAAAGAAATTTTGAGTCGGCCACTGTATTGTTTGGTTGAGGCCTTGTGGCGCAAAAGAATGTGAGTAATATTATAGGTTTTCTCATCATTTCATTTCTTTCAGACTATTGTTGATGGATTAGAACTTTCATGTTACTTTCTTAATTTTACAAAATATATGTTGTTGATTCTTTCTTTTTCGATATCCATATCCATATCCCATACTATATTGAGAATTTGAAATATATCCAAACAAATACTCATTCCACACATTGCCGAGTACAATGCAGATCATCAGTAGAGGTGTTCATGGGCCGGGCCCAGGCCTAGGGCCCGGGCCGAAATTTTTTCTGGGCCCAGCCCAAACCCGGCCCGGCCCATGAACACCTCTAATCATCAGGGTTCTGTCAAATAATACTTTTTAATATTTTTTATAAATAATAAAAATATTTACAACGACAATGATTATTACCATGAGTTTAAAAGTTTCTCTGCATTCTTTTATATGTAAAAATCAATATTTATAGATATGAACGTTGAACATATCCTTCAATGAGCTGTGTGGAAAATAGTGTTGAAGGTCCGGTGAGCTTGAACCGCACAAGCACAATGCACGGAGGTTAAGTTCAAGCAACCACTCATAACAAGGGAGTGCCTTCCAGAGCAGGTATGAAGTGCAGGGAATGTGTCACATAAAGCCTGAACTGCTGATGGAGTCAGTGCCGTACACTGGCTTATATTCAGACTTTTTAGACCATCATCTTCATATCTACCTTTCATCGACGACTCCCACGTCAAACCTTTGTTCTTCACTCGGCTGTGAGCCAATGAGTACATCGCCCTGTCCGTGATGTTACGGCAATAGTACAGTCCGAGCGACCTCAAATGGAGACACTCATTTGCTAAAGCAATCACGCTATCATCTGCACCAATAAGCCAATAAATGTTCTTTATAGCATGCCATGCTTAAACCTTCAACTTCTTTGATATAGTGAACATGCATAGTGTTGTTATTGAATCAACATATAATACTGTTATTGAGATCATGAATACTCTTTAGGTGTCTGTAAAACTTGGTCCAGGGATAGGTTGACAAAATTTTAGGGGAAAATAAGACGGGTTTTCATGTTAACCAAGATATTGAGGCTTCAAGGAAAAAAGTAGGATCGTACATGTATGTTACATTGCATTATGAGATGCTAATAAGCACCACTGTAAGGGATACCTGTTATACGAACACAACCACACAGGTCCAGGCATCGGAGATCATGGCATCCGTATGCTAAACTCATGACTCCGAGATCGCCAACATTGTCACACCATCCCAGATTCAAAGATTGCAACATATTGCAGTTTCGTCCAATAGCCTATTATCAATACAAGCGATTCATTATCTTCTTACAGACAAGCAACTGATTTTTTGTCAGCAAGTAAACAATGACCCATCATGATATTGTTCATACCTGCAGTGCATGGTCAGTTGCAGCTTTAACACATCCGCACAGATTTAATATTTTTAGTTTTCGACAAAAATTAGTCAAATACGCGAGAGCTTCGTCGCTGAATGATGTGCAGCCGCTGATGTTAAGCTTTTTAAGGTTAGGACAACCGTGAGCCAATGCATACAAGGAGCGATCACTAAGCTTGAAACTTTTACTGAGGTCCAGGTCCTGCAGATCGTGACAAAACTTTGAAATAGTCTCGACAGCATTGTCCTCGAGCTGTGGATTCTCTTGGCGCAATATCAGAGTTTGCAATCTGGTGAATTTAGGTGCAAGAGATAGAACCAAATTGTTCATGTTCTTTCTACACCTGAAGATTGTAGACAACACAGTTATTAGCAAGTAGGATACAAAGGAACAAGACACAGAGTAAGCCATCCGTTTATCTTTACCAAAGGCAAGACCAAAACACGAGATTGAAGATAAGAAAAAGGCCAAAAACAGAGCAAACTCCACAGACACAACAACAAATCTAAATACAGTTAAGCAAGACGAGAAAGTTTCTGCCCAACATGTTAGATATCATGTATCTCAAGATCTCTGTCCTAGTGATGCTGCCATCGAGGATAAAGCATTGAGAAGAAGATGGGACAACCTAGAAAAGAACCGTGGAATGACAATCCGTTACCACAGAAGGCCAGACAAATGAGTCAATAAGCTGCTATACGTCAGAAACTATAAAGGTTATATCTTAGAGCTATGGATAAACAAACGCAGAACAGCAAATATCCTCGTTTTTTGCATTATATTAAAAACTCCAGCTACCACGAACATGAAAGCCTTATTGATTATCTTAGCAATAAGAAGGTTTGAAAAAACATGACATGTGTTTGCCAGCTTCATCAGATACTTCACAAACTGTAAAACTTTTCATTATTCCAAATTTTATAACCATTTGAGAGATAATAATAGCTAAAGCATATCAACAAGAAGCGAAACATAAACAAGGAAAGCTAAAAGACCATATATAGTATACCATGAGAGACAGAGTTGTGTGAGGCCCAAGCAAATGGCATCCCTCCACCCACTACAGACACTGGAAGCAACGATAGCGGTCTGATCATCGAGTAGTGAAACGATTCTCAACAGCAGCTCCACAGGGATATCTTTCCACTCAGTGATCCCCACACCATTCATCTTAACTCCCTCACTATTCCCAGCTGCAACCATCATCAGCTTCTCAAAGCATAAGTTCAAGTCTTCATTCCCAACTTTTGCTTCACCAATCATATTCACTCTCTCCTTCTCCCACCACCAATTCCACACAAACTTATATGCATATGTTTTCAGATAGATTATAGGTCTTGATCCTATAACCAGACATAAAAAGAATAGTCAGAAGAGATTAAAAAACCAAAGAGAAACCATCGAATTCAGTGAGAAAAGACAAGTGCCTAGAAAGAAAAACGAAACCCATGTGCCAAAACCTTGAGAAACTAGCATAAATGTACAATAGAGATAAAAACAATCAAAATCCTAAATCCTTTGAATTTTTCTCAAGTACCCAAGCTAAAATTATACCATCCTTTTCAGTTTAAACTCTTCTGGTCATATAATAAAACAAGTTACTCAAAAGAAAAAAAAAAGCATGTTTTTTTTCTTGGTACGAAAAAAAAGGAAACCATTTTAGCCATAATCAGTGAAAAAAAAAGGAAACTAAAGCAAATCCAATTTATCTGATTGTATAGACAAAGAAAAAAAAAAGTTGATAGCATAAAGAAGATGATCTTTTTCTTGTAAAAGATGGAAAATTTAACCTGCTTCAAAATCATCGGCTCAATTGTATAAGAAAAAAAAATCGATGAAACAAAAGTAAACAAGGGAAAATTCCCAAAAACAAAATTTTAGTTAAAAAAATGAAATTATGGAAGATCAAAGATTATGATCATATACCTTTTGTCGTTCTGGGTTTTGTTTATTTTGCTGCATTCGTTTGTTCTTTACATATTCATCTGGCTTTTGTTTCCATTGAAGAGTTTATAAAGAAGACATACAAGAGGGTGCAAAAAAAAGAAAAAGCGAGGGAGTAACGTACGAGGAGAGGATTAGCGACGTCTATGCCGCCACGTGTGTTAAATCAACGGTTGAGATTTAGTGGGTCCTACTTATTGACCCCACATATATATATATATATATATATAGTGAAGGTTTTTTTATCATCATTACCTGTTTAACAGTAAAGAAAGGGAATGGAGTCAAAATTCAATAACAAGTTACTGTTTTTTTCTAATCTATTTGGGAAAAAGAAATAGAAAAAGAAATAAATATATATATTTGTGGAATTTTGAAGCAATAATTTTATTTTATATTTCTTAAAGGAAGAGACTTTGACGCTAATTTTATTTTATATTAACATTATTAGTATATTTGAGTAATTTGTATAACATTTTACATGTTTAGATATTAAATTAGACCCAAAAAAATAGATGTCAAATTAGGAAAAAGTATACTAAATTGCATCTAAAAAAATATTCAATACCAAATAGGGGTGTTCAATCCGAACCGAACTAGTAGTAATCGAGTTAACCGAACTTTTTAAATCTTTAACCATTAATCGAACCGAAATTTTTTCAAAATATATTAACTTAACCGAACTATTTCAGTTAGTTCAATTGGTTAACCAAATTAACCAAAATTTTTATATTTTTTTGTTAAAATAAGTATAAAACATATTAAAAATAAATCGGTAATGTTTATTTAACCGAATTAACCAAAATAAAATTAACCGAATTGGTAATATATATTATTAGTTGTTTAAAAGTTTGGTTAATTTGGTTAATTACCCGATTTCGAATCGAATTAACCGATAACCAACCACCAACTGAATTAGATCGGTTAACTGACCGATTAACTTAATTAGTTTAGTTTGGTCGGTTGATTCGGTTTTAACCGAAACTTAAATACCCCTAGTACTAAACAAAGAATAAGTTTCAAATTCAGATATTAAATTAGAAAAAAAATGTCAAGCTTAAGAACCATATTGAACCAAAAAAAGTTTAAATACCAAATTTTAAAAAAAAAATTTCTAAGTGCTAAATGTTATAATAAACCTTGTTTAAAACCGAAGCCGCAGGACGAGGAAGGGAAGAAGAACAAGTTTATTTGTACTTTCTTTTTTCTTTGTCATTATTACTATTTTATTTTCTGATTGGGTAAAATTAAGGGAAATAAAATTTTCCTTTTTGAGATAAAGAAGTGGGACTACAGAGATGTGGGGTTGGGGTAGGGTTTGGTTTATGTACGATATGTTCATGTCTAGTTGGACTTGAAAATGACCCTAAAACTTTAATTAATTAAATAATTAATTTAAATATATTTTAGGTTATTAATTGAGTTTTAGTTTAATTGGTATTTATATTATTGTCAGTGTAAAAAAAATATGGATTCAAGTACACTGAAGTACATTATTCTCCTATTTAAAGGTTGTGGAAGGACTATGTGAAATTTTAAGCATTGTATAAAAAAAAGCAAATATAATAAAACCTATAATGGAATTATTTTTAAAATTTAGACAACTTGATATATTTTGTAACGTTTACATAGTATTGTATTGTATTTTTACATATTTAATTATGTATATAAATTATATAATATATAAAATAAATAAATATATTACAAAAGTATGAAACAGGTCAAGCTCAAGCATTGAATATTGAAATCCAAGCTCGACCCATATTTTAAATGGGCCTAACTTTTTTTTTTGTTTAAGTTCATTTTTCGAACTTACTATTTTTATCCAGTATCTCAGCTCATAAATAGTTCCAGGGGGGACATATGGGCACATTTTGAGTAAGAATGGCAATGGAGTGGAGCAGGCGAATGTTGGTAGATCCACTATTGCTACACAGTTGGCACGTTTTGCTCCATCATCTATCCTACTTCACTATGGATGTAAAATCCTAAAAACCACTACCACATTGATGGATGTTGGATGCATCTATCCCCGTCTGCCCGACTCTACCCTACTTCTATCTGATTCAATATGATTTTTAAAATACAAGTACCACACTAGACATTTTATGAAAGTATAAGTATCAAGTGTAACATTTTATCAAAAATATTTAAACATAAAACATAATAATACTTTCTATTACACATACATTTTTACTAAAATAATAATTTAATATGGTAAAATAGAGTGAAGCGAGAAGAAACAGGTAATTACCATAATCGTTCTAAAAAATCCACCTATCCGACTCTATATCTACTTTTTCAAAAGAAAAAGATCCCGTCCATTGTACAAAACAATTCTAAGCTTTGCCTTCACTAATTTAAAAAAGGTGATGGTGAAGTCCAATAGTTACATGGGTCATATTATTTTTACATGAATTTATGACACAATAATTTAGTTGAGTTGAGGCCATGACTTTCTGCATGAAATTGTAGGTACGTGAAATATATTATATTATTTTTAGGAAAAGTATTTAGGACAATTAGGAAACGAATCATTTTCACAAATTTCCTCTTATCTTCTCCTTTCCATTTCTTATTTTCATTTTACTTATCTCATTATCTCTTCATTTTCCCATCTTTTATCTAAAATTACTAAAATACAAATGTTGATGCCCAAACCATTTTACTTATCATGATTTAGGACCATTACCTTTTCATCATTTTTTCTTTTTCTTCACTATTTTTAAATGGATTTTGGACCATTTCTTCCTTTTTCTTTTCCCTCTATTTTTTTCTAAACATAAGATTTCATGTATTTAAATTTCATTTTTATTTTTTATATAAATAAAAATTGATTATTAAAATGATTTTTTAATGAAATAAACGAGATGCCCCAGTAATGGAGTTTTTTTTTATAGGGATTTTAGTTACAGCTATAAGCAAGAGGGGACCATTTACTGATTCCTATATCTATATCTGAATCTTGTATTCTTGGTGGCCATTACAATTGACCCATTCTTTTCTCTTTTTTTTGGTTAATATAATTTTAGTCCTTGAATTTGGTAATTAAGTTCATTTTGGTACTTGTATTTTTTTGTTTACTTTAATATTTTAATTTGGTAATTAGGTCCATTTTGATTCCTGAACTTGAATTCTATTAAGATTCGATGACATCTCATTTTGAGATTGCAGCACATCATTTGAAAGCTTTTAAAATATATACTCTTAATTTTCAGGTGGCAACGTAACACAATCTCAGAGTGTCATGCGTTAAACTTTTACATTTGTCAAGTTTATCGATCAATTAAGTATTAAATAGGATAAAAAAAAGTATATGTACTAAGTAGACTGAATTACGAAGTTTAAGGATTAAAAATTATATTACCCCTTTCCCCCTAATTTTTTTGTGTGTGATTTTGTTTTCCTTTTTAACAACTATTACATGCATCTCAATTTCACAGCCAATTGGGGGGTAAAATGAGATTATTGATTTCTCAGGTTTCAAATAAAGATGAGGACAGAAGCGACAAATTTGTTATTACAATTCGGTCAATTACATATTGCAGTGCGAATAGAAAAAGAGATAGGAAATTTGAAATTAGAATTTCCATTTTTTTTAATATGGGAAAAGATTTGGATTCAAATTTTGAATATTAAATTTAATATCAATTAAGATTTCAAATTAAGAATATCAAAATTTACCATGACTCAACTTACCAAAATTAAATCTTAAATGTTTTTTTTTAGAACATAAAAATCCAAAAAAAATTACATTAAAATAAATCTAATTTTCTAAAGGGGAGGCCTCAAACACATGTAGTCTTTCTCTCCTCTCTTGTACAAATTTGGCCATTCCATCAGCTTTCCTGTTGTCCTCCCTAGGAATATGCCGAAGGATCCAATGTCCTATTCTCGATAAAAGATTGTGAATTCTCCTAACCAACAACGAATCTAAACTATTAGGAGACTGATCATGAATTGCGTTGACTGCCTCTATGCTATCAGTCTAAATTAGCACACTATCATATCTCTGCTCTAGAAGAAACGCTAAACCATCCATGATGCCTCATAACTCAGCCTCAGCAACAAAATAAAATCCCAAATACTTGTTATATCATATGATCCACCTTTCATTTCTATTTTGCAATACTCCCCCTGTTGCAGCTAATGCGATATCCAATTTGACCACACCATCTAACCTTAATCAAATCCAATTACCGCGCAGGGAAGAAAGTGAGCTTGTAGTTTGCAAATCAGCCCTTGTTACCTTATTGTTAAAGGAGACATACTGTTTGACCCAACTGTAGAAAACTTTAATAATTTTCCTTGCACTCCATAGAATATCCTGAAATGTGAGAAGGTTGCGATTTTTCCAGATACGCCACACAATGAGACCAAAGATTCATTGTCAATCAACGTCCCCCAAATGTATCTGTTGATGGTTCCGTAGATTTGCTGCTAGCTACTCCACTAGGCCACCTAAATAAAACCAAGATAGCTTATCTATTGGGGCTATATACTCCCAAATATCACTAGATGCAGGACAATATCTTAAAACATGTAGCACATCTTCAAACCCGTGACGATAAAACCCATAAAAACTATCATAACCAATGCGCCTTTTTACTTTTTCCACGTTAGTAAGGAGTTGTTGCTGAAAGGCAAGCCAAATGAAGTACCTAACCTTTTGAGGGCCTTGAATTTTTACAGAACCTGCCAAACCTCCTCTTTTGGATTCTACGACCCTTCCCAAATCCTCCCATAAGCACTTTTGAGTGTGAAGGATCCTATTGTTGTACCACCCTATGTAACTATATCCGAACCTATTGTTGGATGTGGCGGGGGAATCCCTACAATCCTTCGAATTATCTCGTCTAGAAGCCAAAGTCGAAAAAAATCAAGATTCCAATACCCTTCTTTAGTGGCCATATCCCTAAGAAGGTAGAACGTCACCAGATTGGAGTGAGATGGGATATAATTACAAAGAGGCCCAACAATAGGAACTCAAGGGTCCCTCTAGCATTTGATACTGATCCCATCCTCCACTCACCAAAGTAAATTCTCTCGTATGAGCAACCATACCTTTGATAAACCTCTCCAAAGAAAAGAGCCACTTCTTTGGGCCAAAGTCTCTGGTAAGCCATTTTGGATCCTATATTTTGCCATAAGGACACGAACCCAAAAAGCATCAGAATCTAAAATAATCTTAAATTTGAGTTTCATCATGAAAGCTGTTGTAACCGCCTTAAGCCCAAACCACTGTCGAGGCTGACAAATGGATTCCCAACTGACCATGGCCATTTTTCCCACTACTAGAAGACCTCCAAATGAATTGCGTAACCAAATGTTTAATTTCCTCACAGAGTCCCTTAAGGATCATCATGGACTATATAAAATAGTTGGGTATCGTTAAAAGGATTGATTGAGCAAGTGTGGCCCTTCCAACTATGGAAAGTTGTCATACATCCCAACTGTGCAACTTGCTCCTAACCTTATCCATAAAAAACTTAATGTACTATTGGTAACCTACTCGTGAAATAGGGACACCCCCAAGTAAAAGCCCAGGTTATGCGCTTTATGAAAATCAAAGATATTGCTAAGCCTCCTAGCTAAAACATCATTAACCTTTTTGGAGAACCAAATGTTGGTCTTTCGCACATTGATTCGATCCTTTAAGTACTCACAAAATCTATCCAATATTCATTTAAGAATCTTGGCTTGTTGTACATTAGCGTGGCTAAATAATATGAGATCATCTAAAAAAATGTGTGAAAAAGTTAGGCCTAAACGGGTCAATCTAACCGGAGTCCACTATTTAGAGTCGATGGATAAACGTATGTTGTGCCCAAGCCACTCCATACACATGAAAAATAGGTACAGAGATGGCAGACACCCTTGACAGACACCTCTGGCTGGCTTGAATTTCTACAAAGGGACACCATTTCATAGAATCTGTATAGTAGAGTTCGTAATGGTAGACATTATGACATTAATGAGAAAAATTAAGATACCTGTATCTTGTAAAGATGTCTCAATAAACTCCCACCGAACCCAGTCATATGCCTTCTCCAAATCTATTTTGATGACCAACCATCTTTTATTCTTCTGCCTACTCTTCATAGAATGAATTACCTCATGTGCAATGATGATGTTGTCTGTGATATTTCTATTGGCTATACAGCCTGTCTGTTCCAAAGCTATTAGCTTTGGAAAGACTACTTTAAACCGATTGAAAATGATATTCATAACCAACTTATAAAGAACCGAGCATAAACTGATTGGTCGAAACTATGAAAAGATCTCTAGACCTTGGGAATAAGGAATATTAAGGTGTTATTCAAATCCGGATCAATAGTATCTCCAGCAAACACCTCATTAACCCATTCACAAACAGAGTTACCTATTTGCTTCCACTAATTCTAGAAGAATAAAGCGTGGAACCCATTACCGCCTGGTGCTTTTAAAGGGCCATATTGAACATAGCTCTCTTAATTTCCTCATTCGTGACCGACTTTCCCAAAAACTGAACCTCCTTATCCTCTAATTTAGGAAAGGAACTTGGAGGGAGACTTCTCATCGGACCTGGTTTCTCACCATAAAACTTTTGAAAGAAACTAACTTCCTCATATTGAAGCTCATCTTCATAAAAAATCTAATTTCCCTTATCATTTTTCAAAGCATTGATCCTATTAAATTTCCTCCTTTATAAAGTGCGCCTATGTAAAAAACTGGTGTTATGATCTTCCAAATACAACTAGTCATACCTAGCTTTCCGTTTCCGAAGTGCAAAACAATTTCCAACTCTTTGCGCACCTCCATTTCTAATTGCAAAAGATGATTCGAATGCACTAGGTCCAACTCCCGCTGAATGCTCATGAGCCTCTAGGTAAATATTTTTTTCAAGTTTCAATGTGCCCAAACACATCATTGTTCCAAACCTAGATATAAGAAGTGAAACAAGCGAGAGATTCTGTTATACTACTATTGAAACTCTAATTTTTCTTAACAAAATCTAAAAATTTCGGATGCTCGACCCAACCAGCCAGAAACTTATAAGGACGTCCTTAGGGAATTTTAACTTTTGGTTTAGGAGAAAGAAAAAAAGGCCCGTGGTCAGACTTGGGCCTCGAAAGGTGAGTCACCAAGCTATTAGGAAAAGCAGTAACTCACGCTTCTTTACAAATTACTCTATCTAACCTTTGGATGACCCCACCTTTATGCCAAGTAAACGTTGGACCTCTAAATCCTAAATTATGAAGCTCACATGATTCTAAAAACTCACCAAATAAAGAGTATCTCATTCCTATGACCCGCCTACCCCTTTTCTCATCAGACAAGAGGATAGTATTAAAATCCCCGATCGCTAGCCAGGGAATCTTTTCGCTGTAAATAGTCAATTTCAATCCTTCCCGAAGAAGTCCCCACTTCTGTTTGTCAGGATTGTCATAGGCAAAGGCGATTAAAGCCAAATGTCGAAGGGAGCTATCAAATACCCTCGTCAAAATGAATTGGGGGTAACTTCTAACAACCTCAATACATAATGATTTCTTCAACCAATCTAAATTCCTCTCGAAAAACCAATTGCCTCAACACGATGAGAAAATTGGAAACCAAGTTTCACAATAATTGAGTTTACTTTACTCCCACTAACTTTCATTTCATAAAGTCCCACAATATTAGACTTAAACTCCAGGTTGTACACACGAAAAATACGCGAGGATTTAATACTGGGACATCCTTGACAATTCCATGCAAAAATAGAAAAACTCATAATAATATTAAATGAACAAATAGTGAAACTAACCTCTATTGGCCAAACAGAGCCATTGTCGCATGATGCTTACCACCAGTGACCTTCTCCCCTTTACCAGCTACAGATTGAATCTGAAAATTAATAAGTTGACCATCGAGTTAATTATTTTTGACACTGGGACCTTGAAATTCCCTATGAGTTTAAATCAACCTCCACACTCCCGTGTGGTCCTATTAAAAGGCCTACTAGTATGGTTAAGATTGCTTTTGTTCTCAGAACCATGCCCTTTCGGTGTCACCTGATCAATACCTGTATCCCCAAAGATCTCACCCTCTGGGGAGCCACTAGCCTTCAGGTCATAATTCTCTTTAAAAGAGATGGTTAAATGCCTCCCAAATCTAAGACCCCGACAGATGATTCTACAAGTGAGTCCACCGGTCTTTCAAAAGTGGGGTTGAAATATGATGTAGTGTTAGACTAGAGAACATATAGAAATAGAGAAATGACATCATCTTCAATCATATGTGTGGATGCCACTTGTAACACATGCATTTCCAAAGAAGCTGTTGAATCGGGGATCACCAAGGCGTTCTGTTTGGGTTGGACTAACGACTTGTTGGAAAAAATTAGTATGGGTTGTAGACACTAGTCCCAATTTCTCTAAAATTGACCTGGACTCTAGACCGACCTTCTTTCCACTCGTCTTAATTAAGTTTCTCCAACCTCCATACCAGACCCGCTTTCATCCATAGGCACAACGTCACCCCTCTCTCCAGGCCCAATAGCCTTCATTTGGTCCATTCTATTTAATGCTCCCATGTTCGCCTTAGATGGCCCAACATCCACCTTATTCTTTCCTTTTAAATTGTCTCATGTGAGATTTTCCAAAAAAAAAAAAATCCCATTTCTGGAAATTTGTTAACAGTTTCCATTTTTTAGCTATTTCAATCTCGGCGTCTCTATTGTCAAGGCCAGGCAAAACCTTAAATTTAGATCCTACCGAATCAAAATCCTAATTTTTATGCCGTTGATTCCTACTGTCCCTTGTATTCCGCCAAGGTTTTTGCTCAACCAACATGGCCTGAATGCCTCTACCCTCTCCACCGTCGCCTCACCTATTGGTCGCGCCTTCGACGAAGCTTTCTTCTCACCTGACTTGCTTAGATCTATAGTAGAAATAAAGCACGAGTCTTTCACATGTCTATACCGACCACATGAGAAACATACAGTTGGCAACGACTCAAATTCCACTCTCTACATCCTACCATTGATTAGGATTTACAAGACAAGTGGTCGATCAAGGTTGACATATATCACTAACCTAGTGAACATTCCTTTCAATTTGTTATCGGTCATGAAGTCAAGTTTTGCCACTTTGCCAACCAGCCCACATATTTCCTCCAAAACTTTCCTTTTGTACAAGAATCCCGACAAGCTAGGGAGCCGAATCCAAGCCATCACCACACTAGGGAATGACTGTAACGAGTTGAAATCCAGGGTCCACGGCTGAACCGTGAGATACTGCCCAAACACAATCCAAGGTCCCTGGGTAAGAACATTCTCATAATCCTTTGAACTTTGGAATTTAGCTAAGAAATAGTTATTTTCAATATCCATGAATTGAAATAGCGAAGATGGCTTCTAGAGGATAGAAATCCAATTAGGTAAGGTTGAATACCTTGTGTTCCGTCCAGGAAGCTTCCCCACCACCATACTAGACATGTCCATCATCAATAACTATTGCATCCTATCGAAAAATTCAATTGTTGGAATTCCATTCATTGTGGATTTCGTATTGTCTCCCTCAAAAAGTTCAAGGTCCTCTTCAATCCCATTCCTAGAATACATGGAAAAATTCTTAGATACAAAGGCTCTTTTTCTCAACAACCTATCTTTCCATGAAAACACAGGCTCCGGTGACAGATCCACCGAGATCTCAATGCCCTCCTCACCTTTCTTTCCTTTGAAGAAAACCTTTTTGGTATTCTGATCATCAACCAATCAGCCACCACCGTCTTCTTCGGTGCCTTTTGGCATATTTGGTTGCAATTATTGTTTGTCGATTGAACTTTTAAAATTTTCAAATTGAATCTTTATGATAAATAATTCAATCTTAAATGTTGATAAAACAAATTTGTTACATAAAAATCACTAGCATATTCATTGACATTGTATGTTGATTTAGAACATATATTGGAATATATAACATTTAGTAAAGGAAGCAAAATGCAATTCTGACTCTTAAATAAAATCCATCCATATGCATAGCACGGTTAATAAAACTATTGAAGGGCTAACCTAGAATTATTGGACTGGCTAGCCTGTTACCAAGCACAATAAGCCACCCATTAACTACACTTATTAGTGCCTCCAATTATTTCATGAAAAAAAGCCGAAGATGCATTTAAAGTGATTTAAGACTTAGTAGGGACTAGGAACTCATTAACCCAGTTAAAAAATTATGTTTGTCCAAAATTTTATTTTTTATTTTAAAATAATTAAATTTTTATCATGTAAAATTTAAATTTAAAAATTGCATATAAAAGTAGCTCCTTCATTAATATTTTAATAAATTATCTCTCATTCAAAAATTAAATTTACCACTTGAAATATTTTAAATAAGCATCTGATAACAACTTTCGTAAACAAATCTTCCAGCAATTTCAAATGCACTTAAAAAGATGAGATATTTCAGCCACTCAAACTTTGCTCTCTTTTCTCCAAGTTAATCTAAAAGATAATAATAAACATTCCATACTCCTCTTTTATTTACTGCTTAAAACATTTAAAATAGTTCAACATTAATGTTAAATAAAAGCAAACTCAAAGGAAATTTATTTATGATGAGTATGTTCCTCTAATATTTAAAAATATAATTTTAATAATATTTTTTATTTGGTTAAAATGATAAAATTTAATATATATAATTGCCCATTACTAATGCTTGAAGTTTAAAAGTAGCATCATTTCATTTATTGATTTATTTTATGCAAGGATGAAATTATGGAAGAAATCAATCTTTGCTCAAATTAAGGAAAGCCAGGCTATTACAGCTAATACCATGTTTATATTTATATACTCTTGATTTTTTAATAATATGTCTCGTTTATTTTTTATTTTGTTTTTAAATATCTATTAAATTAAATTTTTATATATTTTAAATAGTGAAAGCAGTTTTTGAATTCAATTTAATTATTTTTTGGAAAAATAATATTAAAATTTGATTCCACCCAACATTACTAAACATAACATGTCAAAATAATTATTTTAAATATGCTGTGAACACTCAATATTAAATTCTGTAATTTATATGGTCATAGTTGGATAATTATAATTCCACTATTGATAATAACTTGTAATGACAGATAACTCCAAACAGAAGTAACCATATAGAATGAGATTTCTCCACTTTTTATTTTTAGTGATTATAAACCGAATTAACATCAAATAGGTTAAAATATGCCATAAACCCTATACTCTTTACAAATTGGGAATTTAATCTCTATACTTTTATTTTCTAAAATTTAAGTTCAACTGTCAAGACTATTATTATTTTTTGTTAGATTTATTGGTGTGACATTTTGAAATAATAAAAAAAAAAACTCACTTGGTAACCATATAACTAAAAAGATCACATTGTAATGAACCTGAATTCAGCAAAAGAATTTTAATAGTGTTAACAATTGAACTTGAAATTTAAAAACTCATGACATATTTTAACCTTACAAATATTTTTAGTTGACTTGGGGAAGTTTCAGGAGGCAAGTAGGTGTCTTGGCCTCCCAAAAATGATAAATTAGCTATATGGTCTGTTCAAATTTTATGAAATTATAAATTAATATAATGATAAAATTGTACTTTGATCTCCAAAAGTTTTTATTATTCATTTTTTTATCTCTTAAAGCAATTTTTAACTTCACCATGAGAAAATCCTCATTCGTTGTTGAATTAATGAATTTTCTTTCTATATAAAAAATAATATTAAAGTAATCAATTAAAAATTAAACTGATAAGAAGTTTAGTTAGTCCATAGGTTGAACAGGTCGATTTTATTAAAAAATAATTATAACTGTTGAGTATTCGTTTTTCCTCCTCTCTCTTGAGGGTTTATTTACGTATTTGTAAGGTACGATCCTTTGATGTGATGTACTAGGATCAAATAGGCCCAATACATGTTAACACATACCCTCTCTTAAGATTAACACGTGTCTCCCAAGTATGAGTTCACTTGCATTGTGGAGAAGTGCATGGGCGAACCATGCAGGCGAACTACATGACAATGAGCTATATACTTTTGAAGTAAGAAGAGTCGGGTCGGCCCTAACTGGATAGTGGGTCAGTCCAGAAACGGATAATGGCGAGCACTATAAAAATAACAAATATTAGATATAGTAAAAATATTAATAAGTATATGTATTTGGTAAAATGACATGGTCTTTGTTATATATTCAAGGGGTTGAAATGTGTTAAAATTTGGTCATATACAATAAATTTTTTTTTTGAAAAACAACTTTTCTTTTTCTTGGTTTATACTAAGTACGAGGATTTTTGTTTTATGATAGGTATGTGATTGAATAACTCGTTAAATTTTAGTTTAATCAATGTATTTTTAAAATAAAAATTTTAGTTTAATCGATTAATTCATAAATAAGATCTATTTATTATCATTAAAAATGTATACATATAGATATAATTTTAAAAAGATTGAGATTAGAATATTTGAAATTTAATTTTTTTATAGCGAGTGGAATAAATAAATAAATAGAGTGAAATGCAAGAAAACAATCATATTTCTTGTGCCTTCGGAGTACGTAATTCCGTCATCCCGGTCCAAGTCAAACGCATGCTTGAACAACTAGTAAAGCCATTCTAAACTCAACAAAGAAGCATTCAAATTTCCAACCCATTTTTTATTCATGTAAATTGGAGTTGAATTTCGACTTTGAAAACTGCTGATTTGGTTTAGTGCGATAAATTAACTATATAAGCAGTTTTTCTTTTTTTATTTGTTCTTTTAGTTTTTGGTTATTTATTTAGTTTAGTGGGATAAATTAACGATGTAAGTCTACTTCGACCCGTGATTGTATCAAGCACTGTCACCCTAAAACTTGACTTCCTAGGATGGATTTTTGATGTAATAGTCCTATTATGCCATAACATATGGAATGTAATGTATGTATTCTGAAGTGCATTATCACATCTCAACCCCTCAAATCTACCTATAAACTTTCACGATTTCACCTCTAAATCCTAACCCTAAACTCTTAAAAAACTCTAACCTTAAACTTAACAAAATTGAAAAAGCCCAACCCTAGGAGAGAGAGGGGAAAAGCATGAACTATTTTCTTAAATTAAAAAAAAAAGCCTAAAAGGGAAAAAAAAAAAAAAAGGGGCTTATGGATGTAGTAAGAAACGAACTCAATTCCCATGTTCAATTTTATATCCGACTGTTTTGGAGTTTGGATATTAACGTTAAATTAGTATACAGTAAGAGTAACAGAAGTGGATTAGGCTCACAAGCTTCACAATTCGCAAGCATTTATTTTTAAACAAACTAGGGATAACAAGTTCTTCCCATGGTTGATATGCAATAGCTAGCATTATTCTATACATTTGACATTGATTTTCTTCTTTCAAGCCAAGAACTTTTCCAATAAATTCCCAAAGAAGAAGCTTGTTTTAGCCCATCCGCTGGTCTCTGCCTCCCGTGCTTTCGTACTTGATGGATCCTTCTTTACGTTTAGCATCATTGTCTGTCCGATTTCTTTGCGAAGTGCTTCGATTGTCTTTGCATCTACAGGATTACCGTAAGCATCTCTAACATAGAAAACATTCACTGCTTTCTCCCCAACTGTTGACACCCCTGCTCTTCTAACGGACAATCCGTTCTCTCGGAGAATCCTTGTTACTTCGGACAACAACCCAACTCTGTCCTTTGCGCAAAGCTCCAGGCTTAAACCCTGCATTCGTTACATGGATCATGTTTTTCTGCTTATTTTGTGTACGAAATGCAACATTTCAGCTAGGTACATTCTACTCACCTCACTCACTCTTCTATGAATGGCGGCTTCGAGACATTTAACAACCCTTTCTTTCTCTCCTTCAGTATCAAGTGTGCAGCCATCCATGTGGCGAATAAAATATTCCTACGATTCGAAAGACATTAGGATAACTTATGCACATATAACCTAATTTGATACAATACATGGACGGAAGTTCTTCTGGTCCTTTCTGAAAGATTATGAGAAATGATGGGTTTACCTGTGAAGCATAAGGACCGTTGGATGAGATGTTAGCATGAAAAACTACATATTGCATGTCCGTGAGCGTGCAGACAATGTCAAACATGAGCTTAGCTCGATCTTTGCACCGGACAGTAACAACCGAGTATCCTTTCTCCTCACAGCGCTCAACTGTGATCTTTGGTTTGAAGGATGGAGGATAGTCAACCTCAGTTGTCACTCCACCGCCTTCGTAATCCCTATCAGCAAACAGCATTTGATGAAGCCGGCGATCAATATGAGTGAATCCCATGGAGAAGCTGGTACGAGCCACATTGTCATCGTCCTCACAACCACGCATGATGTGCTTAAGCTGCTCCTCCATAATAGACAGTCTGTTGGGATCATCCACAGACCCACTCGTGGTATTATCATTGACATAGAGAACACATGCTATTCGTCTATTATGCGTCCATACTTCCGCAACAGTAACATTGAAGTGAAGGTTGGCAAGGACAGCCGAGATCTCTGATAAGAGACCAGGCCTGTCCCTTCCAATGAGTTCGATTGCAGTGTGATTACCAAAAGAGTGCACCCCGACACGTTTGCCAGGGCAGTCTTTCATCCCATCTGTAGTGTGGCCCTTAGGTCCTAGAACCTGTTAAAATAAAAATACAGTGTCCTATGAATGCATAACATGGTAGTAGGCCTCAAGAAGAGCGGAAAGAGAGGGAGAAATACACCATTTTACAAGCATCATAATTTAGCAAAAAAGAAGAGAAGTTCGAGAGGAAAAGAAACCACATACCCTCTCTATGTAATCAATGGTTTTTCCATCGGTGATCTTTTTTCCTTGTTGATCCGTGACGTGAAACACTGTTTGCAAAGAATAAAAAAGTGTCAAGTACTCAGTATTGGGAAGAGAAAAACGGAGGGGGAGAGGAACATAATGCCATTTTCCTGCTACTGCTATAGCCATATACGTTGATGCTTATCCGTAATTGATCTGTTTAACAGTAAAGAAAGGATGAAACTACATTCTGCTTTATAGTTGAAAGGACCTCCATAATATAGGAACAAAGCTCTATCGCCTAACATAAACAGAACAAATCTAGTATATATCATTATCCTACCATCCATGAACCATCCACCATCAGAGGAGACATAAGCTTTGGTAATAA
Organism: Gossypium raimondii; assembly: GCF_025698545.1. Lineage (NCBI taxonomy): Eukaryota > Viridiplantae > Streptophyta > Magnoliopsida > Malvales > Malvaceae > Gossypium > Gossypium raimondii. Next base: position 10,061,911 of record NC_068567.1, read on the forward strand.
TGAAGTCAAGGTCCGATAGTATTTGCACAACTTCCAGCAATATTCCGGGTTTATTCACGCTGTCAACCTATATGCAAATAATGATTTAGCTGTTAGCACTAAGAATGATTGATACCGCCCATTAAGTTTGTTTTGTATTGAAATTTACCTTTATAAGAGTACAGTCACTGCAACTCGTGTTATCGACGGACACCCTGCCGGAAAAGGTATGAGAAACAAAGAGTTACAACTATAGAAAGGTCTTCACTGCTAAATGTGCCTGAAATCTTCTCCAATGCTCTGTCCTTTTATATGGAAAAAAAACCCCTTATAACACAGAAACACAATTCGGTAGCATAACATTTGATCGATTTGCATATTTTTGCAAACTGTAAATCCAAGGAATTATAGTGACTCAACCATCAAGGTTGTTGAATTTTGTTGCTTGTTTTGGGACAATAACGATAACAGACCTCAAAGAAGAAAAAGAAAAAAGGCATGTGGATAAAGAAGGTAGAACCTTGGAGGATTTATTCTGACACTCAGGTTCTCATACTCGGGATCAAAGTATGGCCAACAAACTTTAGCCATTTAAACCGCAGCTTCACAATAATCCGAATGTGTTTCTCTTTCTGTGTCAAAGCAGAATAAGCTCAGTTATCAGGAGATACACATTAACTATTATGTAAGAAAAAAAGTTTCATATTCTCTCGAAAAGAGATTGACTTAAACATGTAGATGCAAGTTATTAAGATTCATCAAATCAGCCAGAAACATGTGAAATGTATCTGAAGGTGCACTCTAGTATTGCAAGCCACCGAAAAGGAAGGAAATCTTTCCGAACATTTACCTAATATGAACAAACAAACTGAAAAGCCTAGCTTCACAAGTTCTATATCAAACGGCTTGTAGTTGAGGAGCAAGCAAAGGAGCTGTAAATTACAATGATAGACGATATCTTCAATCTTTGTGCACGACAAGAAGAGTAACTACTGTTTCCGAAGAAAACAAGAAAAGGTCTTCTTTGATGATTTAGCTTGTAGTTAAGGTTGCCTAATTTGGCAATCCTAGGTGGATGGAAATCAGGTTCACATTATGGCAACAAAAATCTGCAAATAAAGTGGAGGAAAAATTAATAATGCAAATACGGAGAATCCAAAATCATTTTAGCGTCATTATATGTTCTTATATATATCTATGTATCTTTATAAACTTCATCGAGCAAAGAACATTGAAGTATTGAAATTAATACAAGCTATGCAACAAACCTCAACTACTAATCCAGTAAAGGCATTTCTCAAGCTCTTGCTTAGTAATTTTAACTCTACCAGTCATAAGACGGGTTTGCAACACTACTTATGCCCAATCTTTCGACTTAAAGGATCAATCCCTCTAAGACTTCAATCCGGGAATAAATCATACAACAGAATAATGCATCCCTTGTGAATCACAGCTTTAAATGTTTGATACCTTTCAATTCTCATTCCTCCCTACGAAAATGCTTAGTTTGGATATGTTTGGTTCAAACCCGAAGACCCAAACCAAAGGTAGTGTATGATTAGAATTAGTACTACCAATGTAACAGCAAAGAACAAAATTGACCAAAACAACTATGAATTGGCATAAGGATTTGATTTTTAACATTTTCTTTTTCCGAAACATCCGTATCAGGAACAGTCTACATACTGCCATTAAGCCTCACTATCAGCAGCATCACCACTGTTTGTTGCAAATATCTTATCAAGGCCGTCAATTCTTAAGAGGAATTAAAAGTAAATAATAATAGTAAAGTGGGAAATTGTAAATGAATTTACTCCAGTTAACTAATTAGTCATTATCACTAAGGAGTCATTATCACTATATTAATCCCACAAAGGAAAGAAATTTTAACAATCAATCAATTAATTAAAGCTTGAAACTAGTGAGAGCTTGCTGCAAAATTCATCCTATAAAAATACCAAAAGAGAAGCTGAATATTCCTTAATCCAAGTTGTACATCTCAGAAGGAAACCTGCAAATTCTCAGGAGAAAAACACAGAAAAACAAAATGAAAAGAAACATGAAAGAATACCCTACTCAGTAAAGAAGATGACTTAACTGGAAAACAGAGCAAATTTATACGCAGCCATATATGGTAGTAATTGAAACAAGAACTCCATGCAGAGAAAAAAAAAGAACAAGAACAAGAACAAAGAATTCAGATTACCCATCTCCGGGAGAGATGTTAAAAAAAGTACTAAACTAAATTACCTTTGAAAAACCCTTAACTTATACAGCTTTGCTTCTTCTTCTTCTTCTTCTTCTTCTTCTTCACATTCTATCTTAGTAAAGGGAAAACCGAAGAGAAAACTTTCTTGTTCTTTTTGTTTTTTTGGTGAGTGAATGAATCTTTTAAAAGAGAGATTCTATGCTTTTCTACGTTGGAATACCACTTTCATAAAATCATCATGCTTTGCTTTCTATATGTTTCAACCAAAATTCGAGCTTTTCTCTTTTTTTCTTGAGCAAATGGAAGCTGAGAAAAATGAGAGAGACCACTTGAAAAAATTATGACTGATAAGAACGGCGTTGGGATTTAAATAAAATATAAAATAATATTATTGTAATACAAAATGATTAAAATATTATGTTTATTACTCAGTAATGACACGAGGCGACAAAATCGACCTTCTTCTTATAGTTTCTGTAAGTTCAAGTTTAAACCCACTCTCAGCTGTGCGCGTGAGTGATGCTGACGTGGATGATTGTAAAGTATTGGTAAATATATATATTTTTGTGAATTATAAAGAGGAGAAAACAACTCGACCAGTGCGACTTGAGCTTAAGTTATATTTGGGTGATGAATATTCTAACCATTAGGTCATTACATGAGATTTAATAATATTTTATTTTAACTTCTTACATTTGATATCTAAATTTGATGATTTGTTTGAATTGTAATAACCATGGTATAATCATAAGTACAAATCCGAATAATTATAAGTATTAAACTATTACAAATGGACTATTTGAGTAACCACAAGTACAACCAAATTAATATAGCATAAGCGGATTAAGAACTGATACGATATCAAATTTGATAACTTTTAAAATATGATATTTGAGTTTTTTTCTTACCGTGGTTCATATATTTGATACAAATTATATATTTTAGTACTAAGAGATAAAAAATATTAATTTTAATGTTTAATTAGAACTTTAACGTTGTTTTGAAAATTTATAATTTATAACTAATTTTATTAAATCAATCTTCAAATTGAAAAAATCATAGATTATATTTAATAAATTAAATAAATTTATAATTAACCCTAAAGTTATTTTATTAACAAAATCAAGAAAATTTAAATTTAATAATATTAAAATTAAATCTAAACTATATTCTTTTTCTTATTTTGATACCTAAACTTTTTTGGTCACTAATAGTATTTAAACTATTTTTTCTTTCAAGTTGGTACCATATTAGTTAAAGTGTTAAGTCTACTTTAAAAAGGCTTAATCTATAAACTGATACCTAAATTATATCTTTTTCTCATTTTGGTACATAAACATTTGTTGGTTAAATCATTAAATCTATTTAAAAAAAGTAATCAACTAAAATTGACATGTGATAAAAAAATGAAAAATGTTATTTTCTCTTATGTATATCCAACAAATCAAGTCACAAGTTCTCAATTTCATCAATTTGTCTATATGTCATTAAAAATTGATTTTTTTAATTTAATTCTAAAAACATTTTTTAACCGCGATAACGTAATGAAATTAACTTTGAAGGAGCGTGAAGCACGTGGTTTAGTGAGGCAGTGCTGTGGACCGTTGATATGGAGGATGATGGGATGGTTAGGGTGAGTTCAGAAAGTGGGGGAATTAAAAAACCTTTCCACTTTATGAGTAAAGAATGGTTTGAGTAGAAACTGGGATGGTAGCCTAGCCTCATTCAACACTTACCTGCTTTACTTTGTATGAAGAAAAACAAAACGTGAAGCTACAAAGAGGATAAAAGGAGATTTGGGGGTAAAGAAATTGGATAAGCAATTAGGGGTGCAGGTTAAACAAAGGGTGCAAATGAATCAAACTTTTCCAATTAATTGGAACCATGAGACACCGAATCTAATTCCGAACCTAAACGTCAATGGATTTTCACAATTTTATTTTTTTTCTCGAAGGAATCGGGATCACATGCTCCCAATTGTTTTCATCATTACTGAATTTTTTAACTTTTTCATTTTAATTTTTTTTTCACTATTTAAAACTCATTATATCACTCAATAAAAAAAGATATTTTGGTTGAAATTAATTAAATAAATTATGATGAATGATCAATGATTAGAGGTAAGCATGAAATCTTAGGTTCATATCAAGAAGGTAATTAATGGTTTAGAATCAACCGAAAAGTGCAAAGCAAACATTGATGCTTAATCTTCGAATACAATTTTGATGCTTGTAAATATTGTTGATTTGATAATAAAAAATTATGTTGATAACAATTTTTTATACAATATCTAGAATTACTTATAGTTTCACCCCAATTCATAATTGATAGATAATACATCTCTGTGCACTCGAATCTACCTTCTCTTACATTAATAACAATATTCATACTTGATTGAGGTAAGACTCAATCCGAATAATTTTGATTCTTATGTACAATAAAATATGAAAAGCCAAAAGAATTGAAATTTCATTATCTTCGTATTATTTTTGTAGTGAAATAATTCAAGTAATTAATTTTTGAATTTGTAATTTTTTCATTTTGTCTTTCCACTATTTTCTATCCACAATAGTTTTAAAATTTAACATTTTTTTTGGTAAGGTATGGAACTTTGAATTCATCAATACTGATTTTTGTTTTCTAAATTTTATATAAAGATTTTAACATTTTTCAGGTGATAATTTCACATTATTATTCTTAAATAACATTCAAGTTTAGATACTAATAAAAAATTTAAAATTAAGTTAAAAAAAACTACAAAGTTCTTTTAAGAAAAATATATATAGATGTGAAAACAAAAAGTAAAATTTTAGATAACTCTACCTTGTTTGATCTTATTTCATCCTGAGATATTTATTAAAGGATTTTGCTTTAACTTTTTTAAAAATTACCATCACAAATAGAATAAATAGTACAACATAAATATGTTGCTTTTAATTTTAAATCTACTTTTCATATATTCTGAGAATTATTATTTTATCCAAGAAAAATATTTGGTATATTGTTAATGTAGTTTTAAATTTTATAAGCGAAGTTAGGTTCATGTGTCCTTTAAGAGTATAATAAAATATTAAATAATATTTAGAAAAAAGAGAGATAGATGAAAATTTTTAAAATTATTTATGAAATAAAAAAATATTATCAACAAACCAAATAAAATTGAAAACAGAATTGAAAATTTCCACAACTAAAATTAAAAATCCAGCCAGCAGCTTTGTGAAAATAAAATTATTTGTCTAAAAGAACCCTAAGCAAAAAGGGAATTTGTTGGATTTTTTACCAAAATAATATAAAATAATTAAATAAATACTAAAATGAGATAAAGACAGTAATATTTACGAATTTATGTAGGAGTTATAGTAAAAAATCGGTGTCATCTGACCAATAGGTGACATCCCTCTCCTCAACCACGGGTCACATCAAGTTTTAAAAGAAATTAATTTTTTATTTCCTTTCAACACCAAAAATAGAGTTTTTCTCTAAAAAAAATATTTTTTAAACAAAAATAAGTTTTAGTCCGGTATTGCCGATTGACCAAGCAGCACCCGTGAAAAATTATTTTTCTTTAAAAAACTTGTTGTTTGGTGGCTGGGGAGAGAGGTGCCGCCAATTAGTCAAACGGCACTAATTTTTTACTTTACCTCCTGTCTAGATTGGTAAACATTGCTGCCTTTATCCCATTTCAATATTTATTTAATTATTTTATATTATTTAAGTAAAAAAACCCATCTTTAATACTATTTGTAGTTTTTAGTTCTATTGGCCTGATATTAATTCACATTTTAATAAGGATTTTTTAATTTTATAAAATCATATCTTTTAAATATGCCAAAATATAAATAACTAGGTAGGTGGAGTAATAAACAAACTCCAATGTTCACTTTCTAAAAAATAATTTAATTCAAATCATTATTGAATTAAAATAGAATTTAAATTTGGTCCTTAAATATTTCCTACCTTTTTTGTATTAAAAATTGAGTTATACAAAAGCTCCACGTTACTCACCTTCACATACCTAAATATAACAAAAATATTATATCTATCAAAGTTTTTTTTAACATTAATCTCATTATACGTTCTTATCATATTTGTTCTTTTTGATACAATGCCTAAAACTATCCATAGCCCTTCCCCAACCTTTAAATAGGAATAAAATGTGATTCAGCGCACTCGAATCCACGTCATCTTATACTGACAATAATGCAGATATCAATCGAGCTAATACTCAATTGACATATCTATCAAAATTTTACAAGTTAAAAAGTGGATGATTGTAAAAATGAGAATTACAAGAACCAATCGTATGAAATGGATTCTTTTAATAATCGTAAAGAAATTAAATTACCTTATTAACTAATTTTTACATTTTCTGAACCTTATTGACTAAATATTATAGATATATTATTACATAAAATATAAAATAGTGATAAAGAAAGCAGAGGTGGGTAATAAAGAGTAGAGGGAAGCAAAGCAAGTTGGGGGAAAAGTACATGAGGATTGGGGATCACCAAGGAGGCGTAGAATCCAGCACCACATGTGAGGGAGGCATTTGGCTGGAGGTCCCCACCAGCAGCAACACCAAACTAATGCGTTGACGCACGTCCCCAACTCCTTTTTGTATTTTTGGTTGCATCATTCAGCTGTCGCTGTGCTTTTCGGGCCCTAATGAAAACATAAATAATAAACTACAGAGACACACTTTGATGTTTCGTTTTCAAAGAAATTTCAAACAAGATTCATTTGATTTCTCCATCTTTTTTATTATATATGCTTTTATAGTTCATGAATCAACGACCCTGATGGAATACTGAATTTTTTCATAACCTGCTTTTATTTCTTCTCTACACTAAACACATGACGTTGACGCCTATTGAGTGAATATCTTTTCTTTCCCTTTTTTTTAATTTTAAGTATATAATTTATTTATTTATTATTGTAATAAAAAAAAGGTGTGGTGGTTTACCCAAGGTTGCTTGAACCAGATCAAATCGGTTGGTCGGGCCAATTGAATTGAGAATCGATTAATATATTGACTCGAAGAAGGGTGTTGAACAGTTTGAATTGGAGAAAAAAATTAGTTGAATCGAATTTTTTAAAATTTTTAAATAATTTATTTAATCAAATCAAATAAACTAATCAAACCAATTGAACTGACGAATTGATAGTCCAACCGATTCAGCCATCGATCCAGTTTTAAAAGTCTTGAGTTTATCACGTGGTGCAAATAGCCACTTCAATTGGTGGAAATCTCATGAACATAGGAAAATTTTTTGAGAGAAATTTGAATATGCATTAACTTGATCAAACAACTAAAATTTGCATCTTAGTCCTGTCATCATCAAATAAACCTGAGGATTAACATTGATCAACCAAGAAACAATCAAACAACTGCCAAAAGCTTTAAAAGACCTACAACATTAGTGATGCATAAAAGACCAAATCTCATATGTTATATCCTCCTCCTCATCATTATCTTAAATCTATCACCACCACTATGATCTATGATGATAAGACCCTTTAAGAAGGGTTCTTAATAGATCTGACAACACCCTTACAAGGAAAATATTATACATGTAAAAATGTTGGGGATCAATCCTTATAAACAATGAGATAGTAAAAGTGGAGACGAACGAACATAAATATTTTACATGTTACACACAACTGTGTGTCACACACGGTTGTGTGCCAAGCTGTGTGCGATGCTCGTTCGCTTCTTCAACTCTTATGTGTCAAATAGTGTAACTCTCTATGCCCATGTGAGTTAAAATAAAATTAAAAAAATTTAGCTCCATATGCACACGGCTTGGGACACGCCCGTGTAGATAAATTTTTTCTTTTTTTTTTGAATTTTTTTAAAAAATAACATGAAATTAAAATGAATAAATAAGTAAAATAAAAACATTCGGGTTGCCCCCTGAGAAGCACTTATTTAGAGTTTAAGCTTGACTTCATTCTTTTAGCTAACGATTAAGGTGGATTTTGGAGCCGAAGCTCCTCTCTCTCGTTGTCAGTATTACCATCAAAATAAAATTTGATACGAAGACTATTTACCTTGAATGTGCCGTAATTAGGGTGTGTTACCTCAATTGTTCCGTATGGAAATATGTTTTGTACCACAAATGGGTTTGACCCTCTTGACTTAAGCTCTGAAGCAGACATTCGTGGATCTGATTTGTCTAGCAACACTTTGTCCCCAACTTTAAATTTTGTTCGTCCTCTTTACATTCACACTATGGTGTTGCATAATTATTTCTTTGACCGTTCTTAGGTTCTCATTAGCCTTTGTTTGCCATTCATCTAATTCATCGAGTTGTACCATTTGCTCTCCACTCATCTCTTGGTTTCTATCACCTTGAAACGAATGTTGTTTGAACAGGTATTCATTAGTTTTCTTGCAAAGAATGTTGAGCCGTATGATTCCTAACATTAACAGAATAACGAGTATCATATCGCTCACTAGGAACTCTAACAAAATCATGTGTTTGAAGAGTAACATTTTCATCACCTACACTTAACACAAGTTCTCCATTACCCATATCAATAACAATTCTAGCAGTGGTTAAAAATGGTCAACCTAAGATCATGGGTACCTCAATAGCTTCATCCATGTCCAATATAACAAAATCAACTGGGAATATAAATTTAGCAACTTTAACAAGTACATATTCAATAATACCCCTAGGATACCTGATTAATCTATTTGCTAATTGAATATTCATCCTAGTGGGTTTTGGTTCCCTGAGACTAAGTTGTTTGAACATTTTATAAGACATAACATTTATACTAGCCCCAAAATCAACCAAAGCTTTTTCAACATTTAAACTATCAATAAAACAAGGAATAGTAAAACTCATTGGATCTTTAAGCTTGTTTAGTAGTTTGTTTTGGAGAATGGATGAGCAATCCTCATTGAGCTCTACAGTTGACAAGTCGTCTAACTTTCTTTTATTTTCTAATAGCCCTTTTAAAAATTTTGCATACTTGGGCATCTACGAAAGAGTTTCAACAAAAGGTAAGTTAATATGTAGTTTTTTAAAAGTTCAAGAAATTTAACATATTGTTCTTTTATGCTGTCTTGCTTCAATGCTATCGGATATGGAATTCGTGGTTTGTATTCTCTAACCACCAACTTATGCTCTTTCTTTGTTTCTTCAACCCCATCATTTTTCTTAACAGTTTTTAGATTCAGTTTCTTTTCAGGCTCGACTAACCCTTCCACACTTCGAACAATGATTGCGTGGACTTGCTCCTTTGGGTTTGTAACACCCTATATTCGGCCTGGTCACCGAGCCGAGTAACAGGACGTTACACCACCGTCACACATCAAACTCATAGTAATTTGTCACGTTATTAACAAATCATTCTTATTATAAGGCATTCGCACAAATTTTAAGTCCAACATACATCAATCAACATTAAAACATGCTCAGCATACTTCAAACAAACTAATGATATCAATTAAACAAGCATTACAGCCACTTAGCAAAATTCCAAAACAAGTTATGTAGGTATCGATACTGAAACAAAGGTATCGATATTTCTCTTATATGGTATCGATACTGATTGAAAAATCAATACGAAAACAACATTTTTTCTCATAAAAAAAATCAAATCCCATTATTTATCGGTACCTTTATTAAAGTAATGATTATTTTACCCCGAGTATCGATACTTGTGGTAAGGTATCGATACCAAATTACAATACTGACTTCCTGCACATTGAAATATCACAGAGGTGTCATTTTTAAAACCGAATATCGATACATTTGCTCCAGACCACAAAAATACAACACATCTAAGCATTTAATCCATTCCAACAAATATCTAATCAACATGCATGATTTACCTTTTTAAACCAATGTCAAAATAACCAAAATAACAGTTCAAAACATCAAAAACATGCCTGAGAAAGAAATAATATACCAAGGTTCAAGCCTATAGTTCCTAGGAATAATTAAGCTACAAAATATCCAAAACATCATGGCAATATCATGCAACAGTTCTACCACATCATTCAACGTCTATTGACCATACATACAGTTCATGGCACTTCAACATAACAAATATTCAAACCAAAACAATACCAATGAAATAATTATGACATCCATCAAAAGTACTAGAAAACTAAACCCATAAAATATCATGAGGACTACAATAATAATCAATTAAAGTCTAACCACATTACCTTATCTTCACAGTTTAAAAAATAATATTAATACCACCTACGCAAATACTAAAGCCTAACTTGGATCACTTCCTTGGTATCCCCACACCTCTAACACCGTAAATGCTAAATATCTGCAATGGTTAGAGAGAGAGGGTGAGCTTAAACAAACTCAATGAATGTTGGAGTAACCACAGTGTATACACAACATTAAAGGTTAAACAAGAGCATGCTATAACACATTCACAACAATATTCTAACCAAGTCACAATAACATATTCACGCTTCATTAAATCATAAAAATAGAAAATTCTCTTACGTATAGCTACACTCAACTTTTATACAAATAATTCATTTTACAATAATTCGTTAAGACTAACAATGTATACATGCTTTAATAACTCAGAAGTCTAGCTGATATATTCACATGCATTCACAAGTTAAATGAAAATGACCCAAACCACAATTACATACGTAATTTACTATGAGAACATACTAACATTTTCATGAAACCTAAATCGACTCATTTAGCATATTATTTACATGTTTATGCATTCATCTCACATCGTATTATCACAATAAATAAAAGCACATTTAAACAATAATTTGAGACTTGAGGTTAGGAAACATAAAAGTGGGCTCTATCACTACACATGGGATACACGGATCTCCAACACACCAATTGACTCATAAAGTCGAACATATCCCAAAAAGTGAAGCATAAAGCTAACACTTTCAAACACAACAAACATGTCCCATTGAATGGAGCTTAGCTAACATTCCCTTATCTCTTCAACCTGTCCCAGGGCCTCAATGCACCAAAACACAATACATATAGGTGAGTACTCACAATCCTATGACATGCCAACTATATCCAATAGTTTCAAGAGATCACAAGGCTAAAATATCCACAATTACACATTTTTAATTACCGATTTAATGCACATCATCTCTGTTCATATTCATCAATTTACATCACAACTTGTACACAATGTATGCTTATCAGATTCACATTTAATTGCATTTTAAGTGGCACAATAATGCTCATTGAGCCATCATATTTTTAACCACATATTTGTGTATTAAAATCAGTACATCATATATCGCAAACAAGTGTTCTACATATTACCTGTCATATATACTTATCGAAATTTCGCTCGCTTTTTCTACATATTTACATTATTTAGCATATCATTATCACTATTATTTGGTATGTACATCATGCCCACAACACAACCCAATTCACAATAGTCATCACCAATGTCTCATATCACAATATTGTATCATAATAATCAATCCACAATTATTCACATAATCACATAATTGCCAAAATAAAGTAAGAGAAATAGAAAGCTTACACACGGAACTTAGGATAAGGGTTTAGGGTATTCCTAAGCTCCCAATTAACAGTATGAATTGTGTCTACAACTAGCGATTCCAAACACTCACCGATCACACTTTCACCTAATTACTGAAAGCTTAAATTAGCTTTTCCTTGCTTTTCGCCTTGCTCGTAGAAGGCTCCAATGGTTCCGATGCTTCACACATAATGACCACACAATATACACAACCAAAAATCAACCAAAGACTCACTTCAAACAATCAAAACACAAGCCTAAGCTAAATTCTCTTGTAATCGAAACCTTCGACTTAGCAAACTTGAATTTCAACTATCTCAATCTATACTTAATCTTTTTACCTAAAATTGATTCTGTTAATCTAATTATTCACATACGACTAATTCTCAACCTTTAAACTACTAAAAACTACTCAATTAATGGTATCAAAATTTTTGACATGTTTATGATAATTTTCACGAAAATTCATTAAAACTTTGGAAATCTTCAACAAAACTTTAAAGTAAGTTTAGAAACCTTCTAATCATGTCAAAACTAATTGAAAAACACTTTAAAACCATGTTTTTACCCAAAACCCCGAAATCCACCATCAACAACCCAAAATTTTACTTTTATTTAGAACATGCGGTTTAACAACTAAAAATTCAATCTAAAGGATCAAATAACTTCAAAAACTAATAAGGAATGAAATCGTTACCTTAGTTGATGAAAAACCAAACATTTGATCGAAAACCCGAAAAACCCAAAAAATTAACAATGGAGAAACCTATGGTGTTCTTAGATATTTTTCTTAAAATACTATGGAGATTTATAGGTTGAAGAATAATGAAAATCAAATGAATAAAGTTTGAGAATCAAAATTGAATAAAAGAAGCTTTTGAATGCAATGGATGACAAAACAAAAATATGGAGAAGAGACTAATGTGGGTTTTATAAAGATGAAGGGGAAAAATATGATGAAAATTAAAATTTGGTTTAATTACCTTTCAAAAACTTATAATTTAGATCGTTTTTAAAATTAGCCTTTATTTCAAAATTGAAAGTCTTTTGAACATTATTTTAAAAAATTGTTTTAATTTCCAAAATGCCATAGACAAAAACATTTCCGAATATCATGCTAATGAAATTCCCAAGCTCACTAGAGCTAAAATCCCTTTTTTACCCTAAAAAATTCTAGGCCCAATTTTGGGGCATGACAAGGTTAGTTTCAGTGTTACTGGGTAAGCTACATTACTGTCTTTCCAAAATCGGTTTAGCAAGCTATCCAATTTGATTTTCAAGCCCTTGAATTGATGCTTGCTGGTTTTTTAGAGCTGTCTCAGTGTTTTGAAATTGAGTTCTCCTCAAGGTTCGGTTTCTTTTCTTGTTGATAAGGTTGCTAAAAACCCAAAGGGAGTTGTGACCTTTGATTACCTTTGATTACCTTGACCATCCCAAGAGAAATTGAATGATTCCTCCATCCTGGATTATAGTTATTGTTATAGGGGTTATTTTGAAGTTTAGAATTGTTACCCATAAAGTTGACTTGCTCATGCTCCATGCCAGAACAGAAAGGTAAACATTCTGAATTAATTATTCCCGCTCCATTTGCATCACATTGCACTACCAAATTCACCTGCTTAGAAAAATTTAAACCATCAATTTTCTTACCAAGAGTTTCAACCTAATTTGCTAACATAGAAACTGCATCAATATTAAAAACATTGGTTGCTTTAATCAGTTTTGTTCTCATGACTTGCCACTGATAGTTATTTAGTGTCATCTCCTTAATAAACTCTTGAGCTGCCTTAGGTGTCTTATTATTCAATGTTCTGCCAGCTGTTGTATCAATTAGTTGCCTAGTCAAGGGATTCAAACCATTGTAAAATATTTGAACTTGTAACCACAAAGGTAACCCATAATGAGGGCACATTCTCAAAAGATCCTTAAATCTCTGCCATGCATCATATAATGTCTCCAAATCAACGTGAACAAAAGAAGAGATGTTGTTCCTCAACTTAGCTATTTTAGCCGGTGGAAAGTACTTCAATAGTAACTTCTCAATCATCTGATCTCAAGTTGTGATAGAACCCTATAGAAGCGAATTCAACCATTGTTCTACCTTGCTCCTCAAAAAGAATGGGAACAACCATAAGCATATGACATCATCAGTAACGCCATTAATCTTAAATGCGCCGCAAATCTCTAGAAAGTTAGCCAAATGAGCATTTGGATCTTCATCTTGCAATCCATCAAACTGAACATATTGCTGTACCATCTGAATTGTGTTCGACTACAACTCAAAATTTTTTACAACAATAGTCAGTCTAACGATACTCGATTCAACCTCAATCAGAGTAAGTTTAACATAATCAAACATAGTATGAGGAGCAAGAGGTACAGGAGGCTACTAATTATTTTGATTATTCTCCATCTCCACAGTAATATCATTTTCCTCTTGATCGTCGTCTATTACAATATATTGACTTTGCCTTACTTCTCTAACTTCTCTCCGATTTCTGCTAGTAATTTTCTCGATTTCACTATCATAAACTTATGATTCCAACAGGTTTCTTTTAGTCATAAACCAAAAGAATCTGCCAGAATCAAACAAACGAAAAATTAGAATGTAAAAAGTTAAATTAAAAACAAAAATATTAAAATGAAAATGAAAATGAAAATGGCTAAACTAATAGAAATAAAGTTTTTCTAATATTTTAGTCCCCAGCAACGGCGCCAAAAACTTGATGCAGTTATAAACCAGCTAAAAATCTAACTAAGGCAAGTGCGCCTATTGATTAATAGTATAGCTACGGTGAGAAAATATATCGTTCCCACGAAGACTAAAAGTACTAGTAGTTACCGTCTTTCTATTATTTAACCTATAAATTTGAGTGATTGATTAAAACTAAAATTAACTAAATTAATTAACTACGAATGCGTCAAAAAACAAATTAGGAAAATAATCGAATAATAACCAAGAAGAGAAACAATACCCAGGAAAGGATTCACCTAGATTTCATCTGTCATTATCAATCTAAATTACACAATTTCTTTACTTAGTATCTTGATCCGTAGAAATCCTTAAATTATGCTATTATCTTTCTTCAAGAATAAGAGCAACTAACTTTAGGTTGATTAATTGAAATTTCTTTCTAATTAAAACCTCTATTATCACATTAACTTAATCTATGAATTCCCTATTAAATTTGACTCTAATCCAGTAGATTTATGTAGTCCTATTTCTAGGATTACATGCAACTTCATTCACTTACGCTAGACTTACTCTTAAACAGGGTCTATTCCTCCTTTGGTTTAAGCACATCAAACATGGATCAATAGTCTAGAAATATTAAATCAATAATTAAGCACACATAATTGAGAACAAGATCTAAGTATTTATTGCGTAAAATAAAAATCAAACGACAGAATCCATCATAGGGTTCATCTCCCTAAGTATTTAGAAAATTAGTTCATACTTGAACAAAAAAAATCAAAAAGACAATATAACCACAAGAAACAAAGAAAGTCATAATAATCTCCAAAGAAATCAAAAGGGAATCTTTAATCTTGACGGAAATCTGCTGCAATAGTGTTTTTCGAGTTGTTTTCTTGAGTATTCTATGACGACTCACTCTTATCTTCTTATTTTTGTCATATATAGGTCTCAAAATGCTTGAAAACCCTAAAAATAGCATTTTTCCGTTGTTTAGAGTGTAATTCGCTAAATTGACACGGCTATGTGGCAGCTCGTGTGGCTCACATGGTCGTGTGGAATGATCCAGTCTGTGTGGCTCCTGTAACTCGCTCCGATTTTGTAGTTTTTGTTCATTTTTCGCTCTTTTTGCTCCCAAATGCTCTCCCGAGTATAAAGACATGAATTTAAAGGATTAAGAGTGTAAAATTCACCATTAACATCAAACAATCACCCAAAAACGCATTAAGAATAAAACTAAAAACCTGTTACTTTTAGCAGCTATCATTAAACCACTAGGTTTTTTTTGAAGAAAAAGCTTAATAATTATATATTGTTTCTAATCAAACTTATATACCATCAAACAAATAAAAGTTGAAAAACACCCATAGATCAAGTTTCTCAAATTTAAAGGCTTTGACTCAAAGTTTCAATTTAATCCAACTTGGATACAAATTGCTCAAAGTCCAAATTCATTGAATATTTTCTCTTTTAACATTATTGAAAGAACTATTGAAGCACGCGTGTATGTTTATTATAGCATATAATATTTCCTACTTATCCTTATGCCAAAGTTCTACTTTCCAAAATCGTCCTTCACTTGATTAAAAATAATTTTGACATATTGATAGTATTAAAATTATTACATAATCCCTTAATAAGTTTATATTTCAGATATATTCACATTTCAAATTGTTTATTTATTTATTTATATGATAAAAGGTTATTTAATTATAATTCTTTTTATGAATACATTGTCATATATATATATATATATTTTTTTTTAATTTTAAGCACATGTCTCATTTTGTTAATGTTACTTTTTTAATATATATAAGAATTATTGCTACTCTTTCCTCCAACAATTTGCAATAATTTAGGGTAAATTGTTGTTTATTTTTTCTCTCTCCAACCAAGTGCATATTATAATGATGAGTGGCAAATTTCCACCATAGTTGGGAAACTTTGCTTTAAACTTTAAGCTCCACTATGGGCTCTGCCCTGTTTCCAAGATAATACATACCACGCAAAGATTTTGAATGAAAATTTCATGATTTTTTTTTTTTGTAAATTATAAATTTAAAAAATTATGAAAAGTAAAACTCTTTAAATTTTTTTAAAAAAAATCATTTTAAACAATTTAAAATTATGAAAAATATAAAAAATCCAAAAGTTTTAATTTTTTTTTTTAACTTCTTGAATGGTAATTAGAGAAGAGGTGTTTATGGGTCATGCAACTCACATAGTCCGATAGGCCTAATCTATCCTGAATCAGGCTTGAATAACTTCTATTTTTAATCTTGGGTTGGCTCGACATGTTTCACTGCCTAAAATACTAATAAAATTTAAAATTTTATATTAATTTTAATTTTAATTTTTATAAATAAATTTAAATAGAAAATAGTTTGCTATTATTTTTAAATAGTGAAATGGGTAATTTGGGAGAAATGGGCATGAGGCTAGAATTTTTTTTAAATCAAGCTTTGGCTTGATTTGACCCATGAATACCTCTAATGATAATAAGGTTTCTCTAAAGTTTGAGTTATTTGATCAGTTCATATTAAATCGTTTTTGAGAAAAATATTTTTTTTGAAAATATGAAAAAGTATTTTTAACTTAATAAAAATATTAAATTTAATTCAAACCAATTTAGAGTTTGTATTGTTATTTAAAACTATTTTACACCGATATTTCATATACTTTATAATTAAATTTAAATAAAAATATTTTGATATATAATTGATTTGAATTAAAATAAAATTCTTCAAATCCGATTTAATCTGATTGAATGAATAACTCGAATTTAGAAAGAACTTACTACCATTCAAAGAGTAAATAACACGAACCTTAAATTGTGACCTATCGATCGGGTATTCATATTCCCTAAGGTTTGAATCTCATTGTACCGAGAAAAGGAGTAAATAACACTTTATTTTTGAATTTTGGAAACATTTATATTTTTCATAAATTTTAAAAATATTTTTTTGAATTTTAATTTTCATAATTTTGAAAATTTTCATAAAATTTATATATTTTCTAAATTTTATGATTTTTTATTGAAAGTATTAAAATAATTTTTAGTTTTGAAAAAATATAGGAACCTCGTACATATTTAGACCATTGATATAACTATTGGTGAAGCGTTGACTTGTGCTTCAATGCTTTTCGTTTCACTTAAATGTTAAAGATATGTTTTTAATTTTCTTTTGAATCTACTTATTAGTTTAAAAATAAGTATAAATTTTTTTATAAATAAAAGGGATAAATCTTAAAATTATAAATCAATTTTGATTTAATGTGTAATTTTATATATGAATTTTGATTTGGTGTAATTATATATATAAAATTTTGATCGTAGTTCAAATATATACATGAAATGTTAATTTTAATTCAAATGTACATGTTTAAAGAAATAAATACATCATTTTATTTTTATATTAGATAAATAAAATTATTTATGTACACAATATGTAAACATAAAATGGTGCTAGATCAATAGTTATGTTAGTAGTTTGTGAAAATTGAAGTTTCATATATAAAATTATAGTTTATGTGTAACATTGCATTTTTGTTTGGGTATTATTCTTATCCGTTTTACAACTTATGTTCAAGGTTCGTGGATGCCACTCCCAACAATATCGTCTCTAACGTCTGAACTTATGTTCTCTCTTAAGAGTGCTATATACCTCACCATTACACCCAACAACTTATTAATATAACATTACTAAATTTCATCCCTAAATAAAAAATAAATATTTAAGTTTAATGATAGATCAACTTATTTACAACTGTAAATATCTAAAATAGTATTAGCTTGTCCTTATTTGCTATTTTTAACAATATAGAGGGCTTAAATGACCTCTTCATTATAATTGAGAAATGATTTATGAAACAATAACAAAATGTAAAATTTTCATTCATGATGACATTTTCAAAAATCTAATTAGAAGACATGATTTAAATAGGAATTATATATGTTAAGGTGTCGCTTCTTCTCATACAATCTTTTCTCTATTATAATTAATTGAATTTCAATGTGTGATCTAATGGTCAAATATTATTTATTTATAGAACGTATTTAGATTTAAGTTTTCTTGGAGTAAATGGTAAACCTCTATTTCACTTGGCAACCATTGAAATCAGTCATTTCTTAGAGAATATGCCTTTGATATGAAGAGCACTGCCTACAGATAGAACAAAGTATCTTTAGATACCTCTGTTTTGTTGATTAGAAAGCTTGTTAGTAGAGCTACATCTTCCAACATTGTTGTCGCTTCACCATGTGGAAAAGAAATTATAAGTCTCAGGCATTTATCTTTCAACTAAAGTGGCAAGAAACTCAATCACACACTCAGTCTGTACTATACCAATGGGCATACCATATAAACAAGCCCTTTACAATAAGGTAGTCTATACCGTACTAGTGGGCATATCATTATTATCTTGGTACTAGTGTCACGAGCCGCATTTCAAAGCCCGTGACCATCGCACTAAATGCATCCAATGGAGGTCTATTTCTCAGATGGGGATCATTTGGCCTACGAGAACTGACCCGATTCAAAGAGCTATTGGACAAGCCTGTCAGATTGAGGCCTGGTTGGCCCGATAATGAAGAGATGGTAACTTAGGCTAATATGGTAACTAATCTTAGAAGATAGAATCATATCTTTTAAAGATTAGATTAGATAAGGCTTATCTTGTAAATCCCTAAAATTAAGGGATATGATTAAATCTCGTTCGTCGATGTAAATGTATCTTGACTGTCGGTTTTGGGGGAGCTCAACTATAAATAAAGAGCCTCCCCCTCATTTGTACTCAGACTCCTGTAATTGTTTCATTATTCTTTGTGAATAAGAGAATAGAGAGCATTTACTCAAACACCTTGTGTGCATTCTTTCTGTTGTTCTTCTTTTGGCACAAATCGCTTCCGCTCTTCAATTGGTGCCTTGGAGGAGTTCTTAAGGAATCCTCACTTGAGTTAAGGCTGACTTGGGCGAGTTTGGACGAACGGATCGCCTAAGGCCGCACGGATCGCAAGAGAAAACTCTAGCCCCGTGACACTAGTACGTATCTGTATTGGCATGTTTTAGTGTACTGTTTTGGGTTTACCGATATTTTTAAATATTTTTCACATATATATTATAGTCTAATTTTTAATTTCTTGATAATATATATATCCATGTAAATATTTTTCACACACACATATATATATTTGTAGTCTAAATTTTAATTTTTAATTAATTATATATTATTTTGGTAAAAGAATAAATTATATATTATATATACAAACACATATATCTCAATTACATCCATATAAATATATTTATTTGTAACTATAAGCTTAAAATTAATAATTAGATTCAATAATTTAATTTAATAACTACTAATTTAAATGTAGATGTAAAAAATTAAATGGTTAAGATGAAATAATTAAAAGTTAGTTTAAAATATCAAAATTTTGTACCAACTAGTACAAGTCAATATGCATTGATACAAGTCGGTATTGACCGAAACAGATCAAAATACACCGCAATGACTAAAATACATTGAAATTTTTATCTAAACAGAACGTAAAATCTGGTTTAAGAGTAGAACGATATATGTAAATTAGTTTGAACATTTGGAGCATCAACATGTAGATTATGGTTGGCTCAAATTGATAATTGCCAATAAAAATATTTAATTTACTAAAACTAAAAAGAATCAACATGTAGATAATGTTTTATGTAATTATAAAAAAGTTATTAATATTGTAATTATTTATGTAAATGGATAATGTTTTGTATTATAAAAAATTATAATAAGTTATGTAATTAGATAATGATTGTGTAAATATGTAATTAATTGCACAAAATAGTATAATTGAATAATGATTTGTATAATTGTAACTCATACAAAGCTCACCATTGCAATTGCATACGAAAAATGACAGGGTCCATGAACATTGGTAAAGTAAACACTTTAGACGGCTCTCACGCCTTGGGTTCTTTTCGCTAATGGAATTGAAAATGCTAATGATTTCCAAGCAAAGCCCCACCTTGTGGGAAGCACTGTACTTCGGTCTTAACATACAGAACCAAATTACAGGTTTTCAGTGTCTCATAAAACCCCTCTAAGCCTTATCTTATTCTTGTCTTGTTGGAACTTTCGAGACCGATCATGGTAGCCAATACCCAGTACTGTTGTCACTATGCATGAAATGACTTCACACTTCAAAACTTCGTTATGCCTAGCATGTTACATTGAAGATCCTACTTGTTTGTAGGGCTATGGTTCTAATGCAGTACTCCTAATGCGACAATTATATCTGTATATATTGAGATGTTTTGACTGTAACAGTCTTTTAAATGTCACTAAGATGGTGACTGCAAAAACAGTATATTACATTGGTTTTTTTACCCTTTTCCATGTTGATGTTGGAAAAGCAGTGACATCTAAGATGAAATTCTAAATGCAAGTAATTGAAGTAAATATTGTTCATCGTTTTGTAAATTGAGGAACTGCCTTTTCCTTCAATTGGTGGAAATGATCGGCTTCTCCTTCCAGAAGGCGCAATACCTGTGGGGCAACCCATCAATTCATTACTACTATTTAAAGTAGGGGTCAGCAAAATTCTGTTTGACTCCAAAAAATTGAAAAAAATTTAAATTTCAAATTATTCTAATCGAGTACAGAGTTAATCGAATCAACTCGAATTTTATTTAAATTTCGAATTTAAATGGAATTAAATTTTCAAATTCAAATAACTCAAATAAATTGAGCAAACCAAATACCAAACCCTCCAACTTCTCTTTCCCCTAACCCCTCCCCTCAAACTTTTTTACTTTCCTTCAAAATCCTTTTTTTTTTTACTTTCCCTAAAAAATTTTACTTCCCCTCAAACCCTCCCAAACTTTTTTTTTCTTTTTGCTTTCCCTTAAAACTTTTACTTCTTCAAACCTTAAATTTTTTTTTATTTGATTCGATCGAATACTCACCCCTAATCTAAAACAAGATTTTGCAAAAACAAGATCAAACATGATGTTATTCGTACTATTCATTTCTTTTTTGAAGTATTCATATAATATGTGTTCAACACATACTCGGGTAGGGCATAAAGGTATAATCTGAAAATTTTAAAAATGAAAATCAAGCATGTATACCCATGTCAAACATAAAAAATTAGTTATGATGAGGAGTATATGATATGGTATCAAAGGGTCATTACCTCCGCCATTGATGGCCTCATTTCAGGGTTCATTTGCACGCATAAGTAAGCTGTCTTAGCCATAAGGTAGAGTTGATAGGTGTCATATGACTCTTCAATACGAGGATCAATGAGCTCATGTAGTGCTAACTTTTCGATCAGTGGTTCTGCCTAAATGATCAAACACCATGACGGTACAAGTGTAAAACTAATCAATATTGCCAAAAAAAAAAAATATGAACACTCATTGAGACCTACATACCCATTGTCTCAAAGATACTTGCTGTCCTTCGCTTTTGTAGTCAATTACTTTGCGACCTGATATTAGTTGTAGGAGAACTATCCCAAATGCATACACATCTGTCCTCACTGAAACAAACCCATTCTCTGCATACTCTGGAGCAAGGTATCTACATGAACCAAAGGTCCATTTTACACTAGTTGGCATATCAATGGTGTATGTACTCAGTCTGAAAATGAATTGAGAGGTCATAGAAAAGAAGTCTCCTACCCAAATGTTCCAAGAACTTTTGTCTGTAGTGTTTCATCATTTATCTTCCATCTGGCTAGACCAAAGTCACCTAGCTGTGTGTAAAAACACAATCATTTCAATGAGCATGCAGTTCCATAGAAAATGCTAATTATCATATAAATTTCTAAAACAGACAGCATTTAAGGTTTTAAGAATCTTTTCGCTTTAGCAGACAGTCTACTGTAATGTTAATCGAACTTGGGTATGAAGATGTGATCTGATAAAAGACACCTAAATTACATGGGCTAAGTAGTAAGGATTATTAGGCCTTAAAAATAGGACCAGCCCTAGTTGATTAAAGGACTTAACTGACCATAGGGACTAAGTCATGTGTGAGAAGTATGTTGCCTGGACGCATGTCCCTATGAATAATAGGACCACCACGGCATTCTTCATGCAGAAAACGTAAACCCTTTGCAGTGCCAATTGCAATAGCACGTCTTTGATGCCAATCAAGAACATTTTCTGTATTCTCTGTAGAAAAAAAATCCACAATTCCAAAACATATAGAAAATTTTGTAAAGATGAAATGACACATAAATCAATACTTGGGTCTGTAAAGATATGTTTAGTTTACCAAATAAATGCCAGTAAAGGGACTTGTTGCATATATACTCGTAAACCAAAATGTTGAGGTTCTCCTTGCAACAATAACCCAGCAGCATCACAATGTTCTTATGACGTGCGAAACTTAAGACAGATACCTCGGAATTGAACTCGGCAAATCCTTGTGTACTTTCTTGTTTCCGGACCTTTGCTGCAATCAGCTGTCCATCTTTGAGCTTACCCTTGTATACATGACCATATCCACCTTCCCCTAACAAGTTCTTCTTTGAAAAGTCTTCAGTGGCTTGTTGAATCTCAGTGTAAGTGAATGCCTTTGAATCTTCGATATACAGTTCAGTCCTTAGTCCACAAGCAACACAAAGAAGAGGTGATCCTGTGGATTTGTTGCGGAAGCCATACCTTTGCTGCTTTTGGATAATATTTGGTGTGTCAAATAGCATACTTCCTCCTTTGGTATATGTATCTGAAAGGAAATGATGTTCCATTGTCAGATACATACTCGTAGCTAGTTTTCATAGCGTCTATTCATATAAAATTGCCAAGATTGCTTGCTTACCCGATATTTCCAGCTTAGAAGAAGGACCAAAATCAGATAAAAAGTTATGCTCTTCTGATTTCAATGTAGATGAAGGGGTGAAGAGGCCACTCTTGGAGCTTTCCAAGTAACTCGTGGACAAGGAGTATCTTCTTGATGAGGTTTCCGAAGGATCGATATTTTCAGTAAAGTGAAAGTTGGATGGAGGTACAGACTTGTACTTGGACATGGAGTACACCTTTTGGTCTCCAATATCTGGTTCACTTATTGTATGGTTTCTCAAAACATCAACGTTCAAGCTGTCTTGAACTAATGCAACTTTACAAGGTATCTGTTTAAGGTATAACTTCAAATCCCGTCTGAGGTGTCTGCTAAGACTGAATGTCATCAGTAATGAAAAACCAGAGATATACCATACAATCAAATATCGTATCCAACACCAGACATGTTCAATGTCATCTTTTAAAGGTTACTGTATGAATTAATCGAATTAAACTACAAAAGCGTTCATTTTCCAAAGAAAACAAATAATTATTATGAAACTATAAATAAGGCAAATGATGGTTGCAAACTAATTACCTATCAAGTACAACCCATGCTGGCTTTGAGGCAACCACTTCTTGTAGAACAACATTCTTTATGGGAACCCCAGCTGTAATTTTAACTCCAATGCTCACCTAAACATGAAAAATACACAAAACCACAATTAAAGTACATGAACAGAGTTTGAATCCACAATGAACCTTTTTTGTGTAAGTATAGTATGTATGCAAAAATAAAAAGAAGAAGAAATAAATAGTACCCCTTGCTCTTCACATTCTTCAGCACTTTGGTGGAGCAAATTAACATATGAATCAACCTTGTTTGAGAGTTCTTCCTCCATGGCACGAAGGCTTGTTCCAAAAGATTCTGGACATGGTTTGCTTTGGTAACCCACTATTCCAAACCGGGGAAAAGAAAAGGATAAAACAGTGAGTTAATTTGACTGATCATATATATCCCACTTTCATATTTTGTATTTTATGTAATTTCATCCAACACCTAATAGATTCAACAAAAATCTGTAGGCCATCACGATTGCTTTATCACTTAAAGTATAAATCAATATACTCAAACACAAACATCAAAATCATCATTAATAGGTATATAAGAAGAAAGATAAGAGTGCTTACTAGGGTGAGTGACTCTATGCAAAACTCCAAGCATAAGAAGCGTATCCCCAC
Source organism: Gossypium raimondii (assembly GCF_025698545.1). Taxonomy (NCBI): domain Eukaryota; kingdom Viridiplantae; phylum Streptophyta; class Magnoliopsida; order Malvales; family Malvaceae; genus Gossypium; species Gossypium raimondii. The sequence goes on from NC_068567.1 coordinate 10,086,338, forward strand.
CACGCAGAATGTCTCCTCTAACTCGTATATGATTGATGATAATTCTAAACTCACGTTCATTATGATCCTTAGTTGCATCGAATGCGATAACCACATAAGACGGTGTATGAGGAGTTGTATTGCCCTCCATTGTTGAGCCTGCAACTCTCTTGGAGTTCCAATGGTGTGTATATATATGACTTTCAAAAAAAGGTTGAAAATCTTGATGGGGTGTGGTTTGATTCAAACATGAAACGTGGCCTGGGGGATAGAAATGTGTAATCCAATGATTGTATAGATTTAGTTTTGTTTTGAAGGAGGGTTTTAATTCTTTTTTCTTTTTTTCAATCCATGTAATGTAATTTGTCTGGTTTGTAGGGATAGGGAGATGGTTGAAGAAATCAGAGCAGATATACTTTTGGATATTCGGATAGTATACCTGAAATTGGAGGGAAATGTGCCGTCCAAAAACAAAGACAATGGGAATATTATCAAGGTATAAGTTGAAGACCGAATCTGGATTTCTTTGTTTATTCATTCATATTATTCCTTAAAACCATGGGTTAGTCACACTAGTCAGTGCTTTAACCATAAGTTACGTACAAGGGGCTTTACTGTCTTCGGGTGGATTCCATTAGGGTTTATTTTAGACTTGGATCATTGGAATTTGAATTCAGTCCTTCTCTGTTCAAGTCCTTTATAGATTGAGCTCGTTTAAATTTTAATTATTTGGGACTTGTATTATTATTATTATTATTATTATTGTACTTTTATACATAACTAGAGTACAAGTGTATTTTTAACTAGAGAAAGTAAACATATGAGACCCTACTGTGCTACGAAATTAACCCCTTACAAGCCTCTTTTTTTTGGTACATTACATCATTATAATAAAATAAAAATTTTAATATAAATACTCAAATTTGTTAAAATTTGTATACAAAATTTATTTACTTATAAATTTATCTTTCAATTCTATTCAAGGGAGGTTGGTCTTGGACCCTCAATAGAACGTCTTGTCCCACACTGGAGTTTTGCCTCCTGTAGGAAACATCTCGGTTGATGTGGATACGAACTACAAGTTCGTGGGAGAGGTGTCAATATTTTTAGAAATTAATTTATGGAAAGTACGCCTACAAGGGATCGATCTATCAACCAAGGCCTTACATGCCTTACCTTATCATACCTGGTACCTTAAGGGGGAATCAAAGCTCTTATTGGGAGAAGCCTTTTAAGTGTCGTCCTTTGAGTTGCCGACTTGATGGTCCAACCATGGTCTTATCTGTCAATTCTTTCTTTGCCACGGAACGCTCATACTCAATCATGCGTTCTACTCATTTTAAACATTCAATTCCGTTTTCATACTTTTACAATAATCTTAATTTCAACAACAAAATATGAATAAATATATTATACCATTCCTAAATTAACACATAATCATGAAAGTTTAAACATATGAACTTACCTGAATTGAATTGTAATAATTGCAGGAGTTCAGGGACTATTCTATTATTTTTCCTTTTTTTAAATGTATCTACGGAATCTTAGGGTCTGTTTGATTGACGAAATTGATTTTCCGGAAAATCATTTCCAACTTTTCCAAATTTGATTGGCGGAAAACATTTTCCATTTGGAAAATGAACTCCAAAACAAGGAAAATGGGTTACATTTTAGGAAAATGTCTTACCCTTTCAATTTCCATAAGACATTTTCCGTGCTCTCCTCTCTATCGCCTCCTTCATTCCTTCCTTCATTTAGGAAAACCGCTTACATTTATCGATTTTCCAAGAACTTGTTTTTTAATTATTCAATACTTGTTTTTTAACACAATTACAAATAATTTATTTGATATTAGTTTTTTCAATTTATAAAGATTAATATTGTAGCTTAATAATTAAGTATTATTATAAATAAATCATTGCAATATATGTAAAAATAATTTAAAATATAAAATTTATTAATATATATTAATATATGTAAAACAACTTTTCCAAAAATATTTTCAAAAATCTGCCAAGCAGCAGAAAATATTTTACATGATTCAATCAAACACCGTAAAATATTTTCCAAGAAATCATTTTACGAAAAGTAAAACATTTTCCGAAATCATTTTACGGAAAATATTTTCTTGGCAATCAAACAGACCCTTAATCTAAAATATAAAATTACTCATTCATTAGCATATACTTCAGTTCCAATTTATTTCACAATTTATACCCTCCAAGTTTTCAAATTTACACAATTACCCTAACTTTTCAACTTTTACAATTTAGTCCCTTAACTAGTTAATCTATCAAATCAAATAATTTTTCTCAATTAATAATTTATCCAAATATTCTAGGATATCATACAACCCTTAATAAAATAGAAATTTAATACCAAAACCTAATATTTTAACTATTTTCACAATTTGATACTAACATTAATATTTACAAAATCACTTTATAATATCATCATACAACAAAATTAAAGCTCTAGACCCACTTGATATTAATAATTTATTTCAATATATATTAATTTAGACAATAAAAATTCATTTCATGCAATTTAGTCATTTTAAACATTTTACAAAATTTCCCTAAAATTTTACTTTTATTCAATTTAGTCCCCGAGCCTAAAATATGCAAATTAACCATTTTATTGTAAACCCATGCTATCTGAATATTCATATATTTTCTCCTCTCCATTTCACATCCTTAATGTATATAACATGCTTATAAATAATATTATCTATAATTCCACCATTTACTTATGTTCATATCAAAGTCATCCACTTGAGCCATAATCACTAAATTATTTATATCTTGAGCTAAAAATTCTAAATTAAGATCATCTTGATGTTTTTGAAACTAGACTCAAATATATTTTTACCATAAAATTTCATAATTTAATATTTAGATAATAAGTACAATAAAATCTTCAAATTTATCCCTGCTCATTGTTTGACACTTTGACCTTTCTTTAGTAAAAAGTAATTATCTCATAGTACGAGATTTGAATGATGTTTTGTTTATTTATCTTGAAAATAGACTCATTAAAAATTTAAACATATAAATTTAAACCCTAATTATTTTTTACAATTTTTATGATTTTCCAAATTCGAACAGGAAACCGAAATCAATCGACCTTGTCTCACAAAAATTCATATATCTCATAATGTGAAATTCTTTTGCTTACACCGTTTCTTCTATGTAAAACTAGACTCAATAGGATTTAATTTAATATTTTAATTAACCTCTAATTCAATTTCTACAATTTTTGATAAATTTTCAAAGTCAGACTATTGCTGCTGTCCAAAACTGTTTTAGTGTAAAATGTTGATAACTAAGTTTATAACGCCCTCATTTCCTTTCTCTACAATATTTCCCATCACTTCCTCTTATTTCCCTTCACGAACATATCAAGAATATAGAACCTTATATAATAAAACTCGACTTTAACATCATTTTCATGCTTTTTTAATAATATCAAACTTAAAAATATATTAAAATCTTGATGTTCTTACCTTGTTCTATTGATTTCAATCTTTAACTTGATTTTCTCTCTCCTCCAGCTTCTATTTCTTGAATTTAACTTGATATTCTAGCTCCCCATAGTCTCCTTATTATTTTACTCTCTTGGTAGCTATGGAAATTTTTTTGATTTCTAAGTGAAAATGGTGAATTTTTTGGTAAAATGACCAAATTGTAAAGAAAAGAAATTTTGTTTCTTCTCTTCTCTTCTCACGTGGGTGCATGGAAAGATGAAGAGAATTCTTCATCTTTCTTTCCTCATATACTAAATAAAATAATAATAAAATATCTTATTAAAATATTAATAAAATAATATTTATCTAATTAAATAATTATAAAATATCATCAAAATATCTCTAATATCATCATTGACCTCTAGAGTTCTCTTTCTTTCTAATTGACAATTTTTCCCTTTATGATCTTGTAAAATTTCATCCTTGAGTCATAACTTAATTTGGTAAAATTACGATTTAGTCCCTCATAATTCTTCACCTATTCAATTTGGTCCTAATTCATCCATTTTCCTTAGTTTTTAGATCATTCCACCCTTAAAATATTTGCACTATTGGTCCTTCAACTTTTTCATATTTACACTTCAACCCCTCAAATTTTGAGTGTTTACTCTTTTGCCAAAAAACTTTTCTTACTTTTGCGATTTAGTCCTTTCTTGAATTAATATATCATAATATACTTCCCAAAGTTGAGATAACTCAAAATTTTCCTTTTTGTCACTTTATTTTCTTACTTTACCATATCAAGAATAAATCTTACTTTCTTACTGTAGTAATTTTTGGGGTATTACAGTTACACTATTCATAATTTGATGTGTTGGTTAGACGAGTTCTCGGTAAACTCGATTATGGTGTGTAGCGGAGATGGGTATGACCGGTTTCCTAAAATCTGCATTGTTTTATGAATTATGCATTGATATGATCAGACACCATATGCTTATGAAATATTGAGATATGTGATTTTATGACTTTGTATCGTATATTTTTATGTTGTGAATGAGTTTGTGTTAATCTCACACTGGGCTTAAAATGGGCTTAAAAAGCTCACCCCATTAGTGTTTCAGCCTTTTAGGTAACACTCAAACATAGGACTTGGATCAACACATGGTGGAGCCACTCAGAAAATTTTACATCATGGATATTTATTGGATTTTTAACTATTTGGATTTTGGGTTGTGTTTTTGTGGACTTTTGGACTTTGGACTTTACCTTTATTTTGGTTGTGATTTATATTTTTATGACTTTAAAACTATCATGCATGCTGGAAAATTATGGGATTTTAAGTATTTTAAATAATGTCATTTTTTTAAATTAATTATGTTTTTCTTAAATTTTAAACAAAATAATAATTAGTGAATTTCCTAAATAGATTTATGAAAATCATTGTAGGGTTCTTTATAAAAAATCATTTTATAATTATAATATAAGATCCTTCATATTTAGATGTTTTCAAACAACATTACAATTAAATGATGCTTTTAAAAAAATATATTTTTACTAAATATTTTTCAAAGAGATAAAATTAGTCAATCTTAGAATTTTTACAATTTCAATTTCAAACTCAAACCTCTATTTTTCAAAATAAACAAATAATTTCACATCTCGTTAATGTAATTTATAAGATTCAGCCATAATGTCTAGGCCAGGTTTGGGTGTTACTGAGTTAGTTGTAATATTTATAGTATTACAATAAAACACCAAAGTATTCCAAGTATCGAACCTAAAGGAGTCGATAATTTAATGAATTCTATTAAAAAATATATGCAAGAAGTGAGTCTAGCTAGGTACTCACTAATTGTTATAGTACGACAAAGAATAAACAAATATTTTTAACACTAATTTCTAAATTAACTATTAAGGACTAAATTGAAAAAAACACAAAACTAAGAAATTATCAAATAAATGACTAATGGTAGTTTGTTGACTTTGATGTACTTCACCGGTCCTTGAACAAGGGACTTAAATCGCTTAAATTACTAAGTGACTTCATTTTATCTCTCGATCTCAATTTTATTGACTTAGACGAATTAGGTTCGATTTATCTCTCGATCTCATTAGTTAATATGGGACTAATGAATAAGTGTGAGACAAGATCACCTCTCGGTCTCACTTTATCTTGATATTCCCTTAGGGGCGTCACTACCTAAGTTCTTGGTTCTATTCAAATTAGTCCAATTTGTTAGATTTAGTCTTTTGTCCAAAGATTTTAGTTTACCCACATCTCCATCAACCAACCTCATAGGGTTTAGTTACCCATTACCATATTAAAGCTAACAAACATGAAAGAAACAACTAAGGAAGCCATTAACATAAACTTGGACAAACAGATGAAAGCTTTGATTTTTAACTTGATAAACTTAAATTAGAAACAACTAACACAAATATAAAGAAACGATAACACTAAAGATGAGAGCTTTAACAGATAAAAAGAAAGAAAACTCAAATGACATTAACTCAAAGATTAAAGCGTGATTATAACTAAGTTTAAAGTCTTTAATATGTAAATAAAACTAAGCTACAACAAAAACTAACTCTACTAGCAACTATGAAACTAAATAAAATAAGAAAGAAACATAAAATAAAACCCTAAAACTATAGAGAAGAAAACTACCCTACTCCTAAGCTTAAAGATGAAAAAAACCTTAAAACTAAAGAGCTTTTTAATCTAAAACTACAACCTCCTCTTGTTCTAAGCCAAAATGGCTTTAAATATCTTATTTAACCAAATTTTTAGTGATCAAAATGCCCTTGGACGTTGTATTTTGATTGGTGTTGGACAAAAACTACCCTCTATAGTCATTTTTCTCCACGTTAGGTAGCGATATTGCAATACCCAGGCTTAGGTATCGTGATGCCTACAATAGTTTACAAGTAAGGGTCCTTTGGGGTGGATATTGTGATACCTAAGGGTTGGTATCACAATACCACTGTAGATGATTCGTTTTCTTCTTCATTTCGGGCCTTCGATGACTCCCTACAACACTCAATCAACCATTAAGTTCCCTAACAGCACAATTGGCCATTTTGGAGTGAAAATGAGGAAAAAAAGAATATTTCAAAAATCTACTTGTAAAAACTACAATTATGTAAATCTACTAAAAAAACTCTAGAAACACTTGAAAACATTTGAAAACAAGCTTGTTAAATGACAAACGGGGCCCAATTTAACACATAAATTTGTGGCAGATCAACTCCCCCACACTTAATTCTTTGCTTGTCCTCAAGTAAACACACAAAACACGCAAAACAAACAACTACCTTTGAAAAAGGAATTTATTTGACATTTGATGAACGAACATACATTATGTACCAAGTTCTGTTATTGTACAACTCCTAATTGATGCATTGTAAACGCATAGGTTTGAGATTAAATCGTCTTAGTTCAAAAACTTATAGAGCAAACAAAAGTAGAGGTAGTTTATGAAAATCAAATTTGTATACATTATTCCATCACAATAAGACATGAAGATATGATGTATTTACGAATGAAGGAAATCAACTTATTCATTTACAATAAGTTTTTACTAGTTTCGGTTTGTAAAAGGAGGCACTAAGCTCACATAGGAATTAGTGGCTAACATTTTGAGGCTTAGGTTGGTACAGATTCAAAGAAAGATAAGCTCAAAACGGTCAAGCACTATGAATAGTATAACATACAACATTGTTCTCATTTCCCACCAAATGTGATCATTTGATCTTCCGCCTTATTTTTCCTTCTCTCACCTTCCTTATCTTTCCAATAATGTGGAAGAGATGGGTCAATTTTAGCTCATTTTTGTAAATTATGATTTTGAGACATTAATGTTATGCTATTTTCTTTTTCTTACTTTGAACATATTTTTCATCCGTTTGTTCTTTTCTCTCACAATGCTTTTGATCCTCACTATATTTTCTTTCTTTCATATTTTCTTTGTTTCTTTTTATGCACAATTTTTAGTAAGAATCAATTACGAGCCAAATCAACCTTTTTTCACTAGTCACTCAAGTAAATTTTGTAATAAACCACACATTGTTCCTACCTAACCCTTAATGTCCATAGCCTAACATCCATTTGATAGTGCAATACAAAGTTTAGGGACTATGAAGGGTTGAGTTTCGAACTCAATTTTGACTTAAGGTTTCAAACATAAAGGCTCATCAAGAAAGGACAATTTAAGGTTCAAATTCTGGGGACTAAGGTAATGTAGCATATAGGTTAGTATTTTGGGCTCTAGGCTACAAAAATAATGTCTTAGGTCATCCCTTAGCATTTTCAACAAATACGAAAGTGAAACATATTTATACTCATCTCAATTAATAATGAAAATTTCTGAAACATAAATGTACACACCTATTTTCATTCTTATTGATCATTTGGATAAAAAAGAATTTTTCAACTACCTCTATCCTATATACAATGTAATTAATTTAACTAAACAATTTATTCACAAAGCAAAGAATTCATCAAGCATCAATTAAAAACTAACACATTAAAAGAACTTAATCCACAATACCATGCCACAATTCAAAAATATCGATTAATTCATGTCCAAGCACCATGCACACAATAACAAACATCAAAGAAATAAAAGAAAAATATTTTTGAAAACTTTTGATTTTTTTTAAATATGTCATAAAAGTCGAAAACATGCAAAGCACGAATAAAAACAAATCAAAATAAAATAATGTACATCTCCCACACTTAAATTACACATTGTCCTCAATGTGTAGACCAATACAAAAGATTAAGAGGTTATCGAACTTCCCTAGAAGAAGCATCAGACTAGCTCGAGTCATCCACCTTCACATTTAAGCTTTGAAGTTGTTGTGTAATCTTTGGATGGGTGGCTTGCACAGGAAACAAAGAAGCATACGAAAGAAAATGTATTTGGGAGTAAGGGTGAGTATTCGGTCGAGTTTAGTCGAATCGAGTCAAAAAATTTCGAGTTAGTCGAGTTGATGAATCCTTTTTTAGTAACCGAACTCAATTTGAATTTTTTTCAAATCGGGTCAAATCGAGTAAAAAAATTTCGAGTCGAGTCGAGTCAAGTTAACGAATCATATTATTTATACTCAATATTGCGTTTGCATAGACTGATTATTTAACTAGTAGACGAAGTACAATATTATTTAACTACATAAACAATATAATTTACTAAATAATTACATGTAAAGAACTATTTTAGGCATGCAAAATAACTATATATAACGTTACAAGACAATCATTATGGCCATAATTCGAGTAAACTACATAGTGCATAATAATGCGTCAAGAACTATCTTATATACAAGATAAAAAAAAATGATATACCAAAAGCATGATATAGGGATACATGCCACTACTACACAAAATATGATACAACAAAATGATACACCAAAAGTATGATATAGATGGTCATGGTGTGATACTCCAAGACTCGAATTCAACAAAATAAATTCAAGCTTCCCACACACCAAAATCCAGAGTTTAACCAATTGTTTTGACCAAAACAAAGCAAATGCAAGGTTGAAGTTTTCATAAGCATTAACAAAATATCTATACCAAAGAGTTAAAATCAAACTATCTTCAAGCTTCATCTTCTTCGAACACTGTAGATAGTACCGACAATTCTGTAACAAAAATAAAAATGTATTCTTAAATTATGAAAATCTTTACTAGAAAAATTAAAAATAAACATTCAATTTTGTAAGTTGTAGTTAAGTATGTTACCATCTTCATGTTCCGATAACTTTGAAAATTCTAATAAATATCAAAAGAGAAAAATGTTAGTTAAATTGTGAGAATGTTTATAAAATAAATAAAATAAGCAATTAACCTTTTGGATTAAAGTTAGTCCATTACCATCATCTATATTTTGAAGTTCCTCCACATACTCCTCAAGGTTGATAGGATCTTTTGACCTTCGAAGCCAATCTTGTGTGCAAACCAAAGCCTCAACCATTGGAGTCAAAGAGCTTCTAAAATTATCTAAAACACGTCCACTTATGCTGAAAGCACTTTCGGATGGAACGGTTGAGATAGGAACGAATAACACATCTGGAGCTATTTGCGCAACAATTAGGAATCTTGAACTATAACTTTCCACCACAATAACAAATCAAATGAATCTGAAATATTTTCACAATCTTCTACCAAATATCTATCCAACTCAGATTTACTTTCCAAGCCAACACGTTGCTTTTTCTTCATATATTGTTGCATGACTAAGCCTATCTTCAATTTTACTTGATCTATTTCATTTTTACTTGAACTTGGAGCTCTGATAAGAAAATTAAATTCAACTTCAACATTCATGTGATGATTTCCCTAACAATTGCAGAATATTCATCAAACAAACAATACAATTCTCTATTGACCATCCTTATAATGTCATCTACAATAGTAGGAAACAGTAAGTTGACTCCAAATGCAAGAAAATCCATTTTACACCGTGGGTCAGAGATAACTACTAGATAAATAAGCAAGTTCATCACTTTTGAATCACCCTAGTACTTCTTGTACTTGTCATTCATTTTTGAAGCCATAGACATTATGTCTAAATCCCCACAATGTTTCCACCCATCGAGAAGGCAATGTACATCTGTGACTACTTTAAAAAAAGTATTAGAGGTGACATGTAATGATTCAGACACCTTCAATGTAAGTTCATGAAAAGGCTCAAGTACTTTCGTAACTCTTCGAACATTTTCCCAATCATCACATGTGGGGACTCAATATCCAGCACTAAGGTCTAGAAAAAAGTTATGATCATTATGAACATAAGCTTCAAACACACATTTATATTTTTTAGCCACATTTAATATCATATAAGTTGAATTCCATCTAGTAGGAACATCTAGACATAAATGAGCCTTAGTACCTACTATTTATTCTTCTGCCCGATGGTTGAATTTAGACAACCTTGATGGTGATGCTCTAATATATCTCATGGCTCCTCTAACTCGATCCACAGATATAGAAGCATCCTTAACCCCTTCTTGAAAAATGAGATTAATAATGTGTGTCGCACATCTCATATGAATATTTTTACCATTCGTAACACAAGCTTTTCAATGAACCAACTTCTTTCTCAAATAATCAATAGCAGCATTGTTAGAAGATGCGTTATCAACAGTAACAGCAAGGACCTTCTCAATCTCCCAATCTTGAAGACATTTCTCAAGGGCTTGACCAATGCTCTCACCTCTATGAGCAGAAATTGGGAAAAAGTTTATAATTCTCTTTTGTAAATTCCACTCATCATCTATCCAATGTACTATTAGAAGCATGTAGGATATCCTTTGCAATGACGTCCAAGTGTCTGTTGTCAAATAAATTCTACTTGTCTCTTTTTGAAAAGATTGCTTTAATGTATTTTTCATGGAATTATTCAAATCAAGAAAACATTTTCTAATTGTCCAACGAGATGGAAAATGAAACATTGGGCATGCTATAGAAATAAAGAACTTAAAACCCTCCCCTTCTACAAATTTAAAAAGCAATTCATCCACAATGATCGTATGAATCAATGCATTTCTAATATCATCTTAATTAAACACCCAAGTTGACAAATCTACATTTTATTGGCTAGACTTTACAAATGCAAGTTCTGCTTACTTAAGATCAGAGCTATTATTACCTCAGGATTTTCTTGAGCAAGTCTTCAAATGGTTTTTTAGACTGGTGGTAGAAGACCTAGTCTCCATTGTATAAAAGACATCAGCATAATTACATTTTTCCCTATTCTCCCCATATTCTACTGAGTATTTGTTGAAATGTTGCCAACAAGGTGCCCTTGGTTTGGTCTTTATTCGAGTATTTCCCTTCTTTGTTGTGCGGACAACTTTAGTAGGAGAAATAGGTGTAGCTTCTTGTAATGTTTTTTTTTTTGCTTTGGGACTTTTACGATGATATTGAGTCATTCATCTACAAAAATAAATATAACCAATTAAAATTACAAAATGGTCAAGGCATCAAAGTTTTATACTCATAAATATGTTCCACACAAATATCCATCAACAATTCAAATTAAAGCATTAAAATTAACTCAAAACAAAGACAATGGAGTAATTTACTTATAAAATATACTAATTTAACTTATCGATATATTAACGAAACTTATAATTGAGTAAACGTAACAAAAGTTTAAAAAAATTGAGAATAAAAATTCAAATTTTAAAACTCTTATTTGAAGAATTGTGGTTCACATAAATAATAAAAAGAAATAAAGTTTACAATAAATAATAAAAATAAATAAATCAATAGTCAAAGATGAAAGAAGCCAAAAGTCCATAACACTTATTTTGGGAGATTGGAGTGAGATTTCCAATCATTTCAACTAATGTTTATAATGGATAGAGATTAACAAATTATTTTAGCTTGCAAATCATTCTCATCCACATGTTCAGGAATAGAATTTGAAGGAACTAAAATTCCATCACGTTTGTCACATACTACTTAAATAAATGTAATAAACATAACATTATTAGGCATCAACAGGTTAAAGGTATGTGATTTCTAGTTTTGGCCAATACATACTTTGTTACAATCTAACAAATTGGATTAAGTTGAAGACCTGAGTGACAAGTTAGCGTAAAGCATTTTTTTTCTTTCATGTTGGCACATTTTGTAACACCCCAAACCCGGCCTAAACATTATGGCTGAATCTAGTAATGTTACCATAAATGGGTTTTGAAAACGGTGCAAATTCATTGAAGCTTTGTAACCCATTTTTGTTTATACAACTTTTATTGAAAACGTTATTTAATTAATTTATTTTGCCAAAACACAATTTACAGTGGAAGTCTAATAAATTTGTTATATTTCGAAAATCCAGTTCGTATTTTTGGAAAAACTTTAGTTTTCGTAAAACTGCGATTTTAGTCAAATGTTGTAATAAAGGTTAAAAACACCTTCGAAACCAGACATAAAATCCAACAGTCCGGAAAGTCCAAAAATTACATCACTCTCAGAGAAATACCACTTAAAATAATTAAAATCATTATTAAATCAGTTTACATTTCATGGTCACCATGAGACTTCATTGCACTGATCCGCCTAAGTCTGTGGATTACCTGAATAGAGCAGACAAACAGATGTTAGTTTTCGTAAACTCAGTGTGTAACCCAACAGAAATAGACATACAATAAATATAGAATTCATATATATAATCAGATTCAGATTCAGACCTAAGTCCTTTACAGATACAGATAACAAAATCAGATAAATAGAACAGATACAATAAGTCCTACCCCCATCCTCTACACACTATCTCCGACCATTCCATCACACCGTGTCGGGTTAAAAACACCCACCCATCCTTACACACCATATAGTGTCGATGGATACATTACAGATAATATGCAGTTAAGCTGCCAGAATATAGGCAAAATGTCGCTATACAAATCCCACCCCAAATACAGATACAAAATACAAATACAGAAATAACAGATTTAACATGTCTAACATGCTTGCTTAAACAGTATAGTTAGACATACATTTAGTATCTTACTCATATCAGTCTATCGAAATGTCATAGCACACAAAATAGGATTTGATTAGCCCTTACCGACCCTACGGTAGGCCCACAGTCGATCGAAATGACCCATGCGACCTTAGGGAAAATTTTAAAAATATGGGCCCACACGGCCATAGTGGCCTTGCCCATGTGATCCACACGGATTGGCCTAAAACCCACACGTCCGTGTGGCCCACACACTCAACTTGGCCTATCCCGTGTCTTGCGCACCACATGGCCGTGTCTAACGCACGGCCATGCCCTCGTTGACCACACGGCCAGGTACACGCCTGTGTGGCATTGACAAACTGGTTTTTCGGCTTTCACTGAAACTTATTTTTTACGTTTTGGGAACACATTGGTTCAGTTTTGATGTAAGAACACACTTGAGACCACTAGAACCTAAAATTGATATAAAAATTTCCCAACATCAGTCTAAATTCTCGATTAAACTGGGCTAATAAAACTGACAACGGTGAAATTCGTGTGTTCAGAGTTTACCCGATTCCCCGAACGATTTCACTTACGATTCTGGAAGAGAAAAACTTTGCACCCCACGATTCTCTACTGCCAAAAACACCAATTCAATACGAACAGAAAAGACAACATCGCTCAAAACTACTTCAAAGGAAAAACTACATATTCGAACAAAAATACTACCACCACTTACCAACACGTACGAACACCGTGAACCGAAAAATCGTAATTTGAAAGAATAAAAACAGGATTCAGATTGAAGAGAAAATAGCAGAATAGGAGAGTAAGGGAGGAAGAAAAAATAACGTCAGAAATTTAGAAAGGAGGAAGAAACCCGAGATTTGAAAAAATATATAATTAAATCTGATAATATCTACATTAACTTCCCACTAACCCACTAAATCCACTAACCTACTAAATCTCAACTTCATCAGAATTTCTGTTCAACCGAAACTCTAACAAGCAACCGAGTAAAAATAAATTCCCTCGCTCACGTAGGGATTCAAACAGAGGACCTCCAACATAACAACCCCCTTACTATTTGAACCAACAGGCTCATTCTAATATAAATTAACAAATGGTTTAATATAAAACCACTCAACAAGGGTAATGTTAGGATTGGAAAAATAACAAAATTTGCTAAAGGTAGGACTTAAACCCAAGACCTCAGACACACCCCCAAAACACTTAACCACTGAAGCAGATACACAGTTATGTTAGAATTCACAGATACAAAAATAAATTTATCAGGGCGTTACAACTCTACCCTCTAAAAGAAATTTCAACCTCGAAATTTACCTGATTAGAACAGATGAGGATACTGCTGACGCATCGAGTCCTCAGGTTCCCACATGGCTTCCTCAGTGCCATGATTCTACCACAGAACCGTTACTAATGTAATAGACTTCCTTATCAGAATCTAAACATCATGATCCAAAATCTAGACCGGCTCCTCCTCAAATGTCAAATTTGATCTAATCTTAATTTTCTCAACAAAAATAACGTGAGATGGATCAGATCGATACTGCCTCAACATCGAGACATGAAACACATCATGGATATGGTCTAACTCTAGAGGTAGTTCCAACTGATAAGTGACCGATTCCACATGTTTCAAAATTCGATACGGCTCAATAAACCTATGGCTCAACTTGCCCTTACGATCGAATCTCAGAACTTTCTTTCACGAAGAAACCTTAAAAAAAATGAAGTCACCCACAGAGTACTCAATATCTCTCCTCTTCAGATCTACATAAGACTTCTGTCTATCAGAAGTCGCCTTCAGACAATCTCGAATCAATCTAGCCTTGTCTTCGGTCTTAGAAACCAACTCAGGACCCAAAACTCGATGCTCACCCAACTCAGTCCAACATAGCAGAGTACAACACTTACGACCATACAGAGCCTCGTAAAGTGCCATCTGAATGCTAGACTGAAAACTGTTATTGTATGTAAACTCAACTAGCGGCAGATATTCCTTTCAACTACCTCGAAAATCTATTACACAACTCTAAAACATATCCTCCAGTATCTGAATCACCCTCTCAGATTGACCATCGGTCTAATGATGGAATCCAGTGCTGAAGTCTAATCTCGAACCCAGAGCCTTGTAGAATTTCTTTCAGAATCGAGAAATGAAGCGAGGATCTCTGTCAAAATTATTGAAACAGGAACCCCATACAGCCTTACGATCTCAGAGATATAGAGCTTCACTAGCTTCTACAAAGAGTAGTTCGTCCAAACCGGAATAAAATGAGTGGACTTAGTCAATTGATCTACGGTGACCTAAACAAAAGTGTGAATGGCAATAATAAAAATTTGGCTAGCTTGGGTTTGTGTTTAATTTCATGAAATTATGATTTTATGTGATAATGACTAAATTGCAAAAATGTGAAAGTATAGGGGCAAAAGTGTAAATTTTCCCTAATGTGTAAATTGTGTTAAATTGAGTGAATTAGTGATTAAATAAGTAAATTTCGTTATTATATAGATTGAGAAAAACAAGATTTGGACCTAGAAACAGAAGAAAAATTACGTATTGGATTAGTTGACCTAATTCGTCGTTTCAACGAACGAGGTAAGTTCGTATGTTAAATAATGTTTTTATATTGTGTTCTAAATGTTCATTTATCATCGAATTGAATTGAATGTTGATTGGATAAGTACGAGCATGAATCGACAAAGTTACGACGTCCGAAAGTCTCATACGAACATTAGGAATAACTTAGGATACTGAGATGTGATTACGTGTAAGACCATGTCTGAGACATTGGCATTGATATAAGATTCATGTAAGACCATGTCTAGGACATTGGCATCGATTTGAGATTCGTGTAAGACCATAGCTGGCTATTGGCATCGATATATGATAGTTTGTAAGACCATATCTGGGATATGGCACTGTGCGAGTTATACGAGATTTTTGAGTATCCTTAGCGATTCTGAATGGTTAAACGGGCAAAGTCAAGACGAGAATAAAAGTGTAAACTAAATAAATGGTACAGGTGCGTACGATACTTATACGTATATTGAATAAAAGAAGATTGATAAATACATGTGAGCTCGTGTATATTACATGGAAAGGTTTGAGTTTATGTAAGTTTTTTATTTATATAAATGCTTATTGAGGTATCGAATTTCACATGATGAGTAAGTGGATAATTATGAGAAATCTATATGGTTATATTGATTATGAATATGTAATGAATATTGGATTGAATGAAGATATCTTAAATTACTTATGCATATGTAAATGTGAATGAATTGGTGAGAATATATTAGATCTACATAAACATGGAAATGAATAAGCTTGTAAGACCCTTGGTTAGCTATGGTATGGATTCGTGGTATAACAATGATAGCAAATGAGTAAGATTGTAATTTTTAAATACTTAATATGTGTTATTTGATAAGTTGAATATATTATCATACGAGCTTACTAAGTTGTATAGCTTACTTTGTTTTATTTCTTATGTTTATAGTGTTTCGGAGGCTTGCTCGGGTTGCAAGTTGTCGGAGATTTCATCACACTATCCAGCTATCGTTTTGGTATTTCAAAAGCTTTGTGATTTTGGTTATGTGGCATGTATAGGCTAGTGGGTTTATGAAGTGTATAAGTGACCTTTGGCTATTTATGCATATGTGTTTGATATGTATTTAGCCATGAGATTTGGCTTAATAATGATGTAAAGTTTAATGTGTATAAGCTATGTTCATATTAGTTTGGTATGTAAATTTCCTTGTGAAATGGTATATCTTGGTATGTTTGATTATGGTTCAAATAGCTCAATAGACATTTGGTAAGTGACATGTATATGTTTGGTTATTTGTGGCTTGACCATGAATGCAAATGTGGTGGCAATTCGGCTTAAAAAATGGTATGTTTAAATATAAATTTGAAATGATACTTTGGTATGCCTTGGTTTGGTTTTAGATTGAATGATTTGGTTGGATATTTAGTTTGAATTTAAGGCATGTGATAAATGCAATTGATAGTAAGTGGTGAATGATGAATCATGTGGAGTTGGAATGCTTTGAGCTAATTTATGGACATTTGATGAGTAGTAAAGAAATGGATATACAATGGTATGAAATGTACATGAAATGGTCATTTTTGGTTGCTTATTAGATGTGAAATTGATGCCAAAATGATGTGGTTTAGGTATGCATGTGAAATGTGAGAAATGTGACTTAAACCAATTCTATTTTCGTGCCACATGGCCTGAGCACATAGACGTGTGACTTGACCGTGTGACCTCTATTACTTAGAAAATTTGTACAAGTTTCATAAATTTTTATATGTGATCAATTTAGTCCTGCACCTTCTCTAATGTATGTTTAAGGTCTCGTAGACATTTAAAAGGGGACAACATGTGTATGGTTGAATGGTATTTATTAATGTTGGATTATTTGATTGAGAAATGAAAGCTGAATGTTGTGTTTCGATCAGTAATACCTCGTAACCCTATTCTGGCGACGGACACGGGTTAGGGATGTTACAGAATCTGCTAAAACAAAGTCAACTTAACCTACAACTCGGCTAACAGACTCCCATCATCAAACAGGCTAAGACAAGCGAGCATCGCCCTCAAATTAGTCATCGCTCTACGACTGAAAGCATCGGCCACCACATTGGCTTACCAGGATGATACTCTATCGAGCAGTCATAATATTTGAGCAGCTTAATCCATCGACGCTATCTAAGATTCAACTCCTTCTGAGTAAAGAGGTACTTGAGGCTCTTTGTGATCAGTGTAGATGATACATCTCTCATCGTATAGATAATGCCTCCAAATCTTCAACACAAAAACCATAGCAGCCAACTCGAGATCATGCATCGGATAATTCTCTTCGTGTGTCATAAGTTGACGTGACGCATAAGCCACAACCTTACCATTCTGCATCGATACATATCCCAAATCGACGTGCGATGTATCACTCTAGACCACAAATTCTTTATCAGATTTAGGCTATATCAGAAGAGGAGCTTGGGTCAAAATAGACTTGAGCTTCTCAAAGCTCGATTTTTGCGCATCAGACCAGATGAAGGGAACACCCTTGCGCAGAAGCTTTGTCAAAGGAGCTGTAATCAGAGAGAACCCCTCGACAAACCGCCGATAGTATCCCGCAAGACCCAGAAAACTATGAATGTTAGATACATTCTTAGGCTGTGTCTAATCCAGCACAGCCTCAATCTTTCTCGGATCAACACGGATCCCCTCAACAGAAAGCACATGCCTCAAAAAAGTTACCTCTCGCAATTAGAAATCACACTTGCTCAACTTAGCGTAGAGTTGTTTCTCTCGGAGTATCTGAAGTACTACTCTAAGATGTTCATCATGCTCATCCTCGGTCTTAGAGTAAACTAGAATATCATCAATAAAGACTACGATGAATTGATCCAGATATGGCTAAAAGCCTCGGTTCATCAGATCTATGAATGCAGCCGGAGCATTTGTAAACCAAAAGGCTTAACTAGGAATTCGTAATGTCCATAATGAGTCCTAAATGCAGTTTTATGAACATCAGCTTCCTTAACTCTAAGTTGATGGTACCCAAAACAAAGATCTATTTTCAAGAACACTGAAGCCATTCGAAACTGATCAAACAAATCATCGATCCTCGGAAGTGGATACTTATTCTTTACCGTTAGTTTATTCATTTGCCGATAATCAATACACATCCTCATGGTCCCATCCTTTTTCTTAACAAACAAAACTGATGCCCCCATGGAGACACACTAGGACGGATGAAACCACGATATAGATGCTCTTGAGGTTTAGCCTTAAGCTCTACCAGCTCCTTTGGTGCCATATGATATAGAGTGATAGACACCGAAGCTGTACCCGGTAGAAGCTCAATGTTGAACTCAACTTCTCGATTCGGAGCTAAACCCGGTAACTCATCAGGAAAGCCATCCAAAAAATCCCTCACTGTTCTGATATCCCTGATAGAAGAGTCCCTAGAAATCGAAACACTGAAAAAAGTCATATACGCCTCACACATTTTTTGAACCAGTTTCTTAGCCACAAGAGCGGAGATCACATTGGACAGGTAATCTCGACGCTCACCAATCACAACCACTTCCTTATCATCCTTAGTCCTCAGAACGACCCTCTTAGTCGAGTAATCCAAACTAACTCGGTGCTCAACCAACCAATCCATACCCAAAATCAAATCGAACTCCTCTAACGGTAACTCCATCAAATTTGCCAGAAATACCTCCCCTTGCACCTCTAACAAAACATCCCTATAAAGTTTACTAACCCAAATAAACTGCCTCAACGGACTCAGTACAGTAATCTCACTAAAATTACTCTCCACAGAAATCCTTAGGTTTTCAGAAACAGTACTAGCTACATAGGAGTGTGTAGAACCTATGTCTACCAGAGCAGTATAATTACATCAAAAATTAAGAACATACCGGTGATAACATCAGGAGCATCTCTATTCTCTCGGCGTTAAGCAGCATAGACGGCCCATAGGTGGCTGCTGAACTGCCCTCTAAGGCTATACAAAACCCGATTATGAGGCTTTCATCTTATTAGCCCGCTGTGGACACTCTTCAATAAGGTGCTCCAAAAATCCACACATCAGACAAGCCCTTAACCTCCTCCAACACTCACCCAGATGGCTCCTACCACAATCTCCACATGGCTAAATCCCCATAGGAGCAACAAAAACCCCCACTCTAATCGGCCCATCAGGTCTGGCCCATTTCTTAGGCCTCTAAACAGAACTAGAGGACTCTGAATCCCTCTTACTATTACTTCTCTCTCGGTCCTTATTTTGGCGCTCCACAGGTTTAACCTCTTCGGCGATCTTCACCTTATCATCTAGAACTGAAAACTCTCGCTCCCTTTATGGAGCAATCAATACTTTCAAATTATCCCTCAGACCGTCTTCAAAGCAGACGCACTTTTCATACTCAGACGCCATCATACCTCGAGCGTAGCGACTCAACCTCAGAAATTCGACCTCATACTCGGTCACAGATCATCACCTTACATGAGATTCATGACCTCATGCCTACGAGCATCCACATACTTCTCTTGGAAGGCAGTATTAAAGGAATCCCAGTTCAGACGATCCGGCAGATTACCTTCCTCAACCGATAACCACCACTGATATGCCTCGTCGCGAAACAAAGATACTGCACCATTAAGTTTCTACTCGGGAGTACAATCTATATCGTTCATGATCTTTTCGGTGGCCTCTAACCAATACTCGACCACAGTAGAGGTGACTCTAGTGACACCCTTAAATAGCTCAACACCATTGGACCGAAGTCGTTCAATTACCGACCCACTGCCCCCAAATCCAGAATGGGGTCCAGCAACCCTCTCCAATACCCTCAACATGGCTTGGGACGGTGCGTCATCCCCAGCCGAACGGCTTTAAGACCCAGTCTCAGTAGCAAGCAAAATAAGTGCTTCACTCGTATCTAAATTTAACATACTGCCTAAAGAGGAAGACTCAGCTCGAGCCTCTCTACGGCCTCTGCCACGGCCACGAATACCATATCCGCGAGTTCCACGAGTGCTCATCATAGATTTCAAATTTTATCTACATTATAAATTTTTATGTATCAATTCAAGTATTTATTAGCAGATATTTTATGCATAAATAATCAGAAGTTCAGAAATATTTTTCGAGGTTTTAGTCTCTAACTAACTCAGTACAGTTTCAAAAAGTTCTATCTATAGTATTTTCAGAGTATTCTATCTAAATTTAAAATTGCTTACAGAATTGGCGCAGGACAACCGGTGTACCACATACATTCTCAAATTATCCAAATGATTTGAAAATCAATTTTTTTTAAAACACAATTTTGAAACCCAAGATTCACAGCCCGAGTTTTACAAATTGACTCTGATACCACTAAATGTAACACCCCAAACCCAACCTAAACGTTATGGCCGAATCTGGTAATGTTACCATAATGGGGTTTTAAAAACGATGTAAATTCATTAAAGCTTTGTAACCCATTTTTCTTTATACAACTTTTATTGAAAATATTATTTAATTAATTTATTTTGCCAGAACACAATTTACAGTGGAAGTTTAATAAATTTGTTATATTTAAGTAGTTGAGTTTGTATTTTTGGAAAAACTTCAGTTTTCGTAAAACAGCAATTTTAGTCAAATGTCGTAATAAAGGTTAAAAACACCTCTGAAACCACAAATAAAATTCAACAGTCTAAAAAGTCCAAAAATTACATAACTCTCAGAGAAATTCTACTTAAAATAATTAAAACCATTATTAAATCAGTTTACATCTCGTGGTTACTGTGAGACTCCATCGCACCGACCCGCCTAAGTCTGTGGATTACCTGAACAGAAGAGACAAATATATGTGAGTTTTTGTAAACTCAGTGTGTAACCCAACAGAAATAGACATACAATACATACAGAATTCACATATATAGTCAGATTCAGATTCGGACCTAAGTCTTTTACAGATATAAATAACAGAATCAGATAAACAAAACAGAAACAGTGAGTCCTACCCCCATCCTCTACACACCATTTTCGACCATCCCATCACACAATGTGGGGATAAAAACACCCACTCATCCCTACACACCATATAGTGTCGATAAGACACATTACAGATAATATGCAGTCAAGCTGCCAAAATATAGGCGAAATGTCACCATACAGATCACTTCCTCCACACATACAAATCCCACCCCAAATACAGATATAGAAATAACAGATTTAACATACCTAACATGCTTGCTTAAACAGTACAGTCAGACATGCATTTAGTATCTTACTCATATCAGTCTATCAGAATACCATAGCACACAAAATAGGGTTTGGCTAGCCCTTACCGACCCTACAGTAGACCTGCAGTCAATTAGAACGACTCGTGCGATCCTAGAAAAAATTTCAAAAATAAGCGCTGCTAAAAAACGCCGCTAAATTTTGCGACATTGATGTAGAAAAATGCCGCTATAGAATATGACCTTTAGCGGTGCTTTTCCTACAAATGCCATTAAAGAAGATGACATTTAGCGTTGATTTCCCACAAATGACGCTATAGAACATGACCTTTAGCAGCATGTTTTGTAAAAAGCACTGCTAAAGAACATGACCTTTAGGGGAGCAGTACTTTCCCCACAGACGCCACTAAAGAACATGACATTTAGCGACGCTTTTACCAAAACCGCCGCTAAAGGTCATGTTCTTTAGCGGCATTTTTAGTAAAAGCACCGCTAAAAATCATGTTTTTTTACTGCATTTGTTGAAAACTGCCACTAATTAGCAAATTTTTAACAACCCATTTTCATTCATATAGAACCCCTATAACGTCAAATCCAACCAAAAACTGCAAATCTAAATAATACTTCAAATCCAAAAGAAATATGCATATGATCTAAATTAATAAATGAAATGACAATATATTATATTCAAAAGTTATATTGTTAAAATATTCTTACTAAGATAGAATATATATACCTAATACAGCAAAATAGAACAAACACACATCAAACAATCACCTTCAACCATAGTAATAGTATATATATACCTAATACAGCAAAAGACCCAAATACAAACAAAACAAAATAATGATAGAATGCTTACTTTAAGATCGGCAGTTAGCTCAAACAAGCGTCACTATGCATGAATTCAGCCCAAATTTTTTGAGACACCAGGAACATGAGACACCTGAGACAATTAAGTGGATGTACTAGCAACAGACAAATTTTCTGTTCCAGGGGCACAACTAACTTCCGTTTGATTGTAATAATCAGCCCATTGCTTATAATGCAGCTGATAATGGAAAGAATTTGTACCTGCATTACCAGCGACATAAGCCCCACTTGAATCTTAAGTGTAGTTTGAATACCGCTGAGTAGTATAATTTGAATAATTGCTCCCATTCTATGTGGTAGTCTGATGAGTGTAACTACTGCTTGGGCAACTTCCAGCTGTCTGATAGTCACCAGGATTGTAGTAAGTGCTTTAATAACTTGTAGGCCCAAAGATAAGACCCTGATTCGAAATGAGAAAATAGGTGATATGGAGCACTGTGTTTGATATGCTCCTCTTGGTGAGTAAGAGGGTTAGGTTGTTGCTGATAACCACTATAGTAACCTTGGTAACCTGCACTCCCATGTGAATAGGTACCAGCAGAATTTGAGTATGAAGTATAGCCACCATAGTCTAGTTGTGTATTTGTCTCTCCTAAGCTCGATGAAGTGGCAAGAGGTGTTGCATTAGACCCATCCTGAATGGTTCTCGAGGATGGCTCGCTGTGCTGCACATGGTGGTAAGTGAAATTTGAAAAACTTCCACTTTCTGCAGAGTGGTTTTCTACCCTATACATGTTCCATGATGCAGCTTCTGAACCAGTTGTTGAGGGAACATATAAAGACGTCTGCCCTTGACTTGCGTTAACAACATACCGATTCTGAGAAAAAAGAAACAAAAGTTAATGAATGACATATTAAGGCAAGAACCAATCAAAATAGTAGAATCAAATTCCAGTTATTATGAAAGTAGATAACTTATCTAAGATAAGGTTCTTCTAAATTCAAAACCCTAAACCAGATTAATAATAAAATATGCAATTAACTTGGATGTAGTATACAAAAGTAAAACTGAAAAAACTTTTTCTTCTTCAAAGAAAACTATTGAAACCATTTTTATTTTTGGAAAAAAACAAAAATTAGTTGTCGATAAAAATTTGGAGTCGCCACCAATCTTTTATTAGGGTGTGATTGGGTCACCTAAAAACGACTTTGGTCTATGAATTTTAGAAAAACGGGTCCAGGAGTCGGTTACGTATGAGGAAGGATTTGCACCCTCATTACGCCCAAAATTTGGTACCTAGTTAGTTAATTAATGTCTTAATGTCGAAAATTTGAAAAATATAATCCTTAGCAAAACTTAAAAACGTTAAGTATTAAGACCCTTATCATTTCAGAGGAAGAAAATGCCACACCCAATGTGTTAGGACACGACATTCTAATTTCGTCAAAAATGAATTAGGCCAAAATACTCGAGTAATAAAAAATTAAAAGAATATCCATTTATTCAAGATTTAAGAAATCGTGGCCCAATACGTTAGGGCACAATTCCTCCAAAATCCCAAACTCGGAATATTTCCTTTATTATTTTTTAGAAAAAATCTTCATTTCGAGAAATCAATGCGTCACATCAAATACGTTAGGACACAACGTGTTGAATTCCCAATAATGAGTTTTTATTTTTTTGATTAAAGAGAAATGGTCGATTGTTAGATTTAACGAAGAAAATCGGAACCCAATACGTTAGGGCTCAATTTCCTTGAAAATCCTAAATACAAGCATTATCTCAATTTTGAAAATTTTGAAATCGAGTAAAAAAATGATATGATGCTACATTAAATACACAATGCAAAAATAAATATTACGATGGCATAGAAATAATATGAATAAACAAAATCGATAACAATAATCCATGACATGCAAAATATCAAATAAATGAACAAAATATAAATGAAAACATAAATCAATAAACAAATGAAGGACATAAAAATAAAAAAATACAAAATGTATACATTGAAATTATGAGGAATAAAAGACAAACATATGATTTACATATAAAATTTTGGATTATAGATTTATACAAACAAAATACATAAGAAAATTATATAAATATATATACATATAAAATATATTCATGCATTTACAAAAAAAAAATGAAATATATAAGTATAATATAAAAACGTGGAAAATATTTATA
The DNA here is from genome assembly GCF_025698545.1 of Gossypium raimondii. Taxonomy (NCBI): domain Eukaryota; kingdom Viridiplantae; phylum Streptophyta; class Magnoliopsida; order Malvales; family Malvaceae; genus Gossypium; species Gossypium raimondii. The sequence goes on from NC_068567.1 coordinate 10,111,028, forward strand.
ATAAGCTTTGAATGGAGTATAAATATATGTGTATATTACAAAAATGTATAAACATATAAAAATCATAGAATATGGGCAAATGTATAAATATTATGAAATATAAATGTGTATACATATATATATGTATAAAAACTATGAAAATAAAATAATAATAAAGTATGTATATAATATGTATATATATTAAAACGTTTAAAATATATATGTATAAATAAGTAAAAAAAATAATCGAAAAAAAAAATAAGCCACCTTAAAAAACTGCCAATCGTTCTCCCTTTTTTTTTTCCTCCTTTTCTTTTTTTAAAATGAAGGGAGAGACATCTATTTATAGTTGAGCCTCCCCAAATCCAACGATATAGATCAATTATATCAACGACTAAGATTAAAGGGTATCCACAAATTAAATCTCTAAGATTACAAAATCATATCTTCTAAGATTGCATATCATATCCAAGATTGCATATATCATATCTAAGATTGCATATCATATCTAAGATTGCATATCCTTGAAGATTATGTTTCCATATGTGAGCCCGGGCTAAAATTGGGTATTACAAAAACATTGATGTAAACTCAAACCCAATTCACAATAAGAAAACTCGACTCCTAAAATGTCACTGTAAGGTATCTAAACAACATAGAAACTTCAAACACAATTCATTACTCATTACAAACAAATCCTTTCAGTTTAAGATTTCAACACTTCTATAATCCAACTGTAAACCGATCTAGTTCATAACAAGAAAATTCTGCCTGAAAAGAAAGCCTATGAAACACCCCATACCCGACCCGATCACTGGGTCCGAATTACAGTGTGCTACATTCGTTGTCAAGGAAACTACAACAATTTTAGATACAATCACACGTCACAATCTGCATAAACTTACTTATGAGCATATAATAACACTATTAACCAAATTTAATATCTACTAATTTGATTCTCAAGTTCATATAAACATAAAGATATACTAACAGTGACTCAACTAGATAGGTACATGCCAACTAAAATAGTAAAAGTTTCACCAACTCAATGAGTGCAGTATTTTCTGATGGATGTGGAAAACAATAATTGTATATGATTGAACATAACTTGCACACGAAAAACAAACCGAACGTTGAGCAGCAACTTCATATTTATTCTTAGACAATAGTAGATTTAATTTTTAATTTGAATCATTAATTAAAACAAGTTGTTTTGAACAGCTTTTTAATACATTTATTCGAACCACCCCATTATGTACAAAATGGACTGTCTGTTTATACACATCGAACAACATTATTATGTAATAAAAAAACAAGTCAACATTAACGCCACATATAACATCTAATTGCACAGCTTAATATACTCAATACATTACCATAAATAACATCCCATTGAAGAATGAATTTAACACGTTCGAATAGATCAATTTTAAGCTCAATAACGGTTAATTTAGCATGTGAACAACATATACATGTTTTGCATTTACGGCATGGTTTAATCAACTTTAAGCAAGAAATTAAATGCTGCAAATTTCTAGCATTCAAGATCATATATGGACAACATTAATATGAGATTTTCGAGCACCTTAAAGACACATTTGGAAAATTTGAAGAACCATTCGAACAGCCACATTCGAACATCTTAAAGACAACTAAATTTTGTCTTGTTTTGGACAACCTTACGGGTCAGCAAGAAATCTATAAAACTACGCCTAACATGTTAATTTCATCATGCATTGAACAACAATAAACAACCATTAGGCATTATATTAAATCAACTCTTTTAACACATTCGAACAACTTAAAATATATTGTTGACACCATTATTGTGATAAAACGGGGTCGACTTGGATTTTGAAAACAAAAACGAAAAAGAAAAATGAGAGTCGCCGCCAATCCTTTTTAATAAGGTGTGATTAGATCACCTCGAAAAGTGGTTGTTTTTAATAAACGATTTGATTTTATTAAAACAACGATTTTGGTCCACGAAATTCAGAAAAATAGGTTCGAACCAAAAATTGGTACCTAGTTGATTAATTAATGTTTTAATGTCAAAAATTAAAAAATTTAAAGAGACTTAAAGTACGATCCTTAAAAAAATTTCGAATGACATGGACTGAGATTTAAGAGAATATTTGCCTATTTGGTCAAACGGGAAATCGAAACCCAGCACATTAGCACACGTTTCCTCGAATTTCTAAACGCAAAATATTGCCTTACTTTGAAATTTTAAAAGGATATTTGGCTATTTGGTCGAACGAGAAAAATCAAAACCCAGCACATTAGGGCACGTTTTCTCGAATTTCCAAGCGCAAAATATTGCCTTACTTTGAATTTTTAAAAGAATATTTAGCTATTTGATCGAACGAAAAAATCGAAACCCAGCACATTAGGGCACGTTTTCTCGAATTTCTAAACGCAAAATATTGCCTTACTTTGAAATTTTAAAAGGATATTTAGCTATTTAGTCGAATGAAAAAATCGAAACCTAACACATTAGGGCACGTTTTCTCGAATTTCCAAACGCAAAATATTCCCTTACTTTGAAATTTTAAAAGGATATTTAGCTATTTGGTTGAACAAAAAAATCGAAACCCAGCACATTAGGGCACGTTTTCTCGAATTTCCAAATCCAAAATATTGCCTTATTTAGAAAATTTTTCTTTTTTGAAGTAAGGTGTTAATATGCATAATGTAATAATAAATATGATAATGTGAACAAAAATAATATGAGCAAAAACGAATAAGAATAAAAAAGAAAAAATCATTCATGTGTATACAATAACAAGTAAATAAAACTAAAACATTAAAAAATGAACATATAAATAAATAAATAAATAAATTATCATCAAGTAAAACAATAATAACAATAAAGAAACTAGATAAAAAATATAAAATATAAAAATAGATATGTACACGTAAGGGAAATATATATATGTATGTATATACATAAAATTATGAAAATATGAAAAAATATATTTTTAAAATTATTAAATATAAAAGTTTATGTAAGCATGTATATACATGTATATGTATATATAAAATTATGAAAAATATATAAGTATATATATATATATATATTTGTAAAAAAATGTATATAGATGTATTTATATATTTGTATTCGTGAAAGAAAAAATGTACATGGATATATATAGATATATATATATATATATATATATAAATTCTAAAACATATAAAAATATGAGTATGTATGTATATATTAAATAAGTTATACAATATATACGTGTACATATATATAAGCAATTATATAATAATATAACATAATAATAAGACACGCATATTGATTTTAATAACAAAATAAGCAAAATAACAAAAAAAAAAGGCTAAAGTTCGAGGCCAAATCTATAAATAAATAAAAGAGGCGGGACTTCGTTGAACGCGCGAATAACATAGAGGGACTGGAAGGGCAATTTTCCCTTCTCTAAAACGGCGTCGTTCGAATAGGACTAAATTGAAATAAAAAAATAAACTAAAGGGGCAAATTTAAAAATACAAAAAAAACTGATTGAGAAAGCATTAAAAGGCGGAGGGGTTAAAAGTGAAATTTACCCCTCCGTATAAAAACACGCGGATCCTAGAGCAGGCGGGTCGGGTCAGTTTGACCAGGTCAAAACGACGTCGTTTTGGGTGTTTTGGAGCTAAGCCAAAACGGCGCCGTTTCGCAATGGTATAAATATCAGTGTTTTGAGAAAAAAAATCATTTCAACACTTAAGAAGGAAAAAAAATACAAAAAAAAAGGGTTTTCCCTCTGAACTAAGTCCAGATTTCGACCAAGGCCCACCGCACCGGCATCGCGCAGGCACCTCGCTGACCATCGTGTACGGTGGCCGAAAATTTCAAGAAAGGTATTTTTTATAAGTTTTTACGAATACAAGTTGTTCCTTAAAAAAAGATTAAAGAAAATAAAGATAAAAATAAATGAGTATAAAAAGAAAAGAAATGAAAAAGTGAAAATCACCTTGGAGTGAATCTATTTGTTTGTTTTTGAATCTGATTTGCATTTTTCTTGCTAAAGTGTTCCTACAAAATCTATAAAAAAAAAGAACCCCCAAATTATAGAAAAAATTGGCTTTTTATAGCCGATTCTCCGCCAGTCCTTCTTTGCTCTATTGCCTTCTTTTATTACTTGCAGGTGACTGATGCGACAAGTGGGCAAGTGGCGGCAGATAATATGACTGTGGCAGTGGGTCGGTGGCGACTCCGCTGGGGACACAAAATAAAAGAGTCAAGCCATGAGTTGATTATTTTTTGTCTTTTTTGTCAAAAATTTAAAACTTAGTTTAAATGTACGATCCTTTCATTGCATTTTATCGGTCTTTATTACAATTTTCATCGTTGAGGTTTATAATTGATGTGTTAGTTTAAGTTTTGGTATCTTTCTGCATTGCATGACCGTTTGTCACACCCTTTTAAGTGGGAGTGAGAAGCTAATCCTTCGTGAGGTTTTCACCTCCGTGCAGGATAGTGGATCGCTTTCGGGATACATCCGTACCTATCGCTTCGTGAGATTTTCATCTCTGTGCAGCCATAGGGAAATGTATTCCCCTGAACCAAACTCGGTCCGTATAAGCCTATAATGGGTGAGGATCGAAAAATCTGCTGGTTCGGGTACCTTTCCTTTAAAACCAAACCACATGTAGTGAGCCCTAAGAGCCCACCCTAGGTAGAGCCACTTCAAACCCTTAGTGGTTACCTCAATAGATACTCTATTTTTCTTATTTGCTTTTGCTTTGTACTAACCCGTTTCGTTTTCATCATAAGAAAGAGGTGTTGATTCATGTTCATACATTTGCATTACATGACATCATGTGTATTAAGGACCATTAAAATACCCTAATTGATTACAATTATTTCAGTTAATCTGGAAACCAAAAAGAATCCACCAACCAAATATCACTACGGTACTCGCCGTACAACAAAAGAAATGGATCAGAGGTTAGAAAGATTGGAACAAGTTTCACCCCGACGCAACCAGATATGTGCCCGCAAAGAATACTTGTCACTATCAGACCTCAATATCAAGCTGGTGTCTCGGCATCAATGAACTTTCAAACAGGCTCAGGTTCCAATCCGGAGGACAATCCAACCAATCCTGTAGTTCCTGATCTAGATGAAATAGAAAAAGTAAGTGGAACTGCCAAAACAACTCGAAGATCGGTACAAGTGGTTGGAGGAAAAACTTAAAGCAATGGAAATTGCTGACTACCATCACGGGGTTGACGCTAGGGATCTAAGTTTGGTCCCAGATTTAATACTCCCACCAAAATTCAAGACTCCAGAATTTGAAAAGTACAATGAGACTAGTTGTCTTGAAGCTCACATCAAGATGCTCTGTCGAAGAATGACAGGATACGTTAATAACGATCAATTGTTAATTCATTACTTCCAAGATAGTTTGGTCGGGTTGGCTGCCAAATGGTACAACCAGTTGAGTCGTGCTAACATCCACTCATGGAAGGACTTGGTACAGGCTTTTATGAAGCAATACAGTTATGTAAAAGACATGACACCTGACAGAATTACACTGTAGAATATGGAAAAGAAGCCAAGTGAGAGCTTCAAACAATATGCCCAAAGATGGAGAGAGGTTGCGACACAAGTTCAGCCACCTCTTTTGGAGAAAGAAACCACGATGCTTTTCATCAACGCTCTTAAAGCACCGTTCATTAACCACATGTTAGGAAGTGCTACCATTAGCTTCTCAGATGTAGTGATGTCTGGTGAGATGATTGAAAATGTAATAAGAAGTGGAAAGATAGATGCGTGAGAAGGAGTCAAGAGATCAACCCTAAAGAACAAGAAAAATGAGGTGAACAACACGAGTACATATAACAAGGGTTATTCAAAATCAATTACGGTGAATCAGTCAAGAAAAATGGTCGCTAACCAACAGGGTTCATCAAGACAAGAATCTGGAACAAGACAAAACACTGAGAAGTTTCAGTTCACGCCAATTCGGATGTCGTATAAGGAGCTATATCAAAGTCTATTCAATGCGCACATTACTGCCCCTTTTTACTCAAAACCCCACAACCTCCGTACCCCAAATGGTACGACACGAATGCACAATGCAATTATCATGCGGGAATTACGGGACATTCCATAAAAAATTACATTTCCTTTAAAAAAAGTGGTTGAAAGGCTTATCAGTATGCGCGTTGTCAAAATTGATGATTCCTCCAGTGCAGAAAATTCGCTACCCAATCATGACTGATAATGGAGTGAATACAATGCATGAAGAAGTTAAGAAATGTTCACATCAATGTTATTTGTGAAAAAACTACTGAAGAATGGACCTTGTTAGATATTCGCCCTTATAAACCTGAGAGTGTTCTAAATAATGGGTCTGCAGAAGAGACCCTGTAGTATTTAGAGCCTACTTAGAGTAATATTCAAAACACACTTGTTGCTTTCAGCCTAGAGGCAATAAGAACTCTTTTGTGAAACAGGCTCATGTCTGAACGTCGTTATTTTAATGAAATATATCTTTGCAATCATTTTTGAGCCAATATTCTTTCATTCTTTATTAATAATTTTTTTTATTCTTTCATTCTTTCTTCCAAATCATTTTTTCATTCATTCATAATCATACTGTACAGATAATTATTCTTAAATTCATACATTCCTTGTACCTACAATAGGTCCCTAGATATCAACGACATGAGTGACGCTGCTACAGACTTAGAATCTCCTTTTGAGCAATACATGTGTTTAGAGGGATCTCATGACGTTCAGACATAAGCCTATTCCACAAAAGAGTTCTTGTTGCCTCTAGGCTGAAAGTAACAAGTGTGTTCTGAATATTACTCTAAGTAGGCTTTAAATACTATAGGGTCTCTTCTGCTGTCCCATTATTTAGAAAACTCTCAGGTTTATAAGGGCGAATATCTAATAAGGTCTCTTCTTCAGTAGCTTTTTCACAAATTACATTCATATGAACATTTCTTAACTTCTTTATGCATTGTATTCACTCCATTATCAGTTATGATTGGGTAGCGTATTTTCTGCACTAGAGGAAACATCAAGTTTGACAACGCCCATACTGATAAGCCTTTCAACCACTTTTTTAAAGGCAATACAATTTTCTATGGAATGCCCCGTAATTCCCGCATGATAATCGCATTATGCATTCGCATCGTACCATTTGGGGTACGAAATTTGTGGGGGTTTTGAGTAAAAAGGGGCAACAATGTGCGCATTGAATAAGCTTTGATATAGCTCCTTATACGACATCAAAATTGGCGTGAACTGAAGCTTCTCAGTGTTTTGTCTTGTTCCAGATTCTTGTCTTAATGAACCTTGTTGGTTAGCGACCATTTTTTTTACTAATTCACCGTAATTGATTTTGAATAACCCTTGTTATATGTATTCGTGTTGTTCACCTCATTTTCCTTGTTCTTTAGGGTTGATCTCTTGACGCCTTCTCCCGCATTTATCTTCCCACTTCTTATTACATTTTCAATCATCTCACCAGACATCACTACATCTGAGAAGCTCATGGTAGCACTTCCTAACATGTGGTTAATGAACGGTGTTTTTAGAGTGTTGATGAAAAGTATCGTGGTTTCTTTTTCCAAAAGAGGTGGTTGAACTTGTATTTCAACCTCTCTCCATCTTTGGGCATATTGTCTAAAGCTCTCACTTGGCTTCTTTTCCATATTCAGCAGTGTAATTCTGTCAGGTATCATGTCTTTTACATGGCTGTATTGCTTCATAAAAGCCTGTGCCAAGTCTTTCCATGAGTGGATGTCAGCACGGCTCAACTGGTTGTACCATTTGGCAGCCGACCCGACCAAACTATCTTGGAATCAATGAATTAACAATTGACCGTTATTAACGTATCCTGTCATTCTTCGACTAAACATCGTGATGTGAGCTTTAGGAAAATTAGTCCCATTATACTTTTCAAATTTTGGAGTTTTGAATTTTGGTGGGAGCATTAAATCTGGGACCAAACTCAGATCCCTAGCGTCAACCCCGTAATGGTAGTCAGTAATTTCCATTGCTCTAAGTTTTTCCTCCAACCACTTGTACCGATCTTCGAGTTGTTTTGGCAGTTCCACTCTTGCTTTTTCTATTTCATCTAGATCAGAAACTACATGATTGGTTGGATTGTTCACCGGATTGGAACCTGAGCCTGTTTGAAAGTTCATTGGTGCCAAGACACCAGCCTGATATTGAGGTCTGATAGTGACAGGTATTCTTTGCGAGCACATCTCTGGTTGCGCCGGGGTACTCGTCGGGGTTTCAGGGCCCTCATTATCAACCCCAGAATCAACTACAGGGCTTTTTCCTTTATCATTCCCTCTAGCCAATAACTGCGACAATTGACTCATCATACTTCTTTGAGACTCTTGAATGTCTTGTTGGATTTTATCCAGCCGTTCCTGCATCTGATCTTACATCTTATTTTGCAATTGTTCCAATCTTTCTAACCTCTGATCCATTGCTTTTGTTGTGCGGCGAGTACCGTAGTGATATTTGGTTGGTGGATTCTTGTTGGTTTCCAGATTAACTGAAATAATTTTACAAAATTAGGATCTTTTAATGGTCCTTAATGCACATGATGTCATGTAATGCAAATGTATGAAATGAATGCAAAAACGAGACGTTGATTCTTGGTTCAATTCTTATTAGAACAACGTTACAAGAAAACAAATCTCTTTACATAAAGCGGATGCATGTATGGCCTCGCCTTCATACTCCAAGAAACATCAATCTTTCCCTTTGTCCGGATGTTTAAGATAAATCTCATAAATTTTCAATGGATGCCACTACTACCTCTTTCTTGCCTAATCCTGGTTGCAATCCATCGTCTGCCCATCCTCGTAATGTTCACCAGTTTCTTTAAGGAAGTCAGAATATCGATGACTCAAATAATTAGCTTGAATCCTTGGGCCACGAAATAAAGTCGTGTACTCTTCCATCGACCTTCTTTTGCTGTGTTTCTTGGGGATATATTCGAGCAGCCATATTGTAATCCACTTTATCAGGAAACTCATTTTCTTATGATAAGCTCTCTATTTAGCAACTGAACGTGAATCAACACCTCTTTCTTATGATGAAAATTCAATGCAATCATAAACAAAACAAAACAAAACGGGTTAGTACAAAGGAAAAGCAAACAAGAAAAATAGAGTACCTATTCAGGTAACCACTAAGGGTTTGAAGTGGCTCTACCTAGGGTGGGCTCTTAGGGCTCACTACATGTGATTTGGTTCTAAAGCAAAGGTACCCGCACCAACAGATTCCTTGATCCTCACCCATTATAGGCTTATACGGACCGAGTTCAGTTCAGGGGAATACATTTCCCTATGGCTGCACGGAGATGAAAATCTCACGAAGACATAGGTACGGATGTATCCCGAAAGTGATCCACTATCCTGCACGAAGGTGAAAACGTCACGAAGGACTAACTTCTCACTCCCACATAAAAGGGTGTGACCAACGGTCATGCAATGCAATGCAGAAAGATACCAAAACTTAAACTAACACAGTAATTATAAACCCCAACGATGAAAATTGTAATAAAGATCGATGATATGTAATGAAAAGATCATACATTTAAACCAAGTTTTCAATTTTCGACATTAAAACATTAATTAATCAACTAGGTACCAATTTTTGGGCGTTACGAGGGTGCTAATCCTTCATCGTATGTAACCGACTCCCGAACATGTTTTTCTGAATTTCGTGGAACAAAATCGTTGTTTTAATAAAATTAAATCGTTTATTAAAAACAACCACTTTTCGAGGTGATCCAATCACTTTATTAAAAAGGATTGGTGGCAACTCCTGTTTTTCGTTTTCGTTTTTAAAATCTAAGTCGACCCCGTTTTATCAAAAAAATAGTGTCAACATACATCATTTGAATATCATAAATCACAACTTTTAGACGCCATAATTGCAGCATTTAACACCTAAACTTTTAGCTTACTAACATCATAAATTCATATCCATTTGGACATCATTAGTTAACATTTAACAATTTAGTTTCACATTGTTCAGACCATTTTAATTTCCTAGTCACTTGGATGATCTTTAATTATTATTTGGACAACAATAAACAACCATCGATCAGACCACCTAAATTGATAAGAAATTAGACAACATGCATGCAAACTGCATGCTTCAGCAGCTCCCTCGACAGCTAGAAATTTCACTAAAATTTCAGTTAATTCCATCATTCGTACCAGCATAAAGATGCAACAAAACAACCAAGGAAGAAAAGGTAAAGAACTCAGTATCATTTATTTAATTAATTAAATAACATATGCAATTTTTGCATTTTTAGCAAGTTGAAAACATCTTTAAACAGGGAAATTAAATGCTGAAAGTCTAACATTTGGATAAAGGCCAAAGTTGGCATTTAACTTCTCATAATTCCCTATTATTTCAATCAGTAGCAGTCCATCTCCTCAACAAATTTAAGTATATTCAATTCAACAATTTCATACTTAAAATTGAGCATTCTTAACAACGGTCATCAAAAATTAACTCAGCATTCTTGAATAGCACATACATTAATTTCAAACAAAAGGAAAGGTATAAGAATTTAGGAGAATACCAAGCTCCAAACAAGCTGTTGATCAAGTCTGTCAAGCTAAATTCATTTATCCAAAAAAAAAACAATATTTAGTTATCCAAATACCAGCTTCAGACATGATAATTTGCAGCATTTAAATACCTAAAGTTTCAGCAGTCAGATAACATGGTTTACAACATATAACACTCTAAGTGCATGTTTGGTTGGGTGTAATGGCATAGCCATTACATCCCTATTATGTGGGCCCCACCTATTCATATGTTTGGTTGGGTGTAATGCTCTATTACATCCCTATTACATTATATATGTATTACTGCTATTACACCGATTTCTATTCCCTGCCCAAAGTTCAGTTTAGCTTCCGTTTAGCCCTCTCCCAATTTTTATGCCCTGTTTTACCCTCTCATTTTCCCAAGCCGAAAGCCACTTCCAGAACTCTCCCTCCCAACATCATTTTAAGCTGGCAGCAAAGTCACCTCCACCGCTTCCGTTTCACTTTCACCTCCACCTCCACCGCTCCCTATTTTATGGGATTTTGTCGACCAAAAATAGACTTGTGTTCTTCAAATGCAGAGAGTAGGGAAGTCTCTTGTATCAATCCCAAGTATCTCCAAATAAACCCTCAACAAAACCTTTCCAATTCAATCAACGTAAACATTGTCTGCCCTAACATTTTTATGTTTCTTTCAATGTGTTTTCCCTTTTATGTTTAATGTTTATGATGAAAGATTCAACATTTCTAGAAATCGAATCATGCATTCACCTTTAGTGGCATCTAAGGTTTCTGAAAACTAGGGCTTAAATCCCAATTTCAACGATGAAATATTGCACTTTTTCGAAGTTATAATTCAACTCAGAAAAAATTTAGAAGTTTGAATCCCAATTTTCGTGATCAAAGATTTAATATATTCATAAAATAAAACTTTAATTCATTTGATAAAGAATTAGAAGTTGTAATGGCTGCGAATGAGTTACAGGGTAGTTCTTACGGTTAAGAGGAAATCCTCGAAGGGTAAAGGGAAAGTTGTTGTTTCTGGTTCTGAAAATAGGTTTGAGATTTTGAATGATGAATGTGAATTGGAACAGATTGATCAAGGTCAACTGGGAGAAGATTTAGTTAATCCTTTTTTTGGAATGTAAGGGGTTTTAACAATTCCCTCAAATAGATTACTGTTATGAATAGAATGAAGGAGTTGAGAGTTGATGTAGTTTGTTTGATTGAAACTAGAGTGAAGGAAAATAATGTGACTGCTATTGGAAAAGTGGTTTCAAGGTTGGAGGGGCATTAACAACTACAATGATGCTGAGAATGGAAGATTATGGTTTTTATGGATGGACTTTTTTGGAGGTTACAGAGGTTGTTAACACAGATCAGACTATCACATGCATGATTAAAAGCTCTAATCAATTCTGGTATGTTTCTGAGGTTTATGGAAGTACTGATGGTTGTGAAAGGAGGAGGTTATGGACTCATTTGGAGACTAAGCACAATGTTGGTGCTTCTCCTTGGTTAGTAGCTGGGCATTTCAACGTGATTGCCAATCCTCAGGAGAGCTCGAATTTTTCAGGAATTTATAATTAGAGTACTGACATTAAAGAGTTAGAAGTTGCTTGGAAGAGCTTGAGTTAGATGATTATATGTTTAGTGAGCCACTTTTCACTTAGACTAACAATCAGCAGCAGAGCTTCTTGGCAAGGAAACTGAACAGAGTGCTTGTTAATTCTACTTGGTTGCAGGGGTTACCAAATTACATTGTTGAATTTCTTGCGCCAGGTGTATCTGACCACTGTTGTTCCATTTTTGAATTGGACAAGCTTAGTCACTCACCTCCTAAGCCTCTTTGATTCTTCAACTTTTGGTCAGCATCCTGATTTCCTAAGCATTGTTAAAATTCATGGCAGTAGCATGTTTAGGGAGATCCTATGGTATCTTTATTTCTCGATCTCAAGAGGCTGAAAAATGAGCTTAGGAAATTTTACTTAAAGTGTTACAGAAATATTACTAGAAAGGATCAGAAAAAAAGAAAGGAGTTGGAGGAGATACAACTAGCAACCCTGTCTGGTAGTGTCAATGATAAATTGGAGATACAAATTTATTTTCTTTGTTTTTGCTACCTCTCAGGCAACAGCCGTTTACAAGGTGTCATCTATTGCGGCACAGCATGGTGTGCCTGTTATTGCTGACGGTGGCATTTCAAACTCTGTCGTCGGATTAGGGTTACGAGGCTTTACCGATCAAAATACAACTCAGAACAGACATTCATTTCAATTCAAGTACCAAAAAAAATGTAATCAATTCAATACTATTCGTCTAGTATAATTTTAAACCAAACTAACATGCTTCGATACTATAATTCATACTCTACCCAAATTAATATTCAAACATTATAACCAGTGAATCATAGCAATCGAATACTTAACTTATAACCAAGTATAATTCATTTCATATACAAATCATATATTAAGACATCTATTCATATAAATCTATTTCATTAAATACTTTCCAAAAGCACTATTTATAAATATGCACTTCTTCACATTTTACTAAGTCAAGCCAAACCACATGATTTATTAAACATTAATATATATATATATATATATATATACAACATTAACAACTTCACATAATGGTCAAGTATAAAATTTGGTTTTACCAAATTATACCAAAATAATAACTATCAATTTCACAACTCGAATCAAAGCTAATTGCACCATTTATAACCGTACCTAAATGACCATCAAATAAATTACAATATATGTTCATATTTTTACTATCACAAACTGTACTTTAACAATCAATATGCAAGCTATCACACATACATAACTTAACTTATGTGAGCATATGCATTATGTCAAAAACACATTATTTACCACTTTCAAACCTTTACACAAGACAAATTATACATCCAAAATGAGCTACTTTCATGGCCGATTATACATCATCTTTAACATTTCTCATTGCCGAATCATATAACCAACATCACAAATATATTTAACATGAAACATACCTCCAAATTAAGCTTCTAACATGACCGAATATGTATACCAACATTAGTATCATGATCAAGCCTTTTTCGCATGGCTATATACATATATACATATATACAAATTTCAAAACCAAACATCTCAAAACTAGCCTATACATGCCACATAACCAAAAACTCAAAGCTTATATTTACCGAAGCGATAACCGGATAGTGTGATGAGGTCTCCTATGACTTCCAACCCGAGCAAGTCTTTGAAACTCTATAAACATAAGAAAAATAAACCATAACCAAATAAATCATCTCAATGATATTATAATTCAATTTGACTAGGCCGCCGAATTTAGCAAATCTCAACCACACATACATTTATCATACTCGTAAATTCTTATGACCACATTAAGTAACTTCACTTATCTTATTTATCAATGAACATATAAACCATGCTTTCAAATTCAACCATTTCAATCTCATTTATCAATTCAAAATTCAAATTAACTACCATAAAGCTTAGTAAGCCATAAGCAAATAAATCATCTCAATGATATTATAATTCAATTTGACTAGGCCGAATTTAGCAAATCTCAACCACACATACATTTATCATACTCGTAAATTCTTATGACCACATTAAGTAACTTCACTTATCTTATTTATCAATGAACATATAAACCATGCTTTCAAATTCAACCATTTCAATCTCATTTGTCAATTCAAAATTCAAATTAACTACCATACATCAAAGTCATATTACACATGCTTCATAATTCCACTGTTCAAACCATATATACTCCTCATTCAAATATATATCACGTTCGGTCATACAAAACACATAACCAACAAATCAAAACATGCTTATTTAACTCTTTCACATATACATAACATATTTAATAATTTAACATTATCAATAACATTTATCTAATCATCTTTCAAACTAAACTAACATACCTCAAACCATGTTTCATGTTTCATAAATCCCATGTTCGAAACATAGGACCACAATTTCATGGTATTCGAACTCTTGAATATAATTAAGCTTATTTCATTACAATTTCATATAACGAGCATATGTATCACCACGTTCATTTATATACATTTATTTCATTCATTGTCATGTATTTCACATATTGTCGTTTGAAACATACTCACCTTTCATTCTTGAATATCGTATACACTTCGTACGTACCTGAATCAGATATACTTTCACATAGTCATTCATTTCTCAATATTGCCCGTCGAACCGTTAGGAATCAATAAGGATACTCGGATAGTTCGGAAGCTCTTACAATGCCAACGTCCTAGACGTGGTCTTACATGTAATCAAATATCGATGCCACTGTCCCAGACAGGGTCTTACACGAAATCGTATACGATGCCGATGTCCCAAACATGGTCTTACACGTAAATCTCAAATCGATGCCAACGTCCCAGACGTGGTCTTACACAAAATCACATATCGGAATCATATGTCATGACATATGTATCCTAACTATTCCTATGGTTTGTACGGGACTTTCAGACGTCGTAATTTGATCGATTCAAGCTCGTATTTAATTCTCCCATGCTTATATCAATTCGACATATTTAATACATATACATTTAAATTTAACGACATTTATTCACTTATGAACTTACCTCGTACGGACACGAACTAACCGGACGACTATTCGAAAATTTTCGATTTTTCCCCGATCCATATTCGATCTCCTCTTTTCTTGACCTAATTCAATTCAAATCTGGCTTGTTTAATAACATATTCATTCAATTTTATCCAAAAATACATAATTTGGGCATTTTACATTTTAGCCCCTAACATTTCACATTTTTACAATAGTCCCTATTTCAAAATAACACAAATTACTCAAAATTTCCACAAACCCATTTAGGCCGAATTTACCTTAGGTCCTTAGCAGCCCATTTATTCAATTTATTTCACAATTTGACCCTTCAATTTACAAATTTCACAATTTAATCCTTAATACACATTTTTATCAAAAATCATTTAATGAAACATATTAATCTATCAACAATTATTTATTTTTCATCATCAAACAACAAAAACATCAAGCTATTATCAATGGCAAATCACAAATTCATCATAAATTCTGAAAATTAGGGCATGGGCTAGCTAGAATACGAAGCAACAATCTCAAAAATATAAAAATCATCAAAAACCGAGCAAAGAACATACCTAAATCAAGATTTAAAGGTGCCGAAATATTTAAGCAACCATGGTTTCTTTTTCCTTCAACTTTCGGCCAAAAAGATAAGAATGCATGGCTATTTTTTTGTTTTGTTTATTTAATTAACCATTATTTATTTAATTACCAAAATGTCCATTAATAAAACATAAATAAAACACTTAATGGTGGTCCATCTTTGTCCACTCAATTATTCAATGGTCAAATCACAACATAAGGACCTCACTTTTAATTAACTAAAGCAAATAAGCACTTTAACTTATAGCATGCTACTTTTCAATTTTACGCGATTAAGTCCTTTTATCAAATTGAGCACACAAATGATAAAATTTTCACACGAAATTTTTACACATTAATTCACATATTGTAAACACCAAAAGTAATTTTAAAATATTTTTTGACTCGGATTCGTGGTCCCGAAATCACTTTCTGACTAGGGTCTAAATCGGGCTGTTACAGTAAGTTTGCCTATATGACGATACGAACTTGCATTGTGCGGTCTCATAGAAGAGTAATCGAATTCAAAGTGCAAACTATGTAGAATATGGGTTAGGACCCAGTCGGATAATGGGTCGGTAATAGTGAGTATCATAACACCTATAATATTATTTATTTAATTAATTCAAATAAATTTAATTATTTCTCTCAATTAAGTATGAACTAATTAATTGTATATATAACCTAAAATGAAAAACAAACAATTAGCAGTAGTATGATCATCTCATACCTTATTGAGTTTTTGTTTTTTCTCTATATATTTTTATTGATACAAGGTTAGGGAGTTGGTTGTTGTGAGCAGTTTACATTGAGTCTATGGTGTTGAGACACACAAAGTGGGAGGTTTCTTTGTTTTTAAGAGAAAGTTTATCCCCTTTCTTAATTTATGTAAGCCCTAGGAAATAGTGGCCCAGTTTTTTAGACCTACAATTAAGGTTAATGGGCCACGTGACTAGACAAGAATGGTTGTTCAGTTGGTGGTTGATAGCAGGAGGCCATTGCTTGGGATGTGATAGATGTGATGAGATAGATCTTTGATATTGGGATTGATAGGGGTAGTTCCGTAGGTGGGCGAACCTATGTATTAATGAGTCATTGTGCTGGATGGATGCTCTAAGCCACGCGGGGTTTGGTGAGCATCCCCTTTGCAGGGATGTCACAAAACAATTTTATAACTTATTAATTTTACTACAAGAAATACGATAATTCTCTTTTTATGAAAAGAATGTGATAGTGTTATGATTGAATACATATAGATAAAAAAATTAAACATTTCAACTAGATGTATCCATGTGCTAGTCGAGCCAGGCCACAAGTCAATTTTAAAAAAAATTCTAAGCTTGAGCTCGAGCCCGACTTAGCCTAACTCATCAAGAAGCTCATGTTATTGTTAAAAAAAATAAAATTTTAAAAAATAAAATTTTATATTAATAATTTATGTATCTATACTATATATAAAGTGGTTGATTGAGTTGGTTTCATGAGTCAACTCGATACCAGCTCAGATGTAAAATTATTAGAATACTCTTATATTAAAGTGTAATTAATATTATTGTAAGGGTATTTTCATCTTTTCATGTTTTTCTATAATTTTCAAATAAAACAACTGAAAACATTATTTGAAAATTGAATACAAGACCAACAAATTCATATAATAAAACCCTTGCCACTCCACTAATCATAATGTATTAATATATTTTTTAATATGAAATATTTTTGTTTGCCCACATTTTGGGTGTGATAAATTTTAGGCCTTGTTTGATAGACCATTGAAAAAAATCATTGAAAATTAATATTTTCAATAATTTAATTTTTAGGCATGTTTAATAATCTAAAATAAAATCAATGTGATAGAATTTTTCTAGAAAAATGTGGAAAATAATTAGATTTATCAATTGGTGGAGAATATTTTAATTAATTCAATTTTAATTAATTTATTTTAATATTATATTATCCTATAAAATTTACATTTAAAATTTGATTTTTATGTAGAATAAGGTGAAATGTTTAAGAGTTAAAGGATAAAATGTACAATTTATTTATTTTATAATTTAAAATTTATATTTATCAAACAATTTAATTATATTTCGTAATTAATTTTAAGTAATACATCGATAATTTTATAACTTAAATTTAGTACTTAAATTTTTAATATTTAATTTTTAACCTTTATTTTTTAATTTTATAATTTAATTTAAATTTGATTGATGTCACCCTAACTGAAAATAAAAATCTTCACTATGACCTATGAATAGGTTTAACGTCAACTAAATCAATGATGCAATTACAAAAAAATTTCGTTATTTATCAAATCTGTAATTGACATTGGTTAATCATTAGTTAAATTCTAAATATTATAACCAATTCACATAATGCTTCATTTAACATTTAATAAATTATTTTTGATACAAACAAATACCATTTTTGTAAATTTTTTTGACAAATTACAATAACAGGGCAAAACTCGAACAACAAACGCGGCAAATACGACTCAAACCCATGTCATACTTGGAACAATAAACACCCTTGAAAGAACTTGATAAAAGATTGAAAATATATCTAGCCAAACAGAAGGAAATAGAGAGAACAGAAGAGAATAAACTTCTTTTCTTTGTATTCAAAATTGCTTGCTTCTGAAATCTCAACGTACAGTATTTATAGACTTTGTTAACTAGTCTAAACTGAGCAACAACCTTACCAGACTCACAACTAACTAACAACTCCTATACACTAATATTCATCCATCTTCTCCACAGGCAACACCCGTAGAAAACTCCTAAAACGAGTAAAACTCGATAGCGAAAGTGGCTTAGTAAGAACATCAGCGACTTGATCACACGCTGGAACTTCACCAACGGCAACAGTACCATCAGCAACCTTCTCACGAACAAAAAATAAATCTAACTCAACATGCTTAAATTTTGAATGGAGAACAGGATTGGCAGCAACCGCAACTGCCCCAGAACTGTCACACCAAATATTGGGAATACTATTAGACTGAACATGTAATTCTTGAAGTAACGATAAAAGCCACGTAACCTCACTAGTAACTGCGGCAAGACTTCGGTATTCTGCCTTAGCAGTAGACTGAGCAACAACCTGTTGTTTCTTCGTACACCACGACACAGGTGTATGTCCGAAATAGACACAGTATCCAGTAGTGGATCTCCGGTCATCAAAATCTAATCCCCAGTTTGCATCAGCATATCCAACTAAGGACAAACCTGTGGACGGATGAAACACAATCCCAAAATCAATCGTTCCACCTAGATATCTCAAAATGCGCTTCAGAGTGGTCATATGAATGGAGGTGGGACAATGCATAAACTGACATATTCGATTTACAGCATATGCAACATCAGGCCACGTAAGAGTGACATACTGTAAAGCTCCTGCAAGACTCCTGTATTCAGTCGGATCATCTAACCGTTCACCACCATCTCTAGTCATAATAGAGGAACTAATCATCGGTGTATGAACACTCTTCGCATTTTCCATCGAACAACGTATAAGAATATCACCTATATACTTCTTCTGACAAAGAAAAAGACAGCCTGACGAAGAACGAATAACCTCTATCCCAAGAAAGTAATGGAGATCACCCATGTCCTTAAGCGAGAACTCACTATTCAGCAATCTAACAAACCACTCTATAATAGAAGGCACATCACCAGTAATAATGATATCATCAACGTACACAAGAACATACAATGTTGAAGCTGGTACCACTCGAACAAATAAGGAAGCATCAGACTTTGATACCACAAACCCCACAGAAACTAGAAATCCTTTTAACTTCTCAAACCAGGCACGAGGAGCCTGACAAAGACCATACAACGCTTTCTTCAGACGACACACCAAAGGTCTGCCATCTGAGCCATATTGAACATAACCGGGAGGTTGATGCATAAAGACTTCAGTGTCAAGATCGCCATTTAGAAACGCATTATTCGCATCCACTTGCCGAAGCGGCCACCCCCTAGACACAGCAATAGACAAAATAACTCTGATAGTAGCCGGTTTGACCATTGGACTAAACGTTTCCTTAAAATCACAACCTGGAACTTGAGAGCATTCTTTTGCGACTAAGCGAGCCTTATGTCGAGCAATAGTACCATCAGAATTCTTCTTGATTCTGAACAACCATTTGCACCCAATGATCTTACGATTAGACGGAGTAGGAACTAGCTCCCATGTGGAATTATGCATAAGAGCATCATACTCAGCTTGCGCAGCATCGCGCCACTCAACAGTAGCCAGAGCTTCTTCAATCGTAGTCGGTTCAACAGCTTCAACATTTAAAACCTTAGGCTTGTAAACCCTTGCTTTAGCTCGAGTGACCATTGGGTGAGTATTACCCGTAGGTGGCCTACTAATCTGACTATCAGATGCCAATGAAACACCTGCAGACATTCTCATAGTAGAATGAGAGTGAGCATTGTTATCACTTGATGATCCCAAGCCATGCACTGCTGGAAGATCACTCAACTCAGTTCCATCATTAGCAGACGAACCATGAGCTCGAACATTACCCGACCCAGTCCCAACATCAGCTGAAGAATCATGAGACTGAGACTGCTCCAAATTAACATCTAATACAGGATCAGTAGACTGAGATTGCAACCCTTCTAAAGATGGTGTCATCATGCAAGGCTCAATAGTTGAGGAATAAGATGGCTACACGAGAGGAACAACAGTCGAACTAGTCTGATTGGTCGTCGACACAGACTTGTCTGGACTAGTCTCAGCAAATAGAAATCTCTGCTCATCAAATACCACATGCCTTGAAATTATAACTTTACCATCTGGTAAAAGACATTGATACCCCTTGTGACGAGGACTGTAGCCCAAAACTATAGACGGCTGAGATCAAAATTCCAACTTATGACCTACAAACGGACGTAAGTAAGGATAACAACAGCAGCCAAACACTCGAAGATGATCATAGGTTGGATCATGTCCATATAGTGCTTTAAACGGAGAACTGTTCTGAAGGACAACAGTAGGAAGTCGATTTATAAGATGAACCGCACAGCAAAACGCATACCCCTAGTATTCCATAGGCAAATTTGCGTGAGCCAACAATGTAATACCCACTTCAACAATGTGACGATGTTTACGCTCAGCTACTCCATTTTGTTCTGAAGTATACGGACATGTCAGTCGATGTATGATTCATTGAGATTTTAAGACAGACGTAAAACCACGGTATTCGCCTCCCCAATCACTCTGGAACTGCTTAATAGACTTGCCAAACTGTGTCTTAATTAACTGTTGAAACTGAGTGAAGCATTCTAGTGCTTGAGCTTTTTGACGTAAAAGATAAACCCAAGTAAACTAAGTACACATATCAATAAACGAAACATAATATCTTTTATCACCACATGCAACAGGTGCAGGACCCCAAAGATCAGACACAACCAACTCAAAAGGACGATAGCTAGTAGTCGAATGTGAGAAAGGTAACTTATGTGACCTGCCTTTTTGACATGCAGTACATATACCATCCAAACTATTTTTACTTGAAGCAACATTACATTTATTTAAAACTGTTTTGACCACAGAAGTTGATGGGTGGCCTAAACGATTATGCCATAAAGCAAACACATTATTATTTGAAACTATATGTGGAACTTGCGAATGAGTAACAAATGGAGCAACCGTAGACGGAGTAGAACCCACTGGCACAGAAAACTGATATAGTCCATCATGAATACGGCCCATCAGCAATGTCTCCCGAGTCACCGTATCCTTAATAACACAATGGTTAGGATGAAACTCAAAAAACACACCATTATCACGAGTAAACTGTGAGACGGATAAGAGGTTTTTCCGTATACTTGACACACATAAGACATTTGATAATTGTAACGGTTTATACTGAGTAGGTAAAATAGCAATACCAATTGACGAAATTACCGCAAGAGTACCATCACCCATTAAAAGAGATGACGGGGTGACATCACGTAAAGCTGACACATCACGACAGACATGATGACTCGCTCCCGAGTCAGGATACCAAGATGTGGTGCCACCTTGCACTGGAACGTACGGAGCATCATTACTAGTACTAAATCCAAGTTGAGAAGTATTGACATGAGAGCCGGATTCTGAAGTATCAGAATAATCAGATGCACGTAAGTCCCCTAGCCGAAGGAGTCCAATACACGGTTCGGACCCAGTATAAACTCGAGCACGCGGTTTGGTAAATTGCAGAACTCGATCAACACCAATCGGTTCAGGCGAACCGGGATCACTTTGATCAACTTGAACAAAATTAGATGACGGAACCCTATTTACATTTGGGTCAATATTCGGCCCATGAGTGGAATTTACCATATTCGGCCCTTGCAACCCACGCCGTCCATTTCCAACAACAAAATCCAATGGGGTATTTCCATTAAACCCATTGCTATTAAAACCAGGCCCATCATTATGACCAAACTGACTCAAACTTGACTTAAAATTATTTCCATATGGCCGGCCATATTCATTTGCATATGACACCTGTGGCCCACGTGCCAATTTCTCACTTTGCATGCCAGCACTCCAATTTTGACCACCATTTCTATTTTGACTTGCATAGTACCCTTGGCCATAAATTGTTCTCTGACTTTTGGGATAAGGAGCCACATATTTTTCTTCTTCTTCTTGCGCACACGGTCCAAATTCGGCTCGCTCAACACCCGACAGAACCCCTACACAAGAGACCGACGGCACCACGGACGAGGTATTCGAGTCTCTATGATAACGGTAGTAGCACTTCTGAGCCACATGACCAAATCGACTACAGATCTGGCATTGAATGCGAGATCGAAAGGTTCTGCCACAGCTACGAACAGACATACGACCGCCACGACTGCCTCCTTCAACCGACGGCGCATCCTCAACCAGATTTACGTTCAAATTTACCTCCTGCAACACTTGAGCTTGACGACTCTCACAATCAACTAAAGCATCAACCAAACGTTGTAACGGCAGAACTCTAGTCGACAGCCTAGTGGAGGAGATAACCGCCTTAAACTCTGATGGCAATCCCGCGAGCATCACCTCAATCTTCTCTTCATCAGAGAGACGAGAACCAGAGGCATCTAACATAGCACACAAATCTTTAATTTTAGCAACATAAGCTTTAATGGAAAGGTTACCTTTCTTCAAAGAATGAAGCTCATGCCGAATTTGTGACTGCTTAGCACCAGTGTCAGCCGCAAACATATTAATAGCCGTGTTCCACATATCACACGCCGTGCACGCATCATCAAATGACGATTGAAGAGATGTACTTACAGTTGATAATAGCCATGAAGTCAGAAGCCTATCTTGCTGCGTGAACACCTGAGCCGCCAGATTTGGAGCACGAGATCCATCGGGCAGAGACACAAACCTCGATGGTGGAACAACGGTGGCATCTAAAAATCCTGTAAGTCCATATCCATCCACTATTAATTTGATCTGTTTGCGCCACTGAATATAGGTTCCTTCATCGAGCTTAACCACTTCATGCCGAGGAAGACCGGTCGTGACACGATCGCCAGAGAACACACCAGAACTAGACTCACCAGTTGCGAAATCAGCAGAAGCCATGATAGACAAGATCCAGAATCAAATGGCGAATGATACCATGAAAGAACTTGATAAAAGATTGAAAATATATCTAGCCAAACAGAAGGAAATAGAGAGAACAGAGAATAAACTTCTTTTCTTTGTATTCAAAATTGCTTGCTTCTGAAATCTCAACGTACAGTATTTATAGACTTTGTTGACTAGTCTAAACTGAGCAACAACCTTACCAGACTCACAACTAACTAACAACTCATATACTCTAATAACCCTTAATCATCAAATCATCAAAAACATCATTATTTTAATATCCCATCCCATAGATGAATTGGGATCATGAATTTTATTTTACAAATTGATGGCCAAAGTTAAGCAAACTTCATCTTAGAAGCATGTCTCAGCTTCTCCTTTCGCATCCGTCGCGCCTTTAAAACCACCCGAAATGCGATTACCTTTCTTCTGAACCACCCTATCTCCTTCTGAACAACAAATGAATTATTATTATACCAAATTCGATAAATTATAAAATAACTTTCAGATTTGAGCATATCCTACTGGTTTATATGTATTATTTTGATCTTTAATCGGTACTAAATAATTTAGATTATGTTAGAGTTAAAATTTCAATGCATTTCGATTTATTTTTATCAATATTAACTTATATCGTATCGGATAATAATAAAATTTGTTTTTTTAAATAAGATAATTATGAAATCTTATACCCATGTCTCCGGTTTGATCTTCTCTAACTCGTCAAAGACCAAAGGAAGGACGACGTTGAGCAACTCCTCTGAATTATATGTTCAAAACAACTAGCATGTTAGTTTAAATATTATAAGTAACTAATACATGTAAAATTCTTAATTACTGTAAAATTAATACCTTCGTTCATATTATATGAAAATACTAAAAATATCATAAGGTCGATTATATCATGCAACCCGAATTTTGAATTACAACTTAAATTAATTTTAAAACATTATAATTAAGTTCTTTAAAGTACTAGTATGGTATCAATAAGGGTTTTGTTTTTAATCTTGTCATTAGTTTAGACATTAAATGTCAACTTATATTTGGTATGGAATATATTTAAAATACATAAATAAATTATAAATATGCATTTACCTTTTGCGTAGGCAAATTAGATACGCCATGCTAAAAAGATAACATTTATAAGTTTTATTGACGTTATCTTATTTTTTAACATATCAAACCAAAATTGTCCATGTGTAGGTATACACATATCTACATTTAATCCACATATTTTAAATATGCTCAATACCAAATTTGATCTGACATTTAACGCTTAAGTTAACTGCTAAATTGCTGAAAAGATCTGATTAATACAATATTAATACTTTGAAGACTTAATTTTATATTTTAAAATTTATATACCAATTGAAAGTCTAGATGGGTTAAATTTGTTTCTTCTTTTACACCAATGTTGTGTAAATATTTACTCAAAATCATAAGAAAAGGATTGATATGAACGATATGTAAAGATCATATACCATCGCTATAAGCTCTTTTCTTTGGGAAGCAACCTGTCTGAATAGTATCCTGCTTAGAAGAAAAAGCGTTATGATTAAACATGTGCATAGAAAGATTACCACAATAAAAGTAAAGTTTTTTAATCATATGACACCACAACAAATTGTAGCATTAGAGGCATTTTTTTTCCACATACAGCGGTATGCCTCTGAAAAAGTAATGGTGTTTGCATAAACGCCGTCAACGTCGTCGCAGAGAGGGCAACTATTGGCGACAATCCCAGAAAAAAGTCCCTAACTCCTTCGCATGTTCCAGCTTTTTTTTTTTTGAGTGATCAAAATAAAATTAACTTAAAAATTGGATGACCAACTAGATAGTTTATCTATAATATTATACTATTTTTTATTGGATTGAATCCAATAAAAAATTTTAGTTGAAGTGATAAAATCGAATATTTAAATATCTTAATATTAAATTTAAATAAAATCTTAAATAATAATATAGATATATATTATTTACCATTATAAAATAATGTATGAACCTATTTATAAATAAATTTTAAATTTAAATAAGGTATGTTGTGAAATCATATGCCCAATTTACCTGTTTGCGCTTCTGCAGTATCCTTTCATAGGTCAAAAGAATTTTGATTTTGCGCAAGTCCTCTGAATCATATGTTCAAAACAACTAGGAGGTTAGTTCTGCTCAGGTTTTAATTGAATCGTTAAATTAGTAGTATCGTATTAATTAAATTTTTTATTAATATAATTATTAAGTTAAGTGTTAAATGTCAACTTAAATATGATATAAAGAGAAAAGGATATCACTATTGAAAATTTTATTGACACTATTTATTTGTTTATAACATGTTAGACCCGAATATACACATTTATCTATAATTTGATCCACGTTATGTTGAGTTCAAACTGAAACTGATTATTAAACTGATGGAATGACAAAATTAATATAATACTAATATTTTGAGGATATTTGGAGTAATTGACCTAATATCATTCTTATCATTTTGACTTTCACTTAAATGATAAGAAAACGATTGATATGAAAGATAAGTAAAGATGAAATACCATTGCGTTTGGTGATGGTGTTATTGGCTTGAAAGTTGGATTGGAGTATGGGTCGTGCTTTGTAGTAAATATAAAACAGCTTTTTTACGGCAGTAATACCTGCTTCACTTTGAGCATCCGCTCTCAAAATTTCCAACACAATGCTATCTTGAAATGAGGTAACCTCCTTGCAAGGTATCTTATCAAGGTAAAACTGCAAATCCTGTCTAAGCTTCCTGTTAAGATTTGCAAGTGATTATTCACGTAGTTGGCATGCTAAGTTACACCATGAATAATAATACCAAAAAAAAAATCATTTAAAGTTTGCATAGATGTTTATTAGATAATTAAAAGAAATTTGATTATTAAATTTTTATTAACTGAAGGGTTTTTTTATATATATACAATCTTAGGTGTAGAGGATGGGGTAACACGGTTTGAACTCGTACTAAACCGGCGTTTAACAACTCTAATTACTGCTCTATACAAGTCAAGACAACCTCACTAGCTGAAGTTGAGATTGAATCTTTTGTACTTTTGAAATGAATATGGAATCATTCACCCATCATGTGGAACGATTTGATATTATATGATTTTGATAGATGCATTTACAAAATAATTAGATATTTATAATCAACTTGAAATGTATATTTTGTGAGATTATTTACTCAAATAACTAGTTAATAACAAAATTTTCAAATTATGCAATGCAAACAATTCTCTTTTGTTGATGTTGGTGAGTTTATATTTCAATTTTAGTTGATTAACTAAAATAATCAATTGAGCTCTTTTGTTGGAATTTGTGGTTGATCGGATTGTTAAAATAAATTGATAGACTATTAGATGGTAAGACATGACAGTTTTCGGTTTAATATAATATTTTTTCATAAAATAATTAAAAATATAAAACTTATTAAATATGAAATATATATTAAAATTGATATAAATTTATAAAAATTATAAAAAATAATGGCTTATAAATATTATAGAAATCTAATAAATTGTAATAAATTATAATTTTTATAAAATTAATAAAAATAAGTAAAATATTTAAAATTTTATAAAAGGTATAAAAATTCTTAAAACTTATAAAAATAATAAAAATATTATAAAATATTAAAATTGATATAAACTTATTTTTAACTTTACAAAAATACTTTATAGTTGGATAATGGAATTTTGGTTTAATAGTATCTAACTTTACAAAAATACTTTATATCATACAATACTTAGTACATAATTTTTTATTTTCAATGTCCAAACTACGGAGATAACATTTTAATTATTAATAACATTTCAGCAATAAAAGGAGAGGGTCCTACAATTTGATTTTTGGAATATCGAGAAT
This sequence comes from Gossypium raimondii, assembly GCF_025698545.1. NCBI lineage: Eukaryota > Viridiplantae > Streptophyta > Magnoliopsida > Malvales > Malvaceae > Gossypium > Gossypium raimondii. The sequence goes on from NC_068567.1 coordinate 10,138,220, forward strand.
ATTTTATTCAACATGAAAATGATTATAACAATATGATGGTTGTTCTCATTATCAAACGGTTGGTATGATGTATGTGTTCATTATGATTGTGGGGTTTAAATGACTTTTTTTTTATAATTTATTATATTATTTATAAGTTTTTTAAAAAATTTAAATATATTTTTATTAGTTTTATAAATTTTAGAATTTATTATAATTTTTATATTTTTATATTTTTATGATATTTATTAGTTTTTATTTTTATAATTTTAAAAGTTTATGTCAATTTTAATTTTTAAAATTTTTATGATTTATTAGAATTTTTATTCATTTTATAAAATTTTAAATATTTTTAAAATATTTTAAAATATTTTATAATTTTAATTTTATAAGTTTATATCAATTTTAATATTTTTAATCTTTAATAATTTATAATTTTTTATATTTTTTTGATTTGTATAATTTTTTCCTCTTTTTTTATGATTTTTATGAGAAAATATTATGTTAAACTAGAAGATGTTACATATCACCATTCGATTTTGTCCGTCAATTTATTTTAATAGTCAACGTGGTCAATCATAGATTTCATTAACGGATGGGCCTAAATGATTATTTTATTAACGGTAGGGCTCCATTAGGTGCAAGTTTAATACTTGGGCTTAATTGATTTTTTCGTATTTTTTAAGGGTTTTTTTTTACATATAAGCCTTAAAAATTTACATACTTAAATATAACCTTTTTAATTTTAATTTTTAATAATTAATAAAATAATATATTTAAATTTTATTAATTTTAACTTAGATTAATGCCATGTCGATTTATTTGCAAATAATTATTAAATTAAATTTAAACAAAATAATATATTTATATATTTTAATAAAATATTTTATTAATTTAAAAAATTATACAATATGGGATGAAAAACACAAACAAAAGAAAGGCAGGCTTGGAAATATTTACCCGTCAAGTATAACTGCCTTACAAGATGCTGCCTCTTTTATAACAATATCCTTAGTCGAAGCTCCACCTATAATTTTAACTTCAACCCTTACCTATACATGATAATTTTGTTACTGTGTTAGATTATACATTTTCATAAGTGCCCAAAAGTAGTTGTCTTTAGTGTCCTTGAGAAATTAAAGGTTGAGTTGAGGGCTTAAAATGATTTTTACAAAAATTAGAATTAGAGTTAAATTGATAAATTTTATAAATGTTGGGGTTAAAATTATTGAATTTTTTTAAAAAAATTAAACAAAAATGATAATTTTTGTAAACATTGAGGGCTAAATTTATTAAAATTTTATATTTAGGGTCAAATTGATAGAAGGTATAAAAGCTAGAGAGCTAAATTTGTCGTTATACCAATAGAAAAAGCTCATCATGTCAGCTTTTTGTAACTCATCTAACGGCAACGAACAAGAGGGTGAATAAAATATTTAATTTTAAAAAGTTAAGTGACTAAATCGATAAAATTAATAGTTGGGTGACCAAAATAGAACCAAAAACATAATTGGGTGACTATTTTTGAAGTTTACCCTTATTTATATTACCATTTTATAATTATTTATCTTTTAACTATGAAAATGATTGTACATTTCCAATTGTTTATCTAGATTATTAAAATTATCCAATAGTCACATTGAGTTCTAACTAAATTTGGAGTCATGCTCCTAAACTCTCCCAATGCTTTTTATCTGCAAAACTCAAACTTTAAACCTTACTTAAAGGACATCAAACTCCTTATCTCTGGACCCAATAAGGGTTGGTGGTATTTTCGAAGCTGACACTTATATTATATAGATGATATGTATGTAAGAATGTAGGAAAACTAGTACCCCTTGGCGTTCACAATCTTGAGCACTTTTCTGGAGCATACGAACATATGTATCAACCTTCTTTGAGATTTCTTCATGCATGGCACGGATGCTTGTTTCAAAAGTACTTAGAACCGATGCTTTGCTTTGATAACCCACTACAATATATCCCAGCCACACCAAGAACATTAAAATGTAAAAGAGAAGATGAAAATGAATATTACCAACATGTTTGAGCAATTCATCGAGCACTTACAGGGGAGAGTCACTTTGCCCAAAATTCCAAGTACAACAAGCGTATCACCATTCACCAGAATATCGCCTCGAGCTCGAACATTAGAGATGGTGGCGCTAAGCTCACGTTGGTTAAGATCCTTAGTGGCATCAAGCGCAATAGCAACCCGTGGTGAGGGGTTAGTGCCCATATTAATATGGTATTGTTATGCAGGCAGATGTGGTGGAAGTGTTTCTTTTGAGTATGGTTGATATAATTATGGAGAGTATGGGTCCTTCATATAGAAGCGTGAAAAAAAAATGGCCTATTGTAGATTGGCATTGGTAGATGAGGAAGATTCTTACCGAAAGTCAAACTAGATATACTTTTGGTTTTCTTATGCATTTTGTCGTGAGATGGAAGTTGTTTCTTTCATTTATTTTGTATCTTTTCTTATAGTTGGTTCGTTGTTTTCATTATGCTTCACATCCAATAAAATAGTGTGTGACTGTACCGTTTATAACAAAGTGTATCTAGTTTGACATTTCACAAGAATCTTCCCCGTCCATCAATGTCATTCTCCAATAGCTCAGGATTATTTTCAACCCAAAAAATAGCTATTATTTAGGGGTGAGTAAGACTCGACTCGATTCGATTCAAAAAGATAAAAAAATTTAAATTTAGAGTTAATCAAATTGAGCTATTCGAGTTATTTGAATTATTCGAGTCAATTCAAAAAACTCGAGTCGAGTTTCAATTTCAGGTCGAGTTGAATTTCACAATTCGAATAACAGATTGGTGTAAATACCCTTTTGATCTTTGTCAACTTTGAAAATAATCAAATTAGTCTCTCTCTCAACAAAAATTGCAAAAAGAAATTCAAAATAATTTTTAAAAATTCAAAATGATTTTTGAAATTCAAAATATTTATAAAAATTTCAGAATTTATATTTTTAAAAGAATTATAAAAATCTAAAATATATTTAAAAGGTTAAGATTTTAAAAATTTTATAAAACAATAATTTTGGGAACCTAATTCATGATTCAAATTTATCATACTCATCAAGTATCTTATTTTATTATTATTTTGATTTGGAATTTTTCAAATATATATTGTTTCAAATTTATGTGCTTTAACATGTAATTAATTATCTTGAACAATATTTTTATTTGACATGTTTAATTTTTTAATTTAACTCGAACAATTTCACATTTTCACTTGATTCGACTAAACTCAATTCGAAAAAATTTCAAATTGAATTAGGATGATAAAATAGGACTCGTGAACTCGATTAACTTGAAATTTTTTCACTTGATTCAATCGAAAACTCTCCCTAATTACTTTTATTTCAAAGAATTTATATTTCATTTGAGTTTAGGGAGTAGAAATTATTTTCATTTTGTTTTCTTAAAAATAGAAAACTTTTAAGAAAGTGTGTTTGGTTGAAAATTTTAAAATTAATTTTTGAAAAATAAAATTTAAAATATGTGAAAAATAGAAAATAATAAAAATTATTTTCCTTATTTTCAATAAAAATATTTTATAAAAAAGAAAAAAGTTGAACACAATGCAAGAACAAAGCTAAAATATAGTTTAGGAAAGCCAAAATTGAATAATATTTTGTAATTTCATAAATTTTAAAGGGGTAAATTGACCATGTTTGGGGGGCACAGCTTGCCCTTTTCCTCTGCCTTGAAACAATGATTTCTATTTAAATAAAACTTTAAATATATTAGCACTGGTTCAAACTTAAATAAACACAAGCAAATTTATTTTCCAACAAATTTTAGATATTAAACATATTACCTTGATTCAAATCTATATAAATGTAGGAGGGTTTTTTAATGCGTTTATTTTATTTATCATTTTTCATGTTTTTCAGTTTTTAAAATTTTAAAATTCAGATTTAATTTTGTAACTAACCCGACCCAACCTATACGGTAGACCTGAACAGAAGAGATCACATTAATCATCAAGTGATCCTATTTTCTTTTTAAATCTATTCTCAATTCTAAACTTGTTCAATAATAGTGATTATCTTATATTAATCAATTAAAACTAACATTAACTTAACAGCAAAAATAAATCAATAATATTTGTATAATAAATTAACTTGTGTAAAACACTTAATAAATTAACAAACATTCTAAAATCATTATCAAAGTATGAATCGTTCCATCTGTATAAATATCTATTAATAACATACATCCTAATTAATGTGATTAAAAGTAATTGCCCCATACTACAGTTTTTAATAAAATAAAATGATAATTGTAATAATATTAAATCATTGGCAGAAAAGATCGAGACCCTCTCCGCATATCGAGTCCACATTCTAGCTTGTTGGGTTATCTAAAAAGATTGAAAATAAGGGGAGTGAGCTATAGAAGTTCAATGTGAGTCCCTCTACAATAACCAATTCAATTTCCGATTATAAACATTACGAATAGTAATCAATTTCACTTATCAGTCAATTCAATATGGTAATCCAGGTTTGCTACTTAAGCAAGCAAACATCATCATTCAATCATAATCAATCGGACGAACAGTTATCAAATCATTATACGTTTCACAATAACCATATGCACATTTAACAGTTCAACCGTTTCGATATGTACCTTTCATGAGTACACACAATGTGTCATGTAATGATCGTTTAACATTTTGTTTAACAATCGATAATTCTACCCTCGAGCACTAAATCACACCAAAATAGGGTGTTCCTCAAAACCCTTCCTCCAAACATACCAAATTGTGGGCATAATACCACAACATTCGTTCAAATTCGGTAATTGCAGATAAAAGCTATCGGTAATTGTAAAAACACAGCCGCTCCTAGTAGAAAGCTGTTGGAGGGATCCTGAGAGCACGGTGCAAAAACGTCGCAGTTAGGATCTACTGTAACTGTGGGTACACAGTAAGATTGTCGCAGATGGAATCTGCTATGACTATGAATACACTGTAACTCCCCAAAATTTTGAGAATTGAATGGTGAGAATCTGCAGTAATTAAATTTTTGTATTTGTGGTTCTGTGCTCTACTATTATGTTTAAGGTCTGGATTTCAAGTGGCATCGTTAAAAGTTTTATTATTTTTAAAACAACCATTGTCTATGCGTTACATAGTTAAGTGCAATTCTATGTAAATCTGTGTCAAGAATGAGCTTGTTGGTTCACTGGTTAAGCATTTGTATTCTGTCTGGTACCGAGTTTGAGTCCCATCATGTGCGCTAGAAAATATTTTGTTTGTTGCTGGAAATACGCTGGTTGTAACACCCCTAACCTGTATTCGTCGCCGTAATAAGGTTACAGAGCATTACCATAAAAATGTAACTCAAATCATTCATTCTCAACATTTCATAATCATTGCAAAATTCAATCAAACACATGCATAACGTCCTTAATTCGAGCCCTTAAGGCCTTAGAAACACTTTAGAAACGATTCAGGACTAAACCGAAAACATTTAAAACTTCATGGAAAAAGATGGAAAATTCACACTGAAGGGGTCACATGGCTGAGACACACGCCCGTGTTTCAGGCTGTGTAGACATTCGAAGTAGGGACATACGGCTGTGTCTCAGCCCGTGTCCGTGCCCGTGCCCATGTAACTTTTTGACTTGGTTCACACGACCAAGCCACACGCCCGTGTGCCTGGCTGTGTAACTCTCAAAATGTAACCTTTAAAAATCTACAGGGGGCTCACGGTCGTGTCGCATGGCCATGTGTCACACACGGCCGTGTGGACAAGAAATAGGCCAAATTCAAGCCATTTCTTTCACCCAATTTAAGTATACCTAAACAAGTCATTTGCAAATATGACCAAGGTATCAAAACATGTTCAACCATGCATAAAATGACCACTATGAAATGACCAAGTTCCATTCAACCAATATGCCATAAAGGCACCTTAAACACATACATTAACATACCTATATATGTGCATATTTGACCATTTATCCATTTTATTTGTGTCCATATCAAAACATATAAAAAAATGATCTTATCATTCGAACCATTTCTCACATGCATCAACCATTTAAATGTTACCAATCTAGCCATTTCCAAACGGTTCCAACGACCAACATATAGGCATACCAAATTAATGTCCAAATGGTCATAATTCAACTAAACATATTTGATTTAAATTCTATATCTATTACATGCCATAAATGATCATTTTGCTACCATGCCAGCATTTATCATTTTAGCCACAAATTATACATCAATTTGATCTTATAAACACCAACCATCAAGGCATCAAAATAACTTAAGTTTCACAAATTCAAAGTAAGATTTCATGCTAACATCACACACAAGCATACCAATTTGGCCATTTAAAACATATCATCACTAAACCATTTCAACATTAGCCATCAAGCCCATAAATGTCAAAATGTCATCAATCATAAAACCATATTTACAAGCCAAATATAGTGGCCATATCATCAAGCACAAAATACCTATACATGCCATCATAATCGCGACCAAAGCATAAAAATCTACTAATAAAATCAATGGATGGTGTGATGGATCGAGCTTCTGCTAATCTGTCAAGTAAAGGAAAATAACTACGTAAGCAATGTATGCTTGTAAGTTCGTATAAATTTTAAGCATAATATTTCATTTCAATAATAGTCTTTATAGAATAAACATAAATCTATGTCAAATCCATAAGATTCATAAATCGATATGATCATCAACCCACAAATGAGTAAGTTCATTAATGTTACATGCATTTATCATTCATAATATGATAGGATTTTATGAGACTTAATAGATAATCATCAACTTTTCTATAAGATTATACACTTTTCAATCTATTTTCTTTTCATTCAATTCCCAATGCCTACCATAAGTCTAAACCACATTCTCAATTCCCGACTTAGTGTATTTATCCATGATATAGGTATATTCATTCATAGCATACGTAAACTTCTCACATATAGTACATCATTCAAACTCATTACTCTCTTTTCATCAAATTTCATTACCTTTCCTCACCCGTTTCATATACATAACACACAAGATATACGCATAATATCAACCATGACTACAAACTAGTGCATTTAAACATAGCTCATTTGGAATAAAATACATAATCAACCATTGCACAAGAATTACATACTTTAAATTATTTTACCTTTTCATGGACATAAGCACGTTACCAATTGAGCATTTACCATTTCAATGTATTTCATTAAGATTAAACATGATATAATTCAATCATAAACTTGGCACAAGCCCAAACACCACCAACAACACATGATAGCATAATTGAATATAGTTCATGTGAACTTAACATAGATAACCATTATACTTGAGCATAATCCAATTGGATCTATTATCCTTCATAACATATCATGTTTTCCATGTATCATCATTTCAATAAGTTTCACACACACATGTTTTGTTTTATATTGAACACTTACCATTGTCACAGGCTAGTGATTAAAACATAACTTAGCAATATCATCACATGGTAAGATATGATATATAAACATAATATCATTTAAATCATACCTTTCAAATCATGAATATTCATACTTTGATCATTAATACATCATACCTTTCCATATTTTTCGTACTAAAGTCAATCGGAACCCTTACCGGAGCTCACACTAGTGTGCTAAATGAAGGTCAAAACCATCTATTTTCTTTAATTGATGGTCAAAACCATCCCTTTTCATATTCGATGAACAGTGTAAAGACGATTGAAACCCCAGTACACGTTCCATATTGTGCCATAGTCCAACTATGGTCTTACATGTGCACTGCTATGGCCTTACCATAGTCTTACGCTCATAATGCCATAACCTGGCTAAGGTTTTATCATTAGAATGCTATAGCCCAACTATGGTCTTACATATATATATATACACTGCCATGGTCCAACCATGACCTTATGTATGAAAAACTATTATAGCCTCGCTATGGTTTTACGTGAATATTGCCATGGTCCAACCATGGTCTTGCATCTGAAAAACTATCATAGTCTCGCTATGGTCTTATGTAAACATTACCATGGTCCAACCATGGTTATGTACATCTTTATGTTGTGTTGCCATAGTGTCTTATTCGTTTATTTCAAGTTGACAAATTTGATTCACATATATACACAAATAGATAATAATTTATCGAAACAATAATTAATTGAACTAACCAAGTTACGAACTTACCTGGCTAAATTACAGAATAGACAAAGTATAGGGGCATTTTGGTAACTTTCTATTCTTCTCGATTTTGCACTCGATCTTGATCTAAATTAATAATTTTATTCAATTTATTACTTTAGATAGTAAAACAATGTATTTATGAAATTTAGTCATTTTTTATATTTTTACAAAATTGCACCTAACATTTTACTTTTATTCAATTTAGAACCTAGGCCTAAAACATGCAAATTAACCATTTTTAACGCCAATTAACATCAGAAAAATATTCATGGCACACAAGATAGCACACATTTCCAATAATTTCACATAAAATCCTTATACTTTTACTATTTCAACAATTTAGTCCCTAATTAGAAAATTCATCAAAATCACTTAACAAAATACTTTTAAATATCAACCAACATTTCGAATTCATCATTTAATAACTAAAATCACATAGATTCATCAATGGCAACCTTCAAAATCTTTAACAGTTTCAAAATCGAAGGTACGAACTAGCTGAACCTAGTTGCAACGATTTCAAAAACATAAAAATTATTAAAAATCGGGTAAAAATCACTTACCATGCAAGAGAAAATCACCATGGCCGAAAGCTTCATCCTTAACTCCTTGGTATTCAGTTCCAAAACAGAAGAAAGATGATGAATATTAACTTATATTTAATTTTTATTATGTTTTCATTATTATATTAACCTTTTATTTTATTTTATTAATAAAATAACATATAAAACATTATAATTAAAAGAAATTAAAGCATCCAACTGTCCCACTATCTTTAGGATGGCTAATTTACTCAATAAGGTCATCCAATTATAATTCTTTTTATCAATTAACACCTTTAAATTAATAGCAATTGACTTTTTTCAACTTTTACGATTTAGTCTTTTTCGCTTAATTAACTATCGAAAAGTTAAAATTTTGCAATGAAACTTTAATACCATCTTAATGAAATTTTGTAAATATTTATAAAAATATTTACGACTCGGTTTATAGAAACAAGGTCCCGATATCTCAGTTTCTAAAACCACTTGACCATAGGGTCTTACCACTTGAACTTAATTAATCGCTTAAATAACATAAATTATCAAATCAAAAATATTTTTTAAAATCACATTTGACTTGTAAATATTTAAGTAATAATATTTACGAACTTACTTGTCGAATTTGGTGGCCCCAAAATCACTGTTTCTGACACCGCTGAAAAACCGGTTGTTACACTGGTGGTTAATGCAAAGGAATATTTTTAAACGTTCTTTTATTCTTTCTCTTCTTCTTTCCCTTTATTTTTTTTCTTTTTCTTTTCTTTCTTTTACTCCTTCAGATTTTTCCTTTTCAATTGCGTTCGACAAGTGAATATCAGAATTATTGAGACGCCTAAGTTGTTGGAAGATTTCAGGGTAAGTTCTGTCAGAAAATTTTATGCCTCTGCGAAGTTTCGTTAGTTTCCATTTGTGTTGCTAAATTGAGAATTCTCTGCCTGTTTTGCATAAAATTTCTGATAATTAGTTATTTTTGTTTTCCTTAGGCGTGAATGGAGGGAGGTTGTCCTTCGTGTGTTGTGTCAAATTAATGCGCTGTTGAATTATTGGTAAGCATACGTCGTCGGAAGTTTAGCATCGAGGTTTTGACGTTCTTAGTTGAATGTTAATGTATGCAATGATTTGTCATTTTAGTTGTTTGATTGGTTGTTGAATGGTTAAATTAGGTTCTGAGACTTCTCTGTGTTGATTCTACGTTAAAACGAGATCAGGTGCGTATCGAAAAACTTAAATTTTTTGAATTTTGGATGCCAAAAAATATTGTTATCGACGCCATACGGGAAAGGTACAAGGGCATGTGTCCAGGCCTTGTGTGGCAATGTTAGTGCAGGGTTCACACCGAGAAACAGACACGGGCGTGTGTCTAGGCTGTGTAACTCACTGTTTGTGACTTAGGACCACACGGCCAAGGACATGGGCATGTACCCAGGCCGTGTGAGTCACATGGGCATGTGTCTAGGCCGTGTAACTCACTGTTTGCATTTTGAAACCATACAGATAGAGGACATGAGCGTGTGTCTAGGCCGTGTGAGCCACACGGGCAAGGACATGAACATGTGTCCAGGCCATGTGGCATATAAATAGGGTCTAAATTCTATTTTTGAGGCTGTGAGTGTTGCCTAATACTAATATTGACCTGCCCAATGTATGAATGACCTGAATTTGGTTGTACAAGGACTCTCTGATGCTCTATGACTGACATATGAATCATATAACTGTATGTGTGCTGTGATAACTATTTCTAATATTGAACTGTATTATCTAATTATGAAATGAATTAGAATGACTGAATATATATTGTGGATATTTGTACTCTGCATTTGAAAGGGTTGGGATATTGTGAAGAAGGAAGTAATCTGCTCTGAATTAGTGACTAAGTTACATTGTGTATAAATCTGAATCTGGCACTTTTTCGCATTTCGATCTGGTAGCTAAGTTGCGTCTCTCTAAACGTGTCAGATAGACACTCCATGGTGTGTAGGGTTGGTTGGACATTGAGCGCCCTTAATGGTGTGTTAGGATGGCTGAAGACGGTGTGTAGCAGATGGGGGTAGGAATATCTGCATCTAAATTTGATCTGTTTTGCATATGAAACTAAAAATGCTTCTACATATGTAACTGATTTGTCCTGAATCCTAACTGAAATTGTTTTTGCTACCAAACTGAATTTTGGGATTTGGGAATTTTCTTATAAACGTGTTCCAATTGAATAAACATCGTTTACGCACTAAGTTCATAACTGATTTTGTTATTTATTGGATTTCAGGTGGTTCTCAGACTTGAATGAGTCGGTGCCGCGAGAGCTCGGTCAAGCTTTTATCTTTATTTTAAATACTATTATTAGGAATTTTGGTATTCTATGATAATTGATGTTTGGGAGTATACTTAGTTAATTATTGTGATGGATATTATGTGATGAATGGTTTAATTTTTATTGCATTATAAATGTGGTTTATTAGTATCGACGATGTAATTCTCTGGACTTGGTATAGACGCATAGGCCAGGTTTAAGGTGTTACATCACAACGAACATTCGTTTAACTGCGGAGTCACGATTGCTCACAGATAATAGTTGTCAGAGGGATCGTGCAATACAGTGAAATTGCAGTTGGAATCTGCCATTTTGTGGGTACACAGTCAAACATTCGTATATGCAATCAATATGAGTTGTTATTCTTCCTCCTTTCATATCGTCCTCCCCACATGCATATGCAACGCAATCATTCCACATGCATATGCAATGCAATCATTCCTTAATGCATTTATTCATTTATGCTTTCAACATTCTATGTCATTTCATAATAATGATATTCATGATTATATCCATCAATCCACAGTTCAATCATTTAGGCACACGAGACATTCATTTGGCATTTATAATAATGATAAACGTAAAATCATTCATGCATCAAGTAATCAATCAAAAGCAATTAAAACCATAAATTCATTCATTCATATATTCAATCATTCTAATCGTAGTCCAGGACCTAATTGCTTAATATAGTTCTCTATATGCCATTAAAAACATACTCAGGGACTGATTTGCGTAAAATAACAAAAGTTAAGGAAAAACTGAATTTTTTTTAGATTCAGGGGCCACACGGCCATGTGACCAACCTGTGTGTGAAACTCTAGGCTGTGTGCAAAACGTAGAAGTGAAGGTGCTAGAGACACACGATTGTGTGCCCAGGCCGTGTGCGACGGATCCACACGACCGTGCGTTTGGCCATGTGCGGGGCCCTAGGCCGTGTGTGATGCGAAGGGAATGAGGTGCAAGAGCCATATGGCCATGTGTCCTAGCCATGTGCGAGTCTCCAGGCCGTGTACGAAGAGCAAATGTAAAGGTAAATAAGGGGACATAGCCGTGTGAAGGACCGTGTGTCCCACACGGTCGGGCCACACGCCCGTGTGGTAGACCGTGTGTACCTAGGTAGTTTCGAATTTTGACTCGATTTTTCATAAAAAGACACACACCTGAATTTCCCGAGATCTTAAGTGACTACCCTACGTTCAAGTTTGATCCAATAACCTACAATGGTCTTTCAATCGACAAAATTCAAGAATCAAAAATGAATTTTCAATATTTCTGGAGGTTTTCGGCAAAAACTTTAAAGATTTATAACTGAATTGAAGGATTTACCAAAACATGATATCTTCTAGGATTGAAAGGTTCTAATTGACAGTGGATGAGATACTTACCAATCTTGATAGAGATTCAACGATCTAATGACTTGGATTTCATCAATTTGGAGAAGAACAGTTGATGAAGACTTGATTGAAATTTTTAAAAATTTTAAGAGTATTTTTCAACAAAGCTTAAAGGCTTAGAAGAGTTTTGAAGTAGAGAATTTTGAGAGAAAGCTAAGGTATAAAAAGATAGAGTTAGGGTTTCAATTTGATAGAATAACAAATAGGGAATTTTTGTTAAATTAGAAAGAGTTGATTTGGAGAAGAGTTTGAGGGCTTACGGGCAAATAGCCCATTGGTCTAAAAATCATCAAAAATAAGAAAGTGGCATGGATGGAATCTTGGATTGTCAAGGGAAGATTAGAAAAGCTTTAACCATTGGGCTAGTACCCAGATGCATACTCAAAACACACAAATAAATACATAAACCATGTTACCTAGGTTCTATATGTGCAAAAAAATTAAAGAGATGAAATCAAATTTATAAGACTTCAACCTAAGTTCTCAAAACTTCCTAATAGGCTTCTAACTAATAATGCTATGTTTTAATTCTTAAAAATTTTAAGAATTCTAACCCTTAATTTTTGGTATGTTAGGACTCTCACTTCTTTAAAAAAATTTCACCCTTGAAATTTTCCTACTGGTTTTCTAATTACTTAATCACAGAATCCATTATTCAACCACTATGCTTCCACTGCGCTACTCTTGAATTTTTTTTACAACCTCTATCATTATAAATACACAATATCATTAAAAAAATATTATTTTGAAGATCAAACTCATAATGCCTGTTTCAAATACTTGACTAACTAACTAAGGGTGGGTTTGGATGGGCGATTGAGTGCAATGTGTTTAGCCTACTTTTTTGTCTCACGCTACAATATTGTTACAGTATCTAATCTCACCGCCACGGCTGTTTTTACACTAACCGCAGGTAAACGCACCGCCCATGCAAACTCACCCTAATCTACTAATACAAATTAAAAGACAATAAAGTAAGAAAAATATAAATCCTTAAGAAAATAATAATCCAGTATTCATATTTTCTTTATTTTAATTCTAAACAGGGTAGATAGTTATGTTATGAGTCTAAACAGCTAACGTTTTCATTAATCTAGTGGAGAGAAACATCAGAGGGGAAATCGTGTGGATATTTATTGACAGTTTGTCTGAGTAGTTTCTCTTGCTCGACAAGGTTAGATGGAGGAAGATCGTAAACATCCGTGAACAACTCCGTAAGCGGTGGTTTCTCCGTTCCCTCCGCCACTTGAATCGCTTTCAATAGCTGCATTGAAAAAATTGCTCAAATTATTTACATTTGCATACACGATTTTCTTCTCAACATATATATATATACTTGCCTGTTTCTTTATGCTACTTCGGAGATCAGCTTCATCTCTTTCACTCCACCAACCATTGAGTTCAACCCATTTTCTAAATTTATTTACCGGGTCTCGATCCGTTTTCCAGTGCTCGATTTCATTGAGAGAACGATATTTGGTCGAATCGTCGGATGTGGAATGGTGTCCAACTCTATATGCAAGAGACTGCGACATTTATTAAAAATTTATTATTTGGTACATTGACGGACATTCATTTAACCAGATATGAAGTTACCTCAACTAGGACCGGTCGTTGCTCATTTATAGCCATACTACGAGCCGCACGAATGGCGCGATAAACAGCAAGTGCATCAGTACCGTCGACTCGAATGCTTGGGATTCCATAAGCTTGGCCCTTAACAACAACACCGTCGCCTGCCAAAACAGGACCGATTTCGTTTTGTCAAGTCTACGGTTCAAGTAATGTTTATGCGAAAACAATTGATGAAAACATACTTCGAAATTGATCTGATGTTGGTGTACTAATGGCCCAGCCATTGTTGCGACAAACAAAAATAACCGGGGCTTCCATCACTGCTGCAAAGTTCAAACCAGCATGAAAATCTCCCTGAAGAAAAAAGGGCGCAGTCCATAATTAATAACAATTGTGAGAAAATGATAAAAAACAACATAAGGATCAAGCCTTAAAACCTCGCTGGTACCGCCATCACCGATAAAGGCGACAACGCAAGCGTCTTTCTTATCCATCTTAAGAGAGTATGCCATGCCTGCAGCTTGAGGAAGCTGAGTTCTGTCAACCACAAATCCAACCAAACACTCAGACATGAAAACCAATGGTGGAAATTTCATTGTATCGATTCGTAGTTCGAAAACCGAGCAATCTTACGCAATCGGGGATGAAACAGTGACGAAGTTGTGCTTGCTTGAACCGTAATGAACCGGCATCTGCCTACCTTTCCCACCATCATCCTTGTTCCCAAAGCATTGGTTGACAAATTCTTGCAATGTGAAACCACGCCACAGAAGAGCTCCTGGTTCCCGATACTGAGGCAAGATAATATCATCTTTGGTAAGTGCAGCAGCGGATGATATGGTAGCCGCTTCTTCACCAAATGATGTCATATAGAACGATATTCGCCCTTGCCTTTGTGCTTCATACATGAAAGTATCCATAATTTGCAGACAAACCATGTCACTGTACATTTTCACTGCCAATTCTTTGTTAACCTATCCATTTCATTTTCACATCAATTTCATAAATATTGAATTTGTCAGAAATCTTGAACGCAATTATAGTAAGTGTACTAAACATATCGTGTTAATTGGGTCTACCTTTTCAAAATCACTACCATCTTTGATTAGCTCTCCATCATCACCAAGAACTCGATAGCAAGGTATTCTTTTATCATAAGACCCTGAAATGAATTTCATTTCTGAAGTATATGCAACTTTTCCTCCTGGAAAATCTAAATCCTGCCCAAGTTTAAGATAATAAGAATTGTTTAAAGTAAATAAAAAAAACTCTTAAACAATAATTCAATAATCATGCACTGTCGAATTTTGGGATTAAATTTTGGAAGGCTTACTGAAATTTTAAAAAGTTTTAGGAGTCTAATTAGAATTTTTTTGAAAAAAATTAGGGGCTTGATTAAAATTTTTTGAGATTAATGAAATTTTTCTAAAATTTTAAGAGAGTTTAATTAAAATTTTAAAAAAATGAAAAAATATAATAAAAAATGAAAAATTTTTGAGGCATAGTTAAAAAAATTTTAAAATTTCCAAAAAAAGAAAAATCAATATTTTTCAAAATTTTGGGGGCGAGTCCCCGGTAAGGATTTGCCTCAGTGTGTAAGGCATTACCAAACTTTTGCAATTCATGGAGTGTATAATTTTTTTTTTAATTAACTAGCATCTTATTTGGATTGAAACAATTATCGAAAAACTAAATTTCTTTTTAAATGTATTATTTCATATATTTTTATAAAAAACCGTAATTTATTAAGGTCTTGGTAATTTTAGTATACGTGCAACTTTACATTTATAAATCTAGATTAAAACTGTTTATAGGTCAAGTTGAACTAGGTTTGTGTTTATCATAGGCAATGTATTAATGCTATTTATAGTTGCCTAAGTGGTTGGTCCAAAATAAGTATATTAAATTTTGTCAAAATTTGTTCATATTAAAAATGGTTTATTCAAACATATTTAAGCTTTCTTATATTATTTTTATTTTAACATATATAGTAATGATATATATTTTTCTTTTATTAAACTAAATATACACAACTTAACATATTTTTAATATTTACATTATAGTATAGTATATTTAATTTTCTTATGATATAAATTACATAATATATAAAACAAAATATATATATATATCATAAACTTGAAAGCGGACAAGACCAAGCTCAGATCGGACTTTGAATAATTAAACTTAAGTTTGACTCATATTTTAAAAAGTTTGTTTTTTAAAATGTTTTTTATACCTTATAAATTTTGAATGACTTTTGAGCTGATCAAATAAATGATGCGTCACCAAATCTAATCTAAATTATATAAATTTATATTGATGATATGGCATTCTCAATCACATGGATTTATATAAAAACATATACTTTTCTTGGTTTCTCCCCCATTTTCTAGTAAAACCTTGGTCTCTCTCCTCTCTGCATTAAAAATTACCAAAACCATAAATTATCCAAATCCAAAATGTAATGGTTATCTATAGTTTCAACATCAATCGTCACTATTAATGAGCACTGCTTGACCGCATCCGATCAACTCCAAAAATCAACATAATGCTCTCCTCACCTCTTCTTCCCGCTCATCGTAATTGATTTATCAAAACCTTTTTATGAAAACTTCAATTTTTCGGCCCTGACACTTCACTGCCACACAGTATTACTAAATCTACATATCAAACTCTGGTCTTGGATATAGATAAACTCACTTCAACCAATACTCAAGTCGAGACGGATGGATATAGTTCGCATGTTGAGAAGGCTGCGACTGTAGGGTAGGTCTGCATGCAGATGCAGCACCTAATTTTAATCCTAATCCTAAACTAGGGTGGGCTCACAAGGAGGGTTTTGTTCCTATATGTAGAGAGGAAAATGTCCCAGAAAAGAAATTCTCTTGCGTGGTGGAAGTAATAATGCCTCCAAACGGAATAATTGCGAATCAAGAAGGGATGAAGTTGGTTTTAATACGAAAAATTCCAAAAAGTGACATGGCTTGGATCCGTTATTATGCAGTATGGTCCATTTTTAGCCTATGGTATAGGGCAGCTACTAATTTGGCCATACCTGCTGTTTCTAGCTCCAATCTGGTTCATTTTTTCTGACTGATGTATTAGTGTGGACACGCTACCATACACTACCCCTTCCTTTTGGTGTATCTAAAATTCTATATATATATTATTATTTAATCTCTTGATTAAGTCAATTGGATACCAATTCGGTTAAAAAATTATAAAAATATTTTTTTAAAATAATTCGAGAATGTTTTTTATTTTAAAAAATTAATAAAAATTTACATATGTTGGGATTTGAACCCACATCATCAATTGTATTAATTAAAATTTAATTTATCACTCAATTAAAGTTTTATTTTGATATTTTTTATACATTTTAATTTTATTATGCACACTTTATTACCTCCATCAATTGTGTATCTATACATTTAATTGACTGAGTTGGTGTCACGAGTCATATTAATAATGTATTTGACTGTGTTGGTGTCACAAGTTGACTCTATCGGCTCAAGATTGATGACAACAGAAGATAAACAATTTAATCGAATTTTTTCCATTTTAATATGCTACATATTCCATACGTGGTTATTATTGATTGATTTCTTCAAATAATATATTTTATTATTTATTATATCTTATTTTGAAACACAAATCTATATTCTAAATGTATGGTTTTCATATACACGTGAGATATAATTTCTAGTATTAGTTAATTACTTTTCATCCACTAAACAGGAAACAAAAGTTTGTATATCTTACAGTTATTTTATTTCACTAAAATATTTTTAAATAATAATTTTAAAAATAAATAATTTTATTTTGGAAAAAAATAAAGAAGTTTTTCTAATTGAATGGTTTTACTAAATGGGATTGTTTTAGATTTTTTTTTTAAAATTAAGTTTTGATTTGATTTACTCAATTGAATCATGACATCAAATTCATACCAAATTTAATAAAAATTTTATATAAAGTTATAGGTATAGACGAAGGAATTCTAAAAATTAAGTTAGCATCAAATTCAACTTTTAATATATATATATATATATATATATATATATATATATATATATATATATATATAATGTAGGGCCAACTCTGAGGGTTGTTTTGAGGTGTAACCGCTTAGCGCTCAAAAATAAAAAGGGTCCAAAAATGTTTATTTCATTAATAAAAAAATACTCAAAAGATAAAAATATCTTTAAAATAATATTTATTTTAGATAAAAAGATTCTTAAATATTATTTGTTCTTTGGTATAAATAATAGATTTTAGTAGGATAATTATCCTGGCCAATATTAATGGTGTAAAAACTCAAGTAGATCTAAACTAATGCCAAATATCTTTTTAATTATTATTTTATTATACTCTAAAAACAAACGACATCAATCTAGACAGAATTTTTTACTCCAGTAGCAATATATAAAATAATTATCTTTTTTAATAAATTCACAATTAAATTGAGGTTGGATTAATTCATCATATAGTTAAGTAAAATTCTTAAATAATAATAGTATGAATAGATATTTTTTCTTACTTGAATATAAAAAATATTTTTTTGATGCATTAAAATAAAAATTATGATTTATTGTGATAAGCATCACGCCATATCCACTTATAATTGGTTTTTTTTTGTATATTTGAATCCTTATACTTTTGTATATTCATGTTTTAAAATTTAGGTTCAATTGTTAACTCCGTCCAATTTTTGTAATAAGTTCACTTATATGATATTTTAAAATAAAAAGATACTCAATTAATTGTCATGTATAACATTACACATTAGACCAAAATTGTGCGTAATTTTGAATTTTGTCCTTTTATTAGTAGTAACTAATTTTAAAATAAAAATAGAGAATGATTTTTGGAAAACATTGATGTTGATGTTATCATTAATGATTTTGCATCTCAAAATGCTCGAGAACCCATTTTATGATTTTTGTGTTTTTGTAGTTGATGACATAAGAGTAGATTGAATGAAAATGTTTTTTTTGTTAGAAAACATATTATTTGCTTAATGTCATAAAATGTATTATTTTAATGAAATTACTAGTATATCATTTTATTTTATTATATTACATTTCATAAATTTTTAAAAGGGTCTGATTTATTATTTTACCTAGGATCCAAAAATATCAAGAACGAGTCGATTTTAACAACAACATTTTGTCATCATTATCCTTGAAAAGGATATAAGTAGAGGTAGTTGACGTAGCTGAAAGTATAATGCAAATTTTAGAAAAACTTAAAAATTATATTATTTTATCTATTCTTTATTAATTTTATATTTTAATGTCTATTATCTAATGTTATGTATTTAAATTTTAATGTATAAATTACATTATAAAAATTAAGATTAAAACATGTTATAAGTCATTGTATTCTTTGTAAATTTAAAATTTAGTTGTACTTTTATTTCTAATATTTTAGTCTCTTTACTAAATATTTAGGTCCAATTGTTAACACTAATAAGATTATTTTGTTAAATTCGGTTCATTACACCATTATTTTTTAGTTATATTGCTATCGATGAGTGTTTCTTTTATTTTAAAATGTTACACCTGGCTTAAGGTAGAAATGTTTTTAGGGAGCCGAGATTAACTTTTAATTTTAAGACAGTAAAATATAATTTCACCATTTGAATAGCCTATATCTTTATAATTTTAAAGGATTAAATCAAAATTTTATCATTTTGAGGGACAAAGTATAATTCTCCAACCAAAAAAATAAAAAAATAAAATTGAGTTGAGTTAAATATATTTATTAATCATACGTAACAATAAAATTACATTGGTTAATTCTCCAACCAAAAAATCAATTCTATACATTATAAAATCATATTCGGAAAATCTAATGAATGGATGAGACAGTTAAGGATGTGTTGAAAATTTAATGGTTTGTTGAATGACTTTGGTAGTTCTCTTGTTGGGATTAATAAAAGTATGAGTTTGGGCATAAAAATAAAAATAGTAAGTAGGTACCTGATCACCGTCGTCGTCTTCGACTTGTTTTTGAGGTAGGGAGGATTTGAAACGCTGAACCAAGAAAAGGGAAGCCATAGTATTAACGCATGGCCATGAGCGTGGGACTAAAGCTGAAGCAACTCCAGGTTGTACGGGATATCTCCACCACCCTCCTTTCATTGCACCTGCTTTGCCCCTCAGTTCCACCTTTGAAAGTGCCTTGATATGATGAACCATGCCACTTGATCTTCTTCCCCAGCTCGCCATACTAATTCCAACAAGCTCTTCTTTTTCTTTATTTTCTGTATTAATTTTATATGTTTAAGGGCTAATCTGAAAGAAGAATGGTGGTTAGAGAGAGATGGATAAATTCAGAAATGAGTGAAAGCAAAATTTTGTGTAATGTAGACCTCCATAAAAATACAATACCAACACCACATGTTTAAATACAAGTAAATTAAATATATGATG
This sequence comes from Gossypium raimondii, assembly GCF_025698545.1. Classification (NCBI taxonomy): domain Eukaryota; kingdom Viridiplantae; phylum Streptophyta; class Magnoliopsida; order Malvales; family Malvaceae; genus Gossypium; species Gossypium raimondii. The sequence continues at coordinate 10,158,657 of NC_068567.1, forward strand.
ACTGATTAAAGGTGATCATGTAAATTTAGTTTAACACGTTTATATTTATACAAAATTACAAGGGATTTTCCATTTTTCTGAATTAACTCACAATTAATAAGGTAGCTAGTTGTTTGGGGGACTAGTGTGATAGTTGTCATTGATAGAGAAGGTTACCTAATTAACTCTTTTTGGTCCTTTGTTATTGCATAATTAATTAACTAGTTATAGTCTCAACACAATTTGGGGTTATGTTTGTGGAAGGGGTAATTTCAATTTATAGATTTTGGCCAAACAAATCCTTACATTCCTCCTTTCATTGTCCCAATATTTCTTTACAGCTACACATGATTAGTAGCAATCTATGACTATTTTAATTCATACTGAATGCTAACAAGTTTAGTTTTACTTTAATTATTAAAACAGCACACAGGATTTCAAGTTTGAAGAAAAAAAAATAACACCTCTAACTTCAAGGATTATGGGATATCATAAGTTGATTTTAACCTATTTAATCAACACATTCAATCAAGTTGGTTCTAATTAACTATACTTATCTTGGTTCAATCAATTCTAAACTACTATGGGCTACAGTACCTAAGCTTCTATATTGTCACACAGCTTAGATTAGGTAATGACGATCTTGGAATGAAAATTGGCTTAACTTTCCCCACCGCCGTACCGGCAGCCGACCTGATTGCTTTACGAGGCACACACATCAACTAACAAATTCAAGACTCAAATAAATGAGAGAATTCCATATACCAACTTAATTTTCATAATATGACTGAGTTCTCATTATTTTTATGTCATCATTTTAATAATTCTTTTTCAGAGCTTGCAAACAGATTCATTAAAACATTGGATTGTTTTTGGCTAGACCCATTTTTAGCATTGGGATTATTGATCATTAAATGTAAACAAATCAATTGATAACTAATCAAATCCTTTAAATATAGACATGGATGAAAAGAGAGTTGTTTAGCAATTTGTTTCCAAGATAAAGGCACCATCATGGGAATACTAAAAGAAAGAGAATCCAAATGCAAGAAGTGAATCAAACATGAAGGAGATAGAAAGGGAATCCAAATGGGCTCCGCCATTGTTGGGGTTTTCAAGCTGAATTGAAGTTGAACAGTCATCTCATTCATATCATTTTCCATCCCCCAAAACCAACGGTTCATCATCATCCACCTGCCATTCTAGATTCTACACTCTTGGCTCTTCAAAACAAAAACTTGATTTTCACCACCTTATTAAGACAAATATGTTTTAATCTTCTGACAGCAACTCATCATCTAAATGGCCAACACAGGCTCAAAAGAAACACATCATCGCACATCCTATGAACTAAACAATTAGATGGTATGATTATTCCTTGTATAATAGCTATTCATCACCTTGTATCAAAAGTTCAAAGCAAAAACATATACAAATCCTTCAATGGGTTAAAAGCATGAAACAACCATAATCATACAAAGGGTGCTTCTTTAACCTGTAAATTGAAGAACAATAGAGACAGCCTTCGGTTATCCAATTTACCCCTCAGCACCCTCTATCTCAAGCTCTACATGAATACTGCTATTTTCTTCCAATTCCCAAGTTAATAGTTCCAATATTAAATATATGTCTTTTCCTCCCTCGTGCTGTAACCGATCTGCTTCGAACATGAATACATGGTTTTTTGTTCCAATCCAACTGCATCCGACGGTTTTCTTCAACCTCTGCTTCATGGCCTTCTTCACTCGAATTATACCTTCCCATTTACCACTCATCTCGTATGCACGATTCAACACCGAATAGGGTAAAGATGACTGTGGTTTCTGTTCTATCATCTTCTTGGCTATTGTTTCGGTGATGTTCAGGTTGGTGTAAGTCGTAGTAGAAAGTGCTAGTGATTTCCAAACTAAAAAGCTAGGTTCAAAAGGCATTGTTTCTAAAGTATCAAATGCTTCTTTGAATTTACCAGCATGGCAGAGCATATCAATTACACATGCATAGTGCTCATCACGAGGTGTAACTCCGAATTCTTCCTCCATTGAAGAAAAGATACTCATTCCTACATCAACAAAACCGCCACACCTGCAAGCCAATAGAATTCCAGAAAGTGTTATTCGATCCCGTGCCAGACCTTCTCTGAGTAGTTCTTTAAATAGTTCCAATGTCTCAACAGCTCTGCCGTTGTGAGCCAAACCAATAATTAAAGTATTCCAAGATATTATATCTTTTACATGCATTTCAGAGAAAACCTGCATTGCTGAGTCAATTAATCCAATATTAGTATACATATCAACAAGTGAAGTGGCGACAATTAATTCCGACGAAAAACCGGATTTTACCACCAAAGAATGGATTTGAGGTCCTTGCTCAACTGAAAGAAAATTTATACAGCTTAGAATACTACTTAGAGTGAACTCAGTAGGCCTACAATCCTCCCTAAAAGCAAGCAAAAAAAGTAAGAAAACATCATCCTGTAAGCCATGCCTAGCATAGCCTGAGATCATAGAATTGCAAACCAGAGAATCCCAACGTTGCACTTCTTCAAAATGCTTAACCGAGTCCTTCAATACATTGCATTTCGAGAAAAGGTCAATAATGGCACTCGAAACAATGGGATTCGAGATGAACCCCATCTTGATACATAGAGCAAATATTTGGTTACCCTTATCCAAATTTCTCAAATTAGTACAAACAGCAATCGCATTGGACAATGTATATTCATCTGGGGAATAACCAGACGCTCTCATTTGATCAAACTGTTCCAATGCCAAGTCTTCATGACCTGACTTACAACAACCCGAAATTAATGAATTCCAAGACACAACATCCACCTCTTCCATACTTAACAACACACCAAAAGCATACTGTACCAATCCAAGCTTACCATACATATCAATCAACGAATTGCCGATCACTAAATTGGACAAACAAACACCACTCGTAATCATGTTACAATGAATTTCCTTCCCTTGTCTAGCACAAGACACTAATGTTGTCAGAATTGAAAACGTGAACTTACTTGGTCTAACACCAAAGTTCTGCATTTGCTTAAACACTTCCAATCCATGATCCCAAAATCCCAACAACCCACAACCCGAAATCATCGAGTTCCAACTAACAACATCTTTCTCGGGCATTTCGTCAAACAATGAACATGCTTTCTTAAAATGACCAAACTTTAACAACCCATTCAACCAAATGTTCCAAGATATGATATTTTTGTCGTTTATCTCCTCAAACACTTTGGAAACATCATGAAAAGAGCCAAATTTGAGATAAAGGTCCACAAAGCGATTACCCAGAAAAGTTGTGCCACTGAATCCGAATTTAATCAACTGAGCATGGATAGTTTGGGCAAACTTAATGGAGTTTAAGGATAAACAATGGTTTATAAGGTTGTTGTAATGTGAAAGTGTGGGTTTCTGAGACCAATAAATTGGTTTTAGGAAAGGGCGCATGCATGGAGCAAATGTTTCTTTATACGAAGCAAGCTTCGAAGTGTTACAAAAGAAGCTGAGAAACTGATAAATGTTACTGTTATTTTTATTTTATTTTTATTTTTTCCCCGAAAATTTTAATATTCTTATTATGAATTCTTTATAATGCCACATGTTTTTTTTAGTTAAAATATGTTGCTAGTCCCTATACTTAAAAAGTTAGAAATTAAGTCCTCAAAGTATTTTGATTTAAAATCTATGTCCAATTATTAAATTAGTAAGCATTTTTATCAAAATTTGTCAATTTGAGATGTTGATTAAGCTGCTCTTGTGTGACTTATCTTATGATTAATGGAAAATAAACATTTTAAGTTGACAAATTTTAACAGAAACTACCAACCGTAATAATGATTGGACTAGAATTTTTAAATTGAAAAAGTAGGAGAATTGAATTTTTAACTTTTAAAGTATAAGGACTAAATCTCAACTTCTATAGAGGTAGATTAGGGTTTGTAGCCACCTTGCTGCAGGACAGCCAATTCAGTCCAAACTAGTAGCTTGGCCCAATCTCTGTTCTGGAACAAAATGAACCAAGAGTTTTAGTTTGGTCATCCAGGCAGAGATGAAGGGAACTAACCTCTGAAACTCTATTCTAACAGGCACCATTGGTGACAAATCATGTTAAAATCTGCATCTGTGAAGTTAACACTCAGATATCTTCATTACTTTCTTTTTTTATCTTCACTTAGAGGAAAAATGGATTCCCAAAAAGAGCTTTCTTTAATCCAATTGTATATCATGGAGGACTAGAGATTATCTGGACGAGGGATGCAGCATTCTGCAGTGAAACCAAAGTGATAAACCAGCTCATTGCAATGAGATAAAAATCAAAGCAATTACAATCAAAGCTTAAGTAACCTGTCAGAACACATACCTACAAGCAAGTCAAGTACAATGTCACAGAAAAACCTTTTATCTCTCCCTGGAACTTGATGAGTGAAGCAAGTATAAGAAGCTAGCCCGACACAACCTTTGCCAGTTGCCACTACGAAGGTGCTTGTTCAACTGTCAGCCCAACTGAAACCAGGATTCTTCTGAATTTGCTTTTCTCTCATTATCTTTCTAACAATAGCTGACGTTTCCCATTCACCAGAGGTTGCAAATAAGCTTGATAACTGTACGTAAGCACTGGAGTTTCCAGGATCGAGCTCGATAATCCGCTCTGCCACCTCCTTTCCAAGAGTTTTGTCTCCATGCGCAACACAGCCTCTCAAAACAGATAACCACAAACTTGCATCCGCCTTAAAAGGCATTTCCCCTATGAGATCCATTGCTTCCTCAAGGCAACCAACACGGGCAAAAAGATCAACCATGCAAGAGTAGTGCTCTATCCCCGGATCATAATGATAGTCCCTTTTCATTGAGTTAAACCACTTTCGTCCCTCCTCTAGAAGTCCACAATGATCACAGGCAGACAGGACTGCTATAAATGTTACGTCAGTTGGCGCTACACCAGCATTTATCATTTCATTGAACAACAACAATGCTTCAAACCCATGACCATTAGTAGCATAACCCATCAGCATGGAATTCCAAGAGATTTCATCTGATTTTGTCATTGTGTCAAATATTTTTCGCCCATATTCAACTAAACCACATTTGCAGTAGAAATCAACAAGGGAGGTAGATATTATTTGATCAGATTCAAGTCCAATGTGAGTAGCTTTAGCAAATACTTGATCACCAAGTTCAATACTGGAGATGCTAGCACAGGCACTGATGGCACTAGCCAAAGTAAACTTGTCGATTCTCAGGTTTAATTTATTCATCTTGAAGAATAGATCTAATGCCTCAACTGGACAACCATTTTGACTCAGACCTACTATCATTGAATTCCATGATATCAGGCTTTTATTTGGCATTGTCATGAAAATCTGCTTTGCATCTTCAATTCTTCCACAGCTGGAATACACAGTGATCATACAGTTAAGCAAGATTGTATCATAGGCTTCAAGCTCACTAAACAACTTGCAAGCATCATTAGGCTTTCCAAACTTGGAGTAAGAATCAATCAGAGTGCTGGCTACGATAACATCAGAGACCGCACCAACTTTATGAGCATGACCATGCATCTGTTTGACATGTTCCAAAATGTATAAACTACTGCAGGCCCTCAGAATAACTGCAATCGAAGAAAAGTCTTCCCGAACCCCTTTTTCCCGCATCTTATTAAAAAGAGCTAATGCTTTAATTTCCTCATTGTTCAAAACATGTCCTGAGATCAAAGAATTCCATAAAACAACAGATGGATCACTTTTTCTATCAAATATTCTTCTTGCATCAGTCATTCTGCCACAGGTTGCATAACCAGAAATTAATGCAGACAAAGAAAAATCATCCGGTTCTGTCATCAAATTCAAAACACGACTTGCACCATCCAAGTCACCACATTTCCCATATAAGTTTATCAGAGAACTGCACAACACTGGATCAAGCTCTATTCCCGCAACCACCATATGTGCATGAATCTGCTTCCCATATTCTATAGCTCCCAAATCAACGCATGCCCCAATAACAGTTGCCAACACAAATGCATCACCCAAAGATCCCGATTCTTTAAACAGCTCAATAGCCTTTTTTGCTTCCCCATTCCGAGCGTAACCATGAATCATCGAATAGCAAGCAAACCCATTTTTCTTAGGCATGTCATCAAACAAAGCCCCTGCAACTTCTAACTCGCCCGCTTTGGCAAACCCGGAAATGACTAAGTTCCAGGAGAAATCATTTTTATGCGGCATCAACTGGAACAACTCCAATGACTTCTCTTTATTTCCAGATTTCATGTACCCTTCAATTAGTGTATTCCAAGAAAAACAATTTCTCTGCGGCATTTCATCAAACAGTTTCCAAGTCTCAGCCATTGTACCGCACCGCGCATACATTTGGAGGAGGCGATTTCCTACTGTAAGAGTGGAACCGAGGATACCCTTTTTGAGGAAAAAGAGGTGGAGCTGTTTTCCTAGGAGAATGGAGTTGCGGGTTGTACAAGATTGAAGCAAACGACCATAATATTGGTGATCAAGCTCCATGGTCATGGGAACTAGCTATTTGGTCTTTGGTAGATGATTTTATCAATGTGTTACGGTCATCACACAAAGAAAAAGACCATAAATTGTGCTTTACGAAACTGTAAAAACTATTATATATAACTTCTTGGTTGAGAATGTAAATGGATGTTAATGCTTATTGCCCAAAGGTTCAACATTCAGCTTGAATCACTTACTCTTTTAGATTATTGGCCAAAGCTTCATGTGTTTATATATTGAAGTTCGAATATGCATAAGCCACAATTGCATCAAGAAATTCCATTAGCAATACCTTTTTGAAGTCATATATATATTTTTTATAAATTTTATTCATGTATTTGGAGAATTTTCAAAAAAAATCATATTTTCATCTGAGAATGTGTGAGACACCAATTTGGTATGAAACTTCATTGGTACTGCTGTTTTAATCATTTTCTTTTTGTTGTTGTGCTCATTGCTAGCAAACCTCATAATTAAATGCAGCATCTTGGGGAAGCAAAATCATTGATTCATCTTCAATTTAAAGGGAAAGAAAGAAAACACTTTAATTAGCATCTCTGAATATTATACAGTCTTAGCTGCATTTCTCTGCAGTAACAAATCTCCTGTATGAACTGAACCCTAAACATTTAACATTATTTGAAAAAAATAATTACATGTTGAACGCCATTTTAAAAAACGGCTCAACTCTGAGGATTGGCCTCTTTTGACCGCAATGCTTTGGTTTTTTTAGGGAAGATAAAAGCCAAGCAACCACTTCTCCTATGCCTGCATTGCACAAAAAAGAACAATCTGCTTGTGACATAGGAATCTGCCTGTGAGCAACGGAGGCCAGTGACACATACAGAGATTATTGATTCCTAGATCTTCCCCTAATGTTTAACAAATTTAATATGCAAACTTAGGATCATTTGAATTGAGCAATAAGTTGTAACATACCTGCGGCTGGTAGTGCTGATGCTCCGGTAGCTTCTGCCGCTGCCACTGCTGCTGCTACGGATGCTTTTGGTGCTGCCACTCTTTATAGTTGATCCGCTGCTGTCGCTCTCGCTCGACCCCGATCTCTTCTTCCACCAATCTTTATCTACAGTCTTACCAGATGCATCTGCTACAGTCGGCTTTGGAGAAACTTTTGAATTACCATTCGTGTTAGGATCATTCTTCTTACTCGTATTCTTCTTCATCTTCTTCTTTTTCTTAGACCCTAACGAAACTGGAAACACCATTTTTAGAAGAAACCCTCCATTATCTACTAAGCTCCCACTCCTACTAAGTTGCTGTTTCTGACTGTTCTGCTTCTCGTTCTTGTACTTGCGTTCATCGATCGAATTTGAACCTCTCCCTTGGGCGAAACTCTCCTGCTTCGGTTCCACAACAACGACAGGCTGATGTTCCACGAGATCTTTCAACGAAAGCTCGTAACAAGACTCGGGCATTTTACTAACCATTTCCATAAGCTCCTTTTGGCCTCTAGCTATGGCTTGAGCTCTCGACGATGGCGATAGACACCGGTAATTAACGTTGTTTTCATGTTGAGGACTGGATTTCCATAAAGGAGGACTGGAAATTCCGGACTCATCGTCCGCCATCAATGTTTCAGCTTCGAACCTCCCTTCCAAGGTGTTCCAACTGCTGTAATTTGCGTAGTTTTGAGCAGTTTTTTGCACTTTGGGACCGTAGTTCATGGCACGATCATAACTGTCATTACAATCACTGAATCCTCCAGTTAAGTGATCCGACAAACTGACATAAGATTTGGGCAGTTCTTTGGTAGGATCAAACATGTTTGGTTGGTAAGAAAATTGGGTGAAAGGAGAAGGAAGAGGCAGGGGAGCAATTGAAGATGGTTTAAAAGGTGGGCGTGGAGCCATTATCTTTCACCGACCCTTTGGAGTCACTTTGTGATTTTCTAAACAAAACTTGGTTTTAATGGTGACGATTACCGAGATTATAAAGTAAGATATGTTACGTTATCTTAATTTTTCTTTTAATAAAATGAAATTATGAAGAAAATCCCATGGATTTGGCTCTAATGGGGGAGTTTTGGCTGATTAAAGTCAAGAAATTCTAGAGGGACATCCCTTTCTTATTTTTTGGGTGATTTGATTTTGGATTTTGTTTTGTTTTATTTTAGTTTTTACGTGGATTTAAAAAAAGAACCCTTGTCTCCCCTTGCTTTTAATGCTTTGACTTTTTACCTCTCTCTCATGGGAACGTATTTAACAAGTTCACTATTTTCTTAATAGAATAATATTTATTTGAATAATTAAATTTCGATTATAAATTATTTAATGTGGCACCTGTCTTTTAAAATATGTTTTATTATAATATAGGTGCTTTCATAAAATACTTAATGTGGCATCAGTCAATGAAAATCGATACGTAGAATTTTTTAAATCATTAAGTTCACATGGATAATATAATATTATTTGAAAAATTAAATAAAATTTAGATTAAATTAAAAAATAACTAAACATATAGCTAATAAAATAAATAAATACTATTATTATTATTTTAGCTTTCACATAATGTTGTATTATCCATTTGGACTTGATGATTTAGAAAATAATTCTACAAGTGAATTTTTATTGCTGTTTAGTAATTTCTTGATGTTGTTAACACTTGGTATCATAATAAAACACATTTAATAGTTCAAGTATCACAGTGAATACTTTTAAAGTGCAAGTACTACATTGTACATTTTATGAAAGTACAGGTAACAAATGTGACATCACCCTTATAATTACTATGGCTTAAGTTATTATTTGACTTTTAAATTATATCTTTTTATTTTGGTATTTAAACATTTTTTGGGATATGTTGTGGTTCTTAAACTATTATTTTCATCTCATTTTATTTCAAAATTATCCGCATCCAGAAGAATATGTGACATGTCATGCTCTTATTGACAACTTATTTTAAGGTAAATCGAACAAAATTATAATTTAAGTACCAAGGGAAATAAGCTTTAAGTATCAAAGTAAAATAAATGAGTATAGATTAAGTGCTAAATCATTTCTTAACTAAATTATTATGATGGGTGGTATTAAATCTGGATTCAAATTATAACGATCCGTTTTCAACAATGTCGGAATAGTCGATGTTGTGCGAATTTAATAAATCGAATTACTAAATAACTTATAATGGAATAATTAAGTGTAGAAAGTGGAATTGAAGGGTCGAATTAGTGAATGTGAATAAAATAAATCGGTTATTAAAAATAGCACAAGAGTAAATTGTTATGTGACGAAATGAGTGTAAATGATTTATAATTTAGCAAGGTCTAAGATGACAATTTCACAAAATCGTTGTGAATTTATGGTAATATTAAAGTGAGAGTCATATCATCATTTAACACTAACCAATATTAAAGTCTACTAAACATTTAATTAGTTAATTAAACTAAACACCATGTTAATCATGTAAATCTATATATGGAAGATAGTGGGATGAAAAAGAACAACTAATTTTTCTTCTTCTTCTTTATTCGGTTAAACCATCAAAACAAAAAGAAAGAACATTTTTTCAAGCTTCCTACCATTGCAGATCCATAATTAAGACAATTGATAAGTTTTTTCATGAATTAATGATAAATTTTAATTGTTAATGCCAAATCCTTAATGCCCATTTGTTTGATAATTGAATTAATGGAATTATGGTTCAATTCGCATTGTTTGGAGTTTTAGGAATTTGAATGTTAAGAGATTAGAAATTAGTTAGTTTATGGCTAAAATAGGTTACTAATATGATAAAAAGTATGAAATAGAGTTTGAATTAAATTTAGATGATTTGCTTAATTATGTATTGTTAATGACTCAATTGTAAAGGATAGAAGCTTTGAAGATTAGTAACAAATAATGATGATAGGAGGCCCCTGTGTCATATTTATGAAGTCGATTTTAAATTCAATCGGGAAAATCGAAAGTTATGAGCATTTCAGTTAATAGGAATTATAGGGACTAAAATGAATAAAATATAGTCATGTTTAGACACTATTAATATGTGAATTTGATTGAGAAACTGATATTGTTTTGAAACCATATTATCAAATGTAGTGAAAGACGATGCTGAAACGTCAAAGACGAATGGGAAGAAAAAGGCTAACGTCGAATAATTACTGCGGTTTATGTTTCTATAATTCACTTTTTTTAACTTGTTTGTAGACTAATTAGTTGTTATAATTGAATACGAAACAAATGTCGAGGTAATTGTATCTTTCTAAAAAAAAACTATGAAATGATGACTTTTGATACCATGGTTGTTGGTTCAAGTATGAATACTTGAATTGTGATTTATATATGTGTGTGAATGTCTATGTTTGACATAAATGTATATATAATATCAAGAAATTGATACTATATTGAATTTTGTGATAATGGTGATAAAAATGATTAGGCCTCGTTAATCAATGTTAGACGTAGTCCGAGTATAGTTGGCATATATCATAGGATCATTGATATAGTAATTTACTAGCCATCATTGTCGCACAATCCGAGATGGTTGAATAAATAGTATAGACAATTACTTAAAACCATAATTGTTGAGCAACCCGTGATGGTAGAATATAACAAATATTAAAAGTCATCATTGTCAAGCAACCCAGGATGAAAAAATAAAATATTCCTAATTACCAGAGGGTCGTGGGCTTACTCGATATATATATTCGAATATTTGTTCTTATGTCTATAATCGAATAATAAGAGCCAAAATGAATAAGCATTGGAATTGATATTGAAATGTGAAATTAATAAGAAAGTAGGAAAAATGATATGATGAGTTAAAGTAGTAAATATTAATGTAATTGATTCTTGTTATACATATATAAATATATGTAAATATTTACTCTAGTTTATTTTTAATAAAATGTATTTAAATTATATTAGGACCACTGAGTATTTGATACTCAGTGCATGATTTTGTTTATTTCCGTGTGCAAGTCTCGAACAAGGATTTCCATAGGTTGGAAGTGTCAAAGCATCCATTCTTAACAACTCAACTCAGGAATCATTTTGCTATATCTTTTGTGTGTATATATGTGTTTGAGTTGGAATGGCATGTAAATAGGTTGTTTTTGGGCATGTTGCTTAAGTGGTCATTTTTGTATATTTGGTATATTGGAATATAAGGTCTTATAAGTTGAATTTTAATCGTTAATTAGTAGATAATTATGGTAGTTTATATAAGATTATTTATGTAAATTAGTTGGTTAAATGATGTTGCATTGATGGTTATAATTTGATGATATTTGGTTGTGTTTACATGTGTTTAATTTATGGTCTTAATTTGGTGTAAACTTTAGGTATATTTAAGGTACCATTAAGTATGGTTTGGACACTTGAAAATGTGTATCTAGAGCTATTTTACCATTGAGTCTCAATATAGAATGAACATGTTTCGAGACCATACGAACAAAATTTACCTTATATTTTGATCTATATACTTAGTGTCTCGAAACTTGGCAAGGTAGTCTCGAGACAATCCTATTTAAGCTTTGAGACAAGTGGCCTTTGTCTCGAGATAAGTAAACTTTGAAGCTAAATTAGTTTTGCCTTGCTCTGGGTCTTAAGGCAAGAGCCCCTTGCTTCGACACATTTAAACATCGAAGCAAAATAATGAAATAAAGGAGGTTTGTCTCGAGACATAAAGAACCTTGCCTCGAGACACCACCTCTAGTGTCTCAAGACATGTTGACATCGAAACAAAAATACCTAAAATAAAATGAGGCTTGTCTCGAGACAAGAAGTCCTCTATCTTAAGAAATAACTTTGAAATTCGATAGTTGAGTTTGGATTTGAGTCCTAATTTTAAATTTAACCTTGCATAACTTGTAACATGATAAATTGAATCCTAAACACTATGAATGCATATGTGTGAGTATGATTAATGATTAAGTTGGTTTGAATGATAATTATGATTTAAATTTTATGATTATGTAATGAAATAGCTTAAGTTGCTTTGGCAGCGTAATATGACATCACACATTCGAATTCGATGACCAGGTTGGGTGTAGGTGTTACATTTAATGGTATTAGAGCTAAAGTTTAGCCGATTCTTGAACTGAACTAAGCCCTAAGATTGAGTTTAGAGGTACATGCCATGATTAGTGTTAATTCTAAGTTGAGTTTATTGGAAAAATAATACTGCAAAACAAACTCGTTAGCACTAACTAGATAAAATAAATTGAGCGTAAATAAATAATAAAGTAATCATTGTGTCGTGGAAAAACCACTACCTTAAAAGCAAATTTACCTCGATCAGTGTAATCAAGTAATGGATGTCGCCCTTTAAGGTTAGCATAGTACTTCTATATTCGTACACCCGAATAAAGAAAGTGAAACAAAATTGTTATTGCTCTTCTCAAAATGAATCAGGAAATAAGAACGAGAAATAAATTGGAAGAAACCCGGATAAATCACACTAGGTTCAATTTTCAGGAAATATTGGAGGGGTCATAAATGGTCTCACTTAAAATCTAATCTCCTATACAGAATATCGCTCTAATGTAATTTAGTAAAATATTGGAATTTTTAGAGAGCAAAAACGAGAGAAGTTGTTTGATTTTTTTCTATGTTGCGAAAAGGTAAGAGAAATAATCTCCTATTTATATAGTTTTCTGAAGGGAAAAGTAGTAAAAAATACAAAGGCAAAAAGGTAAAATTGGTAGAGATAATATCCTAAAATACCATAATAGTAAAAAAATAATTTTTGTTGACTAGATTTTTCTGCAACAAATTTTCGGATAGGATACAAATATATTTTCTAAAAAATAATACAGAAGTTTTATCCAAAAGAAAACATGCGCGGTACGTGTCGTAAACATGTGTTAACATGGACACGGATCAGGGTAGGTGGCAGACGTGTTAACACGAACACAGACCAAGCCAGGTGGTAGTAACACACACATATTAGCCCTTTAGCTCCAATTACTCAAAGGGGGTAAGAAGCAAGATTATATTTAAACCCTCTTAGAAGTCTTTTCCCAACCAATGTGGGATTGCCCTTTTCTTTTGCATTACCAACATTCCCCCACTAGTGCAAAAGAATTAGAAATTTTTTTGTGAACATGAGAAAAAAAGGTAAAACATGAGAAGAACAACGAAATTAGCCACTTAAGCACTAGTATCTTGTGGATTTGAACTAGTACGTAGTGAAATAAGTGATTCTTCTCTTTAACAAGTGAATGAATCTTGAACTTGTTATGATAGGGGTTAACTCATGACACACAACTAATCTCAGAACCAATTGATGTTTCGCGATACATCAACAAGTTTTAGCCAATACACCTCGGGATACTGATAAGTGCTCCAGAAAGATTGCCCAATGTCTTTCATAGAAAGTGGCTAGTTTTTCACACTTATGTAGGTGATTTCATCAAGTCTATCCCAATATAGACTACCCGAATAAGGAGTATGAAATCATTAAGAGAATTTTATTTAATCTCATCCTCTCTAATTTAAGTTCGGTGAATTCATCAAGTTAGTCTCAATAGGACCACCCAAACTTTGGGATATTAACTGATTAAGAGTAAGAAACTTAACTTCACATGTCAGTGAATTCATAAAGTTTGTCTCAATAGGATCACCCAAACTCTGGGATATGAATTCATTAAGAGTAAGAACTCAACTTTATACATGTAAATCATTAAGAACTCAACTTTATGCATGTAAATCATTTTCCATAGGGATAGGTAAAATGCACACTATGATTATTTCCATGGTTTCGTTTGACCACATTGAACTTAGAAAACTAAGTTGGGTATTCTTCATGAATTCCTCAACCACTGGGCTTAAGACACATCCCCATCGAAGAATCAAAAACCATTTTCCTACTTAACCCTTTGGTTAGTGGATCAGCTAGGTTCCTTTTAGACCTCACGTACTCCAAAGTAAGTACTCAATTCTTTATTAAATGTTTCACAGATTCATGTCTTATTTGAATATGCTTCTTTTTACCATTGTAAGATTGGCTCTTAGCAACGCAAATTGCGGCTTATGAGTCACATGATAGAGATATATTAGGTGCCGATTTTTCCCATAAAATAATCTCTGCAAGTAGATTCATAAGCCACTCGGTCTCTTACCCAGTTAAGTTAAAAGTTATAAACTATGACTCTATCGTGGAGCGTACAATACAAGTCTGTTTAGTATACTTTCAAGAAATAGTTGTTCCATCAAAAGTAAAAACATACTCACTTGTAGAGCTAACTTCATCATTACCAGTTACCTAGTTTGCATCACAATATCCCTCTAGGATTGTAGGGTATTTGAAAAATTCCAACTCCCAAGTTATTGTACCTTTAAGGTATTTAAACAAACGCTTTAGAGCATTCCAGTGCTCATTGCTAGGATTATAGGTATATCTACTTAGTCTATTGACTGCATAAGCAATACCAGGTCGAGTATAGTTCATTAAGAACATAAGAATTCCAATAAATTTAGCATACTTTGTTTGGGAAACACTATTTCCTTTTTTTTTATCAATTGTATGCTAGAATTAAAAGGAGTTTTCATAAGGATTACAACAAAGTTACTAAACTTCTTTAACATTTTTTCTATATAATGAGATTGGTTTAAAGCAAATCTCTTTTCTGATTTAGTAACCTTAACTCCGAAGATTACATCTACATCTCCCACATCAATCATATCAAACTTGGTAGATAAGAAAATTTTGGTTTTGTTAATGACTTCAATGTTGGTAATGAAAATTAACATGTCATCTACATACAGGCTTATGATGACACAATTAAAACCAAACATCTTAGAATATAAACATGTATTTGCACCATGAACGATAAAACAAAAAATAAGAATAATCTTTTAAAATTTCTCATGCCATTGCTTTGGAGCTTGTTTGAGACAATAGAAAAATTTTTTTAGTTGTTTGAGACAATAGAAAGATTTTTTTAGTCTGCAAACTTTATCTTCCATGCTAGGTGCCACAAAGCCTAGAGGTTGCTCCATGTAGATCTCTTCATCCAAATCACCATTCAAGAACATTGTTTTCACATCCATCTGATGTACAAACAAATTGTGAATGGAAGCTAAAGTAAACAAAACATGAATGATTGAGATATTAGTTACGGAAGAGTATGTATCAAAATAATCTATTCCAAATTTTTGAGTGAACCTTTTTACAACTAGTCTTGCGTTATACCTCTGTATTGACCTATCTGATCTAAGTTTATTTCTAAAGACACATTTATTACTAATAGGTCTAAAACCTCTGGGCAACTCTACTTGTTACCAAGTGTGATTAGACATAATAGACTCTAGCTCATTATTTATGGCATATCTCCAAAAACTAGTATCTATTGATTTTATGGCTTTATCATAAGTTTTTGGATCCTTATCTATTAAAAATGTGTGAGCAATAAAACCATTTATTAAGTCTAAAGCTCTAATTTCAGTTACAAAGGAAGTAAAAAAATTCGTGCTAAAACTAGTGGCAGTCCTTTGTCTTTTACTCCTCTTAGGTTCGATATCATCATTAGGAATATCTCTATTAAGTGCATTAGAAAAAAACATGTTCACCTAACTATATATCAATACTTATGCTAGATTTCTTTAATGGAAAAACATTCTCAAAGAAAACATCTCTAGATTCACATATGGAATGATCATGAAAAAACATAAATCTATATGCAGCACTACTAAGAGCATACCCAACAAATAAAACATTAACAATTTTAGATCCGATTATGCTCTTTTTAAAAGTATTGCATATTTAGGGCATAACCTTTCCACAATTCATATGGGGTATAATCTAATTTTTTATGAGGCGCTCTATTAAGAATATGGTTTGTAGAAAGTACGACCTGCCCCCCCCACATACTATCAGGTAAACCAGAACTTAGTAGTAAAACATTCCTCATTTCTTTTAGAGTTTGGTTTTTTCTTTCAACTATGCCATTTTGTTGTGGGACATAAATAGTAGAAAATTCGTATATAATGTTGTCTTTCTCACAAACCTCTTTAAGAAAATTAGTGTCATATTCACCACCTCTATCATCTCTAAGACGTTTTATTGTCCTATCAAGTTGGTTTTCTAATTTTGCTTTATGAAGAAGAAAAAATTTATCAGCTTCATATTTCGATCATAGGAGATAAACCTTTGTATATCTAGAGTAGTTATCTACAAATGTGATATAGTAGCATTTTCCACTCTTATTTTCTGTGTTTTTGAAGTATGTTAGATCAGTATGAACAAACTCTAAAAGTTCAGTCTTCCTATCAGTGAGAGTTTTTAAAGAAGGTCCAGTATGCTTAGATTTAACACAAATTTCACATTTATTAAAGATACTATCATTTAGATTAGGGAGTAGATTCATTTTTATGAGTTTTTTTAGAGAATAAATATTCACATGACCTAATATAGCATTCCACATTCGTAGAAACTCACCAAGTTGTTGGACTTCTTATTATTTCTCAGTTTCTTAAAGTTGACAACCTTTTTGTTCAGGGGTTTCACCATCTTATTTAAATTTTCAGTGTTTTTAAAACTTGTTAAACTTGGGACCTAAAGAAAATTCATTTGAAATAACTAAAGCCTTATCTTTAAGATAGTTGGCCTCCTCTATCTTCATGTGGCAAATCAGTTCCTCCAGAGAAATGTCTCACTTCTTATGTCTTAAGAGATTACGGCAGTCAGAATAGGACTTTGGAAACTTCTCAATTAGGATGTTTTATTGGAGGATTTCACACATCTTCATCCCTTTAGTTAGGATGCTAGAAACTAATTTCTCGTAGTCATTTACTTGTTCCAGTATGGGTTTGTTATCAGCCATCTGGAATTTGAGCCACTCTCCAACAACATACTTCTTGATTTCAACATCATCAGCTCCGTACTTCTTCTCCAAGGTATCCTAAATGGACTTAGCTAATTTATCTTTGACAAACAAGTTGAAAAGGTTGTTATCCATGTGACTTAACATGTGACCTCTTACCATCTTGTTATCATTGTCATGTTTAACTAGTAGTATAAAATTTGCTTCTAATTTGTTGGAAAAATACTACTACAAAACAAACTCGTTAGCACTGACTGGATAAAATAAATTGAGCGTAAATAAATAATGAAGTAATCACTGTGTCGTGGAAGAGCAACTGCCTTAAAAGTGAGTTCGCCCTGGTTAGTGTAGTCGAGTAATGGACGTTGCCTTCAAGGTTAACACAATACTTCTATATTTGTACATTTGAATAAAGAAGGTGGAACAAAATTGGTATTGCCCTTCCTAAAAGGAATTGGGAAATAAGACTGGAAAATAAACTGGAAGAAACCCGAATCAACCACACTAGGTTCAATTCCCAAAAAAGATTGGAGGGGCCACACCTTAAAACCCAATCTCCTAGACAAAATATTGCTCTAATGTAATTTAGTAAAACACTAAAATTTTTAGAGAGCAAGAATGGGAGCAGTTGTTTGCTTGTTTGTTGTGTTGTGAAAAAGTGAGAGAAATGACCTATTTATACAATTTTTTGAAGGGCAAAGTAGTAAAAAATGTAAGTGCAAAAAGGTAAAACTAGCAGAGATAGTTTCGTAAAATACCGCAACGGAAAAAAATTTGATTTTTCTACAATAGATTTTCGGATAGGAAACAAATTTATTTTTTGAAAAATAATACAAAAGTTTTATCCAAAAGAAAACAAGCGCAGTACATGTTAACATAGACACGAATTGGGCCAAACGACGACGGCTCACGTGTTAAGCTTTTAGCTCTAATTACTCAAAGAGGGTAAGAAGCAAGGTTATATATAAACCCTCTTAGAAGCCTTTTCCCAACCAATGTGAGATTTGTTGGATCTGGTGACTTAAGTGCAGTATTTTCATCTAAGTACACTTATAATTTTTCGAATAGATTGGTTAATAAAATTATTTATGAATTGCAATTAATATACATTGTATTATTGTTCTCAAATGGCTTTTGCACACAAAGCAAAATAGAAGCAAATGTTGCTCATTGGTTGTCTAATGTTTAACTAATACTAAGCGATATAACGTGGTCGGATTGTAATACGAAAAGATAGCTTGTATTAGTAGATGACCTAAACATGTCCTTAGTCTAATCGAAAATGAGCAAACCGATTGAAAGACTAATATGTCATCTATTAAGTCCAATTGGGGGGATGTATTGTCTTGGGCATCAAAGCGGATGACTCCCAAAAGATAGAGACATGGATGTGACCCAAACATAATAGATCCTGAATCCGTTTATGGATTTATTCAATTGTGACGTTCATAGTGTGGCATACCTAAATCCTGAGTGGATGATGGACTATGTATGCATGACTCATACACTTTGATATAAATAAAAGCTTGAGTTCGAATAGATAACGAACCGAAAGCTGGTGCGTTGGGTGTACAACTTCTACAATATGTAGCATCATTCACAACAGTAGAATTCTTAGCCCGAGGCATGAGTAAATGATATCTTCTCATTGGCATTACATAGTTGATGAAAAGTAAACATGACCATGGATATTTTGTCTTTGTGATGAATGACTTAATTACTATTCGATAGTAATTAACTTTTCATGAAGGAAGATGTAATGGTTACCATAAGATAAAATAGGATCATATTGGGAGAACGAATTTTTTCCCAAAGAGATCAAGGATTTCCTATAAGGGTAACACACTTATGACAAGGTCATTGGACAAGCACTGAATAGTTGCTTTGGTAATGATATGTCATTGGGGAGAGTTTAGTCACGATACTGTAGTAGAATGACTTCGTGACTAAATGAGTTTATAATTAATAGGCAAAAATTAAGAACTTAATTATAAATCATTTGAGCCCTAATTACATATGTCCAATCGGTCTCTTCGCTAGCTCGTTGAAAACATAAATGAATTGTGAGTTTAAATAGAAATGAATAAAATGAATAGGAAAAGAGAAATGAAAAACATTCAGGAATAATTATGTTATTTTCTGAAATGGAAAAATGGAATCATTTGGAAATGAATGTAAGTTTTCAAAATTGAAAATGGAAATGATTCATTTGCAATTCTATATGGATTACTTAAAAATGATTGGAAGAATGCGTTTATGTTTTTGAGCTGTTTTGAAGCCGAAAAATAAAAATAAATCATTCGATCACAGTGAACATGTTGAGTTATGAAATATTGAACATATTTTTTCGAAATTTTACCAAGGTTAAAATCCTCAAAAATTATACCAAGGGTAAAATTTTTAAAATTTTACTAGGGGTAAAATAGATATGAGAAAATTGTTTAATATAGAATATTAAAGTTTATTTTGGGAAATATAAAGATTGAATTGGGTTAGATCACATTACAAAGTACTAGGTTAAAAGGCCCAAGAAGTTCTCGTAATTGGACCCGATGTGAGAGAGGCCCAAAACCTCTCATATAGCATGAAAGGGACGAAAACCCTACTAGGAATACTAGGGTGTGTCCCCTAGCCCACTCCTACTCTAAGTAGGAAGTTGTTTTTCTATTTGAAATAAATCACTACAACTCAACAAGGGTTCTACCTTCTTTTCCTATAAATTGATAGCACTAGTAGAGCTATTAAGACAACTTTAATATATTGTTACTCTGCCGAAAAATAGAGAGAATTTATTCTCAACTATCAAATATATTTTTCCAGAATAACAATTCTACTGGTTTTTATTAAGAAGAGAGAATTTTTGTTTTCTCCCCAAATAAAATAGAGAAAACTTTTTCTAGTTTTGTGTTTTGGTTCAATTCGTTTGAGATCACACTCGAAGTATTTCGTGATATGAGAATACTGGAGAAGATCGTTTAATTGAAAGTTGAGAACAATGAACATCTACTAAGCTGAAAACACGAGTATGAATTCAGTTAGGGTTTATTGCTATAAATGTCATAAATTGGGTCGATTTTCAAAATTTTAATTTTTCGTTGTGCAAGAAAACCCTTTTCAAATTAGGATTTTTCCAGTAGGATTGCCCTTTTCTTTTGCATTGCCAATAGAGTTTGGATGCTAAAATTGTTAATGTTTGTTTTGATATAGTTAAAAGATGCCTGATGACTTAGAAAATGAGGTAAGTGATGAGCTTGAGCTGAAAGCTCCTCGAGTTAATAAATGAGACAAATATGAACATAATGCACCAAATGAAAATAAAAATGGTGCAAGACATATGACTAGGAATATGAAACCCCGACATAAAGGTCAAGGAGATGAGGCACTGTTATGCACTATAACGGATGTTCTACAAAGGGTTGTCAGTGTTGCACCCCAATATGCTTCCTCAACCAGAACTCGAAAAGTTCCAATTAAAGAGTTACGGAAGTACAAGGCCACTTAGTTTAAAGGTGTGAAAGGTACAGATCCTAAAATTAAAATAAAAGAATAGGGACTAAATCTACAAGCTTCGCAAAGTATAAAGACTAATAGTAGAATTTAACCATTAAATAAAAGATAAAAGTATTTTATTTGTGTTTGAATTGAAGTTTGTTTTATATCATATTAAAGAAATTAAGGTTCTCTAGGTTGAATAACTCTTTGCCTCTTTTTAACCATTCATGATTAATAAGCTGCGGGGTAATAAGTTGGGAGACAATGAGCTACAGAGTGGCTAGCGAGCTGGAAGGTGATGATGTCATCTTTTCTTGATTGGGTCGGACTCCAAATCACCAAGATAGATCGAATCTCGGGCCGAATTGTAATATATTCTATAACAAAAATAAACCCTATCATATTAATCGCATTATTTTTGTATTATTGAACATATTAAGCTTATACTTTTTTTGTTATTTTTATATCGACCCATCTTTGTAGATTTGCTTTATTAATGCTATTAATGGCCATTTTAGGTTGATGTGTCTTTATAACTCGTCGCCATAAATATAAATTCAAAATTTAAAAGAAAAAGAATTTAGTGGACCAAAACTAAAACAAAAAAAAAAAACTAGTGGTTCAAAAGACTATAAAGGGCAATCCCTACAAGAAATTGTCAAGTATTGGCATATATGACACAGTGTTTAAACAAGTTTACCACTATAAGACATCCTTAATTTGATTTTTCCCCTTTATTTTATTTTTATTTGTTTATTTTTCTCATCAAATTATATATAAATTTTGATTTAATATATTATATGATAAAATTTTTGATTTAATAGGTAAAGTAAATAAGAAAGATACCTTAATTTTAAAAATAAAATTATTAAAGTTAAGCCTACATATAAAAATTTAGTTTGATTTAATTTTTATTATACTACAAAATTTCATTACTTATGTATCCATAATTTGAGGCTACTTACTTAGTACATAAAAAATTATAATTATTTAAAATAAAAATATGTATATTTATTTTTAAAAACTGTGTTAATTTATTTAGGCATTTTAAATTACAATAATAATTAAATTCTATATAATAATTTTTGATACACATTCAATAGAGTTTGTTTATTTTATAAAGTAGGTTGAGAAGTTACCACATGTCTTGATATAAAAGACACCCAATAATTTTTAATCCTACTTGTTAAGTTAAAAAAATCACCGTTAGTATATTTAATAATAATTTATAAATTTTTAGATAAAATTCATTTAAAAATAAAAGATTTTTAATAATAAAACTAAAATAAAATTGGATATGTAAACATTAATTAAATATCTCTATCATGACATAAGCTAAGGAAGCTTTGATTATGTTGAAGATCTTGAATATCTTATAAAAATTATGTGTGAATTAATTAATAAAATTCAATTTAATTATATATATATATATATATATATACACATAAAACATTCCATTACAAATTCGCACTGCTCTATTAAAAATGACAACTTGGAAAACGTGGAGAACAAGATAAAAGGAGAAAATGCTGAAATAGTTTACGTGTCAAAGCTGTCGCACGACACACGTGGGGTGGAGGTGAGGGGCAGTTTAATTTGCTTCACACACTGTAATTTTATAAGACTCTGCCTCCACGCCTATTCTAGAAATTCCAATATGGTTGAATTAATTTATCATCAACAACTTCCCTAATTTTGTTTTCAGATTAACATTAACATTTTTAAATTAATTTTTCACGATTTTATAGATTAATCATTCAAGTCCATCTGAAAAGTGAAAGGGTTTGAGTAAAAATATAAACTCGAAAAATTAGCTTAGTAAAAAAAAAAAAGACTTGTTTCCTAAATAGGCTAGGCCCCAAGTAAACTTCTTGACTCGGGCCTAGCCCTACCCTAATTTGTCTAAAATTTTCACTGTTATTTTGTTGTTGTTTGATGTCTTTTTTATGTTGTTTTGCTACCATTTTGCTATTATATTACTCATATTTTATTGTTATTATTTAGATATTATATAATTCTTTTTTTATTGTTATTTTTACTATTTTTTTAGAGGTATTTGCTTGCTATTGCAACTATCTTAGTGTCTTTTAAATATATTTTCAATTTATTGAGAAACATTTATTTTAATATTCTTAATGTATTTGATGTATTATATTTTTAAATATATTTTTATATTAAAATTTTTAATACGAGTAAGTTGAGCCTAACTCGAATTTAATATTTTTTATTTAAACTAGATAAGAACAAAATTTTAAACTTAGTTTTCGTATTAAATTAAATTTAAATCTAAAATTTTAAATTAACCCAACCGGAACGAAAACGAACGCACAATTCTAACTCACAAATCGATTAGTTAAAATAATTGGGTGAAAGGAGGCAGATATTTTAAGAAATATGTTATGTTAATTTAATATGATAAGAGCTTGAAGGTGGCATGTGAAGGGAAAATGGAGCCACTTTTGTCACTTTATGATTTAATATTTCTTGCAAATCATCTGTCCCCCACTATATTTTAATATGATATTTTTTCCAGCGACTATAAAACAAAAATTTCTTTGCCTTCTTTTAGATAATCAAATTTTTATTATATAAGAAATTAGATTATGCTATATTTTAAAAATGAGATAATACATAATTTAGTTTTTAAAGTTGTTTATATGTATCTGATTGGTGTATAAATTTAGATTGCGTCAATTAAGTTGATACCCCACACTAATATTGTTAATTTGTGTTGATGTGACATGATTAGTCAATCTGGTGATACTACGTGGCATTCTGATAGGTTACCATATAGCATAGCTAGATTGACTAGCGATATCACGTCAACACAAATTAATGATGTTAATACAAAGTACAAGTCTGAAAACCAATTAAAATTTTTTATTTACTTTCATAAATGGTGTGAAATTAAATATTTGATGATGAAGTTTAAGTTTTTGTAGAAAAAAAGTTTAATTAACCATCATTTTTGAATTTGTTTATAAGAATATAAATGCAGAATTTAAGGTGCGAGTGTGATGGGTTTTTGATAAGGCCAATACTTTTCTAGAAAGGAAAGGGACATGACACACAGCTTTGATGGTATCAAGTAGCAATCATCACATACACATATTTGTCATCATTACATATAATGAGAATGGTTACTTAAATATGATTTGTTTTAGTCAGATTTAAGGATTGTTTCTTGAATCCCACGAATCATTCAATTCAATAATAATGACCATCAAGTTGTCATGTCTTACGTATACCTTTATTTATAAGATATTTAAAAATTATGTCTGTGGAACACGGTTCAATTATTACCAAATTTCAATTTGTTTTGAGCCATCATTCCAAAGGGTTAAATTTAGATATTTTATTATTTGACTCTAAATTATTTTAATTTTAATTTCAACTTCAAACTCATCTTTCTTATATGTTTTGTTGAGTTTGGAGGCCAGGTGGCTCAAGCTAAACATGGACCAGGGTCCTACTCTATAAATTTAGAAAGCCTGAGGACTTAAGAACAATGGGTTATTTTCATGTTGGGCTTCAACTTTAGAAGTTATGTTGGTTTTAATATTTTAAATACCAATTAAAGATATGTTGTGGTTTCTTTAATCTTATTTGTAAAATCTTTATCTTCAACCTACCAAACAATAATCCATTAAAGTTATTATACACAAATGATCACCAACCCGAAACCTGTAATCTAGTTAGGCCCCACCAGATGGATATGTGTGAGGCGTACAGTAAGGGAACAATCAAGGGAGTTTGCGATATTAGCTCATATATACTCAAGGAATTTGCATGCAGGGGACAACAAGAACTAAGAGGCAACCTAGAACAGTACACGTGTTCAACGTGCCCGAGGCTTGCTCAAAATGTCAGTCCCATGAATAGTGGGGTCAAGTCCATGAACAGTAAAGTGATAATATGTATAAATATCCAGATATTGCCTCTAATGAGATACACAAAAAAGTAGCATATTTATTTTTCTTTATGTACCAAATTTTAAATTAACGTGTATAAAATTAACAAGTTTTAACATTTTAGCTATTTAAATGCAAGTCTAAATTGTTTGATAAATTTGGTGGGTACAACAACTTCCTAGTACTAAAAACATTAGTTTTTATTTTCTCGAATCATATTTAAAGTTACAAAATGGAATTGTCTCATAATTTTGAATTATTTCACTTCAAGGGGTATAGAGTAAGTTCCAATCATTCTTGCCTTGCTCTACGTGAACAACATTTAAAACTATACAACCATTAGCAGGATAAAATGTATAATTGCATCATTTTGATAATAAATAATGCATTTGTTGTACAATAAAATTGTTTTTATTTTTCTTTTAAAAATTAAATTAAAGTGATAGTAGTTTTAAATATTGTACATCGATCTATAATTAGAGAATACAAATAGTAAGATAGAACATGACTGATTGATTTAATAATATTTACTCCCACCTAGCCTCGTTAGTATTCCTATCTATACAAATACATTTAATATGGCATTTAAATAATTCAATTAAATAAAAATTTAAATTGATTTAAAAATCATAATCGAAACTTGATCAGTGTACAAAGCTAGGAGAATCTTTCCACAATAATACTTTAGTTAACTTTGTCGGTAATCAAAATTAAATTTTGCACGTAAAACTAATTAAAGTACTTTGTGTTTAGGCAAACTATCCGCATCCAAAACAACAAAACTGAAAATTGCTCTCAAATTTCCCTTGCAAACCACACTTAATTTTCATTTAATATTGGAATTTATTTGATAGGGATTTTGCTTTTGGAATCTTTCACTCCCACCTGTATTCTTTGTGATTGATTTTAGATTATAAAATATAAATTGAAATATTTGGAATCAACACGAATTGAATGGGATAATGGAGCAGACCTACCAATCTAACCAAGATCGGATCGGATGATAAAGCATCTATTTACTCAGAGCTTAAAACAAACATCGCAGCAGAATGGTATGCTTCATGGGTATGTACATGAATATCGCAATGTATGTACGTATGAATTATGATTCCTTAACGCTTCATGAAGCTTGCAGGCTAACCTTCTCGACTACGATGAGCGATCTTTCGAACGGAGACTTTGAGAAGTCGAAACAAACTACGGAAGATCCGACGTTTTACGTCGCCTCTTACAGGGGGTGCATTGCATTTCTTCTCCATCTTTGCCACTGATTACGTTTGCATGAGATTCACTATTTATATACATACTAATTAATAAATGAGACAATTAGTTATATATATATATATATTTAGCAGGAGAGTTTGATGAATAAAGTATACGTAATTCTTTATTTTATATATATGATATAAGATAAGGAATGAATGTCTTTGTCAAAGCCATGCCAATCACTCATCATCAAAACAGGTAGAAGAGGCAACTTCTTTTTAATTTCAGTCAATAGATGTATTATTGTAAACATCGAATGCACTCCCTTGTTAACTATCGAATGCTACAATTAGATAAATCCGTACATAAACTTTTTGAAGAAGTTTAGCATTCTAAAACCATAAGTGGAAGTAGACTTGTTTCCTAAATGTTTAAATCAAGTTTGAGTTTTGAAGTTAATATTATTAAAAGAGCTTTACCTAAATACTATCTCGACCCGAACAAAATTATACTCAAATCGTAAAATGGATGACCAAGAATAACGATTTCTACTTACTATTAGATTTTGTCTCTTTGAGAAAAATATTTAACAATTGATACATTAGCGGAGTGGTAAAATACTTGCACTTAAGTAGTATCTAAGCATTGGTTCAATCCTTACATATTGTAATTTTAGTTGTTTTATTTAAGCACTTTATATAAAATTAATATAAATACAAAAGAAAAACTATTATATTAATTCAATTATTTATTAAATAAGAGTTTTAAGTAATTTCCTGACCATTTCATGGCACGAACGGAATCAACACATTATATAAGTATGCATTAATATAGAAGGTTAACCAATAGTTTAATATTATTTTTTAATTTTTAATATATATATATATGTGTGGGAATATTTTTATTTTTATTTTATTTCTAGTTGTGTTGTAGCGTAAACAAAATTTACCAAGTCAAGTACGCTATTTGATTTATTAAAAACTGTGTTATCAGAAGATTTTGTCATAATAATGCATTATGGTGGTGATTGCAAGATTAGAGTTTGATATGAGGAGGATGCCATTTGAGATTTGGGAATGAGTATTTGGTTGATTAAAGATCGCTGGTATAATGATGGTGGGTTGAAATGCAATTATTGGTGGTTAAATATTTGAAATGTACTTATATTATAGGGATTAGATAAATTTAATACATTTATCAAAAAATAGATCAATTTAACCCCTACGTTATTAAAAAGAATCAAATAATTTCATATAATTATTTTTAACAGATTTATACATTTATAAAGTATGGGATTTGAGAATCCATATTTACAGCTGGTGGGTAAAAAATAAATATTTACAGCTCATTTTCTTACTGTTCTCATGCTATTTCTTTTAACAAAAATGTTTAATATATCATTTGGTACTTAAATTTGATATATTTTTTTCTATTATGGTACTTGAGTTATTTTTATCCAATCTGGTACATATATTCAAAAAAAGTTATATATTTAGATACCTAAAGATAATGGTGTTAAATTTAGTATTTAATTTGAGTTTTAAGGTTGATTTGATGAAATTTTATTACTAATATTATTAAGTTTAAATTTTTTATATTTTTAATAAAGTAAATTTAGTGATAATTGTGAATTTATTTAATTTTATATTTAATTTGTCAAATACAATGCAATGAATATAATTTAAATTAAGTTTTAAGATTAATTTGATAAAATTAATTACTAACGTTATTAACTAACTATAATTTTTTTATCAAATTAACTCAATTAAACACTTGGTACCAAAAAAAATATATTTTAATTGGGTATTTAATTAAGCAAACAAGTAAGGTGGGACATCCAGGCCGGCAACAAAATCTTGGTTCTACCACTTTATTTGGCGCTTGCAATGAAAATGACCATTTCATTTTAACCACCTTCTTTATTTATTTATTAATTAATTAGCTGGCTTTGACGCGTATTAATTAAAAATGTCTACCGATAACTAATATTTTACCAATATTAATTTCTCTTTTGTATGTATTCTCACTCACACCAACATTTATATTTTAGGCTAGACCATTAAAAAATTAATTTTTATTAACAAATGATAAATTTAGTCTTAACATCTATATCTTTTATCAATTTAGTCATCAATTTTTTTAAAAAGTCGAATTTTATCATGATTCTTTTAAAAGGAGTAAAATTATTATTTTTGAATACGGTAGTCTACATGATAATCCATGCATATTTCATGCTAATTTTTTGAATTTTATTAATCTTATATTTTTAATTTATTTTTATAAAACTTAAATTATTAATTGATATGATGTATAGGACAAATAGTCTTATGTCAAGATGAAGTATGCGTGGACAATCACACGTATTAGCACGCCGACATCATTACAAAAATTAATTTTTAATCAATATTTTGTTAAAAAAGCTTTAACTCTTTTTAAAATTAAAGGTCAAATTTAGCTAAAAAATAATGATCAAATTAACAAAAATTATACTACTAAATTTATAATTATGCATTTCTTAATACTAAATAAAAATATACGTATACAAGTGACGGCGGACATGAGAATTCTTTTAAGATATTAAACTTTGAAATTAACTTTACTTTATTCTTAAAAATAAAAATATTTGAAACTATAATCATTCAAACACTGATTAAACATACATGCAAATGGAAACCCTAAAAGGAGACACTTATTTGGAGTGCTAAATACATACTTGTAATAAATGGTATTTATAGTTATTTCCAAAATAAATAAATAAATTGTATGTATAGTAGTAACATTATATTAAATATATTACCGTAAAAAAACAATATATTAAATATTAAATGTAATAATGGATAAAAAATTTCATCATTTTCCATATATTTAATTAAATAAAATTATTATATATGCCAATTGCCAACCTTAAAAAGTGTTTTAGGAATTAGGTTAACAAATCCAATAACTAGTAATTTATATCTATATATAATATATTTCCAACTTATGAAATATAATGTATTTTCTGTAAATATATTAGGGCAATTTTATATTTTAGAATCTTTATTATTACATTATTTATTTTTAATCGAGTTATATTTTATAGGGTAAATTATACCAACAGTCACTCAATTTTGGGGTAACTGACAAAACGGTCACATTAGTTTCATTTTAGTCACTCAACTTTAGAAAAATGACAAAACAACCCTTTTTTTCGTTTTCCGTTACAAACGTAATGGCAAAGTGACATGGCAGATGATGGCTTGCTTGGTGTCATTAACTGTTCAGCTAGCCGGTTATCACCAATTTAAACAATCATATCAGCAGCCATTTCAGATTTATGCAATAGAATAAGAAGAGGAAAAGAAGAACAGGAGAAGAGAAAAAATGAAGATGCCTAGAGTGATTCCGATGTGTTCTTGTGGAAACCCAACCAAATTAAATACATCTTGGTGCAATGACAACCCAGGTAGGAGGTTTTTTGGATGTAAGAAATTTGGGAGTGGGTTTTGAAAACCATATCATTTTTTCACTTGGTTTTGGTGTGTCGTTAGAAGCACCAAAAATAACCTATCCCTATAAAACAACGAAAAGAATAGTATAAGGGAAGTAGGGTTAAACCCTCAGGGACTGGATTTGCACAACTTCTTATTCCTTGAGATCCCGGGCACAATCGTGCCCAAGAAAAAGTAGCGTACCTAGAAAAAAATAAAAAAAAATAGAATTAAAAATATGGAGGGGTTGAAATTGTATAAATTGAAATCGTAATTGTAAAGAGAAACAGAATTGATAAAAGAAGTTCTTTGATTTGAGAGATTTTTGCCTCTGGTTATATCAATCCTCCTTGGGTTCAATCCTAGGCTTTAGGTGATCCTTGTCATGACAGAGTAAGCCACTTATAGTGGAAGAGGATGCCTATGACCACCAGCTCCAGTTAGATTTTAGACTTATGATTTAAAGGAACCTGACTCTAGCCAACCGTCACTTTCGTGGGACTGTCTCACACTAGATCATCACTTCTCAATGGCGAATGCCACACCATTTTGTCTTTTGGGCTCGACAACCATTGATGCAGTAAACTAACGAACCGACTATGTAACCTTTCCAAAGCATACAAAGCGGCCGCCTTCGCACAAGATGAAAAGATCACTTTTGGAAGGACATGGACGGAAGCGTCAGTCCCGTAATGCGGAGAAACGATGAATACTCATTTAGAAGGCTAAGTGTAGATTCTAAGCCTCATGAACCTTTTTTGGGGAATCTCAATAACCTTTGGTTAGATGAGTTTAGTGGCTCATGCTTTTTAAGAAAAAAGAAATAAGTTTAATCAAATGGAATTGTATTGAATAATAAAAGGAACAAAAGCTAAAAGCTTTAGGGAGACAGAGTTTTTATAGAAAAGATGAGTGCCAATTTGTGTCACCCATCCCCTATTTATAGTACATAGAAAACTTAGTTTGTTCTTATTTAAACTCTAAAAGATAAATGAAGATAAAAGCTGAAATTAAATCTAAATAATAATCCTAACAATAATCCTAATAAAATTCAAATTTAAATAGAGTCTTATGTTTATAAATCACTTCTTTGAATTTTTGCACCCAAGTCTTTCACACTTTGTATTTTTGGCACCAATTTTTTCCTATTTCGCATGTTGGCCCATTTTGTCTTCAAATTCACGCTTTTTGCCCCCAAATTTCCTTTTACCTACAATTTAGTCCCTACAAGATAAAAATCCATAAAAAGCCCAAATTAGTAGGATCATACTCAAAATATTTATGCAATTAACACATAAAAGTATGCCATTTTAGAGTATTATCATATTCCCCCTACTTAGCTTGAAGGTTCCTAGCCCACTATGTAATTTAAATTTCAAATGAAAGAAGTATCACTCCAAAGTTTTATAAAATTAGGTATAATGCATATGAAAATAAAGAAAACCTTTTACTTGCATTAAGTACAACTGAGAAAGTATTCCAATTTATACACACAAAATTAAATCAACTTGAATTATTTCATGAAAATTAGGTAATTTATTAAACTTACCAAGACACCCTATTTATTTCCACACTTAGTCCCCAAATGTAATTCTTTATTATTATTTTTTACTTGCTTTTCCTTATTTTCTTTTTCTCTTTTTTTTTTCTTTTCTTAAGAATATATTGAATCTTTTGACGCGAAAAGAGATGACAACCAAGCACCCCACCCCGGTTATTCAGCCCAACATATTCCTAAAAATTTTTGTTTACCTCCGGTTAGCGAAGTTTTACCTAACATGTCATACAACCTTTTGACGCGAAGTAGGATGATAACCCAAGCACCCTACCCCGGTTACTCAGTCAATCACGTTTTAAGTTGCGCTTATAACCACGGAGGCATTAAAATATATTATTGTCATCATTTTTAATGAAACATAATTTTAATTTTGGAGGACTGGGAAAAACAATCAAGTGTTAAAAATAAGTTTCGAACTACCTAATAGTCATGAAAATAAATTTAGCATACAATTGTATTAAGTGTCCTCTTTGCATTTAGACTTAATAGATTTTACTCTAAGCAAGATAGGGTTAACTTTATTAATTATAATTATTTTAGCCTAATAGAAATAAAATAGAGGAGATGAAATCAATATAGCAAATTCATAACTAACTCAGAAAACAAGAATCATGCTCGCAGGTCAAACAGTGGGTAATTCCTAGTCAAGATCTTAGGTATGAAAAAAGGGTAGGATATACTAAAAAAGATAAATGTAGGAAAAACAATCATAAGGCAACAACAACAGTAACACAACAACAGATAAAACAGCAAAGACAATGAGGAATGTCTCCCCCAACTTAAAACACATTGTCTTCGATGTGAAAAAAAAAGAAACAAATAGGCGAAAGAAAAAAAGAGTTTAGAAAAACTCCCCATGTAGTCATTGTCGTTCACGCAGAGCTGCAATGAGATTAGTCATATACTGCTCGAATGTGTTGAGTCATGCTTCAATGCGCTCCAAATGTTGCTCGATGGTCATGGAAGGTCGATCTTGATTGGGTACCTCGTGCTGATTTTGCTGCCTAAAGATTCATTCAGCTGGTGAAGATCGGATACTTGGAGGGGAAAATAAAAGGAAGAAAGAGTGCCAAGAAGCAATCCTATCAAGTCGAGACAGTGAGCATCCAATGGATCGACTTGGCAAGCAATATGTAAGTCTGAAATAGGAACATTAGAGCCATGTAAAGAAAATAACAATTGTGTAACAAAAGATCCTAAAATTAGAGGATGCTTTGCATTTATAATATGCTCAAATTGAAGCACATACCAATAGCCCAAATTTACTGGATGACTGGTGTACATACACCATAATAAAAATAATTTCGTCATTGAGATGGTAGCCTACGCATCTTTTTGGCCTGAAAAATTGTAAGCCAAACAGTGGTGTATGTAACATAAGGCAGGATTACGAAACCACAAATCCTTTGATGTTTTAGGGCTATATGTGGTTTCGACATTGTCTGTTAATAACACAAAGGCCCCGATAGACTTGAAGTCTACTAGAAAGGTACACAAATTGTTCTCATAATTAGTGGGCATACCATAATCCTCTGTCACAAAAGCCAATGCAATATTAAAATCAATGAGGGACAAACTGTGTGTGGTACCAAGCAATCGAAATGTTATAATGCCAGGTGTGTCTAATGAGAATTGGCCATGCCGTTGAAAACGAAAGAGGGAATAAAATTTTAAAATCAGTTCGTAATAAGTGCAGTGAATGATATCAAAATTACCAACCCAACCAATATTGCAAAAATAATCTGAAACAATAGTGTCAATATGCAAAGCATTCAAAACAGACAGTGGTAAAAATTTGTAAGGCACTACTTGTTTGTGTCGTAAATGATCATACCTGTCTTGATTGGCAGTGTTATCAAATGTTAAGTTACCGTTTAAATGGCATTCCGGTGGTAAAGTATTTACTCGAGACCAATAGGTCCTACCTCAGGTGGGCAATGGTCGTTAGTCGTCGTGGCTTCCTAATACACTAGAGCATGTGGGACGGTTGTGGGTGTCAGCATTGGAGTTGGACTCGGGCTCGGGGTCGGCAAACTCAGAGGTGGTGGTATCGTTAGACGCGACTGCTGGTTGGGCCAAAGAAACTTGTGGCCGTCGGCGGGTTCGATGACGAGAAGGGGCGAGAGCTGAGGATGATGGAGGTGATAGTGGGTGTGAAGCGATCGACGAAGACGACGGTGGGGGAAAGAAAATCTGTAAGGGTGGCGATGAAGGTGAGTGGGAAAGTACAAGTGGAGGAGAAAGAGGAGGAGAGGGAGATAGAGAGTGTTCGATGTTGCATGGAAGAGAGGGATATGAAGAGTATTCGACCTCGTCTAGATCGACGTGTTAGGGTATCGAGAATTGGCGCAGGTGACTGTTGACGGTGAAGAAGGGTTCGACGGTGGTACAACTTCGAGTCCTAACCATGGTAGTTCAAAAATAGGTGGTGGCTAAAGGAGAGGGCTAACAACGACTTGAGGGATTTTTTGGTGAAAAATGGGGGAAAATTAGGGTTTGAAAGTGTAGAATGAATGGTGTTTGGCTATAGGGTAAGTGTTTGGACGTAGGTTTGGGTGAGTTTAAAGCAGGATGCGCTAGTCCTACCTGGATTAGGGTAGAATATCGGGTGTTTGTTAAAACATTCCAATTCCTTCCATATGTCATTCCGATTTGAATTTTTTCTTGTCGGTTCACCTAAACAGAAGAAAAGAAATTTATTAATATGAAAATAAAATAAAGTAATAAAAAGAAAAAGAACAAGAAATAAATAAAAATTGGGTTGCCTCCTATTAAACGCTTGTTTTACGTCGTTAGCTTGATGTCCTGATTAGTATTATGGAGGTTCTAACTGAATTTTTTCAACCGTGTGGGCTTGAAAATTCTCGTAAAATGGCTTCAATTTTTGACCATTAAATGTGAACTATTTTCCCAATTTTTCACTTTCTATTTCAATTGCACCATGTGTGAATAATTCGGTTACAATAAAGGATCATTGCCATCGAGACTAAAGCTTACCTGAGGACAATTTTAGCACGAATTTGTAAAGTAACACTTTTTGTCCTATTGAGAAATGCTTTCGAGATATTACTTGTCATGGAACAATTTTCTTTTGTCCCTATAAATACGAGCATTCTCGTAGGCATCATTACGAGTTTCTTCTAATTCTTGGATGTCTAGTTTTCTTGCTCTCCCTGCGTGTTTTAATTTCATGTTACATTATCGTACAACCCAACAAGCCGATATAGAGTCATGCCGATTGGTCCCATATATGCCGTCCAATAGGCCCAAAGTGCGTTATTTAGTCGAAGGCTCCAATCCTTTCGGTTAGGCCAAACCAATTTTTTCAAAAATGGTCTTGATTTCTTGGTTCAAGACTTTTGCTTGGTCATTTGTTTGAGAGGTGATATGTTGTAGCTATATGGTGGTGAACTCCGTATTTTATCATAAGTGCTTCCATGACTTTATTGCAAAAATGGGTTCCATAGTAGTTGATTAAGGCTCGAGGTGTGCCAAACCTAAAAAAAAAAGTTCGTTTTAGAAACTCTACGATAGTTTTAACATTGTCATTGTGAATAGGCTTTGCTTCTATCCATTTAGAAACATAGTCTACTGCAAGAATTATATACATATTTCTAAATGAGGAAATAAACGGACCTATGAAGTCGATGCCCCGCACATTAAAAATCTCACATACATGAATTGGGGATAGGGGCATTTGATTTCGCTTAGTTATGTTACATGTATGTTGGCATTTATCTTAAGATTTACAGAAATTATATGTGTCTCAAAAAATTGTGAGCCAGTATAGCCCACACTTTAATACCTTATGAGCAGTTCGTTTAGAGCCAAAGTGACCTTCACAAGCTTCGGTATGACAAAATGTGAGTATAAAAGCCAACTCGATTTTTGGAACACATCGTCTTCTTATCTGATCTGAGAAATGTTTCCACAGATATGGGTCATCCCAAATATAATATTGAGCTTCCCTTTTGAGCTTGTTTTTCATGGAACGTGCTAACCTAGTAGGCTATGAACTTGTGGCAAAGAGATTTACCATATCCGCATACCATGGAAAATGTGCATTGGCCGAAAATAGGCCCTCATCAGAAAATTCATCCTTTATAGAAGTGTCATCACAAGGTGTTTTTAACCTACTCAAGTGGTCAGCCACCAAGTTTTTGCATCTCTTCTTGTCTTGAATCTCGATGTTGAATTCTTGGAGCAGTAAAATCCATCTAATAAGCTTTGGTTTTGCTTCCTTCTTTGCGATCAAGTACCTAAGAGCTGCAAAGTAAAAAAAATCACTTTAGATCCCAATAAATAAGACCAAAATTTATCCAAAATAAATACAATAGCTAAAAGTTCTTTTTCTGTGGTGGTGGAGTTACTTTGTGCAGCATCTAGGGTTTTTGAGGCATAACAAATGACATGAGGCTCTCTGTCTATCTTTTACCCCAACACGACCCCCACACTGTGCTCGCTTGCATCATACATAATTTCAAAGGGATAGTTCCAATTTAGTGCTTGGACTATAGGAGTTGAAACCAACTTTTGTTTGAGTGTGTCAAAAGCCTCTTTGCATTTTGGGTGGAACTCAAAATTCTTATCGTTCTGCAACAATTCGCATAGTGGTTCAACTACTTTTGAGAAGTTCTTTATAAAGTGCCTGTAAAACCCTGCATGGCTAAAGAAAGAACGGATTTCCCTTACAATTGAGGGATATGGCAAAGAATTTATAATGTCAGTTTTGGCCTTATTAAATTTAATCCCTTTAGCTGAAACTATATGTCCTAGAATTAAACCTTTGTCTACCATAAAATGACACTTTTCGTAATTCAAGACAAGAATAAATTCTATGCATCTACTTAAAATTATCGTAAGGTTTTTAAGGCATTCATCAAAACAGTTCCCATGCACAGTAAAATAATCAATCAAAAATTCGATAACGTTTTCTACATATTTAGAAAATATACTCATCATGCATCTTTGAAAGGTGGTTGGTGCGTTGCAAAATCTAAATGGCATCCTTCTATACTCAAATGTGCCGAATGGGAATGTAAAAATAGTATTTTCTTGGTTTTCTGGTGCAACTGAGATTTAGAGGAAACCTGAGTGTAATCACTAAATTTTGCCGGGGTAGGGTTTTGGGCCGGGCTGGTCTCATATGGGCCCAATGATTGGGCCCATTAAGATTTAATTTTGGGCTTACTTAGGTTTTAGTCCATTTTTAATCTATGTTTTAAATATTAATAGTAATAATAAAATTTTGAAAAAAATTAAAAAAATATAAATTACATTTCAACCCCTAAACTTTTTTCAAAATTGTATCTTGACCCCTTAACTTTCTTAAAATTTCATTTTGACCCCTTAACTTTCTAAAATTACATTTTGGCCCCGTATTTTCTTAAAATTACATTTTTCCCCAGAAATTTTGCACCCTTTGCATTTTGGTCCTTCTGGGC
Organism: Gossypium raimondii; assembly: GCF_025698545.1. NCBI lineage: Eukaryota > Viridiplantae > Streptophyta > Magnoliopsida > Malvales > Malvaceae > Gossypium > Gossypium raimondii. Next base: position 10,195,023 of record NC_068567.1, read on the forward strand.
ATGACAAGACCGCCACCAATCAGCAGTCAGGCGTGCCCCGCTTGCCACGCCTGGCACCCCCAATGCATGGCCTCCCTTCTCCGCTGCCACCTGAAAACAAAGAAGAAGATGACAAATCAAAAAGATTAAAAAGAAGGAAATGAGAAAGAGATGGGGTTCTCAATTTTTTCAGCAGCCAAAGAAAAAGAAAACAGCAGAGAAAATTCAAAAAAATAAAAACAGCAGCAAGCAAAGCCTCCACCACCACCCTCGCGCAAACACCACCACCGCAACCACCACCACCACTACAAACACCAAAGCCACCACCTAAAAGCCCAATCAAGAAGCAACAAGAATTTAAGAAAACCCAAAACAAAAAAAAATCAAAGAAGCAGCAGCCACAAGAACCATTTTTTTTTAAAAAGAAGGGTTACCTTTGAGTCGTCGACCACCAAGTGCGGAGAGGAGCCGAAGACGAGCACGGCGGTGGTGCCTTCCACTTTGGGGTCGTCAAAATAGAAGAGGAAGAGGGGAGAAAGAAAGAGAGAAAGGAAAAAGGAAAGGAGAGAAAGAAAAGAGAAAAAAAGAGAGGAGATACCGGCCATCGTTGCACCACCAAGCGGGGATCGTAACGGCGGTACAAGCGGCGGCGGGCTAAGGTTCGAGAGAGGAAGAAGAAGGGGAAGAAAGAAAATAGAAAGAAAAAAAGAAAAAGAAAGAAAAAGAAAAAATAGAAGAAATAGAAGAAAAAGAAAAAAAGAAAAAAGAATAAAAAACAGCAGCAGCAGACTAGTGCAGAATCAGCCGGCTGATCCAGCAGCAAAAGCCCAAAACAGCAGGCCCACAACCCGCAGCAGGCCACTGCCCAGCCCAACGCCCAGCAGCTCCAGTAGGCCACTGCCTAGCCCAACGCCCAGCAGCTCCAGCAGGCCAGCATCCAGCCCAACGCCCAGCGGCCCAATCTGCAAAAAAAAAAAACAAAAAGAAAAAAGAAAAAGAAAAAAACAAAAAGGCCCGAATTGCGTAGCCCGTTGGATTAAGCCTATAACTTTGGGCTTTTGGTAATCTTTTATCCTCGTTTTAAATTAGTCCGTATATTTAATTGTTGTTTCATGTCAATTTAATTAGTACTTTTAAATAGCATATTTAGAAATGTTATCACATTTATTTTGCTTACATTTTTTAAATTAAAAATATATTTTAACGAATAAGGCAACGAATTGTTTTAACATTAAATCGTAAATTTCATCGCTATGTTGGATGAATATTACCAGTTTGTGTTAAACACGATACACCCTTTTAAAAAAAATAAAAAATATTCAAAAATTCTTGTGTTTTTTTTTAAAAAAATTCTCTTATTTTAATGGGATCACGATTAAATATTAATTTGAATCGTTTGACACTACTTCGTCGATTTATGTTAAATATGGTACTTTTAAAAAAAAAATTTGCCGTTTTTCAAAAATTTCGAGTTTTAAAAAAAATCGAGTTTTCAAAAAAATTTTCTCACGTTTCACAAATTTTCATGTTTTCAAAAATTCTTGTGTTTCAAAAATTTTCGCGTTTTCAAAAATTTTCGTGTTTTAAAAAAAATTTCATATTTCAAAAATATTCGTGTTTTAAAAAATAAAAATAAAAAAGAATCCATTTTTCAAAATTCTCGTGTTTTCAAAATTCCAGTGTTTCAAAAATTTTCATGTTTTCAAAAATTCCAATGTTTTAAAAATTTCCGTATTTTAAAAAATTTCCGTGTTTTAAAAAATCTTCGTGTTTTCAAGAATCCTCGTGTTTTCTTAATTCCGGTGTTTCAAAAATTTTCATGTTTTCAAAAATTCTCGTGTTTTAAAAATTTCCGTGTTTTAAAAAATTTTCATATTTTTTAAGAATTTTCGTGTCTCTAAAATTCTCGTGCTTTAAAAATTTTTCGTGTTTTCAAAAAAATAATTGTTTCAAAAATCTTCGTGTTTTTAAAAAAATTTCTCGTATTTTGATCTGATCGCAATTAACTATTAAATTGAACTTGTATTTTTTGAAAATTAAGACAATGCGTGTTTAACGAGATACCAATTTTGGGCGTCACGAGGGTGCTAATACCTTCCTCGCGCGTAATCGACTCCTGAACCCTAATTTTCTCTGGATTTTGACATGGACCTAAAATCGACTCTTTTTTAGAAAATTTGAAAAATAATTTTTTCTAAAAAAAAAGAATTTATTAGGTGTCCGATCACACCTAGAAAAAAAGATCAGTGGCGACTCCTTTTTCAAATAAAATCGAGACTCCGTTTTCAAATTTTCAATAATCGCTTCGATTAGCGCCCGCGCCTCAAATTTTTAGGTCGCTACAGCTGGCGACTCCGCTGGGGACTTTTTTTGAAAGTTGAGTCTGATGTTAAACGCGTGTTGTCAAAATTTTCAAAATTTCTTGTTCAAATTAATTTTTAATCGTGATCCTTGAATTTTATTTTTTTAAAAGTCACGCATTTGCATTCGGTTTTTAAATTAATAATTTTCTAACGTGTTTTATTTTTCTATTTTTTTGTCAGCTCTAAGTTTTACGGTTTTTTAGTTTGTTTTTTTAGAAAAATAAAAAGGTTTGTGAGTTTCTCTCCACACACCGTGCACTTGCATTTTTTGCATAACATGGGCTCTCTACCCGGGCTCTGTCCGTTTAAGTGGAAGTAAACGCTACGCCTTCGTAAGTTAACTCATCCCTCCGCACAGGCTAGTAAATTACTTCCGGGTTACATATGACTTATGCTTTCGTGAGTTAACTTGTCCCTCCGCATAGGCATAAGTAAATGTAATCCCTCGAATTAAGCTCGCAAGCCCATGATGGGTGATAACCGAGGCTCCATACTAACCTTAGTAGGTGACAGTATGGACAATTCGAGTACCTCTTTAGAACCGAAACCACATATAGTGAAGCGTACGAGCCACCCGAGTAGAGCCATGCCGAACCTCTGTCCGTTTGATAGTTACCAAAATAAGTACACGGGAGAAATGCCTCTTACCTTTTATTTCTTTTACATTTACACTTATTTGCAAATGAAGTGAGTCTGTTTAATAAATTGGGTCGGATAGATGGTCTGATGGTATGTGGGGTAGGTTTCTTGTAAAGCATGTTGGGGCAAAAAAAAAATGTGGGTCTGTTCCACCAAATTGCATGATTGAATAGCTTAATTTGTTAAATTTTCCATAGTCTTTATTTTTCATTTTTCTTTTGTTTATAACTGTTGTGATCTCTAACCAAGGTTATTTGTTTTTCATTTTATTTTTCATCATGCATCGTAGACATCTCATTAGGAAGGTGTTGGTTAAATATTGGTTGCCAAAAACAGGTTTCTGATGGAGGAGTCAATTACACGAGTAACCGAAAAAAATGCTGTAGTCCGAGATTGGCCTTTGAGGACTCAAAAAGTGAAAGGGGACAGTTTGAAGGAAGGATACACCTCTGATCTTCCTGAGCGTGTGACTTTGAATGCTTGTCAGAACGATCTCGAAGACTTGAATAGGATTTGGAAGCAGTGGGACTCAGATACTAGAAGCATCTTCACTGAAAAGTATGGGGATATAGCTCACTTGATAGCAATCGATGTGAACGAGCAGTTGATCCAAGCCATGGTTCGATTTTGGGACCCGGCCTATCAGTGTTTTACTTTCAATCAGGAAGATACGACTCCGAACATAGAAGAGCATGCCGCTTTACTTCGTATCGATAATGTGCAACTCAACAAGATATATGTGAAGAAGCCTAAACCAATGACCTTCAAGAAAAAGCTAATGAAGTTGAAGGGGATGACTGATACATGGGCTGAAAAACAAATAAAGAAGAAGAATGAAGTCAGTTGTGTTCCGTGGTTTTCTCTGCGGGAGTTAGTTCAGAATCATCTAGATGTGTTAAAAAGAGTAGATTTGTTTGCCTTGGCCGTTTACGGACTGGTTGTCTTCCTGAAGGTTCTTAGGCATATTGAAGTTGCGGTTGTGGATTTCTTCGAAAAGTTGAGGCAAAGAGTCAACCCGGTCACAACCATCTTGGCTGAGACTTTTAGATCTCTAAATGCTTGTAGGAGAAAATGGGAAGGACGTTTTATCGGATGCGCTCAGTTACTGAATGTTTGGTCTTTAGCCATTTTTGAAAGGTGGAGCGCACGCCTTTCCACATGTTTTCAAAGACATTCACCCCGTTGGAAGCACACCTTGAAAAAGATTGGCCGAAGGATGTCACTGAACAACACTGGGTCTCGGCTTTTCAGAACCTCCGTGCCGAAGATATAACTTGGAGAGCACCTTGGATCCGTCCCTCTGTTGGGTGCCTTTACTAGGATTATGGGGAGGAGTTGGATATGCTCCATTGTTGGTTCAAAGACAGTTCGCTTCGAGACAGTTTGTACCAGTTACTGATGGATTGGCACAATCGGAGTTTGCCTTTATGGGTGAGGGTTACATAAGAAAGGTTCGAGATACTGCGAATTCTTGTAGGCAAATCTACCTAATGGAATTAGCTCTCTATGCTGATACTATCACTGTAGACTATGACCTATGGAGGCAACGACGAGTGAAGAGTCAAGTAACCCCACCGATTGATGAAGCTTACCGGAATCCGTTCTCAGAGAAAATCCCATCCGAGCTAGAAATTGCAAGACATGAATTTGAACGTGAAAAAGCCAAACTGTTGCGAGATATCAGTTCTCTCCCGGAGGAGAACTACCAACTGAAGATTGATGTTGAAATTGAAAAATTTAGAACCGAAAAAGTCCAAAAAGAAGTTGAAGTTACGAGAAAGGATTTAAGGGACCTTCATTTGGAAAACAAGAAATTAAGGGGCACTATAAGAAATAGTGGATTGGGCAAAGCATCAGCAGAATGGAAGGAGGAACTAAGTAATATCAAAGGTGGGATGGAATTCTAGAAAGCCAAAGCGAAAAAAGAAGAGGAAAGAGCTGCACGTGCTATGATAGAGTTGAGGAAGAAGAACGCTGAATATGAAACTGTGACTGCAGAACTAACGGCTAGTAAGTCTGGGCATCAAGAGCTAAAAGGAAAAATTCGAAGTCTAGAGAGTACACTGCAAGCTCATCAGCAACATTTGGATGACCTCTTGAGGGCTTTAGAAGACAAGAATGGTCAGCATGACAGAGACAATCGCGCCTATGAAAGAGCCCTCCAAGAAAAAGATATGCATTTCGGCAGTTTAATCAATGAAATTCGTAGGGCGGCTGCGCATGTAGTACAATTATCATATGAAGCGGAAGTTCTCAGTTGCCAATACCCTCCTAGCCAAAGATCAAGCATATCGGAGTTCCTGGAACGTATAAAGAAGCAAGGCGATGTGGCTAAGAAGTTTGTGTAACTGTAAAACTAATATGACAAAACTTTTTGTAACGGACTCTTTTGATAAATGAAACGCCCAAGTATGGGGCCATTTTGGAATCAACACCTATTTTTGCATATTTACGCATGATTAACATTCATTAGTTACTCATTCATTTATTCATTGCATGCTCATATCTCCCTAAGCATTCGCTAAGGTTAAAACCATCTAATCTACAGTTACCACACCACGAGTCTGGAATCACGTCACTCTTACAGGACGCGCTTGAGAGCTAGAGCTATGGATGCCGAACTTAATGAAAGGATGGAAAGGATGGAAAGAACCCAAAGAGAGTTACAGGAGCAACTGGCCAAGTCGCAGCAAGAGGCGAGGGATTTGATGGTGAGATCTCGAGAGGAATCACTCGAGTAAAGGGATCAAATGGCTAAAATGATGGAAATGATGACGGCCTTGGTCAAAGGAAAGGGACCTATGCAGAGTCCTGATATCGTAGAGCCGCCTCAGTCAAGAGCTAATCAAGATCCACTTTATCCCCCAGGATTTACTCCACCTCATGTCCACGCAATGCAAAAAGGATACCCCCAAAGAGAACCGACAGGCTTGGAACAACATCCTGCTCCATCTGCTCATTTAGGACAAGGGATGTTTGTATCGAACCCTGGAGCTAATCCTTCAGATCTAATTGTTCCAGACCTAGATGATCCTGTAGAAGTAGCAAGGCTGAGAATTGATGACAATAACGCTCAGGATAAGTATAGGATCCTGGAAGAGAGGATCAAGGCGGTAGAGGGTGCCGAAGTTTTCTCTGCTTTGAGTGCAAAAGAACTAGTTTGGTACCTGATCTGGTCCTACCCCCAAAATTTAAGGCACTTGATTTTGAGAAGTATGACGGAACAAGATGTCCAAATGTGCATCTGATCATGTTTTGCCGAAAGATGACTGGTTATGTAAACGATGATAAATTGTTAGTACATTGCTTTCAAGATAGTTTGGTTGGCTCAGCTCTTCGATGGTATAATCAGCTCAGCAGAGAGAGAATCCGATCATGGAAGGATTTAGCATCAGCATTTTGTGAGCAATATAGGCATGTATCGGATATGGTGCCTGATCGATTAACTTTACAAATGATGGAAAAGAAGCCGACAGAGACTTTTCGGTAATATGCACAAAGATGGAGGGATATCTCTACTCAGGTGGAGCCTCCGTTAACTAAGACAGAGATAACGGTCCTCTTTATTAATACTCTCAAAGCACCGTTTTATGATAAATTGGGAGGAAGCGCCACAAAGGACTTTGCAAATATTGTAATATCCAGGGAACTTATTGAAAACGCCGTCAAGAGTGGGAGAATGGGAGGCCCCGAGAGTTCGAAGAGGGCAGTACCAGCAAAGAAAAAGGAGGCAAAGGCCTATATGGTTGGAACCGAGAGTCAATGTACCCCCAATCCGTATCCTACCCAATCACGACCTTATTATCGCCCACCTTCAAACTTTTACTTTCCTCCTCAAGGTCCTTACTATCAAGCACCTCCGTCTTACCCCGTTTATGTTATGAATAACCAAAGACCATTCACCGTGTTCCTACCAAACACCATGCCTACACAAAGCCAACCCAAAAATGAACAAAGACCAGCAAGACCCAATCCTGAAAGGCTTTAGTTTACTCCAATTCCTGTATCATATGGAGAATTATACCCGAAGCTGTTGGAAAAACAATTAATATCCCCACATTACATGGCACCCCTGAAGCCTCCATACCCGAAGTGGTATGATCCTAACGCTAACTGCATGTATCACACTGGGAATCAGGGACATTCTACAGAAAACTGCCTTGCTTTTAAAAGGAGGGTTCAAGGTCTTATTGATACCGGCGTTTTATGATTCGATGGTGTTAGCAATGTGAAGGGAAATCCTCTTTCTAAACATACTGGCGAGAATGTAAATGCGGTGACAAACGAAGACAATTAGCGAGCCAAAGGTTATGTTACCGAAGTAAAGACACCTTTGCGGAAGGTATGGGAGATGATGATTAAAAATGGCTTGCTCTGTCCATCAAGTAAGATTCTCAAAGAAAAAAGTACAAAAGACCAAAGTTTCTGTGATTTTCATGGCGTCCAAGGGCATGACATACAATCTTGTAAGGAATTTAGGAAATTACTTCAGGACATGATGGATAACAAAGAGGTCAAGATCTTTGATAGGGTGGAAGGGGCCGAAGAAGGAGAAATATGTGCCTCTGATAATCAATCGATGGCTTTCCCTTATAGCGTCGATAGACCTTTGGTGATTTATTACGAGGCAAAGAATGAAGAGGTTAGTCGAGAAGTTAAACCAAGTTTGATAATCGAAGTACCTGCTCCTTTCTCTTACAAGGATAACAAGGCAGTGCCGTGGAAGTATGATGTCAATATCGTTGTGCCTGAAGGTGAAAAGTCAAAAGTTATGAATAAAGATGTCAGTGGAGTAGGACATTTTACTCGCAGCGGAAGGTGTTATTCCCTCGAGATGGTTGAACCAAAGAAGAAAATTACCGGCCCGAGCCAAAAAGAAAAAGCACCAATGTATGAGGTTGAGGATGATGTTGGAACACAGCTTGAGCAAGAAGTTAAAAAGGTTGTGAATGAGGAGGAAGCACATGAGTTCTTAAAATTTATTAAGCACAGTGAATATAGCGTTGTAGAATAATTAAACAAGCAGCCGGCCCGAATCTCGGTACTGTCTCTATTGTTGAACTCGGAACCACATCGAAATGCCTTACTAAAAGTGTTAAATCAAGCTTATGTGGCGAACAATGTATCTGTGGAAAAGCTTGATAGGTGGGCAAATAATCTAAATGCAGATAATTTCATCTCTTTTAGTGATGACGAAATACCGCCAAATGGTAGGGGCTCCGTAAAAGCATTGCACATCACAACCAATTGCAAAGGTTACATATTACCAAATGTGCTCATCGACAATGGATCTGCACTCAATGTTATGCCTTTGGCCATGCTTTCTAGGATGCCGGTTGATATGTCCTATCTGAGGCCTTGTCATTCTATAGTAAGGGCATTTGATGGGACACGACGAGAAGTCATGGGAAAGATCGAAATCCCTTTAAAAGAAGGGCCATGTGTATATGATATCGAGTTCCAGGTCATGGACATCACGCCTTCATACAATTGCCTCTTAGGAAGACCTTGGATCCATTCTGCTGGGGCAGTTCCTTCATCTCTCCATCAAAAAGTAAAGTTCATCATGGATAGCTGCTTGATTACTGTTGGTGGTGAGGAAGACATCGTCGCATCTATCTCTACTGATACACCCTATATCGAAATAAGCGAAGATGCCTTAGAATGTTCTTTCTGCTCCTTGGAATTTATCAATGCTACATTTGTTGCTGAAGGGAATAAGATCCCTATTCCCAAACTGTCAAGGAATACCAAGATGGGAATTAAGTTGACTGTGGGAAAAGGAGCTCGAGCGAGGAAAGGTTTGGGAAACTATCAACAAGGGATGGTTAGAGCCTTGAAACCAATGCACCACAAGGGTCGATACAGTTTGGGGTTCAAGCCAGATATACATCAAAGAAGAAAACAAGTGCAGAAAGATCGAGAGAGAAGAATCGCAAGAGCTTCAGGCCAGGAATTGGAATGGGAGCCGTCAGTGTATCCTCCTTTGTCAAGAACATTTACATCACCAGGAGTGATGTACCCAGGGCAGAACAATTCGCAAGCCACATTATTGATTGAAAAGGGTCTTCAGAATATCAGCCTAAATGCTATTGACAATGAGAATGATGAAATTAAGAATGCTTCAATGATACGCCTTTGTCCTCCAGGATATGTTTTGAACAACTGGACTGCTGTAGACCTCCTTGTAGTTTTTAAGTCCCCTTCAGAGTAATGCTCAATGTTAACCCTTCATTTTGTGTGTCCTTAAATAGTAGGGTTCCTTTTGTAAGAGCTTATGTTTGCTCTTTATCATTTCAATGAACATTAATGAAGATGCATTTTTTTTATATTGTCATGTTCTTTTCATTTCCATTAACTTCGCGACTACTCCTTCTGTTCATATCCTTTTCTGGTATATGTCTCATATCATCTCATATCATTGTGTGTTGATTACAATACCTCAATGCTCTTCTATAGCCTTTTTCTATTCACCTTTCAGGTGCTCAGATATCAATGGCATGAATAATCCCATTATGAATCCTGAAATCAATTTTGAGAAGGCTGTTTGTTTAGGAGAATTCGAAGCTGACGAAAATGTTGAAGATTGTGTCTCGTCTCCTGACTTACTGAGAATGGTTGAACAAGAAGAGAAACAGATCCTACCCCATCAAGAATCTGTTGAGGTAGTGAACTTGAGGAATAAAGAAAAGAAACAAGAAGTGAAGATTGGGACTTCCATTTCAGAAAACACGAGGCAGGATTTGATCGCCTTCCTCCATGAGTACAAGGATGTGTTTGCCTGGTCTTATCAGGATATGCCAGGATTGAACACGGATATTGTGGTCCACAAGCTCCCACTGAAACTAGAATGCAAACCTGTTCAACAGAAGCTAAGAAGGATGAGACCCGAAATGCTGTTGAAGATAAAAGAAGAAGTCAATAAACAATTTGACGCTGGCTTCCTACAAGTCTCCAAGTATCCAGAGTGGGTAGCTAACATAGTCCCGGTACCAAAGAAAGATGGCAAGGTGCGAATGTGCATGGATTATCGTGATCTAAATCAAGCAAGCCCCAAGGATAATTTTCCTCTACCATACATCGATACTTTGGTGGATAATACGGCAAAGCATTCTTTGTTTTCTTTTATGTATGGTTTTTCAGGTTATAATCAGATAAAGATGGCTCCCGAGGACATGGAGAAAACTACATTCATAACAATGTGGGGAACCTTCTGCTATAAGGTAATGCCATTCGGAATAAAGAATGCTGGGGCAACATATCAGAGAGCCATGGTGACGTTGTTCCATGATATGATGCACAGAGAAATAGAAGTTTATGTCGATGATATGATTGCCAAATCTCGGGAAGAAAGAGAGCATGTTGGGAGTCTTAGGAAGCTGTTTGAAAGATTAAGAAAGTTCTAGTTGAAGCTTAACCCGGCCAAATGTACGTTTGGGGCTACCTCAGAAAAACTGCTAGGTTTCATTGTTAGTGAAAGAGGTATCGAGGTTGATCCAGATAAGATAAAAGCTATACAAGAATTACCGCCTCCGCGCACACAAAAAGAAGTCAGAGGATTTTTAGGAAGGTTGAATTACATTGCCCGATTCATTGCTCAACTTACTAATAAGTGTGATCCAATTTTTCGATTCCTTTGAAAGCATAACCTGGGAGAATGGAACGAGGAGTGCCAAGTGGCCTTCAATAAGATAAAACGGTATTTGTCTAATCCTTCTGTGCTAGTACCGCCAACTCGTGGAAAACCCTTAATATTATACCTGACCGTGTTTGAGAACTCAATGGGTTGCGTACTGGGACAACATGATGAGTCAGGGAAAAGAGAAAAGACAATTTACTACCTCAGCAAGAAGTTCACAGAGTATGAGGCAAAGTACCATTCAATTGAAAAATTTTGTTGTGCGTTGATTTGGACTGTTCGAAGGCTCAGACAATACATGTTGTATCATACAACATGGTTAGTTTCAAAACTGGACCTAATAAAGTACATGATGGAGTCACCTGCACTCTTAGGGAGAATGGCACGATGGCAGATCCTATTAACTGAGTATGACATTGTATATATGACCCAAAAGTCGATAAAAGGAAGCGCAATAGCTGACTTTTTGGCAAGTCGAACAATGGAGGAATACGAGCCTTTGAGATTTGACTTCCCAGATGAGGATTTAATGTGCATTTCAGAAAAAGAGGGCGAGTTATCAAAAGAAAAGCCATGGAAGATGAGCTTTGATAGTGCGTCAAATGCATTGGGGCATGGGATAGGAGCAATCTTAGTATCACCTGAAGGGGACCATTACCCACTCACTGCCAGATTGAATTTCTTCTGTACCAATAATATAGCAGAGTACGAAGCTTGTATCATGGGACTTCGTGCAGCTATCAAGAGGAAAATCAAAATTTTAAAGGTACACGGGGACTCGCATTAGTCATTTATCAAATTCGTGGAGATTGGGAAGTGAGAGATCCAAAATTAGTCAAATACCACGATCTCGTTGCGAAATTGGTCAAAGAATTCAAAGAAGTGACTTTTAACTACTTTCCACGAGAGGAGAACCAACTGGCTGATGCCCTAGCCACCTTGGCTTCGATGTTCAAGGAAAATAGAGAAACTGAGATAATGCCCATCCAAATGAGTATATATGAGACCCCCGCACACTATTTTAGTATTGAGGAGGAGTCAGATGGATGACCATGGTTCCATGATATCTTGGAGTATATCAAGAATCAAAGGTTCCCCGAGCAAGCAAATGAGAATGACAAAAGAACAATCAGGAAATTGGCGATTGGATTTGTTCTTGACGGAGATATTCTATACAAAAGGGGAAAAGATCAAGTGCTCCTGAGGTGTGTGGACGCTGTTGAAGCTAGAAAGATACTTGAAGAGGTTCATGGAGGAATTTGTGGAACGCATGCTAGTGGTTTCACCATGGCCAGACAGATTGTGAGACTTGGTTATTACTGGCTGATGATGGAAAATGATTGCATTGGCTACGCACGAAAGTGCCACAAATGTCAAATTTATAGCGACAAAATTCATGCAGCTTCGTCACCCCTTCATGTCATGACTTCTCCGTGGCCTTTTTCTACGTAGGGCATAGATGTTATAGGGCCAATTTCCCTGAAAGCTTCTAATGGGTATCGATTCATCTTTGTGGTTATAAACTACTTCACAAAATGGGTAGAAGCCACTTCGTTTGCTAATGTGACAAAGGCTGCAGTCTGTATGTTCTTAAAAAAGGAGATTATATGTCAATATGGTCTGCCTGAAAGAATCATTTTAGATAATGCTTTAAATTTGAACAACAAGATGATAAAAGAAGTATGTGAGCAATTTTAGATAAAACATCATAATTCTTCACCCTATCGCCCGAAGATGAACGGAGCAGTAGAAGCGGCTAATAAAAACATTAAGAGGATTATTGGGAAGATGACTGAGACATATAAAGATTGGCACGAGAAGCTACCATTCGCTTTGTACGCATATTGCACCTCTGTACGGACGTCTACAGGGGCAATTCCTTTTTCTCTGGTCTACGGGATGGAGGCCGTTCTGCCTATCAAAGTAGAGATCCCATCCCTACGCGTCTTGATGGAGACAAAGTTAGAAGAATCAGAGTGGGTTCGAGCTCGATATGATCAGCTAAATCTTATTGAAGGGAAACACTTGAAGGCAATTTGTCATGGACAGATGTACTAGAAGAGAATGATCACGGGCCATGATAAAAAAGTGCGGCCAAAAGAATTCTGTGAAGGGGAACTGGTACTAAGAAAGATCCTCCCGATACAGAAGGACTTTCGAGGAAAATGGTCGCCAAATTGGGAAGGGTCATACGTTGTAAAAAAGGCATTCTCAGAAGGAGCTCTGATTCTCACTGAGATGGATGAGAAAGAATTACCTAATCCAGTGAACTCAGATGCTGTGAAGAAATATTATGCCTAAAAAAAAAACAAAACAAAAACAAAAAATAAAAAAATAAAAAAATAAAAAAGCAAAAAAGCAAAAAAAAAAAGTAAAAAAGAAGAAGAAAAAATCAAGATGAAAACCCGAAAAGGGCGTCTTGATAAACAAAGAGGATTGGGATGAAAACCCAAAAGGGCGTTCTAATGAAGTGGGCTCGGGCTTGAAGAAGTAAAGTGACTTGAACGGGGAGTTGAATGACGAAGTCGCTATATTTGAAACATTCTCAGAAGCTCGAAATCTTCTACACAGAAGCCGTGCTCGAAAGGATCCAGGACGAGGAAACGTGGAGAAGTTCATGCATTGGATATCTAGAGCATTTCTGGCCTTTGAATTCGCTTTCCTTTCTTTATGATGTTTTTTTTATTTGAACTATTCCTTGTAATTTTTCTTTGTTTGTTGCTTTTGAAAAAAATTGAATGTGAGGTATTTCTTTCATGCCTACTGTTTCATTTTTCATGCATCTCGTGTTCGATTAATTTAAATGATAAATAGTAAGATGACATACTCTAAACAAAAGGAATGTTGAGCATTACCTAGATGAGAATTTGATAAATACAAGGACCCTGAAGCAAGAACAAAGTTCAACAATGGGGCATGAAGGTGGTATACGAAGATGTGGATTACTCACAGAACTAGAGGATGAGTACAAAAATGGAGAGAAAAGTCAAGAATTGAGGAGATGAATGCGGACCCTCACGAAAATCAAAGTGGGGCACGTGACAAACAGCCCAGAGCGCATGGAATGATCATGTAGGCATAAAAGCATTTAGGACAAACACGTGCATATCATAATAACATCATACATGACATATACAGGTATCCTAGTAGAGCAGGGAATACTGAGAGAAAGTTGCACAGAATCAACGAAGAAGAAGGCTTTAGTTTCACCTGATGTTTTGAAACCCTGTTTCTTTCAAGAATTATATTCTTTTAAATTTCTATTTTTCAAAAAATCAACTCATATTGCGAGAGGTGAGTTGAGCCTCGAGTCACGTCAAGGTATTTTTTAATTTTTGCTTTTCAAAAAAATCAACTCATATTGCGAGAGGTGAGTTGAGCCTCGAGTCACGTTGAGGAATTTTTCAATTTTTGCTTTTCAAAAAATCAACTCATATTGCGAGAGGTGAGTTGAGCCTCGGGTCGCACGCTGAGGTATTTTAAATTTCTGTTTTTCAAAAATCAACTCATATTGCGAGAGGTGAGTTGAACCTCGAGTCACGACGAGGTATTTTTTTTAATTTTTGCTTTTCAAAAAAATCAACTCATATTGCGAAAGGTGAGTTGAGCCTCGAGTCACGACGAGGTATTTTTTTTTTAAATTTTTGCTTTTCAAAAAAATCAACTCATATTGCGAGAGGTGAGTTGAGCCTCGGGTCGCACGCTGAGGTATTTTAAATTTCTGTTTTTCAAAAATCAACTCATATTGCGAGAGGTGAGTTGAGCCCCGAGTCACGACAAGGTATTTTTTTTAATTCTTTCTTTTCAAAAAAATCAACTCATATTGCGAGAGTTGAGTTGAGCCTCGGGTCACGCTAAGGTATTTTTTAATTTTCGTTTTTTCAAAAAAATCAACTCATAATACAGAGGTGAGTTGAGCCTCAGGTCACGCTGAGGTTTTTTTTTTTTAATTTCTATTTTTTCAAAAAATCAACTCATAATGCGAGAGGTGAGTTGAGCCTCGGGTCACGCTGACGTATTTTCGATTTCTGTTTTTCAAAAATCAACTCATAATGCGAGAGGTGGGTTGAGCCTCGGATCACGCTGAGGTATTTTCAATTTCTATTTTTCAAGAAAAAATGAACTCATAATGCGAGAGGTGGGTTGAGCATCGGGTTACGCTGAGGTATTTTTAATTTCCGTTTTTTCAAAAAAATCAAGTCATAGTGCGAGAAGTGGGTTGAGCCTTGGGTCACGCTGAGGTATTTTCAATTTCTGTTTTTCAAAAAAAAAAAAGAGAATAAAGAAAAAATCAACTCATAATGTGAGAGGTGAGTTAAACCTCGAGTCACACATCGAGGTATTTTTCAATTTCTATTTTTCAAGGCTCAACTCATAATCCGAGAAGTGAGTTGAACTTCGGATCGCACACCAAGCTATTTTCAATTTTAGGCTTTCAGAAAATATAGACAAAAAATTTTTTGGACAATCGAACAAAATTCAGGGCTTTTAAGTCTTTGCTCCATCCCTGTTTCACAGTGATGAGCAAAGAGGGGCAACTGTAATCACTGAATTTTGCCCGGGTAGGGTTTTGGGTCGGGCTGATCTCATATGGGCCCAATGATTAGGCCCATTAAGATTTAATTTTGGGCTTACTTAGGTTTTAGTCCATTTTTAATTTATGTTTTAAATATTAATAGTAATAATAAAATTTTGAAAAAAAATACAAAAAATATAAATTACATTTCAACCCCTAAACTTTCTAAAAATTACATTTTGGACCCGTATTTTCTTAAAATTACATTTTCCCCAGAAATTTTGCACCCTTTGCATTTTGGTCCTTCTGGGCATGACAAGACCGTCCCCAATCAGCAGTCAGGTGTGCCCCGCTCGCCACGCCTGGCACCCCCAATGCATTGCCTCCCTTCTCCGCTGCCACCTGAAAACAAAGAAGAAGATGACAAATCAAAGAGATTAAAAAGAAGGAAATGAGAAAGAGATGGGGTTCTCAATTTTTTCAGCAGCCAAAGAAAAAGAAAACAGCAGAGAAAATTCAAAAAAATAAAAACAGCAGCAAGCAAAGCCTCCACCACCACCCTCACGCAAACACCACCACCACCACTACAACCACCAAAGCCACCACCTAAAAACCCAATCAAGAAGCAACAAGAATTTAAGAAAACCCAAAACAAAAAAAAAAAATCAAAGAAGCAGCAGCCACAAGAACCATTTTTTTTAAAAAAAAAGAAGGGTTACCTTTGAGTCGTCAGCCACCAAGTGCGGAGAGGAGCCGAAGATGAGCACGGCGGCGGTGCCTTCCACTTTGGGGTCGTCAAAATAGAAAAGGAAGAGGGGAGAAAGAAAGAGAGAAAGGAAAAAGGAAAGGAGAGAAAGAAAAGAGAAAAGAAGAGAGGAGATACCGACCATCGTCGCACCACCAAGCGGGGATCGTAACGGCGGCACAAGCGGAGGCGGGCTAGGGTTCGAGAGAGGAAGAAGAAGGGGAAGAAAGAAAATAGAAAGAAAAAAAGAAAAAGAAAGAAAAAGAAAAAATAGAAGAAAAAGAAAAAAATAATAAAGAATAAAAAACAGCAGCAGCAGACTATTGCAGAATCAGCGGGCTGATCCAGCAGCAAAAGCCCAAAACAGCAGGCCCACAACCCGCAGCAGGCCACTGCCCAGCCCAACGCCCAGCAGCTCCAGCAGGCCAGCATCCAGCCCAACGCCCAGCGGCCCAATCTGCAAAAAAAAAAAAACAAAAAGAAAAAAGAAAAAGAGAAAAGAAAAAAACAAAAGGCCGGATTGCGTAGCCCGTTGGATTAAGCCTATAACTTTGGGCTTTTGGTAATCTTTTATCCTCGTTTTAAATTAGTCCGTATATTTAATTGTTGTTTCATTTCAATTTAATTAGTACTTTTAAATAGCATATTTAGAAATGTTATCACATTTATTTTGCTTACATTTTTTAAATTAAAAATATATTTTAACGAATAAGGCAACGAATTGATTTAACATTAAATCGTAAATTTCATCGCTATGCTCGATGAATATTACCGGTTTGTGTTAAACACGATACGTCCTTTTAAAAAAATCAAAAATGTTCAAAAATTCTCGTGTTTTTTTTTAAAAATTCTCTTATTTTAATGGGGTCACGATTAAATATTAATTTGAATCGTTTGACACTACTTCGTCGATTTCATTGCCGTGTCGGGGTGAATATCGTCGATTTATGTTAAATATGGTACTTTTAAAAAAAATTTGTCGTTTTTCAAAAATTTCGAGTTTTAAAAAATAATCGAGTTTTCAAAAAAAAATTTTCGCGTTTCATAAATTTTTGTGTTTTCAAAAATTCTCGTGTTTCAAAAATTTTCGCGTTTTCAAAAATTTTCGTGTTTTAAAAAAAATTTCATATTTCAAAAATATTCGTGTTTTAAAAAATAAAAATAAAAAAGAATCCATTTTTCAAAATTCTCGTGTTTTCAAAATTCCTGTGTTTCAAAAATTTTCATGTTTTCAAAAATTCCAATATTTTAAAAATTTCCGTATTTTCAAAAATTTCTGTGTTTTAAAAAATCTTCGTGTTTTCAAGAATCCTCGTGTTTTCAAAATTCCGATGTTTCAAAAATTTTCATGTTTTCAAAAATTCCCGTGTTTTAAAAATTTCCGTGTTTTCAAAAATTTTCGTATTTTTTAAGAATTTTCGTGTCTCTAAAATTCTCGTGCTTTAAAAATTTTTCGTGTTTTCAAAAAAATAATTGTTTCAAAAATCTTCGTGTTTTTAAAAAAATTTCTCGTATTGTGATCTGATCACGATTAACTATTAAATTGAACTTGTATTTTTTGAAAATTAAGACAATGCGTGTTTAACGAGATACCAATTTTGGGCGTCGCGAGGGTGCTAATACCTTCCTCGCATGTAACCGACTCCCGAACCCTAATTTTCTCTGGATTTTGACGTGGACCTAAAATCGACTCTTTTTTAGAAAATTTGAAAAATAATTTTTTCTAAAAAAAAAGAGAATTTATTAGGTGTCCGATCACACCTAGAAAAAAAAGATCGGTGGCGACTCCTTTTTCAAATAAAATCGAGACTCCGTTTTCAAATTTTCAATAATCGCTTTGATTAGCGCCCGCGCCTCAAATTTTTAGGTCGCTACACTGAGTATCCATCAAGACAGCAAAAGTGAGTTTTACTAGCTAAACGTTCAAGTATTTGATCTATAAAAGGAAGAGAGAAATGATCTTTTCTATAAGAATTCAACTTCCTGTAATCAATGCAGACACATCACCCATTTTGCACCTTGGTTGGTACCAGGTCACCCTCAGCATTTTTCTTTACTGTCACGTCTGTTTTCTTGGGCATGACCTGTACCAGACTTTCCCATCTGCTATCAGAAACGGGGTAGATTACGTCAGCATCCAGTAACTTAATTATTTTTTTTCTTACCATATCCATCATATTCAGGTTAATCTTCTTTGTGCCTCTCGCTCTGGTTTCGTTTTTTCCTGCAAGTAAGTCTTGTGCGTGCATGTCAAAGGGCTTATCCCTTTTAAGTCAGCAATAGTCCACCCAATCGCCTCCTTATGATTTTTTAGTACCTGTATCAAAATTTCCTTTTCGAGCTTGGATAGTCTATTTGAGACTAGGACCGATAAGATATTATCTTTCCCCATAAATGAATATTTGAGATGCTCAGGAAGCGACTTCAATTCCAAATCTGGTGCCTACACAACAGAAGGTAGAAATTTAGTGTTCATCGAAGACAACAATGCATTAACAGATTCAAAATCATCAAATATCATTTCAGATTTATCTTCATAAGGAAACTCAAAAGTTTTTCCTACTAATGAGTCAATTATGTCGACACGATTTTCGTTCAAGATTTCACTTGGGTGACTAATAGCGTCGTAAATGTTAAACTTTACAATCTCTCTGTCAAATTCCATTGTGAGGATTTCGCTACGCATGTCAATCTTAGTGCTAGCGGTACTAAGGGAATTTGACCCGAAGATTGTGAAGTTTAACATTTACGACGCTATAAGTCACCCAAGTGAAATCTTAAACGTAAATCGTGTCGACATAATTGACTCATTAAGAGGAAAAACTTTTGAGTTGCCTTATGAAGACATAAAAGTCTACAGGCAAGATAAGCCTGTTGACTTTCACTAACACATCCTCAAGGACTCATTCGGGATGTACAATAGACCTATCTTCCAATTGAATGATAACATCTGTTTTCGTTAAAAAACCCACATTAAGTGATGCATAAATGGAAAAATGTATTACATTTATGGAAGCTCCTAAATCACAAATGGCTTTTTTGATTCCTAAGTGGCCTATTTTGCATGGTATTACCCCTATCTTTGCATTTTGCTGGCATCTTTGCTGTAACACCGTAGGTACATTCTCACCAACACTTACTCTTTCATTTCCAGTTAATTTTCATTTGTTGGTGCAAAGATCTTTAAGGAACTTGGCGTATCGCAAAATTTGTTTGATGACATCCAGTAATAGTATATTGATCTTGATATTTCTAAATGTTTTGAGGATCTTCTTGTCCTCTTTACCTTTCCGATGTTGGTTCAACCGTCCTAGAAATAGAGGTTGAATTTTAGATAATAGCGGTTTCGTTCGAACTTGTTCATATTTCTTGTGCCTTTCTTGGGCCAATTCCTAACCAAGATTTTTGCCAGGAATTGCTTCCAGTTCTCTCCCACTTCACAACATCACTGTATTTGCATTTTGTCTTGGGTTAGGTTCCGTTTGTGATGGCAGCTTCCCGTGTGAGTTCATTTTCTCAATTGATGTGGTCAACTCTCTTATAGACGCCTCAAATTTCTATTGAAAATCAAGCATATTAGCTGCTAATTTATCGACCATGGTTTCTAGAGAAGTACATAAATCTCGTAACTATCGTAGAAATTGGTTTTGGTATGGCTGATTATACTGTAGGTTGGCCCCATAACTCAAGTTAGGATGGTCTTTCTATCCTGGGTTATAGGTATTAGCATAGGGGTCATATCGCCTTTGTGGTGGCCTAGGAAAGTTCCCCACAGTATCTAAATGGGCCATAGTATCATCATATAAACTAGGACATGCATTAGTTGTATGTTCGGGTGTTACACAAATTTCGCATAGTCGGGCTGGTCTTACTTTTTTTGCAACAAGAGAATTCACTGGCGAAATTACTTAGCTAGTGAACCCTTTTAGTGGGTTTAGGATTGGCTTGGAATTGCTGAGTATTTGCAGCCATCGTGGATATCAAGTCTCTTACCTATTGAGAAGTCATGTTGACCAATACTCCTCCACTTGGGGCATCTACCATATTCATCTCTATGGGCTTTAAGCTATCATAGAAGTATTGGAGCAGAGACTATTATCCCAATGTTGTGGGCAACTTACACACAATTTCTTGAATCGCTCCAAATAGTTGTAAAGAGACTCCACATCTTTTTGCCTTATCCCAACGATCTCCCTTCTTAATTTAACCGCACATGATACTGGAAAATATCAGTTTAGAAACAAACGGGAAAGATCAGTTCAAGTTGGAATAGATGTAGGAGGTAAATAAAATAACTATTCCCTATTAGAATCTGCTAAGGAAAAAGGGAAAACAAGTAATTTGATTTGATCTTCAGTTACGCCCTGAGGGTTTATACTAAGACAAACCATATGAAACTCTTTTAGATGTTTGTGTGGATTTTCATTTTGTAATTCGCGGAAAGTTGGCAATAACTGGATTAATCTTGACTTTAGTTCAAAATTAATATCCATAGTAAGATACGCAATAAATAACAACGGTTGTTCTACAAGAGCTTCGGCCAATTGCTGAATCGTTTGAGCCATAGGTTGATGTGCTAGATTCGAGTTTTCGTTAACCCTAGTGTTAAACACTTTTTCTAGTGGATCGATTCCTATTCTTTCATTTTCTAGTGTTTGAGTAAGGTTTGCGTTAACCCTAGACTTAACCTCGTCGCCTGCTTCTATTTATGGCAATGGGTTACTCTGAGTCCCTACCACTTCTAACTGCTTTTTACGTAGCTTTATTTCATTGCAATTAGCTCTCGTAGCCTTCTCTATTTCTAAATCAAACGCAAGAATACCTGGAGTAGATCTAGTCATAATAAACAAATGAAACAAGATTAGTACATTACCAGTCCCCGGAAACGATGCTAAAATTTAGTGTGTCATTTGAAGCATAAAAAATAATCTATCCCTATAAAATAACGAAAAGAATAGTATAAGGGAAGTAGGGTCAAATCCTCAAGAATTGGATTTGCACAACTTCTTATTCCTCGAGATCCTAGGCACAATCGTGCCCAAGAAAAAGCAGCGTACTTGGAAAAAAATAAAAACAAATAGAATTAAAAATATGGAGGGGTTGAAATTGTATAAATTGAAATCGAAATTGTAAAGAGAAACAGAATTGAGAAAATAGATTCTTTGATTTGAGAGATTCCTACCTCTGGTTATCTCGATCCTCCTTGGGTTCAATCCTAGGCTTTAGGTGATCCTTGTCATGACAGAAAAGCCTGTTATAGTGGAAGAGAACGCTTATAGCCACTAACTCTAGTTAGATTTTAAACTTACGATTTAGAGGAACCTGACTCTAGCGAACCGTTACTTTCGTGGGACTGTCTTACACTAGATTATCACTTCTCAATGGCAAATGTCACGCTATTTTGTCTTTTGGGCTCGACAACCATTGATGCAGTAAACTAACGAACTAACTATGCAACATTTCCAAAGCATACAAAGTGGCCTCCTTTGCACAAGATGAAAAGATCAATTTTAGAAGGACATGGACGGAAGCGTCAGTCCTGTAATGCGGAGAAACAATGAATACTCGTTGAGAAGGCTAAGTGTGAATTCTAAGCCTCATGAACTTTTTTTGGGGAATCTCAATAACCTTTGGCTAGATGAGTTTAGTGGCTCATGCTTTTTGAGAAAAACAAAATAAGTTTAATCAAATGGAATTGTATTAAATAATTAAAGGAACAAAAGCTAAAAGCTTTAGGGAGACAGAATTTTTATAGAAAAGATGAGTGCCAATTGGTGTCACTCCATCCCCTATTTATAGTACATAGAAAACTTAGTTTGTTCCTATTTAAACTCTAAAAGATAAATGAAGATAAAAGCTGAAATTAAATCTAAATAATAATCTTAACAATAATCCTAATAAAATTCAAATTTAAATAGAGTCTTATGTTTATAAATCACGTTTTTGAATTTTTGCCCCCAAGTCTTCTAGACATTGTATTTTTGGCACCAATTTTTTCCTATTTCGCATGTTGGCCCATTTTGTCTTCAAATTCACAATTTTTGCCCCCAAATTTTCTTTTACCTGCAATTTAGTCCCTACAAGATAAAAAAACC
The DNA here is from genome assembly GCF_025698545.1 of Gossypium raimondii. Classification (NCBI taxonomy): domain Eukaryota; kingdom Viridiplantae; phylum Streptophyta; class Magnoliopsida; order Malvales; family Malvaceae; genus Gossypium; species Gossypium raimondii. Next base: position 10,216,999 of record NC_068567.1, read on the forward strand.
ATAAAAATCCCAAAGTAGTAAGATCATACTCAAAATAGATATGCAATTAACGCAAAAAAGTATGTCATTTTAGAGTATTATCAGGTTTGACCCACTATTGATGCGCCCTGTTCACGAATTGTGTTGTTGGGTCTTCTAAAAAAATGAGGACATTGGAGGATGCAAGGAGGAGAGGGAGAAAAAATATGGTTTTTGGTGCTTGTATTTGTAACTGTGTTGTTTTTTTTAAACCCTAAATTTGCTTATGTTGTTGTTGTTAGCACTGAAAACTAGCATATGTTTTGTAATATTGTTGCTAATATAATGTTTTGTTAATCATTCATGGCTGCTGGTATACATGGCTAACCGACTTATGTGTTGTTGCTTAAAAAATTCGAAGTTGAAATACTTGAAATGAGAGAATATGTGGTCATTGCTTGCAAATTTTAGTATTGTTGTTCATGTTTTGTAATATTGTTGTTGCTTACAAATTGTAATGGGAGAATATGTGGTTAATGTAATGGTCTGGTATTCTCACACATTTGATTTCATTTCAAAGTTGAAAGACTAGAAAGAATGTTTAATCTTCATTTCATTTGTATTTCTTAATGCTCATATATTAGAAGAGATAAAACAGATGAAAAAAATAGAAACTGTAACAGCCCGAATTTGGGGCTAGTCGGAATAGTGGTTTTGAGACCACAAATTCGACGAGAAAAAAATTTATTTTCATTATATTTTTAGGTCTACGATTTCACAAAATGATTTCGTGAAAATTTTGTTCGAAAATTTTGACTTTTGGGCACTCAATTTAGTCAAGAGGACTAAATTGTAAAAATTGTAAAAGTTGAGTTCTATATGTTAGAGGTGTCCAATTGTTATGAAATTTTAAATTGGAGGTCTTTATATGGTAATTAGACCATTGGTTAAGTTGGTGGACAAAAATGTGTATGGTTAGGCATGTTTCCAAAGTTTTTCATTAAGGGCATTTTGGTCATTTAGTTATTAAAATGAATTAAAAACAAAATTAAAAGCCAATTTTTGTCCATATTTAACCCATAGGCCGAAAATTGCATGGAGAAACCATGGCTAGGGTTTTTCAAGCTTCCAAGCTCGATTGTAAGTCCGTTCTATCCCCATTTTTAATGATTTTTACGTTTTTAAAATCCTTGTAACAAGATTTACCTATTTTTACCATTGTTTTGAACTAGGGTTTGTGTTTAAAAATTTACCCATGAATGATATGCATATATTTTGATGTTTTATGGAAGAATATGAATGTTTGGAGTGCGATGGACGTCTTTTACTAAGTGATTTTCGATGAAAATGCTTAAAAGGATTAATTTGTAAAAGTTATAAAATATGTCACAAGTGTGTGAATAAGTGAGAATTGTGGACTGCTATAGTTATGAAAATGGTTTAGCTAGACCTAAAATGTAAGGAAATTGAATAAAAATTATTTTACGAGCCTAGGGGAAAAAATTGTAATTTTGTGAAACTTTAGGGGCAAAAATGTAATTTTTCCAAAGTGTGATTTTTGGACTAAATTGAATAATGTGAGTGTTAAGTAAATTTTTATGTGAATAATGCATTGTTTTAATTTTATTTAATATATTATTGAGATATGATTGAATATAGAATAAATATTTGATGTAGATTACAAAATGTGGTTAAATTGGAAAAGTTGGTAAAATGTTGTAAAATAAGGTTCCCGATTGAACACTCGGATTAGACTGGGATTCATTGGATGTAAGGGGTTGCTAAGTGTAGATTCCCTGAATCACTGATCAAAAAAGGGTTGCTAAGTGCAGATTTCTCGATTGGTTGCTAAGTGCTGATTCCCCGAATTATTGATTCTAAAGGTGGTTACTATGGAACAATTGTACAAAAATAATTAAAAATCCCCTATTCTGACTTTGGAAAATCATTAAAAATTGTACAAAAATAATTATGGAACAAACTTTATATGTTTAAAATCATGAATGAGTATGTTTTCAAGAGAATGAATAAAATGTACTATTTTGCTAAACCAAAAAATCTGAAAATTTTATGGTAAGAATATAAATGAGTCTAGTTTTTGGGAAAAATTATGGATCTTAATTTGGAGTTCTGTAGCTTCGGGTAAAAATAATTTAATTACTCTGACTCGAATAGACAACTTTGAATATACATGTGAGTGAATAGTGAAATTGTATTTAATGTTGTTTAAGTGTGTTATACACATTAAGGATGTGGAATGGAGAGGAGGAGGAGGAAAATTGGAAAAAAATATGAATGATTTGTGTATAATTTTCCATATGCTCGATTATAATCAATAAACGATTGAAAAGAAATGATGTTTATAATTGTGCATTATTAGTTATAATTAAAGTTCATGTGAGAAAATAAAGTTTCATAGTATGTGTATGTGGTATACTTGGTATATGATTTGGTATGTAGCAATGTCAGAAGTGGTTTATGAATTAACTCATGTTGATAAGTTTGATACATAAATAAATGTGGTGCTTAGCCATGCTTATAATGCTTATACTATATGTTTATTTGGCTAGCATGTTTGGTGTGTATGCTTAGGCTTTGGCCAAGTTGTGGCTGGATTATGCCACATTAAATTTATAAAATTACGCATTGAGATAGTAAATGTCTAGATGGAAATATGCTTGTGATCATAAAAAGGTGGTAAGGTTTAAAGTTTGTAATCTTTATTAAAATGGTTTATCATGTGGTTAGTCTTCAAAAAGACTAGCTTGCGACTATGGTTGAGTGTAATGTTTATATCTTGTGTGATACGTATAGGAAACGGGAGTGGAAAGGAAATAAAATACTAGGTTCATGCTTGAAGTGTAAAATGATGCAAAAAGGGGACGTTAAGTTAAACGATAAATATGTATTAGTATTGAACTTAATGAAATTGAATTGTACGTCAATTAAATGGAAATTGCAAATGATATGATTTGAATTGAATGAATTATTGTGGTATTGAAATGTATATTGGATTGAGAAATTAAATTGAATCGTGAACATGTGAATCGTGAATTAAATGAAATGGAAATGAAGTATTGAATTGCATGAGTATGTATTGGGTCCCAGAAGCCCTATTTGTTACAAATATAGTATTTTGAAGTTATAACGTGAAGATTTATAAAAGCATGTTAAAAATTTGAAGAGTTTAAATTTAAATGAAATTTTATAACTCGATTTAACATGTTTATAAGTGTATGTGTTCTGGTAATGCCTCGTACCCTATTCTGGCGTCGAATACGGGTAAGGGGTGTTACAATGTGACATCGCCAGATTCGATCATAACGTTTAGACCGAATTTGGGGTGTTACAGAAAAATTTGTATTTCTTAATTCTCACACATTTGATTTCATTGCCAAATTGCATGGATCAATGCTCATATATTAAGGCCAAACGCCAAATAATTTACAAAAGGAAGGAAGGGCAAACTATTGCCAAATTTGCCTACAATTCAATACAATTTATTAGATGTGAATTGTAGGCAAAATTACAAAAAAATTCAATAATTATATGCCTAAGTTTAGATAACAATAGTAATCATAGGAAAATTTACAAAAAAATAATCTGCTTAAGTTAATAAATCAGTAGCATGTATAGGCAAATTTACACAATTTCAAAAAGTTAACAAAATAAAGTCGTGTTCACAATGTCACCATTGGTCTTTCACAGATGACTCATGAGTAGAAGGCATCCATCTAACAGTGGTTGGTTTCCTCTTCAATGGGAGCTTTTCTCTTGGGGTAGCATCTTTTTGGTGAGTTGAGGTAGATTGTTGATAAGTTTGGGCAATTTGTAATTGAGTTGGGGTAGCCTCCTACTGAGTTGGGGTACTCTCTTGCTGATTTGGGGTAGCCTGTTGCTGAGTTGAGGCAACCACTTGGTTGTGAACACAAACTTTGTGTCTTCTGACCTACAGGTATAAGTGAAATCCATCAAACAAATTCATAACTTAAGTAATATAATAAACAAAGGCAGATGACTTATTGGAATGTTTTGGCCAACTTCCCTTTCGCAACTCCTCTTATTATGGCCTATTTTGTTGCATTTATTGCACCTCATGTCCACCCTTCTCTTGCTCAACCTTCCAGTTGTTTTTGGTTCATCAGGTTCTTTCCTTCTCACCTTAGTAGGTCTGCCAATTGGCCTTCTTAGTGTAGGAGGCAGTATTGGCAGCAAGTAGGGGTTTACCTTGTTAAAGCATTCAAAAATGTTATTCACCAACATGTCAGATTGGCTCCTAATTGAGAAGTGGGACCTTGACCAGTGAGTAGGGTTTTTTTCCTTCAACCAATCATAAGCATGTTGATTGGTGTTCTTCAGTTCAGCCATGACATTCTCAAAATCCCTTGGAGTGCTTACTTTGGCAGCTTTCCAAAGTAAATCTTTCAATTCTTTTGTTCAAAAACCAACCTTCTTGAAATTGGCATGTAGGTGTCTAACACAATGTCTTATTTCTACATTAAGAAACAACATATATAGTGCTTCAAAAAGTCCCTGCAAATAGAACAAATACAGTTTAATTCTTTGACAAACCCTAAATAGAAACAATATAAAACAAAATAAACAAATAGAGTTTTACCTTTTGTTTGTTAGACATGAAAGAGATCTAGTATGAGCTCACAAATTCCATGTCTAATGCGAGCAACTCCAAGGAAAAGAGCCCTGATGCTTGGTTTTCACTTTCGACAGCAGCATATGCAATAGGATAATTGTCATTATTTGTATCTATCCCAACAGCTGCAAGTAAGTAGCCACCATAGTAGCCCTTTAAGAAACATCCATCTAAACCTATTATCCTCATACAACCAACCCTATAGCCATCTTTGCATGCCTGCAAATAGACATACATCCTTTGAAACAACTTGTTATCTAGATAACAGGTTGTTGTTGTTTCCTCATTTTGGGTCCTAATCTCTAACAAATACTTATAAATCTTCTCATATTGAGCTTTATGAGCTCCTTCAATTAATTCCAATGCCCTAAGTTTATCCCTCATACATTTGGTTAGTGAGAATAGGTAATAGAAATCTCTTTTGACATCTTATTGCAATCATTTCAAAGAATAATCAAGATCAACAATGAATTTTTCTTTATAATGTTGACCTATCCAAGCTGAGGTTACATTCTTATTTTTATAGACTTTAGAGCAAGTATGGCTAAGGTTTGAACTCCTAATTTTCCAAGTCTAGTCAGTAAGGTCATTAAGGTTTAGTCTTGAGTCCCATATAAACCAAGAACAGTTTTCACTGCAGACTGTCTTTAATCTTTTTAGATCATTTTTGGGAAACTTAATAAAATAACTATTCAACCTACCATACTGCTTGACAGGTTCTTTTAGATTGTCTTTGGACTTGAATAACATTCCAACCTTAAGTCTAGGATTACTGATGTCATTATCTGGGTTGCACTCAAGCTAATTTTGGCCATCTGAGTCAGATTTATGTGCATTATCTAACCTCCCAGAATAATCACTATACATAGTTCACCTACTTCTATATCATCCATGTTTAAACCATCTAAATTAATCCTTATCCTATTAGATACATCACTTTCAGATACATCACTAACAGACACATCACTACCATACACATCAAAATAAGACACTTCTTCTTCAATCTCATAAAATTGTCATAAATTAAACTGCCAAACAAATTACTCATCAATAAAGGCAGACAACAACCAAACCATTTATTTAATGCAACATAGGCAAACACTTTAACCATTTCTATCAAACAATAACCAATGCAAAATCAATTTAATATAAACACAACCATTTCTATCATGCACATGATAGACAATAATCAAACACTTTAACCCTAAACCTAGGCAATGATAGACAATAACCAATACAATATAGAAGGTAAATAACAAGTTTGATATTGCCATTCATACAATATAGTAGCTAGGATACAAATAATGGCATATACAAACAATAAACTTCAGTTTGATAATGTCATTCATACAATGGCAAATACAAACAATAAACATCAGTTTGATACAAACAATAAACACTATGCACATGGCATATCATACATAGTATCTGCCATTCTTTTTAATAACCAGACCCTAAACCCCATGTGAATAAAAAATGAAATCAAAATCTATCATGCACATTAATAATAAATGAAACCAAAATCGAAAAAACCCAAAATCCAAAATCAAAATAAAAAAATAAAAACAAAATCGAAATAATCCAAAATAAACCTAAATTGAAATAATCCTAAATCCAAAAAATAAAAAACTAAATACAGAAACTTACCCGTTACAGTGGATGTAACAACATTAGCAACTTCTCTTCTATTGACCATTGTTGTTGAGAACTAAAAACACAGATAGGTTTCTAGATTTGTCTTGTTTTCTCTCCAAACAGAAAAGACCAATCGATTTCTAACCCTAGACCCTATTTTTCGATTATCGAATCGATATTCTAACCTAAACCAACCTTGTTAATCGATCCCCGAATCAATTTCTAACCCTAAACCAACCCAAATCACGATCAATTTTTTCTCAAATCGATTTTCTTTTCCTCCTCCCTTTAATCACAATCAGTTTCTATTTTTTTTCCCTAAAACAACATAACCTTTCAGTTTTTTCCCTAAACCCGTCTCAAACCTTGACCCTTCAGCTGCTTCACCAACGTGGCAAGTTAATTGGCCACATCAGCTAGTTAACTTGCCACATCAGCGATCCCGTTAAGACACTAACAGAAAATGTTAATCAGTGATTTTTTTTGTCACTTTTTGATAACGTTAGTGATTGTTTTGTCATTTGTCTAAAGTTGAGTGACTGTGAAACCAATGCGACTGTTTTGTCAGCTATCCCAAAGTTGAGTGACTGTTGGTCTAATTTACCCTATTTATATCTTATAACTAGCTTGCATCCCATCTTGTGAGTTTATTGTATTTAATATCAAAAATATATTTAACAAAACCATATTTTTAATATTGAATAGATTTATAGTTAATATAATTTTGAAATCAAAAAAATAATTGATAATAAATTCTAAAAATGAATAATTACGTAAAAAAAAATAACCGTATTTAACAATCTTTCTATCCCTATGTTAAACAGTTTAAATTTAATAGGAAATATATTTGTTTTTTAATTATGTTTTAAAAAATTAGAAACTTTTACCATTTAACCTTTTGTTTTTTTAACTGTTTTAATTTTGAAAACATTTTCAAAATTTTATTTTTAGTTTTGATTGCAGTTTATTTTTTAAACATTATTATTAAAATATTAAATATGTTTGTAACATAGTATAAAAGATTTTAAATAATAATAGTGTTTTGTATTGTACTTAGGCCTACTAATGGACCGGGTCGCCCGTCCATGCCCAAAAGCCTTTTCGAAAAGTGGGAAGGTTGGGGCAAACATATAGACTCAAAAAATAGATTTGAACAAAAAATAAAGCCTGTTTTCTAAACGGGCCGAGCCAGGATTTTGTTGGCCCAGGCCTAACCCGAATTAGTTGTTTTGTTGTTTCGCTATCGTTTGGTTACTATTTTGTTGTCGTTTTGTTATTATATTGCTACTATTTTGTTGTTATTATTTAGATATTATATAACTCTTGTTTTATTATTAATTTTGATACTATTTTAGAAGCATTTGCTTGCTAAGTTGCAATAGTGTTATTTAGGTATAAAGACATTTTATTTTATGTATTTTCAATTTGTTGGGAAATATTTATTTTAATGTTGTAAATGTATTTGATGTATTATATTTCTAAATTTATTTTTATATAAAAAAATAATCTAAAAAAGTTAATACGGGTAGATCGACTCAAGCTTGAATTTAACATTTTTAATCTGGACCGAATTTGAGTAAAATTTTAGGCTATTTTTTGAAATGAGCTGAACTTGAACTAAACCTAAAATTTTGTATCATTTAGGCTATATATATCTACACAGACCTTGTCCACCTACTGGATAGCAAATAAATAAGTCAGATCTGCAAAGCTTATAATAAAAGTGTAATAACAGCATTAATGTTGATTTACAAAGCAACAAAGAAAATAGCCATTAGTTAATGAATGAACAAATGGCCTCAGTTGCAGAAGAATTGTGCATTTTAGATTTTCAATAAATGCTTCAATCACATGCAAAGAATCAGAAGAAAATAAAACCCCTCTTTCATGAAATGGGTTCCTTGGCTTTTTGAGTCTCGAAATTGAACCTTTTTTTTGTATTGTTTATCCACTTTACTTGTCTTTGGCTGGTTTGTGTTGCAGTTATATGAGACCAAGAAACCAGCATGTCGACCAGCAAACAAATCAAAGAAGGAAGGTAAATAAAGCTTGAAAGATGGATTTTGGACTTCTTCCCCATTTTGACGGTGAAGATGAACTTTCTTTATCTGCAGTCAACAAACCTTTAACTTGATCTCCCGGTTTCCCCTGATCAACATAAAAAGTACTAGATCATGCAACACCCATATTGCAGGTGAAGAAAAAGAATTCTAGTGGTTTTAGTTTTTTTTTTTTTTGCCAATTTAATTAGTATCGGATGAATTTGTAACACCAACTTAACTAGGAATATTAGTAGTAATATAGATGATGCTAGTGGTTGAATTACCAAATATAGCTCGGGACAGGGGAAGAGGTTACAACTAACAAATAATGCTAGTACTCGAACTTAAAACCTACTAAATACCACCTCTTTAGGGTGGCTGCATGAACAAAATGCTGCTATGGTGGATTTAAATAAATTATTCTAGTCAAAAAGAAAAGAAAACAACTTGGCTCAGTTAATGAGGCTTGAAAACTGATATTGGTAATTATCAGAGAGCCAGATGAACATCTTCTGGATATGTGATAAGTTATGAAGCCATTAAAATAAGGATATGATTTTACCTCAGCAGCATCCTTAAGCGGTCCCCAACATTCCATGCGATTGTACTTGGGCAAACTGGAATGAAAGTAAACACATACTAAAGCATCCATTAGCTCAGGGTGTTCTGCGAAAAGGACTGAATCTCCATGAAGCACAGCTTTAAGTACCTGCAGCAAGAGTTCAGCAAGCATTACCATTTACCACCATCAAAATGGCTAGATGACGGAAACGGCAATGTCAAAGTTGACAATATAGAAGCCGAGTTCGGAGACCTGAATCATATGGGGGAGGAAAACTTACCAAAGGTAATTCCTTGGAGAAAATGTGGTATCTAAACTCAGCAGCAACGTCAAGCAAGAGATTTGGACCGCTTACAAAACAATGCACATTCAGAAACATGGTTTCTTTCACTTTCTTCCACTCAGCAACCACATCATCATTGTTATACCACCCTTTCAACTGCCATGGAAAGCATGCAATTTGTAAAAGCACCACTGATTAGATGTCCCAAATCAAAGTTCTTATGTTCACAAAAAGGTTACTGCATACTAAGAAACAAATGGAATTCGAACCTGATCAAGGTTGATGACATTTGAGATGGTCAATGTTAAGTTAGCAGTGAAGTCACAGTGGGAGAGGATGTAGGTTCTTGGGATTATTGCAGAATAACTTTTTAGCCCCTCTCCCATGAAGACAACTTTGAGTTTTGAAGCTTCGAAAATTGCTGTAGGAACCAAAAGCCTTGCAGCCTGGAAACTAAGGATGTCAAATTGCTAGTCATTTGGGAAATTAAGGACCTTTACTAATAATTGCAGCAGACTAAGCATAATGAATGGTTTACATCTTCTTGAAGACATTCAATGAAGTTGAACAATCACATAAGAACTGAATCAGATATTTTATATTTGCCATCACTGAATAGCCTAATATATGATATGGTTTTCTCATTGTAGACAGAACCTATATGTTCACAAGGATGTCTATACCAGCAGAGATGAAAGGGTATTGTTCACTAACAGTCTAAGCAAAGTAGCAGCAACCCAAATTGATAGAACAAATGATAGCCAAAGGCTCATGAACAAATTCTATGCAGATTTTAGAACTACAGCAAAAATGCCATTTTCATAAGCAAATTGCAGGTCAAGAACAAATTAATTGTCATAATCCAAATAATTCTCATGTTGCTAGACTAAACTATCAAAATTCCAAATATACAACTCCATCTAACATTTATATAGCAATGCCATTACAAAACAAGGGTTTCTAGATGAAAAAGGAAAGAAGAACACCTCAGAGACAAGGGTATTGTAGGAGGCTCTAACAGGACTGCTAATGGAAGAAAGATGTACTTGAAAAGGCCTGGGTTCTCTGTTCTTGGCACCAAAGCCTCTCAATGTTACTGAAGGTGAAAAGGAAGCATAGTAAGCATAATGGCAGGCCATGGAACAAGCATAACCCACACTTTCTCTTCTTCTTCATTGTTCAAAACCCACCATTGTCTTCTCTGAGAGCTTGTTTCTTAGAGAAAGAATGAAAATGAATGGTATGATTGATGGGGTAATGTGGAGAATTGATGTTCAGAGAAATTGGTTCTTTGGGTTCATGTGGATTTGTGATTCATAAGACCCCACTAGTCAAAAATCTGTCAAGGCTATCTTTCATCCACACATATGTTTTATTGCTTTTTAAAAAAACATTGCCTACTGGGAATTGTGATTGGCTGTTGGAGTTGGAACGTTGCGCCATGTCATCAACATTTCTAGAAATTTTGATAACTTTTGGATAATGTAATGACGTGGCCTTAGTTCATTGATTCAATTTTGCATAGCCTACCCAGCAGCTCAAAATCTAATTCTGTTGGAGAAAAGCTAGAGAGTTTTTTGACTTCTCAGTTTCATTTTACAAATCTTCTAAAGTAAAACACGTTTAAAAACATCTTATAATTTCTAAGTTTAAAAACATCTTATAAACTTTCCAGAGATATATTTACATTGTAAATTATAATAAAAAGATAATTATATCATTTTTATTTTTTATCTATGTACTTTTTAGAGGTTGCAAATGGGTTCTCGAATTGAGTTTATTTCGGATTTAGATATTTTTGACTTTTGATCAGTTTGGGTTCGAATTTTTTCAAGTTTGTATCTTTTTCAGATTCAAGCTCGAATAAAGTTGGACGGGTTCTGACGGATTCAGATAATTTTAAAATTTCTAATTTATAAATATTTTAATTTCAAATATAATAATTCATTTTATTTTTATACAATAGCAATGCAATTCAAATTTGTTTGTAAAAAGTATAAATTATATATGTATATATTTAACAGAGCTCTTTTATATAAAATAATTAAGGTGATTATTGTATGTAAAATGTATTATTCTATGATATTATATGAATTGACGTAAATATTTTATTATTATATTATATTGACAATTAAATAAATTTTTATCTTTCTTATTAAATTTATAAATCTAATACTCATATTCTAAAATATTTATTCCAAAACTCAAAATAAACTAATTAACATTATAGTCCAAACCTCAGGTCTAAATAAAAATAAAATAAAATCAATACCCAAATACAACTTGAAAAGTTAAAAGCCCAATTCAAAATCTAACTTAATAAAAATAATATTTTAATAACATATTGAATTTTTAATAATGTTTTACGATGACTAGTTATAGTTATAAACATGTATTTTAATATACTAAATTGCACATAACTATTAATATTATATCTTTTATTATAATCTATAATATAATAATAGTTATATATATATTAATACTTATAAAATATATTATTTCATTATGTAATACTATATCACATACTATAATAGTAGTTCATAATATATTTATTAGTATCATATATTATTGTTTGAAATATGCTTTTAAGTCCCTATAGATTTAGTAAATTAACACTCTTATTATATATCATATAATGCTACTAATTTGTATACAGTGCAATGCACGGATTGATGGTATGTATCAATTAGTATCGATTAAAATATATTAATTTATTCGTTATAATTTTTAAAAATGTTATAAAATTTTAAAAATAATATTATTAAGAAAATAAAGAAAAATAAATATAAATGTTTGGCATTTTCATCAATTTTAAATAATATTGAATATATTTAATGATAATTTTATCTAATTAGCTATACTTTAATAGATTTTTTAATGTTCTATATTTAACAATAATAAAATAGTTTAAAGAGATGCATAATTTATAAATTTAAAAGGATTGACAAATTAAAAAAATCTCTAAAATGAAAAAATATAATTTAAAATAAATACTAATAAACTTCACCTGAAGTATAAAATAGATAAATGCATAATTAATTTTTTGGCCTATATTAAAATAGAATAAATATAAAATTCTTTTACTTATTTTCTATTCAATCCATCCACTTCTAATCTTTTCAAATTAATTCATAGTGGTTGTCAAAATATTTTAGAGTTGCAATTTTTCAAAAATTATAAAATTACAGTAAACATTAAAATATTAAAAATAATTTGAATAAAAATTAAATATAATAATACTACTTTATCATCTATTAAAATAATGTTTCGAATTTAATGTATATGGGCATCCTAAACTTAGGAAAATATAGAGGTCATGTGTCGTGACAATGAATTGAAGCAGACGTTAAAGCTTCCAATGTTCAATACTTCAAACTGCAAAAATAAGAAGAGCACAACCGCCTTTTCCAGTTGCAAATGTGAAAATGTGCCATGATTACAAAAATTGACTACTCAATTTTTATTTTTTATTCTTACTCTAAGATTACTTATATGATAATTAATATTAATTTTGTTATTATTATATAATAGTTAGTAATATATTTACAAATATTTTTAATTTTAATTTAATAATATAATTAGCAAGTAATTGAGTCTTAGCTCGATTGGCATGAATAATGTTATCAACATAGAAGCACGTCGGTTCGAGTGTGTTGAAGCGTATTATCCTTCTATATATAGGTTGGGAAGGGACCTTCAAGTTCAAATATGATTTTGTTATTAATGCTATCATACCCCATCGAGCTGCTGGTTGCACCTTTGCCATAAGAGCTTGGCAGGTCACTAAGCAAGTATTCAGCTTCTTCTCCTACTAACTTACTTTGACTCCAAGGATGTTTAGGCATTGCTTGCAGTCCTGCTAATTCATGGGCAACTTCCTTCGTTGTTGGCCTTTCCTCTCCATTCACTCTCACACATCTCCTAGCTAAAGCTGCTACTTCCTTAAGCTGCTCAACATTTTCATCGTTAAGCACTCGAGGATCGAGGATGTCGAGCAGGCGGTTTTCTTTCATCAAAGAAACGAAGTACATTGCCAAAACTCGATTTTCTCCCGATCTTTAGAAACAGACCACTTTTTGTCCTGTTAACAACACCATAAACACAACCCCGAAGCTGTAGACATTGCTCTTTTCAGTAAGAAGGCTTGTAAGCATTTATTTAAAATCAATTTAGTTAGAATATTTTAATGAAAAAGAAATTGATTTAAAAAACCTTAGTATATATAATTAAAATTTAAAATAAATTTTTAAAAATTAACTAAAAAATTATTAAAAAACAAAAAAAAGTTAAAAATATATAATATATATTATTATATTCTAAAATGCTTGTATATTGTTGAAGATACTGGTAATTGGCTAAATAACAAGCTATTAGTAGTAATTAGATTAGTTACTAGTTAGTAGTTAGTTGAAAATAGGCTATTGTTAGGGATCGACCCGATTAAGCAACAAGTAACAAAAAATAGCGGAATAAATTGAGAAATTGAACACGAAAATTTAACGTGGAAAAACCCCTCCAAAGAGGATAAAAATCACGGGCAAAGATAATTTTACCATAATGGCAAAAGAACGAAGAGTACAAAAGATAGAGATAAAACTAAATCTCAAACCCCGAAAACAAAGAACCCTCAAAACGTAAACACAAAATTCTCTAAATGTGTTATGAGTTCTAATCTCAAAATAGGGTGTTTTTTCTAAGGTTGTAAAAGAGTCTATTTATAGGCTAAATTCATATGTCAAATAATAATAAAATAATCAAAACTAATCAGTGTTTGATTGAAACAAATAAACAGAGTTTAACTAGAAGATTATTTCTCAAATTTGACTGAAAATAGGAGTCATACTTAACAAATCTCCAACTTGACTCATATTTCTACAACGCCATATTTGACAAAGCCCGCCACGAGCCTATCTTGAACTATGCAGGGAATTAACTGAGTCGAATCTGTGCTTAGAAACTGGAAGATTTCTAGCCTTCAACTTGTACAATGCCAAATCAAAACTAACCTGGATATGATTTTCACGAACACAGTGCCCTAATTTTTCAAAACCTGCATCCAAAAGAGAACCTCTCTTCAATGAAACGGCCATACATTTTTCCCTCCAATGACCAAGTTGCCTCCGCTCCAAACGAGTTGAATTCGACTTTGTAACGGGCGAGGGACGTCCGATTTCACCGGTCACTGTAGAACCTTCCAGAATATAAAGACTAACAGTTCTTTTACCTTTTAACAAAACGAGAGCTCCACGAGATACTTTCATGTCGGTTGACTCGATGTTGATTCTGCATCCTTTCAAGTCTAAAATACTCAAGGAGATGAGATTCTTTCCTAAATCAGGTACATACCTAACATCTGAGAGTGTCCTAATCGTCCCTGATGGTTGTCGAATCCACCAATATAAACCTACGCCTTAATCTTGCAATAAGCAGTATAGGGAGTAGGGTCGATCCCACAGAGACTGGGTTTACTGCAAATTGTTACTCTCTTGACCAGATTTATGTCGGGGCAGCTGTCGTGCCCAAGACGTTCGGGGGGATAAAAATTTGAAAACCTGAAATTAACAGAAAAATAATGTCAAAAGTAAAAGTTGAAAACAGAATAATAAAAACCGTGAAATAAATATTAAGAAGAATTAATTAGAATGAGCTCAGCTTTAGGCACGAATTTTTCTCGTCTTTGAACCGATCCTCGAAATTGGATGAACTCCTCTTTTCCAATAAGCTAGTTATAGCTACCAAAGACGCCTCGGACACCAACTCTTCCTTGTGTAAATTAGTTATGGAACGTCCAATAACTAACTCTTACCGATCGAACAACCACGAAACGTTCGTGATTTAGAACTTCGGCAGCTTTGCGTTCTAGAAGAGCCTAGCTCGAACCAATGCCCTCAACCGTGTGGGACATTTAAATCCGGTTACTACTTCCCTTGATGGAACCAAACAGTAGCCTCCACTTGGCACGCCAATGTGTTCACAGAAAACCGATTAGAAACATTCTTTTCGGAATTCCAACTGTACGTCTAATCACACCAAATCAAACGACGTCTTTTTTGACTTAGTGTTGATCTGACTTTATGAGCTGAAAAATCATATTCTTAATCCGGAGAAGTAATAAGTACTGGAATTTTAGGAGTTAAATGGCTCGGGTTCGTAACTCACGGGTTTTGACGAGGTTAATTTCGGCCTAAAGTTGAAAATGAGTTTAGTTGGCGAAGGTTTGGGATATGTTGGTATTTGAAAAATTAATTAAGGTAAATGAGTGAAAAAGGTGGGTGATGTGATTGAGTATGGGAGTTGGAATATATTAAAGTGGGGTGGTTGAAAAAGGGAATTTGAAAAAAAAAAAGTTGTAAATGGTAACTAGTAACAAGCTGGAAGTTTTAGGAAGTGAAAGTTAAAGAAACTAAAGTCAATAAATAAATTTGTGAAAAGTTGAAAATAAAGGTGAAATGGATGGTTGGCTACAGGAACTATTAAATTGAAGGAAAACAAGCTAAGAAATAATAAAAGCTACGTGAGAAAGGAGAGAGTTGAAAGACAAAAGCTAAAATATTTTTTGATTGATGAAATGATGAGCAATACAAGCTCTATTTATACTAGTTAATTTACTAAATTAGGAGCCAACTAGTCATAGGAAATTGAGGAAAAATATCCCATAATAAAATAAATCCCAAAATATTCTCCCACTAACTCAAAAATTTCAGCTAATTAATCTTGGAAAAATTCTTCTTTGGCCCTCTTTCTTTGCTTCTTTCTTCAATCTAGCCCGATTGTTTCCTTTTTCTTCTATTTAGACCTAAATTGCATTCCTGCACAAAATTCAATAAATATGGCAAAATTAGTGGTGCATTCTCATAAATTAACCAAATTAATTACATAAAATATGTAACTTTAGCATTTAATCAAATCCCCCCTACTTAGCTTATGCTAGTCCTCGAACATTTTGTATGTATTTGCAAAAGGAAAAATTTTCTCCAAAATAGGACTTGAACCCCATGGTTTGCACAATTTAACAATTTAATCCTAGCACATTAACATCTCAAATAACCAAGCCTAATAAGTAAGTAAATATATTTCAGAATTTATAAGAGCTTGATAGGCTTACCTTTCATTTTATTATTTTTGTACTTAGGACATTATCGAATTTTTTGACGCGAGACATGATGACAACCCAAGCACCATGTTCCGGTTACTCAATTTGGACATCTCTAAGCGGGTTATTTCGCCCTACTCATGATAACTTGTTAGCAGAGTGAGTGCAAAGAAATTGGGCAGCCACATGAACCTTTTTTACGCGAGATGTGATGACAACCCAAGCACCACATTCCGGTTACTCAGCCCGATGTACAACCCCAAATTTTCACTCTTAACATTCGTATCAGAGGAGTATTTATTCATTTTTTTCTTTTTTCTCTCTTTTTTTTTTCTTTGTTTTTGAAAAAAATAATAAAAACATATGATAAAAGGTAGGCAATCAAGCAAACTCATAATTCCAAAAATTTCTTACCCACTAAGTCTAGGTTATTGAAAAGTTTCATGTGTAAAGAATTAAATAGCTAAATCGGTCAAACCATAAGTGTACCATCCCAATTAAAAGAAAAATTTACCTTTTACCAAAAACATGCAAAAATAGCGATGACAGATAAGCAAATTAGAACCGATTTATGTTTCCCTCCCCTACTTATTTTACATTGTCCCAATGTAATTCAAAGAATAAAAGTAAAGATAAGTAGGAGAAAGAGAGAAAACAGAAACTCCCCATGTATTTCACTGTCGTAGAGGTTGGTCTCGTAGGTAGAGTGGGCCCTGACTGAAATAAAAAGAATTTTGTGGGTTGACATGTAGAATTTAATTTTGTCTTGGAATATTTTCCTACAAAAATAAAATAAAATAGTAAAAATAAATAATAATAATAGGAAAATTAAAAATTTTTTCTTTTCAAATTTATTAGTTAAGCTATAAACTCAAGAAATAAATTATTAAAAACTAATATTACGAGATTTGGTAAAATGGTCGTGATAAATGCGCCAAGTAAGTTCCCAGGAAAGAGAGGTGAGTCACAATGGACATACTTAAGTACCAAGTCTTTCCTTTGACAGAACTAATCCTCGACATGCATTTTCATTTTCTATTTTACCAAAAATTTTATTTGCATAAAGGAAAAGAAAATTTGGGTTGCCTCCCAACAGCGCTTTGTTTAACGTCGTTTAGCTCAACGACCTGTGTTATTCAAATTCTTTATCCTTTTGCAATAGACTGCAAAGCGGTTGCATGATCTTTAAGAAGTCTTTTACGAATCGTCTATAAGATCCGTACACCGTGAAGTCATTCATGAAGACTTCAATGATTTTCTTGACATAATCGGAGAATTTGTTCGACATGCATCTCTGGAAAGTGGTCGGAGCATTATAGAGTCCAGACATCATTCGTCTATACGTAAACGTTCCGAAAGGGCACGTGAAAGTTGTTTTGTCTTGATCCTCATACGCCACTGGAATTTAGAAAAATCCTGAATATCCATCGAGACAACAATAATGAGTCTTACCAGCTAATCGCTCGAGCATTTGATCGATGAAGGGAAGTGGAAAATGGTCTTTCTGGGTAGCTATGTTCAACTTTCTGTAATCGATGCAAACCCTCCATCCATTCTGGACTCGGGTAGGAACTAGCTCTCCTAACAAATTTTTCACCACTGTCACGCCAGTTTTCTTGGGCACGACATGAACTGGGCTAACCCAATCACTATCAGAGATCGGGTATTTCATTTCAGCATCCAACGGTTTCTAGATTTCTGATTCCATTCTGACTTTTAGATCAGGGATCTGCTTTTCCCGTTCGTTGTCTTGCCCATGACTTTTGTCTGGAACTGTTTCCAAAACTTTTCCGCTACGAAGAGTTATTGAGCTTACATTCTGCCTAGGATTCGGCTCCGTTTGGGAAGGTAATTTACCTTGAGATTCCAAATGATTTACCGCCATCGAGAGTTTACTAACTTGGTTAGTTAACTCCTGTATTGATGCATCTGTCCTCTGTTGATATTTTACAGCATCGACGACAAGTCTTTCCACAATAGCTTCTAGAGATGTGCTCGACTTGGGTGGCAGTTGCGGTGGTTGCAAAGGTCTCGGTTGGTATGACGGATTATATCGGGGATTAGCTCCGTAATTCAAGTAGGGATGATCCTTCCACCCGGGATTGTAGGTGTTGGAGAAAGGATCATAGCGTCTTTACGGAGGTTCTGAAAAACCTCCGACAGCATCAACATGTGCCTTTGAATTTTCGTTAAGGATTGGGCACAAATCCGTCGGATGTTCAGATGTAGTACAAATTCCACACAGTTGGGTCCGATTTTTCTTTTCTGTAAGCATAGATTGAACAACATTAGTGAGCTTATCCAATTTATCTTCTAAGGATGACACGTTTACCCCATTAACCCGTCTTGTGGGTTCTGAATTTGGCCGATACTGTTAAGAATTTACCGCCATAGTGGATATCAGTTCTCTTGCCCTTTGAGGAGTCATATTGACAAGCGCTCCTCCACTAGCTGCGTCAATCATTTTCATTTCCATAGGGAGCAAACCCTCGTAGAAATATTGAAGAAGTGATTGTTTGGTCAAACCGTGTTGAGGACAACTTGCACACAGTTTTTTGTATCGCTCCCAATAGTCATAGAGCGATTCACTCTACATTTGGCGAATTCCCACTATGTCTCTCCTAAGTTCAGCTACACGCGATGCTGGGAAAAATCTGTCAAGAAAAACACGAGATAAGTCATCCCACGTTGTAATAGAACCTGGAGGTAAGTAAAATAACCATTCTTTTGCTGTATCAACTAAAGAAAAAGGAAAGGCCCGAAGTTTAATTTCATCTTCGGTTACTCCCTGAGGTTTCATGCTTGAGCAGACCATGTGGAATTCTCTGAAGTGAGTGTGTGGATTTTCGTTCTTCAAGCCTCGAAAAGTGGGCAAAAGGTGGATCAGGCCTGACTTCAACTCGAATGGGGTTTCTCCAATTGGATAATTGATGCATAACAGTGTTTGCTCGTTGGGAGCAGCGGCTAGTTGACGAATGGTTCGGTTCGCCATCCTTTCTGGTTCGCCGAGGTTGTCTTCTACTTCTTTTGTTTCAGGAAGTGATTTAGTCTTAGGTTCAATCACTTCGACTTGTTTTCCACGTTCAATTGCTGCTACACGTTTAAGAACTTCCGTCTCTTTACGTCGTGCTCATGCTGATTTTTTGATCTTTGGGTCGTATTCGAGATCTCCGAATGAAGATGATTTAAACAATTATAAGTGTTGCCAGTCCCCGGTAACGGTGCCAAAACTGATGGGTATCGAATCCACCAATATAAACCTACGCCTTAATCTTGCAATAAGCAGTATAGGGAGTAGGGTCGATCCCACAGAGACTGGGTTTACTACAAATTGTTACTCTCTTGACCAGATTTATGTCGGGGCAGCTGTCGTGCCCAAGACGTTCGGGGGGATAAAAATTTGAAAACCTGAAATTAACAGAAAAATAATGTCAAAAGTAAAAGTTGAAAACAAAATAATAAAAACCGTGAAATAAATATTAAGAAGAATTAATTAGAATGAGCTCAGCTTTAGGCGCGAATTTTCCTCGTCTTTGAACCGATCCTCGAAATTGGATGAACTCCTCTTTTCCAATAAGCTAGTTATAGCTACCAAGGACGCCTCGGACACCAACTCTTCCTTTTGTAAATTAGTTATAGAACGTCCAATAACTAACTCTTACCGATCGAACAACCACGAAACGTTCGTGATTTAGAACTCCGGCAGCTTTGCGTTCTAGAAGAGCCTAGCTCGAACCAATGCCCTCAACCGTGTGGGACATTTAAATCCGGTTACTACTTCCCTTGACGGAACCAAACAGCAGCCTCCACTTGGCACGCCAATGTGTTCACAGAAAACCGATTAGAAACGTTCTTTTCGGAATTCCAACTGTACGTCTAATCACACCAAATCAAACGACGTCTTTTTTGACTTAGTGTTGATCTGACTTTATGAGCTGAAAAAATCATACTCTTAATCCGGAGAAGTAATAAGTACTGGAATTTTAGGAGTTAAATGGCTCGGGTTCGTAACTCACGGGTTTTGACGAGGTTAATTTTGGCGTAAAGCTGAAAATGAGTTTAGTTGGCTAAGGTTTGGGACATGTTGGTATTTGAAAAATTAATTAAGGTAAATGGGTGAAAAAGGTGGGTGATGTGATTGAGTGTGGGAGTTGGAATATATTAAAGTGGGGTGGTTGAAAAAGGGAATTTGAAAAAAAAAGTTGTAAATGGTAACTAGTAACAAGCTGGAAGTTTTAGGAATTGAAAGTTAAAGAAACTAAAGTCAATAAATAAATTTGTGAAAAGTTGAAAATAAAGGTGAAATGGATGGTTGGCTACTGGAACTATTAAATTGAAGGAAAACAAGCTAAGAAATAACAAAGGCTGCGTGAGAAAGGAGAGAATTGAAAGACAAAAGCTAAAATATTTTTTGATTGATGAAATGATGAACAATACAAGCTCTATTTATACTAGTTGATTTACTAAATTAGGAGCCAACTAGTCATAGGAAATTAAGGAAAAATATCCCATAATAAAATAAATCCCAAAATATTCTCCTACTAACTCAAAAATTTCAGCTAATTAATTTTGGAAAAATTCTTCTTTGGCCCTCATTCTTTACTTCTTTCTTCAATCTAGCCCGATTGTTTCTTTTTTCTTCTATTTAGCCCCAAATTGCATTCCTGCACAAAATTTAATAAATATGGCAAAATTAGTGGTGCATTCTCATAAATTAACCAAATTAATTACATAAAATATGTAACTTTAGCATTTAATCAATCGTGTATCCTAATTTTAACAGTACCAATACCAATTACTTTACTAGATGAATCGTTTCCCATGCGCACAACTCTACCTTCAACCGAACTGTATGTGGAGAACCATTCTCTATTGGGACACATATGGAAAGAACATCCCGAATTTAGGACCCACTCGGACGTGAACTTAGAGTTATCGCTCGTTGACACTAACAAGAAATCATCACCGCTTTCATCAATCAAATTAGCACCAGCTACATCTGCCTCGTTACTCTCGGCAGCTCTTTTATTTCATAGTTTATAACAATCTACTTTGACGTGACCTAACTTTTTACAATAGGGACACCTTTTGTCTCGTTTCTTTGATGCCATCAAAATGGAAGCTTGCCTATCTGCGTTGCTATCCAAATGAAGCTCATTGTTGAGTTTGTCTCTAGTCAACAAATGACCCTTCACATCTTCGAACGAGAATTTGTCTCTGCCATAAATCAGGGTTTCCCTGAAAGACTTGTATGAAGGGGGTAAAGAGCACAATAATAACATAGCTTGATCTTTATCATCAATATGAACCTCAACATTCTTTAAATCATTTAAAAGAGTAATGAATTGACTGATGTGATCTCTAAGAAGCTCACCTTCTTTCATGCGAAACGTAAATAGACGTTGTTTCAACACTAAACGATTAGCCAGAAACTTAGTCGCATAAAGAGTTTCTAACCTTTTCCATAAGGTGGATGAGGTCTTCTCCATCAATACATCCTGCAATATCGTATTGTCGAGGTACAACTGGATTGTAGACAAGGCCTTTTCATCAAGCTTTTCCCATTCTATTTTATTTAGATTCTCAGGCTTTTTCCGATAACAACCTTTTTCAAACCGGATTGAACTAGAATTGCCATCATCTGAACTTGCCATAGATTGAAATTTGTCTCACCATTGAACTTCTCAATTTCTAACCTTGTTGCTGCCATATATGAATGGGCTGCTCTATAAAAATTGAACTAGCTCTGATTCCACTTGTTAGGGATCGACACGATTAGGCAACAAGTAACAAAAATAGCGGAATAAATTAAGAAATTGAACACTCAAATTTAATGTGAAAAAAACCCCTTCAAAGAGGATAAAAAACCACGGGCAAAAATAATTTTACTATAATGGCAAAAGAACGAAGAGTACAAAAGATAGAGATAAAACTAAACCCTAAACCCCGAAAATAAAAAACCCTCAAAACGTAAACACAAAATTCTCTAAATGTGTTATGAGTTCTAATATCAAAATGGGGTTTTTTTCTAAGGTTGTAAAAGAGCCTATTTATAGGCTAAATTTATATGTCAAATAATAATAAAATAATCTAAACTAATCAGTATTTGATTGAAACAAATAAACAGAGTTTAACTAGAAGATTATTTCTCAAATTTGACTGAAAATAGGAGTCATACTTAACAGCTATAAAACATCTTGCTATTGTAATTTAAGAATGAGGCAATTTACTTTTCATTCAGATACAATACTGGTCTAGCTTGTAGTTCACCGGTTGTTGGTCATCTCTGACACTTTCAACATGGCATCAGAGCTAGCGTCGATTGTCTAATTCCAGGGATGATAATTTTTTGCTATAATGGCAAACTTTTTGAAGGACTTATTGATTACAATCATCCTCTTTATTTACTTCCATCTAATACACAAAACACTTGTCTGGTTTCTCATCAGCTCACTGGAGTTGACAACTATAATATTTAGAGTCGTGCGATGCGAATTGCGTTGATTGCAAAAAATAAATTGAGTTTCATTAATGGTTCTTGTTCCAAAGATTTATTGGCAGAAGATTTGTACTCATAGTGGGAGCGATGCAACGCTATCGTGTTATCTTGGATATTGTACACGGTAAGCAAAGAGCTCTCTACAGGTATCATTTTGCTTCAAGTGCAACAGCAGTTTGGTAGGATCTTACCAAGCGATTTAACAAGACTAATAGTTCAAAAGTCTACTTCTTGCATTGAGAAATTTCTTCCCATCTTTGAGGAATTGCTTTGATTTCAACCTATTTCACCAAGCTCAGGTTGTGATGGGATGAGTATAATTCCCTAGTTCTCGTTTCTTCTTGTGGTTGTGTGCAAACTAAACAGGTTATTGATCACATTGTGTAGTAGCGTTTGGAGTTGTTTGGAGTCAAATTTTATTGATGGGTTTAAATGAAACTTATGGTGTTGTTTGGAGTCAAATTTTATTGATGAACCCCTTGCCTATGGTCAATCAAACATATTCCATGCTCATGCAAGGATAATCACAAAGGCAGCATGTATCAGGTCTAGTTGTTGTTGATCCCACCTCTTTATATTCAGCATTGTCAATCCATATATAAATCGATTTAATGGTGTGTGTGATTATTGTAAAGTTTAGGGCCATAAGAGAAAATTGTTATAGACTAATTGGATATCCACCTGATTTCAAGTTCACTAATAAGCGTTTTATGTCTGGGGCTGGTGCAAACAACGTGGTAGCAAACAAAGGGACAGTGGTTGATAGCAGTGTGCCCAACAACAACATTCGAAGCTCTCTTGGTATGGTTCAAGCACTTGGGTTCACACAGGAACAATATTAGAAAATATTAAGCTTGTTGAATAAAGAATCTTTGGTCGAGACGACTACAAATATGGCAATTGGGGCAAATTTAGCAGGTATGAGTACATCTTGTGAATGGATTTTAGATACTGGTGCTCCTAATCACATGCTTTCTAGCTTCCAACACCTTGAATTTCCTATTGCATGCACTTCTAATTCACCAAGTGTTCGTTTACCAAATGGCTCCTCCACACCCATGACACATATAGGATCGTATACCCTCTATCTCAGTGCCACTCTTAAAAATGTGTTACATATACCTGATTTTCAATATAATTTCATTTTTGTTTCAAAACTTACCAAGGATTTGCATCGTTTTGTTACATTTTACTCACACTTTTGTATTTTCCAAGACCTCTCAAATGGCATGATGAAGGGGATTGGTAGGGAACATGGCGGCTTTTATATTCTTCATTCTTCCCTAGCTACATTATCTTCAACTCACGTACCTTGGTCAACAGCTAATTCTTTTCATACAACTATCGATAGTTCTTTTATCTGGTATGTGCGACTAGGTCATGCTCCTTTGTCAAGGTTGAATAAGATGGACATTCCTTGTACTTGGTCTAATAATGATTCTATTCATCGGTGTATTGTATGTCCTTTTACAAAACAAACTAGGTTGCCTTTTCTTTTGAGTTCCACACGTGAGACTTTTATTTTTTCCTTATTCATATTGATCTATGAGGTCTCTGTAGGGTCTCGACACATAATGGGCATTGTTTTTCTTAACTATTGTAGATGATTATTCTCGTATGACTTGGGTGTACCTATTAAGGTTAAAAAGTGATGCTATTGTTTCTTTTAAACAATTTCTTGTTATGGTTAACACTCAGTTTTCCACTATTGTTAAAAGTGTAACACCCCAAACCCGACCTAGATGTTATGGCCGAATCCGGAAGAGTTGCATCGACTCATTTAAAAAACCAAATTTAAAATCTAGCTTAGAAATCGTTGGATCAAGTTCTAGAAAATCTCAGGTTTGAAAAACTCATATTTTATAGCGTAATCACTTAACCATATATTTAGAAAAATAGCGGAAACTTCTAGAAATCAAAATCTAACTTTGGAAATCATATGATTTGGAAATATTATATTTTTTGGCAAAACTCTTACATTGCTATTTAGAAACTCATGCGCATAATTTATTCATTTTACAAAAAGCATTTAGTTCGATGCTTAATTTTGTAGCGTGTATTTCTAGAGTTTTTTTAAGTTTTGAAAACCAAATTCCAATTTGTCAAATTCAAATAATTTTGCAATTTATATTAAGAACACCCAAAAATTGACGAATCAAACAAAATCCAAAACAAAAACAAAAACAAATTCAAAAACTTAGTCCAAAAATCTTAATTTATCAACCAAAACAAACCATTTTATGTGAAAACCAATCCGAGCTCCTGCACGCCGTCCGGTCCTAAGCTTGACGATCACTTGAAACATATTAAACAAACGAGTAAGCTAGATTGTTGCATATTGTGACTCGGATTGGGGAACATGTCTGATGACTAGAAAGTCGATTATAGGGTACTATATCAAACTAAGAGATTCGCTCATTTCATGGAAGTCCAAGAAGCAAAACACAATCTCTCGGTCATCTACGGAAGCAAAATATCAAAGCATGGCATTGATAGTTGCAAATATAATTTGGTTAAGTGGTTTGTTGGGAGAAGTTAGTCTCGACAAATTGGAACCAACAAAATTGTTTTATGATAGTCAAGTAGCCCTTTAGATAGTAGCCAATGTATTCCATGAACGAACTAAGCACATAAAAATTGATTGTCACTTTGTTCAGGAGAAAATCAAAGGGGTTGGTTAAAACACAACACATATGCATCAGTGAGCAAATAGCAGGCTTAATGACAAAGGCCCTCAGTGTGCATCAGCATGAGTATTTGCTATCCAAGTTGGGAGTCAAAGATCTTTATCACCCTTCAACTTGAGGGGTGGTGTTAAAGATACTGGTAATTGAGTGAATAACATAAAGATGTTTGTAGTAGTTAGATTAGTTACTAGTTAGTAGTTAGTTGAACATATGCTATAAAACATCTTGCTATTGTAATTTAAGAATGAAGCAATATACTTTTCATTCAGATATAATATTGGTCTAACTTGTAGTTCATCAATTGTTGGTCATCTCCGGCACTTTCAATATATATATATACATTTGTAATTATATTCAATTAAAAAAAAAAACTGGTATGGGATATTTGGTTTGGCAAAGTAAGAATATACAATCAAGTTATTTTGCTGGTATTTTCTAAGGCTTAGCAATCAAATATAGTAGCTTACTAATAAAGCCCGTTGAAATCATTAAACTGGAATTTGGAACTCATGCAAGCTTTTGATAGCAAATGAAAACAATTACCTCTAATCTCATTAATGCATGAAACAGGATAATGTTGATGATTAATTTAACAACTAGGATTTATTTTATTATAAAACGTCTTCCACGTAGTTTTTGGGAGCAGAAGTTCATGTCTCCCTTGCTATTTTTTAATTTTTATTTAATTACTTATAATTTTTACTTAATTATCGGTATCAGATATCAATTTAATTTGTGAATTTTATTTAGAATTCGAATGGATTTTTTATTTGGTAAATAAATCTTAAAAAGAAAAACTAACAACCGAAAATTCCATCCAACCAAATTGAAGAATTTTAATTCAATTAATTTGATTTTAACAATAAATTAATTGGATTAATAAGTTTTAATGACTTATTCAATTTAGATTTTTGAAAGAATTTATTAAATTATTTATATATAAAAAAGGAATTGACGAACCCACCCAATATACGCTTTCAAGTTTCACTCTCCCTTTCATCTAGAGTTCACACTAGAGGTGTTCATGGGCGGGCGGGTTCGAATACGTGATGCTTCAAAAAATGCGAGCCTTCACCAATTTTTATTTTTTAAAATATTTTTTTTTTAAAATTAAAATTAAATATATTTATGATATTATCTAAAATAGATGTTTCAAATAAAATTTCTTATAAATCTCATCATATTTAGTGAAAATAAAAAAACACCTTAGTCCACACTATGCCTCAAATGCGCCCTAACAATTGATATTAGTTAAATTAACGTGAGACTATCTAAAAATAGATGTTTCAAATAAAACTTATAAATCTTATCATATTGTGAAAAAAAAAATTTAGAATATAAATATAACGTATTTATTAGAAATGACAGGTAACAAATCAAATATCTGTATTTCCTGGATTATATAAATGTAAATCTATTATTCGCAAATTATTCGGGTATTATTATTTAAATACAAATCTAGATCATATATACTATTGTAATATAATGTTACAAAAATTAATAATAATAAATATAGTTTTTTTTTACATTTATTTGAAGCACTTATTTACATTTTGAATAAACTATTATTTTAGTCATTGCCTTTTAATTCTTAATTTTTCTTTTAAATTTTTTATATGTTAAATTTTAAGTTGATTTTAAATAAATTATTTCTTTATTTTAAGATATTACTTAATTAAATTAAATTTTAATATTATAATATTAAAATTAATGATTATTAAATTGGTTAACTTAAAATATAATTTTAAAAAAGACATATTGATATTAAATATATTTTCAAATATAATAAGAGTTAATAATATTAATGATTAAAGTATAGCAAGGATAAATATAAAATTACAAAATATCAAAATTTAACAATTTTAACATTAAAACAAATTAATTTAACAATATATTGTTGAAAAAATTATATTTTATGGGAATTTTGAGGCATATTCTCAATAAGTAAAAGTTGAGAGTTGAATAATAAAATTATAGTTCCATATTCTACTCAAAATGATTGAGTGATGAATGAGAAATTGATGCTCAAAGTAAGCTTTGTTGAGGAAAAGTAAAAGCTTAGACCCCACATTAGTTAAATACCAAGTGTGAGATGTGTATATATATGGAACCCTCTTGAAAAGTGATTAAATGACTAAATTTGAACCTTGCCTCACGCGAAAGGGTGGTTATAGGTCCAAACTCATCGGGGTTGGGGCACACTTGCACAACATGGGTGACACAAAATGTCGGGCTCAAAATGGGCTTGCGAACATTTTAGCCCAACACGCAATTATTTTTCCTCAACAGATAAATTTGTTTATATAAGGATATTTATCTTATTTTATTTGATTCCAATCAATTTTATTTAATTTTTAATTAAATTGATTTGTTGGCTCCTTTAATAGTAGATTTTGTGGATATTTCCAAAATTCCACCATACTAAATGCCTATAAAATGATATGGATTCTGAAGAATTTTTCCACACTGATATCCTCTTAGGCCGAATTTATTTTGCTCTCAAAATTCTTCTTTTCCTCTCCGTATTTTCCAATGTTCGGTGATAGAAAAAGGTAATATTTGTTCGTTGATCGCTGCAGAGACGCTACTGCTTTGATCATTATGTTGTTGTATTTTGAGAGACATTCGACCAACATTTCTTCAAGTACCGTAGGAGCGGCCGAATCTATGTTAAGGAAACCGTGTTAAACATGCCTCAACGTTTAGTAAATCTCTATTCTTCCTTTCGATTTCAACTTATTGTTACGGTTTTTATTGGTTTACGTATTTGACAATTTAAATATAAATTATTCTATTTATATTTTATTTCATATATAAATATGTGTTTATTTATATTTCAATATTTTATTCGCTAATGTGTTTTGTCCAACGTATATATAAATAAATAACTTGTAATAAATTATTAATAATATTATTTAAATTATAATATATTAATATTAATATTTGAATCATAATGAATTTTTGTATTATTTTAATATTAAATATTATTAAAATTAAATAACATTAATATAAGTGTTTCTAAAATAATTGAATATTTTAAAAATATTTTGTAGTTACATTACTTGTCAATTTATTAATAAATATTTTGAATAAATTCATTAATTTTTTAAAAATAATATTATAAATTTAGTATACACAACCAACTTTGTACATGGTATGGGAATACAAGCTAGTTAAATACTATTATCTACTAGATATCCAATCTGCAAAAAGTAAAAAAAAAATAAAAGATTTTCAATCAATTTTTAGATATCAAAATTCACAAAAATCTAAATCGAATCTAGTAAAATTCTTTATATACACAAAATCAAAATTAAAAGTACTTTGTAATTAGTGAATTCAGATATTAAAATCCACATCTATTATTTGAATATGGGATGCGAGTTTAGATAATGGACATTCATATCTATTTGCATCCGCAATAGATAGTAATTTTAAATCCAATTTGAATATTAATCAAATCCAAGAAAAAAAACTAATTAGATATTTAGCTTCAACTTGAATTAAGTATTTTAAATTTATATTTAATTCAATTATATGTTAATTTTGAGATAAATTCATTAAATTATTTATTTTTATGTAAAATTAATAATTACCATTATTTAGAATGCTTTAATGGTAAAAATAAAATATAAAAGTAAAAAGAAATTTTAAAAATTCATCTCAAAGTTAATTATTGTTACTATATATAATGAAATTAAAATTAATTTTTAAAAATTAACTATAAAATTATTAATATAAATGAATGATATGTTTGTTTTCTTAAATGCTGGGTTACTATATCACTTCATTTCTAACATTATTTTTTTCTTTTATGTTAGGATATTAAAATGATCTTGTTTGATATTTGAAAATTAAATATAAAAAAATTAAGTGTTAAGTTTAAGTTATGAAACTTGTTTAATATATTTATTAAAATTAAGTGTAACATATGATTAAATTGTTTGATTAATGTAATTTTATGGGAGAATTGAAAAATATTCTATTTATTACATATATTACTATAGTTAGATATAAAATAAAATTAGTACATATTTAAGCTTAAAATTAGAAATATGAATAAAAATTCAAGTAAAAATAAAATCTCATGAAAAATAAATAAAAATATTCCTTCTATCTCCTAAAAGCAAGCATTGACTACAAATTACTAATTGAAATTAGTTTATGGTTAATATACTAAAAGATAGTAAAAAATAATATTCCTACCAAAGGTAGCATGAGTGATAAGTAACTCTTCATCTATTTATTATTTTCACTTTTTTCATTCTATCATTTTCTTTTATGTTGGACTATCAAAGATGCTTATAAATCACTGAAAAATATTAATTTTAAATTATTTAATTATTTTCAATCAATTATCTAATCAGGGACCATGTTACTTTGATGATAACCTATTAGTTTTTTCTTTTTTTTTTTTTTGTGAATAAGTACATTGTAATAGGAAATGAGGAAACGGTTTACAAATATAGGAATTGAATCTTGAACCTCTTGTCAATCAACTTGAAATCCACACAAATTTATCGTTGAGCCAGTGGACGATCCACAATAATCAATTAGTTTTATCCTTTTATAGTTTCAATAATGCTATGGTAAATCGATTGCTGAACAGAATAGCCAAAATCGTAGCTGAACTAAATATGCACAATATCAACACATAATTTGTTTGTAAATTGAATCACAATGATAAACATTATAGCAGTTTGTTTTCAAAGATGGCCTTTCTAGAACCTGCAATTTCATTGAAACATCACCGGAAACTTGAAGAGAACAAAGGCAGAGTAATAGTTATTACAGGAAGATGACAAGTCTGCTTTATGTATATAAAATATAGGATTGTAAGTGGATGAACATCTGATACAGATGTAATGATGGAATCCTTGTAAAATCCGTTTGAGGATGAAGTGAAGTACCCGATCTCAGTTGGTTTTGTGACAACAACCTCTGCTTGTTTTGGCTGAGTCGGAAAAAAACCTTGCAAAACTCTAATTCTCTCCAGTTCCATGGCCACTTCTTTCATTGTTGGTCTATCTTTGCCATCTAAGTTTAAGCATCTTTTAGCAAGGTAAGCAACTGCAACTAGTTCCTCCTTTTGGCCATCCTTCAAAACTTGAGGGTCAAGTGTATCTAGAAACTGGTTTTGGTCCACCGAGGAGATGAAATAGGAGACTAGGCTTTTCTTTTCTTGCGATCCAGATGTTAAGACTGGCTTTTGTGCTGTTAAGAGCTCGACCAGAACCACTCCGAAACTGTAAACATCACTTTTCTCAGTGAATTGACTTGACTGAAAGTATTCAGGGTCTAAATACCCAAAGGTTCCTTGAACTTGAGTTGTCAAGTGAGTTTGATCAATACCGATTGATCTCGATGTTCCAAAATCTGATACCTTAGCTCGGAACTTTTCATCTAGTAGTATGTTACTAGACTTTATATCTCTGTGATAAATGGGGACAGAAGCAGAGACGAGTGTAAGTAAGAAATTGCATTTGAAACTTCAGCTGCTATGCGTAATCGTATATCCCAAGATCTTGGGTATTCTTCATTTTGGTCATGGATTAGCTGAGAAAGGGTTCCATTTGGAATGAATTCATAAACGAGTAGAGGGACTTCGGTCTCTAAGCAACAGCCTAATAATTTGACAACATTTCGGTGATCAATTTTGGCAAGAATAACGATCTCATTGATGAATGGGTCGAGATGCTCTTGGTCTACTATTTTGGACTTCTTTACAGCCACAATTCTCCCATCATGCAACATTCCTTTGTAAACCACGCCTTGGCCACCACGACCCAGGATTCTGTTCTCGTTATAGTGATCGGTTGCAGTTTGTAACTCTTTGGAAGTGAAGAATTTAATATTCTCCACACCACCTTCTTTAGAAGACAACATTTTCTCAAGCAGTAGCCCACCATTTCTTTTAAAATGCTCTTGCTTGCGTTTTATATTTCTCCTTTTCTCTAGTTTCCTATAAAGCCACCAAACTCCAGCAAGGAACAACAAGAACCCTGCAGCTAAGCAAATACCTGCGATCAAAATGAAAGTCAGTCATCGATTAACTTCTGACATTCTTAATATCTCCATTTTAAGCTAAGATTTGAAATAAAATTTTCCATTTTAAGTTCTAATGTAATACTATCCTAAGAGGAGAGCAAGAAAGCCAATACTAGTTTCTAACAATTAAATGAATAGGTTAAACTATTCTCCAGCAAAAACAGAGATCTGGTAAACTTGACTTAATCTTTATGCAGCTTTTCATGTAATACAATATAATTAAATAAAATGACCTTATTATGAACGATAAAATTGTTTATGGGTCAAGCCGACCCTATTGAGGCTTAAAATCCTTAAAAATATTTAATATTTAAAATTTATATATTAAAATATTAACTTCTAATTCCTACAAAAAAATAATATTAACTAATTTGAATATTATTTAAATGCATACTTCGTTTGGTTTTTGAAAATATTTTCTATTTTTAAAAAATTAAAAATATATGATAAATAAAATAAAATTTTGTTTTCATTATTGAAAACATGGTTGATAACTATCTTTCTATAATAAAAATACGGAAATTAAAAAATATATTTATATGGATTTAAATGATGGTATTGAATTTAATATATGAAAAATTGTTGAAATTAAAATAACCGAATATTTTTATATTTATTTAGGTTTGAACCAAGGATAACTCATTTAAAGTTAAAAAATTATTTTGATCATTTTGAGTTTTACAAAATATTTTTAGTGAATAATGAAAACAACTTTTTATTATTTTTTAATTTTACATATTTTCATCTGAAAATTTACTTTTAAAATTTCAACTAAATGAATGTTTTCCATTTTAAGGAAATGAAAATGAAAATGGCCTCTATCTATCCCCTAAAACTATATGGAGTCTTAATTTTTAGGATCATTGATGTAAGATTCTTCTATAATTTTGCAAATTTTGGGATTACTAACCTAGAGCAACAACAGTAAGAGATGTCTTGGACGACGGATCCTTGTTGGGTAATCTACAACCTGTTTCACTTTTCTTACCATCGCCTTCATAACCCACCGGACATGAACACTTGTACGTCCCAGGTAAGTTGGTACATCTTGCCGTTCCATTGCAAGGGCTCATACTTTCACACTCGTTTATATCTGAAATTTGCAGATTGTATGCAAGTAATAAATAACACTATCTTTAATGTTAGAAACTACAAATCTATGGGGTATATATACCTATAGTTACCTTGACATCCATTAGGGAGGTAAGGGTTCCCCACGTAACCCTCAAGACACTTGCACAAATATCCAGAGTTATTTTCTCAATCAACGCATTTACTATACTCTTTGCATGCAAAATTGTTGACATCCATATTCGCTTCATTGCAACTCGTATTCCCGATGTTCCAATCAAGAGTGATTGGAAACTGCCTGCTTTGAAACTCAAAACCACGAAGATCTGAAGCAGAGAAGGTATAACTATCGACCTCTGCAACAAATGCATAGCTGCAGGGGTTTTCGGGCAACACATTGGCATGGTTGGAGTAGCCTTCGAGACTTATGTTGTAGCTCCTCACATCCTTTGGGATACTTGTCTGACAGCAGCCAATCCCAGAGCAAGACCCGTTTGAAACATCAGTGATGTTGTTATACATCGACAAACAACCAGTTGCGTAACGTTGTCCGTAGAAATCTTGCACGACAGCAGACGTGTCACACCCGATTGCAGTAAACTTGTTCTTTTTATTGTTTATTGAAAATTCAAAAGATAGGAAGTCGTAAAAAACCCAATTCCCGTATGATGTGTTGTAACAATCATAGCTTGTATTAGAAAGGATGCGCAACTGACCATCGGTAGATATGTTGATGACTTCGAGGTTACCGAAGAACGGTTTGTGGGGTATGAAACTGGTGTTACAGTTGATGAAAAAGCCTGCTGCAGTGATGTTGCAATCGCCGCCGGTACCGAACGGGTATGGGATGATAACATCTCCGCAGCGGCTTCGGCAGCCAGGTTTTGCTACCGCGGGTGTTGAAGCTTTTACCGTCAATATAACATTAAGCAAGATCATCAGCTGCATAAGCACTAGTGATGTGATGGAACCCATGGATGTTTTTTCTGGACTGGGGGATACCAATGCTTCAATTTACAAATTCGGAACCATATAGAAAAGGTTTGGGAAGCCTGCTTGACCTTACTAAATACTAACGGTAGGGAGGATCTTAGTGATCCAAAAGACGAGTGGGACGGGGGAATATAGTGTTGCATGTCTTTTTTTTTTTTTTTAATATAAATTTTTTTGGTATATATTTAATATATTGATATTGTATTTTTTTTCCACAAGCAGTATTAAAAAATTGACAAGTCTCTTTTTATAAATATTTATTTTTTAATATTTTATTATACTTGACACTAGTCAACCTTTTAACCTTGCTTGTAAAGTCTAAAAACTCTATAGTATACCAAATATTTTCTATAACTTTAAAACGTAATTTTTTTAATTTCAATATTTTTATATTTTATATTATTAAAATATTTACATATTTTTATGAATGTAATGATATCCATCTTGCATTTTTTTCATATTATTTTTCTTTTATAATTATTTTTGAACTTATTAAATATTATTAATTTTATTTTTTAAACTTATTTTTCGAAACCAAACAATTAAAAATATTAAAGGATGTATTTTAAAATGGTAGCATTTTTTAAAGGCTTGATAAATTTAAAATTTCAAAATGTTTTATTCACCCTAAAAGATGAAAAGAGGAAGCATGTAATTGTAGTGGCCCAAAGCGATGGCAGAGGAGATTAAGACGAAGGGGGAAATGATGGATGAGATCAGAAAACCCATCAAGTCACTTACTAAGTCTTTTCTTTTAGAATTCTTGCCATTTAACTCAGTAATTTAAAATTTAAAAATAATTAAAATTATTAAAATTTTGATAAAGTTTAAAATTTCAGTAATTTATACTCTAAAATGAAGTACAAGTAAACTATTATGTAGGTTACAAAATTAGTGTCATTAAAATTTTAATAGTTCAACCAGTTTTTCATGTCAAAAATTAAAAGTTGATGGCCAAGGTGATCCAAAAAATAAGGTTAAAGTAACAAAATGGATACTCATTAGGGGTTAAATTTATCATTATGCCTTAAGCTTTTTACAATACAGATAAAATTATTTTAATATGTAGTGGTTTGAAATTTTATAAATTATATGAATTCTTTTATGTATTTTTACCATAAAAGTATTTTATATCATTAAATATTGCTAATAATAAATATATAATATAATATACACAGTAATATCTTTCACGACATAGGTGAGTTAAAACTAATTCCAATTTTCACAAAATGAGACATGTCCAAAGCAATTCAATTATTTAATCATTTGAAACTTGAGTCTTCATCCTTGCAACTTATGTTATGCTTCAATAATGAACCCCACTTTGAGAGATTTTGAGGAAACAAAGTATTTATAGAAATAATTATAAAATGCATAAATAAAATAAAACAAGATCTCAAGAAATAAATTGAAACAACGCATATAGATTAAGCTCCATCTATTGTAATTTAACACTATATTTCTCTCGAAACTTGGAAATTTAGAAGCAAATTATTTAAAATCATACAACATCGAGCTGCCTTAGGTTCAAATGTGATTACGTACAAATGATAATCTGATTACATACTTAGCGAGCACCTTCAAGTTCAAATGTGATTTTGTTATTTATGCTATCATACCCCATCCCTATCGAGCTGCTTGTTACACCATCATCGTAAGTGCTGGGAAACTTACCAAGCAAGTATTCAGATTCTTCGCTTACTAAATTACTTTTACTCCAAGGATGTTTAGCCATTGCTTGCAGTCCTGCTAATTCATGGGCAACTTCCTTCATTGTTGGCCTTTCCTCTCCCTTCACTCTCACACATCTCCTAGCTAAAATTGCTACTTCCATAAGCTGCTCAACATTTTCATCATTAAGCACTCGAGGATCGAGAATGTCGAGCAAACGGTCTTCTTTCATCAAAGAAGTGAAGTACAATGGCAAAACTCGATTTTCTTCCGGTCTTTTGAAACATACCACTTTTTGTCCTGTTAACAACTCCATAAGCACAACCCCGTAGCTGTAGACATCACTTTTTTCAGTAAGAAGGCTTGAAAGCATGTATTCAGGATCCAAGTAACCGAAAGTTCCTTGCACAATTGTAGTTATTTGTGCTTCGTCGGATGGGATCAATCTGGAAGCCCCAAAATCAGAAACTTTTGGGGTGTAATTGTCATCTAACAGTATGTTCGCCAACTTGATGTCTCGGTGAATGATTGGAATGGAAGCTGCAGAGTGCAAATAAGAAAGGGCTTCTGCTGTTTCAGTGGCTATTCTCAAACGGGTCTCCCATGAAAGATAAGATGTAGCATCATCATTATGCAAATGGTGAAAAAGGGTTCTGTTGGTGATATATTCATAAACTAACAGCGGAACTTGTGTCTCCAAACAACATCCTAGGAGTTTGACAACATTCCTATGGTTGATTTTGTAGAGCACCATTATTTCATTAATGAATTGTTCAACTTGGCTAGGATCTCCAATTATTGACTTTTTGATGGCAACTATTTGATTATCAGCCAATATTCCCTTGTACACTGTCCCTTGCCCTCCCTGTCCTAAAATTCTGCTTTCATTGTAATTGTTAGTTGCCTTCTCCAGTTCCTCAGCTGTAAATACTTTAACATCTTCACGGTACCCTTGTCGTTTTGAAAGTTGTTCCCGCAACAAAATGCCACCATTTTGCTGAAAGTTAGCTTCTCTTAATTTGGAAATTTGCCTTTGCCTCAGCATCCAACACCACAATACTATCCCCAAGAGAAGACCAAGAAACCCAATGGCAACCCCTATGGTCAAAGCATAAAATAATAATAATTACATTAGCCAGGGTAATGTAATCTAAAAGTGAAAAGTCATGCAAAATTGTATATTGAGAGTAATAAATAACGAAATTGTTTGTGTCAAGCAGATCCAATTGACTCAAGATTGAGTTGGGTAAGTTAAGGATGAGTCCTGCTTGTGAATTTAGTTCCACTTGTTTACAATTACTTCATAAAAATATAACCGAAATTATTGTTAGATATAAAAAATAATTATTCCATAATGGAAAATTGTGGTTAAAGATGAGCATGGACTCACGCCAAGGCTGCAGAGAAGTTTATTGATTTTTTTAAGGATAAATCTCAAAATTATACATGAATTATGGTTTATTATGTAATTGTATACATGAAATTTTGATTTGATCCATTTTTGTAATTTATTAATACAATTATTGATATAACATCATTTCATGATTATGTATTGTATACATAAATAGTTATATTTATTCAATATAAAAATAAATTGATGTATTTATTTCTTTAAATGCGTATGATTAAATCAAAATTAAAGTTTCAAATATACATTTGAACCACAATTAGAGTTTCATGTGTATAACTGCACCAAATTAAAGTTCATGTATACAATTGCACATTAAACCAAAGTTCATGTATAATTTTGAGATTTATCTCTTTTTATTTTAATTATTTATATTTTAAATAATTTAACTAGAGTAAGAGAACAAGTTGAATATGGATAAGTGTATAATAATTTCATGTCTTTAAAATTTGGTAACGAGTCAAAATTTTATTGATGCTTAAAATCTTCCAGCTTCATTTAGTTTTTGAAAATATTTTCTATTTTTAAAAATTAAAAACATGTTTGATAAAGAGGAATAAAATTTTGTTTTCAATAATGAAAACATGATTAGTGATTGTTTTTCTATAATAGAAACATGAAAATTGAAAAAATGAAAACAAAATTTTTCTATTTTTATTTACAAAGTCTTTTTAGTAAATGAAAACAAAATTTTATTATTATTCTAATTTTTACATATTTTCATAATTTTTCAAAAATTATTTTCAAAAATTTGAACTAAACCTTAAATGTTTTTCATTTTTCAAGGAAATGAAAATGGAGTCTACTCCCTGAAACCAAACGGAGTATTTTAATTTATATTTTGGGGTTACTAACCTAGAGCAGCAATAAGAGGAGATGTCTTGGACTGATCCTTGTTGGGTAAACTGCAACCTGTTCCACTTTTCTTACCATCGCCTTCATAACCCACCGGACATGAACAATTGTACGTCCCAGGTAAGTTGGTACATCTTGCCGTTCCATTGCAAGGGCTCATACTTTCACACTCGTTTATATCTGAAATTTGCAGATTGTATGCAAGTAATAAATAACACTATCTTTAATGTTAGAAACTACAAATCTATGGGGTATATATACCTATAGTTACCTTGACATCCATTAGGAAGGTAAGGGTTCCCCACGTAACCCTCAAGACACTTGCACAAATATCCAGAGTTATTTTCTGAATCAACGCATTTACTATACTCTTTGCATGCAAAATTGTTTACATCCATATTCGCTTCGTTGCAACTCGTATTCCCGATGTTCCAATCAAGAGTGATTGGAAACTGCCTGCTTTGAAACTCAAAACCACGAAGATCTGAAGCAGAGAAGGTATAACTATCGACCTCTGCAACAAATGCATAGCTGCAGGGGTTTTCGGCCAACACATTGGTATGGTTGGCGTAGCTGTCGAGACTTATGTTGTAGCTCCTCACATCCTTTGGGATACTTGTCTGACAGCAGCCAATCCCAGAGCAAGACCCGTTTGAAACATCAGTGATGTTGTTACACAACGACAAACAACCAGTTGCGTAACATTGTCCGTAGAAATCTTGCACGACAGCATACGTGTCGCACCCGATTGCAGTAAACTTGTTCTTGTTATTGTTTATTGAAAATTCAAAAGATAGGAAGTCGTAAAAAACCAATTCCTGTATGATGTGTTGTAACAATCATAGCTTGTATTAGAAAGGATGCGCAACTGACCATCGGTAGATATGTTGATGACTTCGAGGTCACCGAAGAACGGTTTGTGGGGTATGAAACTGGTGTTACAGTTGATGAAAAAGCCTGCAGTGATGTTGCAATCGCCGCCGGTACCGAACGGGTATGGGATGATAACATCTCCGCAGCGGCTTCGGCAGCCAGGTTTTGCTACCGCTGGTGTTGAAGCTTTTACCGTCAATATAACATTAAGCAAGATCATCAGCTGCATAAGCACTAGTGATCTGATGGAACCCATGGCTGTTTTTTCTAGACTGGGGGATACCAATGCTTCAATTTACAAATTCGGAAACATATAAAAAAGGTTAGGGAAGCCTGCTTGACCTTACTAAATACTAACAGTAGGGAGGATGTAAAGTGACCCAAAAGACGAGTGGGGAATATCAGTGTTGTCTGTTCTTTGGCTTTCGCTGTTGAATAACGCGTGGTGACTTTGGACTGTCCATAATTTCTTGGAATTGATGAGATGCTAACTTTGATTCTGTCAAATTATATTTAGTGCTTCCATATTTAGTGTGTGATGGCTTTCTACGGCAGATATAAGCTTGTTCTCAATGTTAGATGAAAAAACATTTTGCATTAATTGTACAAGATAAATAAATATTGAAAAATTATTTGGTAAAGAATTTTTAAAATTCACGAGTTTCCATATGTGACATAAATATTTAAGTATTAGAAAAAAAAACACACATGCGGATTAAGTATTGCTACTCCAAAAAGGATTATTAGCATTGCTATCTACCAAAAAGATATTTGAATATTTTTAAAATTTTAATATAATTAAAATTTGTTGAAAAGTCATATCTACCAAAATCAATGGCTCATTCCGGTAAATAATCAAAAAATCGGCCCATTTCGGTAAATTTTAAAAAAAATGGCTTTTTTTGGTAAATTACCCACCTAAATCAAGATTGTGTATGTTAATGATAAATATTTAAAAAAGAAAAAAGAAAATCAAAGCAACATCAATTTTTACTACTCCAGACAAATATGAAGTTACAACGCAATACTTTCACATGGATTATAAAGTAAAGATATGAGAATTTTTTATGGAGTAATTATTTATTAACAAAAATTTCATGAAGTGGATGTCATAAACTCTTTTTCGCATACTTTAAACTCAAAACCAAGTAGGTAAGCATGGTGATCCAGGGCCAATGCGAAGACAAAGATTAACTACGAGTATTTTCAAAAATTTTAATGATTAAATGATTATTTATGTAATTTATTTAAAAATTTTCATGTATATTTAAAATATATGGAAAATTAAATTAAAATTTTAAGTCTTGATTTTGTTTTTATTAATGGAAATTTTAACTAATGATTTTCGTTTTATTCATGGAATTTTAGGTCACTTATTTTGGTTTTATTAATGGAAAATTTAAGTCTCCTTTGTGTTTTTATTCTTTGAGTCTTGATTTTCGTTTTATAAATATATTATTAGATTTTTAATTTTAGATATAATATGATGAAATAATATCAAGAAATGGAAAAAAAAAGAAGTTAAAACGTGACATTATAAGCACAATCATTTCTTTATTTATGAAATATAAGCATAACTAATTCGCTTTCTAATTCCAGCTTGAGTTTATCATTTCACTTTGTAATTAAATCTTTAATTAAGCTTGTAAATTGACGTGATATTATGAGTTTTATCATTTCACTTTGCAATTAAATTTTTTTAAATGAGTTGAAAATAATATTCCGACGACTGACTCTATTCCAGTGATAGCAACTGATTTATTTGGTTTACAAACTAAGTTTTTAGATGTATATTTGAGGGAAAATGGCCCCGATAACAGTTTTTGTTCATAATATCATGGAGAAGTTATTGACGCATTCATTTCAGTCAAAAAAAGGAAGAGTGGAAAAAGATTTGGTTTTGTCAGATATAGCAATATGACGGATGGGAGAAGGGCTATTAGTCGATCAAACGAATATATGATTTTAGGAAATAGATTATTGGTGGATTTAGCCAAGTTTAAGGGGGGAGACAAATATGGTAAAATCTTCAACAGAAAGAAATGCAAAACAGAGACAGAACGAAAAAACAAAAGGGAGGAGAACGAAAAGTTGCAAGAATTTAGCAAAACGGAAGTAGGAGAAAGTTCCTCGAGGAGTAATAATGATCCGAATAAGACAGAAAAGGAGGACGACAAGGTGAAGAATACCAGCATAGTGGTTCAAGGACATGTTGAAGAGGAGCAACTTTGGAAGCTTCATAGATGTTTGGTGGGTACAACAGCAACCTGGTGTGATACGAAGAGTTTATTTGAAAGAATAGTTAGGAATGGATTCGGGGAATTAAAATTAGAAGAATTCAAGGAAGGTACTTTTGGATTGAAATACCAGATGAGGA
Organism: Gossypium raimondii; assembly: GCF_025698545.1. Classification (NCBI taxonomy): domain Eukaryota; kingdom Viridiplantae; phylum Streptophyta; class Magnoliopsida; order Malvales; family Malvaceae; genus Gossypium; species Gossypium raimondii. The sequence goes on from NC_068567.1 coordinate 10,257,705, forward strand.
ATTGTTTGATGTATTGAAGCAGAACGATTGGGCGTACATAAGAGAGTTCTTTATCAACATATAACTTTGGTCAGGGACAATAATGGTAGAGGAAAAAGTGTCGTGAATTGAAGCATATGGTATCCCCTACACTGTTGGAACTATACTTCCTTCAAAAGAATAACAAGTGCATGGGGTGAGTTAATATCCCTTGGAGAGAATCCGGTAATGGTTAACAGCTTCGATAAAATGTCAATATTGGTATCCATCAAGTGGCCGGAAAGAATAAACGAGATAATCTATTTAGAGGTGGGAAGACTAAATTTCCCATAAGAGTCATTGAAATGGGATTATCGAAATTTAAAGGTGATAACAGAAAGGTCTCTGGTGTGAAGAGAAGAGAAGAGTATGAATCAGTACAAGAGAGGGATGACACTTTCGTGTCAGAATCCGAATCAACGATGAGATCAGGATTGGAACAGAATCTAGAGGAAAGACAAGGTTGGGAAAACGAACCAATCAATACGATTATTCTCAAAAAATCAAATGATAATTGCGGATGTCAGAACATTTCCCAAAACGTGATTAGGTTGGAAAAGGAATTGATTAGTGGAATTAAGGTCAAAACTAGGGTATGGGAAAGGGTTAAAAACGAGTGCAACAATCGGACCAGGGAATATGTCAGTAATATGGGCTTCACAATAGATGAATTAGGATTGTAAAATGTGGATGGGGTCCAAGATGAGCAATGAAACAGTGATGAGGGCATGGGTTTGGTGATGGATATGAGCTTACAGAAAGTTAATCCAAATAAGTTAGAGGGGAGCAGATTGCAACAAACAAAATGAAAAATTGGGTGATTTGGGAGGGGACGAGTAGATAGAGAAAAAAAGGTTTCAGTTGAAGAATATTCAAAATTGTTGAAAATGGCCAACCATGCTGCTATTATGTTTTGTTAAAATGCATGGTACTATGATGATTCTGTTGAATGCATACTGCTTGTATGCATGTTGCAGCATTTGTGCATGTTGCAGCAACATATTTTCTGTTTTAGTTGCAATTTAATTTAGTTTGGTTGAGAATGAACTTTGATGTTGATGTTTTGATGGGTTGGTTGAGCTGATAAGTCAGCTTATCCATGTGTACAAGCAATGTTTTTAAAGTTACTAGGCTACTTAGTGGTATTAGGTAGTAATAACGATGTAGTTGGCTATAAATGTATTGTTTTTCTTATTGAAAAATTAAGCATATCGGTTGTAAAGGCAGATTGCTTCCTTGCTTTGCACGCTTGTGAGCAAGTAAATTGTTTTGTTTCTTCCTCCTTTGTTCTATGTTTTGTTCTTTTCTAAGAGTCTTGCCATTGTTCTTTCTTTTTCTTTTTCTTCCTGTTAACCGAGAGCTTATGCTCTTGATGCTTTGTGTTTCGCTTGTCGTTTGAAGAGCTTATGCTCTTAGTGTTTCATTGTTTGGTTCTTCTTTGCCAAATGTTCCAACAAATGGTATCATGAGCCCAAGTCTTAAGGGACCATTGATTTTGCTTCCCTGCTCAACATCGGCTCAAACTTATGAGACCTCCAAACAAGCTTCAATAAGTGAAGGGGAGTTTCAAGGAAAGGTGTGAGCTTTCCAAATGTGCAAGCTTAGCAAGATGTCAAAGCCGCAAGCTTAGCAAAGTCTTGGTGATGAAGACACTGTTGAAGACAATATGCAAAGATGTGAGTCTGTCAAAGGTGTGAGTTCAAGAACATGTGGAAGCTCAATGTGTGTTGTATAGTTGCAAGCCAAAATATCGAAATGAAGGCAAGCAACTATACTCGAGAACTGCTTTGTGCAAGAAGAAACAAGTTGTCAACCAAGGTGTGAAGGAGGAGAAGACTCCATTTGGTGAACAAATCTTTGGCACAAAAGACTGGGATAGTCAAGTGTATAAGTCGATTTGTTGTTTGTGAATGAGGCCAAGGTTGAAAATGAATTGGTCGACTTGAATCAAAGTATCTAAGAGCTGCCAAGTTCAAAAACTTGATGAATGACCGGTATTTGCAGCATGGAGTCCAAGGAGGAGTGTTGAAAATGGCCAACCATGCTGCTATTATGTTTTGTTAAAATGCATGGTACTATGATGATTTTGTTGAATGCATATCGCTTGTATGCATGTTGCAAAGATTTGTGCATGTTGCGACAACATATTTTCTGCTTTTAGTTGCAATTTAATTTAGTTTGGTTGAGAATGAACTTTGATGTTGATGTTTTGATGGGTTGGTTGAGTGATAAGTCGACTTATCCATGTGTACAAGCAATGTTTTTAAAGTTACTAGGCTACTTAGTGGTATTAGGTAGTAATAATCGATGTAGTTGGCTATAAATGTATTGTTTTTCTTATTGAAAAATTAAGCATATCGGTTGTAAGGCAGATTGCTTCCTTGCTTTGCACGTTTGTGAGCAAGTAAATTGTTTTGTTTCTTCCTCCTTTGTTCTATGTTTTGTTCTTTTCTAAGAGCTGCTGCCATTGTTCTTTCTTTTTCTTTTTCTTCCTGTTAACCGAGAGCTTATGCTCTTGATGCTTTGTGTTTCGCTTCTTTGTTTGAAGAGCTTATGCTCTTAGTGTTTCATTGTTTGGTTCTTTGCCAAATGTTCCAACAAATGGTATCATGAGCCCAAGTCTTAAGGGACCATTGATTTTGCTTCCCCTGCTCAACATCGGCTCAAACTTATGAGACCTCCAAACAAGCTTCAATAAGTCAAGGGGAGTTTCAAGGAAAGGTGTGAGCTTTCCAAATGTGCAAGCTTAGCAAGATGTCAAAGCCGCAAGCTTAGCAAAGTCTTGTTGATGAAGACACCTGTTGAAGACAATATGCAAAGATGTGAGTCTGTCAAAGGTGTGAGTTCAGCAACATGTGGAAGCTCAATGTGTGTTGTATAGTTGCAAGCCAAAATATCAGAATGAAGGCAAGCAACTATACTCAGGAACTGTTTGTGCAAGAAGAAACAAGTTGTCAACCAAGGCTGTGAAGGAGGAGAAGACTCCATTTGGTGAACAAATCTTTGGCACAAAAGACTGGGATAGTCAAGTGTATAAGTCAGATTTGTTGTTTGTGAATGAGGCCAAGGTTGAAAATGAATTGGTCAGCTTGAATCAAAGTATCTAAGAGCTGCCAAGTTCAAAAAACTTGATGAATGACTGGTATTTGCAGCATGGAGTCCAAGGAGGAGTGTTGAAAATGGCCAACCATGCTGCTATTATGTTTTGTTAAAATGCATGGTACTATGATGATTTTGTTGAATGCATACTGCTTGTATGCATGTTGCAGCATTTGTGCATGTTGCAGCAACATATTTTCTGTTTTAGTTGCAATTTAATTTAGTTTGGTTGAGAATGAACTTTGATGTTGATGTTTTGATGGGTTGGTTGAGCTGATAAGTCAGCTTATCCATGTGTACAAGCAATGTTTTTAAAGTTACTAGGCTACTTAGTGGTATTAGGTAGTAATAACTGATGTAGTTGGCTATAAATGTATTGTTTTTCTTATTGAAAAATTAAGCATATCAGTTGTAAGGCAGATTGCTTCCTTGCTGCACGTTTGTGAGCAAGTAAATTGTTTTTGTTTCTTCCTCCTTTGTTCTATGTTTTGTTCTTTTTCTAAGAGCTGCTGCCATTGTTCTTTCTTTTTCTTTTTTCTTCCTGTTAACCGAGAGCTTATGCTCTTGATGCTTTGTGTTTCTGCTTGCTGTTTGAAGAGCTTATGCTCTTAGTGTTTCATTGTTTGGTTGCTGCTGCCAAATGTTCCAACAAAAATTTCTTAAACAGAAGAAACAAAAAAGTAATGAAAGAAAGATTAGATCGATATTTGAAATGTAGAATAGAATTCTCTCAATAACGGAGAAGAAGAAGAAGAGAGATCGGGCGTTGAAAACACAGAAAGGCAAAGGAATTGCTGGCAGAGAGGAAGTTTTTGCTAATGCTTCTCTCTCAAACTCTGACATTAGCAATAGAAATAGAGTGATTCTTAGGGAGCCAAGGAACGCATGGAAGTGGGGAAAAATCTTGGGTTCAGCATTCGGGGCGACGAACGAGATGTTGTTGAAGAGATTATGAAATTGGAAGAAAGGTAGATCTGAGCAACAAAGAAAAGCATAGAGGTCAATAGGCCACAAGTTAGGTTAGTATCGATTATAACCGTGTTTTTTTACTGTGAATGAGATTCTTTGGGGAAGAATGAGGATTTTGTAATGGAACATTAATGGTATGTCTTCAGATTTGAAAAAAGTTATCTCAAAAGAGTAATCTTTAAAGCTAGAGCAGATGATTGCTTCATTCAGGAATCAAAATTAGAAGAGGTTACGGAGGAATTCAACTGCTGTAGGGAATTCGGGAGGTGTAATTACAGTACAGGATAAAGGCAGGTTTCAAGTAAGTAGTTATATATGTTCTAAACATATTGTAGTAGTGGAAGGAAAATGGTTAGAAGAAGGTTTGGAAGCTACGTTGATTAATGTTTATGCACCTAATGGGACTTCAGATCAAAAATCTTTATAGGAGAAAATTATAGAGTTGAAGGGTTCGTTTGTCTATTCATGAATCATGCGGGTGATTTTAACACAGTAAGAAAAAGGAGTGAAAGAAGTAATTGTGTGGGACTGTTGAATGGTTTAAAGGCATTTAACAGTTTCATTAATGATTGTATAGTAGTGGATTTACGTCTAATGGGTAAGAAGTTCACTTAGTTCGGGCCGAATAATAAGATGAGTAGATTGGATTGATTTTTATTGGATGAACAATGGTTAGTTCGCTTTAAAGACTTTACTCAACAAGGCTTTTGTAGATCGGTTTCTGATCATATTTCGTTACTGCTATATAATGATTCTATGGATTGGGGACTGCACCCATTCAATTTTCTTAATGCACGGATCACAAAAAAGGAGTGCATGAATCTTATTAATGAAGTATGGGGAGGAGGGTGAAACTAAAATAAGGATGTCCGGAAAGTTAAAGAGGTTGAAACTGGCTATTAAAGAATGGAATGAAAAATCTAGTGGGAATGAAGATAAAATAAATAGAATTGATTGAAAGAAAATTTTCGGAATAGGATGATATTGGCAGCCACAGAAATTTGAATGAAAAGGAAATGAAAGAACGTAATCGATTGAATATGGAGTTGTGTGATGCAATTAGGTTCCATGAATCAGTGTTGCGTCAAACATCAAGGTTGTTATGTTTAAAAGAAGGTGATTCCAACATTGCTTTCTTTCATAAAGCAGTGAAATTTAGAGCTAAAAAATGATTCAAGGCTCGAATTTGAGTCTTATTGGTGCAAAGAAACAGAGCTACTGAAGAAAGAAATGTTCGAGAACTTTAGCAACCATTTTAGTTGTCCAGTTAGAAATTGGGAAGTGAAGATGGACCTGAATTTCAAAAGATTAATAGAGGAAGAGGCTTCAAGGCTTGAAATGCCTTTCACGATGGAGGAGATTAAAGAAGCGGTTTGGTGTTGCAATGAGTCTAAAACTTTAAGGTCTGATGGGTTTAATATGTTCTTCTTTAAGAAATGCTAGCAAGTGATGAGGCAGGATTTATTCAACATGATGATGGGGTTATTTAGACTTGGAAAGCTTGAAAAAAGTATAAAGTCATCCTTCATAGATTTTATTCCCAAAACCGATTTGTTTGGTGGGATCTTTGTATAAAATAGTGGCTAAGGTGTTGTTTAGACGAATTCAAGACGTGATTGATGGTGTAGTGCGTGATACTCAGTGTGCATTTATAAAAGGGAGATAAACTTTTGACAGAATTCTGGTGGCAAATGAAATTATTCACTCGATTAAGAAAAATTTGAGCTCGAGTGGTAGTTTAATTTTGAAGCTGGATATTTCAAAAGCCTATGATTATGTTAGATGAGGCTTTTTGGATTTGGTACTTTTTCATATGGGGTTTGAGGTGAAATGGAGAGGATGGATATCTAAGTGCGTATCTACAACAAGAGCAACTATTCTTGTCAACGGTTTAACAACAAATGAGTTCAGAATAAGCAGGGGGCTCAGACAGGAGATCCGCTTTCTCCGTTTCTGTTTATTCTATTAACAAAAGTGCTTCACTTAATGCTTGAAAAGGCTGAAGATATTGGGTTAATTGCTAGCATTTAGAATATAATCTCGAATCAATCATTCTCTCTTCTACAATTTACAGATGACATCATCCTCTTTTGAAAGCTGAGGAAGAGCATGTTCAAAATATTAAATATATTTTAAGGTGTTTCGAATCTTTTTTGGTCTTAGTATTAATTTCCAGAAATTATGTTTGGTGGGATTCGGGACGGAAGAGGAGTTTCTTTTGCTGATGGTAGCATTATGTCGATATAAGATCCGAGAAAATAGCTACTTGGGAGCCAATCGTGGAAAAATTTCGGAAGAAACTAGCTGGTTGAAAATGTCGGTCGCTCTCTTTCGCTACAAGAGTAGTACTAACTAATTTGTTACTATCAACCCTCTCTATATATTTCATGTCATTATTTCAAGCCCCTATCACGGTGATAAATAGAATCGATAAAATCAGAAGAACATTTATATGGTGAGGTTCAAATGAAAGAAGAAAAATGGCAAGATTTGGATGGAATCAAGTGTGTTGATACCATTTTTTTTTTCTGATGACAATGGGGTCGACATGAATTTTGAAAATAAAAATAAACATAGGAGTCGCCACCAATCTTTTTTGATAAGATGTGATCGGATCACCTTGAAAAGTGGTTGTTTTTAATAAACGATTTAATTTTATTAAAACAACGAGTTTGGTCCATGAAATTCAGAAAAATGGGTTCGGGAGTCGGTTACGTACGATGAAGGATTAGCACCCTCGTAACGCCTAAAAATTGGTACCTAGTTGATTAGCTAATGTCTTAAAGTCAAAAATTGAAAACTTTGAAGAATTTTAAAAATACGATCTTAATTTTTTTAAAAAGAAAACTTATATAAATCAAGTTCCTCGTTAAGACCTCTCATTTCAGAAAGAGAAAACGTCACGCCCAATGCGTTAGGGCACGATATTTTATCTCTTCAAAAATGAGCTTGTCTAAAAACTTGTATAATAAAATTTTAAAGGGTATTCAATTGTTTAAGTCATGTGAAAAACTGCAACCCAATACGCTAGGGCACAATTTCTCAAAATATTAAACATTGAATATTGCATTTATTTTGAAAAATCATCGTCTCGAAAAAACAACATGTCATATCCAATGCGTTAGGACAAACGTATTGAATTCTCGATAATGAGCTTTTTATTTATGTTTTTGTTTTAAAGAGCACCATCGATTATTTAGATCCAACGAAAAAAATTGGAACCCAATACGTTAAGGTTCAATTCTCTCGAAGAGCCCAAATACTGAGTATTGCTTTTATTTTGAAATTTTCCGTTTTTGATAAATCCGATTAAAAATGAATGCAAAATAATGATAATGTAAGTAAAATAGCATGAGCAAAACAAAATATAAATAAATAATAAGACTAATATAAATACAATTGTGCAAAAGCAATAACAAATAAGAAATGATAAAAACTAAAGCAAGAAAAATAATAATAATGTACATGTAAATAAATAACTGAACAAAATTAACAAAATTATAAAATATAAAAGATATATATATACATATATATATTTATAAAATTATAAAAATATGAAAAACATATGCATGTACACATTTTGAAGCTATTATACGTGAAAATATATGTAAGTATATATGCACATACATGTATACGTATAGAACCATCATCAAATATATAAAAGTATATATATGTAGGTATATATGAATCACAAAATATAAAAATATATACAAGATATATATTTTAGAAGTATAAAGAATATGTAAGAATATATATATATATATATATACATTTATGAAAATGAAATATATATAGATATGTATGTAGGTATGTATAAATATTATAAAATATAAAACATATATGTGTACGCATTTATATAAAAAATATACATATGTATATATACATATATATTATGAAAATAAAGCTAAAATAATTTTAAAAAAAAAACTAGTTAGTATATTAACATAATTGGAACGACTAAATAAAGGAAAATAAAACTAATAATAATAAGAATATCTAACAGGTGCTTGTCTACCTTCATATCTAGCAGGTACGGTAAATCCCCATAATTGGAATAGAATAGCTGTCTGACCTCCTCATTCCACTAGTCCCAAATTTCCTTCAACTCTTGCAAATTGTTTTGAGTTACACTAATACGGGTAAAGTCCTATAATTCTGATATATATCCTTCAGCCAAACTATCACATTTTTCCTGCTGCGTCGTTTTCGACCAAATTCGGACAGCCGCATTATCTTCCACCTTATCAAGAAACCCCATTTCCATGATAAACTTTCTATCTAGAAACTGAATATGAACCAACGCCTTTTATGATGAAATGTCATGTAGTTGAAAATGTCATGCATCCGAAGCAAAACACAAAAAGTCAGTATCAGGTATAAACATACAATCCAGAAATAATACACATATTTGGGTATCTTCTAAGGTTCGGTGTAGTTCTACCTAGGGTGAGTTCCTGAGGTTCACTACATAAGGTTTGGCTCTAAAGTAAGGGTACCTGAACCAGCAGATTCCTCGATCTTCACCCATTATAGGCTCATACAGATCGAGTTCAGTTCAGGGGAATATATTTCCCTATGGCTGCATGGAGATGAAAATCTCACGAAGACATAGGTACGGATGTATCCCGGAAGCAATTCACTATCCTGCACGGAGGTAAAAACCTCACGAAGAAATAGTTTCTTACTTCCACTTAAAAGGGTGTGACCAAAGGTCATCCAATGCAATGTGCAGAAAGATACCAAAATTTAAACCAACCCAGCAATTATAAACCACAACAATGAAAATTGTAATAAAGACGAATAAAATGCAATGAAAGGATCTTATATTTAAATCGAGTTTTCAATTTTCAACAAAAAGACAAAAAGTAATCAACTCATGGCTCGACTCACTTATTTTGGCTCCCCAGTGGAGTCGACAAGCTGTTGACACCATTTTTTTGATGAAAACGTCAACTTGGATTTTAAAAATAAAAATAAAAATAGGAGTTGCCACCAATCCTTTTTGATAAGGTGTGATCGGATCACCTTGAAAAGTGGTTGTTTTTAATAAACGATTTAATTTTATTAAAACAACGAGTTTGGTCCATGAAATTCAGAAAAATGGGTTCGGGAGTCTGTTACGTACGATGAAGGATTAGCACCCTCGTAACGCCTAAAAATTGGTACCTAGTTGATTAGCTAATGTCTTAAAGTCGAAAATTGAAAACTTTGAAGAATTTAAAAAATACGATCCTTAATTTTTTAAAAAGAAAACTTATATAAATCAAGTTACTCGTTAAGACCCTCTCATTTCAGAAAGAGAAAACGTCATGCCCAATGCGTTAAGGCACGATATTTTATCTCTTCAGAAATGAGCTTGTTTAAAAACTTGCACAATAAAATTTTAAAGGTTATTCAATTGTTCAAGTCATGTGAAAATTTGCAACCCAATACGTTAGGGCACAATTTCTCAAAATATTAAACATTGAATATTGCATTTATTTTGAAAAATCCTCGTCTCGAGAAAATAACATGTCATATCCAATGCGTTAGGACACAACGTATTGAATTCTCGAGAATGAGCTTTTTATTTATTTTTTTGTTTTAAAGAGCACCATCGATTATTTAGATCCAACGAAGAAAATTGGAACCCAATACGTTAGGGTTCAATTCTCTCGAAGAGCCCAAATACCGAGTATTGCTTTTATTTTGAAATTTTCCGTTTTTGATAAATCTGAGTAAAAATGAATGCAAAATAATGATAATGATGATAATGTAAGTAAAATAACACAAGTAAAATAAAATATAAATAAATAATAAGACTAATATAAATACAATCGCAAAAGCAATAACAAATAAGAAATAGATAAAAACTAAAGCAAAAAAATAATAATAATGACATGTAAATAAATAACTGAACAAAATTAACAAAATTATAGAAATATAAAAGATATATATACATATATATATGTATAAAATTATGAAAATATGAAAAACATATGCATGTACACATTTTGAAGCTATTATACATGAAAATATATGTAAGTATATATGCACATACATGTATACGTATAGAACCATCATCAAATATATAAAAGTATATATATGTAGGTATATATGAATCACAAAATATAAAAAATATGTACAAGATATATATTTTAGAAGTATAAAGAATATGTAAATATATATATATACATATATATATACATTTACGAAAATGAAATATATATAGATATGTATGTAGGTATGTATAAATATTATAAAATATAAAACATATATGTGTACGCATATATATAAAAATATACATATGTATATATACATATATATTATGAAAATAAAGCTAAAATAATAAAAAAACTAATTAGTGTATTAACATAATTGTAACGACTAAATAAAGGAAAATAAAATTAATAATAATAATAATAATAATAATAATGATGATGATGGCAATGATAATAACATTAAAATAATTAACTAAATAATAAAATCGCTGAAAAGACAGACTAAATCGAAATAAAAACGAAAATGCTAGGCGAACTCGAAATAAATAAAAATATAAAAAGGATTAAATTGCAACACGGGCCAAAAGAGAGGGACCAAAATAGTAAATAAACCAAAGACTGAAAACGCGACGCTGCAATGGACTAAAATGGAACAAAAGTACCATGCAGCTAATTTAAAATTAAAAAAATAACGAAAAATGGCCAAATTGCAACGCGTTGCAAAGTCGGAGTGACTGCGCGCGCAATTATCCCCTTTTAAGAAAACACAGGAATCCTCCCCCAAGGTCGGGTCACCGCACGGGTTAGGGCCAAAACGACATTGTTTTGGCTCTTAACCCTCAATAGCAAAACGGCGCCGTTTTGATAATTTATTTAAACTAAAAGTTTTTTAGCAAACATTCATTTAGTAGTTGAAAATAAAAAAACACTCAAAAAAAGTTTCTTTTCTCTCTGTTTCTAAAAAAACCGAAGTCCCCTCCCCCTTTAGAGTCCGGCCATGGCGCCGGTTTGCTCGCGCGGTGGCTTCGCCATAGCCTCGCTGCAACTTCGCCGTGCCGGAAAAATTAAAAAAAACAAAATCAAATCTCCCCTCCTTAACTCGTTTCCCCTTTTAGCGCGGCCTAAACAAAACCCCAAAGGGTTTCTATGGCCTTGGCACACGGAGGGAATCGCCGACAGTAGCGCGCCATAAGTAAAAAGGTACCTCCTTTTCGTTTTTTTTAGATCTTAAAGATGAGAGTTCGAAATAAATAGAAAAAAATATGAAAAAAAAAACACAGAGAAATAAAGGCAAAATCAGCTTCAAAGTTTTTTTGTTTGCTTTTCTTTTTATTTCTGAAAGTGTTCTTTAGAAAAGGGGAACCCCTTGCAGTGATAATCTTCAGCTTTTTATAGCCCAAATGACATATTATTTTTACTATCTTTTTCTCTGGTTGCTACTGTTCTTTGCGTGTCTTACAGTTGACGGCACCAGAAGGCCAAGGGTTTAAAGACCCTAGATGCGGCGCTTAGGGTTTCAATTTCTGAAACCCTAGGCTGACTTTGGTTTTGGGATTTGGCCTTGGTTTGGGTTAGGCTAGTTAGGCCTCATTTTGGGCTCCAGGTTTAGGGTTTAATTGGATTTTGTAATTAAGTCTTAAGACCGGGCTAAAATTGGGCTTGTTCAAAGTGTGTTTACTAAAAAAATTGGAAGGGTTGATGTGGTAAATCTTAAAAATAGAATCGGGCTCTTATGGCAAAATGGGGATAGAAATACGCTACGAAAAATAATGCTCTATGGAGAAAAGTTATCCATTCGAAGTATGGCTCGCCTCTACAATATTGGGGACTTAAGACATCCAAACCAAAAGAGATATTGGTTTTATAGCGCAATATTGTGGAAAATTCAAAATTAGAGGAAGTGTCAAAATTGATTGGGATCAGAATCTTTTAGGTGGGCGATTGGGAATGGGAAATCGTTCATCTTTTGGGAGGATATTTGGTGTGGTAATTACCCTCTGAAGGTGGAGTTTCCTAGATTGTTCAAACTTGCTATTATAAAGAATAATGGTCAAAGATGTAGCACGGAATAATAGGTTTGAGGAGGTATATTGGGGGACATTTTCTCAAAGAAGTTGCTGGGTAGAGAGGTAATTATGTTGAAGAATTTGATAAGGAGTTTTGAACTAGATCCTAAAGTGGAGGATCGTATCATTTGGATTCACGATAGTGCCAAGAGTTTATAGTTAGGTAGTTGTCTCAATTGTTGTCTTATGATGGAATGGGAGCTATTGATTTCCCATTTGAAAGGATTTGAAAATTGAAGGTACCACCAAGAGTCTAAAACTTCCTGTGGATGTTATTTATTAAGAATCTTGCAACGAAGGATTTTCTGATTAGTCGGGGAGTGAATTTGGATACGTTAAGCAGTGGCTGCCCATGGTGCGACAGGGAAATGGAAAGTGCAAATCACTTTTTCTTTGCTTGCAAATATGTGCATGGGTTTTGGTTAAGAATCTTCAATTGGTGGGGGTATCAAATGGAAACCAATCGAGAATTTTGTTAAAAATTTCACCATGTTTTGTAATGTGAATTGGATAGGAGTACAAAAATATTATGGTGGATTGCGATTTTGACTTCATGTTGGATTGTGTGGTTTACTCGGAATGATAAAGTGTTCGACAGGACATCGACGAATCTAGATACAATATTGTACCACTCTAAAATGAGAGCTTTGATGTAGGCTAGGGCAGTGCATGAAGAATGTCAATTTTAGGAAGGTTATTGGTGGTATTGGCTAGTGAATTTTAGCTCCTGAAAAATCATGACAAACATTACTTTTTATCATTGGAAGCCACCTCCTCTCGGATGGATGAAATTCAACATGGCTGGCGTTGTTTTGTAGGATGAAGCGGGTTGTGGTGGGGTTTTGAGAGATGATAAATGAGTGGCTTGTGGGTTTTCTCAGGGCGGATTGAAGCTAGGGGAACAAAAATGGCAGAAATAATAGCAAGTAAAACAACAATGGATATGTATATTGGATCAAGTCTGAAGGTAGATGTTCCATTAATAATTGAATTATGCTCGATTGTTGCTTCAGAATGGCTGAAAAATAGGAGTTATAGACTGTGGTTGTTACGGAAATTGTTTGGTGACATCGACTATGGCATTAAACAGTTGGCTCAATTTCAGATCGCAGTTATTCATCGACAAAGTAATGGTATGGAGAATGCTTTCGCGTAAGCAAGTATATCGAGATATTTTTTAAAGCCTCGTAGTGAATTTGTTAAATGCATTCTTTTACTTGTTGTGTGAAGGTTTTGTATCTGGTTGTATTGTGGCTATTCTTGAAACAGTTGGTGGTTCCAACATCTTTCTTGAATTATTTTATTCGACTGAGCAAAAAAAAACCTTTATATTATAAATTTCTTCCTACTTTAGCAATTATTTTGGAATTAGAATACTTCTCAATTCATATTATTTGTTTATATTAAATTATAAAATAAAAATTTAAAACTTAAAAAATACTATAAACCTATTCGTACATTTAGACATAGACTTCTAAAACTTGATAGCAAACATACATGTACAAAGTATTAATTGGTGGAAAACTTATGTCTTTTCACTTAGTTTTGCATGCAATAAATTTTATGATTCTTTTACATGATACTATAATATAACAAAGTAAAATTAAAAATAATTGAAATGCGATAAATTTGATGTGAAAATAGGGATAATAAAATTATATATTTTAAGTTATCAAGGTTGATTAGGTTTTAAATTAAGCGTATATGTTATCTAGATTTAAGTTCTAACATGATTTTTTATTATATTAATTATGAGATGAATCAAGTATGTAAATGACATTAAATAATTAATAAAACATAAATCAAATCAAAAATAGTTGGTAAAAATATTTTAGTTGAAGTTGATTTGATTTGAATCGAATATTTTATGTTTGATGATCAACTGATTAGCTTGATCTTTAAAATAGCGAGCTCCCGAACGTATGTTTACTTTTAAATTTTAATATAAAAATAAAATTTAAAATAAACAGTAAAAGAAAAAACTAATTTTCATTTTTAAATAAAGATGAGCTTTCCTACAAAATATTTGGTGGAAAATTCATTAGGAAAGGATATTGTATGAATGTACCACAAAATTAATTGCATTCCCTTGATTAGAAAAGTATTAAAAAAGATAAAAACATCATAATCCAAACTCCAACCTTCAAAGCCCAATACCAATATCATTCAAAATTGCAAACTCAAATGGAACAAATAAAGTAGAATACATTACAATAGTATTCATTAACATTCCAATTGTCCCAATCATCACAACCAAAATAAAAAAGATAAGCTTCAACAAGTTGGCTAACAATCTTCATGATCACAAGTAATCACTCCAATATTTGATGTCTAAGATAATATTTTGAACATTCTTTGCCTTTACTATTTTAGACCCATTCCAAGCAATACAATTCTTGAAAGTGATCATGAATTGCAAATGGCACTTACAATCATACAAATTCTTTAAAGCAACAAGAATAGTAGCAAAGCATTTCTCACCAAAATGACAACCAATGCAAAGTCCATTTGTGATTATACACAAAAACTATAAAAGAAGAATTATGCTAAACTGATGCAAGGTGCTATACATGGTGACCATAAGATGTTAGGATACTTCTCATTAAGTAATCTCCTAGTGGCTTTATAGTTTGTAGCATTATATGTAACTAGTTAGACCACATTTGTAACGCCCCAAAGATTTAATTCTTGCTCTAATAAAACTTTGTCATAGTTAAATACCTTCTTTAGTGGTTAAGGGTATTGGGTGTGGAAGGTGGGTCGTGAGTTCAAGTCTTTGGGAAAGTATTTTGCTAAGGAATTTTTGGTTGTATTACTTAGTAGAATTTGAGTTAAAGTTTAACTCTAAGAGTGGGGGGGATATATGTTGCTTGATTATAGGGATAGGAGGTGGATAGTTGTGTTGGTTTAAATTTTAAGTTTTAATTTATTTAAAAAAAAAACAAAACTACTTCCCTGAAACCCACGTTTCCACTTTCTTTCTTTTCTTGTTTTTTTTTTTCATTTTCTCTCTTCTTGCGCCACTATCATTTTGAAAGTGGGTAATTTTTAATATTTCTTTTTTCTATCTTATTAACATTTGATTACTTGCAATTGGTGGCTGCTTGTTTGGCTCCTTCGCTTTTGATATCTTAGGTAACATTAATGGAGCTTTAATCGTTTAATTTCGGGGTTATGAAATGCTAGTGGTGTTGTTATTTTGTAGTCGTTAATTGTTTAGTTCTACATTTAGGTGAAGGTCATGAGACATTTGGTGCTCATTCAACATCGTAGTTTCGTGTGGTTACGGTTTGATTAACGGTAAGACTATGAAATAATTTTGGTATTGGAAGAGTTTAATTCTTGATTGCCCAGGGCCTCATTAATGTTATAACCCTTTTATTTGTTGTATTAAGGTCTTAAAGGTCTTGTGGTTGCGTTCTGTCAAAATCGAACCATGTGGATAACGAGAAACCCAAAAATCAACGAACGATGAAAGCTGAAATTGGGGCCTGTTGACGCCACACGGTCTAGGCAATTTTGGGTCATGTGGGCCACATGGACGTGTGTGAGCCACACGAACAAGGCTATTTTGGGCTATGTGGGCCATACGGGCATGTGGGCCCAAATTTTAAAATTTTTCTCTATGATTGTACAAGTCGTCTCGATTGACTGTAAGCCTTTCGTATTATGTAGAGGAAGTGTTCTGTGTGAGGCGTTAACTCGCCATTATACTAGCAACATTGCTACAATTATTCTGAAAGGTGTCCTAATGACACTAAGCGGTGTGTAGGGATGGGTGGGTGTTTTATACCCCATATTGTGTGCTAGGATGGTCGAAATTGGTGTGGAGAGGATGCGGATCGGAGTATATTTATCTACACCTATGCTACTCTTATACGATTCTGATTCTGTATAAGAAATATGACTGTATCTATTTTGTTATGTGATTCAATTTAAATTTCTGTTTCTTTTGAGTTACATACTGAGTTATAAAAATTCACTTTTTGTTTGTCTGATAATTTCAAGTCACCCTCAAACTTAGGCGGGTCGGTGCAACGAGAGCTCGTTTATGTTCACAATTTTGTAAAACTTTATTTAAATAAATTTGGCTTATTTAAAATTTTCGATTTGAGAGTTTTGTAATTTTTAGACTTTCTAGACATTTGGGTTTGTTATTGGTTTGGATTTTGTTTTGGGTTTTTGATTGACAATTGATAAAACGATTTTTTTTAAAAAAACGGCTATGTTTCCGCGATTAATTGTTTTTAAGAAAACAAACTCATATTTTCAAAATATAATGCTTTAAGAGCTTCCGTTGCAACTTATTTGATTTAATTTAGGAAATGAAATCAACTATCGGTTTTAATTATTAAGTATGACAAATGTTTTTCAATTAAAAGGAACTTTTAAATAGTAAATGTTCACGACATTTTTCAAAAAGCAAAAGTTAGATTTATAATTATTTTACGTAATATTCCAAATTTGACCATAACGTTTAGGCCGAGTTTAGGGTGTTACATTTAGTGGTATCAAAGCTAGGTTTATAAAGTCAGGTTGTGAGAATTTTGGGTTTCAAAATTTTATTTGTAAAAACTAATTTCTGAGAGAAGTTTACTTTTAAATGAATCTGAAAAGAAAGTTGTGGAATATCAAGTCTCCAGCACTGATCCTATAAGTACTTCTAACTTAGAAATACGTTAGTTAGAAAACTCTAAAATGATTAAAACTGCACTAAGTTAGTTAAAGATTGAAAATTTCTGGAATATCTAAAAATTTCTTCTAATAATAATTTGAAGCTTAACATACTTGCTAACAAATATTGAAACTAAAACATAAAACTTTGTAATGTAAATAAAACTGTGAATACGATGAGTAATAGTGGAACACGTAGCCGTGGTACTCGTGGGTGCGGCGGGCACTGTAGAGGTACTCGAGCTGAGTCATCCTCGATGGGCAATATGCCTAACTTAGATACGAGTGAGACACTTGCTACACCTACTGCTGAGACCGGGTTTTAAAGTCGTTCGACTAGGGACGATGCATTGTCCCAAGCCATGTTTAAAGTGTTGGAGAGGGTCGTTGGGCCTCATTCTGGTTCTGAGAGTTGTGGGTCAGTAACTAAATGACTTTGTTCTAATGGTGCTGAGCTATTTAAGGCCGTCATTATCACCCCAACGGTGGCCGAATACTGGATAGAGGCCACTGGAAGGATCATCATTGATATGGACTACAACCCTGAGCAAAAGTTGAAGGGTACAGTATCTCTGTTTCACGATGAGGCGTATCAATGCTGGTTAACGGTTGAAGAGGGTACTCAGCCAAATCGAATTATTTAGGATTATTTTAAGATTACTTTTCAGAGTAAATGTGTGGATGCTAGTTATGTGGATATTCGTATATGCGAGTTTTTGAATCTCACTCAGGGGGATAGGACTGTGGCCTAGTATGAGGCTGAATTTTTTAGACTGAGCCGTTATACTCGTGGGATGGTAACGACTGAGTATAAGAAATATGTCCACTTTGAAAAGGGTTTAAAGGATAATCTGAGAGTTTTGATAGCTTTGTAGAAGGAGCAGAAATTCGTTATCTTAATGGACAAGACGAAGATTGTTAAAGATGTTAAACGCGCTAAGTGCGAGAATAGGGACCGAGAGAGGGGTAAGAATAAGAAGGATTCGGAGCCCTCTAGTTCTATTCAAAGAAACAAGCCAAATTTGATAGGCCTTCGAGAGTTTGGGTTCTAGTTACTCTTGTGTGGCACAGCCATGTAGAGATTATAGTAGACACCATCCACACAAGTGTTGGAGGAGGTTGGGAGCGTGTCTACGATGTGGGTCAATGGAGCACCGTATCAAGGATTGCCCACAGCGTTCAAGTCAAATGCAAACTCTAGCTCCGAGTTTTTTCAGCCTCAGCGGGAAATTTAGTAGCCACCTAGGGGCCATGGTCCTGTCAAGGGTGAAAATGTTATAAGTAGCAGGAGAGAGCATCGAGCAGAGAGCATCGGGCAGAGGTGCTAATCAGACTGAAGCGAGACAACCTGTGTTGGTTTATGCTGTTTGACGTCGTAAGGATAGAGACGCCGCTGTTGTGATTAACGTACGTTCTTTATTTATGATGCTCCATATTTTGCATTGATAGACATAAGGTCAAAACATTCCTATGTAGCTAGCTCTATTTTCATAAACTTAGGGATTTCTGTTGACAGTACTTCTAGTGAGATTTTTGTACTTAGTCCGTTGGGTTAATCCGTTTGGGTTAATATATTGTATAGGAATGTACCGTTGGAAATACAATGGGTTATGTTTCTGGCTAACCTGATGGAGCTACTGTTTGAAGATTTTGATTTGATTCTAGGTATGGACTGACTTGTTGAGCATCGAGTCAGTTTGGATTGTGCTACTAATAGGGTAGTTCTAATATCTAAAAATGACATGGAGGTTTATGAATGGCGAGCGATGTGATTACTTGTCTAATGTAATATTTGCTCTTGTGGCCGAAAAATTGGTTCAGAAAGTATGTGAAGCGTATTTGGCTTTTGTAAGTGATTCGGCTTATGTGGATTCTTCTATTGAGAATACCCGAATGGTTAGACAATTTTTAGATATTTTTCCTGGGCAGTTACCGAGTTTACCTCCAGATTGGAAAGTTGAGTTCGGTAGTAATCTTCTGCTAAGTACAACTCTAATGTCTATCGTTCCTTAACGTATGGCACCGAAAGAGCTTATGGAGTTAAAAGATCAGTGTCAGAAACTCCTTGATCGTGGGTTCATTTTTCTTAGTATGTCACCGTAGGGGTATCGACTTTATTTGTAAAGAAAAAGGATGGTACTATAAGAATGTGTATCGACTACCATTAATTGAATAAGTTAACGGTGAAGAATAAGTACCCATTTTCGAGGGTTAACAACTTGTTTGATTAGTTTTGTAGAGATTCGATGTTTTCAAAGATAGATCTCCATTCGGGGTACCATCAACTTAAGGTTAAGGATGTTGATGTTCATAAGACTACTTTTAGGACCCATTTTGGGCACTACGAGTTACTAGTTATGCCTTTTGGTTTGGCAAATGCTCCAACTGTATTCATGGACCTTATGAATCGGGTTTTTCAACCATATTTGGATCAGTTTATCGTGGTCTTTATAAATGACATTATGGTATACTCTAAGACCGAAGATGATCATGATGAACATCTTAAAATAGTCCTTCAGATACTTTGTAAGAAGCAGCTCTACACTAAGTTGAGCAAATGTGAATTCTAATCGAAAGAAGTAACCTTTCTAGGGCATGTGGTTTCTGCAGAGGGTATCCGAGTTGGTCCTTAGAAAATTGAGGTTGTACTTCAGTTAAAACAGCCCAATAATGTTTCTGAGATTCGTAGTTTCCTAGGTCTTGCGGGTTATTATCAAAAGTTTGTCGAGGGATTCTCGTTAATTACAGCTCCTATGACTAAGTTGTTGTGTAAACAAGCCCCTTTTGTATAGATTAATGAGCAACAATTGAGCTTTGAAAAGCTCAAATCTATTTTCACTCAGGCTCCTATTTTGATACATGTTGAATCTGGTAAGGAGTTCGTGGTTTACAGTGATACGTTACGCGTCGATTTGGGATGTGTTTTGATGCAAGATGGTAGGGTAGTTGCTTATGCATCCCGATAGCTTAAGTCACACAAGAAAAATTATTCGATGCATGATCCCGAGTTAACTGTTGTTGTCTTTACTTTAGAGATTTAGAGGCACTATTTGTATGGTGAGAGGTCTATTATTTATAACGATCACAAGAGTCTTAATTATCTCCTTACCCAAAATGAGTTAAACCTCAAACAGTGTAGATGGATTAAACTGTTTAAGGATTATGACTGCACAATTGAGTATCCTCCCAGTAAGGCCAATCTGGTGGTTGATGCTCTTAGTCGTAGAGCAATATCTGATTTGAAGGCAATGTTTGCTCGTCTGAGTCTGTTTAATGATGGGAGTCTGTTAGTTGAGTTGCAAGTTAAGGTGACTTGGATTGATCAGATTCGGGATAAACAGTTTGGGGATAATTCTCTGGTTTTGCGATTCTGTCAGGTAGAGGATGGTAGTACGTCTGATTTTGGGCTGAATAGTGGTAGGGTTCTGTGTTTCTGATGACAGGTTTGTGTACCTAATGATTCTGATTTGAGGCAGTCCATTCTGAGGAAAGCGCATAATAGCCCTTATGTTATACATCCCAGTGGAAATAAGATGTATCGGGATATTCGTGATCTATACTGGTGTCCTGTTTGAAACAGGAGGTAACATATTTTATTTTTCGTTGTCTGAACATGCCAACAAGTTAAGGCTAAGCACCAATTACCTTCGGGCTTATTTCAACCTGTTAAGATTCTCATGTGGAAATAAGAACATGTGACTATAGACTTTATTAGTGGGTTACCCCTAACACCTACTAAGAAGGATTTTGTGTGGGTCATCGTAGATCGGTTATACAAGTTTGTCCATTTCATTCCTGTTCGGACAGATTATTCTCTTCAGAAGTTGGTCAAATTATATGCTTCTGAGATCATGAGACTTCATGGGGTACTGGTCTCAACTATTTCTGATAGAGATCCTCGTTTCATTTCTCGATTTTAAAGGAAACTTCATGAGGCTCTAGGTTCAAGGTTGGACTTCAGTATTGCATTCTATCCTCAAATAGATGGTCAATCTGAGAGAGTGATTCAGATATTGGGAGATATGCTTCGGAGTTGTGTAATCAATTTCTAAGGTAGTTGGAAGGATTTTCTACTGTTAGTTGAGTTCGCCTACAATAACAGCTTTCAGTCTAGTATTTAGATGGCACCTTACAAGACTCTATATGATCGTAAGTTTCCTACTCCTCTATGTTGGACTAAGTTAGGTGAGCGATGAGTTTTAGGTCCTGAGTTGGTTTCTGAGACTGAGAAAAAATTAGACTAATTCGAGATCGTCTTAAAGCGGCTTCTAATAGACAAAAGTCCTATGTGAGTCTGAAAAGAGGGACATTGAGTATTACGTGGGTGACTATGTGTTCCTTAAAGTGTCTCTATGGAAGAAAGTTCTACGGTTTGGATGTAAGGGCAAGTTGAGCCCTAGGTTTATTGGGTCGTATTGGATTTTAAAATATGTGGGATCAGACATTTATCAGTTAGAGCTACCTCCAGAGTTATACCGTATCCATGATGTGTTTCACATCCCTATGTTGAGGCGGTATTGGTCAGACCCATCTAATATTGTTTCTACTGAGGAGATTGAGGTTAGACTAGATGTGACTTTTGAGGAAGAGTCGGTTCAGATTCTGGATCGAGATGTGAAAGTCTTGAAGAGGAAATCTATTCAGTTAGTTAAGGTTCTGTGGCGGAATCATTGCGCAGAGGAAGCCACTTGGGAACCTGAAGACTTGATTCGTCAGCAATATCCACACCTGTTTGAGTCAGGTAAATTTCGAGGTCAAAATTTCTTTTAGAGGGGTAGGGTTAGAATGCTCCCAAAGATTTAATTCTTACTCTAATAAAATTCGTCATAGTTAAATGCCTGCTTCAATGGTTAAGGGCCTTGGGTGTAAAGGGTGGGTCGTGAGTTCAAGTCTTTGAGAGATTTTTTTTGCTAAGTAATTTTTTGTTGTTTTGCCTTGTAAAATTTGAGTTAAAGTTTAACTCTAGGAGTGGGGGGGATATTTGTTGCTTGATTATAGGGATAAGAGGTGGGTAGTTGTGTTGGTTTAAATTTTAAGTTTTAATTTATTTCAAAAAACAAACAAAACTTCTTCCCTCAAACCCACATTTCCACTTTATTTCTTTTCTTGTTTTTATTTTTTTTCTTTTTCTCTCTTCTTCCGCCACTGTCATTTTGGAAGTGGGTAATTTTTAATCTTTCTTTTTGCTATCCTATTGACATTTGATTACTTGCAATTGGTGGCTGCTTGTTTGGCTCATTCACTTTTGTTATCTTAGGTAACGTTAATGGATCTTTAATCGTTTAGTTTTGGGGTTATGAGATGCTAGTGGTGTTATTGTTTTGTAGTTGTTAATTATTTAGTTCTACGTTTAGGTAAAGGTTGTAAGATGTTTGGCACTCCTTCAACATCGTAGTTTCGTATGGTTGTGGTTTGATTAACGGTAAGACTATGAAAGAGTTTTGGTGTTAGAAAAGTTTAATTCTTGATTGCCTTATGCCTCGTTACCATTATAATTGTTTTATTTGTTGTATTTCGGTCTTAGGAGTCTTATGGTTGTGTTCCCGTCGAAATTGAACCAGATAGGTAACGAGAAACTCAAAAATTAGTGAACGGTAAAAGCTAAAATAGGGCCTATCGATGCCATGTGGCCGTGTGCGACACAAGGTCTAGGCCATTTTGGGTTCTGTGGGCCCACACAAGCAAGCCATTTTTAGTCGTATGGGCCCAACTTTAAGATTTTTTCCAATGGTCGTATAAGTCGTCCCAATCAACTGTGGGCCTTTCGAGAGGTCGGTATGTGTTTATATAAGTTGTGTTTATATAAGCCTTAAAGCATAAAATCTGTTAATTTGTTAGTATGAATTTTGACATAAATAACTCCTAAAATGCATGGAATGTGATGTGATATGTATGATATGTTATTTATAGGCATGTTCAATATTTGTTATAAGAGCATTCATGATATGTAAAGTCTAGTATCTTTTATTTCTATTATTTTCAGTGTTCTGTTCATACCTGGCTATGGGGCGGGTTATGTATTATGTGGAGGAAGTGTTCTGTGTGAGGCGTTAACTCGCCATTATACTAGCAGCACTGCTACGATTATTCTGAAAAGTGTCATAAGGACACTAAGTGGTGTGTAGGGATGGGTGGGTGTTTTATACCCCACATGGTGTGCTGGGATGGTCGGAGCTAGTGTGTAGAGGATGGGGGTAGGATTATATTTATTTGCACTGTACTACTCTTATACAATTCTGATTCTGTATAAGAAATATGATTGTATCTGTTCTTTTATGTGATTAGATTTGAATTTTTTTCTTTCGAGTTACACACTAAGTTATAAAAACTCACATTTTGTTTGTCTGATAATTTTAGGTAACCCTCAAAATTAGGCGGGTTGGTGTGACGGGAGCTCGCTTATGTCCACAATTCGAAAAACTTTATTTAAATAAATTTGACTTATTTAAAATTTTCGATTTTAGAGTTTTGTAATTTTTAGACTTTCTGGACATTTGGGTTTGTTATTGGTTTGGATTTTATTTTGGATTTTTGCTTGATATTTGATAAAACGATTTTTTTTTTGAAAAACGGCTATGTTTCTGCGATTAACTGTTTTTAAGAAAACAAACTCGGCTTTTCAAAATATAATGCTTTAAGAACTTTCGCTGCAACTTATTTGATTTAATTTAGGAAATGAAATCAACCACCGGTTTTAACTATTAAGTATGACAAACGTTTTTCAATTAAAACGAACTTTTAAATAGCAAAGGTTCACAACATTTTTCAAAAAGCAAAAGTTAGATTTATAATTATTTTACGTAATATTCCAGATTCAGCCATAACGTCTAGGTCGGGTTTGAGGTGTTACAACATTGCTTGAACCAAAAATTTTCATAATCTCTATAAACAAATTGCAAAGAGTATCGACATCTAAAATCATGTCGAATGCATTAAGGGGGATTTGATGAAGCATAATCCTTTAGGACAATACACTAAAAGATTGGTTAATGACTTTTGTTTCAAATATTTCTACCCACGCCTCATTATGGTGCATCCACATTTCACCCAAATCCTTTTGTAGAATTCAAACAGCCATAAATCCCTTTTTTGAGTATTCTAGTAGATTGGTTAACAATGCATGATATGATAGAGTTTTGTATCCTAATCTCATAGATGTTATGGCATCAAGGCACAATTGAAACTTTGCAAGACCCCTTTTGCATTTCTTTGATATTTGATTAAACTTTTTAAAAGTCTATTTGGTGAGAGATTGGGAAGAAAACTTTCATTTCTTGCAAGGTTTTAGAAAATATTCTAAACATATATTTAATTTTGTGGTAAACATGATAAATTTGTAAGAAATCTAAAAAAAGGTTTTGAATAACCCAAATTCCCATATAAATTCCACCTAAAGAGATAGTTTTTCAAAATTCCATTCATTTAATACATGTGATCTCACAGTAAAATAAAAAATGGCTAGCATTTGGTACATGTGCAATGTACTTTTTATTTCACAAGCATCCTTAAAAATTTGTCATGTGTCTCTTTTATAAATTATATATTTTTGGGTATGCATTTGGTATAATGGTAATTTTTTTTCCACAAGCAATATTGAAAAATTGACAAATCTCTTTTATAAATATTTATTTTTAATATTTTACTATACTTGACACTTGTCAACCCTCTAACACTTGCTTGTGAAGTCTAAAACTACACTAATGATATACCAAATATTTTCTATAACTTTAAAATGTAATTTTATTTAATATCAATATTTTATATTTTATATTATTAAAATATTTACATATTTTTATGAATGTAATGATATCCATCTTTTATATGTTCATATTATTTTTCTTTTATAATTATTTTTAACTTATTAAATTTTATTAACTTTATTTTTTTAAAAATTATTTTTCAAACCAAACAATTAAAAATATTAAAGGATGTATTTTAAAATGGAAGCATTTTTAAAGGCTTGATAAATTAAAATTTTCAAAACGTTTTTCAATTAAAATGAACTTTTAAATTAAATAGCAAAGGTTCACGACATTTTTCAAAAAGAAAAAGTTAGATTTATAATTATTTTACATAATATTCCAGATTCAGCCATAACGACTAGGCCGAGTTTTAGGTGTTACAACATTGCTTAAACCAAAAATATTCATAATCTCCACAAACAAATTGCAAAGATTATCGACATCTAAAATCATGTCGAATGCATTAAGGGATTTGATGAAGCATAATCCTTTAGGGCAATACACTAAAAGATTGGTTAATGACTTTTGTTTCAAATCTTTCTCCCCACCTCTCATTATGGTGCATCCACGTTTCACCCAAATCCTTTTGTAGAATTCAAACAACTATAAATCCCTTTTTTGAGTATTCTAGTAGATTGGTTAACAATGCATAGTATGATATAGCTTTGTATCTCAATCCCATAGATGCTATGACATCAAGGCACAATTGAAACTTTGCGAGACCCTTTTTGCATTTCTTTGATATTTGATTAAACTTTTTAAAAGTCTATTTGGGTGAGAGCTTGGGAAGAAAACTTTCATTTCTTGCAAGGTTTTAGAAAATATTCTAAACATACATTTACTTTTTGAGGTAAACATAATAAATTTCTAAGAAATTTTAAAAAGGGTTTTGAATAACCCAAATTCCCCATTCAAATTTTAGAGATAATTTTTCAAAATTTCATTCATTTAATACATGTGATCTCACAGTAAAATAAAAAAATGGCTAGCATTTGGTACATATGCAATGTACTTTTTTATTTCAAGCATCCTTAACAAATTGCCATGTGTCTTTTTTTTAAAATTATATATTTTTTGGGTATGCATTTGGTACACTGGTAATATATATTTTTTCCACAAACAGTATTGAAAAATTGACTAGTCTCTTTTTATAAATATCTATTTTTTAATATTTTACTATACTTGACACTTGTCAACTCTCTAATCTTGCTTGTGAAGTCTAAAAACAAAACTAATCGTATACCAATTATTTTATATAACTTAAAAATGTAATCTTTATTTAATTTCAATATTTTTATTGTACAGCCCAATTTTCAGCCCAATTACAAAAATAAACAAACCCAATTTTCAGCCCAATGAACCCTAAAGCCCAAATGGCCCAAAATCTAAAATCGGTTTCAGTAAGATAGAAACCCTAGTGCCCTTGCGCCGCTGCTCCATGTGCGCCTCCAGCGCGCATCACGCCCGAGGTCTGCCACCAGCCATCTTTGCATCAAAACGGCAAGTCTTTGCCTCTGTTGACCGGAGCATCTGCAAAAGAAAGCCGAAAGGAATACATGCAAAAGAAGAAATAACAGCAAGGCAAGAAGAAAAGATAAAAGCAAAAAATGTAAAACATCTGGCTATAAAAAGCCACCAAAATATCAATGTAAAGGGGGGGCTTCATCATTGTAATCGGGAGTCCCGATTTTTGAAAAGAAAAAACATTAAAAGAAAGAAATACAAAGCAGAAAACAGATCAAAGGTTTTCTTCCTTTTTTTCTCTATCATTCTGTTTATAAGATCTTTTTTTCTTTTATTTTATCTACTTTTTTTTAGAATATTAGTAATAAAATATAAATAAAAGGGAACTCACCGGAAGTGGCCATGGTTGTGCCGTCGGAGGGTCCCTCCTCCGTCGCCTGAATCGAGCCCAAAGGAGCCGAAAACCCCCTTGTTTTGACTCTCATGAATTGAGAGAGCTTCGGGCTCTCAAGGATGTCATGAAGAGGGGAAAAAGAGCTCATTTCCCATTGCCAGACGCCGACTATGGTGGTGACGTGACGGGATCGGTAGGCCGCCGGCCATTCGAGGGATGGAGAGCCCTCTTTCTTTCTTTTTTTATTTTTTTTTTGCGGCTGAAGATGAAATTAGGGTTGGTTTTGAAGCTTTTAAAGCCTCTTTAAACGGTATCGTTTAGGCTTGGGGGTTCAGAGACCAAAAACGGCGTGCTTTGGTCTCGACCCATGACCATTCAAATCAATGCCGAGATCCGCGTTTTCCTTTGGGGATATTATCCGCGTTGGTCCTTCCATTCTTCAGCGCGTTTCAATGCAATGCTACCTTTTATCTTTTTTAATTTCTTAATTTGGTCATGAAATTTTACTTTTGATTCATTTTGGTCCTGATCAAAACGACGAGTCCAGGGAGACTAGGATAATTTCTCCGTTGGTCCCCCTTGTTCTCACGCGCGTTCATTTGGGCCTTTATTCTGATTTTATTATTTATTTTGTTAAGATTGGCACCTTAAATTCTGTCTAAGTCTCAGTTTAGTCCCTTTTATGCCCTTTTGTTTTTTTCTTTATTATAATTTTGATTTCGAATTTTATTCTAGTCTCAATTTAACCCCTTTTATTTATTATATTATTACTACTACTACTATTATTATTAGTATTATATTTATTATTACTTACTTACTTTACTATTAATTATTTACTCATGGTGCCTCTTTTAGGTTTCAAGTTTGATTATATATGCATACATACATTTTCATAATATATATATCAATATACATGTATATATTTTTACAACTTATTTATACGCACATATCTTTGATCTTATATATTTTAAAATTTTATATACATATATATATATGTGTGTCTATATACATATTTTTTTATATGTTTTATAATTTATATATGCCTATTTATATATATCTACGAACATTTTTATACACACGTATATATAGATATATCCATACTTTACATTTTTATAATTTTGTTCATTTCCTTTAGTTATTTTCTTTTATTTTACATTTTCATTATTATTTTGAAAGTACGTTCTAATTGTATTTGCTTACATACTCGTTATTATGTATGTTATTAATTTGTCCATTTTATTTATTTTATTTTTGTTGCGATTGTTGGTATTATTTTTACATCATCGTATTAATTATCGTTTTATTGTGCATATTGACACCGTGCTTTATTTCTATTCTTTCGAGTTAGATTAATTTTATTCAATGCATAAATTATGATTTTTTTTTGAATAAGTAAAACCTCGTGTTTAGATTCGATAAGGTCGTACCCTAACTTACTAGGTTTCGATTTTCACAATAAATCTAAATACGTGAATCTTTTCAAACTCAAGTTTTAAATGATCTCGGGAATAAAAAAAGATCATGTCCTAACTTATTGGGCATGATTCCTTTTCTAAACCCGAGATAATTAAATATCTTTTTAAATAAGTTATTTTTTTGCATTTATTCTCGTATCGGGAATTCGATACGTTGTGTCCTAACGCATTGGATATGACACGTCGTTTTCTCAAGATGAGAGTTCTTCTAGTAAAATTTTGTCATTCATTCGCGTATCGGAATTTGAGATATTGTGTCCTAACTTACTGGATATGATTCTATTCCTCGATTAACGTGAAATATGCCCCTTTTCTCATACATTTTCAACATTTTGATACAAGGATCGTATTTTTAAAATTATTCAAAGTTTTCAATTTTCGACATTAAGACATTAACTAATCAACTAGGTACCAATTTTGGGAGTTACGAGGGTGCTAATCCTTCCTCGTACATAACCGACTCCCGAACCTATTTTTTCTGAGTTTCGTGGACCAAACTTGTTGTTTTAATAAAATCAAACCATTTATTAAAAACAACCACTTTTCGAGGTGATCCAATCACACCTCATAAAAAAAAAGGATTGGCGGCGACTCCCGTTTTCGTTTTCATTTTTCAAAACCCAAGTCGACCCCGTTTTCATCCAAAAAATGGTGTCAACATTTATATTTTATATTATTAAAACTATTTACATATTTTTATGAATGTAATGATATCCATCTTGCATATTTTCATATTATTTTCTTTTATAATTATTTTTTAACTTATTAAAATTTATTAACTTTATTTTTTAAAAATTATTTTTTGAAACCAAACAATTAAAAATATTAAAGGATGTATTTTAAAATGGTAGTATTTTTAAAGGCTTGATAAATTTAAATTTTTAAAATGTTTTTTCCACCCTAAAAGATGAAAAGATGAAGCATGTAATTGTAGTGGCCCGAAGCGATGGCGGAGGAGACCAAGACGAAGGGGGAAATGACTGATGAGATTAGAAAACCCATCAAGTCACTTACCAAGTCTTTTCTTTTGGAATTTTCGCCATTTAACTCAGTGGTAATTATCTGATACTGACTATTCAATCCCCTTTGGTTTATATGCAATTTGCTTTTAAAATTATTGTTTTCCTCTACTTGCACAAGGAATATATATAATTCTAAATTAGCACAATAATAAATAAAGTCGGTAAAAGAAGTGAAATCCATCTTCATATAGTGGATTCCATCCTCGTAATTAAATCATAATATTTGAGAAAATTAGAAGATTAATAAACTAATTTATTTATATTCAAGCTTAAATAAAGATAAAATATGAATGCATACCTAAAATAAAGATATTTAATTATAAAATATGAATACGTAACTATACAATTCTTACATTTAGACATGGACATCTAAAACTTGATAGCAAATATACATGTACAAAGTTGTAATAAGTGGAAAACTTAGGTCTTTTCACTTAGTTGTGTTTGCAATACAAGTAGATTTTATGATTTCTTTTTATATGATAATATAATA
Source organism: Gossypium raimondii (assembly GCF_025698545.1). Classification (NCBI taxonomy): domain Eukaryota; kingdom Viridiplantae; phylum Streptophyta; class Magnoliopsida; order Malvales; family Malvaceae; genus Gossypium; species Gossypium raimondii. The sequence continues at coordinate 10,287,102 of NC_068567.1, forward strand.
AAACAAAGTGAAGTTAAAAATAACTGAAATGCGGATAAATTTGATGTGAAAATAATGATAACAAAATTATATATTTTAAGTTATTAAGGTTGATTAGGTTTTAAATTAAATGTTATATATATTAGCTACGAGATCTAATCTGAATTTTTATTAATTAACTATGAGATGAATAAAGATGTCCTATGTAAATGATGTTAAATAATTAATCAAACATAAATCAAATCGAGGTAATTGGTAAAAATATTTTAGTTTAAGTTAATTTGATTTGATTTGAATATTATGTTGATGATAAATTAATTAGTTTGATCTTTAAAAATTGAATTGTAAGCATGTTTATTTTGTTTTAATTAAAAATAACAATGAAATAAATAGTGAAAGAAAAACTAATCAAATGAAGATTTTTCACTTTTAAATAGAGATGAATTTCCATCAAAATATTTTATGGAAAATTTGTTAGGAAATAATAATGGTATGAATGTAATACAAAATTAATTGCATTCTCTTTTCTTAGAAAATTATTAAAAGTACAACACATTGAATAGTCTTTGTTAACATTCCAATTGTCTTAATCATCACATGTGTACATGTTGACTAACAATCTTCATCATCACCAAGTAATTACTCCAAAATTTGTCGAAACTAATATTAAAAACATTCTATACATTCGAGACCCATTCTAAGCAATAAACTCCTTGGAAGTGATCATGGCTTGCAAATGACTCTTATAATCATGCAAATTCTTCAAAGTAATAAAATTAATAGCAAAACATTTCTCACTAGGACAACAATCAACCCAAAGTCCATTTGTGATTATACACAAAAACTGTAATAGAAGAAGCATGCTAAACTAAACTCTTAACATGAGATATTTTACCAACATCCTTCAAAATTAAATTGATAGAAGGTGCTGCACATGGTGACCAAAAGATGTTAGGATACTTCTCATTAAAAATTTCCTAATAGCTTTGTAATTTGCAGCATTATATGTAATTAGCTAGACCACATTGCTTAATCCAACAATTTTTACAATCTTCGCAAATAAATTGCAAAGAGTATCAACATCTAAAATCATGTCTGATGCATTATCGGATTTGATAAAGCATAATCTTTTAGGAAAATACACTAGAAAATTGGTTGATGACTTTTGTCTCTATCTTTCTACCCTCTCCCATTATGGTGCATCCACATTCCACCAAAATGCTGTAAATCCCTTTTTGAGTATTCTAGTAGATTGGTTCACAATGTATGATATGATGGAGCTTTGTATCCCAATCCCATAGATGCTATGGCATCAAGGCACAGTAGAAACTTGTCAATCCCTTGATGCTATTTGTGGAGTCTAAAAACTCCACTAGCAATATATCAAATAAATTCTTTTATTTTTTTAATATTTTACTATACCCCTAGAGAATCCTTATCAATCTCCTAACCTTACTTGTAGAGTCTAAAAACTCTATTGGTAATGTACCAAATGATATTCCAAATAAAAAAGCATTAATTTGACAGTACTGTACTTTTTTATTCCACAAGCATCCTTAAAAAATTGACATTGTCTTTTTTTTAATATCTATTTTTTAAATATTTTACTATACTCCTAGAGGACATTTGTCCAGCCTAATCATGCTTATGAAGTCTAAAAACTCCGCTAATTGTGTATCAAATATTTTCCTTAATTTTGAAATGTAATTTTTATTTAGTTCCAATATTGTTTATATTTTATATTATTAAAAATTTTAGATATTTTTATGAATCTAATTATATCTATCTTGCATATTTTCATATTATTTTCCTTTTATAATTAACTTTTAACTTATTAAGTTTTATTAAATTTATTTTTTTTAAATTTATTTATTGAAGCCAAACAATTAAAATATTAAAGGATGTATTTTAAAATGGTAGCATTTTTAAAGGCTTGATAAATTTAAAATTTCAAAATGTTGTATCCACCCTAAAGGATGAAAAGAGGAAGCATGTAATTGTAGTGGTCCAAAGTGATGGCAAAGGAGACCAAGACGAAGGGGGAGATGACTGATGAGATCAAAAAACCCATCGAGTCACTTACCAAGTCTTTTCTTTTGAAATTTTCGCCATTTAACTCCGTGGTAACTATCTCATACTGGCCATTCAATCATCATATATATATTTTATCATTTTTAAATTTTGCTGTTTAAACCTGATATGTACTTTTATGATTTTTAAAATTAAATATTCAAATGGTAATTAATTTTAATAAAATTAAAATATATTAATTTTGTTGATGGAATTACATCATTAAACTTTTATTACTATAAATATATAAATATTTAAAAATATTAAATTTTATTTTTATTAAATTAAATTCTTAATCAAATTTGTTGATTGTATTAATTTTTACACAATATTAACTTTTTTCTTTCTTTAATGGGTACTCGAAATTTGTTGGATTGTAGATAGTGCACTTTCACTTTCACATTTAATTGCAAATTCTTAAGTCTGAATATATGCACATCGAGATGCGGTCAAATTGTTAGTACGGTTATTTAAAAAAAAAAAACTTGAAGTGGCGCATAATATTTGTTTTAAGAATTTCTTTTTTCATTCACTTCACTTTGTTTTTTTTAAACACTTTTAAAGATAACAATTTGATTAAAATTAATATAAAAATATGTCCTAATTTTTCTTTTAAAAGTATTAATTATCTTTATTATCATTAACATTGAAATCCTTATTAAAGTACGCTTCTTTAATTGATTACTTAATGCTATTTTTATTAAAACTATTGCTTTAATACCATTAATATTAATGACCTTATTAAAGTAATCTTCTTTAATTAATTATTTTATTATATTAAATATTCACTAATTTTTCCTATTAATTTTTATATTTACATTGATTTTGATAAAATAAATTATTATTTTTATAAAATTTAAAATTCATTTAATCTGCATTTTATTTACCATTAAATAATATAACTTTATAATTAACAATGTAGAGATCAACTAATATATCCTGGTTGTATTAATATAAGTTATTAGTTATTAATTTTATTAATCCACTATAAAGGTATTTCAATCCCTCTTGAATGTGTTTTGTGGAGTAAGGAACAAGAATCTTGAAACCATTTTTTTTTCTACAAATACAAATATGGTAAACAAATTAAAGGAAAATTCAGTGCTTATTTGAAGTTCCATGTAACGTGGATTAGATTAGGAAATTAACGTTGCATGTTAGTTTTAGAGAAAACATGCTATGGTGCATGCAATTAGTTGATTGAAATAGTTGGAGATAGATTTTCAAAAATTAAGTGCGGATGAGATTAGATATCAACTTGGTTTAAAAAGGTGGAATCATGATAACTTTTGAACTATAAGAATTTTGGTAAAAGTTTTAGGGAAGTCCCTGTATTTACGGCTGGATTGTATTTCGGCTTTTCTATTGAAAAATTGGGTAAATTAGCCCTTATACATTTCAAAACGTGCAAGCTAGTCCATCCATTAAATTTTATCTATTAAATGATGATGTGGCTCATTAACTTAAATGATGAATAACTGATTTGATCCCTGAACTATACTAAAATATTATTTTGATTTTTCTTAAATTTTCTTAACAATAATTCTAAAAAAATTTAAAAAAATTCAAAATAAATATAAATTATTAAAAATATTAAAAATTATGTTAAAATATTTTTAAAATATTATAAATAAAAAATCTAACACCTAGGTAGTGGTGTTGCGAATCCCTTTTAACCCCTGAAATGCAATAACTTTTCAAAACTTTGTTGATTAATAGAGGTGATATCAGTGGAAGAATCATTTATGGAAGGTCCAACTATGATAAAATGACTATAAGGATTTTAACTAATTAGTTAAGTCATACTCAATTGCAAAGTTTATCAATTCCCAATAAAAATTTCAGAATGCTTAAGATGTGTTGGCATTAGTTAACTATTCTAACTAATCCATATCTTTAGTGCAATTGGACAATGAATCAAGTGACTTGTGATCAAATAAAGAATCTAGAAAATAATTCATATCTTTAGTGCCATACGACAATGAATCAAGTGACTTGTGATCAAATAAAGAATCTGGAAAGGGTAGAGGAATGAATCCATGTTAAAGGTGAAGAGAAGCATATTCAGTGAACCTGCCTTGGGGATTTTAAAATGTCTAACATAACAATGAAGAAGAGGGAGCATATTATCGAGTTTGAACGCATATACATTAGTAAAAAGCAGACGTTGAGCATCCATATTGAAGCAACTGACAAAAAATAATGGTAATAAAATGGTCAACAAAAATGAAGTAGAGCCTAGGACTTTAATAAATCATGTGTTTCATTAATTAATGTAAACCAAAATTCTTTGAGGGTCCCAATTCAACTAGTGAAGTCATTTTTAAACCTTGGGGAATGAAAACAGATCGATATAATAACACTTAAATTACTGAAGTGCATAGTCTTGACCTAAAGAATAATAGAAGGGATAAAAGTCCATAATTAAAATGAAGGCAAGTTGTATCCCCACATTACTATAGGATTATAAATAGTATTAACGAATGTATAGTAAAGGTACAAGCCCTTAAATAATTGATCTATAAACAATTGGTTATATAAGAAATTGTGATCGTTTTTAGAGAAAATTCTAAGACACGGAAATGCAAAGAGTTATTACCTGGGATATTTGGAGTAGACTAGAAACCGAAAATTTTTAGGGATTAAATTGAATAAAGTAGGAAGTAAAGGGACTAAATAGCAATTATTCCATTTTATTTTGATGTAAAATTTACCATTACTTACAAAAATCAATGGCTTTCATGATAACTTTCAAATGATTTTAATTATTTTTATTTAATATTTATTTAAAATAATAATATTTTATTAAAGTAATATAATAACATAAGTGAAAGAAAAGATGATTTTCTCCATCTTGCTTCTAAACTTCGAACATAAGGGAAGAAGGAGAAGAAGATACTTTTCTTTCATCATTTTCCTTTAAAAGGTACGATTCTTCAAAATTTTCATAAATTTTGAATCTTTGAAATTTGTTTTACTTATATCTACCATTAGTTTTTTGGTTTTATTAAGTATGGAAAAGTTTTCATTAATGAAGCTTAAGAAACCCTAGAAAAACAAGTTAGTTTTTGGATGAAAAATAATTAAGAGATAATTATTTAGCTGTTAGAAGTGTGAAAATGAAATAAAAAATGGATAGATGGTCGACTTGTTACATTCGACCATGATGAAGGGGAAGTAGAAAATGTTGGTGATTTTGCTTTATTTTGGTGTTAAATGATAGCTTAAGAAGGAGAAAGAATATTGGTAAAATCGAAATATAAAACAATTAAGTGAGGTGCAAGTTACGTGAATTTCGGATTATAGAACCCTTAGGTAGCCATAGTTGAACATGTATTGTAAGCTTGTTGTTATGCTTAATTATGATATCAGAATGAATAATAATTGTGTTTGTAAATTCTTTCAATTGTAGCTAAAAACGAAGTTGACACTTTAAAGGCAAAAGGAAAAGAAAAGGGGCCAAACAAGTGAAAACTTCAGTTTGTGCTAATATACTTGAACTCATTACGTAATGTCATTATGTAGTTTAGTTTTATTAGTTAAGCTAACTAGTATGGTGGGAATACTTATGTATAAATATTTGATAATTTAAATAATTGGATTAGTAGTTATAATTTATATATATACATAGTTATCAAATATGTTATTTGATTGAAATTATGAAATATGATAATATATTATGATTTAATTACGTAAATTTGGAAATTTCCCCATAAATCAATGATAGACTAGTTCAGATATAGTTGGCATGTTGATGCGGAAACCCGGATCTAGACACAAGAGAAACACAAATTAGAAATAAAACGAGAATAAATAAAATTAGTTAAATAATAAATAAATAAATAAATAAGGATAGATTTGCCCTATGGAACCCTTGGTTAACTTGTAACCAAAAACGCCAATGATTGAGCGGCTCCCTATGAAACCCCTAGAAGAAGAACCTCTAGAAACACCGATGAACGGGAAAGAAATTTGAATATTTGCAACTCAAATACCCTCGAAAGTAACAAACTCCAAACTAAATAGCAAGAGAAGAATCACTCTACTCTAAAAAAATTTAAGAAACCCTAGAAAAACAAGTTAGTTTTTGGATGAAAAATAATTAAGAGATAATTATTTAGTTGTTAGAAGTGTAAAATGAAATAAAAAAGCTATACGCTGCAGCCCCTCTTTTGCAATGCTGCAATCCTTTTTCGTTCTTTTCTTTTAAAATTAATGCATAATTTTACTTTTGTTTCATTTAGTCCATTGTCATTGCGCTTTTGAGGACTTGGTTTATTTACTATTTTGGTCCTCTTTTGGCGCAGGTCGCAATTTAATCTTTTTGTTTTTTATTATTTCAATTTGCCCTATTTTCATTTTACTTGATTTAGTCCGTGTTTTCAGCAATTTTGTTATTTAGTTAATTATTTTAATGTTATTATCATTTTATTATTATTATTATTATTATTATTATTATTATTATTAGTTTTATTTTCCTTTTATTTATTTATAATATGTTAATTAGTTTTATATTATTTTAGCTTTATTTTTATTCTATATATATATATATATATATATACAACATATATGCTTTATGCATGTACATATTTTATATAACTTTTTTTATATACTTACAAACGTATTATATATATATATATATATATATATATATATTCTATAATTTTATACATATATTTGCATCTATATATATCTATACGCATTTTATAAATACATGCCTCACACAAATTTGAAAGAAAACAAATACTCTTCTTTCTATCCCCCTTCAATGTGTAGAAAACAAGCCTATTTATAGGCAAATTACAAGAGTAATTGAATCCTAATAAAACTCTTTCAAGAGTAATTGAATCCTAATAAAAACTCTTTAAAGAGTAATTGAATCCTAATAAAACTCTTTAAAATTATCTAAGAAAATAAATAAATAATAACCTAACCAATAAAATTACTTAACTCATAAATGATGTGTCCCAACCAATGAGAATTAAGTAAATAATAATAATAATAAGATACATAAAAAATTAATCCACCAATTTATGGGCTTTTACTATTCCAAGATTGGTCCAGTGAATTGCATTCTCATATTTATCAATGTCACGAACATGATGAATTAAATTTGTCGCAACAAAGTCTTGGACAAAAGCATTCATCTTTGATTTTAATTGTCGTGCCTTGCTTGAGTGATTGGACCACTAGGAAAGACAACCCTTTGAGTGTCACCTCCTTGGCTCAGATCATTCTCCCCTCTTCAAGAAGATTCGTCCTCGAATCGAACCTACATCAAATTCAAAAGGAGAAAGATCAGAAACATTGAAAGTAGCACTAACACTATACTCACCAGGAAGATCAATGCGATAAGCATTGTCATTTATTTTCTCGAGTACTTGGAATGGTCCATCTCCTCGTGCTTCAAGTTTATTCTTTCTCTTAGAAGGAAATCGTTCCTTCCTCATATGCACCTGCACCCAATCTCCGTGTTCAAACAAGACTTGCTTTAGCCTTTATTAACTCGATGTGCATTGGACTCATTCTTTTTCTCAATGGCTTTACGAGCCTTCTCATGGATCTCTTTCACTAAATCAGCTTTCCTTTCACCATCTAAATTAGCAATCTCATTCAAAGGTAAAGGAAGCAAATCTAAAACAGTAAGTGGATTAAAGCCATATACAATCTCAAAAGGAGTAAAACTTGTGGAAGAATGAACAAAATGATTATAAGCAAACTCAACATAGGGTATCCATTCTTCCCAAGATTTAACATTCTTACCTATTATGGCTCTAAGCAAAGATCCCAAAACTCGATTTACCACCTCGGTTTGACCATCAGTTTGAGGGTGGCATGTAGTAGAGTAAAGTAATTTAGTACCTAACTTACCCCATAACACCTTCCAAAAGTGACTAAGAAATTTTGCATCTCTATCGAAACGATAGTCCTTGGGATTCCATGTAATCTCACAACTTCACGAAAAATAGATCGGCAACATGGGTTGCATCATCGATCTTATGGCATGGAATGAAATGAGCCATTTTAGAAAATCGATCCACAACCACAAAGATGCTATCTCGTCCACGCTTTGTCCTTGGTAAACCTATTATAAAATCCATTGAAATGTCAGTCCAAGGTGAACTAGGAACAGGAAGAGGAGAATATAGACCATGAGGCATCACAGTGGATTTAGCTTGTTTACAAGTAATGCAAGTAGAGCAAATTTTCTCAACAAGTTTTCGCATGTTAGGCTAATAAAAATACTCATGTAAAACATCATAAGTCTTAGTGACTCCAAAATGTATTCCCCTAAATTGAACTCAGTCTGTATGAGCCTATAATAGGTGAGGATCGAGGAATCTGTTGGTTCAGGTACTCTTACTTTAGAACCGAAGTGCATATAATGAGCCTTAGGAGCCTACCCTAGGTAGAACTACATTGAACCCTAGTAGATACCCGAATAGGTGTTTTATTATTTCTTGATTGTATTGGATTCTACGTTTATACCTGATACTAACTTGTTGTGTTTTGTTTTGGTTGCATGCCATTTTGACTGCATGGCATTTCATCATAGAAAAGAGGTGTTGATTCACGTTTGGTTGCTAAATAGAGAGCTTGTCATGGAAAATGAATTTCTTGATAAAGTGGAAGTCAATACGATTGTCCGAATATAGTCCAAGAAAACATGATGCGAGAAGTGTAACAAGAGGAGTATACGACCTTGCTGTGTTGCCTAAAGATTCAAGTTAGCAAAGATTATTCAAGGGTCGTCAAACATCCCAACCTTTTTGAAGAAACTCATGAGCATGAGTGAGCAAGGAGTTGCGACCTGGATCAAGCAAAAAGAGCTAGTAGATGTCTATTGGAAAATTCACGTGATACATCTTAATATCTGGATGATTGAGGGCGAAGCTGTATGTGTATCCGCTTTATGTAAAGAGATTTGTTTTCTAGTAAAGTTGTTCTAGTAAAGAATTGAACCAGAATCAACTTCTCTTTTGCATTCATTTCATGCATTTGCACTACATTATATCATATGCATTAAAAACTATTAAAAGATCCTAATCAATTAAAATCATTTGCTCAGTTAACTTGGAAACCAACCAACCAACCAACCAAACACCGTTACGGCACTCGAGCAAAAAACTAAGGGCATGGATCAAAGATTAGAAAGATTAGAATAGTTCCAAAAAGAAATGCAGGATCAGCTTCAGCAGCAAATGAAAGAGCAGCTCGAGAAGATTCAGCAGAATATGATGGATAAAATGATAGAATCTCAAGGGAATATGATGACTCAGTTAACTCAGTTGTTGACCGGGGGAAGCGATAAAGGAAAAGACTCTGCGCTTAATGTTGAAGAAGGAGACAGTGAGGAACCTCTTAATCCCCCAGGCTTTACCCCTCCGCATGTGCAGACCCAAGTTGAGGTATATCCGTGCAAATCCTCTGTCACCATTAGGCCTCAGCAGTTTCAAGCTGATATTTCAAGGTCAATGAATTATCAAGCTGGATCAGACTCTAGCCCTGAGTTTAATTTTGTCAATCTTGTTATCCCCGACTTCGATGAGGTAGTTGAAAAAAAAGTCAAAGAAGAATTGCCAAAGCAATTAGAGGAAATGTGGAGGTGGATTGAAGAGAAATTCAAGGTTATGGAATGCACCGGGAGCTATCGCGGGGTTGTTGCCAAAGATCTGAGTTTGATCTCAGATTTGGTGCTCCTTAAAAGTTTAAAATGCCGAAATTCGAGAAGTATAATGGGACCACTTGCCCTGAGGCCCACTTTACCATGTTTTGTAGGTGAATGACTGGGTATGTCAATAATGACCAATTATTGATACATCGCTTTTAGGATAGCCTCACGGGGCAGCGTCTAAATGGTACAATCAATTGAGCCGTACCAGGATTAGTTCCTGGAGAGATTTGGCACAGGCTTTTATGAAGTAGTACAATTATGTAGCAGAAATGGCTCCTGATAGAATCACCTTGCAGAACATGGAAAAGAAGTCGAATGAATGTTTTTGGCAGTACGCACAGAGGTGAAGGGAGGTCGCCGTCCAAGTTCAGCCACCACTCTTGGAAAGAGAAATGAAAATGCTCTTTATAAATATATTGAAAGCCTCGTTCATCACACATATGTTAGGAAGTGCCACAAAAAACTTTTTTGACATAGTCATGAATGGTGAAATGATTGAAAGCGCCATAAGGAGCAGAAAGATTGATGCTGGAGAAAATTACAGAAGGCAACCCTTAAAAGAAAAAGAAAATGAGGTGAACAGCGTGAATACGTACAACAAATCAATTACGGTGAATTAGCCAAGAAAGGTGGTTGCTAATCAGTAGGGTTCATCAAGACAAGAATCAGGTGTGAAGCAAGGTACTGAGAAGTTCCAGTTTACACCAATCCCAATACCGTATAGGGAACTGTATCAAAATTTGTTTGATGTACATGTTTCCCCTTTTCATGTGAAGCCTCTACAACCTCCGTATACCAATTGGTATGGTGTGAATACACAATGTGACTACCATGCGAGAATTATGGGGCACTCAATAGAGAATTGCACTACATTCAAAAAGCTAGTTGAAAGACTCATCAACATGGGTGTTGTCAAGTTTGATGACTCATCTAGTGCAAAAAGTCCACTACCCAATCATGATTGATAATGGATTGAATGCAATGTATGAAGAAGTGGTAGGAAACGTTCATATCAATGCCATATATGAAGACACACTTGAAAAGGGACCTTGTTAGATATTCACCCTTATAAACTTGAGAGTGTTCTAAATAATCAGATTGTAGAAGAATTCTCTGTAGACCTAGAGCTTACTTAGATAATGTTCAGAACACACTTGTTGCTTTTAGCCTAGTGGCAATAAGAATTCCTTTATGAAATATGTTCATGTCTGAACGTCGTTATTCTAATAAAATACATCTTTGCATTCATTTTTGAGCCAATATTCTTTCATTCTTTTCGAATAATTATTCTTTCATTTTTTGGATTTTCTTCCACATTATTCCTTTATTCATTCATAATCACATTGTACAAATAATTATTCATAAATTCATACATTCTTTTATTTCTTTGGTACTTACTATAGGTCCCCAGATATCAATGACATGAGTGATGCTGCTACAGACTCAGAATTTTCTTTTGAGCGAGGCATGTGTTTAGAGGGATCTCATGACTTTGAAATTGACATAGATTGTGGCCTATCTCAGGACTTGTTGAGGATGGTAGAGCAAGAAGGAAATTTTACCTCCTGAGGAGACAATGGAGATTGTGACCTTAAGGGAACATGCATAACTGAAGAAGCAAAGCAAGACCTTGTTAAGATTGTCTCAAGAATTCAAAGATATTTTCGCACGATCATATCAAGATATGTCTGGCTTACTACGAACTATGGATGTTGTTAAGGCTAAAAGGTCCATAAGTGTATTAGAAGGACACATACTAATGGTTTTACGATAGCCAAGTTAATCAAGAGGTTTCAATATTGCTGGTCCATCATGGAAGGGTATTACATCAGTTATAGCGTAAATACCAATTTGAGGAAGATAAAACCTATGTGCCTCTTCCATTTCTTCACAAATTTTCCATATGTGGGGCATGGATGTGATGAGGCTTATCTCGTCAAAAGTTTTTAGTCAAGACCAATTCATCTTTGTGGTCTTCGATTATTTTACTAAGAGGGTAAAAATAGCTTCATATGCCAATGTTACAAGGTCGAAGTCATTAAATTTTAATTTTTTAAAAAAAAGAGATCTGACGTCGATAAAGAATACAAAAAAGGACAATGTCGAAAGTTTGTAGTCTATTCAAAGATCAGACGTCATAGGCAGTCAAAAAAAGAAAAATAAAACAAGGATCGTGACCGAGACTTGTAAAGATTGGCATAAAAAAGTTACCATCTACGCTCATCAAAGTCGACTAGAACCTTTACAGGGACAACACCTGGCTCAGGCTTGTTCTAGAGGAACATTGATATTGACTAAGAAGGATGCCAAAGACTTGCCCAATCCAGCAGATTCAGATTCAATTAAGAAGTATTTTACATGAAAGGGGAGACGCCAAGGTGAAAACCCACAAAAGGGTGCCTTAAAAAAAAAAAAAATTAAAAATCAAAAAAAAGAAAGAAAAGAGGATAGGCCAAGGCGAAAACCCACAAAGGGCACTTTGAGACCAAAGGGGTTTTGAGTTAAAAACTCGAAAAGGAGGCTCAAATATTGACCAGAATGGGGCACGAGGTAATCAGAGCAGCTCAAATTTTGATCAGATTAGGTCATGTGGTGATCTTGTTATACCTGAATTAGCATGAAAGGGTAGGCGACATCTTGGGGCATGGACAGAGTACTGTAGATCTCCTAAACACATGTCAAACGCAGAATGATCTTTAAAAAGTTTGTACATAGAAGTTCAAGTAGCGATATCTGGGGCACCTAGTCTTCATATTATTTATATTGAATTTGTTGTTCTTGGAATACTTCATTCTTTTCCAAGATATGTGTTCTCAATTAAACTTTTTTGTTATCTTTCTTTACTATCTTTGATAATTTCGGAGCCATGCTCTAGATCAATTCTATTCTTACCCATTGTTATGATATCTTACAAGCATGTTGCATTGGAATAATGATTAATAGACTAATAAAATTTTCACAAGGAAAGTTTTGCATATTACTCTAGAAGTTTCTAAATAATATGGGAATCTGAAACAAGACTATTATTTAGAATGCACCAAGCTTAAAGGTTGGAAATTTGAGAAGGAAGAGTCTAAATTAAGATTTTCTCTTTGGATTTTGTTGTCAAAAATATTGATTGAACAAAATGGCTAGATGTCAGGTTGGTGAAAAAACTTAAATGAATAAGCAAGCAATGATCACCAAGTAATAGGAGGAGGTTTCCTCGGAGAAGAAAACTCTTTATTTGTGCATGAGCATTTGGTATGACACCTGGGAATGGTGTAAGAGACCAAAGAGTTTCACATTTTGTATCCTTGAATTGTAATAGCAGAGGATTAAGAAAAGGCCAGATCTTTTTACCCTTGGGTTACAACGGGAGAAAGATGGTACAAATTTTGTATCCCAGTGGATCGAACTTCGAGGTTTATAGTGGGGGCAATCTGATCAAGTGTTTCTTTGGAGATTCTAGCCGAGCAAAAAGCATTGTAGCACGTCAGCGATAAAATCTTAATAAACTTTGAGTAATGATAACCTAAGCGATAAAGAAGGATCATTCTTGAAAAAATGACATTATGCATTCATTCAAATGTCATTCATACACGTCTAGTTAGGAGTATTTGATTCATTCTGATCATGTCAACTTAATCACTAGGCGTAATTAGGTTCATAAAATGGATTATACAGGTCATGTTCCCCAAAGAACAGATCAGTGAAAATAGCAGATCTTGTCTTCCTGTATTGGTAGTGAAGTAAATCAAAAACAGTAGATCTTGTCTTCCTGCATTGGCAGCGAAGCAAATCAAAAATAGCAAATCTTGTCTTCCTATATTGGTAGCTAAGTAGATCAAAGATAACAGATCTTGTCTTCCCATATTGGCGGTGAAGTAGATCAAATGTAGTAGATCTTTTCTTCCTATATTGGTAGCGAAATAGATCGAAGATAACATATCTTGTTTTCTTATATTGGCAGTGAAGTAGATCAAAGATAGCAGATCTTATCTTGGTAGCAAAGTAGATCGAAAACAGTAGATCTTATCTTCCTATATTGGCAGTGAAGTAGATCAAAGACAGAAGTAACCAATCCTATCTCCTTAAAGTTACAATGGAGTGGGTTAAAACTACATATCTTATCTCTCTGAAGTTGCAGTAGAGTAGATCGCATCCAGTCTCATCTCCCCGAGATTACAGTGGAGGAGATTGAATAAGCCAATCTTATCTCCCTGAGGTTACAGTGGAACAGATTAAAGAAACCAATCCTATCTCCCTGAAGTCGCAGTGAAGTGGATCAGAATGATGGATCTCATATCCCTAAAATTGTAGTAGAGCAGATTGCATCAGACTTGTTTTTAAAGTTGCAGCGGAACAAGTTGAAGCTACAAGTCTTATCTTCCTGAAGTTGCAGTGGAGCAGACTAAAGATAGCAAATTTTGTTCTTTTGAGAAGCTATAAGGTACAAATCCTATCTCCCTGACGTTGTAGTGGAGTGGGTTGAAGCATCAATTCCTATACCTCTGAAGAGGCAGTGGACTAGAATAAGCTACTTGAAGAAGACGAGCACTCAAAGAAGTCAAAACCCAGCAAGACCAACCAAAATTGGCCCTTTTATAATCTTTGCTCCATTCTCATTACACGACAATGAGCAAAGAGGGGTAGCTGTAATAGGCCAATTTAGCCTGGGCTGACAAAAAAAAAACCTAAAATAATGAAACAAAGTCTAAGTCCAGTACAAAATTATATCGTTTGGCCCGACCGAATGGCCCATTACTTGAGAAGGTTGAAGGTCCGTCTACAAGCTTATGGAAACATAATCTTCAAGGATATGCAATCTTAGATATGATATGCAATCTTAGATATGATATATGCAATCTTAGATATGATATGCAATCTTAGAAGATATGATTTTGTAATCTTAGAGATTTAATTTGTAGATACCCTTTAATCTTAGCCGTTGATGTAATTGATTTGTACCGTTGGATTTGGGGAGGCTCAACTATAAATAGAGGCATCTCCCTTCATTGTAAAAGTGGGGAGTTGGGAGTAATAATAATTCTTAAGAGTATTCATTCAAATTTCTCTCTCTCTTGCGTTCTTATTTTCCGTGGCTTGTTCTTATTTTGTTGATTTGTATATAATTTAGTTATTGATTTGTATATTGTTGATTTCAAATCTCTTTTTCTCTTTTTATTCATTTTCAAATTCATTATTTTCAAATTTGTTTACATTTTATTTTGCCTTACTTTTTTTTATTTTATACTCTTTGTTTTAAATTCATTGGTCTGTTATTATTGATGCTATTTAATCCTCTATTTGTTATTTTAGTTTTTATTATTAAATTAATTATTTTAATATTATTAATGCTATTATGTGACATCATTAATCTTGTATCATTATTATTTACTTTTTATGCCTTTAAATTTCAAATTTTGTTATATATATGCATGTATACATACATATGCATACATACGTTTTATAATATATACATATATGTACACATTTTTATTTTTTATAAATATATATATACACATACTTTTATATATTTTCTATGTTTCATAATTTTATTCTTTTACATATTAAAATATGTATATTTATATAAATTTTTTATTTTTTATTTTTATAATTCACATACATATATATTTTTCTTATATGTACATATATATATTTTATATTTTATAATTTTATCTATTTTCTTTGTTATTATTATTGCTTTACTTGATGTTTATTTATTTATTCACATGACCATTATTATCATTATTATATTCTTTAAATGTTTCGGTTTTATTTGTTTATTTACTTGATATTGTGTATACATGATTGATTTTTTATTTATCTTTTCATTATTATTATTATTATTATTATTTTTGTTCTTGATCATGCTATTTATATTTACATTATCACAATTGTTACTCCTTTATATAATTGTTACCCAAATTCCTATAAAAAGAAAATTTTGAAAAATAAAGGTAATACTCGATATTCGGAATCTTCGAGAAGATTGAGCCCTAACGTATTGGGTTCCAACTCTTTTGTTGAATCTGAATAATCGAGAATGCTCTTTAATCAAAACATAAATAAAAACTCATTATCGAGAATTCAATACGTTGTGTCCTAACGCATTGGATATGACACGTTGTTTTCTCGAAATGAGGATTTTTTCTAAAAATAATAAAGGTAATATTCAATGTTTAGAATTTTGAGAAATTGTGCCCTTACGTATTGGGCTACGATCTCTTCATCTGACTTAAACAATTGAATATCCTTTTAAATTTTACTGCAAGAGTTTTTTTTGGACAAGCTCGTTTTTGAGAAAGTGAAATATCATGCCCTAACTCATTGGGTGTGACATTTTCTCTTTTCAAAATGAGAGGGTCTTATCGAGTAACTTGTTTTATATAAGTTTTAAAAAAAAACAAAAGATCATATTTTAAATCTCTTCAAATTTTTCAATTTTTGACATTAAGACATTAATTAATTAACTAGGTACCAATTTTTGGGCGTTACGAGGGTGCTAATCCTTCCTCGTACGTAACCGACTCCTGAACCCGTTTTTCTGAATTTCGTGGACCAAAATCGTTGTTTTAATAAAATCAAATTGCTTATTAAAAATAAACATTTTTTGAGGTGACCCGATCACACCTAAATAAAAAAGATCGGTGACAACTTCAATTTTTATTTTTATTTTTTAAAATTCAAGTCAACCCCATTTTTCAAAATAAAAATGGTGTCAACAAACATGATCCATTCGACTTGCTACAAAATTAAAGGCCAAGTAAGTCTACTTTCTCCGTCAATCCCCATTCGACAAGTTGGGGATTCATTCGACTTGCTACAAAATTAAAAGCCAAGTCTAACTTCTCCGTCAATGCCCATTCCACAAGTTGGGGTCATCCACGTGGCACTCTTAATGCTCATTTCACCAAGACCTCGAGCTCACCAAGCTTGAGAGCTCACCTGCGAGCTCTGCACTCTACAAGTTGCCCACTTGCTCTAAAACAATAATAACTTTTTGATTAGATATTGTGGCATCTAATTAGATTGAAATCAGCCAATGAAAAAAAAAATTATATGAATCTAGTCACTAGATTAAGCCAAATTGTAATTATTTTATTATTATTTTTAGCTTGCTTTCTTATTCTTATAAACATTGCAATCAATTTTTAATAAAACAGTAGCTCATAGGTTGTTCTTTCTCCATTTTATTATTCTTTTTGCTTTTGTTTCAATCTTTCCTTCATCAAATATCCAACAAAGACTTCCACCTGGCGCGTGTCGCAATTTAATCCTTTTTGTTTTTTTATTATTTCGAATTTGCCCAGTATTTTCATTTTTACTTCGATTTAGTCTGTGTTTTCAGCAATTTTGTTATTTAGTTAATTATTTTAATGTTATTATCACTGCCATTATTATTATTATTATTATTATTATTATTATTATTAGTTTTATTTTCCTTTTATTTATTCGTGTTAATATGTTAATTAGTTTTATATTATTTTTAGCTTTATTTTTATTCTATATATATATATATATATATATATACATACATATATGCTTTATGCATGTACATATTTTTATATAACTTATTTTATATACTTACAAACGTATATATATATATATATATATATTCTATAATTTTTATACACATATATTTGCACATCTATATATATCTATACGCATTTTATAAATACATGTATATAAAAACATATTTTGTACACCTTTTATAATATATATATATATGCATACGTGTATGCATTTGCTTATTTACTTTTTATATATAATTTTAAAATGTATACATATGTATGTATCTTTTACATTTACATCATCTTATTCATTTTCTTTGTTTATTTCTTCATTTGTATTCACATTATTTAGAATGAATGCTTTAATTTTATTGTTTGTATGTTTGCCATGGTGTACTATACTAGTTTTTCTTTTTATTTATTTTATTTTATAGCCCTTGTATTATTTTACTTATCTTATCATCATTGTTATTACGTTACATCTTTTTACTCGGATTTGTCAAAAAATGGAAATTTTCAAAATAAAAGCAATACTCGATATTTGGGATCTTCGAGAGAATTGAGCCCTAACGTATTGGGTTCCGATTTTCTTCGTTGAATCTAAATAATCGAGAGTGCTCTTTAAAACAAAAACATAATTAAAAAGCTCATTATCAGGAATTCAATACGTTGTGTCCTAACGCATTGGATATGACACGTTGTTTTCCCGAGATGAGGATTTTTTCTAAAAAAAGAATAAAGGCAGTATTTTGCATTTGGAAATTCAAGAAGGTCGTACCCTAACTTACTGGGTTTTGATTTTCACGATGAATCTAAATACTGGAGTCTTTTTTTCAAACCTAAACTTTAAACGACCTCGAAAATTAAGAAAAGATCAAGCGCTAACTTACTGGGCCTGATCCCTTTTTTCTAAAATTCGAGATAACTAAATATCTTTTAAATAAGCAAATTTTTAGCATTCATTTGCGTATCGGGAATTCGAGACATTGTGTCCTAACTTACTGGATATGATTTTCTTTCTCGATTAACGTGAAATATGCCCCTTTTCCCGAAAATTTTCAACATTTCAATACAAGGATCATATTTTTAAAATTCTTCAAAGTTTTCAATTTTCGACATTAAGACATTAACTAATCAACTAGGTACCGATTTTTGGGCATTACGAGGGTGCTAATCCTTCCTCGTACGTAACCGACTCCCAAACCCATTTTTTTAAATTTCGTGGACCAAAATTGTTGTTTTAATAAGATCAAATCGTTTACTAAAAATAACCACTTTTCAAGGTGATCCGATCACACTTTATCAAAAAGGATTGGTGGCAACTCCTACATTTGATTTCATTTTTCAAAACCCAAGTCGACCCCGTTTTTATCAAAAAAAATGGTGTCAACAATATGAAAAGTGATTTCAAAGTTAATTACAATTTTGAACCATTTAGAATTGGAAATTATATGGAGAAATGAGTTCAATATTAACAGCTTATATATAATAAAAAATGAGTTACTAGATTTGTATATTATTGAATATTGTAATTAGTATATCATTAATATTATTATTTTATTACTATTATTGTTTTATTATCATAATTATTTTAATTTGTTAATTACTTAATGCTTTATGAAGTAATTTTAGATGTAATTAGCACCACTGAGCATGCAATGCTCAGCGTACGATTGTTGTTTCCATGCGCAGGTAGTTAGGTCTTTAAACCTCTGAAGATATAGCATGGAGAATTGTAAACCTACGAGCACTCCCATCACTCAAGGTGAGAGGCTTACTAGCAATGAAGATGTTGAGAAGGTCGGCGAAACAAGCTACAGAAGCTTGGTGGAATGTCTACTTTAATTGACAGCATCCAGACCTGACATAATGTTTGTTGTAAGTCTGTTGTCAAGGTACATGCATTGTTGCAATGTGAATCACTACAAAGCAATAAAAAGGGTTCTACGATACATAAGAGGAACTCTAGATCATGGAGTGAAGTTTATGAGGATTGAAGAAGTCAAGCTACTTGGGTATTCAGATAATGATTTGGCTAGATCTATTGAAGATAAAGAGTACAATAGGTTATTTCTTTACTCTAGGATCAAGTGTGTTCTATTGGAGCTCAAAGAAACAAGAAATAGTGGCGCAATCAACTGTAGAAGCTGAGTATGTTGCAGCAGCAGTAGCTGTAAACCAAGCTATTTGGTTGAGGAAACTGCTGAATGATTTAAATTTGAAGTAAGAAGAAGCAACAAAGATTAAGTGTGATAATCAATCTACTGTTGTAATTGCAAAAAATCCAATGTTCTATGGAAGAACAAAACACTTCAAAATCAAGTATCACTTTGTGAGAAAAACGGAACAAGCCAAGGAAGTAACCTTGATACACTACAGTTCACAAGATCAATTAGTTGGCATTTTAACAAAACCTCTTAGGAAGATGAGGTTTGAAAAGCCGCATTATGATATTGGAGTTCGAAGCATGAAAATCAAGGAGGAGCGTTGCGAAATGACCATCCATGTGAACTGGCGAGCTGCGAGCTCACCAAATATACGAGCTCTACAAAAATGTGAGCTCACCAAGACCTCGAGCTCACCAAGCTTGAGAGCTCACCTGCGAGCTCTGTACTCTACAAGTTGCCCACTTGCTCTAAAACAATAATAACTTTTTGATTAGATATTGTGGCATCTAATTAGATTGAAATCAGCCAATGAAAAAAAAATTATATGAATCTAGTCACTAGATTAAGCCAAATTGTAATTATTTTATTATTATTTTTAGCTTGCTTTCTTATTCTTATAAACATTGCAATCAATTTTTAATAAAACAGTAGCTCATAGGTTGTTCTTTCTCCATTTTATTATTCTTTTTGCTTTTGTTTCAATCTTTCCTTCATCAAATATCCAACAAAGACTTCCACCTGGCCTTCAAGTGTTATGTCAGTGACTTCTAAGTGACCATGCATTAATTGTGGTTGATGTAGGCTTGAAGATTGGTTGCAAGTGATTAAAAAATGTATGTTCAGATAACACTCTGGAGGCGTGCCGAAAGGATATGGAATGCTCAGATTTCCACACTTATCCGAGCAACCTGGTCTAGTTGATTGAAAGCTACATTTGCTCCAATTGATAGCAACCAGCTGAAAAGGATAAACTGTAAAATTCTAACCAGGGCCAGCGTTGCCATCTGCCTCGAATATGGAGGTTGTTGTTAGCTTCAAAAGTGTTTGATTCGCAGACAATATCCCCACTCACCCCTGCTTATCAAAGCAAGGAAAACACCATTTTTCTCTATTTCAAAAGACTTGATTTAGTTGATATCTCAAGTTGTAGTGATTTGAGCTTTCTTTACAGTGGTTAGCAAGGCGACCCTAAGTAACATTATTAATTCGACCTGCTACAAAATTAAAAGCCAAGTCTATCTTCTCCGTCAATCCCCATTCCACAAGTTGGGGATTCATTCGACTTGCTACAAAATTAAAAGCCAAGTAAGTCTAACTTCTCCGTCAATCCCCATTCCACAAGTTGGGGTCATCCACGTGGCACTCTTAATGCTTTTTTCTCTTCTAAACCCTTCCATGGGGCATATTTACCCTATTTTAACTTCCAAATCCCATCTAAATAATTAAGTTGGACGTCACTTATAAGTCGGTGTGATTTTGGATTATAAATGTTATGTTTATTTTGGATTTGGATTTAGATTTAGAATTAATTCATTTTGAATTTATATAAATTCGAATAATGGTTGACTAAGTTTAAGTTCTTTCTTAAATCGAGTTGGATTGAATTTGAATTTTGTCTAATTGAATTTTTAGATTTAATCAACATTGTAATTTTTTTTGTGTTTTAAGCACTTTAGACCAATTTATAAGGTAAAAAAAAGTATATTTATCGATGTTGCATCTAGAGTTGTCCATTGCTTGGGCCTTGAATAAAATTTTAAGCTTGAGCCTGGCATAAAATTTTGTCCAAATTCAGTCCGAATAAAAATGTTAAAACTCAAGTCTAGCCCATATTAATTTTTTTATAGAAAAAATTGAAAAAAAAAATAATACATCAAAAATAAAACATTAAAATGATTTTTCCTAGCAAATTGAAAATAAATTAAAGAAATCTTTATACTTAAATAACACTAAGATATGTGCAACTTAACTAGTAAATGTCTCTAAAATAGTAGCAAAATTAACAATAAAATAATAACAACAAAATAGTAGCAATACAATAACGAAATGGTAGTAAAACAACAACAAAATGGCGGCAAACTATTGGGAAAACAACAAATTTTTTTTTTTACAAATTTGGGTCTGGCTCGAACCGAAAAACTTTACTCGCTGCTCGGCCTATTTTCTAAACGGGCCTTATTTTTTTATTCAAGCCTACTTTTAAATCTATATTTTTACCAAAATCCTCTCACTTTTCGGAAGAGATTTCAAACCGGATTGGGTTATGCACAAGTCTAGTTGCACCATAATAGCTCTACTATACGATAAATGTGTTTTTAATATAATATTAATTTGGTTGAAATAGTGGATTGTATGATATTAAACTCACGGAAATTAATTATCGTGCATTATGGAGAAAAGGATCAAGTAAATTTTGCATTTGTTAATTATGCATCTAAAGAGGTGAAGTCTATGGTTTTAGAATTAAATGAGTAACTCTTACGTTATGACTATTGCATGAAGCAAAATGTTATCATTAAACATTCTCTTACTCCATTAAAAGAAACCTTAAAAAAGTAAAACAAAAAAGGTGATGCATGGAGTATTTGAGCCTATTTTACTTGGTTAATCGATCTTGGAGAGCAATGATGTAAGCAAGTATATCACAAAATCATTGTAATCTTGATGTATTTATAAATTTCATGGCATGTATTAATTTCTTTATTATGTTTGTGGAATTAATAATATATAATTTATGAAATAATGTTAATAAAATTACTATATATGAGATTATAAGTTATTATTACTATTAAAAAAGAAAAAAGGAAAATGAACATCAAAAGAGAAGCTGCTTCCCAGTTTGTCCTTAAATACAAAAAATGAATAAGTTAGATGAAAAGCCCACTCCTTAAGTCTCAAACCAATGGCCCAACTATAATTTTACATTATTTTTAATTGAAGCAAGTATATTCTAATATAATTCAATCTAGTCAGTTAAATAAATAAATTTTAAAATTTTCACTAAAATTTTAAAATTTTACATAAATATTTTATGTAAAAATTAAAAATATATAAAATTATCATAAATGTAAATATTATTTAGTTATCATTAAGATAAGTATTATTTATTGTAATATTAAAATTTGTTATCATTAGATTTTTAAAGAATTAACATTATCATTTAATTTAATTTAATTTTTTAGAATCATTAAATTTAAAACTATCATAAAACATGTATTTGAAATAACTATATATATAAAATTTCAATTTTAATTTTTAAAATATATATAAATATCCACAATTATTGTATGAAATTATTTTAAATAATTAAATTTTAATTTCTTCATTTTTTTAACTTATCTTTTTTTTTATGTTCTTAACTAAAAAAAATCTATACTTCATCAATTCTTTTAAATTCTTTAGTATTAAATTAAAAATATATATTTGAATTACTACACATAATTGATTTTTTTGAACAATCTCATTATTGGAGTCGTCAAATAAAGCTTAGCCGATCTTATTACTTTAGAATCAGCTTGAAAAATAAAAACTTGACTTGAATTTAGGTGTGGTATGCTTTTGGCTATACATACATTTTCACAAGTAAACTGTCAAGGACTAATTATTGTGGACATTTCTTCACAATAATTATGATGATAATGATGTTGGGGAAAATACCAATTTAAATTGACTGCATTCAAAAAGTTGTTACGACATGGATCAAAATTATAAATTCTCCCATTTTCAGCTATAAATAATAGTTAAGTACTTGAAAGCCTATTTTAAATTGTCTTTCGCTATCAATGTTTGATTATGAGTTATTAAAGGGTAAAATGATGAATAAAAATTGCAATTTTGGGAGTTGTTCCTAAAGGACCTAATAAATTCTTAATTGGAAGTAGAGGATCTTTTTTAATTGATTGTTTGATCCCCTACCTCCTTTATCACCGAGCAATCATTTAGGGGCCTTAGCTGGTGATTCGAGTTGTTTCCCTCTTGACAATGGAGCTTATCCCTCATCGTCTAACTGGCCGACCTTGACCCCTATTATTTTGAGGTTATATATAGTATTCAGAGTTTGCCTCGACTTTTGGTACCACTCTCGCAACCCGCACCAAAACAATGCTTTACCCTTAGATGTCTAGTCAACTGCTGTGCCTCAACGCATTTTGAAGAGAACCAACTAGCTCTGAGTTCGAGTGGCATTTCACTTCCAACCACAACTCATCTGCTGATTCTTCAACATCAGTCGGTTCGGACCTCCACTTAGTTTCTCCCAAGCTTCATCCTAGTCATGGATAGATCACCCAGGTTCGGGATATTTGTTATTTTTGGCTAAATGTCTAAAACTACCCAAAGTCCTTTCCCAATCCATAAATAGGAGGATAGTGCATTTTAATGCATTTGAACCTACGTCCTCCTATATTGGCAACAATGCCCATACTAGTCGAACTAATACTTAATCAGCTACGCAATCGAAAATTAAATATCAAGTAGATTTGATATTTTATTCGATATTTATCAAATATAAGATTGGTTTGATTTTTGATCCTTTGAAGCATTGGCATCTCCTTTCACTACTGATTGTTTCTAATTCCATTCACTAATGTTACCACATCAATCCTCCGTAGATGGGGAATTGGATGTTAGAACCAACTTGGTAAACCCCATTTTCTTTTACTCTATTGTATTAATCTTTAAAATGTCTTCATATAAGTGTCGTAATCAAATTATGATAAATTAAGTTAATCATTTTATAAAAATAATATTCATTATATTAGATTAATAAAATGATAAATTTTAATTAAAAATATTACCAAATAAAAATTAAAGCATAATAGATGTTCTGAGAGCTATACCAGATGGAATGATTTTGAGTCTTTTTGTGGCTGTGGAAGATGACTGTTGTGCAGGAATAATTGAGTTTTTTTTTTCCCCACAAACAAATTTGATGCGGACACTTTGCGTTAATTATGAATGTGTTTAATAAATCATTAATCATAGATTTAATCTAAAGTATCATGTGAACTCTATTTTAAAGTATTTATTTATTAAAATTTAATAAAATAAGATTTTATAACAACTTTATTAATCATAATTCTTTTTAAAAATTATTTACGTGGCTCACTATATATATATACATATATTGAGTTTGAGATGAAATCAAAATAGAGAAATCATTGCTATATGAATAAATGTATTGAAAACTTGTGATCGGGGAATATATGAACACTCTTAATTAACGGTAATGTTTAGGTGGTAAAACTAACCTTACTTAAATTACGTTTTACCATGTTATTTAAAAATAAATAAGTTAATTTTATATCGTTAAATTAAAGAGTAATTTAATTCTTTTTATTATTTATTTTCACGGTTAAAAATTGGTTCAAGTATGTTAGTCTCACCACATAATTTATTGTACCTTTCTAATTATTTAATGACATTACAATAAATTTTCTATTGTCTTTAATACATAATTTTGGTAATTCTTTTACCTTGAATTTTGAACCCTTAAGAGGTCTGAGTTTGAGGTTTAAGGTTCGTTTATAAAATAAAATTTCTAGAATGAGGTAAACATAACAAACCACATGTAACTATTTAACTATTCTGTTAGCTATATTAATTAAAAAAAGAGAAAATTATTTTTTAATCTAATATATATAAATTAATTATGGAAGCGAACCAAAACCGTTGGGATGGTGGAGATTAGGCGTGATTGCAATTTGTGAGTCATCGGTGATGAAATCATTTCAATCTAAAACCCAATGTTGATGGCGGAGGTAATAGTTTAGTAGCATTATAATGAATCAGTTGGAAATTGAACAATAAATCGAAAAGGTGTTTGGTGCAGTAGCATTGTTATTAAGAAAATACCCAAAACCAAATAGTTTCAAGACATCACAACATGTTCTACGATTATCTTCTAACACCCCATTTAATTACAGGCAAATGTGGGTATTGTGTGTGATCTTAGGCTCAACTTAATCACACAAGTCAGATTTTTTGTAAGTATGTATACAAATTTAGATTACTAAAATGCATTAATGCAGCAGTTGGATTAATAAGAATAGGGAAAAGTGGTTTTCATTCATTTTGTAGGGGGGGGGGGGGCAGGGGTCATGCTCTAACATTAACTCTCATGCATCTTCATTTTATTGTCGGTGCAACGTTTGGACTAATTACAGAGTAACGACATTAATTACCTATGGAATTTTTTTATATTTAATTTGATTTTTAGAATTGATTTGAGGAAATAATATTTATTTTTTATTCAAAAATATCCAAAGTACTGTAAATATTATACTAATAAAAGTAAAGATATGAATTAGATAATTTTAAAAAATTTATACATTAATTTAGAAATAAATTAAAAAATAATATTTTAATTGAAAAGAAAGATGGAACATTTTTTTTTTGGCATATTAGAAAATTTTGATGGGTTTTAAATTTTTATAATAATCGTCGTATTTTTGTCGGTGAAAAATAGCAAAAGATATTTTGAAAAGAGAAGAATATTTTGAAACACAAGCATGTGCCACGAAGTCAGCTGCTGGGTGCATAAGTTGGACCATCAACTCCAATCATTTAATTTATTTTTACTTTTATGTTAAATAAATAAAATCAAATAAATTTAAATAATAATTAAATCCAATTTAAATCGGATATTGAATTTGTTGGATATTTTCCCTACCTGAATTCATCCATTAGTCAAATGGGAAGTATTTAATATGCTTAATAATTACAGCAAAGTATTTCCAGATCTGTATGGGGGTCACTGGATCCAACTGTTCCAGTTGCCTTTAGTAAAGATAGAATCCAGACAACCAAAACCCAACAGTAAAGTAGTCTTCAATTTTGCATATAAATATATGTCATCTTCAACTTCATCTTCATTTCCACTCCCTACCTCCGTCTTCTTTCAACAAAGACGGTAAAAAAATGAGCCAAAACGCGTAAATTCCTCCAAACCCAGATCCCTGCAACAATCCCATCAAAGAAAACAAAAAGGTTCTGTCTTTAACATACTACTCAAGTCCTTTTTTCTTTTGGGGTTTATTTTTTGAAACATTGTTTTTATATTCATGTTTTGATCAAAATGTGTTATTCATGAGTTTTACATGTAACTAAAGTTGTTCAAAATGGTGGTTTTAAGTTACTGTTTGTGCTTTTTTGCTGAGCATGCTTTAAGTTGAACTTCAATGGCCAAAGATTGAAACTATTCCTTTTGAATGGACTATTTGGATCTGGGTTTCTTTCATAAAATCAAGATTTAATTTTGAGAATACCGTTTTAATCTCTATTGGTGTTCAACAATAGATGCTGTTTACTTCTGCACAAGGTCTAGGCTCAAATGTTCTCAAGCTATTGATTTTTCTTCAAGTTCAGCTACCATTAGCTTGTTTTTGGCATGCATTATTGTGCTTTCTGATTGCTAGCTATGAATTATCTATCAGTTTGATTCAATTGTCTGTAGATTTGACTGTCTAGATCTACTTGATTTCGCTTTCGCTTGCGGTGCTGCTATCTTTCAGTTTAATTTACTAGATTATAAGGACAACTTATGTATGGATTCAAAAGTTGATTTGTGGTAATGATTGACTAGTGGTTATTGTTCTTCCAGCTATATGTAACAAGAAAAAGCATTTAAAAGAAACATGGCCATGGCGAAGTATTCAAGAGTTGATGGGAGGAAGTCGTCGAGTTACTGTTCAACAGCTGTTATAGTTGTGTTTGTTGCTTTTTGTTTGGTTGGGATTTGGATGTTCATGTCCTCGTCTGTTGTCCCACTTGAGAATTCGGATTTGTCATCTCAGGAGACTAGAAATGAGGCGAAGCAAACACTGCAAGAAGGCGTTTCTAAGCAATTTGATGATACCTCAGGTGATATATCGGAGGATGCAACAAGAGAAGGTGGCACTATGCCTGGTAAAGTATCCTTGAATACTGATGAGGAATCTCGAAAGTCAGTTGAGGAAAACCAGGAAGAAAATCATGGAAATGATAGTTCTGATGAGAAAACTGACTCAGAAAATGAACAAAGGACAGTGGATGGAGATGATGGGAGTGGAAATGGTAAAGATGGGGAGATGGATTCAAGAGAGGGAGAGTCAAATTTAGAGTCGGGACAAGCAGAGAATGAAGGTGGCGAAATGAATAACAATGTGCAGGCAGAATCAGAGGAGAACTCAGGTGAAATCAGATCTGAGTCAGCTGAGGGTGGTAAGAACAGTGATGAAGAAGTAAGTGAAGATAAAATAAAACATGTTGACAAAGAGGATATTTCGACCGTGGATAATAATGAAAAGAATCAAGATGAGAACTCAGAACCAAGTGCCATTGAGAACAGTGCAGAAAGCGAGGAAAACAATCAAACTTCAAACGAGATTCTTCCCACTGCTGCTCAGTCAGAAATTTTGACCGAGTCTACAACTCAGAATGGAGCTTGGTCGACTCAAGCAGAAGAGTCACAAAATGAGAAGAAATGGCAACAAGCTTCAATATCCAATGAAGAAAATGATCACCAGTGGAAAGTTTGTAAGTCAACTGCTGGGCCAGACTACATTCCATGCCTAGACAATTGGCAAGTTATCCGAAAGCTTCCAAGCACAAAGCACTATGAACATCGAGAGAGGCACTGTCCTAGTGAACCGCCTACATGTCTTGTCCCACTACCTGAAGGATATAAGCGCTCAATAAAGTGGCCTAAAAGCAGGGATAAAGTAATCACCTTTCTATCTACTAAGTCAATAAGTGTGTGTTTTGTGTGTTTACTTTGGTTGAAATTTATTTTTTTGGTGGTTGGTGCAGATATGGTACTACAATGTCCCCCACACCAAGCTAGCAGAGGTTAAGGGGCATCAGAATTGGGTTAAAGTAACCGGTGAATACCTTACCTTTCCTGGTGGTGGAACTCAGTTTAAGAATGGGGCACTTCATTATATTGATTTTCTTCAACAAGTAAGTACTGTCATGTGTATATACATATGTATATATATTTGCTTCAATAATGCAAAGTATTATTTTGTCAAACTGTGTAAAGCTGACCACATATTTGCTTCAACAATGCAGTCTGTTCCTGATATTGCATGGGGAAAAAGAAGCCGTGTGATACTTGATGTTGGGTGTGGGGTGGCTAGCTTTGGTGGCTATCTCTTTGAAAGAGATGTTCTTGCAATGTCATTTGCTCCAAAGGACGAGCATGAAGCCCAAGTGCAGTTTGCACTTGAACGGGGAATTCCTGCAATATTAAATGTGATGGGCACCAAAAGGCTACCTTTTCCTAGTTCTGTCTTTGATGTTGTGCACTGTGCACGTTGCAGGGTTCCCTGGCACGTTGAAGGTGCAATTTCATTTTCGTATTTTTCAGTGTTTAGTTATGTACTGTTATATTCCTTTTCTGACATGGAGACACATCTGAGGCATATTTCAGGTGGCAAACTTCTGTTAGAGCTCAACCGAGTCCTCCGACCTGGTGGGTACTTCATTTGGTCTGCTACTCCAGTTTACCAGAAGCTTCCTGAAGATGTTGGCATTTGGCAAGGTAAAATATTTTATAATCTAGTAACGCATGTCCAAAGAGATAATGAGATATCAATTTATCTTTAAAATTCATTTTTAGATTTTGGGGGCTGTGGTTTTTTAATGGCAGAGATGTCTCGACTAACAAAATCGATGTGCTGGGATCTGGTGACTGTCAAAAAGGACAGATTGAATGCTGTTGGAGCTGCAATATATCAAAAGCCAGCTTCCAACGACTGCTACAACAAAAGGTCTAAAAATGCACCTCCACTTTGTGAAGAATCTGATGATCCTAATGCAGCCTGGTAAGTGTACTCCCAATTTTCACTAGGTTAAAGGAGCTTCTTTCTTAATGAAAATTCACTGAATTTTCTTGATGAAAAATGTTTGCAGTAATCCCATTGGATAATATTTTTTCGGTTTGTGTCTTCAGGAATGTATCCCTTCAGGCATGCATGCATAAAGTGCCTGAAGATTCAACAGAGCGGGGATCCCTTTGGCCTGTGCAATGGCCAGAACGGTTGGAACAACCTCCATACTGGTTGAATTCTCAGATCGGCGTTTATGGTAAGGCTGCTCAGGAGGATTTCACTGCAGACTACAATCACTGGAAAACTGTTATCTCTGAGTCGTATTTGAAAGGGATGGGAATCGACTGGTCTTCTGTGAGAAATGTCATGGATATGAAAGCTGTTTATGGAGGGTATTTAACTCCTATCTAGTTATGACAGTATTCATTAGGTTTATAGGTTCTTATTTTTATTGTGCTTGTATGCTCGGTTTATAGGTTTGCTGCAGCCCTGAAAGACTTGAAAGTCTGGGTTATGAATGTAGTTCCAATCGACGCTGCCGATACACTTCCAGTAATCTACGAACGTGGATTGTTTGGAATACATCACGATTGGTGTGAATCATTTAATACATACCCGAGAACGTATGATGTTCTTCATGCAGATCATCTCTTCTCCAGTATTCAGAACAGGTTTGCTATCTTCCATGCTAAATTTCTTGCAGATGTTATTTCTCAACCAAGATTACCTCCCTGATATGACATTTGATTGACAATCTGCAGGTGCAAGTTGGTTGCGGTAATTGCAGAAGTTGATCGAATCCTGAGGCCAGAAGGGAAGCTGATTGTACGAGACAAAGCCGAAACGATAAGCGCAGTGGAGAGCATGGCTAAATCTCTACAATGGGAGATCCGAATGATTTATTCGAAAGACGGTGAAGGATTGCTTTGTGTTCGCAAGAAATTCTGGCGTCCCACCGTGGAAGAACCTATAAAGTCTGCCATTGTTTGAACACGATGCTAAACATTACTCGTGTGTTTTCCACAATTAGGCGTAATATTTTACAGATTCTTTTTCGATTCACAAGCATGTTATAGTCTGTAATCCATTTTCGCAAGTGTAAAATTATATAGTCGACTACGTTAGAATGAATCATAATTTTTGTATCAATTTTCCTTGATGGAATTAAAATAGCTAGTTTCATTACTATGAATCTTGATGAAACTCAATTTCATTCATCATTATTTTTGTCTTAGAATGTTGCACCATAGTTCTTTAGAAAAAGAGTCTCACATTGATTTGCAGTATTTTGTCGCACGATAATATATCAACCTGACCAAACTCATGTTTGATGAATGTATTATTATTTGACATATTGATGAACAAATACGTATGGAGATCATTTTCTTTCTAAACTGGAAAAAGAAGCAAACTATTTATAGTAATCAGAGTGGTCAAGTCATTTCATATATGCTTTCCAATTTTGCAAAGACAATCTGAACTCTATTGAATTTTTCCCCTTGATTTCTTTGTGAGGGATCTCAACATGGGGTATTGCTTTGGCATAGAAAATTATGACATCCTAATAGAAGCTTCACTAAAAATGCATTCTTCTATAAATTTTCTATACTTTGCCGCTACTTCCTTTATCTAACAGTAGTTTACAAGGCCTCTATTATTCAAATGATAACATCAGACACAATTTTAAGTGATAAAACTATCGTAATAATCACATAAATTTACTCTTATTATTATTATTATTATTATTATTATTATTATTTGGTAGAGAAAGGGGTTGTCCAAGTTTAAACCATGGACGTGGTGTTTAACAAGGACTTAAGAAATGAAAGCTATTTACCTAGAGATAGTCAGAGGGGCGGGTTCCGCGAGTCCCGTCCCACTTTGCATTCAATTGGGTGAGGATGAGTATAGATTATGCGAGTCGTGAGGCGGAGATAGGGACAAAAGTTAAACCTATCGTGGGTGGTGGGGTAGGCGTGAGTATGACCTTGTACCTGCCTCATTCCCACCTGCTTCGCCTGCCCAACATAATATAATAAGCATATTTAAAAAATAAACATTTATACAAATTTAATTTAATAATTATCTTAATAATATTTTATTAATTTAATAGTATTTAATTTTTGCACTTGTGTTGCATTTGAAGATATTTATGATGTATTTGAGACATTGTTTGTATTTGGATGTTATGTAAATATTTTATTTTTTGAATTTTTTAAGTGTTGAAGTTATATTTTATTTATCAATTGCGACTTATTTTTTTAATGGTGACAGTTAGAATAATGTCACATATATGATGAGAGTTTGAAAGACATGTATTTCATACTTTTTTCATAAAAAAATTAGTTTATATTTATTTAACTGATACTTATAAATATATTACATGAAGTGAGTTGTGGGGCGAGTATAGCAAAAATTAGGTAGATTTGAGGACCCACGTGGGTAGTAGGGAGGAGATGGTTTTAGTCTTGTGGGTAGGGGGGTGAGGATGATTTTGAATTTTGTGCCTCGGTTCACAAGACGAGGATGGAAGTTAAAAATTCTTGGAGGATGAATGCGGCTCAGGGAAGCACCCCCGCACTCACCCAGCCAAATTAAGATCCCTGTATTTACCATTACACCAGTGGCTAGTGGCTAGTTAACGCAAAACTCAACTATTAAGACACAATGAGAAATTTTTAGGGTCTTTACCAACTTATGCAATATGGTTCTGATAATTAAGTTATTTGCATGTTTTGATCCTGCTAATTTTAGTTATGTAGCCCGGGATGGGAAGCTGGTTCTCTTGCTCATTCCGGCCTGCAAATCTTGATGATTTACGGCTTGGGCTTGAGATTCATAGCCTTGTATTAGCTTGTCACAGTAGTCATATCAGTTCCATTGGATCGAATTTTTTTAAATTTTTTGAATGGTCATTATAATTAAGCTTAGATTGTTTTAGTTTTCGATTTTTTATATCAGTTTTATATTTTGATTTTTTAGACTTATTTTGATAAAATGAGTTTTAATTTATATTTTTGGAATATTATTTTATCGAAATTTTAAAGTCTTTTTTATAACTATTTTTACAAAACAATAATTTTCAAGAATTATTTTTACTATTTTAAATATATAATATTTAATTTTATATTAAAAATAAAAAGTAATTATATATTAAATAAAAAACAAAATTTGATTTGGTTTCGGATAATCGTAATTTTTAAATTTGTATCTCATAACTATCCAAATACTTTAGTTCTGGTCAATTTTCGGTTTCGGTCAATTTTCGATTTGGTCAACTTTTTTGCTCAACCCTAGCTTGTGTTATCCCTATTTTATTAATGGGATGGCGTTGTTAGCCGAATTATTAAAAATATCATTAAACTACTACATTTTATTTAAACAAGCACTTAATGGTTAATATTTGATACACTGACAATGTACTTTTTTTTTTAAATTTCACGAGCAGTCTTAAAAAATTAACATATTTTTTTGTAAATATAATTTTTTTAATATTTTAGTATACTCTTAATGGCAAATTTATTTTAGTTTATCTAAAAATTCACTGACAATTTTCTAAATATTTTCCTTTAATGGTAAATTTATTTAAATTTGAGGCTATTATCTTAATTCATTATTGGTGCAATAAAATTCTATACATATTTAACATCAATATAAAATTTAAAAGAGTAATCAAAATTTTCAAAAGAGTGATTAAGAGTGTTATGTATGTGAGAACTGTTAAGAAAATTTAAAATATTATTTTGTTTTACTTTAAATAAATTATTAATTCTCATCAAATTCATATTAGCATAAAATGTAAATTAGTTTAAAATTAAAGTCAAAATATTTTACTTTAATATTAAAATCAAGGGTAAAAATTATAGTTTAGGATTTATTTAACTACAAAAATAATATAAGGGCTTATTTAAAGAAGGTATAATGCAAACAAGAAGACAAGAAGATAATGAAGGATGTTATGAGTTTTTTATAAAAAAATACTTTCTCGACTATAAGACAATAATTAATCAACTTTGTGGCTCGACTCTCTTAAGTCCCTAGTGGAGTCGCCAAGCTGTCGAAACCGTTTTTTTGAAAACAAAAAATTTTTAGGTTGTCGACTTCAAAAAAATGAAAATTGGGAGTTGCCACCAATCTTTTATTAAGGTGTGATTGGGTCACCTAAAAAATGGCTTTGGTCTACATATTTTAGAAAAACGGGTCCGGGAGTCGATTACGTATGAGGAAGGATTAGCACCCTCATTATGCCCAAAAATTGGTACCTAGTTAAATAATTAATGTCTTAATGTTGAAAATTTGAAAAACGTAATCCTTAGCAAAAAACTTAAAATGTTACGTATTAAGACCCTTATCATTTCAGAGAAAGAAAATACCACACCCGATACGTTAGGGCATGACATTCTGATTTTCCCCAAAAATGAATTAGGGCAAAATACTAGTGCAATAAAAATTTAAAAGAATATTCATTTATTCAAGATTTAGGAAATCGCGGCCCAATACGTTAGGGCACAATTCCTTTAGAATCCCAAACTCGGAATATTTCATTTATTATTTTTTTAAAATATTCATTTCGAGAAATCAATACGTCACATCCAATACGTTAGGACACAACGTGTTGAATTCCCAATAACGAGTTCTTATTTTTTGATTAAAGAGAAATGCTCGATTGTTAGATTTAACGAAGAAAATCGGAACCCAATACGTTAGGGCTCAATTTCCTTGAAAATCCTAAATACAAGCACTATCTCAATTTTGAAAAGTTTGAAATCGAGTAAAAAATGATGTGATGCTACATTAAATATACCATGCAATAATAAATATTACGATTATCGTAGAAATAATATAAATAAATGAATAAATAGAATCAATATACATAATAAAAATAATCACATACAAAATATCAAATGAATGATCAAAATAAAAAAATGAATTTTAACATATAAACGAAAACATGAATTAATAATCGAATGAAGAAAATAAACAAAATATAAAGAATAAAAGGCACATAGTATATATGCATTGAAATTAAAAGTCATACACATAATTTACATATGAAATCTTGGGCTATGAAACTTATACATACATGATGCATTTATGAAAATAAAGGAAAAAATTATAAAGTATATAAAATATATATATTTGCATTTTTAAAAAAATAAATATGTTCATATATATAAAATTAGTTAAAAATATTAATATGTGTACATACATATGTATACTAAAATAAATATATACATATAGATAAAAAATAATTACATATAAATAAATAAAAATAATAATTATATTATACTACAAAAATAAATATGTATGTGAAAAATATATATGCATATATTTTTTAAAATAATTAAATATAAAAAGAATAAAAAACTAATTAATAAAAATAAAGAAAATGAAAAAAGACTAATTTGAACTGTAGATAAAAACTCTGAGGCAAATCTATACATAAATGGAAACTGAAGGACCAAATTGGACGTGCATATTACATGGAGGGACCGGAAGGGAAATTTTCCCTATTTCCCTAAACGGCGTCGTCCAATCAGGGTCGAATTGAAATCGAAAATAAATAAAGGGGTACATTTAAAAATAAAAAAAACTTAATTACAAAAACATTAAAAGGCGGAGGGGCTAAATAAATAAATAAATAAAATTCGCAGTGGTATCACCTTCTCCCTTTTTTAAAATCGTAAATAAGTAAAAAATAATCGAAAGAAAAAAATAGTAAGCCACCTTTAAAAAACTGCCAATCGTTCTCTTTTTTTATTCCTCCCTCTTTTTTTTCTCCTTTACAATGAAGGGAGATGCCTCTATTTATAGTTGAGCCTCCCCAAATCCAACGGTACAGATCAATTACATCAACGGTTGAGATTAAATGGTATCTACAAATTAAATCTCTAAGATTACAAAATCATATCTTCTAAGATTACATATCATATCTAAGATTATATATTATATCTAAGATTGCATATCATATCTAAGATTGCATATCCCTGAAGATTATGTTTCCATAAGCTTGTAGATGGACCTTCAACCTTTTCAAGTAATGGGCAATTCCGATCGGGCTAAATGATATTACTTTGGGTTTTTTTTTGTGAGCCCGGGCTAAAATTGGGTATTACATGTATAATTGTTTAAGGGCTTTTCGAGTATATTAGAAGAAAAAATAAGCCTAAGTTTTTAGGTTTCTTATATTTAAATCTAGTATCTCATGTCACATGCGTTGCACGTGGTTTTACATGTTTGTTTTTAAAATTAATTAAAATGAAAATTGATAATTAAATGAAAATTAGTCTAATTTACAATAAAAGTCTATTAATTTTGAAAATAATGGAGAGAATAAAATAAATAAAACAACTTGTCATTCAAATATGAATAAAATTTCACCTTTAAAGAATTATTACGTTAACACTTCAAGACCTTTGACATAATATTTCATAACACAATGATAAACAACATTCACAAGAATGTAAATATTATTAAAATCAAATAATAGTAAAACTATTGAATATCAAATAGTAATAGATAAATATATCAAATAATAATAAAATCATACTTTCTTTTGGTGATGGGAACAAAATATATTAAATAATGCTAAAACATAATTTTTTTGAAAATATGATTTTTTCTCAATAATCCTTAGATGTTATTTTGAATGAAGATGCCCTACTAATACATATATTTATAGTGCTAAATATTAGTTTTAATTGGTATATAAATGTAACACTAATTAGATGATAATTAATCTAAAATAATAAGTATAAATTAATATGATCTAGAGTCTAATAACTATTAAATTAATAATAATTATTTTATATTAATAAATTGTTATCAATGTAATTTTATATTCAAGATTTATTAGAAAGATTATAATTTTATAATTTTTATATTGTATTATATTATTGATTTTATAGGTTTAAAAAATTGAGTGTAATACCTCAAACTCGACCTAGACGTTAAGGCCGAATCTGGGAATGTTACGATCTAATCTTATCATGTTAAAAACCTCGTATAATTTGTTACTAAAAGAGTCCACTTATTTAAAAACATATTAT
Source organism: Gossypium raimondii (assembly GCF_025698545.1). Taxonomy (NCBI): domain Eukaryota; kingdom Viridiplantae; phylum Streptophyta; class Magnoliopsida; order Malvales; family Malvaceae; genus Gossypium; species Gossypium raimondii. Next base: position 10,323,348 of record NC_068567.1, read on the forward strand.
TATACTCATTAAGGAAACCATTGATTGTTTGCCCTTTCAAGTAAAACAATAATTTGTAGCGGAAGTTTCAAAGTTATTATTATTTTTTTTTTGAAAACTGAGTTTATTTTCTCGAAAATGTTTGGTTGCATAAAACGATTGTTTTTGTAATTGTTTTGTCAAACGTTGTAAAAAATTCAAATCAAATTCAAATCAAAAAATAAAATCCAAAGTCCCAAATTTACAAAACTCTCAAAAACTAGAACATTAAGTAGACTTTTGGAGTAAATAAAATTTACGGACATGTGGTCACATCTGAGCCTCCTTCGCACCAACCCGCCTAAGTCTGAGGATTACCTGAATAGAACAAACAGACAGAAAGTGAATTTTAAGAAAACTAGTGTGCAACTTTATGGAAACATAAGTTCAGATTTTATGGTATAATCAAGCAGATGCAAACATGAATCCTTTACAGAATTAGATCATCAACAGAATCATACAGATACAAATATGCATAGTCCTACCCCCATCCTCTACACACCAACTCTGGCCATCCCAACACACCACGTGGGATATAAAACACCCACCCAGCCCTACACATCACATAGTGTCCGTACAACACTTATCAGAAATTAATGAACTATCAATGCCGCCGTTTGACCAAACGAACAATCTCAAGAACCTGAACGGAGAAACAAAATTAATGAACTATCAATGCCGCCGTTTGACCAAACAAAAAAGGGAGGAGGGAAAAAAAGAAAGAAAGCAACATTGGAGATGGGAAGTGAAACGTGAAACTGGGAAATGAAGTTTTTGGAAAGAGAAAGTAAAATAAAAATAAAAATAAAATAAAATAAAATAAAAACCCCAACACGATATCCCTTAATCCCTCAAATTAAGCCATTATTTCAAATTCAAACCAACTCCAACTAACCACTAAACCCCCAAAACAGACCCACGCACTCATCCACTTCCACAGAGTTTTAATTCCACCTAACTTCTACTACACAACCGGCACACACTCACAGAAGCAAAAATAACATCATTCGCTCACACGGTGAATCAAACACAAGAACCTAAGGCAAGCTAACACCTTACCACTTAAACCAACAGACTCATTCTGCTACTGAAAATATAACATAAGCCCACCAAAAGGGATAAGGCTAGGATAAAAAATAGCAAAATTTTCAAAAGTAAAACTTAAACCCAAGATCTCAAACACATAATTAAAACACTTAGCCACTAAAGCAAATACATGTTTAAAATAAAGTTCACAAAAATAAATTTAAATAAATCAAGGCGTTACATTGAGAAATATAGATAATATAAAATACAAATTCTTAATTGACTAGTTTTCTTTATCTTGATTTCTCAAATAGAGATGAGTCATACTATTTGTCAAATTGGGATTTGAGTTGAATTGAGTCGATTTAATTAGTGCAATTAGTATATATAAAAATAATATTTAATTTAACTATAAAATGTATTTATTTTCTTTTAAGTTATAAATTTATACATTAGAGATTAGATTATTTATATATTTATATTATTTTTACATATACAAGGTTAATCTCAGGCATCTAATTTTATTAATTATAAGAAATTGCTTTTAATATTATATTTAAAATAAAATTATATTTATTTAATTAAAAACTTACAGTTTTGTTATTTTTAAATTATTTAATAATATTCAATAAATTTATAAATTTATAAATGAATTTCACATTAATATATTATCATATCAATTAATATTCAACTAATATTATTTTTATTATCACATAATATACTAATAAATTATTATTCTAATGTCAATTTAGTAATATAATTAATAATAAACGGTATTCTAATTAGTTCAAAAGTTTTTTCAAACTCTTGCTTTTATATGGAGTAATATAACTTTTGGCCCCTGAACTTGAGAAGTATGTCCACATTGGCCCCTAAATCTTTTTTGATCCATTCTGACCCCAGAACTTGAAAATTGTTATTATTGAAGCCTATTCTATTAATGACAGTAAAAAAAAAAGAATAATGTAATTTTTGGCCCTTGAACTTGATAAGTATGTTCACATTGGCCCTTAAACTTGACAACTAGGTTCACTTTGGTACTTGTACCTTTTTTGGTTCATTTTTAACTTGACAACTAGATCCATTTTGAACATTGAACTTGAAGATTCTAAAAGTTTGATGATGTAACACTTTGAGATTGTGCCACATCATCACTTGAAAGATCAAAATTTTTTAGATGATGATATGGTACAATATTAGATTGTCATATTTAGTATTTTAATAACCAAATCAATGGTTGAATAAGTTAAACCACCAATGCTTGATTCAACCAGTTAGATCGGTTCGACTATTAGACCAATAATAATTAAAAATCATAAAAATCTAAAAGTCCAAGTAAAATCACTTTTATATTTTTTATTACTTCTTTTAGGATTTTATGAATTTTAATTATTTATTTAATTATTGTTGGTCTGATAGTCTAACTGATTGAATCAAGATATGGTGATCTAACTTGTTCAACCATGGGTTAGATTATTGAAACATTGAATATGACATTTTGAGATTGTACCACATCGTCATTTAAAAAAAATTATTTTTCAAACTCAGTGTGCCACCATCATCAAACTTTTAGAATTTTCAAGTTCAGGGATCAAAATGGACCAAGTTGACAAGTTCAAAATGAACCAAAAAAAAAGTATAGGTATTGAAGTAAAATTACTTATCAAGTTCAGCGGCCAAATGTTACATTATCCTTTTTTTTCATGATAACAAATTTTAAGTTTAGAGGTTAAAGTAGATAAAAAAAGGTTAAAAATCGATGTGAACCTCCTTATCAAATTTGGGTCAAAAATTATATTATCTAAATAAAACATTTTCCATTTATTTATTTCTTTTTCTAAAAAAAATGCAAACATATAGTCATAGTTATGTCTCACTTATAAAAACTAATTCAATCATTTAGTAACTATTTTTCTTGTGTAAGAATAATATGTAAACTGAAAATAAAAAGATTATAAATCCTATGAACATCTTTTAAAAGTAAGTGAATAAATAAAGTTGAATCCAAGTAGATAGTTAAGTAACGTTGAACGATGTAGCTTGCATGATCATGGACAACCCTTATTCCTTAATGGGGCTTTTGACAAGCGAACTTCCGAGGAAGATATGGGCAAATCTTGTGTATTGGAAGGCGAGCAGGCATGCATTGCCACTGCTCAACCAAACAATATCATTTGGTACTGATCTCAAACTGACATGATATTATCAGATCATGCTTGCCTTTCATATGTTCAATATTCTAGCATTTCTCATACCCCCTCTTTGTTTTTCTAAAACCTTTCTTTCACTCATGTACACATAGGTAATTCCAAATGTACAATCAAAATGACAGGCTTTTCTTCATCACAAGCCGTAAACTACCCATTTTGCTCATGCAGCCAGTCTTTCTGTAAAATTGAGCTCATTATGATTAGACCAAAGATGGGGAAAAACCTAATTGGTGAAACAAGATTCAGACAACAATGATGTTGGATCATTTTCAAAATAGTAAATCACATGGCTTGCATATGATGATGAGAAGGTCACAGTACAATTTTTTATTAAGGGTTGTATTTGAATAATTATGTTTGCTCCAATAGCTATATTTAATTTGGATAGATGTGTTTATGCAAAAGAAGCATTTATTTAGACAAGTTTTACGACATATTTTTATAGTTATATTTATATACTTAGATATGTTTGTGGACTGAGTCGAATTAGTTTCGTACTGGTTAAAAATATAAGCTTAATTAAAAAGAATACAGCATTGACAGGGGTCAAAAGCATATATTACCTTCAGTCATATTCTATAATTTACATTTTGAGAACTTGCAGGATATGCTATCATTTCTTCAAATATTCAAAGTTGCAAACAGATATGAACCCTAAAGCTAACTCAACATAAGAAGGAACAGAACAAGTATGTTGTATCTTTTCATTACAAGATATTGTCATGGCTTTAGTTGATCAGGTTAATGGATTTATTAAAATATATAACAAATATAATTGTTATTTTAAAATATATACAAATAAGTATATTAGTTAAGTCTGTGTAGAAAAACTTATTCAAGGCCCAACTTGATAAAAAATAAATCTTGATTATTGCATAAATTCATTTTTAAATTTTGTATTTTATCTGAACTCTCTTGTATTTAAAACGGGTCACAAAATATTATTTGATTTTAATAGGCTTAGAATAAAGGAGGTTGAGTAAGTCCTTAAGGTTTTGGACTCAAAAGTATGAAATTATTATTTTATATCCTTTAAAATTTATAATTCAATTTTAGCTCAAATAATTCATAACCGTACTCTTCTCGTACATAAAAAAATAAACTAACTTACCAAATCAATTAAAACTTATTTTGGCCAGTAAGTATTCCAAAACTGATATTATCCATTAAAACACAATTAATCACATATTCATATATTAAAATTACGTTTTCTTATAAAAGTATATATTCATAACTTTTTCCACTCCGAATAATTAAGTGATGAGGAGGAATGAAACTTTAAATAAATTATCATTGAAGCCTCTAATTGAATTTTCATTATTTGCCTCCACCAATTTAATAATATATTTTTTCCTTTCACCCGACATTCTTCCAACTTCACCAATATTCTAGTTTATAGCAACAATAAAGAGGTTTAAATTTTGATTCAAAGCAACCCACCCATGTCCCTTTTGTTAAGGACATTATTGAAATATGCCAAGTTGCCCTTAGTTGGAACTTTGATTGTCCTCAAAGGACTACTACGTATAAGTTTTAAGTCTTTGGGTGCCTTAAAAACAACTGGTTTTGTCATAAAGTATATCCACATCTCACTTAAGACCACAGACCACCAGTGCTCAAACCACAAAAAATTATTGTAAAATTGTCTCAATGTTGGTAAAGTAGCATACAAAAGAGTCTAAGATGCTTGTTTTGAACTCACTTTTCTCATCTTCTTAACCCTTTTTTCTCTAATGTTGATATTAGAAAACAAAATTAATAAAAAAAAAGGGCACTATCCTCATGTTTGCATGATTGAAATTCAAGAATAATAATGCTATAGTTTAGGTAGGGTTCTTCCCAACCCTATATTTATAGGCTGAGAGGACTTTATAGGCAAATTCTTTTACTATATCAAATACTTCATGGGATCAATTTATATAAAGAATATGCATTCATGCGTTCATATATTATGCACTAAATGTATATATGTGTATGCATGATAACATGAAGGCATCATGCATGGTATACCATGTGAAAATGCATGGTATTAAAATTGGCATAACTATATTTACTTTAGTGGTATTTTATTGTCAAAGTGGCATTACTGATTACAGCACTAGAGCAGCTCTGACAACAAAGATTTGTTTCCAGACCAGGAAAGATCAAACATTAAAATATATCAAAGACCCAGCTAATGTCTGGTCCCAGATCAATATATAAATCCCTTAAATTCCTCACTCAACATTCTCAGATTCTACTTCCTATTAGACAACGTGAGCAACAAACATGAGCCGCTTAAAAGTTTTAGTAATTTCAAATTCCCCCATTGTCTGCCACTGACATGTTTTTTCTCTTACAGACAAGTTGGCAGTCTCCATAGATTACTCAACATGTCTGCTGCAACACACCTTCTAAAACCATGTTTGAAAGTTAAGTGGAGCTCTCCAGGCATCTCCTGATCATCAGACATCAATAACAACAATCAAACATGTTAGTTTCTTGGAGGCACAAGTGCTTGCTCTTCACTCTTCTTGCTTTCATTGTTCTCTCAGACTCATCAAGATTGCCTAAGGAATACTGGGAACAAATGCTTCCCAAGAAGTTCCCAACTCCATCCTCATCTCCCTCTAAAGGTACCAATTCAGTAACAACATCAACACCGAAAGCAGTTAAAACCGATATAAGCCTTCCTTCATCCGACGGCAAGGTCTAGTCGCCATTGAAGAGCTCAAGTTTCAACTTGAGACTGCACCGATCCGAACTGAGCACACAGAGTTTTGGCAACTAATCTTCTGCAATTTAAATGTATCATAGTGCTTGTGGACCACATCACATATTCAAGTAGATTTGTTCGACTTGGCCTTAAAGGTATATAGTGAGTTAACAGTGTAGATTGAAGAATGAGGATGAATTCGCTGTATAACTAATAGATCCACTGATTTAGATTCATTAACTTAGCCTTCATATCATGCAGGATAAATAAATTTTTTACAGCTAAAAGTAAATTTTTTGTTCTTACTGTAATGCTTATCAGGAGCATTTCCATGATATAATTTACTCATACTTAGCTAAGAAAAGGGAAATTTTTTTCCTTCTGTGTATGCTAAGTAGGATGATTTCTACCACATCATTATCATGTACCAAGCTTCCAAATATAGTTTCTTTTCATTTCGACGATACTTTAAATGTTTTCAGACATTGATGATTATCGTATGACATTTACAAATTACAACATGACATCTAATGGTAAAGGAAAAAAAGAAGAAGAAAGATATTAGATAAAAAGGACATTATTGTATGCTGTCAACGTGCACCTTCAAGTTCAAACGTGACTCGATTATTTATGCTATCGTACCCCAGTGAGCTGCTGGTTGCACCATCGCCATAAGTGTTGCTCAATTCACCAAGCAAATTCTCTGTTTCTTCTGCCTGTGAATTACTATTGCCCCAAGGATGATTGATTGCTTGCAGTCCTGCTAATTCATGGGCTACTTCCTTCATACTAGGCCTTTCCTCTCCCTTCATTCTCACATATCTCCTAGCTAACGAAGCTACTTCTTTAAGATGCTTCACGTTTCCATCATTCAACACCTTCGAATTGATAATTTCGAGCAATCGATTTTGTTTCATCGAAGAAACAAAGTGAATAGACAAAACTTTGTTTTCTTCTGATCTTTCAAAAAAAACTGTTGAGTTTTAAATCAAACCAAAGATCAAAAACAACTAAAAATTTGTGGTGAAAGATGAAAAACAGAAGCAAGAATTGGATGTTGAAGGAGAAAAGAAGTTGACTTATCCCATTACTTCATTAAGCAAAAAATAACGTATACATAAATAGTTCTATTACATTGGAAGAAAATAAACTTTGCTTGTGCAAGTAACCAAGCTGTAAAATCAGCTTAATGATAACCTAAAACCTACTAAATCTACTAAGTACATGGCTAAACCTCAGCTAAACAAAAAGTTACAATCAAATCAAACATATGTCACATGTTACAAAGTTCAATGACCGAAATACACCATGGACATTTGGATGCTGCATGCATGCTGCTGCATTGTTGTCAACTTTCAACACTCCTCCTTGGCTACAAAGTAGTAGACTCCAATTTGCTTCCTCAAATACTCGAGTCTTGTGGCAGCTAATGGCTTGGTCAGAATGTCTACGAGTTGAACCTCCGAGCAGCAATGAATCAAATTGACTTCCTTTGACAATTCTACCTCCCTTACAAAGTGATACTTGATCTTGAAGTGCTTGGTCTTGCCATGAAACAGATGATTCTTGGCAATGGCAACAACTGATTGGTTGTCCACTTTAATTTCTGTTGCTTCCTCTTGATCAACATTTAAATCACTCAAAAGCTTCCTAAGCCAAATGGCTGGATTAACAATGAGGAGTCAGTTATACTCGACTTTGCGAAGGATGAGCTCTTATCATTGCTTCTTAGAACTCCAACTAAAAACTCCTGAACCTATAGTGAAGAAGTAGCCCGATGTACTTTTCTATCATCAACTGAACCAACCCAATCACTGTCCGAATAGCCAATTAGCTTCAGTTCCTCAGCTTTCTCAAACTTCCCACCATAGCCTAAGGTCCTTTTGACATACCTTAAGACTCTTTTAGCAGCCTTGAGAAGAGCTACATTGCAGCAATGCATGAATCTTGATAGAAGGCCTACTGCATAAATGGTGTCTGGCCTTATTGCTGTCAAATAGAACAAGCAACCAACTAGACTTCTATAGCTCTTCTCATCAACTGGGTATGGTCACTGTTGCTGGAGATTTTTTCTCCCTGTGCCACAGGAGTGCTAACAGGTTTGTAATTTGTCATGTAAGACTTGCTTAGGACCTTCAATGCAAATGCTTATTGGCTTATGAAAATACCCTGCTCATTCTGATTCACTTCCATACCAAGAAAACATCTTGCATCTACTTCTTGAATTCCTCAATTAATTCACTCTTACAACCAGTAACCAATAAGTCATCCATATACAGAGATACAATCAGCAAGGTTTCTTTTTCAACCTTCTTCACATAGAGTGTAAGCTCACTAATGCTCTTCTTGAACCCCAGCCTTGACAAGTATGCATCAATCCTGTCATACCAGACCTTGTGCTCTTCACCAAGAACCTTGAATCCATCAGGTTGCTCAACAAAGATCTCTTCCTTGAAAAATCCATTCAAAAAAAGTTGATTTAACAACTAGCTGATGCACTTTCCACTACTTCTAAGCAGCTAAGGCAAACAACAGCCTTATGGTGTCCAACATTGCAACTGATGCAAAGGTTTCAAAGAAATCGATGCCATGCTGCTAATTGTACCCCTTTGCAACCAGCCTAGCTTTGTGCTTATCAGTGACCTATCTGCATTATGTTTAGTCCTAAACATCCATTTCACACCAATGACCTTTTTGTTTGCTGGTCTATCAACCAGCTTTCATATGTCATTTTTGTGGTCATCCTCAATTCAGCCTCCATTGCTTTTTTCTAACAACCCTCTCTTGCAGCTTCATCAAAATTAGAAGGTTCAACAATGGTCATATCACACCTCTCATAGATGTTCATTAAGGTTCTAGTGCCTCTGACAGGTGCATTATCATAATCATCCTTAGTTTCAACTTCAATCTCAGCATGCTGTAGATCAAGATCATACTGGTCTTGCTCAGACAAGCTTGCATATATTCCATCCCATTTTTAACAGCTTCCTTCATTGAATTTCACATCTCTGCTCACAATAATTTTCTTAATGAATGGATCAAAGACCCTATACCCTTTATTTATACCGCTATAGCCAACAAAGACTCCAGACATGGACCTATTTTCCAGCTTAATTCTTTTCTCAGCTGGCACAGTGTATAGCATAAGTAGCGAAACATTTTCAAGTGTGAGACATTTGGCTTGTGTCTAAATTAGGCTTCAAAAGGTGTTTTGCCTTTGACTGCATTAGTTGGTAGCTTGTTTAGCAAATACATAGAGGTATTTACTACCTTAGCCCAAAAATTGTTAGGCATTTTGCCTTCAAACAAAAGGCACTTGGCCATATCGAGAATAGTCATGTTTTTTCTCTTACAAAGACCATTCTGCTATGGTGTGTAGATAGTGGTTAATTGGTGCTGAATTCTTACTTCATCACAAATCTTCTAGAACCTTTGAGACACATATTCAGTCCCACTATCAGAAATCAAAATCTTCAACTTGCAGCTGGCTTGATTCTCAACCAATGCCTTGAACTTGTAGAAGAAGTCAGCCACATCTGACTTTTGTTTCAAGAAGCTCACCTAACAGAATCTGGTGCAATCATCAATGAATAATGCAAAGTACCTACTGCCATTTAAATAAGAAGTCCTTATGGATCCAAAAATGTCAGTATGAACCAATTGGAGCCTCTCTTGAGCTCTCTAAGCTTTGTTAACAGGAAAAGACAGTCTGGTCTGCTTGCCAAACTGACAGACTTCACACACATCTTTCTTAGGCTCGATCTTGGACATGTCTTCAACTAGGCTCATCTTGTGCAGTAAACTTAGTGACTTATAACTCACATGCCCCAGCCTCTTGTGCCATAAACATGATTCATCAGCCAGAGCTGTATGTGCCTTTACTTCTAGCTGATTCACATCTAAGATGAAAGATTTATCATACATAACTACTGCCACCAACACTTGATCAAGAGAATCCTTGATCACACAAGTATTTTTTTCAAAAATAAGAGAGTACCCCTTCTCCGACAATTGACCAACACTGAGCAGATTCTGATCAATGTCAAGTACAAAAAAACTTCTGAAATGGTTTTGTTATCCGATTGAATGCAAATCACATCCTTGCTTTTGCCTTTGGCTTTGATGAACTCACCATTCCCAATTCTGACTTTGGATACAAAGTTAGTGTCTAGCTCCCTAAACATACCTTTTTCTGAAGCCATGTGATGAGTGCAACCATTGTCAATCAGCCAATTCTTCCTAACTTTGCTCGAGCTTGTAAAGAAAGAGGCAGTAAAGACATGCTCCTCTTGAGCTTAGACATCCTTAGTAGCTTGAGCTTGATTCTACTACTGTGGTTGTGTTTTTTCCTTGTTCTTGATGACCTTTTCAATGTGGCCAAGCTGCTTGCAGCTTCTACATTGAATGTCAGGCTTGTACCAGCAATATTTTTCTAAATGAGTAGACTTCTTACAATGAATGTATGGTGGAAACTTATTTTTAGCAGCATCATTCTTCCCTTTTTCTTTCTTTTCTAACCAAGGCTTCTTGCCCTTGTAGCTTGAGCTCGATCTTGAGCTTTCTCAGCTCATTGCCTGAAAGGCTCCTTCAGAACGCTCCTCCATTCTGTTTGCTCTTATTTGCTCTTGTGCATAGAGAGCATTTATCAACTTTATTAAGGGTATAGCTGATAGGTCCCTCGAGTTCCCCAAAGAAAAAATTTTTGACTCAGACTTCTCTAGAAGAGTTGTAATGACTTTTTCAACTATCCTTTTGTCACTAAACTCATCTCCAAGCAGTCTTATGTTGTTGACCATGGCCATAATCCTGTCAGCATACTTCTTGATGGTTTCAGACTCCTTTATCCTCAAAATATCTAAGTCCCTTCTCAAGTTGGTCAACTATTGTTGCCTGGTCTTGTCTGACCATTAAAACTCTTCCATGAGTCTATCCCAAGCTTGCTTTGGAGTGTCATAAGCTATTATCCTTGTGAAAATAACATCTGAAACTCTATTTTGAAGGCATGACATAGCCTTATACTTTTTGGCACAGTCTTCATTATGCTGCCAAATTTGAGCTATGGTTGGATTAGCTCTCAAAGGTGGTGGCTCTGTGTCAGCTAGAACAACACTCTACAGATCATGAGCCTACAAAATGTCTTCATTTTCATGGCCTAAATGTTGTAGTTTTCACCAGTAAAGATAGGTGGTGGTGGTGGTAAAAAACTCATCCTTTTGCAGTAACTAAACAAGCCAACAAAAATAGCTTTTGTTTCTTTTCTTTCAAGCACGAATAACTCAAAGAATCAACACAAATCAACACACAGCAAAGGCCCTCAAAGATGACAGGCTCTTGATACCATTTGTTAAGTTTTAAATCAAACTAAAGATAAAAAAAACTAAAAATTTATGTTGAAAGATGAAAAACAGAAACAAGAATCAGATGTTGAAGGAGAAAAGAAGTTGACTGATCTCATTACTTCATTAAGCAAAAATAATATATACAAAAATAGTTCTATTACATTGAAAGAAAATAAACTTTGTTTGTGCAAGTAACCAAGCTGTAAAATCAACTTAATGATAACCTAAAACCTACTTAATCTGCTAAGTACATGGCGGAACCTCAGCTAAACAAAAATTTACAATCAAATCAAACACATGTCACATGTTACAAAAGTTCAATGACCGAAATATACCATGAACATTTGCATGCTGTGTGCATGATGCTGCATTGTGGCTTGGACACATGTTGCTGCATTGTTGCCAAATTTCAATAGAAGTAACCTTCTGTGCTGTAAGTAACTCGATAAGAACAACCTTGAAGCTATAAACATCGCTCTTTCAGTTGACTTGTATCCATGTATTCAGGATCCAAATAACTAAAAGTTCCTTGTACAATTGTAGTTATCTATACCTGTTTAGATGGGACCAATCCTAAAGCTCCGAATCTGAAACTTTTTCAGTGTAATTGTCATCCAACGGCATGTTAGACAACTTGATATCTCGATGAATGATCAGAACAAAAGCAGCAGAATGCAGATAAGAACGGGCTTTCGCCATCTCGATGGCGATCCTCAAATGAGCTTCCCGTGGAAGAAACGAGTCATATGTAGCATTGTGCAGGTGATTGAAAGGGTTTCTTTAGTTACATATTCATAAGCCAAGAAAGGAACTGGTTTCTCCAAACAACATGCTAAGAGTTTGACAACATTCCTGTGGTTGATTTGGTAAAGCATAGTTATTTCATTCATGAAGGGTTCAACTTGACTATGATCTCCAATCCTCGATTTCTTTATGGCAACCAATTGATCGTCAGACAATGTTCCTTTGTAAACTATCCCGACCTTCTTGTCCTAAGATTCTACTTTCATGGTAACTGTTTGTCACCTTCTCCAGTTCTTCAGCTGCAAATACTTTAACCTTTTCATCACACCCTTCACGTTGGGAAAGATGGTGTTGAAATAAATTGTCAATGTTTTGCTGAAAATATTTTTGCTTTAGTTTGATAATCTGTCTTTGCCTTATCATAAAAAACAACCAATGTTACGTCTAAGAGGAGAGCAAAGAATCCAATGCCAAAACCTGTAAACCAAGCTACCACATATATGATTAGCACTTGGATTAAATATGTTAAAATTTAAATTACTATTTATGGAGACTCATATGATGGATATATGAGCATGATAAATTATAAGCGCTTCTACTTTTCCATGAATACATTGGATTAGTTGGTCTACATATCAAACTAATAACATTTGATATTATCCAAGATTATATACAAAAGATTATATTTTTTGCTCTCTTTTACTTCTATGGTTCTTATATTTAATAGGTATTCCTCCACTAATAGATTTTTTAGAAAACTCTATTTATTCCGGCGTGGGTGGAAAATAAGCTTATATTTTTGGTTTCAATACAATGAAACAACATATTTAATGGAATGACCTAATAAAAAGAATGGGACAAAATCCATTTGTCTCACATGAATCTGAATACTTACAATTTAGGGCTTTGGTAAAAGTATAATAGAGATTTTTATACTAAGAGTCGAATAGTTTTTGCTCTCTCAACTAAAAATTGAGAAAATTAATCCTTATACAATAGATTAAAGGAAAATTAATTATCTTGTAAAAATTTCATCCATTTATATGGTTAAAAACTAGACTCTATATATCAAGATAAGGTACACATGACACGTTATGTGCAACTGTTTGGTTATTCATTAGCCACCCTAGTTTTTAAGAATAAAAGTAAATGAAAATGACCAATTTGCTCTTTAATCTAATGTATATGATTAATTTTTATTTTTGAATAAAAATTAAAATGCAATTTGACTCTCATTATAAAAACTTCCATAGTACCCTATCAAAATTTTAAATGTAAAATGTAAAAAGGAAAAAAAATCTTTGTACCCTATCAAAATTTTCACATAAGCCTTTACCCTTCTATTACACTTTTTATGTGTATATTTATTTTCTATATAAATATATTTAATGGTAAAAGTATCTTTTAAAATAATATAATTTATTTTATAAAATTTTTATCATCACTCAATTAAATTAATCTATGTTTGGCTTGTGATACCAAAATATAGTTAGGATATAAAAGTAAATAGATATACAAACCTAGAGCAATATTAACAAGAGATCTCTTATAAATAAGACGATTTCAGCCAGTTCCATTTTTCCAATCGTCACCTTTAAACCCTCCGGACTTGAACATTTGTAACAGCCCAAAAAATTAGAACATGTACTGTTGCAAGGCTGTAATGTTTCACACTCGTTTATCAACAAGATGGTAGCATCGAGGAAGAATTTATATATTTACCTTAGCATCCTTTAGTGAGGTAAGGGTTCCCATCATAACCATCACAACACTTGTAGATATACCCTGAACTATTTTTCGATTCAACGTACTTACTATTCTTTTTGCATGCAAAGCTACTCATATCCTCCTTTGCTTCACTGCAACTTAAATTCCCGATTGTCCAGTCAAGAATAATAGGAAATTGTTTCTCTTTTAAATCATATCCACCAAGATCTAAATTCGAGAAGTTATAGGCACCATCCTCTACAACAAACACTTAACTATAAGGATTATTGAGCAAAATTTGACTATAATTATGTTGGAATTTCGATACTAAGGAAGAAAAAATTGCAGAGAAAAAACGAGAAAAACTTGTCAACAAAATTTTCTGCTAAGATTTTTTATTATTTTTCACTCATCTATTTTGAATAATGTAACATGAATATTCATAACAAGAAAAAAATATTAAATATGGATAGAAATAATAAAGATTTTTATACTAATAAATATAAAATATATTATGCTAATAAATACTAAATCTTCTAGGAAGAAAATATATTTTGTAAACATAACTTGCAAGCAAGCTCTTTAAATCTTTTTCATATTCTTAGTTCACCAAAATAATAGGCTCGCCACTTTCTGTGAGCTCGCCAATGTTGATGGGTTCACCAAGTGTGTTCACTGCATGAATGGTCATCTCCCAACACTCCTCCTTGGCCTTTATGCTGCGAACACCAATTTCTTTTCTTAGTTTCTCAAATCTGGACATTTCAAGTGGTTTGGTCAGAATATCAACAAGTTTGCATCTTGTCTTGTTCACAAGCTTGTACTTTGATAAGCTTGCAATCTGGTGTCCTCACACTTTTGCAACATGTATTTCATTCAGTTTGCAGCTTGCACTTTTCATAGCTCGCACATTTATCAACTTGCACTTTTTTGAGTTCGCAACTTGCATTTTTGTGAGCTTGTAAGCTCACAGTTCATCCTATTGCTTGCTACTGTATGAGTGGCCAATTTGCAACACTCTTTTTTGACCATATTACAGCAAACTCCAATGTTGTTTTTTCATGCAACTTATTCAAAAATTGCATGCTCCAATACTGCTAAGTCACATCTGTGATAAGTTCAACAATAGGCCTGATGCTCTTAACAGGAAGATCATCAAACCTTCATCTTCATCTTTATCTTCAACTTTAGTCATCTTCTCAACCGATTTTGACTTACACACTTGACTAAGGAAATTATAGTTTACATATCCTTGTCTTTTGTGCCAACTATATGATTTATCCATTGAACTTGTATATGCTCTTGAAGCCTCAAAGTTCCAATCTAGCACAAAGCTTTTATTGTTCATTGAGACTGTGACCACTTACTATCCCAATAAATCAAATATAATGCAATATATATCTTTGAAAACAACTGTGTATTTCTTATCCATCAATTGACAAATGGTAAGGAGCTTATTATCTATTTTAGGAACTAAAAACACATCTATAATTACTTTAGTACCTCTTGGAGTGCTGATCAACACATCTCCTTTTTCCCTTAGCTTCTAAGAGTTCGCTATTACCAATCCTCACCTTAAGATCACATCTTTTGTCAATCTTCCTGAAGATTCTTTCATCTGAGGTCATGTGGTTGATGCATCCATTATCGATCAACCAACCTTTTACGACTTGGTTTTTTATGCAAAACTTGTGGCTGTGAATACCTGCTCCTCCTAAATGTGATCTGCCTCAGCTTCCTAAGCCTGCACATTCTGTTGTAGAGTTCACCCTTTTTTCTTACATACTTTCTCCATGTGGCCAAATTGTTTACAACTTCTACATTGAATATATGAATTGAACCAACAATACCTCTTCAAGTGATTTGTCTTTTCGTAGTGAGAGCATGGTGGATTTTATTCCTCACCACCATCTCTCAATCTATCTTCTTTCTTTTCTGTCCAACTTTTCATACCCTTATGTTTCCGGGGGTTCGCATCATCAATACTCAGGGTTCGTAGCAATTCTTGTAAGAGAGATCGCCGAGAGATCCCTTGAGTGTTTAAGTGAGGAAATCTTAGATTCATATATCTCAAGAACTGTTGTTATGACCTTCTCAATGACCTTGCTATCTGTGAATTCTTCCCCAAGTAACTTGATGTTATTTACAACCGCCATAATCTTGTCTGCGTACTGCTTCATTGTTTCAACCTCCTTCATCTTCAAATTCTCAAAATCTCTTCTAATATTACTAAGTTGTTGTTTTCTTGTCTTGTCAAAACCTTAAAACTCCTCCTTTAGCTTATCTCAACCTTCTTTTGGAGTCTCACAAGCCATAATACACATGAATATGACATCTGAGACGCCATTATGTATACAAGACATTGCTTTGTATCTTTTAGCTTGCTCATCACCGTGGTGTTTAATTTGAGCGATTGTAGCGTTATTCCTCAATGGTGCTAGCTCAACATCAATATGCACAATCTCACACAAGTCATAATCTTGTAGGTAGGTCTTCATCTTAACAACCCATATATGATAACTTTCTCCATTGAAAATAAACGGTGAAGGTGGTGAGAAACTCGCAGAAGCCATGTATAACTCGAAAAGAACAGTAACAACATGTAAGAGATGACTCTGATACCACTTGTTAGAATTTTGATATTAAGGAAGAAAGAATTGTAGAGGAGAAATGAGAAAAAATTAGCAACAAAATTGTCTGCTAAGGTTTTTATTATTTTTCACTCATCTATTTTGAACAATGTAACAGGAGTATTTATAACAAAAAAAAAACTCTTAAATATGGAAATAAATAACAAATATTTTTATACTAATAAATGTCAAATATATTATGCTAATAAATGCTAAATATATTATACTAATAAATACTAAATATTCTAAAAAGAAAATATATTTTGTAAACATAGCTTGCAGGAAAGCTCTTTAAATCTTGTTATATTCTTAGTTTGCCAAAATAATAAGCTCGCCAATCTTGATGGGTTTGTCAAGTGTGTTCGCTGCATGAAAGATTATCTCCTAATAGATTATCATAGTTGTTGAGACATATTATAACCTCTTACTCCTTTCAGGATCGCCGTCTGACTACAACCGATGCTAGAACAGGAGCCATTAATCACATCACTAATGCTATTACAAAACGATAGGCAACCCGTTGCGTATTCATTGTTGGAGCCTCAAACGACGGCGTAGGTGTCACAACCAATTGTTGTGAGCATGTTTCGGGTG
Organism: Gossypium raimondii; assembly: GCF_025698545.1. NCBI lineage: Eukaryota > Viridiplantae > Streptophyta > Magnoliopsida > Malvales > Malvaceae > Gossypium > Gossypium raimondii. The sequence goes on from NC_068567.1 coordinate 10,340,311, forward strand.
TTATCAATAGGGAATTTCAATAGATCAATCTAGTAGTTGAAATATGAATCATTTGTTGAAGGATAACAGTCGTAGCTTGCTGAACTAAGGACTTGTAGATGACGATCTAAAGATATGTTAACGATTTGGATGTTACCAGTGGTTAAGAATGCTTTGTTGTGTACGGAAGTAGTATCACATGTTAGGAAAAAATCTTCACTAATATTACAATCGTTGCCTGTACCAAAAGGGTATGGTATGATAACATCGCCGCAGTTACTTCGGCAACTGGGTTTCGCTTGCCGCCACTTTTCTTACCGCAGCCGCCGTGATCATCGTAAGCATAATCATAAGCACCACTCTCAAGTTACCCTTGCCCATTTTTCTTCAACTCTATACGCACTATAATTCACTTTGAATCTCTTGATGTATATATGGTAGAAGACTGAGTGGTTACATATAAAAGAAATCATCTGGCTGGCCAACAGAATTGGAACTTATGTCACATAGATGTCAGGTAAGTATTTGATTTGAATGTATTGAACACGTTTAGTATACATGTACTTTTGAGTTACAAATAGATTGCAACAGGAAAAGATTTTGGCCCAGGAGACATATATGATGACTTAATGTAAACTAGACCAGGTCCTCGGTCACAAATCAAGGTATTGAGCTTTTGAAGCATCAACTGGAATCTGTAGACTGGTTCAACATCTTCAGATTTCTTATTTAATTTGCAACAAATATTTCAATGTATAATACAATTTTTTTGATTTTATTAATGGATTTGTATAAACATTAACAAACCTTACACATGGTGAGACTTACATCAGTGTAAATCCACAAATGACTTGAAAATTTTAAGATCTTAATCTTGTAATTAAACCAAAATTATATAACAATTTGATGTAGAAAATGTTTATCATATGATGTAATTCTCATTGCCGGCAATCCTTTAAATAACAAATTGATAAATGCTGTTGTATCAGTTGAAGTTTCAAGAAGTGACGATTGATCATGAAAGCATAGACTTATTAGCAGCACTAAATTAAAGAAAAAAACAAAGGTAAATTTTATTCAGTGTCCTAATCGATGATGGAAGATAAAACTGTTTGAAGTAATAGTTAAAAGAAATTATATATGTGAAATGAAGGTAAACTCATTTGGTTAGTCGACTAGTTCTCAATCGTGGGGACAAGCTCTTCTACCAATAGTTTACATCATGTGATGTGTCACCAAATATAAATTTATTAATTCTTCGCTACAATTAATGAATTTTCAGTAAAAAACCACAATGAATTTAAAATTTAACTTTTAGAATTTATAGGTAGTTAAGGAAACAAATATACAATGAGGATTATCTTTCAACCTATAATCACTTATTTGACCTTTTATTATTTTAAAAAATTATTTTAATCTTTTATTTAATTTTTTTCTCTTTTAATTTTAATCTTGTGTTATTTGTCCAATCACCTAAAATAGATGAAAAAATTAACAAATGTTAATTTTTTTATTCATTTTGAGTGATTTAACATAAAATACTAGTTGAAGAGTTAAAAGAGACGAGAACTTAAATGAAAGGTTAAATAATTTTTTTATTATATAAAATTAATGAGTAAAATAAATTATTATACGTTTTAAACACGTAAACAAAAAGTATACAACAAGAAATTAAGGGAACAATAAATTGGTTTAATAACACGGAAGTCCTTCCATGTTGTTCCACTGACAAAATACTTCCGCTTTTTCTAATATAAACTTAAGTCCTCCATATTTATAATTCATTTTTCATTACTCTATCACATAAATGTTTATTTATTGAAACGTCTTTCTTTATTTACATTTTCTAAAAGTGTTTTCTTAAATTACATTTTATATATTATTTATCTAATTGATATGAAATTTTATTAAACTATGGTACATTTTAGTATTTCTCTTACATATTTAATAACAAAATTATTAATTTAAACTTTAACATTTTTAAGCATATCTATTTTACAGTAAAAGTTTTAGTTTACCATTTTCATTAATAACATTATCATTTATCTTAATTTTTTACTTATTTTATAACATACATGCCATAAGAAAAATATTTAAATTCAGAACAAAATTGATTAATTTGATTTTTTTTTACTTTTACATTCAATTTTCAACAATAATATTAAAAAATGTAAAATACATTTACTTAGAGTTTATTTGGACAACACAAAGTAATTGAATAAAAGTCTAATTATGAGGGTAGTAATTACACTTTCTTAAAATTATAAAGAATTGTAATTTCTTGGACGTATTTGGCTTGTAGGATGTAATTACATTATAATTCTCTAGATCATGTTTGGTAGTAAAATTTGTAGTCAAGCAATTTTTACCATAATTTTAGAAGTTTTTTTTCAAAAATTTATAATAAAACTATAACACTTTTTATGAATATGCATATTAGTTTCATAATATATAGAACATATAAATAAGTTACGTTTATACTTCTTAGCCATAACTTTTATAAAGAAATATATTATAACTCTTTTATAACCAAAATATCTTCCAGCACCTCTTCCGGGTAGATTATAGATATGTTTTCCAATTGGAAGCTAACACTTATTTCTTTCAAAATGACCGATATTAAGTGAGTTATAAATAGATAACTTGATTATGTTAATAGATGCACCCAAATCACACATAACTTTCTTAATGTCAATATTACCTATTTTATATGAAATTGAAAACATACATTGATCCTTACATTTATGGGGTATCATTTTTTTGGATAAGAGCTAATACATTCTCCTCCATACATACCCTTTCGAAATTGGTTGGTTTCTTTTTGTTAGAGCAAAAATTCCTTCAAAATTTTTGCAAAATGAGGTATTTGTTTTATAGCGTCCAATAGTGAAATCTTTACCTCGACTTTGTAGAAAATCTCAAGGACTTCTTCATCGTCTTTTTCTCTCTTGTTTCTCACTAGCCTTCCAAGAAAAAGAGGTGGAATCACGATTGGTTTGGGAGGTGTTGGTTCCGCTTTTGCTTGTGAATTGTCATCTTGTTTTTCCTTGCACAAGTCTTGTCAATGATTTTTACTAGGATAGGGCTCCAGAATAATTTTGCTTCTAAGAGTCACTGAACTCACGTTTTAGCTCGGATTAGGTTCTATTTGGATTGACAACTTCTCTTAGGAATCCAATTCACTCCTTGAGATGGCAAGTTGACTCATTGAGTTCTCTAATTTCTCCCTACTTGCTCTTCTTCCCTGTTGGAATTTAAGAGTGTTAGCAATAAGGGCATTTAAAATGTCTTCTAAAGAGAAACTTGAGGATAATGGTTGCCACTTAGGTGGACTAGGCTGATAATATGGATTGAACAAGGGTCTCATTCCATAGCCTAAATCGAGGAGATCTCTCTACATAAAATTGTATGCATCAAAGAATGAGTTGTATCTTCTTTGAGGTGGTCCAAGAAAACTTTCAATAGTGCTAAATTGTTCTTGATAATCTTCGTGCAAAATAAAATACACATCTATCACGACTGGGTGTAACACATGCACTACATACCATGATTGGCATAGTATTTATTGTGTCAATACACCGAACAATATTAGCAAAATTATTAAATTTACTTTCCATGGAAGATACATTTATCTCTTGTACTCTTATTCAGTAATTAGGTATAAACCCAAACGGTTGATAATTCATAGCCATAACATAACATTCGATCATTCTTCAATTTTTTTGTTCTTTTTTATTTATTACTATTTCTGAAGAACAAACAATTTTCTCTACTTCTAGAGTATGCTTGAGTGGCCTGCACGTCCAAATTTAGTCATATGAAGAAAACACAAATTTTGTTAGTGCCAGTCCCCGACAATAGATTTAAAATTTGATGGTTGCTAAATCCACCAAAAATATTTTTTTACACCTAAAATTGAAATTAAATTTACAGTATAGAGAGTAGGCCAATACTACAGAGGTTGGATTAATCAATTCTATAAGTTCTTATGACCAAGATTTGTACAAGTCTAAGAAATTAAAGAAAATGGGGAATTAAGCTTGGATATAAAATAAAAAAAGTTAAATTAAAATAAAAATCAATAAAAAGAAGCACAAAAAAAATCTAAATAAACCAAATAGACGAAAACTTTAACCTCATGCACGATTTTGACTCCGCCTACGAACTGTTACTAAAACAAAAAGAGAGAACTTAGCATTACTTTATTAAGGGGCACGAATGCGGCATCAAATAGGAGTAAGGGATTTTCAACCCGGATATGGGATAGGTGGATCTCCAAATTAGTAACATAGATAGAAAAGATTTAAGTATATCTATATGAAATATATGAGAGTAATATAAGTTTTTAGTAGATGCACTACACCAAAACAGGCTTTTAGCGGCGTTTTTTTGGCCTTTAGCGGTGCTTCCAATAGCGCCACAAACAATGCCGCAAACTTTTGCGGCGTTTTTAGAAATAAACGCCGCTAAAGAACAAGACCTTTAGCGGCGCTTTTCCCACAAACGCCGCCATAGAACAAGACCTTTAGCAGCGCTTTTTTCACAAACGCCGCTATAGAACAAGACCTTTAGTGGCGCTTTTACCACAAACGCTGTTAAAGAACAAGACACTACACCAAAACAGGCTTTTAGCGGCGCTTTTTAGCGTCGCTAAAAGTATTTGCGGCGCTTTGAGAAGCGTCGGAAAAAACGCCGCTAAAGAATGCGTCGCTAACTTTAGCGGCGTTTTTAGAAACAAACGCCACTAAAGACCACGACCTTTAGCGGCGCTTACCCCACAAACGCCGTTAAAGACCAAAACCTTTAGCGGCACTTTTTCCACAAACGCCGCTAAAGACCACGATCTTTAGCGACGCTTTCCCCAAAAACGCCGCTAAAGACCAAGACCTTTAGCGACGCTTCTCCCACAAACGCCGCTAAAGACCAAGACCTTTAGCGGCGCTTCTTCCACAAGCGCCGCTATAGACCATGATCTTAGCGGCGATTTTATCACAAATGCCGCTAAAGAACAAACCTTTAGCGGCGCTTCTAGCAAAAATGCCGCTAAAAACATAATCTTTAAAAAAAATTATTTTAATCAAATAATATTTATTTTTATGATAAAAAATATTATATTATGTTTTGTTTTTTAAATTTGATCTTTAAATATACTTTTTAAGGATAAATAAAAAATATTATTTAAATTAATTTTTCTATGAAATTTTTAACTTTAAAACTAAATATAAAAATTAATGAATTTAGTTTTAGAATTTAAAATAATAAATTAATAACACAATTAAAATCCAAAAGTTAGAACTGAAGTTGTCGTAAATATTAAAGTAAAAATAAAAGTTTAGAATCAAAACTAAAATAAATAATACATATGAAAAACACACTGACTAGTTGAACTTGCCTATGACTATACACATTGCAAGGTAATAAAAAATAAAATGCAGTCTGCTGCACCATCTTTGCTCTGCAAGTTTTCATGGAAGGCATTCCAAACTATATCCTGCAATATAAACATGCATTATTCATAAGAAAGATAAAAGGTACAAACCACACATGTAGGGAGAGGAAAAGTGAAAGAAAACAGAAATTTATGCGCGTAGATACAAAATGCTTCAAACACAACCTAATTGTGATTCATAATAAATATTACCTCCACTTCTGCTGAAGAGTAAGCTGGATCCAAGTTCTAAAACAGAACAAGTTTTCCAAACTTGTGTGCATCCCGCAAACTTTCTTCCCAAGGCTGAAACAATGTAGGAAGCAGTTTAAGATCAGCTTAAAGAATGTAGACCAATTTTCCCACAAATAACAGCAATCAAAGTAGGCTATGAAAATAATTTAAACAACTGGTTTAGGAGTGACAGAGGAGTGCTTACGAGTTCTCCAAACCATTTGCTCCTATCCTGTAAGCATGAATAAACAGCAAAATGTCCACATCAAGAACAACAGAGGGATAACAGGATAGTAAATCTTTAATAAGGAGGAAAGCAGAAACTTGCAAGCATGATATTGTACAGGATGATGAGGATTAAACAAATAAATTTATTCATCCAAAAAGAAATACGAGTAGAAGCAAGAACCAGGTAGGAGAAACAATCAAATGAGACCACATTATTCTTCCAATAAATGTTAAAAGAAATTGAAATTTGAGATCATGTGATTTAAAAAAAATGGAGTTCACCAAAATTCAAGAAAAAATTGAACAAAAATTATAAGCAGTATTTATTCAACCTATTAATGACTTTTCAGGCTTAAAATACAAGTATCCCATCCCTAAATATTTACTTGCTGAAACATATATGTCAAAAATTTTACAATGAAAACCAATTATATAACATGCTGAAACCAATTATATAATTGCAGTAACAATAAAAACCCCAAAGACCAAATATTTTACAATTAATAACATGCCAAAATTTTACATTACATTAAATTTTACAAATACTAACCATTAAATTTAATTAATTTGAGGCAGAAGAAATGAGGTCCTTACTTAAGCTAGAAATTCGAATTAAAAACCCTATGAATATCAAAACCTAACAAACAATCAAACCACAATATATTCTCCAACTAAAATTAAAAACAACCCTACATAAAAAAAAAACCCTAGGTGCGAACAATTATTTTACAAGTTAAATCAGCAAATAAATGACGATAAATTGGAACTAAATTCAAAGATTGGAGGAAATAAATTGAAAAATTGAAAAATACCGAAGTACCTGAATATTTTTCAGAACTCTGAAGGGATCGGAAATTCAAAGGAAAAGAAGGTATTAAATTCTATATAAGCAGAAAAATTAACTATCGCAGCAAACTAGAATTGAACAATTAACTAACTGGATGTGGCATTTGAGAACACTCAAACTTCGACAAAAATGCAGTTCCGAAAGTAGTGAGGCCACTGAATGGCATGTCTGCCTGGACAGCAATAGTGTTCCCTAGAACACTTCTTTCATCAGTTCCCGACTGCATAAAGGGAAAGAGAGTATGTGCATAACACACGAGATCAAAACAAAATTCCACAATTACAACAAACATCAAATGATAACAAACAAAGCAGTATAGACAGTATACAGAAAGTTAAGATTCAATTTCCATAATTGATTTTAAAACCACCAAGTAATGGAAACTCTCCAAGCTAGATCTACAGAACAACAATTCTGAATTACCATAACAACAACAAATCTGTTGGTCATTGGTTTAGGTCCAATGTAAGCTCCTGAAAATGATAACAAAAATATATGAATGAAAAAGGAGGGGGGCTTCTAAATTAGTGATTTGTCTGAGTGAGAGTGAGAGTGAGAGGGGGAGGATCACTTGCCTAGATAACTAGTCTTAAGCAAATGTTTAATGAAGGTTGTTTGATTAAAATGGTAGTAACAAGAGCATCAGCAGCAAAAGAAGATCAACTATAAAATGACAAAACAAACCTTCTTTGATGATTTTGAAGAAAACCATTGAGATGCAGGTGATGTTTGATTTGAAGAACTACCTGCAAGCCCCAACTTGTAAAAATAACATATGATAGTGAAATCGGAGTAAACTAATCATCAAAGGTTACAACAAGAAAGTCATACCATTGCTTTCAAGGCTACTAGACTTTGAAGATTGTTTCTTTCTCTGAATAAATCAAGCAAAATGATAAGAAATTCCAGACTCTAAGCATATGGAACATAGAGTTTAAGAAGGTAAAAGTAAGAAGCCACATACCATGATTAATGTATCTAAGCCTTCCATTACAGGAGGTCTAATATTCTCAAAGTTTACTGCAATATATCAGCATACTTTAACATTAGAAAATATTAAAAAATTGTAAAACGAAAATTTGAACAAAAAGTAAAGCTAAAATCGTACCTGAATCAGCGAAGTTGAACTTCAACGAAAAGAAGTTGAACTTCCACGACTTTGATCTGCTCCCGAACTAGCACTACCCGTACTCCGCTTCTTCTCTCCGGTCATCCACCTCTTCCACCACCGTAGAAGACTGTAAATGTAACCGCAACAAAACACGACAAATAGCCCAATACCACTAACGACCATAGCAATCAACAAAATCAGCTTCCTCTGTTTCTTTTTTCTCACATTTTTACAGTCATTATTCAATGGCTTACCACATAAATTTTCATTAATTGAAAATACAGAACTATCATTGAATAAAGAACCTAATCCACTTGGAATCTCACCTTCAAGATTATTTCTAGATAAATTCAAGTACTTCAAATTAGACATGTTTGAAAATGAATCTGGTATGTTACCTGTAAGGCGATTTCCATCTAAAAGGCGATTTCTTCTGGGATTTCACCATTTAACTTGTTAGAACCCAAACCAAGCTCTTTTAAACGAGACAACCGAGAGAAATCCGCCGTTATATTGCCGATCAATCGATTCGAACGAAGCTGAATCACTTGAAGCTGAGAACAATTACCAAGCTCCGATGGCTTCGACAAAAGAGAAGCTGGCTTCGAAACAGTGGAGAGAGAAAGAAAATAAATAAAAAAAATCGAACAAAACTGAAAAAGGAAAAAGAAAATACACTGCTGAAAAAGGAATTCCATAGATCAATCCCTGTGGTCTTTTGGTATAGATCGGAAAACCCTTTTGTCCTGATTCAGAGAGAAACAAAACCCCAAATCAATGAATCATTTGTTATATGCATGTATACTTATATAAAATCATGGAGAGAAAAAGAAAAGGTTTAGGGATTTGAACGGTATTACGATATGTTGGGGCAAAGGAACTCATGGAATTTTGAGATTAAAAGGGAAAAAGAATTAAGTACATGAGAAGAAGAGGGAGTAAGGAGGGAGCGGGAATTTGAATATTTTTTGTGGCGTTTTCATAAAAAAACGCCGCTATTGTTCACTAATTATTTTATTTTGTACAAAACGACGTCGTTTTGTTATGCTAAATATTTTTTATTTTGTCTGTTAAAAATTATTTTAAAGTAATTTTTTGTGGCGTTTTTTATAAAAACGCCGCTATTATTTACCTTTTGCGGCGTTTTTCATACAAACGCCGCAAAAAATAATTTCATTTTAAATCTATTAAAAATTATTACTTAAGTGATTTTATAAAACATTTATTGTTTTTTAATAAATTGAATTTTTTAAAAAATCAAGTACTCTCAAAATAAATATTGTATATTTTAATAAGAAAAAATGATTAAATGGCTATAATTAATTATTAAGTTAGAATTATGCAATGTAAGCAATTGATCTCTCACATATCAAATTTCTATTAAAGATTGAGACGTTAATCATGATTTTATATTATTCAATTCCTATCCATATCAATCTAATACATTAATTTATTTATTTATCAATTTTTTTAAATCTATTATTTAAATTTGACTCACTTATTTATCAACTTACAGTATTAACATTTCAACAGCCAATTCGACACCGAGTGCGATTATTGAACTCCATATAATACCTTTCTAGCTTTACAAACCTTAAACCCCATAACCCCTAACCCCTAAACCTTAAGCCCCAACCCTTAAACCATAAACCATAATCCATAATCCCTAAACACATAATCCCTAAACCTAATGACATTCTTAGAAATATTATTTTTGACCTTAAATTTAACCTAATGACATTCTTAGAAATATTATTTTTTGTTTTTAAAAATTAAAAAATAAGTGAGTGTTTGGTACACTAATAGATTATCTTTTTATTCCACAAGTAACATTAAAAATGGACATATATTTTTCATTAAATATTTTACTATACTCCTACAGGACACTTCTCAACCTTGCTTATAAGATCTGCAAATAAATATTACAAAATGTATTTTCTTTCCAATTATTGTATTCACTAATATAAGAAATAGTAACTCCTAAACCTTAAACCCTAACCCTTAAACCACATAATCCATAATCCATAATCCCTAAACACATAATCCCTAAATTACCTTAGAATAGTAACTCTAAATCTTAAACCCTAAACTATAATGATAATTAATTCAATATTTTAAAATTAATACTATTTCTTTTATGATTATATAAGAAATTATTTAATATATAAATTAAAAATAATCAGTCATGTACTCAAAAAATTTAAAATTATTTTAAATAATAGTATTTTAATTTTTTCATTTTTAACAAATATTTTCTATGTTTTTACTTTTAATTTTTTCTACTTGTCATTATTTTTTCAAGAATTTAAATATTCAATTAAAATTAAATTGTATTTTAATTAACATAAATAAACTAGTTAAAAGCAGATAAAATATTTTTTATGCTTTTCAACAAACAAAATGTCCAGAGTTAAACACATTTCTATCAAGCAACAAAAATCTCTAACCACCAAAAACAAAATATCCAGAAACACTAGGATCCAAACCACTAACAAAAATCTGCAAAAACCTTAAAATAGTAACCCCTATACCTTAAACTCTAATCTATATACCCTAAACCAAAAACCTTAAACTATAGTGATAAATCTCTTTTACAATTATATAAAAAAATTATTTAATATGTAAATTAAAAAAAACTTAGTAATGTACCCAAAAAACTTTAAAAAAACTCAAAAAATTATTTAATATGATAAATCTGAGCATTAGCGGCGCTTTTCAAAAAACGCCACTAAAACCCTGAGTATTAGCGGCGCTTCTTAAAAAACGCCGCTAAAGCCCTGAGCATTAGCGGCGCTTATTCAAAAACGCCGCTAAAGCCTCGAGCATTAGCGGCGCTTCTTCAAAACGCCACTAAAGCCTCGAGCATTAGCGGCGCTTCTTCAAAACGCCGCTAAAGTTTCGAGCATTAGCGCGCTTCTTCAAAACGCCGCTAAAGCCTCAACATTAGCGGCGCTTCTTCAAAATGCCGCTAAAGTTCGAGCATTAGCGGCGCTTCTTCAAAAACGCCGCTAAAGCCCTGAGCATTAGCGGCGCTTCTTCAAAAACGCCGCTAATGCCTCAAAAAACTCAGAAAACGACGTCGTTGGACTTAGGTTTTTTGCGGCGCTTTTTGGGAAACGCCGCTAATGCTCATTTTTAGCTGCGTTTTTTAAAAAGCGCCGCTAATACTCGATCTTTAGTGGCATTTTTTTAAAAGCGCCGCTAATGCTTAATTTTTAGCGGCGTTTTTTTATCCAAACGCCACTAAAAACGCCGCTAAAAGCCTGTTTTGGTGTAGTGAGACCTTTAGCGGCGCTTTTCCCGCAAATGCCGCTAAAGAACATGACCTTTAAAAAATATTTTAATTAAATAATATTTATTTCTATGATAAATATTAAATTATGTTTTATTTTTGAAACTTAAAATTTAAACTATATACATTTTAAGGATAAAAAATATTAATGAAATTAAAATTTCTATTAAAATTTTAACTTTTAAACTAAAACTAAAAATTAATTAATTTAAATTTAGAATTTATATATTATGTTTAAATAAATGAGCAATCTACCTCACAGCTCATCTGATCTATATTAACTCAGCCAATTATAAAAGAAGCTACAAAGCACGTAATAATTAACAATCATGGTTAAAGAAGCTAGTACACAAGGTAGCTACAAAACTCTGTTTCAATAACACCAAATTCAAGTTCTAACTAAGATAAACGACCATGGAATGCAACATTAAATAACATTCCACTTGAAGAAGTGCTAAGCCTTGGCTTTTCCAGCTTGAAGAGATTGAATCCTCTGCTACACCTTCAATATCTAAAGGATGCAAAACCAAATGATCAGATAAACCAACAAACTTGGTAAAGAAGAGAGATGTTAAAAATAAAAAATATATATTAGATACATACATACATATATATCTATATCGTTAGGCACGTTAAAGATGTTAAAAAGATGTAAACATATGATAAAGACTTCTAAACTAAACCCAAACTCTTAGACACGTTACCCAGTTTAGCGTGGGCATACATACATACATACATACATAGCATGGGTATACATACATACATACATACATACATACATACATACATACATACATACATACATACATACATACATACATACATACATACGTATATACATACATACATACATACATACATACATACATACATATACATATGTATGTATGTATGTTGATTGTAAATTATGGGGGTTTCTAACTGTTTGTTATCTTGCCTGGTTTAGTTCAAGTTCATGTAGGTGTTTGTGTAAGAAAAAAGAACATGAAGAGAGTAGAATGTTTAGCTTTTGGGTAGCTGAAGCTCATGCTTTTACCTGTTATCTGTTTGTGAATAAATTCTCTGCATGGTAACTCACTTTCAAGAAAATATCATTTTCTTTAGAATTTGTTTTAACTTATTTTATTTAAATTCGAACAATTCGAAAAAAATTCACCTATCAAATTAGCTACCCCTTGCAATTATGTATGATGATATTAGAAATATATGTGTCGAGGTTCAAATCTAAATACTCAATTCCTCATGAGATAATAAACCTATAAAAGTAGAACAATGCAAAAGCTTAGCTTATGGTTGAGAAGGAAACATATATGAGATTTGGAGAACATGTCGAGAAAAGGTATAGCAATACAAATAGGCCAACAAAAAAGATAAGAATTATAGTTGTCTAAATGGCTTTTTAATTATGCAAAAGAAGAGAAAAGGATAAAAGAAAAAAGAGTGCAATAATTGAGACAGTTTTACAAACATGGGTCCCCAAAATTATTTATATAAAAAATGTAAAATGATGAAACTAAGGACTACAATACAAAACACCACAAAATGAGAAAAACAAACAAATCAAATCTCAATCATCTAACCATATATATAATGTATGTATATATTGTGTCCTTAGCATCATTAATGACCTGGATACTTTATATTTTTAAGTATATATTACATTACTTACATTACTTACTAAAATATGTTACATTACTTAAATATATTACTTACTAAAATTTATAATTTACATTACTTAAATATATTACATTACTTAAAGTTTATATATATATTTAAAATTTTTATATATGGTATGGATATATAACTTATATTTTAATTTTATTGTCAATAAATTTTATAATTCTAAAATAATTGTAAATGTTATTTTTAAATATTAAAACCTATTTTTAAATAATTGTAAATGTTATTTTTACATAACATACACTTAAATACATAACTTACATAACTTACATAGTACATAACTTACATAATACACAACTTAATTAATATTATACATAACATACATAATAAATAATACACAACTTAATTAATATTATACATAACACACATAATACATAATACACATAACTTACATAGTACATAACTAACATAATACACAACTTACGTAACTTAAATAAGTTACATAGCTTACATAATACATAACTTACATAATTTACCTAATACATAAATATATATCATATCATAACTTACATAACTCATTTATAGTTATAACTGAACAACTTACATAATTTACACAACTTAATAATTTTAAAATATATCATTCCATAACTTACAAATTAAATACAATAATTAATAACGTGCATAATACATAACTTTTCAACTATTTTATATGTGCTGTTTTATTTCAACTACTTTATATGTGCTGTTATTGTTGTAATTAGTTACTAACTTTTCAACTATTTTATGTGTATTGCAGATAAAATGCCTAGAAAAAATGCGAGATGTAGGCATTGTTCAAAATGCTCCAAACTCGGCAGAAACAAATAGTGAACAACGGACAGCTATTGGATCTTCGAATGTTTCGAATACACTTGAGGATCCTACAGAAGTTCAAAGTAATTTTACATTTAATTTACATGCGTGTTGACTTATAATTGATTTATTTTTCAAATTCTTATATTATAATATACCATTTTTCAGCTGAAAATGGTGGGATGCGCAGAGGTCGAGGACGTACGCTACTTAGAGAGTTATCTGAGTTAGATCCAATGAGCGTGTCAAAGTTGGATTAAACAGCTTTTGGTCAGCCTGTTGGAATGAAGCTCGACTTTTAGCAGGATACTTGGGCATTTTAGCACGAAATGCGAATATGTTGCCTATCAACTACGAGTCATGGCATAAAATGCCCGATAGGAACAAAAACCAAGCCCTCGATAATATTAAGGTAAAAAACATTAATGTCATTTGTAATACTTAGGTTTAAGTTTCTTTTATATTTACTTTCTTAACTTGTGTTTTCTGTAGGCGAGGTTTGCTTTAGAGGTCTCGGATACTTATGTAAAGAAGGCATTGGGAAAAAGATGGAGAGACCATAAAAGTACTTTAAAGAAAGATTATTATAAGACAAAAACAACCCTCAAAGAGAAATTACAAAATGTCCCGCCGGGTATGCTGAGGTACCAATGGGAATAAGCGGTTAGATTTTGGCAATCGAAGAAAGGCGAGGTATGACGTACTTCCAAACTCTTGTAATTATTTTGGTTTATAGTATTTACTATTTACGTACTAAAAATTTCATAACATAGGATCGTGAATGAGTTGGAAAAAGCAGCAGGCAGAAATAAAAATTCACTCACACAGCCGGGTCGAAAAGTTTTGCATGTGTAGCTGAGGTAGAGGTATTTTTAATTTTTTAATACTTGTCAAATATGTATAACTTTCCATTAAATAATATTTTTACTATTATACTGTAGGAACTATCGTCCGGTCAAAAAGTTGGACGCCTTCAACTTTTTGAAATTACACATAGGAAGAAAGATGGATCTCCTATGACTCCTGAAGCTGCAGAAATTATGATACGTTTACTTAATACGATTTGACTTGTTTTAGTTATTTATAATGTTTATTTTCTAATGGTTTAATTCATTGCTTGTAATGCGACTATTGTTAAGTTATGTTGCATTTTTTTAATATATATTGCATTCCTAACTATGTGATTTATTTATTAGGAAAAACTAAAGGATAAAAGGCGAGTCTGGGCGATTGCTTCCAAGTGAGAGTTCTTTTCATCTTGAAGACATTGATAACCAGATTATTGTGAAGTTTTGGGTCTGAAAGGTATGGTCGGGTTAGATTTCAAGGATCTTTTATTAACCCAACCCAATATTTTGGATCCAACTCATGAAGAATACATGCCTTCATGAGTCGGTCTCAAGTCAAGTTCAAAGGTTAAAAGACCAGATGACTCAGATGCAAGCGACCACAATTGAGTTCAAAAGAAATATGAAGAACTCCAGCTACAACTTAAAGCAGAGGCGGCAGTGAGGGCAGCAGAGGCGGCAGCGAGGGCAGCAGAGCAGAGCAAAAAGTATGACGAACTCCAACAGCAGCTTCAAGATATGATGAAGATATTTCAGCAATCGCAACATCCGCCGTCATAGTGTATTGTATAAATAGTTTTATCATTTTAACTTTTAACATTTTTGTAAAAATAATACGAATTATATTTTATTTACTGATATTAATATTATTTTATTCGTTTAATTTAAAATATTATATAGATTTATTATTTTTGGCTGGTTTAGATTGGGTTGCTTTTGATTTGTTGCTGCAGGATGGCTGATAATATAAAAAAATTAATTCTGCAAAAATCCCAAAATTAGTGGCGTTTTTAGGAAAAGCGCCACTAAAGGTCATCAAACAATAGCGGCGTTTGTGAGGTAAGCACCGCTAAAGAACATGAACTTTAGCGGCGTTTGTGGGGAAAGCGCGGCTAAAGAACATGTTCTTTAGCGACGTTTGTCGGTGAAATGCCGTAAACGTTAACGGCGTTGACAACAGCGACATTTTTTGCGACGCTTTCGAAAGCGCCGCAAATACTTTTAGTGGTGCTAAAAAGCGCCGCTAAAGGCCTAAAAAACGCCGCTAAAAACCTGTTTTGGTGTAGTGGCCGCTAAATCCCTGAAAGCTCAGAAAACGGCGTCGTTGGACTTAGGTTTTTTTGCGGCGCTTTCTTAAAATCGCCGCTAAATCCCCGAAAGCTCAGAAAACGGCGTCCTTGGGCTTAGGTTTTTTTGAGGCGCTTTCCCAAAAATGCCGCTAAAGCCCTGAGCATTAGCGTCACTTTCTTAAAAACGCCGCTAAATCCCCGAAAGCTCAGAAAACGGCGTCGTTGGGCTTAGGTTTTTTGCGGCGCTTTCTCAAAAACGCCGCTAAAGCCCTAAGCATTAGCGGCGCTTTCTTAAAAACACCGCTAAATCCACGAAAGCTCAGAAAACGGTGTCATTGGGCTTAGGTTTTTTTGAGGCGCTTTCTCAAAAACGCCGCTAAAGCCCTGAGCATTAGCGGCGCTTTCTTAAAAACGCCGCTAAATCCCCGAAAGCTCAGAAAATGGCGTCGTTGGGATTAGGTTTTTTGCGGCGCTTTCTGGAAAATGCCGCTAATGCTTATTTTCAGCGGCGTTTTCCATAGAACGCCGCTAATGATCGATCTTTAGCGGCGTTTTTTATCCAAACGCCACTAAAAGCCTGTTTTGATGTAGTGATGGGAGGGAGAGCGTTAAGGGATGCTGTGGAAGTGTTGAGGGTGTGAATCACAGCCTGGTGGGGTGTTCATTTCATTGCTTATTCCATTATGAGTTTGGGTGTTGATTATTGACCTGCTTCTATTCTTATGTGTCTAAATTGCCGGGTAAAAAATAGTATATGAGCACGTGTATAATAATCCATAAACACTAGCATATAGAGAATCACTACTTGTTTTATATAAATTTATATTTTAAAAGGGTTGTTAGCAATATAATATCACAAATTGAAAAGATAATAGCTTAAAATTTTACATAAATTATTTAAAATATATAACTATAAGAATTAATTTATCATTTATCTAATTTTGATTTTTTTTTTTTTGAAAGAGATGGTTCAACGTAATGATCCGTGATGTTCTTACTCACGTTATATCCTATGATTTATTAAATAAAAATTAAACATTTTATTTTATTTAATGTATAAGCATAACATAAAAAGTGTACTTTCTTTAATACAAAAATCACAAGTTCAAACCAATTACCGCTGACGGGTCAACACCGAAAATTCTAAAGGAAAGACGTCAGTAATCGGCATTTTGCCGTGTAGAACGAGTCCCATATTTGATTTACTACATATCAAACAAACCGGCCTATGAATCTTTTATTTAATGTCTGGTCACCGTAGAACTAAATTAAAGCATCGATCCATCTCTATGTATAATCTAGGAAATACGGCGATGGGTTTGATCAGATCAGTACTACTTATGCAGCTGATGATCTTCCTTAATTTTATATTGACGGTAAAAGCTTCAACACCAGCGGTGGCAAAACCCGGCTGCCAAAGCCGCTGCGGGGATGTTATTATCCCATACCCGTTCGGTACCGGCGGCGATTGCAACATCACTGAACAATTTCTCATCACATGTAACACTAGTTACATACCCAACAAAGCGTTCTTAGGCAACAGTAACCTCGAAGTCATCAACATATCTACCGATGGTCAGTTGCGCATCTTTTCGAATGCAAGCTATGATTGTTACAACACATCATACAGGAATTGGTCATATTACCGGCTCCAGCTTTATAAATTTTCAATAAACAATAACAAGAATAAGTTCACGGCAATCGGGTGTGACACCTATGCTCGGGTGGAAGGTTACCTCGGACAACGTTATGCAACCGGTTGTTTGTCGTTATGTAACAACATTACCGATGTTTCAAACGGGTCTTGCTCTGGGATTGGTTGCTGTCAGACAAGTATTCCAAAGGGTGTGATGAGCTATAACATCACAATTGAAAGCTATGAGAACCATGTCGATGTATTGCCCGAAAACCCTTGCAGCTTTGCATTTGTTGCAGAGAATGATAACTATATCTTCTCTGCTTCAGATCTTCGTGGTTCCAATTTTAAAGACAAGCAGTTTCCAGTCACTGTTGATTGGACAATAGGGACTACGAGTTGCAAGGAAGCGAAAATGGATACCAAGAATTTTGCATGCCAAGAGAATAGTAATTGCGTCGATTCAGAAAATAACTCTGGATATTTCTGCAAGTGTTTTAAGGGTTACGAGGGGAACCCTTACCTCCCCAATGGATGTCAAGGTAACTATATATGTATATATACCCCATAACTGTATTTGTAGTTTCTAACATTAAAGATAGTGTTATTTATTACTTAGATACAATCTGCAAATTTCAGATATAAATGAGTGTGAAACGATGAGTTCTTGCAATGGAACATGTATCAACTTACCGGGAACATTTAATTGTTCATGTCCGGGGGGCTATGAAGGTGATGGTTGGAAAAATGGAACAGGTTGCAGTTTACCCAATAGAGATAAGTCCAAGAGATCTCCCCTTATTGATATTGCTCTAGGTTAGTAATTTTGATGCGTAGTTATAGAATTATTTATTTATATTTAACTATAATATCGATTATACTTTTATGAAATATTTTGTAAGCCAGTAGAACTAGATTTACGACCAGGAGTCATGCTTAACTTCCAATGTTGAGTCATTTGGGTCGGCTCGACACAAACAATTTCATCATTTATTAAGATACATTTTATATGATTTTTCACTTTTAGATTATATTAATATTACTATGACTAATATAACTATTATTATTATTTTCTTTAAAATAATAAACAATTATTTTATGCTTTGAATATAGGAAGTAGCATCGGATTTCTTGGTCTCCTTTTGGGGATAGTATCATTGTGTTGGATGCTAAGGCAGAGACAAATCTCTAAATTAAAAGATGCTTACTTTCTGCAAAATGGTGGCATTTTATTGCGGGAAGAGCTTTCGAAACGACAAGGGTACCGTGAAGATGTTAAAGTATTTACAGCAGAGGAACTCGAGAAGGCAACAAACAATTACCATGAGAGCAGAATTTTAGGACAAGGAGGACAGGGGACAGTGTACAAGGGAATATTAGCTGATAATCGAATAGTTGCCATTAAAAAGTCAATAATTGGAGATCCTAGCCAAGTTGAACAATTCATTAATGAAATAATGGTGCTCTACCAAATCAACCACAAGAATGTTGTCAAACTCCTCGGATGCTGTTTGGAGACACAAGTTCCACTGTTAGTTTATGAATATATCACCAATGGAACCGTTTTTCATCATTTGCATAATGATGATGCTGCCTTCCATCTTCCATGGGAGACTCGTTTGAGAATCGCCACTGAAACAGCAGAAGCCCTTTCTTATTTGCACTCTGCAGCTTCTATTCCAATCATTCACCGGGACATCAAGTTGGCTAACATACTGTTAGATGAAAATCACACTGCAAAAGTTTCTGATTTTGGTGCTTCGAGATTGATCCCATCCGATCAAGCACAAATAACTACAATTGTGCAAGGAACTTTCGGTTACTTAGATCCTGAATACATGCTTACAAGCCTTCTTACTGAAAAGAGCGATGTCTATAGCTTTGGGGTTGTGCTTATGGAGATGTTAACAGGACAAAAAGTAGTTTGTTTCAAAAGATCGGAAGAAAGTCGAGTTTTGGCAATGTACTTTGTCTCTTTGATGAAAGAAAACCGCTTGCTCGACATCCTCGATCCTTGGGTGCTTAATGATGAAAATGTTGAGCAGCTAAAGGAAGTAGCAACTTTAGCTTGCAGATGCGTGAGAGTGAAGGGAGAGGAAAGGCCAACGATGAAGGAAGTTGCTCATGAATTAGCAGGACTACAAGCAATGCCTAAGCATCCTTGGAGTAAAAGTAATTTAGCAGGAGAAGAATCTGAATACTTGCTTGGTAAGTTTCCTAGCACTTACGATGATGGTGTAACGAGCAGCTCGATGGGGATGGGGTATGATAGCATAAATAACAAAATCACATTTGAACTTGAAGGTGCTCGCTAAGTATGTAATCATATTATCATTTGTACATATCACATTTGAGCCTGAAACAGCTCGATGGGGGTATGATTTTAAGTAGTTTGCTTCTACATTTCCTAGTTTTGAGAGAAATACAATGTTAAATTACAATAGATAAATATCCTTTTCCTCAAAATGTCTTAAAAGTGAGGTTTATTTATTGAAGCATAAGGTAAGTTGCAAGGATGAAGACTCAAGTTTCAAATGATTAAATAATTGAATTGCTCTGGACATGTCTCCTTTTGTGAAAATCGCCTCCTTTCTTTTTTTATGGAACTAAGTTTAACTCACGTGCATTAAATATATTACTGTGAATATTATAAACAATCAACATAATAGATATTGGAAAAGACCTAATATAATTAAGGGTAAACTACCAAAATTGTCACTTTTGTTTACCACAGGATACATTTTAGTCATTTATGTTGAAAAAGTTACATTTAAGTCACTTACGTTAACATGTTGTAACATTTTAGTCACTGAGTCGTTAATTATCATTAACGGTGTAACAGTAAGTTGATGTGACACGTTAAATGTAACACTCCAAACCTGACCTAGACGTTATGGTCGAATCTGGAGGAATTACATTAGTTTGTTTAAAAACCCAGAAATTTAAATCTAGAAAAATATGTGCCATTTAATTTCAGTCAGGAACATTTAGAGGCGTTTAATGTTCTTGAGGAAAAATTAATCAATGCCCCGATTATAGTTGCACCTGATTGGAATTTACCCTTTGAACTAATGTGTGATGCGAGTGATTTTGCAGTAGGTGTAGTCCTTGGACAGCAAAGAGAAAAGCACTATCAGCTGATCTATTATGCTAGTAAGACTTTGACAAACGCACAAGAGAATCACACGACTAGAGAAAAAGAATTTCTAGCTATGGTTTTTGTATTTGATTAATTTAGACCTTATTTAATATTGTCTAAAGTTATTGTGTATACTGACCACTTTGCTTTTTGCTATCTTCTTACTAAATTGGGTGCAAAACCTCGACTTATAAGGTGGATTTTATTGTTGCAGGAATTCTATTGGGAGATTAGAGACAAGAAGAAGTTGAAAATCTTGCCACAGACCACCTCTCAAGGCTCCAAAATCCATATCTTGAGAAACTTAATAAAGATACGATAAATGACTCGTTTCTTGAAGAACGACTCTTTACGATAACTGGTTCCGAAGTCCCTTGTTTTTCAAATATTGTTAATTACTTGGTTGCTAACGTTTTACCAAAAGGTTTAACTCATCATCAAAAAAAGCAGTTCATTGCTGATGTGAAAAACCAATTTTTGGAGAATCTTTTTCTTTTTCGTGTGTGTGCAAATTAGGTAATTCGAAGGTGTGTTTCAGTACTAGAAGGGAATAAAATTTTGGAGCATTGTCACTCGGGACCGATGGGAGGACACTATAGTGGGATTAGAACATCACATAAAGTCCTCAAATCAGGTTTTTATTAGCTCACATTGTTCAAAGATGCTAACAAGTATGTTTCTTCTTGTGATAGATGCCAAAGGACAGGTAATATTTCCAAACGTGATGAAATGCCTCAAACTTATATGCTTTCTTGTGAAATTTTTGACATTTAGGGTATTGATTTCATGGGACCTTTTTCCTAGTTCTTATGGTAATAAATACATACTAGTAGTAGTGAATTATGTGTCAAAGTGGGTTAAAGCTCAAGCTTTACCAACTAATAATGTTAGGGTGGTAGTTCGATTTCTTTAGAAACTTTTCTCTCGTTTTGGAGCACCTAGAACAATCATTAGCGATAGGAATACACATTTTTGTCACACTCAATTTGATAAGATTCTTAAAAAATATGGTGTACATCACATAACAACTACCCCATATCATCCTTAAACTAGTGGTCAAATTGAAGTGTCAAACCGAGAATTGTAACACATCCTAAAAAAGATCGTAAAGACAAATAGGAAAGATTAGGCAGTAAAATTAGATGATGTTTTATGGGCTTATAGGCCTTTGTACAAAACACCCATAAGAACATCTCCATACAAACTTGTTTATGGGAAAGGTTGTCACTTACCATTAGAACTTAAGCATAAAGCATTTTGGGCAATAAAATTTCTGAATTATGATTATAAACTTGCAGGTGAAAAGAGAATGTTACAACTAAATGAGTTAGATGAATGACGAGCAAATGCTTATGAAAGCTCGAGATTGTACAAAGAATCAACAAAGCGACGCCACGACACTCTTTTAAAGCAGCCGAAGCAACTCATAGTTGTAGATTGAGTACTTTTATAATTCAAAGCTTAAACTGTTTCTTGGAAAGTTGAAATTGAGATGGTCGGGCCCATTTGTGGTAGAAGTCGTCTTTCCATATGACCCATTTGTGGTGATATTAATAACGAGACAGAGGAGCTCCGACTTTAAAATCTGAGTTAATCGTATGCGTGAAAAGAAAAGTCGAGTTTAGACTCTAAATAAGTGCTTTTCGGGAGGCAAACCAAGTGTTGTTTTTTATTTATTTCTTTAAAATTTGTGGCATGCTTAATACGTTATAAACAAAAAAGAACCATACAATCATGGGGGACACACGGGAGTGTCCTAGGCCATGTGAGACCCGAAGCTTTTTTTTTTTAATTTTTGAATCACACACGGGCTATGGGGCCTTACACGATTTATAGACATAGCTGTGTGGCCTAACATGGACCATTTACACAACCATGTCTTCTATTTCAAGCCTACGGTTTCTTTTCATTTTCTTCTTGTTCTTTTCACACCATTTTAGCCAAAAACCAGCCCTTCACTAATTTCCAGTCAACAAATCTTCATTCTCATTGTCGTTCACCTTTTTTGACTCTTCTCATTGCCCTCATCCTCTTTCTCATCTCTTTCTCGATGCCGTTTAGTCCTTTCAAACCACCAACCATCACACGTTAAAAAGGTTCCCTTATTTTCCACCGTCCTTGCCGGTCGTTTCCCTGTCGTTTATGCACCACCACCATCGCCCCATCCTTCTCTCTTCCTTGTTCCCTCACTCTCAACCATCGTCAAATCCACCGACCTCACCTTTTCCCTCTTCCTCAAATTGCCAACAAAACCCAAACCCATTCAACCTCTTTTCCCTTATTAACCACTTCCAACGCTGGCCCCCCTAGATTGTATTCTCCACCCCTTCTTGACCATCGTTTGATATACCCACCTCAAACATACTACCACCATTCTAGTCTTCATCGATGATGGCTCTGTCAACCTTCGCCGTCGTCGCCTTACCACTGTTTGGCTCCACCCCATCATTTTCATTATATTTATTATATTATTCATTTATTTAATAATTTAATTATTCTTATCTTAGTTTATTAGTTTTATTATTCTATGTGTGTTGTTGCATTATTATTTTTAGTATTAGGTTTATTCTATTTATTACTGTTATTAGTTTTAGATTGTTAGTTTAGTTATTTTTGCATGATTAATATTAGTTTTCCCTTTAGTTTAGGAGTAGATTATTGCTATATTAGTATTGTGATTTTGTTTTTGTCATGTGATGGTTTGTTGCTGATGTGTTTCCATTTGTATGCTAATTTGTTTGTCTGCTAGATTAATTATCAGTGATGCTTATTTTTATGGTTATCTGATATTTGGTTATTATCCTTTATTTCAGGTACATCATGACAAACACGAGAGATAAAACCAAAGCCACTATCCCTGCCTTAAAAAGGAGGAAGACGTCGGGTGCGACCTCGTCTTCGATCCCTACTACAGTCACAAGACACCCATGTCTCCAATTTCTTCTAAGTCCATCTGAGGACCAGTATCAGCACTTAAAGGAGCGACCTTTGGGTTTGGGTCATCGCATCGATTAGGAGGCCTTGCAGGTGGTCTATTTAGCTTATAGAGTTCAGGCTTTGATCGATACGACTTCGTGGGATTGGTTTTTCACTATCGTAGAGCCTACATATGCAAAACTCACACTAGAGTTCTATTTGAGGTTCTTTCTACAATAGGCTATGTCATGATAGGCTGATCATCACTCTAGCTCTTTTAGACTTGGGGGTACGAGGCGTTATCTGAGCATCCTGGGCTTCAGAGTCACCATTGGACTTTATTTCGAGGAGTTTATAAGTACCCCAGAGTTACCAACCTTATCTAGACACATCTATCACTTAGCTCCACTCTTTTGGTTCGAGATCGCTGAAACTGTGGCACAGTACAACCCGAACTAGTCAAAGGCAACTTGTCTACTTTCGGCCCTGTGTTATATTCATGCCATTCTGGCCCATACACTGATTGGTCGGAGGGAGAGTACGGGGGTTGTTGGTATGTCTGACACTTATTTCCTATAGAGTATGGAGGCGTACCACCTTATTGATGTCGCATATTTTGTTGCTCTCAGTTGTCGTCATTTGTTTGATCGGAGTAGGAAGGGCCCTTACATGATTCGATTAGTGAGATACTTCAGGCTTCTTAGTACTTTGAAGCAGACTTCCACATTCACTGTAACACCCAAAATCTGAATATTTGATTTGTTTTGTTAAACTCTGTCAAAATTTAAATTATTTGCTCTAGCGGTTAAGTGTTTTAAATATGTGCTTGAGGTTGTGTGTTTGAATCCATGTGGGAACATTTTTGCTAATTTCTTTATATGCTGATCAACTAGTAAATTTGGAGTTAAAATTTAACTCTAGCGAATATGTTGGATAAGGATTAGATTTTTGGGTTAGTGGGTAGTCAGATGTTGATTTATTTTTATTTTATCTTATTTCCTTTTTGTAAATTAATTAGTTTTAACCAAAATCTTCCCTAATTCTTTCTAATATACACTATCCCCATTCTATTTTCTTTTCTTTTTACTGTTTCTTTTTTCTTGCTTTTCCAATTTTGTTTTTCAATCGTTTTATTTTTTTCTTTCGGTTGGACTCAACTTCTTCTGCTTCTTTGTTATTTTTCTATTTCTCAATTATAAACTTTTATCTCTTTGGGTTCTTTTTCCTCTTGTGACCATCTCCTTGTAATTGTTTCTTTGCTGTTCACTACTTGGTTTTGCGTTGGCTGCTCGTGGTTAGGAAGTTCTAGTCTGGTAAGTGAGTTTTCGTTGGTATTTTTCGTTTATTGTGTTATATGTTATCTTAGGTTGGTGTGTTACTTTGGATGATGTTTTTTTTGTTCGATGGGTCGTAGGGCTAATAAACTTTGGGAAATCATTTGTTTAAGTGAGAATCTTAAGGCGAACCCTCCTCCGATGATTTAGTTCTGTAGAAGTTGCAAGTTCTTCGATTGTGGGTAATTGCTCAATTACTTTTGGGAGCATAATGTTTGGTATTTTAGAAAAATTGAGCACTTTAGTCTCTTAATCGATGAACTAGTGAGGGCTAATTCTCTAAAGTGTTTGATACTTTTAAGTACTGGAATATTCAATTTTTTGGGGTTTACATCAGAAAATATCTAAGTGTATAATGAAAACTCAAGAAAATAGCGAACGAAAAAAGCTAAAATCTAAAACTGTCGATGCCTGATGGTCGTGTGCTAGACCGTGTATGCCACACGGGCGTGTGTGTGACCGTGTGGGCCAACAGGTTGGCCAAGTAGGCCATGTGGGCCCAAAATCTAAATTTTTTACCTAGGGTCGTATTCGTCATATGAGTCGAATATAGGCCTTATATAGGGTCCATACAATATAAATTGGGCTTCAAAACATGAGCTTTAATGTTCTTTAAGTGGTAAATTTGATTTATGTACACATGATTAATAAGTTATATATGTATAATATGTTTTCTGTTAAGCATAATCTATGCACAATCTGTTATCTATTAAGCATGTATGTCATATACATTTTCGATATCTTTTATTTCTGCATGTGCGTTCGGGTGGGATATATATTTACGGAGGAAGTGTGGGCAGCTTAATCTATCTGTCGTATCTAGTGGCTCAGCCACACATGTATTTATGTTACTAGCAAATTATCACCTTAAGATCTGACAGCTAAACTACAAATGTTTTGAAAAGTGACACACAATCGCTAAACGGTGTGTAGGGCTAGATGGGTATATAATACCCTATATGGTGTATAAGGATGGTCAGAGATGGTGTGTAGTGGATGAGGGTAGGGTTGTGATTCTACATCTGATATGTTCTATTTTTGCTCTATTATAAATATATCTAAATGATTTCTCAAAGCATATATGAAATTAAATCTGTGCTTCTATTTTTATAAGTTACACATTGAGCTCGAAAGCTCACCTCTGTCTATTTACTTTTAGGTAATCCTCAGACATAAGCAAGTCGGTGCGATGGGAACTTGATTATTTATTATTGTTGCATATTTTTAAGCTATTCATATTTAATTCGGTTGTTCATGGACTATTTTTGGACTATTTTTTAAAGTTTGGGTTTTATTTTGTTTTTCTCGTTTCTTAAGTATTTCAACCTATTTCTTATGGTATTTATTTTATTCGCAAAACCATGGTTTTCCAACAACAAGTTGCATTTTACAATATTGAACTAAATTAAGAATTTCGTTGCAAACTTAAATGTTTTAAAAGCATAAATAATCAACAGTTTCATCAAACTAGTTAAGAAAGATATTTTTTCTTATAAACTGTATTTTTACTTAGCAAGAGCAAGTGTCATTTTTACAAGTCAAACAGACTCTAGGTTTTCAAATTAGTTGTGATAACTTCTCCAAATCTGGCCATAATATCTAGACCGAGTTTGGGGTGTTACATTTACATTCACAATCTGGCCATAATATCTAGACCGCGTTTGGGGTGTTACATTCACATTCACTGAACAGATGATCCCATATGGATTATCTATTATGAGTCATATGGGTATGATCCTACTCCAACACAGAGCGGGTACACATCGATATACATTATTCGATCAGGATCCCAGGATGAGCATGAGGAGCTTCTAAATGATGATCTTTCTCAACACATAGACCTGACTCGACCCTCTCCTCCGTCAAGTCACTTCATTGTTGCACATTTTGTTACACTCGGCAACATTTACGAGCGGATTGATCGCTTTGAGCAGCAACAGTCTGATCAAATTGACCTCTTTGATTGGCGATAGACAGAGCAAAGATCACCTCGAGTAGTTACATTTTGAGCACATTGGGTAGTAGTCGACACAGAACGACAGCAATAAGGCGTATTTGCAGCAGATATGCCAAAATTTTCATATTTCTCCACCCAATGCCGTGCCTCGCGATTTTGACTTACCACTTTCTGTTGATCACTGATTTACATTAGTTTTTTGTTTTAGTTATTTTTATTTTTATTTTCAATTATACTTTTATTTAGTGTTAGTTGTTTTATTTTATTTTTGAGACTTATATGTTTTGTTTTTCGTTTATTTTGCACTATTATTTTTGTTATTTTATAGGTCGTTAGCTTTTCTAGTTGTTATCCCTTTTTCTTATTTATTTTTGTCTATTTTCTTATTAGTTCGATCAAAAACATGTATTTCATGTAAAATTCTCTACGATTTCGATTTTCACTATTCTGAGGAATTCATCTAAATTCAGGGCAGTTTTAGTTCTCTCCCTCCCTTTTGATATTGTGCTTATTCTATTTATATATGTTTGTACATTAAGGGCAATGTATATCTTAAGTGTGGGGAGATTGTTTATTTGTTTATGCGATATAGGCCTTGATTTATTATTTGTGTTAAGTAATTTTTTTGCACCTATCATTGAAGTTATATTTTTTAAATTTAGAGTGGTATTGATTCTGCTTTTGGAATAATTTTTGGATTTTGTGTATTGTTTGATTTATACTTTAAGACATGATAGAGTAAAACATGATAAGTTATTTTTAGAAATTATTATTTTAGGTTGTCTCCTAAATTGAAATATTATCTTGAAATTTTAAATTTACAAGTTTGATATCAAAATCATAATTTTTTGTGAGCCTTTGTGCCTATAGAGCATATATTTATTTGTACTCATTTTATTTTTGGTTGTGAGTATGTCAACTTGATTTGTTATTCTAGAACATACTTGGGTTATACATGTCAAGACCACATTATTGATTTGATATATTGAGATGATAGGGGCACTTATGATTTAACTCATTTAACCTTTAATCGACTTGCCTATTGTATTAACTCTTAGTAAACCCCGTTGATTTTTTTCTATCACTCGTTAATGTTAACCTGTAACCCATATCTATGTTGTAAAATTATCTTCTTTATTGACTCTCTTTTTGTCGAGAATTGATTTGGTTGGCTACTTGATTATGTTTCATCACTTGTATTGTTGAACATTACTTTGCTCAAAGAAAAAATAATAAAATAAAGAAAAAAATTGATTGATCTTAAATAGTTAGTTTCATATTCTATTGAAAAGCTTGTTTTCATTCTTTATTTCTTGTTGGTGTAAGTTCTTTTAATTCAGCAATTGTTTCTTTTCTAGTTTGGTAATTTATCAACGTGATTCTCAATTATAACCAACCTTTCTAACCTTTGCCATACCCTTAACCTAAGCCCCATTACAACCTTGTAAAGACCTCTTGATTGGTGTGTCATCTCATTCTATAGTGGTGGAGATTTGATTTTCAAGCAAGAAAATGGTAAAAACATTTCTCGCTCAACTGTTGAGTGCATATTACTTGAACTTTAAACACTTTGAGTGCTTTGAGTGAGTCTTTAGGAAGGATGTTTTTTCTTGTTGAGTTTGAATTTCAAGTAATTTTTGAGATAAGGGAGATGCATAATGTTTTTAAGCTTAAAATTCTTTGCTTGGATTGCCTGTGATGTTTAGTGTCATTTTAGTGTGAATTTCCACTACATGATTATCTGTAAATTATCCTAAGACATTATCGGTGGAAACAATAAATTGAGAGAAGTTAACTTGATTGTGGGTTGAGAATTTTGCTTGAGAACAAACAAATGCGTAAGTGTGGGGATATTTGATAAGTGCTAAAAGTAACATGTTTTGATCCCATTTTTAATGCAATATTGGGTAATTATTCGATGTTAATGGTGAATTTTATGATCTTAATCCTTTAAATTCATATTTTTATACTTAGGAGCAGAGATTTAAATAGCGGTCCGATACCGGAATAGCGGCCGCTATATAGCGATAGCGGCGCCATCCGAAATTGCTACTGCTAAAAATAGCGGTGTGAAGCAGAGTTAAACCGATAGCAGTGGATCGTGACCATAATTTAATGGGTAACGGACAATTGCGGCAATAACGGGCCGCTATTCCCGTTATTTTCCGTTACTGTAAAATTAAAAAAAAATTCATCTCCTCTAAACAAAAATGAACAGAAATACAATAAGACAAAAGGGAATATATTCCCTTACCTGCAAAATTAGAGAGTTTTCAATCAAAAAAAGTAAAAAGAAGTCCAAATAAATAGAAAAAAGCAATTAAAAGCAATAGAAAATATGAAATTCTCATATTTCAGTTTAGACTCTAAATTCCAAACCAAACGGCAAACAAAATCACAACACAGCTACCATTGAACCTGAGAAGCAAACCCTGATCACTTGCAGTCTTGCACATTTGGAGATTCATAATTTTGAAGTAAGTAAGTACCTGAAATTTTTTGTCTTGATTCTTGCTTGTTTTTGCCGTAAAATGCAAATATTGTTGTAAGTTACAAACAAGTCTTGAATCTGCAGTGCAAATATGTTCTTTAGACTTTAGGTTATGGATGAAGGGAGAAGGGATTAGATGACTCGAATGGGTTTGAAGACGGATGTAAAGAAAAATGATGAAGGATGCCAAAGATTTTGAATAGTTTTTTTTATATCTTTTTTCGTTTTTAATTTCTCCTTTCTGTTTACTTTTTAGTTTTGACGTTTGGTTTTTCTAAAGGTCAGATTTTATTATGTCAAGGTAGATTTTTTATTATTGTAAAGCATTAAATATCATTTATTAGCTCCTGCTCCTGACACAGGCATTGATGTGTTGGATAGTGGATAGTTTAACGCATTAAATCTTTAAAAAAAACATTATTTAATGCATGGTCTAAATTTTTCTAATTAAAATTTATTCAATACATAATGACATTTTTAGTTTTAAATAATTTTATTTTAAAATAATAAGATTTAAAATTTTAATATTAATATTTAATTCAATTTTAATATACTTAAATTTCATAATTTATTTTATTATGCTTTTAATGAAAAACTATAGCCTCCATCACTTATGACTTGTATTATAAAAGGTAAAAATCAAGACAAATTAATTCATCGTGTTTTTCTTCATCAAATCCAATAGACGACTTTAATTCAACATTAGATAAATCTCTATTGATTTTAGTTTGCATAATATGAAAAACTTGAATTTTAAATTTGATCCAATTTGAATTTAAATTTCATTAAGATGGAACAAAACAAACTATTTATACCAAAACTTTGAAACCAAGTAATAATGGGTTATGGTATTGTTGTTTTAAAAATAATAAATTATGGATTATGAAATAAATTTAATTTTTTTATGTTAATGATGTTTACTTTTTTTGTATTATATTTTTGATAATATAAGTAATGAGTTGCTTATATTTCTAAATATAATTTTATGTTTCTTATATATAAATAAAAATAAAGCATGTCACCACGTGAAGAGTTCCCGACTAAAGGATTGGAGGGTCCACCAAGTAATGATATAGGTTGGCACTTTGGAACTCCAGTGCCAAATACGAAAGGAAATGTCATATGTAAACTTTGTGGTAAAATTGTGAAAGGAAAGTTGTGAAAGGAGGAATAACATGATTTAAAGAGCACATTGCTCATAAAACTGACAATGTTGTACCATGCCCTAATGTTACTGGTATGTGATACTTTATTATTATTTTTAAATGTTATTGTAAATTTATCAATAAAGATTATATATAATTGATAATAATATAAAGTGTGAATTTTTTTATATTGTATTAACAGGTGTCATTAGAGAAAGTATGATGAATATACTGAAAGAAAGTAACACAAAGAAAATAGACAAAAAGAGGAGAAAAGATGAATTTTTATCTCAATTAAGAGAATAAGAGGATGAACACGAGGAATTCATTGATAAGGTTTCTGCTATAAGGCAAGCAACTCAAGAAAGTATCCAATCACAATACGAGTGGCATAGAAGGGAAAAATTCAGACGAAATACTGATGGTTGGAATAACATTTATGAAGAAGGGCGATCTTCTCATGGATCAACTAGAGAATATCATAGAGAAAGAACAAGTAAATCCATCCCAAGTGAGTCCGAGTTTACCTTGAGAAGAGCTATACCTGAATTGGTTAGAAGCAAAAGTTCAAAGCAACCAAAGGTCAATGACTCTTTTTTAAAGAGTTTTTGAAGGAAGATAGGTGAAGCGGTATCTAAATTTTTAATATATGAAAGACTTCATTTTCAATTAGCAAGCTCTCCATGGTTGTATAACTTAATTCAAGTGTCAACAGAAGTTGGACAAGGTGTAAAGCTCCCAACACCTTATAAGGTTTCAGATGTGTATTTGGAGTCAGAGTATCAACGAGTTCGTGATTGGGTAAATGGACTAAAAACTCATTGGAAAGAATTGGGTGCAACTTTAATGTGTGATGGTTGGACCAATAGTTTGAATCAAATGCACATCATTAATTTCCTTGTTTATTGCAGTAAATGAACCATTTTTTGGAAATCAGTAGATGTCTCAAGTGTCCGTAGTAGAGATGCTGAATTCTACTACTGTTTGTTAGATTCAGTTGTAGAAGAAATTGGAGAAAATGACATTGTCCAAATAGTGACTGATAATGAGGCAGCAATGAAAGCTGCTGGAAAAAATTAATCTTGAAAAGAAAACATCTATATTGGACCTCATGTGCAGCTCACTGTTTAGATTTATGCCTTGAAGATATTAGGAAAAAGCCCAGTGTAGCAAAAGTATTAGATGAGATAAAGAAAGTGACTTGCTTTATATACAATCACATTTGGATTGTTGATTTGATGAAGAAGTATACACAAGGGAAACAAATACTTCGACCCGCTCTTACTCGATTTGCAACTCATTTCATTCAACTTTGAAGAGATAACAAGACAAAAGCAAGGTCTGAGAGAAATGTTTAATTCAAAGGTTAGTATTTTATAATTAGTTAATATAATTACTTAAATATAACAACCTTTAATGATTTTTTTAGTTCCAAATAATTTAAATTATATTATTTTAAAATTTTTCTTATGAATATATAGGAATTTAAGGAATCAAAATGGGGGCAGCAAAAGTCAGGGCCTGCTTATGAAGCCAAAAAAATTTGTTTTGGGAAAAGATTTTTGGAAAAAAGTCAATGACCTCATAAAAGTTTACGAGCCCCTAGTAAAAGTATTGAGACTTGTGGATAGCGATGAAAAATCAAAAATGGGCTTTATTTATGAGGCTATTGATAGAGTTAAACGAGCAATTCAACAACATTGTCGATATTTCACTGAGTACGAAAATATTATTGACAATAGATGGAATTTTATGCATTCCGACTTGCATTCAGCTGGTAAGATAAAATGTTTTATATAATTAAGAACTATTTTTATATTTTATTATTTTAAGCTTTAGATTATTATTATTTGATGATATTCTTATAAATTATACTTAGGTTATTTTCTCAATCCTCAATTTCAATTTGGGGTGGAGCATTCTGAGAATGTACTAATAGAAACATTATAAGGTACACGATCAATAATTGAAAGATTAGAACCTTCTCTTGATACTCAAGTCAGAATGGTTAATCATGTTAGATTCAAATACTATTATTTGTAACTTAGTTACATAATTTGAAATAGAATTTTTTTTTACTCTATCTTTTATTTATGTAGTTGTTACTATTTAGAGATAAACATGAGACATTCGGTACTCCGCAAGCACAAAGAGCTTGGAAGCAAATGAATCCGGGTAAATAGTTAATTAAATTATTTAATTTAATTTATATTATTTAATTATATTGTACATTTTGAAGTTATTTTGAAATTTAAATAATATTATGCAGTTGAGTGGTGGATATACGACACATGTGTTCCTGAATTACAAAAATTAGCAATTAAAGTGCTTAGTCAAACAACTTAAGCATCAAATTGCGAACGAAATTGGAGCACATTTAGTTATATTCACACCAAGGCAATAAATAGGTTAAAGTATAAAAAGCTTGAAAAACTAGTGTTTACGTATTATAATATGAGACTTCAGATACGGCATCAAAAAAGAATGAGCACTGATGATATAAACGCTAGTTTTAATCCTATCAGCCTTGATCATATCTTTGAAGATGTTGATCCACTATCAGAATGGCTTCATGAGAAAGAGAATCCATTGTTAGATGGTGAAAATGCCTGTGTGTTGCCTGTGGATACCTCTGATGATGAAATAGATGTTGATCAATCTCAACAACAAAATTTATCTCATTCAAGTTCTAGTTCAACGCCAAGTCAGAGTGGCGATGGACCCAATGGTGGTGGTTTAAGTCCAATTGATGAAGATGATGGATATAGTGGTGATAGAGGTGAAATTAGGTCTACTAGTTAGTATGGAGGAGAATTGCAGTTGGTACCACTAGTGGACATTTCCGTGATAGATTAGAGTTTGATGGAAATATGTTTCATGAACCTAGAGCTCCATCAAAAGGAAAAAGCAAGAAGTATACTTCTGTAGGCTCTTCATCTAGTAACCTTGGGTATAGTGATTCATCTACTAGAACTCAAGGTTTTTATCCACCAGAACAACTTTCATATTTTCAACCTTCACATGGTTATCCACAACCATATGGTTATTAATGTATCACCCACCTCCACCTCTCATGTATCCTCCTCCTCAAATATATCCTCCATATCAATTATATGAAAACCAATGTGAAAATGTTACTTGTTTTGGATATATTTTTGGACAAAGGCCAAGAGAATCAAGTCAAGAACGCTCTCAAAGTGAAGGTGAAGGATCTGATCTACCTCGTCATTCAACTAATTTGTGAAAACTAAATCATACCACTACCATTATTTGTAAGGTATGTTTTTTTAAAGAAAGCTTTTGTTAGTGTTCTTAATTTTGATGATATTAAAACATTTAAAATATACCTTTAGATCAATGAATGGAGTATATTTTATGAAAAGATAATTAATAATCGAAGCATGTTAAACTATATATGAAAGTAGAATGAGAGTGAGAATAAGTGGTAGGAAATAGGAATAATTAATGAGAATCTATACATTTATCTATTCATTTTTCCTTTTGCAAGATAGAATGTTTATGTCTTCACCATTTTCAAAGTCACAAGAAATATTGATGACATCTCTCATGTATGAATTTTTAATTATTTTATCTATAAAAACTTTCAAACTTATTAAATATGATAAATGTTTAATATTTCCTTTTTTACTTTGTTATTAGTTAATATAATATTCTTAGAAAATTCAGTAAATAAATGCAAGAATAATTAATGATTATAAAAGTTGTGTTCTCATATC
Source organism: Gossypium raimondii (assembly GCF_025698545.1). NCBI lineage: Eukaryota > Viridiplantae > Streptophyta > Magnoliopsida > Malvales > Malvaceae > Gossypium > Gossypium raimondii. The sequence continues at coordinate 10,374,394 of NC_068567.1, forward strand.
ATATTAATAAAAGTTCGTAAGTGTTAGAAAACAGTCTAAAAATCATTAAAAGTGACTTTTTATAATTATAATTATAATTATTATGTTTTACAATAAGTTGTGTGAATTTTAAAAAAATTCACGACAGCGATACCCGCAGTGACCGCAATAGTATCCATTATGTCCGCAACCACGATAAACGTAATGCGACCGAAAATACTGCCGCGACCGCAATTTAAATCCCTGCTTAGGAGAGCGTTTGAGAACAAAAAGAAGCAAAAAATGAGTGAAAATCAGAAAATTAGAGCAATGTACAGGAGCCATACGAGCTGACCCGTTCCACATGACCATGTGATCCACACGGGCTGCTACACAGCCATGTGACAGGCTGTGTCAATTTCGCAAATTGGCACTCTGAACTACGGGAAAACATGATTTTTAAGTTTTTCGGGCATTTTAAGACATATATATGACAAAAATAAGAAGATAGTAGAGCATCGTCATAGAATACTCAAGAAAACAACTTAAAAATAAGCAGATTTCCGTGAAGATTAAAAATTTCCAGTTGATTTCTTAGGAGATTATTATAAGTTTCTTTAGTTCTTTTAGTTATACTGTGTTTTAGATGATTTTATTTTCAAATATGAACTAATTTTCTAAATACCTAGGGAGATAAACCTTATGATAAATTACGTATTTTGATTTTTATTTTACGTAATAAATACTTAGATCTTTTTCTCAATTATGTGTGCTTCATTCTTGATTTGATATTTCTAGATTATTGATCCATGTTTGATGTGCTTAAGTCAAAGGAGGAATAGACCCGTCTTGTGTAAAATTAATACAATCAACAAAATTGATTAAGAATTTAATTTAATAAAAATAAGATCTAATATTGTTTAAATAGTTATATATTTATAGTAATAAGAAGGTTAATGATGTAATACCACCAATAAAATTAATATATTTTAATTTTATTAAAATTAATTACTATTTAAATATTTAATTTTAAAATCATAAAGGTGGTTGAACAGTAAAATTTAAAATGATAAAATATATATAGTTGATTATTTGTAAATTTAAAATTGTTAAATAAATTAATATCTTTTAAAAACCGAAGAGGATTCACTTATGTCGCAATTGCAGGCCAGTATGGGATAGTTACATCTTTTTCTATAGATGTATGACTTATTTTATTCGCAACGATCAAGACAAGAAGAATAAGTCATGATTGGTATGCTAATACCCTAGATTCCTTGAATGCTATGTTGGACGGACATGAGGAAATTATGCCCACTTTTTCATAATAATCATTGCAGTATGAATAGAAAGCAATTGTTTGTTTTGTTAATTTAAAGAGTGAAAGCATTTGTTATTGAGGAAGTTCCAAGTCATTTACCATTGAATTCCAAACCAAAAGATTTGGTAAGTTTTTCTATCTCATCAGTAATTGCCCCCTTCGTCCTGGTCTCCTCTGCCATGGCTTTGCGCCACCACAATTACATGTTTCCTCTTCTTTTAGGGTGGATACAAAATTTTAAAATTTTAAAATTATCAAGTTTTTAAAATTGCTACCATTTTAAAATACATCTTTTTAAAATGTTAATATTTTTAATTGTTTGGTTTTGATAAATAATTTTTTAAGAAAAATTAAGTTAATAAAATTTAATAAGTTAAAACATAATTATAAAATAATATAAATTTTATTTTAAAATAATATAAAATTTCCAAGATGGATATTATTAGATTCATAAAAAAATGTAAATATTTTTAATAATATAAAATAAAAATTGCATTTTAAAGTTAAGGAAAATATTTGATATATTGCTAGTGGAGTTTTTAGACTCCACAAGTAAGGTTAGGGATTGACAAGTGTCCTATAAGAGTAGACCTGACCATGGGTCAGGCTACCCAGCCCGGCCCGAAGACCCGCCCGAAATGTGGGAGGGTTTGAGAAAAAATATAGGCCCGAAAAATGGGCTTGGACAAAAAAAAGTCCCGTTTAAAAAACGGGCCGGGCCTCGAGTAAGACATATTTGGCCCAGGCCTGACCTGGCTCGAATTCACTAAATGACAAAAAAATCTGCTCTTTTTTTTAATGTTATTTTCTTATTGTTTTCTCCCTATTTCGCTGCCATTTTACTATTGTGTTACTACTATTTTGTTGTTATTGTTTGGATATTGTATAAAACTTATGTTATTTTTAATTTTGTTATTATTTGAAAGGCATTTGTTAATTTTTTATTGTTTTAGAGGCATTTTCTTGTTAAGTTGCATTTATCTTAGTGTTATTTAAGTCTACATATTTTTTAAAATTTATTTTCAATTTGTTAGGAAATATTTATTTTGATATTTTTAGTATTTTTGATGTATTATATATATTTAAAAATTATATAAAAATAATGTAACAATTAATACGAGCGGGCTGAGTCGGGCCCTGGTTTTAGCATTTTTATCCGAGTCAAGCTTGGGCAAAATTTTAGGCCTATTTTTTTGTCCGGGCAGGGCTCAGGCCTAGTAAATGGGCCTAAATTTTTAGTTGAGCCCGACCCGACCCATGAGCACCTCTATATAAGAGTATAATAAAATATTTTAAAAAAATAGATTTTTAAAAAAGAGACATAACAATTTTTTAAGAATGTTTGTGGAATAAAAGAAGTATAAATATCCGTAGCCTGGATAGGGTTACAGAGCATTACCGAATAAACGTAACCTAAAAACATTCATTTCCAAACATTTCAATAAACATAGCATAATCCAATTATATACATGCATATTGTCCCTTAATTGAGCCATCGAGGCCTTAAAATCACTTTAGAAATGATTCGGGACTAAATCGAAAACATTTAAAACATTGAGGAAAAAGTTGGAAAAAATTAAACTGTAGGGGTCACACAACCGTGTGGCTAGACCATGTGACTCACACGGCTGAGACACACGCTCGTGTCTCACGCCTTGTAACAATCAAAATAGGGACACACAACCATGTCCCAGCCCGTGTCTGTGCCTGTGTAACTCTCTGACTTGGGTCACATGGCCAAGCCACACATCTGTGTGCCAGGCCGTGTAACTGTCTGTCTTGCAACCTTTAAAACCTACAGGGGATACACGACCGTATTGCATCGTCGTGGGTCACACACGACTGAGACACACACTCGTGTCTTAGGCTGCGTGTACAAGAAATTGGCTAAAATTAAGCCATTTCTTTCACCCATTCCTAACATGTACCTACAAGCCATTTACACATATGATCAAGGCACCAAATCAAACCAAAGCATACATAATATGACCAACTCAATAGGCCAAGAATACATCCAACCAGTATGCCATAAAGGCACCTCAATCACAACCAAGCAAATATACCTAAACTTATGCATAATTGACCATAATTCCAACATATACATTTAGTGCAATATCATCTCAAAGCATACCATAGTTGAGACCATTTAAAGCATAACAACTTAAATCACCTACAAGCAAAAACTTTCATACCATTCTAACTAAACCAAAAAGATACCTACTTACTGTCGAAACCATTTTTTTTTTGAAATTTTAAAAAATGGGAATCGACTTTGAAAATGAAAATGGAGTCGCCACCGATCTTTTATTGAGGTGTAATTGGATCACCTTGAAAATGATTTTAGGTCTACGAATTTTGAGAAAACAGTTTCGGGAGTCAGTTACGCACGAGGAAGGGTTAGCACCCTAGTAACGCCCCAAATTGGTACTGAATTGATTGCTTAATGTCTTAGTATCGAAAACTTGAAAAGATTTTAAAATACGATCCTTTGAAAAGAAAATTTGAATAAAATGAATTGGATGATGAGACTCACTTATTTCAAAGAAATAAATTGTCACACTCAGTAAGTTAGAGTGCAACATTTTAAATCATCAAAATTAAGTTTATCTTTTGACTTTTAAAACCTATGCATTTTGAGAAGGATATCTGATTATTTGGATCAAATGAAAAAATCAAACCCAGTAAGTTAGGGTTTGATTTCACAAAATTCCTAAATATCGAATATTGTCATTATTTTTTATTTAGAAAAAAAAATCCTCATCTCGATAAAACAACATGTCATATCCAATGCGTTAGGACACAACGTATCAAATTCCCAAGAATGAACTTTTTATTTATGTTTTAATTAAAAAGGATACTCGGTTTCTTAGATTCAACGAGGAAGATTGGAATCCAGTAAGTTAGGACACAATCTTTTCGAGGATCCAAATTCCAAGTGTTGCATTATTTTGAAAGCTTTGAATAAAATGCTTTCGAAGCTTAAACCATATTGAACGTAACTTTCTAAGCAAATAAAGCGCGATGGAATGTACAATGCGAAGTGATAATTTATAAATGACATACATTAGTGAATAACAAATAAGCCATAGACAAATACTAACAAACAAGGCAACGGTAATCTCAATCATACAACATCCAAAATTTAAATGAATTACTAATCAATTTTTAAAGATGCACTAGAAAAGAAGACATTATAATAGGTAAATTGTGCCTATAAAAGTTTTAAAATAGACAATATACATATAAGTGTGAAATGTATTCAAAATAGAGTAAAAATAACACTACATGAAGTAATAATATTTCGATGAATTTTGAAGCAAATATTATATAAGAAGAAAATTAAAATATATAAAGTAATATACATATAACAATATATATAAAACTTGAAAATAGTAAAATATACAAAGTATGATTCGAAAAGAAATAAATTATATATGTATGTAAAAGAAAATGTTGGTTTAAAACATATAAATATATTTAAAAGACAACTTTAAGGTAAATAATTATAATTACGAAATCAATTACATGTATGTGAGGTAAAAATAATTTTAATGAAAGTTAAATATGTATAAAAAATATAGTTTAAAATTAAATAATATATATTACATATGTAAATATATGTATAATAAAAACAGTCTAAAAATAATAGTAAAATAAAGTAGCACATATATATAGGTAAATAGAAATATAATCAAATATAATAATAATAATAACAATAATAAATAGTAATAAAAATAATAATAGTAAATTAATTAATAGCAAAAATATCAATCAGGACTAAATTGGAATGAAAACAGAAATTTTGGGGCCAACCCGCAATAAATAAAAATGAAAAAAGGGCTAGATCGGGTGCGTGGATAACAAGGAGGGAGTAAAGCAGAAAATATCCTTGCCCTCCCAAAACGCTGCGCAGTAACATGAGCCAAAATGAAGCAAAAGAAAAATGAAGCATGAAATTCATAAATAAAGAAAAAACTGATATGGAAACACAACAAATGAAGGGGACCTTATACGCAAATAGACCAAACACCAAAATGCACGGATCCTTCATCGGATCGGGTCACCGCGTGGGTCAAGGCCAATACGGCACTGTTTTGGAGCCACTGATCAGACTCCAAACGGTGCCGTTTTGTGCGTCATGTGAAGGCCAAAAACAAAACCCTAAATTGGCAGCCTCTTAAACACTTTCAGCAGCTTAAAAAAAACTAAACTCTCCCTTTGTTGTTTCAGGAACCAGGCCTCCGTCCACCCAACCCCGATTCACGCGAAGGGGAAGAGGGCTTCATTGGCACCGACAACAAGGTAAAATCCCCCCTTTTCTTTATACTTTTATCATATAAAGTAAGAACAAATCGAAGAAAACAAAAAATAAAAATCAATGATAAAACATATCCGGAGAATCACCTAAACGATATATTTTTTCTGCTTTCGAATCATTTTTTGTATCTTTGTATTGATTTTTTTCTCTGTGTACTTTACAAAAGTGAATCAATCGGCTTTTATATTGCCAAATATTACAAAAATTGTTTATCCCTTTTTTCTTTTTTTTCCTATCATTTTCTTTTTTTTCTTATGCTAGCCTATTGTTGTTGTTTTGTTGTGCTGTCTTCGTCTTCTTTGCAGTCGGAGGCCACCATGCGTCTGGAGATGGTGGACGTGGCGCAAGATACTGCGGAGGAGTTAGGGCTGCTACTGGCGTTGGGGGTTTGCTTGTCGCTAGGGTTTCATTAATCGCTTTTAGTCATTGGGCCATTGGGCCATTTGGTTTTTGGTTAGTTTGGGCTATTGGGCCGTTGTGTGTAAATGGACATTCAAAAATAGGCCAATGTTATATATTTTATTTTTATACTGGTTTGTTATTGGTGTTTGGGCCGGGCGAATATTGGGCAATTACACCTGCCCCTCTTTGCTTGTTGTCGTGTAACGGGAATAGAACAAAGACTTTAGAAATGGCAAATTTTTTCCCGGTCGCGCTGGATCTTGGTACACTTCTTCTTCTTCAAGTAGCCTCATTCCATCCTACCGCATCTTCAGAGGTAGTGCTTCAGTCTACTCCACTGCAACCTCAGGGAGATAAGATTTTTCATCTTCAGTCTGCCCCATTGTAGCTTCAGAGGGATAAGACCTGCTTCCTCGGTCTGCTCCATTGGAACCTTATGGAGATAAGACCTATTATTTGAATCTGCTCCACTGCTCTACTACTACTCAGGGAGACAAAGCTGGTGCTTCCGATCTGCTTCACTGTTAATACAGGAAGACAAGATCTACAATCTTCGACCTACTCCACTGTTGCTCAGGGAGATAAGGCTAGTAGCTTAAATCTGCTTCTCTACTGCCTTGAGAAGATAAAATTTTCCGTCTTCGATCTGCTCCACTACTGCTTAGGGAGATAAGATCTGTAATTTTCAACCTACTCCACTGCTGCTCAAAAAGATAAGGCTGGTATATTCGATCTACTTCGCTGCCAGTATAGGAAGACAAGATATGTTATTTTCAACATACTCTATTGTTGCTCAGGGAGATAAGGCTGGTCTTCGATCTATTTAGCTGCCAATACAGGAAGACAAGATCTGCTATTTTCAACCTACTCCACTGCTGCTCAGGGAGACTGCTCCACTACTGCTTAGGGAGATAAGATCTATAATTTTTAACCTACTCCACTGCTGCTCAGGGAGACAAGGCTGGGGTCTTCGATCTACTCCACTACTGCTTAGAAAGATAAGATCTGTAATTTTTAACCTACTCCACTGCTACTCAGGGAGACAAGGCTGAGGTCTTTGATCTGCTCCACTACTGCTTAGGGAGATAAGATCTGTAATTTTTAACTTACTCCACTACTGTTCAGGAAAACAAGGCTGGGGTTTTCGATTTGCTCCACTACTGCTTAGGGAGATAAGATCTGTAATTTTTTAACCTACTCTACTGCTGCTCAGAGTGACAAGGCTGGGGTCTTCGATCTGCTCCACTACTGCTTAGGGAGATAAGATCTGTAATTTTCAACCTACTCCACTGCTGCTCAAAGAGATAAGGCTGGTATATTCGATCTACTTTGCTGCCAGTACAGGAAGACAAGGTCCGTTATTTTCAACCTACTCTATTGTTGCTCAGGGAGATAAGGCTGGGGTCTTCGATCTATTTAGCTGCGAATACAGGAAGACAAGATCTGCTATTCTCAACCTACTTCACTGCTGCTCAGGGAGATAAGGCTGGGGTCTTTGATTTGCTCCACTACTGCTTAGGGAGATCAGATCTGTAATTTTTAACCTACTCCACTACTGCTCAGGGAGACAAGGTTGGGGTCTTCGATCTACTCCACTACTGCTTAGGGAGATAAGATCTGTAATTTTCAACCTACTCCACTACTGTTCAGGAAAACAAGGCTGGGGTTTTCGATTTGCTCCACTACTGCTTAGGGAAATAAGATCTGTAATTTTTTAACCTACTCCACTACTGCTCAGAGAGACAAGGCTGGGGTCTTCGATCTGCTCCACTACTGTTTAGGGAGATAAGATCTGTAATTTTCAACCTACTCCACTGCTGCTCAAAGAGATAAGGCTGGTATATTCGATCTACTTCGCTGCCAGTATAGGAAGACAAGATCCGTTATTTTCAACCTACTCTATTGTTGCTCAGGGAGATAAGGCTGGGGTCTTTGATCTATTTAGCTGTCAATATAGGAAGACAAGATCTGCTATTTTTAACCTACTCCACTGCTGCTCAGGGAGACTGCTCCACTGCTGCTTAGGGAGATAAGATCTGCAATTTTTAACCTACTCCACTGCTACTCAGGGAGACAAGGCTGGAGTCTTCGATCTGCTCCACTACTGCTTAGGGAGATAAGATCTGTAATTTTCAACCTACTCCACTACTGCTCAGGGAGACAAGGCTGGGGTCTTCGATTTGCTCCACTACTACTTAGGGAGATAAGATCTATAATTTTCAACCTACTCCACTACTGCTCAGGGAGACAAGGCTGGGGTCTTCAATCTACTCCATTACTGCTTAGGGAGATAAGATCTGTAATTTTCAACCTACTCCACTGCTACTCAGGGAGACAAGGCTGAGATCTTCGATCTGCTCTACTACTGCTTAGGGAGATAAGATCTGTAATTTTCAACCTACTCCACTACTATTTAGGAAAACAAGGCTGGGGTTTTTGATCTGCTCCACTACTGCTTAGGGAGATAAGATCTGTAATTTTTCAATCTACTTCACTGCTGCTCAGAGAGACAATGTTGGGGTCTTCGATCTGCTCCACTACTACTTAGGGAGATAGGATCTGTAATTTTCAACCTACTCCACTACTGCTCAAAGAGATAAGGCTGATATATTCGATCTATTTCACTGCCAGTACAGGAAGACAAGATCCGTTATTTTCAACCTACTATATTATTGCTAAGGGAGATAAGGCTAGGGTCTTCGATCTATTTAGCTGCCAATACAGGAAGACAAGATCTGCTATTTTCATCCTACTCCACTACTGCTCAGGGAGACTGCTCCAATACTGCTTAGGGAGATAAGATTGTAATTTTTAACCTACTCCACTGCTGCTCAAGGAGACAAGGCTGGGGTCTTCGATCTGCTCCAATACTGCTTAGGGAGATAAGATATGTAATTTTTAACCTACTCCACTGCTGCTCAGGGAGACAAGGCTGGGGTCTTCGATCTGCTCCACTACTGCTTAGGGAGATAAGATCTGCAATTTTTAACCTACTCCACTGCTGCTTAGGGAGATAAGGCCGGGGTCTTCGATTTGCTCCAGTACTGCTTAGGGAGATAAGATCTGTAATTTTTAACCTACTCCACTACTGCTCAGGGAGACAAGTCTGGGGTCTTCGATCTACTCCACTACTGCTTAGGGAGATAGGATCTATAATTTTTAACCTATTCCACTGCTACTCAGGGAGACAAGGCTGAGGTCTTCGATCTGCTCCACTACTGCTTAGGGAGATAAGATCTGTAATTTTCAACCTACTCCACTACTGCTCAGGAAAATAAGGCTGGGGTTTTTTATCTGCTCTACTACTGCTTAGGGAGATAAGATCTGTAATTTTTCAACCTACTCCACTGCTGCTAAAAGAGACAAGGCTGGGGTCTTCGATCTGCTCCACTACTTAGGGAGATAAAATCTGTAATTTTCAACCTACTCCACTGCTGCTCAGGTAGACAAGGCTGGGGTCTTCGATCTGCTCCACTACTGCTTAGAGAGATAAGATCTATAATTTTCAACCTACTCCACTGCTACTCAGGGAGACAAGCCTGGGGTCTTCGATCTGCTCCACTACTGCTTAGGGAGATAAGATCTGTAATTTTAAACCTACTCCACTGCTGCTTAGGGAGACAAGGCTGGAGTCTTCGATCTGCTCCACTACTGCTTAGGGAGATAAGATCTGTAATTTTTTAGCCTACTCCACTGCTGCTTAGAGAGACAAGGTTGGGGTCTTCGATCTGCTCCACTACTACTTAGGGAGATAAGATCTGTAATTTTTAACCTATTCCACTGCTGTCAAGGGAGATAGGACTTATAATTTTTAACCTATTCCACTGCTGTCCAAGGAGATAGGACTCAGAATCTTCAACCTATTCCACTGTTGTCCAGGGAGATAGGACTTACAATCTTCAACCTATTCCACTGTTGTCCAGGGAGATAGGACTGGTATCTTTGATCTGCTTCGCTGTTAGTACAGGAAGGTAAGATTTGTTATTTTTAACCTGCTCCACTGCAACCCAAGGAGGCAAGGCTTTGTGATTTCGCCGATCTGTTCTCTAGGGAACATGACCTGTATAATGAACCTAATTATGCCTAATGATTAGGAGGGTATTATCAAAATGAATCAAATGCTCCTAACTAGACATGTGTGAATGATGTTTGCATGAATGCAGAATTTTATTTTTTTCGAAAATGATCCCGCTTAGGTTGTCATTGCTCGAAGTTTATTAAGGTTTTGTCACGGACGTTCTACAATGCCTTCTTGCATAACTGGCTTTTCTGAAGAAACATTTAGTCAGGTTGCCGCTCACTGTAAACTTCAAAGTTCAATCCACTTAGGACGCAAAATTTGTACCATCTTTCTCCCGCTGTAACCCAAGGGTAAAAAAATCTGGCTTTTTTCCAATTCTCTCCCATCGCAATTCGAGGGTACAGGAAGTAAAATTCTTTGGTCTTTTACACCATTCTCAATGTGTCAAATTCCTTTTGGTCTCAAGGCGCCCTTTGCGGGTTTTCACCTTGGCCTCTTCATTTTCTTTTCTTTTCTTATTTTTTTATTTTTTTTGGACTCAAAGCGCCTTTTGCGGGTTTTCACCTTTTTTTTTAGGAATCAAAGCGCCCTTTGCGGATTTTCACCTTGATCCCTTCTCCTTATTCAGGCGAAGTAATTATTGACTAAATCTGAGTTTACAGGATTTGGCAAGTTTTTTACCATCCATCCTACTCAAGATCGGAGCTTTTGGTATCTATTTTCCTCTAAAATCCTTTTGTATAGGAAGGATCTTTCTCAACATTGGGTTCCCCTTATGGAATTCTCTGAGACGAACCTTTTGGTTATAAGCTCGTACCATTTACCTTTGATACATCTGACTGTGCTGAATAGCTTTTAGCTCTTTTCCTAGGTTTAACTGATCACATCGCAATTGGATCCATTCTGCTTCATCCCACTCTAACTCAACTAATACCCGGAGAGAGGGGATTTCAATAGGTAAAACTACCACAATCCTGTAAACCAAAGAGAAATGTGTTGCCCCAGTATAGATGTTTAAGACGTAAGGAGGGTAAATGGTAATTTCTCATGCCAGTCCCTGCAAGTCTCAGTCGTTTTTCCTTCAATTTTCTTGATATTTGTCTCTAAGAAATTTAGTGACAAATCATGGTGTCTGATTTTGAATTGATTACAGACCTCAGCTATCATGCTATTGTTCAAGCTCAACGTATTATCCAATATAATCTTCTCTGGAATTCTATATCAGCATATGATGACATTGGCGTACAAAGCATCCTTTACCCGTCTGTTGAAGTAATTAATGATCTCAAAAATGAAGTAATGCTCACTAGAAACCTTCGATGATGATGACATCCATGCCTCATTTTGCTCAAAATTTGAGTCGCCCTTTTCGGGTTTTCAACTCAAGTCCACATTTGGTCACAAAACGCCCTTTGCGGCTTTTCGCCTTGGCCTCTCATTTTTCTTTTTCTTTTCATTTTTTATATATTTTGACTTTGATTTTTCTTTTTTATTTATTTTTTATTTCGTCTTGTTCTTTTTTCTTTTCTTTCTTGCTTTTTTTTGTGAAATTGAATCTGAACTTATAGGATTAGGGAAGTCATTGTTATCCTTTTTTATCATAACCAATGTTTTTTCGATAAAGTCTCCCATATAAGATCTTCCACTTTCATATTATAAGCGAAAAATCTTCTTTGGTACTAGATTTCTTTCATAGAGCCTTTTGGGGCGAAATTTAACTATGATGACAAAACTTTGGATCGTCCTCTTTAATTAGGATAAAATCCAATAAAAGTGCAGAGCAATCAGCTTTAATGGGCAAAGGTATGATAAGTCAAAGAGAAAGTGATTCCCTGTATTAACCCGAATGGCCTTCTTTCCCATATCTTCAGGATGCATCTTTTATCTGATTGTATCTAGAGAAGCCGTTTTTGAAGGAAAATAGTGAGTAGCCTGCCATATTATCCACTAAAGTGTGAAAAACAATGAGTTTTGGGACTGGCTTTGTTCAAATCCCTATAATCCACATACATTCATATTTTCCATCCTTTTTCAAGGACTAGTATGATGTTGGCTATCCATCCTGAATATTTGATCACTTATAAAAATCCAGTATCAAACTGCTTTTTGACATTTTCTTGTAGCACGATATCGGGCCTCATTCTCCTGAGCTTCTGATGAGCTGGCTTACCATCTTCTTTATAGGAAGACCGTATACCATAATGTCAATGTTTAACCCGAGCATATTCTGGTATGATCATGTGAAGACATATTTGAATTCTCAGAGCAACTCAATGAGGTCCCACTTTATCTTTGTGGTCATGTCAATTTCAATCTTCACCCAGCTTACAATTTCTAATGACTCCTTGTCAGGTAGGATTTGTCTATTCTCTTGTTCTACCATCCTTAACAAGTCCAGAGATAGGCTACAATCCATGTCATTTTCAAAGCCATGAGATCCCTCTAAAAACATATCTCGCTCAAAAGGAGATTCAAAGTCTGCAATAGTGTCACTCATGTCATTGATATCTAGGGACCCATAGTAAGTACCAAAGGATATACAAAAGAATGTGTGAATTTATGAATAATTATTTGTACAATATAATTATGAATGAAAGAATGATGTGGAAGAAAGTCCAAAAGAATGAAAGAATAATTATTCAAAAAGAATGAAAGAATATTGGCTAAAAAATGAATGCAAAGATGTATTTTATTAGAATAATGACGTTCAGACATGGACCTATTTCACAAAGGAATTCCTATCATTTTTAGGCTAAAAACAACAAGAATGTTCTAAACATTACTCTAAATAAGCTCTAAAGGCTATAGGGATTTCCTCTGCAATCCAATTGCTTAGAACACTCCAAAATTTATAAGGGCGGTCATCTAACAAGGTCCCTTTTCATTTGTGTCTTCATATATGGCATTGATGTGAACGCTTCCCAACACTTCTTCGTACATCACATTCGCCTCGTTATCAATATGATTGGGTAGCAGATTTTCTGCACTAGAGGCCTCATCGAATTTGACAATGCCTATTTTAATGAGTCTTTCAACTATCTTTTTGAAGGCAATACAGTTTTCTAACGAATGCCCCGTAATTTCTGCATGATATTCGCACTGTGCATTTGCGTCGTAACCTTTAAGAAATGGAGGCTGCATGGGTTTCAAGTAAAAGGGGGACACCACATGTGCATTAAATAAACTTTGGTATAGCTCGCTATATGACATCGGTATAAGTGTGAACTGAAGCCTTTTTGTATTTGTCTTTGTGTAAGACTCTTGCTTTAAAGGACTCTGATGTCTAATAATTTCTGATTTTGGCCTACCCGCAGTGATTGGCTTTGAGTGGCCCTTGTTATACCTGCCTGTATTATCCCATTTATTCCCCTTCTTCCTTGGGGCCTTTGTAGTATCTGGTACTCCACCCTCGACTGTTTTATTTCTACTGGGTTATCAAAAGCAACAGGAAAATTGTTCCTCAAATTGGATCCTAGGCCTATCAAGCAATTCCAAGAGACAACATTGATCTTTTCCTTCATCCGCAATTTAAAATAAATCTCGACAATTTCCAATAGATTCCACTACCAGCTTCTTTTCTTGATCCTGGTCATGACCCATCACTTTCCTATCCTTGTAACGCTCATCAGCTTCTTTAAGGGAATTGGAACATCGAAGGCTCTTAGAAAATCGCTTTGAATCCTCAGGTCATGAAGTAAAGTCACGAACTCTTCCATCACTCTTCTTGTATTTCTCAGAATATATTCAGACAACCGTATTATTTTCCACTTTATCAAGAAATTCGTATTCCATGACAAGCTTTCTAAGTTAGTAATCGAACTTGAATCAACATCTCTTTCCTAAGATGCAAATGCAATGCAATCATAATCAAAACAAAACAAAATGAGTTAGTACAAAACAAAAGCAAAAAAAGAATACCTAGTCGGGTAAGCACTAGGGGTTTGGAGTGGCTCTACTTAGGATGAGTTCCTAAGGTCTTCTACATGCGGTTTGGCTCTAAAGTCAACGTACCCGAACCAGCAGATTCCTCGATCTTCGCCCATTAATAGGCTCATACAGATTGAGCTCGGTTCAGGGGAATACATTTCCCTATGGCTGCACAGAGATGAATATCTCACGAAGACATAGGTATATCCCGAAAGTTATCCACTATCCTGCACGCAGGTGAAAACCTCACGAAGGAATAAATTCTCACTCTCACTTAAAAGGGTAAGACTAAACAGTCTTTATGCAATATGATGCCAAAATATACAACTCAATTTACAGTAATCATACAAACAAATGCAAAGAGAGGATCGTAATTTTTCAAACCAAAATTTAAATTTTCGACAATAAGACAGAAAACAATCAAGTTTACGGCTTGACTCTCTAAACTTCCCCAGTAGAGTCTCCAAGCTGTCAAACCATTTTTTTTGAAATTTGAAAAAATGGGAATCGACTTTGAAAATGAAAATGGAGTCGCCACCAATCTATTATTGAGGTGTGATTGGATCACCTTGAAAATGATTTTAGGTCTACGAATTTTGAGAAAACAGGTTCGGGAGTCGGTTACGCACGAGGAAGGGTTAGCACCCCCGTAACGCCCAAAATTGGTATCGAATTGTTTGCTTAATGTCTTAGTATCGAAAACTTGAAAAAATTTTAAAATACGATCCTTTGAAAAGAAAATTTGAATAAAATGAATTGGATGATGAGACTCACTTATTTCAAAGAAATAAATTGTCACACTCAGTAAGTTAGAGTGCAATATTTTAAATCCTCAAAATTAAGTTTATCTTTTGACTTTTAAAACTTTTGCATTTTGAGAAGGATATCTGATTATTTGGATCAAATGAAAAAAATCAAAACCCAGTAAGTTAGGGTTTGATTTCACAAAATTTCTAAATATCGAATATTGCCTTTATTTTTTATTTAGAAAAAAAATCCTCATATCGAGAAAACAACATGTCATATCCAATGCGTTAGGACACAACGTATCGAATTCCCAAGAATGAGCTTTTTATTTATGTTTTAATTAAAAAGAATACTCGGTTTCTTAGATTCAACGAGGAAGATTGGAATTCAGTAAGTTAGGACACAATCTTTTCGAGGATCCAAATTCCATGTGTTGCGTTATTTTGAAAGCTTTGAATAAAATGATTTCAAAGCTTAAACCATATTGAATGTAACTTTCTAAGCAAATAAAGCGCGATGGAATGTACAATGCGAAGTGATAATTTATAAATGACATACATTAGTGAATAACAAATAAGCCATAGACAAATACTAACAAACAAGGCAACGATAAACTTAATCATACAACATCCAAAATTTAAATGAATTACTAATCAATTTTTAAAGATGCACTAGAAAAGAAAACATTATAATAGGTAAATTGTGCCTATAAAAGTTTTAAAATAGACAATATACATATAAGTGTGAAATGTATTCAAAATAGAGTAAAAATAACACTACATGAAGTAATAATATTTCGATGAATTTTGAAGCAAATATTATATAAGAAGAAAATTAAAATATATAAAGTAATATACATATAACAATATATATAAAACTTGAAAATAGTAAAATATACAAAGTAGGTTTCCCAAAAGAAATAAATTATATATGTATGGAAAAGAAAAATGTTGGTTTAAAACATATAAATATATTTAAAAGACAACTTTAAGGTAAATAATTGTAATTACAGAAATCAATTACATGTATGTGAGGTAAAAATAATTTTAATGAAAGTTATATATGTATAAAAAATATAGTTTAAAATTAAATAATATATATTACATATGTACATATATGTATAATAAAAAAGTCTAAAAATAATAGTAAAATAAAGTAACACATATATATAGGTAAATAGAAATATAATCAAATATAATAATAACAATAATAAATAGTAATAAAAAATAATAATAGTAAATTAGTTAATAGGAAAAATATCAATCAGGACTAAATTGGAATGAAAATAGAAATTTTGGGGCCAACCCGCAATAAATAAAAATGAAAAAAGGGCCGAATCGGGTGCGCGGATAACAAGGAGGGAGTAAAGCAGAAAATATCCTCGCCCTCCCAAAACGCTGCGCAGTAACATGGGCCAAAATGAAGCAAAAGCAAAATGAAGCATGAAATTCATAAATAAAGAAAAAACTGATATGAAAACACAACGAAGGAAAGGGGACCTTATACGGAGGCCAGCTGGCATACGGAGATGGTGGGCGTGGCCAAAGATACGTGAGGAGTTGGGCTGCTGCTGCTACTGGGGTTTGCTTGTCGCTAGGGTTTCGTTAATCGCCTTTAGGTGTTTGGGCCATTGGGCCATTAGGTTTTAGTTAGTTTGGGTCATGTTGGGCGTTGTTTGTAAATGGACATTCAAAAATAGGCTGATGTTATATATTTTATTTTTATACTGGTTTGCTATTGGTGTTTGGGCCGGGCGAATATTGGGTAATTACACTTACAATTTTAGTAATGTACCTAACAACTTAGTTTAGTATTTTGCCATAATGTACCATTACAACCTATATAGCCACATATACATGCCACAACCCTAAGGAGCACAAGAACTACCAACATCGATGGATAGTGTGAGCCGAAGATTTGATTCATCCAAAAGTCAGCAATTACAATCTACAAAACAATACACAAAAACGTATAAGCTTATAGAGCTTAGTAAGAACATGGTAAATCTTCTAAATTAACAGTAATTGAATGCAACTTATATTTAACTTGATTTGAAGTTACCAAAGTTTAAACAAAGGCACATATGTGCTATTCAAGGGTACAGAAGTACAAATAGGGGCACGTATGTACAATTTAGGGGTATCAAAGTACAAATAGGGGATAATTCAATGTAAGCAATTAATTACATAACTATATTGTAAACATACAAGTATAAATTCAATTATGTATAGAAATACTATGAACTTACATTGACAACTAGAGCGTAAAAGTACAATCGAGCTAATCCGTGATTTTTGCCTTTCCTCGGTTTAGATCTGATTGAGATTTATCTTGATCTAAATAAATAATTATATTCAATTAAGTGTTTCAATCAATCTCAAACATTCAATTCAATTCAATCCATAATCCATATTTATACATAATTATAATTTTACCCTAACATTTTAACCTTTTTACAATTTAGTCGTTAAACTCGTAAATTGAAAATCTAAGAATTTTCATCCCTAACTCATGCTAGCCGAATTTATTATGAACCCATATCAACTCATGCAAATCATCATTTCACAATTTAACCATTATATTTTATTTTTTTACCAAAAAGTCCCTAAATGACATTTTCATCAAAATTTACTTTACAAAACTTGTTTATTTAACAAGAATTCATTATCTTTCATTAAAGTTAAAAAAATATACAAAAATGATCATGGTAAAACCCTAATCCTTTAACATTTTTTGCAAACTAGTCCCAGGGCTAGCTAGATTAAGCTACAACGATCATGAAAACATAAAAATCATTAAAAACGAAATTAGAACACATACCATGCAAGAAAAAAAGTCATGACCGAATCCTAGCTATTCTTCATTGTTGAAAATCAAATGAAGATGAAGATAGGAAGATGATATCTCATATCTCATATCTTTATTTTGTTTTTATTATTTTAACCTTATTTACTTAATTACATTTTAACTTTTAAAAATATTCTTAATTTCAATAAAACCAATCCATGGATGTCCACTAACAATCTCAATGGTCTATTTACTATCTAAGTCCTTTCACTTTAAATTTTCATAGCTATTTGATACCTTTAACTACTAGAACTCTACTTTTGCACCTTTTATGATTTAGTCCTTTTCACTTAATTAAGCATGCAAACATCAAAATTTCTTAATGAAAATTTTATACAACACTACTAACATACCACAGAAATTAAAATAATAATAAAATAAATATTTACTTGTCAGATTTGTGGTCCCAAAATCATTGTTTTATTGGTAGCTTAAATGTAGAAAAAGCATTGGCTGGTTTGGGTGCTAGTATAAATGTAATGCCTTATAAATTGTTCAAAAAACTTGTTCTCAGGGAACCAAAACCCACTAGGATGAGTATTCAATTAGTTGACAGATCAATTAGGTATCCTAAGGCATTATTGAAGATGTACTTGTCAAAGTAGATAAATTTATATTCCGTATTGATTTCGTTATATTGGACATAGATTAGGATATTGAGGTACCCATTAGCTTAGGTTGACCCTTTTTAGCCACTACTAGAATTGTTATTGATGTGGGTAATGGTGAACTTGTGCTGAGAGTAGGTGATGAAAATGTTACTCTTGAAGCACATGATTTTGTGAGAGTTCCTAGTGAGCGAGATGATACTAGTTATTCTGTTAATGTTAGTAATGATGCAGCTCAACGTTCTTTGCAAGAAATCACTCATGAAAACGTGTTAGAACTATATCCTGTTCAAAGTGATAGAACTCGAGGGACAAGTGAAGAGAAATAACAAAAACTCATGAAAATGGTGTAGCTTGATGAATTAGATGAATGGCGACCAAAGACATATGAGAAACCAAGAACGTTCAGAGAAATAACTAGGCAATTCTATAATGTGCATATAAAGAGGACGAGTCAATTCAAAGTTGGAGACAAAGTGCTGCTAGACAATTCAGATCCACGAATGCTCCCTGCAAAGCTTAGGTCAATAGAGTTGAACTCGTTTGTGGTAGAAAACGTATTCCCATACGGAACTATTGAGGCAACACATCTTGAATACAACACATTTAAGGTAAACGGTCATCGACTCAAACTTTATTTTGGTGGTAATCTTGATAACAAGAGAGTGGAGCTTCGGATCCAAGATCTGCCTTAACTATGAGCTTAAAAAGGGAAGTCGAGCTTAGACTCTAAATAAACGCTTCTTGGGAGGCAACCTGAGTGTTTTTATTTTACTTTCATGTTATTTAAAAAAAAACAATTAAAAAAATTAGTACAACTATTTTTATTATTTTAAAAAATAAAATAAAAAATTACATTTATTTTTATTATTTTAAAAAAATTCCACACAGTCTGGGAAGCACCTCATGGCCTGGAGACACAACCGTGTAAATATTGAAGCCAATTTTTTTCCAATTTTACTTTAACCCACACGGCCTAAGAGAGTTACACAGTCTGGGGACACAGCCGTGTGACCTATACAACCCTTTGCATGGTCATGGGAGAAGCGAACAATGAGCCCACTTGGCCTGAATGCTCGCACACGACCTAGAGACATGGTCGTGTGGAACACACGTCTTGGACACACGGGCATGTCCCAGGCCATATGACCACTGGAGCTAATTTTTAAATTTTTTTTTGTGACACACACGACCTAATGACATGACTGTGTGAAGCACACATCATTGCACACGGTCGTGGGAAAAATGAACACAAGCATTACACGGCTTGAAACAGACCACACGGTCTAGTAACACGACACACAGCCTGGACATATAGGCGTTCGGTACACAAGGCCTAGACACACGGGTATGTCCTAGGCTGTGTAAACACTAAAACATAATTTTTTTATTTTTTTAATAACACATGACCTGAGTGTGGGTACACGGCCTGGCCTCATGGCGACATGGCTTAGCAAATTGCCATGTACCATTATAATGTTTGGGTTTCAAAAAAAAAATTAACCTTTTTTCCTTTTTCAAGCTTTTCACCAACCCTAAGCTTTTTACCCTAATCGCCACTGAGTACCTCTGTGGGCCACCACCCATCTCCTTTTGTCCCCTCCCTCTCCTTTCTTTTCTCATCATTCAAACCTTCACATCCCCATGAAACCCCCATTTTTCTCCTCATCAGCCGCCATTCTCTAAAGCCCTCACCCTACCGTTGATCTTCACCTTGGCCTTAGCCCCTTACCGTTGTTCCCTTGTCGTCATTCCTTTCACCGATTTCTTTTAGTCCCTAACTTCCATCCCAACAATCCACTCATCCCCACTCCTTCCTCCATCGACCACCTCGAACGTCGGCCCATATTTCTCTTCCTCGTCACTGCCGACCACAGATACGTCGTCAATCGTTTGTTTCTTTCGACCTCTATCCTCCATTGCCGCCATCTGACGCCCCCACCATTTGGTTCCAACCGCCTTATCTTTTATTTTATTATTTTATTTATTATTATTTGGTTTATTATTATTAGATTTAGTTTATTATATTATTGTTACTAGTTTTAGGGATACTATTTATACTGTTCTGCTTATTCTTATTCTACTTGTTTGGATTATTATAGTTTTAGATTTTTAAATTTTTAATAATTTTTAATAAAAGGAATGTAATTAATTTTTTGTCCATTTATACAATTATCCACTTCTAATGAATTTTCCTGCAAGTATGATGTGGGAAGCTTATCTCTCTTTAAAATGAAAAATCTTCATTTAATTAGTTTTCTTTTACTATTTATTTTAACTTTCATTTTTAAAACGAAAAGTAAGCATAACTACAGGAAATTCAAATTTTGAAAGATCAAGCTAATCAATTGACAATCAAACATAAAACATTCAAATCAAATTAAATTAAATTAAAATTTTTTTATCAATTATTTTAATTTTAATTATGTTGTATTAATTATCTAATGTCAATTACGTACTACATCTTGATTCATCTCATAATTAATATAATAAAAAATTTAGATCTCAAACCTAACTAATATATATATATTGACACCATTTTTTGGATGAAAACGGGTCGACTTGAGTTTTGAAAAACAAAAACGGGAGTCGCCACCAATCTTTTTTTATGAGATTGGATCACCTTAAAATTGGTTGTTTTTAATAAACGGTTTGATTTTATTAAAACAACAAGTTTGGTCCACGAAATTCAGAAAAACGGGTTCGGGAGTCGGTTACGCACGAGGAAGGATTAGCACCCTCGATACGCCCAAAAATTGGTACCTAGTTGATTAATCAATGTTTTAATGTCAAAAATTAAAAAATTTAAAGGAATTTAAAATACGATCCTTTGTTTTAAAATGACTTGTATAAAATAGGTTGCTCATATTAAAAAAAACTCCTAAAATTTTTAAAAAAAAAAGGATATTCAGTTGTTCAAGTCAGATGAGGAAATCGCAACCCAATACGTTAGGGCACAATTTCTCAACATTCCGAACATTGAATATTGCCTTGATTTTTTAAAAATTCTCATCTCGAAAAACAACGTGTCACATCCAATGCGTTAGGACACAACATATTGAATTCCGATAATGAGCTTTTATCCATGTTTTTCGATTAAAAGAACATTCTCGACAATTTAGACTCAACGAAAGAAATTGAAACCCAATACGTTAGGGCTCGATCCTCTCGAAAATCTCAAATGCCGAGTATTGTTCTTATTTTTAAAAATTTCCCCTTTAAAAAATTTAGGTAAAATTGATGTAATGCTAAACTCGATATATGCGTAAATGTCACATTAGTAAATGAAAATAATGAATATGATGATACGAACAATCAACCATAAAAAAAACAAACGGATTACACACAATAACATGTAAATAGACGAATAAAGTTAAAACATTTTTTTTAAATAATAATGAACGTACAAACAAAATAGCAACAAATAAAAACAATAGTAACGATAACATCAAAAAACTAATGTATGTATGTCAAAAGATATAAATGAGTAATTAATAATAATAATAATAAATAGTTAAAATGAACATGAAAGATATAAACAATTATATAATGATAACATATAATAAAACAAACATATTTTATATTTTAAAAAAAATAACAATAACGCAAAGCTGATATAATAATATAATAATGAGTAAATATAAAAGGAAAATACAAGCATAGTAATAAGTAGATTAATTAATAGGAAAATAAAATACCAAAGAAAAGGGCTAATTCGAATAAAAGCGCAATTTAAAGGACAAAACTAGAATAAAATAAACAAAGAAGGACCAAAATAGAAAGGCGCGAAAAGACGGAGGGCCAAATGGGTAATAAACCCGATTTTAGGCCACGCGTCCCTTCCTCAGGCGTCCAATCGAATTGAGGACTAAATTAAAAAAGGGATAAATCCTTGGTCCGAATTAAAAGAGGAGAAAAAAAAAACAAATGGTCCAAATTGAAACAGACCGAAAATGCGGAAGGGCCTTAAACGCAAATAACCCCTTTGAACGCTAAAACACGCGGACCCTGGTTGGACGGGTCGGGTCGCACCAAACGGCGCCGTTTTGGCCTGATAGGCTTGCCCCAAAACGACGTCGTTTTGGGGGCCTATAAAAGCCCACTTTTAGGGAAAAAAAAAGTCATTTGCCTCATTATTTCAGGAAACAAAAAATTAAGTTTTCTCTCAAGCCCTTTTGGCGGTCAAACCCTCTGACCTAAAAGTCCGGCCGTCGGCCACCGTCAGATGTTTTGTCATGCGACAATGCCAGCCAGATATCTGATGGTTTGAGAAGTAAAAAGGCCTGTTTGTCCCTTTTTCGAGTAAGGGTCGTTTGGGGTCGAAAAGCCGAGATCTAGGCGAAGATGGTAAAATCGGAAGAGACCTTTGGTTCTTCCTCTCCGTCGATCTTAAAATGTAAAAACCCTTTTTATTTTTATTCTATAGCTTCTTATATATATGTATATATATGTATATATATATATATATATATATATATATAATTTAATAAAACAAAAGAAGAAAGAACCCACTTAGAAAATGTAAATAAAATGAAAGTAGGAAAAGGAAATCGGAAAACCAAAGAAAATCACCTTTAAAAATTTTTATTATTTCTTCCAATTTTTTTCCAAAAGCCCATTTTCATGTTACAAGTTCGGCTTTTATAGCCTATTTTTGTTATTCTTGTTTTTGATATATTTTCCTTGCTTCTTTCTCCTTTGCAGATGCCAGAGTGATGGGAGCGGTGGTGGTAGGTGCGGCGCATGAGTGACAAGGGCGAGAGGCCAAAGGTCAAGGGAGGCGCTAGGGTTTCATCTCAAACCCTAGGCGATTTTTTATGAAATTGGGCTTGGGTGTTTTGGGCTTGGGTTTTAATGATTTGGGTTAGTTTTAGGTTAGTTATTGTTTTATTTGTTGGGCCCAGGTTTGGGCAAAATTTGGTTGTACAGCTGCCCCTCTTTGCTCGTTGTCGTGTAACGAGAACAGAGCAAAGACTAAGAAAGACCAATTTTGCCCGGTCCCACCGAGTCTTCATTTATTCTGGTGCTTCTTTTCTTCAAGTAGCTTCGTTTCAGTCCATTGTGTCGCCTGGGAAGTAAAATCCGCTGTTGTAGCTTCAATCTTTTTAATTGCAATGTTAGGGAAGTAAGATCCGCTGTTGTAGCTTCAATCTGTTCCGTTGCATCGCCAATGATGTGAGACTCGCTGTTGTAGCTTCAATCTATTTGACTGCAATGTTGGGGAAGTGAGACTCGCTGTTGTAGCTTCAATCTGTTCCGTTGCATCGCCTGGAAGTAAGATTCACCGTTGTGGCTTCGATCTTTTAAATTGCAATGGGGAAGTGAGACTCGCCGTTGTAGCTTCAATCTGTTCCGCTGCATCGCCTGAAAGTAAGATTCACCGTTGTGGCTTCGATCTTTTAAATTGCAATGGGGAAGTGAGACTCGCCAGTAGCTTCAATCATTCCCGACATCGCTGAAAGTAAGATTTGCCGCCAGGCTTCGATATTTTAAATTGCAATGGGAAGTGAGACTCGCCGTTGTAGCTTCAATCTGCTCACGCATCGATCGAAAGTAAGATTCGCCGTTGTTAACTTCGATCTTTAAATTGCAATGGGAAGTGAGACTCGCCGTTGTAGCTTCAATCTGCTCATTGCATCGCTGAAAGTAAGATTCGCCGTTGTGGCTTCGATCTTTTAAATTGCAATGGGGAAGTGAGACTCGCCGTTGTAGCTTCAATCTGTTCCGCTGCATCGCCTGAAAGTAAGATTCGCCGTTGTGGCTTTGATCTTTTAAATTGCAATGGGGAAGTGAGACTCGCCGTTGTAGCTTCAATCTGTTCCGCTGCATCGCCTGAAAGTAAGATTCGTCGTTGTGGCTTCGATCTTTTAAATTGCAATCTATGGTTACTTCGATCTGCTCTTGTCAACTCAGGAAAGCAAGATCTGCCATTTTCATTGATCTGTTCTTTGGGGAACATGACCTATATGAACCTATTTATGCCTAGTGATTATGATAAAAATGAATCAAAATACCCTAGCTAAATGCATATGCATGAATGCAAAATGATCTTTCAATGTTTGAGTTGTTATTGCTCCTTGCTCAATAAGTCCTTATTGCCAACGCGCCCGAATGCTATCTTGTCCGGTTGGTAATGTTCATCTCTTACTTGGTCGGATTGCCCCCACTGTATTCTTCAAAGTTCAACTCATTGTGATTTTCAAGGTTAAGCCCATCGTAATTTGTGACATAAAATTGAAAACCATCCTCCTCCTACTGTAAATTAGGAGTACAGGATCTGAATTTCCTTGGCTACTTACACCATTTCTAGGGCATCGCACCAAAAGTTTATGCATAATTGTAAAATTTCATTTTCTGAAGAACCTCTTCTTATCATTCGGTAATCATTGAAGCCTTGTCACCAACATGACATCTCCTCATTTTGTTCAATCATTGTTTGGACAACAAAGTTTGAAAGGATAGTCCTGACTTAGACTTTTCCCTTGTAGGCACTTTGAATTTGGTGTGCTCTAAACAACAGTCCTGTTTCAGGTTCCTTCATCATTTAGAAATTTTTAGAGTAATATGCAAAACTCCATTTGCTTGAATATTCAGTTCATTATTTCAAATGTTTGAAAAAGATTATCGTAATGGACAAACAAAATGTTATTGGGAACAAATCTCAAAATGAATAAGTTAATCAAGACAGCAAATTTTGCTAAGATAAAATGAGAAAAGACAATGGACAAGATGGAATTTTATTAGGAGCAAAGCTTGAGATGAATACATTAATCGAGACAACAAATTTTGCCAAGATTCAAAATGAATAAGACGACGACAGGTGCCCAGGATATCGCAGCACGAGTTTCCCTGCATAAGCTTTCTGAAAACCATTCTGAATTTGATATGTGTTTAGGGAATCTACAGGGTTTTATCGATACCCCAAGATGTCGTCTACCCTTTCCTTGTTGATTCAGGTATATCGAGACCACCACATATCCTAGGTCTTGATCAAAATTTGAGCTACTCCGATCACCTCATGTCTTCTCAAAATTTGAGCCGCCTTTTCAGGTTTTCAACTCAAATCCCCTTTGGTCTCAAGGCGCCCTTTATGGGTTTTCACCTTGGCCTCTCCCCCTTTTTTTTTAATGCCCTTTACGGGTTTTCACTTTGGTCCTCCTCCTTCAAGTGAAGTATTTCTTGACTGAATCTGAGTTCACAGGATTTGGCAAGTTTTTACCATCCATCTCGCTCAAGATCAAAGCTCCTCCAGAAAAGGCCTTCTTTACAACATAAGGACCTTCCCAATTTGGCATCCATTTTCCTCTAAAATCTTTTTGAAGAGGAAGAATTTTTTTTCAACACTAGGTCCCCCTCGTGAAATTCTCTGGGACGAACTTTTTTGTTATAGGCTCGCATCATTCGTTTTTGATACATCTGACCATGACGAATAGCTTTTAGTCTCTTTTCTTCTATCAAGTTCAGCTGATCATATCAAGATTGAACCCATTCGGCCTCATCTAACCTTAGTTCAGTTAATACCCGGAGAGAAGGGATTTCAACTTCTATGGGTAAAACTGCCTCCATCCCGTAGACTAAAGAAAACGGTGTTGCCCCAGTAGAAGTCCTAACAGAGGTTCGATACGCCAAGAGAGCGAAAGGTAGTTTCTCGTGCCAGTCCTTGTAGGTTTCAGTCATTTTCCCTACAATCTTCTTGATATTTTTGTTTGTTGTTTCCACGGCCCCATTCATTTTTAGGCGGTATGGTGATGAATTATGGTGTCTGATCTTGAACTGACTACAAACTTCCGCTATTAAGTTGTTGTTCAAGTTCAGCGCATTGTCAGATATGATCCTTTCTGGCGTCCCACACCGACATATAATCTCTTTTTTTAAGAATTTACTGACTGCTGACTTTGTAACATTAGCATATGAAGCAGCCTCCACCCATTTAGTGAAGTAATCAATAACCACAAAGATAAACCGATGCCCATTAGAAGCCTTTGGAGATATTGGCCCGATGACATCCATTCCCCACATGGAAAATGGCCATGGAAAAACCATAACGTGAAGGGGTGAAGGTGGTGCATGCATTTTGTCACCATAAATTTGGCATTTATGACACTTTTTGGCGTAACTAATGCAATCCCCTTCCGTGGTGGACCAATAGTACCCAAATCTCATAATTTGTCTGGCCATCGTGAAGCCGTTGGCATGCGTTCCGCAGATACCTTCATGCACTTCTTCCAAAATTTCTTTTGCCTCGACAGCATCCACACACCTCAACAATACTTGATCTTTTCCCTTTTTATACAAAATTTCCCCATCTAGGACATAGTCAATGACTAATCTCCTTAATGTCTTCTTATCATTTTCTGTCGCATGGTCAGGGTACTCACGACTCTTCACATATCGCAATATGTCATGGTACCAAGGGTGATCATCCTTTTCCTCTTCATTGTCAATGTTGCAACAATGGGCTGGAGCCTCATAGATGCTGATCTGGATAGGCTTCATATCTTCTAATTTGTTCACTTTAAACATGAAGGCTAAAGTGGCCAAAGCATCTGCCATCTGGTTTTCATCTCGTGGGAGGTAACTAAAGGTGACATTATCAAATTCCTCAATCAACTCCATAATCAATTTTCAGTAGCGGACCAACTTCGGGTCTCTTGTTTCCCATTCCCCTTTGAGTTGGTAAATTACTAATGCAGAGTCCCCGTATACCTCTAGCACCTTAATTTTCCGCTCTATGGCTACCCGGATGCCCATAATGCAAGCTTCATACTCAGCCATGTTATTTGTGCAGTCAAAGTCCAATTTGCTAGTGAAAGGATAATAATCTCCATTAGGAGACACGAGTATTGCCCCAATTCCGTTGCCTATAGCATTTGAAGCTCCGTCAAAACTCAACTTCCAAGGACCATCTTCTTGGAAATCTTTCTCTACAGTTGCAACATACATCAAATCCTCATTTGGGAAATCGAAGTTCAATGGCTCATAATCATCCAGAGCCCTACTTGCTAGGAATTCTGCTATTGCACTCCCTTTGACCGCCTTCTGGTTCACATAGACTATGTCAAATTCAGATAGAAAAATTTACCATCGGGCCATTCTTCCATTCAGAGCGGTTGACTCCATCAAGTATTTCAGAGGGTCCAATTTGGAGATTAACCAGGTCGTATGGTACAACATGTACTGTCTCAGTTTCCGAGTTGTCCAGATTAGGGCACAGCATAACTTCTCGATTGGTGAATATCTTGTTTCGCATTCGGTGAACTTCTTACTGAGATAGTAAATTGCTCTTTCCTTTCGTCCTGATTCATCATGTTGACCAAGCACGCATCCCATGGAATTTTCAAACACTGCCAAATACAGTATGAGCGGTTTGTCTGGGCAGGGTGGAATCAGCACTGGGGCGTTGGACAAGTAATACTTAATCTTGTCAAAAGCTTTTTGGCACTCCTCATCCCATACTCCCGGATTATGTTTCTTAAGGAGACGAAAGATGGGGTCGCATTTCTCCGTTAACTGTGAAATGAACCTGGTAATATAGTTCAATCTTCCTAGGAAACCTCGAACTTCATTCTGAGTGCGCGGAGGAAGCAATTCTTGTATGGCCTTGACTTTATCTGGGTCAATCTCAATCCCTCTTTCACTGACTACAAATCCTAGCAACTTTCCCGATCTAGCTCCGAAAGTACATTTGGTCAAGGTTAAGCTTTAGTTGGAACTTTCTTAACCGTATAAAGAGTTTTCTTAAGACTTGTATATGCTCCTCATCTGTTCTAGATTTTGCAATTATGTCATCCACATAGATTTCTATTTCTCTATGCATCATATCATGGAAAAGGGTCACCATGGCTCTTTGGTATGTGGCTCCCGCATTTTTCAATCCAAATGGCATCACTTTATAGTAGAAAGTTCCCCATAGGGTTATGAATATAGTTTTCTTCATATCGTCAGGATGCAGCTTAATTTGGTTATATCTCGAGAAGCCATCCATAAAAGAAAATAGTGAGTATCCCGCCGTGTTATCTACCAGAGTGTCGATATGAGGCAAGGGAAAATTATCCTTTGGGCTAGCTTTATTTAAGTCTCTGTAATCTACACACATTCGTACCTTCCCATCTTTCTTAGGGACGGGTATGATGTTGGCTACCCATTCGGAGTATTTAACTACTTGCAGGAATCCAGCATCGAATTGCTTTTGCACTTCCTATTTTATTTTTAATACGACATCCGGCCTCATTCTTCGAAGTTTTTGCTGAATGGGCTTGCAATCCTCCTTTATAGGAAGATGGTGAACTACAATATCCGTATTTAAGCTAGGCATATCCTGATACAACCATACGAAGACATCTTTGAACTCTCGAAGCAATCCAATGAGGTCTTGTTTTACTTCTTCAGCTATGCATGTGCCAATCTTCACCACCTTTCCTTCTTCCAGGATCACCGTCTCTATCGTCTCTTCGTGAGGTAAGATTTGTTTCCCTTCCTGCTCTACCATCCTCAACAAGTTCGGAGACAGGTTGCAATCTATGTTATCTTCAAAATCTTGAGATTCCTCTAAACACATATCTCGTTCAAAAGGGTTCTCTAAGTTCATAGTAGAGTCACTCATGTCATCGATATCTTGGAACCTGTTATAAGTACCAAAGAATGTACAGGGAATGTATGAATTTAAGGATTCTTATTTAGTATGGCCATGAATGAAAGAATGATTTGGAATATAAGCATCCAAGATGACTATTCATATGAAAGAATGAAAAGAATTTTAAAAGAATATATACTCAAAAAGAAAATGCGAAGATATATTTCATTGAAGTCACAATGTTCAAATATAAGCCCATTTCAGTTCACAAAAGGTTTTCATTTTCTCTAGGCTTAAAACAATTAGTATGTTTTGAATATTACTCTGGAAAAGCTCTAAAAACTTCAGGTATTTCTTCTGCAGTCCAATTGTTTAAAACACTCCCAGGTTCAAAGGGATAGATGCCTGATGTACTTCCTTCTTCAGATTCTTCTTCAAATATGGCATTGATGTTCAGGTTTCCTAATATTTCCTCTGTAGTCTTCCTTCTTGGAGTCCTCAGTCCAGAATACATGGTTCCTCCCGATACGAAGGTCCTAGGTATGTGGGGGAAAGACATAGGTTCCCAATCAACTTCTTCTCCGTTCAAACGCGTCTTCCTCTTCTCTTGTCTTTTCTCTAACTCTTTCCTTCTTTGCTTAGCATTTGGTTTAAATCCTAAACCAAAGCGGTCCTGTTTGTCCTTCACCACTGGTGCCTCTATTCTTCCTTGAAGGCATCTTCCCAGTCCTCTTCCAGGCACAGCTCCTTTCCCAACTGTCATTTGTAATCCCATCTTCGTGGCTCTAGACACGCTGGGCATTGGGATCCTCTTTCCCTCAATAACAGAGGTCGCATTTACGAACTCTAAGGATTGAAAGGAACATTCGATCGCCTCCTTATCTGTTCCTAAATATGGTGCGTCATTGGTTACCGATGCAATGATGTCTTCCTTAGCGTCGATCGTAATTAACCGGCCTTCTGTCACTAATTTCAACTTCTGGTGCAATGATGAAGGCACCGCCCCTGCTGAATGAATCCATGGTCTCCCCAACAAGCAATTATACTAAGGCTTGATATCCATCACTAAGAAATCCACTTCGTATGTATTCGGGCCAATCAAGAGGGGTATTTCTATTCTTCCCATCACCTTCCTTTCGGTACCATCAAATGCTCTCACTATATTCTGGCATGATTTCATGTGGGAACTATCCACCGGTAACCTATTTAAGGTAGATAGGGGTAAAACATTCAAGGCTGATCCATTATCAATTAGCACTCTCGCTAACGTATACTCCCCGCAGCGAGCAGTGATATGTAATGCTTTGGTGGCTCCTCTTCCCCCCGGCGGTATTTCATCATCATTAAAGAAAATGAAATTGTCGGCACTGATATTGTTAACCAAACGGTCCAACTTATTCACTGAGATATCGTTAGCAACATAAGTTTCATTTAGCACCTTAATCAACGTATTACGATGTACCTCTGAACTTAGAAGCAATTCAAGCACCGAGATACGAGCTGGTTGCTTATGTAATTGTTCTACCACACTGTACTCGCTATGGTTTAAGAATTTTAGAAATTCTTTAGCCTCATTTTCAGTTACCGGCTGGTTGACACGCGTCTCAATTTTGTCTACTTTTGCTTTTCCCAATTCAACCGCTAAGGCTTTTCCTTTTCCAGATTCCACTCTTGCGTTTGCCGGATCATAGCGTTTTCCACTTCGTGTATAGAATCCTTCATCCTCTCCTGAAGCATTTACCAAGCTCTCTTCTCCTGGTATTGTTACATTGCAGTTGTAATTCCAAGGAACCTTTTTGCTATCCTTGTAGGGAAAGGATACAGGTTTCTGGATTATGACCTTTGGTGCTATTTGTATTCCAGATTCTCTGCTCATTGGTTTTGCAATAATCACCACCGGGTGATTAGCCTTTTGGGCTTTCCCCGTAGATCCTTCTTCTATAGCATAAACCTCTCCTTCTTCTAGTCCCTTAATCTCTTCATAAAATTCCAATTCTTTGTTATCCATTAAGTTTTGCACCATGGTTCTGAACTCGGTGCATTCTTGAATGTCATGGCTTTCTTCTGCATGGAATTCACAAAACTTCCTTGCTCCTTCAGGCCTTTCTATTGAACCTTGCTTGATGAGACCTCTTTTCATCATTTGTTTCCAAACCCAATCAAGGGAGGTCTTTATCTCTGCTATGTTGGCTTTGACTCTCCTTCCTTCATACTCAATTATCGCATTTACCCCTTTATTATCATGGTTGGGCAACGGATTCTCTGCTACATTCGGTCCTGATGAGTCACCTATCTTTACGATCCCCAAATTGATAAGTCTTTCAACTAACTTCTTGAATGCAGTGCAGTTTTCAATCGAATGCCCCTTGGTCCCCGCGTGATACTCGCATTGGGCGTTTGCGTCATACCACTTAGGGTATGGGGGTTGCATTGGTTTCAGGTAATATGGAGATACCACATGTGCATCGAGTAAGTTCTGGTACAATTCCCTATACGTCACTGGGATGGGTGTGAATTGAAGTCTCTCTATATTTGGCCTTGGATTAGATTCCTGTTTCAAAGAACCTTGCCGATTAGCGGTTACTGCCCTGGCTTGTCCCACCGTGATTGTGTTAGAATGGTCCTTGTTAAATATGCTTGTATTGTTTATCTCATGCTCTTTTTTTCTTGGTACTGACCTTTTAGTACTTTCTCCCGCTTCTATCTTGCCGCATCTTATGGCATTCTCTATCATTTCTCCAGACATCACTATGTCTGAAAAGCTTTTAGTGGCACTGCCTAACATGTGGCCGAGGAATGGAGCCTTTAGAGTATTGATAAAAAGCATAGTTATCTCTTTCTCTAACAGTGATGGTTGAACTTGTGCAGCCACTTCCCTCCATCTCTGAGCATATTGCCGGAAACTCTCATTAGGCTTCTTTTCCATGTTTTACAATACAATTCGACCGGGTGCTATATCCATCACATGTCTATACTGCTTCATAAAGGCTTGCGCCAAATCCTTCCATGAATGAATGTTGGCCCGACTTAATTGGTTGTACCATCTAGCCGCTGATCCTATCAAACTGTCCTGGAAGCAATGAATCAGCAATGGGTCATTGTTGATGTATCCCGTCATCCTCCTACAAAACATAGTGATATGGGCTTCGGGGCAACTGGTCCCGTTGTATTTTTCAAACTCCGGCATTTTAAATTTAGGAGGGAGCACCAGATCAGGTACCAGGCTCAAATCTTTAGCGTCTACTCCTCGATGGTAATCGGTATTTTCCATGGCTTGAAACTTCTCTTCTAACCATTTACAACGATCTTCTAATTGTTTTGGCAGGTCTACTCTTGTCTTCTCTATTTCTGCCGCGTCGTCGAGATCTGGAACCACAGGATTAATAGGATTATCCCCGGGATTAGAGCCTGAACTTGTTGGGAAGTTCATCGATGCTGGGGCACCAACTTGGTATTGGGATCTAATGGCGACAGGTACCCTCTGTGGGTACACTCCTGGTTGCGTCTGGACATTAGTTGGGGCGAAACCTGGAGGGTAGGTAGGGTCTTCGTGATCATCCCCAAAATTTACCACGGGGCTCTTCCCCTTATCGTGCCCCCCAGCTGTTAACTGTTTTAATTGATTCAATAATTCTCTTTGGGATGCTTCCATATCTTGCTGCAGTTTGGCTAGTTTTTCTTGCATCTGAGCTTGCATCTGGTCTTGCAATTGCTCTAATTTCTCTAGTCTTTGATCCATTTCTTTGGTTCTCCGGCGAGTACCGTAATGATATCTAGTTGACAGATTTTCGTTGATTTCCAGGGTAACTATCATTAATTAGAGCTCTTATTATTATTATTTTTGAAACTTTAATGCATATGATAAAATGAAATGCAAATGAATAAATGCAAAGAAAAGGCGTTGATTCTAATTCAATTTCATTAGAAAAACTTGACTAGAAAACAAATTTCTTTACATAAAGTGGATTACATATACGGCTTTGCCTTTATGCTCAAAGCCTTAACCCTCTTAAGGAGCCAAGCTAACTCTCGACCCCGACTTGACTCTGATTCATATTTCAAACTCAGTATATCAGCCTGAACCGCTAAGGTTTGTAGATGGTCAGCCACTTCCCGCACTTGAGTCACAGCTTCGCCCATAACGTAATCTCTATCTCTAATCTGACTTTGAAGATGATGGAACTGCTCTTGGTACTGTTCATTACGTCTTTCAAGAAATTCTACTCGTAATTTAGAATTTCGCAATGCGTCTTCAAGTTCTTCTATCTTTTCCTTCAATTCTTCAATCTTGCTCAAACTTGCTCTCAGCTCGATCATAGAGTTACGACTACGGCACAAGTGAAGCGACCTTTCCAACTCAGCTATCTGGGCTTTTAATCTTGCTTCTTCATTTCGGCATTCTAACAAATTTTTCTCCAAAACGCTTTCTCGAGCTCGAGCGTCTTGAAATTTCTTTTCCCACTGAACAATTTTGGCCTTTTCTTCTTTGACCTCCTGTCGCCATTGCTCTGATGTTTTACCTAAACCCGCAGTTCTCAGTGACAAACGCAGCTTCTTATAATCTGTTTTTAGACTATCTAAATCCTCTTCAGCCTTGCTCTTCCCTTTCCTCAACTTTTCAGCTTCCAACTTGTGGATATCGACATCTAGTCCCAAATGCATCTTTTCCTCTTCTAGCTTTTCTATCTTCCTTTCCAATTCCAAACTTCGTTTTTCAAAGTCCTGTTTGATGATCTCTAATTCTGATGGAACTATTTGCAAATGCTCCTCTATGGATCGAACGCAATCTTCTCTTGGCCCGGGGATATTATCATTAATCCTCTTACTTCGCCATCCATGATACTCGGGGGTCGTCATCGCTCCCACAGTAAATCATTTCATCCGATGAATTTGCCTCCAAGCATTGGTCATCTCTCGAATCTTCTTATTGTAACCATCATCTTTATACGAAAACTCACACTGAGCTAGTCCTTGGGTGGTAGGCACGAACTGTCTTGAGCCATATTGTTTCAGTACCATCAATGGCGCATAGCCAACAGCTCCCCAAATCCCAAGTAAAGGGACCCAGTCGAAATTCCCACATCGATACAAGATTTCATCGGGCACCATCCAAGGAGCTTTCCATTCAATATCTTCATCTTTGAGATTTTGAAGAATCGCTATCCATCTTTCCATGGTAATGTTGTCACGTCTCGGCATGGCTTCTAATTCCTTTAATGGAGAATAATTCTTGGAAAATACTCGGTAAGAGACTTTATCCACTTTCCAGAAGTGACTGTGGAACCATACTAACAAGAGCTGTGTACATCCAATGAATCTTCCCTCCCCCGCGCTTCGGCACGCACTTAAAGATCTAAATGTCTCAGCCAAAATTGTTGGAACAGGTGTGACCCTCTTGTCCAGTCGATCAAACAAATAAGTAACTGCCTCGTCTATATACCTCAACGCTCTAGGGAAAATCATCAGCCCATAAATGCTCAAAGCAAAAACATCGATTTTTTTCTTCGTATCAGGATGAGCTAAAATCAAATCACGCAGACTTCTCCAGGGAATACATTTGTTTTCTCCTTTTTGTTTGACCCGTGCTGAGACCCATTGCTCACTCATTCCCAAGATGTTCACTAGCTTCTTCACAAAAGTCGGGACATTGACGACTTTAGAATAGACTTTATCTGCCTGAAACCTTGGGCAACGCAGTAAGGCTGTATATTCCTCTATGGTAGGCACCAAGTCTATCTCCCCAAAAGTAAAGCAACTATAAGCGGGATTCCAAAATTGGGCCAGGGCTCGAAACAAATGCTCGTCCACTTTAATATCAAGCAAATAAGGCAAGTCACCATAATTAGAGTAAAACAATTGTTTGACTTCATCATCCCACTGGGCCCATATTTCCTTCAACTCCTGAAAATTATTCTGAGTTACATTGATATAAGTGAAGTCCGATAACTCTGACGTGTACCCTTCCATCAAGCTGTCTCCTTTCTCGAGTTGCATTTTTTTTGACCATATTCGGACAACCGCATTATCTTCCACTTTATCAAGAAATTCACTTTCCATGATTAGCTTTCTATCTAGTAACCGAATGTGAATCAACGCCTTTTATAATGAAATGCCATGTATGCCATGCAATCAAAACAAAACACAATAAATCAGTATAAGAATAAAATTCAATACAAGCAATAAATAATAAAGCGCCTATTTAGGTGTCTACTAGGGGTTGGAAGTGGTTCTACCTAGGGTGGGTTCTTAAGGTTCACTATATGTGGTTTGGCTTCTAAAGAAAAGGTACTCGAACCAGCAGATTCCTCGATCCTCACCCATTATAGGCTCATATGGACCGAGTTCGGTTCAGGGGAATACATTTCCCTATGGCTGCACGGAGATGAAAATCTCACGAAGACATAGGTACGGATGTATCCCGAAAGCGATCCACTATCCTGCACGGAGGTGAAAACCTCACGAAGGACTAGCTTCTCACTCCCACTTAAAGGGTGTGACCAACGGTCATGCAATGCAATGCAAAAGATACCAAAATTTAAACAAACAGAGCAATTATAGACCACAATGATGAAAACTATAAAGAATGAAATGCAATGAAAGGATCGTAAATTTAAACCAAATTTTCAATTTTCGACAAAAAGACAAAAAGTAATCAACTTGTGGCTTGACTCTCTTATTTAAAGTCCCCAGTGGAGTCGCCAAGCTGTTGACACCATTTTTTGGATGAAAACGGGTCGACTTGGGTTTTGAAAAACAAAAACGGAAGTCGCCACCAATCTTTTTTATGAGGTGTGATTGGATCACCTTAAAATTGGTTGTTTTTAATAAACGGTTTGATTTTATTAAAACAACAAGTTTGGTCCACGAAATTCAGAAAAACGGGTTCGGGAGTCGGTTACGCACGAGGTAGGATTAGCACCCTCGATACGCCCAAAAATTGGTACCTAGTTGATTAATCAATGTCTTAATGTCGAAAATTAAAAAATTTAAAGGAATTTAAAATACGATCCTTTGTTTTAAAATG